>NW_026844319.1:18978449-20215733 GCF_029955315.1 Cylas formicarius
CAAGGTCGCGAATGAAAAAATCAACCAAGACGTGGTTAATAAGCCTCTTATCATAGACGGATTGGCGCATATTAACGTGGTGACCTCTAAACCATTAATGGATACGGAAACTTCCACGATATCACTGGAGAAACTATTTCAGTCTGATAAGAGTCACTTGAACCCCAGTTTTACTACGAACGATGAAGTGCTGGAGACCGATAGGTCCGAGTTTGTAAACGTGAGAGTGTTGAATAAAGAGCAAAAAGGTTTTCACGACGGCTTTCAAGGAGTTATAAATATTTTGCCTCAAGATGGCGACACGCACGAGGCCAGGGTGGTGGAAATCACTCAAAGGCCCAGCTCTAGGACAATCAAGATTGTCCCGATTAGGGTAGAAATGACTAGAAATATTGCGAACGTTAGGATATTGAGACGGGCAGAATCCTAACCGATTACTAGGTTTTAATTTATTTTACTTATATTATCTTGGTATTTTTAGGTGTATATAAACCTTGTTATGTTTTAGTGTCGCCCTTATTTAATATTGTAAATAAATCTTATGCACCGTTGTAATATAATTCGCACCATCACTGTTTTCTTTTCCATGTGTCTCCTGTCTCTATTTGTGTGTGCCATACTGTATTGGACTATGTTTGTTAGTGTATGAGGCCAGTGGGTTGTTTTTCTTTCCTCTATATTGTAAATTTATTCGAAATATATTTTTTGTGATATTTAACACGTGTATTTTCTTCGACGCGTATCGGTTGTATTGGTGGTGACAGTGCCTCGGAATTTGAATTGGTTGCACTCGACAAGGTAAGTTTCCTCTTTTTACATAACACTGAAAATTGCCATAAAATATAATTGCAATTACAATAATGAAACAAAAATTTGAAGAATTAACTACATTAGTTTTTTTAGGTACTTTTTTTGCTTGTAAGTGTTATTTTCTGCTGGGGTTTCATTCAAATAAAGACATTTTAACACTTCATATATGACTCGATAAAAAATAGTATATTATTGCAACAAGTTTGATAAACTGCACTTTAGCCACTAGTTTCCTTTATCAAGAGCGGATCGGGTGTTAAACAAACTAACGACTCAGGAACTTTATCAAAAATGCTGCATTACTGTATTTCTTTTTACAACCATTAGGTTTTAGATAACATCCGATCGCACCCAAGTCCGTACCGGAAACGCCTGTGGATAATGAAGCTGACGACTTAAAATGACACTTTCCGCATGCTTTATCATTGCATAAGTGGGTATTTTAGAATGTATGCAATACGAATTTTGCTAGCTTCATTTAAAACCCTTTATAAAAACACATAACTGACACAATTATTCAGAACAAAAAACAATAAAAACAGCGATATTAACACATGTTTGTTAGATATCGAACAAAAAATAATAACTAACAAATAAACTTCTAATTTTTGTTTCATTTGAAGTTACTCGAGTTGTTTCTGGTTCACTTCTCAGAGTATGTATATTTATCTTTGTCATATTATATCTCTTTTGAAACCTACGATTTTATAACTTTTATTTTCACTTTATTTCAATTAAAAATTAATTTTCTTTTTTTTTGTCTGAAGTTCTCACTAGACGGGCGATTTTTCTGATAAATACTTCATAATTGTTAATTTTTCAAGGGCTAAAACTTGCCAAATTTAGGAAGACGAAAATCATTAAGCCTACCTTACCGTTACCATGGAATACCATATTTAACCCTTAATTTATTAGTATCAATTGTAAATTTCAAATTTCAAACAAATGTGCGTTTTTATTAAGCAGGAAGATTATACTTTCAAATAAGTGTTAAATAGATCAATAGATATGTGGAGAATCTATATTTGAACTAAGATTACGAGTTTATTGGCAAAAATGTTTTTTTGGTTAATTTCAGGAAAAAATTTTGAAGCACTCCGTATTTTGTGAACACTATTTTAATAAAGAGATGCGCTCTACTCTTGTGTTTGAAATCAAACACGTAACAAACAGGTTTAGCGAATTTAGCGAGCTTATATTTGTTAAAGTTTTGATTATTATTCTGAACAAAAATAAACGCATCTTTTTCAAAGAGCGCTTGACCAATCAAACGCGTAATATTTTAACGAAAGTTACACGTAAAAACAATTAAATGTGTAACTGGATGAAAGTAAAGAGATTGAAATTATCCGGTCTAAAATAGAAAGTGCAAGTAATTTTAGTGCGTTTAAAAGCAATTATCGCTCCAAATAACCTAAGTCGGTTCAAAATTCCCCACAATAAATTTAAATAAATAATAATTTGTTTCAAGGACGTTATAAAGCAACGAGTACCAAAATTGCAGTTAATAATCGGGAAAATAGTATCTATTAATAAAACAAAATAGCAAAAATAATGAATTCGTTAAAGACGATATTTAAAAATTAGGTAGACAAACTTAGTCACACTTAAAAATTTCGTTAAAACAATGAAAAACCTTCAATTCGATAGTATATCATGCAACAAGTGAGCTAAAAGGCATTTGAATCACGAGTTTATTTGGCACGAACGGATCGCGGCGGAGCGAGTGTTTAATAAACGTAAACTTTTTAAGTCGCTCGCTCCGCTGCGCTCTGCTCGTGCCAAATAAATTCGTGACTCATTTACCGCACTTGTTGCATAATATACTATTTATATAAAGGAGTACAACACTACAAAGACAATTTGGGACGAATAAAAATTATTTTGAGATAATAAATTGTAAAATTTAAATTATTTAAATGTCGAGACGAATTACGACACAATTAATTAGGGGATATTTAACTTATTCCAATGATGCAAACTTAAATTACTGAAGCATAATAATTTCAACCGCGTGAAACTGCTGGTAACAGGTTCTATGCACAATACCACATTTTTATGATATGCCAAGATAATTAATCTGCCTACTTATACTTCTCGTACCACCATGACCTTTAAATGTCTCAGTATGGAACGACCCGAGTTTAACGAAATTGTACAAATTAATATAAGGTTCACATGTAACGACTAAATGATTTGTCAATTATATTAAATTATACATATCAATGCTGCTAAGGATATAATAAAATATTTTGGAATTAAAAGCTTAATTTTTTTGCCAGGCTTAAAAAAACGTTGCCTTAAAAATTTCGACATATATGGAGATAAAAACATACCTTCTACTAGCCAAAATTCTTAAACTTAATGGACATATGAACCCTGAAGAAAATTAATTAAAAATAAGAATACATTTATTAAACGAAGGTTATCGATTCTAGGTAACATAGCAACATTAAATTTTAAAAACACAAAGTTTGAGATCAATAACTTAGTACTTTATCAAATAAATGATATTGCTGCATCAATTTATCTTTGTACCGTTTATCCACAAAACAAACACATACAAATATTTTCACCCAAATAATAAAAAAATAGAATATTTTTAAATGAGGGTATTTTAGTTAAAATATTTTTTATTGGGTCATGATATATATTAGGGCTGCGACACAAATTCTTTCTATCAATTAAGCAGTCATATGTGTTAATTACATTCAAATGATTGGCATAAAAAGGTTCTGCGCTACATTGTAATTAAGTGATTACTCAAAGTTGTTGTTTTAATTATCATTGATTATTCCTTGCGAACAAATGAAGACTCGAATCACAATTATCGAAAAACAAATTTAAAATATTTTTCCGTAGTACGTTTTCATACGTATCATATTTTCTGTCAAAGAATCACAGTGAAAAGTAGAAATAAAACACAACAATTACAAAAACTTTATTGAAACCATATACAAGAAGGAAAACAAATACAAAAACCGTGCTCGCCGATTTTTCCGGAAAAAATCACACTACGATACAATTGAAATAGGTTGAATAATTGTAATTAACAGCGAACACAACTGAACACACACCCACGCGCGTTAATTGGTGTATTTCTTTGCAGACGTTTTCTACCGCGGCACCTAGACCACTGTTTCGTGTAGGCCCGAGACGTAGGAACTCCACCTTTGCGTCGTCCACGACAACGATAACGACGAGTCGAACGACATCCTCGCCTTATTTGCCGACCGCGACTAAGATCGGTCGCAGAAAACCCAGCAGCGAGCTTTTAGAAAGTCAAGGTAAGCACGGGAGTCAGTGGGGACAGGTTCTTCAAAGCTTGTCGATTGTCTAATTGATATTTATTTCGTCTGAGCCAGAAAGATGTCCGAATTGGAGGATAAGAAAATGGGAACAAATGTTAGCCTGCTAAAAGCTAAGCTAAACAACGACATGTCACATTTTTCGAATTTAAAAGAAAGCTTATTTATCTGCTGAGATGATCATAGTAAATGTTAATTGATTTGTCTTTCCGAAATTAAGTTTATGATTTTGCAGTCCGGAACAGTCACATTTCTCCTTTAAAAAAACTTATTAGGAAAGAATATATTTAGTGTTGATTATTCTAGCTTGCAACTTGAGTGTGTCAAAATAATAATAACGCATGCTAAAATACTTATTTTGTCGATAATATAATTGTAATGTAATATTAAGTGTAAGTAATGTAATATTAATTGTTCTGCAGAATGAATCCAACGATTTTTAGCGGTTGATATCTTGAGAATCGTTGACGATTGAGAAAATTTGAAATTAGAGAGAAAATACATTTTTGGCAGAAATTCAGATTTAACTGTTCACGTTGCTATAATCAGTCAGCGCTATACAAAATGGCCCAAATATGGGGGAGAAGTGAAGATATTTGAAAACATAATTTCTCATCCTCTGTCTCATGCTACTCCTATCATCAAATGCTTCCGTTCAAAATAAATAAGTCTTATTATCAGTCATATTTTTCGAAAATTTTACTTTTTTTTTGGGATGTTATATTTTTAATAGAATAAAATACAAGTTAAATGCGTAAATGATCTTTCTATTTTGAATAGTATTTCTCGAAAAACATGATATATTTATTTAATAATTTAAATAATAAATTAAAAGTATATTTGGAGTCAGCGAAAATACAAAAACATATTTATATTAGCTCTTTACTTGTATTTTTAATGTTGTGTTTCAAATTGTTCCAGTATTCCTTGTGGTTGAGAGTTTTTAAGGATTTGGCTAGGGGAAGATGTAAATTACATATCTAGCAAGGCAGGCTCAATCATTGCTAGTGTTAACCACAGTTGGTAAAATTAATATATTTTCAAAAAAAAACAGTGGCAAGTCTATAACATTTTCAAAAAAATTTGCGTCATTTTTTACTTTAGCGCGTCATATGGCGCATTCGAAAATGACGTGTAAAATTAGGAATCGTCTGTAGAATGGGTTGTTATTTATCCGCTGAATGCAAATATGAAAGAGACTTTCCAATGAAACAAAAAGTACCATGCAAACCCGAGAAAAAAAAAACGTTAGTATTTCCCGGCAAATTTCGTTGCGGTTGCAGCAATCGTGACCTAAAATGTATCGATATAATGACTTTTTGCATACAATCTATTGCTTATAGTTTCTTTTTAAAACGCGTAGTATTGCAGATCAAAATCTAGTATTTCACTGGGTCACAATTTACGTTTGTATAATGGTGGACAAGTAACCATTATTAGGTGTGGCTATGACGTGATACCTACGAGTCCCACCTTTGCCATTCTATGAGCATTTTGTTTTGATTAATAGACAAATTATACATAGATATATCTACTACTGACGAAAATAATACTCTGTCATTATTTTCTTTGCACTATAATTTTTTGCCGTCTATATTGCACGAATTAAATTGTCCTTTTTAATATTGACCTGCATAATTTCTGCTATAATTTGTTAATGAAAATTATTTTAACTGCTGAATGCTTGAATTTTATAACAAAAGATTTTTATATTATAATAATGCAAACTACAATTATCAGTTTATAAAAAAGAAAAATTAAAAAACTGAATAAACATTTCAATTTATCTTTAAGTGGAAAATTCTGTTATGAAAAGTTAATTTCCATTTTTGTCTATACAAAGTAATATAATGTAAAAGGACTTAATTAAATAACAAACTGCACATGCCTGGCGAGGCATTGAAAATGTCGGTGGAACTTGAATTCACAACCGGAAATGATATAAAGCCTTGACTTTGAGATTGGCATGAAAACACCGTAAGCTGGCTACGCACTGCGAGCAATGAATGTAATTTATATCACATACTTGACAGTCTAGTAGTCTGTGAAACTCATGTCAAAATCAGTGATGTCGATGTAAACTGCCATTGGTCTGGTAAAACAGCGAATGTGATTTTGTGAGGCAAACTTTACATAGAGGATGATGAATACTAGCAGATATTCGTTTCTTTGTCACGCGTATTAACAATAATACCAGATAAGATCGTTTTATATTGCTTCTCAAGTTTTCTACCTGTTTAGGGCTTTTGAGGGTATTCTACGACCAAAAATATAGTGCTTTGGCGTTTTAAGTATTTTACAGTAGCTTAACCGCAGATCTTCGCCGAACCGTGGTAAAACCCATGCCAACAGATGTTTATTCTGCATTATGTAGGTCTGGCCTGAGATGGACAGTAACGAATATTTGTAGAAACTTTAAATTTTTATTTGAAACGTAAATGGGTCGTTTCGAATGTAATTAAGCATCGATACTGCGGGGTATTTTCGAATTAGTAGAAGTGTTTATGTTCAAGTAAGTACGTATTCATGTACCTGATCCTCGAGCTTTGACCCTGCGAGGCTGTTTGTATTGTGTAATTAAAAGGGTAAGTACCTGTACTCAATTTATCTTACAGGTATGGTCTGTTCAAAGATATAAGAAAGTGACCAATTGCTTTTGAATGGGATTATCCAAGGGTGGACAGTAACATACAATGCAACGAGATCATTACCTAAAGTTTCGGAATTTAAATTGAGGTAAAATTGTGGTCCGTAATAGAAAATAATTTTATACCTACCTGTGTTTAATATTATTTGGTTTGGTATACTACTTAGTTTAAGTTTATTAGTAATTAGTAATACAGCGTGTGTTGAATGGTGTGCGAATTATGCAAAATATGTGCGAGTCTAATGTATCTCAGGAGATGCTCCCCCCAAATGTAGAGACTAAGGAAGTTATAAACAATGTTTATTTGACTCTCAATTGAACGTGGTGCCAGCAAGCAAGTATCTTTAGAAGAAACGGTCACATTGACGAAAATTCCAACATCAACTGTATGGAAAATTGTGAATAACTCCATTACAGCGAGGAAAAAAAGAAACGATGCTGACATTTTCTTGAGTGTAGATGAAAGTGATCAAGATATAATACGGCGTAAAATTTACCAGTTATATGAGGAACAAAGCGTGCCTATATTAGATATCTTAATTAGAAGGCTTAAAAAAGATGAAACCGGTGTTAAATGTGGCAGAACTACCTTATGGAAGTGTATTCAACACATGGGTTTTAGATTTAAAAAAATTGACAAAAGGCAAGTTTTAATGGAATCTTTTAGATTTCGGAAATGGCGACTGGAATATCTAGAAAAATTAGAATTTACAAAGAACAACAAAGGCCAATTATTTACTTGGTTCGGCACTTATGATACCATGGAAAAGGGTTGAGTTGACTCAACTGATAAGTGTAACAAACGCGCCATCAAAAAGAGGTAAAAGAATAAGAAGATGATTTGATCTGAGTTGAAAGCGCATATAAGAAATAACACTGCACCAAAATTTAGTGATAGTACCATAAACATAATTCGATAAGAGGTAGCCAAAATATCTACAAAGCTGATCTAACTGTGAAAAACGAGTAATAACAGAAGAAAATATTTATCGAGAACGACTAGTGGCGAAGGTGACGATAGTAGCGATAGTGACGATTTTTTAAGTTACTGATACTTTATTATTATTATATTTAATATTATCTACTATGTAGAAATGAAATAAAATAGAACGTAATAAACTTTTATCTTGTACAATTTTTTTTTATGTACATGTTTCGAGAATTGCTCGGCGAAAAAGATTGAAAACATACTTATATTCCGCTTGTTAGTTTAGGTAGATAAATCTAGGACGGTCTTGGATGGTTACGGGTAAGGGTCTGCTAGACAGGGCGTTCTATAAAGAGCTGCGGGTTTGGAGTAATAAGCAGTAGGCAAAGTTAATCACGGGATCGGTTGCAAAAAGACAATATTTCTGGTCCAAGTATAAATCTTAAATATTACTTCGTGAAATCATTTTAATCGTTTATTTTTCCTAGAATTAACTAAATGATTGCGATAGAAAGACATTGAATTCCCATTGCTAGGCGTCTTTTCCTAAGAGATCATTTACGCAAGTATTAGATTTTAACTGAACTTAAGTTGTGTTTATAAACATTTAGAGATTAAATATTTTTATATTTTACCTGCAACTATATTTTTTAGAATTCGCTCTTAAATCGTAGTAAATATTATCCATGTTAAAAATAACATAAAATGTGCCAAAACCCATTTACAAAAAAACCAGCATTTACTAGGTAACGATGACTCAAAAAACTAAAAAAATTAAGTTCTACTGTCCAGTTATTGATCAGAAATTTCATAATCATTTATATATTCATTTTTATGATAACAGAATCCTCGCACAATTATTACCAAGATCCTTGAAAAAATATATAGCTGTTGGCACATCTTAACACCCAAATTTGTAGCGGGAAGGTAATAGAACAATATAAGTAAAAAAAAATCTACGGCAAATATCTTTCAATATTACAAATTTGATTTGTTTACATTCGTGTTTTACTTGCGTGCATATTTTTTAAATATGTAATTGTATGTCAAATATTTTTTTCTCCCCCCGTCTGTCTTGCTGTTATTACGTGGAATGTTTTCTTTAATATTACAGAATAAGGTAATGTATTTTAAAACAGCTTTTTTAATTTATAATTTCCCTAGAGTAATTGGCGCATGCCCCAAAAATGACCATGTTTGAAACAATATTCCGAAATTAATGTTCCGCATACGATAAAAATTTTCGCTTCAACGGATTAGAAACTCTTCGAAGTAGTTAAATCGTTACTGACACCGACTGGCCGATGGCAAACAAACCATAACTGATTTAAATGAGAACGAGCTAAGACAAGGAGATCCCATTTATAAAGAAATTATGGTCAAGCAGAAAACATTTACACTTAAAAAGAACCGTTTTACGCATCGGTGAGTTAAAAGCATTGAAATCATTTTCCGTGAAACCGAATCTCTAGAATGCGATTGTTCTTTTTAGCAGGAGATATCTAGTTATGTAATAAATAAGCAGTTCTTAGCTCTTCAAATCTGCCATAGCGCTTACTCTTCTATTTAGAAACCGAAAGCACGATAAAATTGTTACACCTGAGGTGTTAAAATATGTCTTTTGTCCAGGATGATATATATAATCTTCCGCGTATGCACCTAAATTTTATACACTAACCTGTAGTTTGCGCTACGTTCTTTCAGCAGCGAACTCCACACACACTTATCTTACTTTTTCTTTGAAAATTTAATGGGCATATTTTGAAGAAATAAGTTCGAAAAAATGCCACTGTTAAATTGAAACTATACTACTCTCGATATGTCAGCGGCCATGTTGGTTAATTTACATGCATATGATATTTATTAGGAAAGTACCTGTGCATCTTTTTTTTTTCGGTACAATTTAATTCACGTTGGGCATATGTACTAGGGACACTCGCCCATTGCCGATACCAATAGAAGGTTATATTTTATTGGTAACTAACCAACCCTCTAACATCATTAAAATTTTTAATGTCTACATTAGAATCGCGTGTATCCCACAGGGACGGCGACACTTGTACATTCAAAATGTTCACTAAATTCACAATAAACCGATACTAGAGGTAGCGAGTATGTTGTCAGAATAGCAGCTACATGGTTTGAACATGGAAGTTTCAGAAAAAAAATTAAATTGACCGCAAAATTAATTCGGTTATAGCAAATTTATCGAAAATAAAAAATGCAGTTACTGCAACTTTTTGTTTTGTTTTTCAAAAGTCGTTGATATATAAATTTTGATAAATTTTGTATGTGCTTGCTCCTGCAGATCCGATAATCTAATAATAAATTTTGATATTATGGCCCATGACCTGTATCATGGCGTCAAATTCGAAAGTGAAGGTAGATAAAAAAATGTGGGTTATTTGAAATACAAAAACTAATATGCAGCATAGGTATAAGTATCACGAAGAAATATTACTAAAAAATATACATTTAGTAATTAAAAAATGGTTTCATTGTTATTGAAAAATTGAACAACATATTGAGAATTTTTTTAGAATAATAGTAAAAATTTTGTAGGAAACTTTTATATATTCATATAGCATACGACAGAACCCTTTGGTAAAAAGTTATGCATCACAAAATCTGCCCAAATTCCCGTTTACACGCTACGCAAATACCAAGAGGTTTAAAAAATTAATGATATTCACTATGCCAACTAAATACTATCATCGAACATTCCACACGCGTGATTTCACCTATAACAAAGATTTAATGACCGCATAAAATCGAAAGTGAAACGCGCGTGTTATAACCGAAGAAGCGCATCTTCCTATAGGCAGCCGGCTGCTTCTTCTTGCTTAATGAGCAAAAAAGCGATATCGAGGAAACAATTTTAATTGGATAAGATGGGGAAACATCTGTTTACCGAAGAAAAATGCAAACATATCGGGGTCTATAGGTATTTGTTTTTCGCTTATTTGATATATACCTATGTATGTTTATCATTTATGATGATGAATCTTCATGGGATTAATAATATTATTGCAACATAGACATTTAATACAAAATCGTTTAAAAAAAAGGTTGAAAAGTATAACGAAAGGCAATATAGAACGACATACTCGGCGTTTAATGCCCAAGAAATTCATCAACATCAAACATTATCGCCAATACACAGTGGTTTATTTTTACGACCGAACTAAAAACTGTCAAATTCACAAACTGTTTGAGGCGATATTGGACGCCGCCGGATGGTTAAGAATTCCTTATTGTTTGATAGTGAGTTTTCAAATTACTCGAGCTTCCGGATATATTGAATTTCCCTTCTCAACATCTGTTATGTTCTCTTCAAAGACCAAATGGTTGCCAATATCCATACAATTTCATATTTTTGTTGCAGTTACAACTACACAAACGCCGACGCCTATCAACACGAGATTCAAATTTGTTTCTAGAAAAAACGTTTTGAGGACCGCAAT
Organism: Cylas formicarius; assembly: GCF_029955315.1. NCBI lineage: Eukaryota > Metazoa > Arthropoda > Insecta > Coleoptera > Brentidae > Cylas > Cylas formicarius. Next base: position 18,989,607 of record NW_026844319.1, read on the forward strand.
CCCTAAGAGAGTGACAAAAAATAAGGAATCTGACCAGACGTTGGAATCTAGCAATCAACAGTCTCAAGAAAAGAACAGGTATTTACCGAGACTTTCAGAGATTTTTTAAGAGAACTTTGTTCGGCAGATTGATTTTGAAACTGCTGTTTACGGCATGCTGAGAATAAATGCTTAGATCTTTCTCACCACTGCAAAAGTCTATTGTACACGATCAGAAGAGAATTAAACAAAGGCTTTCAAATCACATATAAAATATTTACTTATTTTCTCAAAAGCATTTTCATTTTAGTTCCTTCCGTTTTATTATTTTATTATACATAACGTTAGAAATATAATAAAAAATAGGAAATAAAAAAATTGTATTTTTTTCCGTCTTAGAAACAGCGAAGAAATAAAAAAATTAGCGGACGTCGCCCTAGCTCTGCAGAGCGTGCAAAGTGCGCCTGCGCCCGGTAGAAAGAGGCCTAAAACAACGAGAATAGGGCCGGACTTAGCCACAACCAGAGCAGTAGCGGCGAATTCGTATACGACCGCCGCGCAAGACTTTTATACGACTTCTGTCATAAAAGATATCACAATTTCGCCACACGTTAATAAGAAAGGTACGTACTTCTTGTGTATTTCGGATATTTTAACGTAGAAATAACGCTACAACACATCCCAACGGTAAAATATTGATTTCAGACGTGGCTCCATTGGCACAGTTGCCAAGCAGAAGCAAGTATCGGTACTCCAGCAGTTCAACTCCTTTGATACTAATAACGACACCGAGAGCTGACGTCAGAAGGCGAAAACCTTCCGTGCAGGTGTTCGACAAAATTAATGCTTTTGATGAAGCAAATACGTACAGGCCTTTATCTGAATACGATTATTACGACGACCTGCAAGCGAGTATACTGTGTAGGCGTCAACCTTACAACTTTTTTTATTTTAAGAGCTTCATTATAGATGTTTTTCTGACCGAACTTGGTCAGAAACGTTTAATAACCTTCCCTTTGTCAATTTGTTGGTTACAAAATATGAATGGATAGGTTAGCAAAATCTTTGGTTAGTTTCTGTTACACAAAACTCATACTTTTTGGTATTCTAGAGTCAAATTCTATTAAATTATGAATTCTGCTAGCTTGAGCTTTGCTGTAAAATCAAGATTTATTTATCAACATTTCGTGAATGACATGACAAACTTAAAACGTCAAAACCGACAAGGAACCCACCTGCGTCGAAAACTGGAACTATAGTAAAAGCAGGGAATTTGAACAAAATTTGAATTAGAAACATATTGCTTATAAAAGTAAGATTGTACTATTAAAAGAACCACAGTTCACAAAGAAACGAAAAAATTGTAAAATTTAAATCCTCTTTGAAAGGCGCTGTCATTGACTGTGAGCGGTTGCGACGTCAATTAGCTCGTAAAATTACGCGCCAGCCGGACAGTAGCATAGAGAAGCCATTAGAGAGAAGAATTTTAGTCTTGAACCTTTTGTTATCTTGTGTTTAGTATCAAAAAGAAAATTTTGAAAATAACCGTCGACTTTTAAAAAGGTCAATCTGATAGTTTACCTTTTGCATATATGTTTATGATGACATCTTACATACAAAACACAGAAAGATTTTCTTTTGCTGAGGTTCGCGGTGTTAAGCTAAAAGGTATATTCATAGAAGATTTGGGCACCTGTAATAAGCTTAAAGTTTTCTAGTTTCCAAAATTCAGATGGTATATCAAATACAATGTAAATTATTCAACAAAAAAAACAAAAAGGATTTTTTTAACTAGTTTTGATATTTGGTATGCGTTATGTCTATACATACATAAACAAATGTATTAAAGAAATTTTAAAAAATGTTCAAATTCGCAAATGATCTAAATGAAACTTTATATTATTTTATTTTATTATTGCTTGCGGGTTTTGTGATGTGCTTGAGCTCTTTCAGCGAGAATACCAGAACACAGCAAGGTTTTAGTGCACAGCGACGGCAGGATCGAGTGCTTGGATCAGGGCAATTTCCCGCATCCCGTATCATGCAAGAAATTCATCTCCTGCGCCAAGATGGAGAACGGAAAAGTCATCGGCTGGGAGTACACGTGTCCCAAAAATCTCAGTTTCGATCCCATAGGCGGCATGTGCAACTGGTCCGCTGGATTAGGCTGCGTCGAATAAGATTACATCATTCAGAATCATTAATAAAAAAATATTTATTGAAGAATACGAGGGTTGCTATTTGTATTTCTGACTTAGTGAAAAAACAAAAAATATGATCACAACTGGTTTCATATTTTTGCATGCGTTTGAACCAATTTTCAAACCGTTTTTCCATTCTGATTACGCTACCTTCAAAACTTGGTTTTGGAATGCAGAAACGGCTTTTTCAAAATCCGAGAAATGTTGGACGCGCAATTTATTTTTGACATACGGAAAAAACCAATTGAGTGCCAAATCCAGGGCTGTCCTGCGAATAATGATTTGATGATTCGGATGGTTAAGAATACCTTCGTCTGAGCCGATGGTGGTGTACCATTCAGAATTGACCGACTTTCTTTGCTTCAGGCTACTGTTGATAGGTAACAACGGGTAACCGTTGATGTACTTCTTCCGAGAACTATTGTTAGATTTGGCTCAACTTGAAGGATCTATTACAGTCGGTCGCTGTTTTGTTCCGGACTTATCTCCAAAGATCCGTGATTCATCACGTCATATTATACAGCTTTCGATACACCTTGGCTGTATTTTTTCAATATTTCCTTGCATCAATCGATTCTTTTAAGTGTTTCTTAGATTATGTGGGATCCAACAATCCACAATTTTTTTTAGGGCAAAATTTTCATGTAATATCCTATGGATGCTAGTCTTACTTAAGACCAAAGATGCCACTATCTCAGGATATGCCCGCTATGCTTTATTAGTTCCCGCACAGGGTCAACATCATGGAAGTCGTCCTGATGCGTTATATCAGTTGATGTCAGATGGCGCTTGACACCACTTACTGTTACCTAGACCAGAAATACAAGTAGCAACAAATTGTACGCGGCTGTAGACAAGGGAATAAGGCTGTAGTAACATGTGATCGTTATAGGGTGCCTACAACGCTGACACAAGTTTTTTCTTGTAATAATTGTATATACAGAAGCTAGATTAGGTTTTAAATAGATTACCCAAATTTCTAGATATTTTGTAAATATTTTTTATCGTTTAATAAAATCGAATTTTATTTAACGTTAATTTTATGAAAGAAGAAAGAAGCCGACCACAAAAGTCAGAATTCGGCGCCAACTTTACAATACGAGCCCTAACAACTAATTATTCGGACGCTGTACGAAATAATAAGAAAACATATTTATACTTATTTTAAATTGATTTTTTTTGCCTTTTCGACAGAAAAATGAAATCACGCACTTATTTTTATACCAAAAAGGTAATGAATTATTTTTTTATTTCACATAAATTACATAACAAAATATCAAAAACATACCGAATTTGCTGATAAATAAATATTCGGACGCATTTAAATCTTTTACTTTAAATTTTTGTACGAATCACCCTTTTTCGAAAATCGTCTACACACATCAAATTTTGATATTTTAGATTTTGCCCAATCCAAACGTTTTTTCTTCTGAATAGACGTTAATAATGGTTTTTCCTTCGCCTTTAACAAAAGTAGATCATAGAATATTAATAATTTTTATAATGAAACAGGAAAAATTTTAAACTTACCTTATAAAAACTCAAACCAGACTTATTGTCTACATCCCCCTGGAGACATTTAAGTGGGCCTCGTGATTCCATTGGGCTTGAATTTGTCGTAAGACGCTTCGTCTGCTAGTTTTACAAAACTTGACCAGACTACGACGATCTCTTTCAGTGATTTTACGGGGTCGGTCTGAACTTTTACCACGAACGCTAACACTAGCTGTTTCTCCATACTTTTTTATAATATCCCCGACTATTGATTTTGCAATACTCAAGTCATTTGAAATTTTTTGCATTGATTTACCTCTGCAGTACTGAGATATCATAATTTCTAGCACTTTTTTGTTTGTTGCAACACCACGCGTCATTTTCTTATCAACAAACTTGAAAGATACAACCCGAACTGACATCTCATTTATCTAAGCACACTACATTTTACCATCAAGGCATGGGTAACATTGATTTCTTGGTCAATAAACATTCGCGTCCGAATATTTATTTGTCAGCAAATTTGGTATGTTTCCGTTATTTTGCTATGTAATTCATGCGAAATAAAAAATAATTCATAATGTGTAATTGTAATGTGCGTATATTGATTATTCAATCAACAAAGCAAAAAAAAATTAAATAGATATAAAAATGTCTTTTTTATCATTTTTTACATCGTCCGAACATTTAGTTGTTAGGGGTCGTAATATTGGGTTTTGGCTAGAGTAAACAAAAACGAAGTTATAAAACGGAAATCGAAAAAAAACACATAAAATAGTTAAATATATTAACCTTTAATGATTATTGAAAAAATACCATCAAAAAGTAATTTATCACAGACAACATTAAATTATGTTTTTTAATCGTTCGGATTTAAAACCGGATATTGTTGTAATTGACAATTATTGTTATTGTTACGGCACTATCTCGCAAAAATGTATACAAATAAAAACCTACGCACTGGCCAAAATAAAAAGTTTTCATTTTTTATTGAATGCAGCCACAAGGTTCACTTAGAGCCCACCTATGCTGACAATGTTTAGGAGGAATTTTCGATAAGCACAGACACGAGTCATTTCAAACTGCAAACAGAAGCTACTAAATTTTCGGGAAAAAAAAGTGTGTGTGTGTGTAACGTAACTTTTTAAAAGAAATTGACACAAAATTCTTGCTCGTGCCTATATAATCTAATAGCTGTATGGTTAAAAATAATAATACTAAAAAATTAAATTAATAAAATGTACTTAGTCCACTGGTTGTTCTACTCATTAAAGCCCTCATTGGGAACCCGAAATCCAGCGTTCGAAAAAAAATTCTTGGAATTCACTTTCCAAAATCACAATGAGCGTATCATCGACAAATGCGAATCGAAAATGTGCGTCTGCTTTTTTTTTGTTGCTTGGGTATAACTTAACTATTTTTAACGTAAAAACAATTATCAGTATTTTTTCTATTAAATTTGTCCCTTATTAAGTGAACTCCAAATCACATTGCTACCTAAATAAAACAATATTATACAACATTAACAAGATAATAACTACTCTCCATCGGAGCTCGAAACATTGCCGACCTTTTCACGCTCTTAGTAGGCTCAAGATGACGTAATAAGTGTCTCATAGAGTATGGAGAGTGTCGAGTCTTGTTAATGTTGTGTGTTGGTTAGGGGCGGTTCTCCCATCTCTGACAAACTTAAGATTATAACTTCAATGTTTGAGTTAAACTGGTGCTTATTTTTAAAAAAAATGCTTTAAAGCATAATCACAGGTTTATTGTCAATTAAATTAACCGCTACCAAGAGCAGAGTTAAGGTCAGATTTATTAACGACTTCATCGAGGACTCGGAGACAAATAATTTTCGTATGGGAAGGGATGACGCCTAAGAATTCCAGCTGTAGGCATGGTGAGCATCAATTTTTAACCACAAAGTTTTACTACAGCTTATATAATAAGCTTATTTTACATTGAAGAACCGACCCTTAAGCGCAACCACTAATGATTAATAATAAAATCGACGGTAACGAATATAATACACAAGAGAGCCCATAAAATAACGAAACAAAACCAAGCGTAGTGTTTAAAGGGGCTCGTATAGCGATGGCTGATTGAACCAAAATCTCTGAGGCACCGTTTTCTCGCATTGATCACCAATACCGCCGGAACGATATACTGAACTATTACGCCAGCGTAAGACCCAGTCACCTCGATCAGAGTTTTAAGGTTATGGGTGGACAGGGCTAGAATGATGGGGGGAAACACAGCCAAAGTGGGGAAGAGCAACCGCCTTACAAAAAACCCGCGTCTCTCGATACAGTTGACAAACAAATGTGTCAGATTAGCTTGGAGGGTGATCGCTATGATTGGAAAACTGGTCGACATCGGGAACAGTGGGAAAGCGGCGAGGAAGAACCCGACAATTTTCATGACCGTACCGGAATCGCCGGTCTGTATAAAATTCAGTGAATACAATACGTCCAAAGACTCGAAAGCGAACGATCCGGTGAGAGAGAGTAACAAATAAAACGCACAGATAAGAAAAAAATCGTAACTTATTTTTAGCATTATACGGTTTTTGCTCGAAAACGGGGCAATTAGACCGGGTAGTGAGTGGTGGCACATAAAACTGTAGACACTAGATCCGGCCAAGGCGGGCACTTCCACCAAATTAATTAGTCCCGGATGACCTTGCTGGCCGTATTTCAGCAGTCGTACGCAGGCGAGAGTCAGCATGATGGTAAAAGCGATCCATCGCACGCTGACTGTAAACATTTGCAAGTATTTAGTCTTTTGTACGTTGAAATAGGTGAAGGGGCCTATGAGCAAACCAAATACTGTCACATACATTCTGTATATATCCATTTTTGTGACACCGGTATCGTCCCAACAGTACTCTGTAAAATTCTCGGAATTATTGGAAGACCTGCAGCTTAAATTGACCAGGGTTTTGCCTGACGCCGCGGCGTAGATCGTCAAGTCGCCGAAAAGATAGACGCACAAAGAGACGAAAAAAAATACGTGTCCAGTTTTGGAGAGATAAAGGGCGGCCATTTCACCCAGTTCGACTTTTCGGTTCAAACTGTAGTAACGTTTCGTCCTTTGTGTTGACAAAATGGCCGTCTCTTCCGTGCTCGTCGTCTCCCGTTCCGAGTCGGTACTATGCGACACTTCACTTTCCTAAAAGAATGAGGAAAAATTATTCTGAAGTGGTGAAATAATAAATGACTTTATTGTAAACAAAGAGTATAAGATAGAGGGGAAGGTCGCGTATAATGTAACGAATGCCATCCAATATTTGTGTCCAAGTACTAAAGTACTGTCATGGCGGATTAAAATAATGCGTCACACTGAAAATACTACAGTAGCTTGTAACGGGTAACAGCACTTTATTTATATTTAAAAAAAAAAATTAAAACTATTTCGACATAATTTTTTTTTCACATTTTACATTTTTACGCTTTTTAACATTGCCAATAATGGGAGCCTCCTCCTTTTTTCTTATACTCTTTGGCTTAACCCATTTTTACAAGAAATTAAAGGCTAAGAGAACGTGGGAACAGAATAACACAGATGCTCAAAACCATATAGCTATTAGATAACATAGGAGCCACAAATACAATATAAGTGATACCCTTCAGTCCAGCCGACCTGCACTGCACTTTCTAAACAGCGATCTCTACACATTTATCTCTCTTCTCCCTGAAAGTTCAAGGGATCTGGGCATATACTAACAAAACTGAAAACTATCGAATTCACGATCAAATATTGATTGTTGAACGCCGCAAGTGTTCATTGATTGAAAACGAGATGTCAAATAATACGTCTTATTGAAGAAGTGCCTGTTTTACCACCAAAGATAATGCCGATGTCTAATATATTCAAAACTATCGTAAAAGAATTTCTTAACCGACGACAACAATTTATATACAGATGAACAAGTCGATAAGAGTAAACAAACAATGCAAGTAAAAACTGACTAAGCAGGCCAGCAGATAATTTACCCGTCATAGCTTTGTCAGCTTTCGTTATTTTTAAACTGGTTTTTGATCTATTGCGTAAATCACAAAATGTAGCGCAAAGAATAACGGCAACTTTGTTTAGTTTCTTGATTCACTAACCACAAAGGGTTACTGCGGGACAACGAATTATTTATTTTTAAAATTCTTTTTTTTTGTACCCCTACTCTAAAATACCCACTTTTGCACTTAATGAGAATGTTAATTTAAGACGTCAGCTTGGTTACTTGCAATAACGACCTATTTCGGACATTTCTGGTACTTTGATCATGGATTTGGGATAAATAGGATGTTTTCGGCAAATTTTTAATAGTCAAATCAAATTCACTAATGTAATGTACCCAAAAACTAATAGCCATAGAGCCATATTGTTAACCACTCGTTCCGTTGGGGTTGGCTAGTGCCAAATCAAACTTGTTACATAATATACTATCAACTAAACATAAAAGATTTAAGTTATAACTGCCAACTTTAGCAATTTTTTTTTGTTTTTTAACATATTCTGTTGTTGTTTATCACTTTTCGCACTTTTCCAGTGGTCAAAAAAACTTTATCAGACCCAATATTCCAATATTTTTATTACTATCAATACTTTTGAAGACCTATTTAAAGTTCGATTCCCAAACAATTACTTGTTATGGATGTCTTATTGGAGTTTGATATGTTAAACATGAATATTCTTTTAAAAGTTTAAAAAGAATAAAAACTTATATAAAGAAGATATTTTCTAGTAAAATAAGTTGCCAACGAAGTCTGAAATGTAATCCGAAGGGCTTACTCACATCAATTTTATGTGACTGGATCCTCCTCCATTCAATTGTGGCATTAGCACATGCCATACTTTCTATTACAAAAGTAACATTAATAAAACTCACAAAACACAACAGCATCAGCATAAAGGTACTAAATAGCCATCCAGCACTAGCAAAAGCAGCTGGAAGTGTTAGTGCACCTGTACCAACGATTAAATTGAAAACATAGATCAACCCCACCTAGAACACAGATTATTAGGGAATTTAAAAAAATAATGGAAAAATAATACCCAATGCGGATATTTGTCGCTTAATGGCATTTTGTTTAAATTTTAAATAAAATATGTATATTAACCACCAACATAATACCATTCATCTGGAATCTGTAGGGCTAACAGTAAAAATAAATTACTTTATCTAACAATTTAAAGTATCGTTGTGTCCCATCTAGAGCACAAGGAATTTTGAACCCATCCCTCGGCAGTACAAATGAACACATACATTTTTTTTGTTCCTAGCATGGATCAAGAAATGGAAAAATAGCAGGGTAACATTAAAAGAATTTTTATATTTTCTTCTTCTTCTCTTTGTCTTTGCCAACTACAGGTTTTTTCGGCCAATGTCATTACTTAATATCAAGTTCCCATTTGCGACCTTCGTACATCAACAGACAAATTTTCAATACCTCCAATATGCATATGTCGTCGATTGGCTACAATCGAACTTATAGTGAATAATTGTCCTTGTCCATTCAATACAAAAGAAAAACAAGGACAGAATTTACAAAAATCGCAGGTTAAATCTTACCACACAGTCTTGTACAACGTGAATCATAAATGCACATGCAGAAAAACGGATATAGAACTGACAAAAATGTATGGTTCACTATTGTCGCTGACCCCAGCTGGACGTATAAAATCATGGAGATAAATTCATCTGCATGGTCAGCTTAATAAAAATAATTTTTAAAAAGACGGAGTCAGAACTGATCGAAACAACAGGTTCGATGTAGATTCAGTTCAACGGATAACAAATGATGCAGATAATTAATCCGCCTTATCCATAAAAAAAAGAAAAAAACAGAGGTTCACTTTTGTTGGTGAGTACAGCGTGACATAAAAGATGATAGATAAAACCAATCTAACTCATAAACATTAATACAACAGAAAGATAATTGGTTTACTTTTTGTTAGAGGAACTAATGTGACATGTATAATGAATTAACCCAACACGTTCGTTGATTAAAAAAATTACCAGGCTCTAGAACCTGATGGCTTACGCTACTACATCTTCTGCATACATTTCGTTTCTAGAGCACAGAACGAAATAGCTGTTAGTAGTCTGTGGCCAGAGGTAGACCGATGACACTAACCGCATTAGCACAAACTTTGCAGCTTTTCATTGCACTAAAATAATTAAGCACATCATTGGATGGTAGACACTGCAACGTGTCTACCATCCAAAAATTAGAAGTTAAAAAAACATGCAGTTCAACTGCCATTTTTATCTGATAAATTTATTTGTAGAAATTTCATCCAGTCTACCGAGCTTTAGTATTGTATTTGTGCCAGTCTAATAACTGTTTTTTTAATATCTACAAAATTGAGTTATGAATTTTGTTGTGTACAATTAGATTTTGCACTGCACTCAAGAGAAGCAAAGGTTCTTTATTTTTATTGCCCATAACTGTTAAAGAGCAATGTTGAAGGTAAAGAATTAAGGACGAGTCTTCTTTCATTCTGATTGAAATTATTGCATATTTTCATCATTTCGGAGTTCACTTTGCAGTCGTTTTGTCAGCTATGGTGGGGGATACAGCACAATAAATTCAAGTTTCGATCAACAGGATATATATATACTATTTAGATGCGCACTGAATTGAAGAGTACCAATTCAGAATTAGTTGTATTAAAATACATGTATTTTTACCTATGAATTTAATAGATTTTTTAAAATTTAGAACTAAACAATAATGGCGGCTAGCAAAACTACTTTTTCTTCTTGCCTTTTTCTTGGAATCCCTGCTTGGATTTCCTTTCAAGTTGCATCTGCTTGAGTTTCATTGCAAGTTTTGTTTGGGCCTGCTGATGTTTCTCTTGCGATAATTTTGGTTCAGGGTGGACATATTGCCTTCTTTCATCTCTTTTTACAGCCTCTCCGCAGCCATGTACTTCAGGCAGACCGTGCGTTGTGCAAAACCTTGAGTGGCAGTACTTACAATCTATTGAAATGAGATTTGTTTTGTTTTTACATTTATCGAATGAACAGACATTATCGATGTCTTTGACTTTCCGAAGCACGTCATCGATATCTTTAGATGACGTCGCCTCTTTTAGATCTTTTTCTTTATTTTTAAGTTCCTGTTTACTTCCTTTTGCAATAGTTTTTGTAACAGTAGACATTTTTAAAATATTGTGGTTATGTCAAAAATTTCTTCTTCTACGGTTCTGCGGTAGCAAGAATTATTCGAGCTATTTTCCCCAATATCGTTTTTAACAACTTTTTCTGTGGTGTTGCTGATAACTGTCAAGGACGCGTGCAGAATTCCGCAGAGAGGGGGGTTGGCGTACAGGGAAAAGCACGTGTTCGCGCTGCTGGTGGTATCTGAAGTTAATCGAAGGGGTTGAAAAGTTAATAGTCTGTTGTTGAATAGTTTTGAGTTTGGACATTTCATTTGTCATCTTTCTAACCGTTTTTGTTTACGAACAAAATGGCTCTCGGTACAGCAACGGATGGAGTCAAGAACGAAAATAATGATTTTCGAGATAAGGTTTTGAATGGCGAGAAATCTAAAAAGGGGTCGTCCGATACCCTGGACTCTAATGGTATGGAATTTTGAGCAATTTTTATGGACATCATATAAAGTCTAAATTATTATAACTTTCCTTCAGTTTATGTTACATAACATTTGAATATTTTTAAAAATATGTTTTGATGTTTCAGATTTCTGAAGGAACACAATCACATTGTTATTTTCATGTATTCTCTCTAGTCATTTGCATTATAATTTACATTTTATGTGACATTAATGACCAAATTTGAGAATGTATTAAGTGATTTGACGCCGTTTTATGTAATTTTTTAATTCATCAATGGGTTACCTATAAAAGAGACAAATTTAAAAGAAAAAAATAAAATGTGTGGTTTGAATTCCCCTTTAAATAAATTTGATTGTTTTCATTGCAGAAAATAAAGACAATGAAGTAGTGAAACCTTCACAAGAAGAAACGGGTATGGTGGTATTGATTTGTATTTTGTTAACAAATGGCAATTTATTCCTACATTATATACTTAATTTAAATTACCTTTGTAAAATTTGTGGTTTATGTATATATATTTTTAAATATTATTTAAAAAAAAAAACCTTAGATTTCTGGTATAAATACTAAAAACACTACAAAAATAAGATATGAGTGAAACAAAGTAATTAGTTATTGATTTATATAAATACAATTTAATTATTTTATAGAGAAAAAACTTGCCAAAGACGTTGAAGAAAAAGAAAAAGATGAAAGTGAAGAAAAAAGCAAAGATGAAGTAGTTTTCATTCAAGATGTAGGATTTACAGTTAAGATTATGAGTCCCAGTGTGGAACCTTTCGATATTCAAGTGGGGGTGTCTGTTCTTTTTGAACTTTTGGGAATTAAACAATACTATTCCAGGTGTCTAGCATGGAATTAGTTCAAGAAATACATCAGCTGCTGATGGATCATGAAGACACGTGCCATCGAACATGTTTCTCCTTACAGCTCGATGGGAATATGCTCGATAATTTTGCCGAGCTTAAAAGTATAGATGGCTTGAAAGAGGGCTCGCTGATAAAGGTTGTTGAAGAACCTTATACAATGCGCGAGGCCCGCATTCACATAAGACATGTCAGGGATTTGTTGAAATCTCTAGATCCGGCTGATGCTTATAATGGTGTAGAATGTAATTCTTTGAGTTTTCTCAATGTCATTACCCAAGGGGATATTTTAGGTAAGCGTCAAAAATATATGTTTTAATTTAGAAAAGCATATTTTTGGATGGTGAATATAAAAATTCTAAATGCATTTTCGCTTTGATACTGTGAGGGGGAAAGATTTTCAGACTCGATAGACACTATAGCTTATGTAATGTATCTAATATTTAATTTGTATTTGAAGAAATTATAATAATTGAAGATGTTTATTATGAATTAATTAGTTGTCAAAATTTCAATGGAATACTCCTCATTTGCGTCCGTATTATTAGCTGCATGCGCCCATAGGCGCGGTAAATTTTCAGTATTGTAGTGCAAATCTAGGCCTATTTAGTCTACAGTTTCATGGTGCAATAAGAAGCAATATTTTCTTTCAATTACTATTAGAAATTTGTCATATTATAGAAAAAAAGAAAATGCGCCCCGAAGGTGTTGATTGCACCCCTCCAGATTACATAATGCCAGAAAGTAAAGACAGACCATTGACAGCGCTACAGCCTCATTTGAAGGAACAAAAAGTACCCCACTGCATAAAGGTAGAGGCTCTCTTAAATACTATAAAGTGGTATAAATTCTTTTTTGTTGGACAGGTGCTTACAACGTCGAGTTGGAATCCGCCGCCTGGTTATCGTAAGCTGCACGGCGATCTTATGTATCTCTATGTTGTCACTCTTGAGGACAAACATTACCACATATCTGCATGTTCTAGAGGATTCTACATTAACCAGTAGGCTTTTATTATATTTATCAAAATTGTGATGTTATTGCTATTCCACCTGCGGTGCCTCCAAATCTTTGCTCCCTGGATGGTTTAGATAGTTTCTCAGGCTCAACAAGTTGAGCTCCTAGTACTCTTGATCGGCTGCCCCCTAGTGGTTAGCCTTCATGTGCTGTCGTCGGCCACTCTCATGATATGAATATGCCTTCTTAGATGGCAATATCATGTTAGGAGTTGTACCAGCGTTCATAGTCGCGCAACTGATCCTGAGTCGTAGAGGGTCATAACTGCCTAAATTCTGGTAAACTCTTTCAATGCACAAAAATTGCCTCCTGAGCCATTTATTCAGCTTATTAATTAGCTATCCAATGGCCCTAGTTCAATACCGCATTTTGGCGGCACCTTGGGCCAGTTTGTTGTTTACCAAATAATTACTTATCAGGCTGTAACTTACTTAAAGTGAATCAATAAAAAAAAAGAAAGTATCATCAGGTCATGTAGATGTTGTCAATACATTAAAATTGATACACCTCGGGCAGGTATGTCATATATAGGGAATGATCTACGCATCTACCTAAACCCTATCTTTTTTTAAACAGTGATGTCCACACATTTAGTTGTTTTTCGAACGTGTGATTTGTCTAAATAAATGTCAACATTAGCAATAACACTTCATTCCTATTTAACAGGCCCATGCATAAATGTGGTGAGCATTTTAGAAGAATTTGCATTTCACACGCTGTGAAGCTCGTTAAATGCGATATAATAACTATAATAACCCACGCAGGTCAACAGTGGAAGAGTTTAACCCCAAGCCCGCTACTCCTAGTCACTTGTGCCATTCGCTGATCGAGCTGCTAAACCAAATCTCCCCCCAATTCAAGCGTAACTTCGCTATGCTACAAAAAAAACGCAGTCAGCGACATCCGTTTGAACGGGTCTCCACTCCCTATCAGCTGTACACCTGGACAGCACCCGTGATGGAACACACCATAGATGCCATTAGAGCTGAAGATAGTAAGTTGTTATTTGATGGGCGCTGCAAAGGCGATTTTTCATTTTTGTCTAAAACAAATCTGCGTTGGTCATCGTTTTGCTCACGTCACCCTGTTACTTGACAGCTTTTTCCTCAAAATTGGGCTACGAGGAGCATATTCCCGGTCAAACGCGAGACTGGAACGAGGAATTGCAAACTACCAGGGAGTTACCAAGGAAAACGTTACCCGAGCGTTTGCTACGGGAAAGAGCTATCTTTAAGGTAGTTTCGATATGTCTACCAAAGTTATTGTATCCAAAGAAGACACAACAGTTCATTAATGAAATAAGTATAAACCAGCTGCCAATAGAAACAACATTTTGAATGGTTTGGTTAGCCAAGGTTTTAATTTTTGCAGCGCGATGTTGCCGAAGGCGTAGGAGAGTCTGGCCTAAAACGGCATACCATTTGTTCTGTTGAGAATAACATGGAAATTACCAACTTGTCTTAAAGTAAAATGGTTTTTGTAAGTTTGTTTTCATACTAGCACACTAAATGTGCCGCTCAATTTGATATTTTTTTTTGTCAAAGAAAGAAAAAAAGATCCCATACGTTACCCATACTACAAAATAAAAGATTTTGTCAAATACGAAACAAAAATAAATTTGCATTAAAAGTAAATCTAGTAAATAATCTATATGGGGTATTACAGCATACATATTTATGTATTAAAAAAATTTTAATCGGTTTTCTTTCAAACATCAAATTATGTCTTTGTTCTTGACTACATCTTGTTTGCCATTACAGTATCTAATCCAACCCTTTCTAGCTTTTGACTTCGAAAGTTTCTCACAAAAGAAAATATAACAGAAATCATGTTCATCATCGGTCACTTCTGAAACGGTTTTTTTTTCTTCAAACGCATATTCCAAATTTATGCTATGCGCTCCAAACAGATTTACGTCTTTCTCTCGTTTGGCATTTTTTTTCTTTCAATTCCAACATAAGCGGACTACTGATAAGCATTGCAGAAGTTTTGTTTCTTTCAGTAGTATTATTGGCGATTGGTTTGTCTAGAATATTTTCTAAAACGCAATTTTATCGCACTATAACGTTTTATAACATTGTCATTAATAATTCTAGTTTAAATGAAATGTCTACAAAAATATAACAACTAAGTACTCACCTAATATTTGATTTAAAAACTTTACTTTAAAAAATTTCTGCACTTTAATTTGAGACAAACAAAATATTTGCTGATGAACAAATAACAAATTCGTAATTCGGCGTAGAACTAGCTGGAATACAATGTTGCAAAATTGGTGGATTGTCCCTGGTAGCTCCACGATATTAAAACAGTGTTGTCAGTGTCAGTCTTTCCTAGCATACTTACGAAAACTGAAGTTTGGTTATTCCACACTAACCATCACAAAATCATTTCAAATAGCTGTTTAATTAATATTTAGAAACCACACACTTGCTCAAATAGTGAAATCTCAATCGGCAAACAACCAAATTTAGCATCCAAATTCAAAATGTCAAAAATTCCAAAGCAACATTTCTGTTGGGTCAAAATTTTTACGAATCGTAGTAATATGCGCACATGTCGGAAATAGTAATGTCTTGTCGGGTCTCTTGGATATAATGTCTTGGGTGCCGACATTATAGAGTTGGGCGGTCAACCGTTTTTTGTAGGTCCACAGTGATTTCGTAGCAGCCGCCACCAAAGGTGCTATGGCCGTTATCGACGGCAACGTGATGGCGATCAACCCCGGCGAGGAAGCCAAGATGCAAATGTTCATATGGAATAATATCTTCTTTTCGCTTGGGTTCGACGTCCGCGACCATTACAAAGAGCTAGGTGGAGATGCGGCCGCGTTTGTAGCACCTGTAAGTATAAGCGTGAGGTGCGCCTTACAACTTCACTGAAATGGCTGATAAACCAACAAACCAAAAACGACCTATGCGCGATGGCTTATTCCGAAATTATTCGCGATTTATATCATTCATACAGGGTGCTATTAAATTGACTTTACCCTGATGCAGAGTCGATATTTTCTTCAGTTGAATTAGGGTAAAAAAGAAAATTTATAACCTTGCCGGACCAGAAAGACCGCTATAATTGTTGCCCAAAATTTCTAATGATCTCTAACTGTAATTTTTACAATTCACCAGATATAATTTTGCAATGCAAGTATCACTTAAACATGTCAGCAAATTGACAAAACGATGTTTTAGTAGCCAATTCTTAGGTTTAAGCCTGGTTAGTTTAAATCTAGCCAACAGATATTTCAAATACATTTAAACAATCTTCCTTAAGTATTTAAAAATATTGAATTCGATTAACTCTTAGTTGAAAACGTAAGAGAGTTATTACACGTAAATTAATTTTGATTTATATATTCTGGAGGCGCCAAGATGTAATTTCAATTTTATTATTCTCAGAAGAGATGCTTGTCGGTCTACCATGAAGCGTACTTTCACGTTTTAATGTAAATTGTGCTTTTGTTAAAATCAGGGCCCTATTTAAGTGCTCAGAGTAAAAGTGGTAACACGGTAATAATGGAAGGGGCTGTTTTTTGCTATTGCAATCAGCAACGGCTTTGTATTGTAAGTAGTGGAAATAACAATGTCACTGCATAATTTTTTCATATTTCGACCTACGTTCACCCCAAAATTCACCGATTAAATTATATGATGTCGTCGAAGAGTGACGATATATTAACATGTCCATAAGTTCCTTCTACTTTTAGCGTAATGATTTGCAAGGAGTCAGGGTGTACAGCGCGGTCGATTTACAAGGCCTGTACACTCTGGGCACTGTAGTCATAGACTACAGGGGATATAGAGTGACTGCACAGTCAATTATACCAGGCATTCTGGAACGAGAACAGGAGCAGTCGGTCGTATACGGGTCCATCGACTTTGGCAAAACCATTCTGTCCCACCCAAAGTACCTGGATTTGGTAAGTAAAGCGCAATTGGAACAGTTTTTTTGTAAGCATATTAAAGACGGAGTGGTAATTTGTTGTTTACAATCTGCTACTTTTTACCGAAATCTATATGCATTTCACTTGCATTTTTTAAAAGTGTCTTTGTTTCATACTTGTATACTGTATACATATGTAGTTTATTTTCGAAAATGTTATCCTAAACTGCTTCAATTAGTAGTTGTATCTATCGTACTACATTTTGAGCGAACCGATGTTGATGATTGTCCTATTTTCACATCATCAAATCTAACACATTTTTTAATGTTTCTAATTTTATTGTTGCAGCCGTTAATAACAATAACATTAACAAAATTATCTCCCGAATCGATTTTTTTGTTGGCCTTGTGGAAGAGGAATAATTGTTGTACTTGGCTGACTTGGCTTCAGCGTTTCATAGTTTCACTTTCTTTTTCTTCTTGTGATTATTTATATTTTATTTTGAATCAATGGTCGATACGGTTTGCTAGGTGGTAAAGTCTATTTTTTTAATGAAATTTGAAAAGTAGTGAAATTTTCTATTGTTAGCTGAGCAAAGCTGGACAGCAACTAAAAATCCTACCCCATCACGTCATAAACGACAAAGATGAACCCGTAGAACTGTGCTCCAGTGTAGAATGCAAAGGGATAATTGGCAACGATGGTCGCCACTATATTCTTGATTTGTTACGCACATTTCCTCCCGACGTCAACTTCCTGAAGTGTAAGTTTTGAGATAACAAAAAAAGAAACAATCAAATGATGTGCTGACCCATGTCTAGTGGAAGGGGAAGAGCTGAGCAAAGAGGTGCGCGCGTTGGGCTTTCCGATCGAGCACAAACATAAGTTGTGCTGTCTCAGGCAGGAACTGATCGACAGTTTTGTCGATTCCCGTTACATGATGTTTATCAAATACGCCGCCTACCACTTGCAGCAGCTTAATCATCGGAAAACTGCCGAAAAGCTAAACAACAAGGCAATCGAAGAACAACAACAGCAGGAACAGGATAATAGGAAAAAGGAAGAAAAAGTCTCTGAGGACGGGGAAGAGAAGAAGGATGAAATCGAAGAGGACGAAGCTAAGAAAATTGTGGAGAGTATCACGGACGGTAGTAAATTAGAATGTAAGTAGGGTCGATACCGTAGGCGGTTTTGATCGTGAATGGTGCGTTGCGGTTACAGTGGAGGAGAGTACTAAGAATATTGTGAAAACCGCTTCGATAGCGGTGGGCTCGTTGAAAGATACCGAGTTTGACATTCGCTTTAATCCGGACGTGTATTCGCCCGGAATTAGGCACAGCGACAGTTTAGATCCTCCCTTGTCGAAGCAGCGGCAACTGGTTAAAGATGCTGCCGAGTTTCTGCTCACCGTACAGATTCCCACATTTGTAAGTTGCTTTTGTTCTGGTTTATTAAAAACTTTTTAATAAGACTTAAGAAAAACAGTTGAAACTGAAGAATATGTTAAATAACAATGATGGTTCGGCTCACGGTCACGCCTTGGTTACAGCGGTCGCAATTTTTTTGGACCCAGATATGCCTTAATTATATATATTTTTGATGTTAGAGTATTTACTTTATCTACTTGATATTTTTAAGAAAATAACAATTTTACGGATTCTTAATGTGAATGAATGGTTATAAAATCCAAATATTTTTAACTAAGAAAATTTTAAGAAGTGCTCTTAGTTTCTATTGCTGAGAATAACAATGGATATGTACTTTGGTCACGGCCATATGGGCCATATTAATGTAATATAATCTCTTTCTCATCTTAGCGTAACTATTTGTAAGGCCTCAGGGTATACAGCGCGGTCGATTTTGTAATACTTTGACCAATTCACCTCTTTTAGTTTTATGTATGCGAATAAATCATACTTTGAGAAAGTTAACTCAATAATTGTACAGAGTTTGTCCTAATAACCTACTAAAAGTTCCAGGTTATCAAAGCGTGAATCTGATATTTTCAATAATTGATGGCAATGCGATACAATCAAGCGATTCAAATTCTAGTCGCAAGAGTTCCATCATAATCTCGATAATTGGCAAAAGAATATTGTCTTCATCACTAAACCGACCATCAATTTTAGCTGTACCCATAAGTTAAGTGAGTGCCTGGTTTAGGTATAAAAAGTTTTAACTGGTTTGAAATGTAAGGCGCTCGGTTTTCCAAAAAAAAAGTTTAAAATATTAGAAATTTAATACTCAACTAATAAAGACTCAGCGGACCATCATATTGTTTGTATATTAATTTTTGCAGCGTGCTGCCACCCGCACAAGTAATTGTAAAAAAAAATGTGTCAATATGCTCTGTTTTTTTGATGCGAGAGAGTTATAAATCATTGACCTATAAAACCTGGCGTCTCAGCCGTATTCCATAGGGGTAGTATTGCACCTATGATGGTGGTCAAGGGTCCCGAGTTTTACAATTTTTATAGTTATAGTATCGCTTTCTAAGGTCTCCATGCAGCCAAATGGAGTGATTGAGAGTAACTTAGAAAAAATCTGGATATTTAAATCGTTTTCTATTTTTGTTTCAAAGAAAATTCCGCAGGTTGTGGAATTTGTAGGTACACACCTTCTGGATTTATGAAGGTTTCAGACAGCGATCTGCAGCATGTTTGGCAAGACAGAGCCAATACCCGACGTAACAGAAATCCAGAACGAGTGTATAATTGTCTTGTATTGAAAAAAGTACATTTTGGTTTTGTGTTTTTTTAAATATTCCTGCTCCTTTTCAATTGTAGATCAGGGACTGTTTGGATCATTCGTCCGCCCCCATGGACGGTTTTACTTTGTCTGAAGCCCTTCATAACCGAGGCATTAACATTCGGTATTTGGGCCGCCTCACGATGTTGCTCTCCAAGGTGAGGCAGCTCGAATATTTGCATTGCATCGCCGTTTCGGAGTTGATTTTGCGCTCGGCCAAGCACCTGTTCACCACTTATTTGCAGGTACTTAGTACTGTGTGGTAGTCATGGTGGTAAACTCAATTCTCTTATTTTAGGGCTGTGAAATGATTAACTTATCTGTTGCCATTTCGCATTTCTTGAATTGCTTTTTGTACTCGGGGATTGTCTCGAATCCGTTACAAAATGTCGACGAGGTACAGTACATTTTTACGTACAAGGTGTTATTTAAATGACGGCCTATATTATAATGGGTGATTTTTCGTAGTTTTATTTTAATTCAAGTAGAGATATCTGAGCAATTCTATGATCTGAAAAGTGTTTAAGAAAGTGAGATGTAAGAAAGAAAGAATCAATTATTCATTTTTAACTTTTGTCTAGACTTAAAAATCGGATTAAAGTTGTAAATTGTAATTGCCATTGGACACTAAAAGTATTCGTTTAAGACAAGAATAAATACATTTTATGCCAAATCTTTGGAGCCTTTTTTTTTTCGAATACCAGACGGTAACATGGTTACGAGCATTTTAACAGTTGAGTTAACTCCGAGATTTACTGATTTGCTTTCGATGTCATTTAGATAACACCCCGTATAAATGCGTAAACAACGTTCGTCGAAAACCAATTTCAGCTGCAAAACAAAAACAACAAAAAGCGCGGCAAAAGGCGCGGCAGGACGAATCCGTTGTCCTGCAACGACAATAACGAGTGGGCCAATCTGACACCGAAATTGTTGTGGGCTCAGTTGAAATCAGAATTGAAGGCATATTACGATTACGACTTGTCGACAGTCGACATCGAAAGCACCATCGATCACTATTCATTACAGAAAGTGTCTCTCCTGCGGGGCTTCTGCCTGAAGACCGGCGTTCAGATTTTGTTGCGCGACTACAATCTCGATTCCAAGAACAAGGTGATTTTTTACGAGGAAGATATTTTGAACGTGTTCCCGATCGTGAAACATATCAACCCGAGGGCCAGCGACGCTTACAATTTCTACACGACTGGCCAGAATAAAATTCAGCAAGGCTTTCTCAAAGACGGTTATGAGCTCATTAGCGAAGCTCTCAATTTATTGAACAACGTTTACGGGGCCATGCATCCCGAAATAGCGCAGTGTTTGAGGATGATCGCTCGATTGAACTACATATTGGGTGACCACGCGGAAGCCATGGCTTATCAGCAAAAGGCTGTGTTGATGTCAGAGAGGGTGAACGGCATCGATCATCCTTATACCATCACGGAATACGCCCACTTGGCGCTGTACTGCTTCGCCAACAGCCAAGTGACGACCGCCCTCAAGCTCCTGTACAGGGCCAGATATCTAGCTGTCATTGTTTGCGGCGAAAATCATCCAGAGGTCGCCCTGCTTGACGTGAGTGTTCTAGTTAATCTTAAACGTTATTTGATTTAATTTTCAACGTGTCATTTTTCATAAATGCAAAGCGCTGAGAGTTTCTAGCTTGTCACCATTGCCTTGGTTTGAACCAGCGTTTTGTAATACAAAATTACATAAACTGCCCAAAAACAAATAAACCCAATTTTCAACAGTGGCTTGGTAATTTTAATGAACGTCGATTTTTGTATAACTTTAACAAATTACGGCGGTGGACTCAATTAGAGCGTTACTTTTTGTTCTTTTTTGCTAATGGATGAAGTAAAACGTATGTTAAGGAATGAAAAGTACACATTTTTTCTATTTAGAGCAATATCAGTTTGATTCTTCACGCCGTCGGTGAATACGAGCTCTCCCTTCGTTTCTTGGAGAAAGCTTTAGCGCTGAACATGAAATATTACGGCGCCAAATCCTTAAAGGTAGCGGTGACGTATCACCTCGTGGCGAGGACGCAAAGCTGCATGGGTAACTTCCGACAAGCGCTGAATAACGAGAAGGAGGCGTTCACCATTTACAAACAACAAGTAATCTAAGAACCGAATTTCTTTTTGTTCCAAAAATTAATTGTCTTATTCCAAATAGCTGGGCGAGAACCACGAAAAAACCAAAGAGTCTTCGGAGTGCTTGAAGCATCTCACCCAGCAAGCAGTGGTCTTACAGAAGAAAATGAACGAAGTCATCACCGGCAAGAATGGCGCCTCTATCCCCCCTATTCAAATTCAACCACCATCCATGGGTTCCGTACTCGATATGCTTAATGTTATCAATGGGATACTCTATGTACAGATTAGGTAAGTATCCAGTTACATTCACAAAAATGGAGCCAGAAATAAATGTTTTTTTAGTTGAGATTGTAGGTAGTGTCACTTTATAGCCTAAAATCGTTTGCAGGGATTTTATTTTAACGTTTTCTAGTAGAGGGCGTTGCAATGAGAATATTGAATTTTTCATAGAGACAAAAAAATTGTTTTTAAGGCTAAACTTACCAATACATTGATGACGCTTGCCCGCATATTTTGCTTTCAGCTTACAAAACTTTCACTTTACCATTTACTGCCATTCAATCAGATTTTAATTTTAGTAGCTTGTTCAATTCAAAGTGTTTTAGGTTTCAGTGTTAAATGTAGAGTCCTATCAGATTTTTTAGATTGCTGATACATATCGCCATTAATATGTTTAAATGAATTCTTTTCCGGCATCGACTGTGGAGCTACGGGCAGCATCTATGCTCCTGTGCTTACCTCATCAGGGTTCCCTAAGATATTGGAGGAACACTAAAGTGTTTTTATAAAGTTTTCAGTGTTGCCTAAATGCCTAATTCTTTTTCGCCCACGTTTCTTCTTCCTGAGAATCCTTGCACAGATCTTGATAGGGTTTCTTTGGTGATCGAGTTTATTAAAAAAATTACGGAGTATCACAAAATGAAAACGAAGCATTACATCGGCGTATGTTAGTTTATGATTTCTATTGCAGCACTGAAGACATCAATCACTTAAAAGCGGAGATGGAGAGGCGTCAACAAAGCGAAGAACGAGAAACCCAAAGCCTAAAGCCGATCGAGGCTAAAGAATAACGATAATAATACAATTTCGCGAAATATATTTTACCATTTCATATTCTTTAGATGCGGTCGATAGGCTAGTAGTGAAATATGGTTGTTCGGCGCCGCGCGACGGCAATTCTGCGAACTAGTCAGTTTCGGTGTCCTATATAGTTTTGTTGGTTATATTTTTTTATTTTTAAGGGCGTTTGCGAACAAAGTGTGCCAGATCTGACACGTTTCGGTAGTATTAAAAGTTCCTATACGCGATACCAAAAATTTATCCTAGATTTATCAAATTCTAACTGGAACTGAATGTAGGCGGGGCGTGCAGCTAGAAATGTCGACGGCATTTACTTGGGGATTACGGTGTTGCACAGCCGCGAGCGACATTGTATAAAAATGTTTGGTGTAATTGATTTTAATTACATTTAATTGCACTGATATTTTAAGGATTTATTTCAGCGTTCGAGGGTTTTACTAGATTCGGCGTGCCGATAAATCAATAAACATTAAAAATAAATAACACAGAATTATTATGTTAGCGGTTTTTGCAACGCCCTTAGGTACATTTGTCTCTTCGTTGGCATTCTAGCTTCCCGATTACCACCAAATCTACTTGATTTTATTTCGGAACTAGAAAACTTATAAGTTATGGATATTCCGGTACGTTTTGGGAATGGGTAATTATTGGTTGCGCAGAACGTGCATGTTGCCAGGTGGAACATAACGACGTAACCGCGTTGTTATAGACATCGCTTTTAGGCGGTGTCCATATGTAGTGTATAATAAAGAAATGTTTTTTTTTTTGTAATCAAAGTTTTGTTAATAAATATTGATTCATTGTTGCGACTTTGATTTCCATTTTTGTCTAGTAGCCGTTTGATTTTCTCAAAACCCCATAATACTCTACATCCCGCAACAAAAAAAAAAGAGAGCTATAATTTTTCCATTTCAAGTGTTGTCATATTACTTAGCGTGCCTCCGATACGATACTGACAACGATTATAAATGTTCATATATAAAGGTAATTAATAACTCAAATAGTTAGGTTTAGGGGCATTTTGTTTGGTTTTTCTAGGGACAAAGGTAATATATAACTTGGAAATATAATAGTATATTTAAAACCTAGTACGAAATAAATTACAAACAAAAAGTGGCGGATGTGGAAGTAATTGCGTCGTATATAAATGTATTATTCAAAGGTTTATACTGATGGGTGATGACTTTAATTACTTCCTGTGCCGCGCAGCCTCCCAATATTGAAGAGATTGAATGCAACTCGGCACCTCCGTATCTGCATACCTCGTGAACCCTCTCGTCACGCAAAATGTGAGAAAAACCCCATTCGGTCAGCAGTTTTCCGATGATACCTTTTAATTTCAACAAGTCGGGCTCAACCTGATCGTCTAATTGGCCCGGGTACGAGTTAAATTCGCTTATGAACCTCTCGAGTCCGCGCAAGATCACGTAATAAAACATGAGACTGTCTGGATCTTCCAGGTACGACGATAAGTCGAAACTGCTTTTCTGGTACTCGTCCGCTATGCAACTGCCTCTGATTACGTGTAATTCGCTAGAATGCTTGCAGAAATACTTGACCTGAAAACATACGTACAGGCAATTTTCACAATCATTTCAGAGCATTTGCATTTTTTGCTAAATGAAAATATTGAAAGTTGAACATATTTTCTCTATCGTTAATAAAATTTTGAAAATTAAACTTTAACTCCATGTATTTCGTTAATTGGCTATCCATTATAAACTATCCTGTACAGAAGAAGGCTAATATGCTGAACGTCCACAGTAAATAGTTTTTTGGCAGAAAAAATTACCTCGCTTTCCGTGACCGTGTCCTGTGGCAATCCCAAATTCCTGGCGATCTGAGCAGCTCTTCTATATATCGCTTCAGATTGTTTAAGCGCCTGCTTCTGATAGATATTTTGTAAAGTCACATAGCTTATAGTATCTGCGGCCATGTCAGGCAACGTTCCCTTCACTGGCAAATCGCCCTCGGTTTGAACCATTTCTCTCAGCGCGGCCGCCATTACCCAGAACGGTGAACTGTTCTGGGTTAAATTAATGCAGCTCTCGTCGTCTAAAATTTGTTGCACGTGGTCCGGTATTTTGCGCTGACTTGAGAACGAATTCGCGTAGTGGACAGCCTGTTCGAAGTTCTCCTCCAGCAGAAACCGGTTGCTGCTCTCTTCTGAACTTCCGCTATCCCGGATCAATTGTTTCAACTCCTCTTTGTCAGCTCTTTAAATGGATAACAGTAATCAGCTAGTTTGTTAGTTTGTAATTTAAAAAATAACTTCAACAGGTTGCACTTGCAGTGATTCTAGGAAGAGGTTTCATCAACCTTCAATGCAC
This sequence comes from Cylas formicarius, assembly GCF_029955315.1. Lineage (NCBI taxonomy): Eukaryota > Metazoa > Arthropoda > Insecta > Coleoptera > Brentidae > Cylas > Cylas formicarius. The sequence goes on from NW_026844319.1 coordinate 19,014,885, forward strand.
GTACAACTAAAGCAAAATAAAAGTAAACATTTTTGTGTGAAAGGTGGAAAAAGGAAAAGTGTGGGAAAAATCACCCATTGAAGTTTTTATTTTTAAACAATATATGGATTTATTACTAAAGACTACAGCGACGCTATTGCTTCTTGGGAGAAACAAACTGCTTCTGTCTCTCGGATGTGTACATTATTTTTTGTACTTTATCAGAAGTGTGGTTGATACATATACTTACGAAACTAAAGCAAGGCGAGTTGACAAGCTTTTCCTCTGCCCAGGAAACAATGACGCCACTGTACCCTTTACTAATAATTTCGATTTACAGTGACTAACCTTTTTTGAGGAAAATCTCCATTGTGTTTTTCTTTATACCTCTTTAAATAGAAATGCAAAATTACCAACGGTGGTACGTGGCTTCTCTCCTTTTGATCAAGGTCCTCGATGTTGACCGCATCGAGGTAATCCCTAAGGGCGGGCCATGGTGCGTCCAGGCGCAAGTCCGGGCTCTCGCTGTCAGGATGGGCCTCAATAACAGTGTGCTCCTTCACTTGAAGCCTGATATAGCCTAAAAACCCTAAACTACGGCACACCATCAATGGTACTTCACAGTCCCAAAGGTGTCTTGATAGAGGCATCAAAACTCTAAAAAAAAAATGGATCTCTATGTATATACTATAGTATGACCTACAAACCAAAATACCTAACGCACTTCGTTACTGCTTCTATTCATTAACTAAAATTTATTTGAATGACTTCATGTTAAACTAATAACACTTGGGCAAAGCAGGTAATTCCTTTGATTCTTACATACAATTATGATTTGGATAATTCAGAGTTGCAATTTGTTGAATTTGATTTTAATATTTATTAAAAATTATAGAGCAGAATCTAGTGGCGTGACCGATCAACTTTTACGTAAATAAGGAAAAATAATCGTATAAATTTACACTTTATTAAAAACAAATTTTGAAACAAGTTCCAACAAAACATTCTTACAAACAGGACATTATAAAAGTAAAGAAATGGGTTAAATGCTTTTCTGCAACCATTATGTGATATTGCACAAACTGAAAATTTAAACTTTAATCATAAACAATTAAAACCTAAGCAGACGCTTGTTTTTTCTTCAGTGATTCCAGGTAAATGCCAAGTCTTTTTTGTAGATCTTCATTGGTCACAGCCGTAATAAACAAATTCAAATCAGTTTCTCGGTTTCTAATCATAACCTTTAGATCTTCTTCCCTAAACATCTGCTTTGACAATGCCCTCGCTATGGGAGATATTTTGGAAAACTGGCTCAAAAATGAAGTAGCCCTCTCGATTCCTTCTTGTTTATTGATAACAACTTCATCAACCAGGCCTAATTTGTGGGCCTCATCTGTATTGAAAAGCCTTCCCAAAGTCAGTGCCATTTCTGTTTGCCTTATTCCAATCACATTCTTCATGGCCATCATAAACCACTTTGGAGCAATCATTCCCAGTTGACTTTCATTCAAACCAATTGTAAAACCTTTCTGCATCACTCTATATTCACAACTAGTTGCTAACAAGCAACCTCCAGCGGGCGAGTGGCCATTTATAACAGCAACAGTTGGATAGGGAGACCCATACAATTTAATGAAAACATCTTGCAAAGTTAGCCAAAATTTTTTCGCTCTATTAGGATCTGGTTTATACATTTCCATAATATCCAATCCAGCCGAAAATACAGTGCTATATGAAGACGTTAAAATAGCGCCACGACACTTGTTACTCTCTAATTCGGTAAGAGTAGTCAGAAAATCACTTAACAAATCTAAATTTAAACTGTTCACAGGAGGTCTCTGTAAACTTACTGTCGCTATGCCGTTTTGATCGTTTATTTCTAATCCTACTAATTTTGAAGAGGAACTCAAACATCTGGAAAAATTGTTCATAACAAAGGGCTTGTACAAGAATTTTAAAGCTAATGTAGCCATTTTAAAGGCTTCAAAAAGATAGAAAACACTTGGAAATTCCTATATATATTTGCAAATTTTAGTACTTAGTACTTAAAGTCCAAAAAAGTTCAAAGTTCAAATTGCACAATTCAAAGGACATTACTTAAGATAAAACGCAATTGAAATGAAACATACAATGGGGCATAAGAAACATAAAGAAAAATATTGTGCGATAGAAGCTGTTAAATTTCAAGTTACGCTTCTGCGATTTTTTTGCTTCCGATAAAAACTTTAAATGCAATTTGTTAACGTAAAAATTATCTCATTTTTAACACTTGGGAGAGATAAAATAATAGAACCACAGAAACTATTTCAAGCGATATTAAAGATGGTACCGTGAATACCAAAAAAAGAAGACAACCGTGAAGTTAGCTCCAACAAAAGACATGAAACAATTAGACGTCAGCATGTTGCCAAAAAGAAACGTAACCTATTTGGCGTCGGTTATGTGGTAAAACTAAAGATTCAGAGAATACCGGCTTCGATCGAGTTCATATCAGATGAGACTGAACAAAAAAATTAAAAATACATAAATGAAGTAATATATATAAATAAAGCATAAATAATTGAAAACGGTATTGTAAAAAAAATTAAAGTTACATACTTTTCGGGTAAGGCAACCGCTATTACCACGTCGAAATTCTTGAAAAAGTTTTGAGTGTGCGCCATAATATGTTCAGCAGATTCATCAATGTAATCACCTCTAACATCTGGATTTAACTCAAGCAAGCACTGTGTAGCAACTTGAGCCCTCGATGAGCCCACTGTTTCATTTTCTAAAAAGAAACTGCAAAAAAATCTTTGTTATTAATCGTCCTTATCTACACTTAATAGTTACTTTGATCCAATATCTTCTTCAGTGATTTTCTCCCCATCGACGACCGTAAATGAACCAATACCTGGTAGAACTAGACTTTTCAAAATTTCCGTTCCCAAAGCGGTTGCATTAATTAAGCATACTTTCGAGTTCTCTAAGAGCTTTTGACCGTGGTCACCCCACAGCCTTGGTGTTAGAAATATGATTCAGTTACCTTTACAGATATATTTGAATTTATAATACCTAAGTTGGCGATCGTATTTTCGGCTTTTGTCACTTTGTTCTGGCGATTTTGGGGCCGGCGATGACATAATTGCATTCAGCGACGTTGTTAAATTTGTTTCAATAAATAATTTTGAACTCTAATATTTTTGGGTATTATAGGTAAGGGTTAAGAACAGTTTCTTCTTCTTGGACGTCTCAGCTGATTGCAAAATAAGATTGATAGCTCAATCATGGGAAAAGAAGAATCGGTTTCAAACGGTAATATGATGTCAATTGCATTGGCGGAAGTTTTGGCGCAAATATTATTCACAGATAATTTTAAATTTGAATATTGAGCGTTAATTAAAATAAATTTTTTGTTTCCTCTTTGTTTTTAAGACTGAATAGACAATCGCCAAAACTTGGACTTTGTAGACAAGTGTTTAGAAACACTAGTCAAAATAATAAAACTACATTTTATTAAAACAAACCATTGAGAAATTATATAATAAAATAATAACGAAAAAAGACTTCCCGACTATATCTTCATATAAAATATTTTTACCGTGGTGAAGAGCATATACGATCCTTATATATACTTATTTTCTTTATTTACCTGTAATACAGGTTTGCAGTAGATATTTCGCATCCAAATAAATCTCAAAATAAGGTAAAGGACGGTTGTCTCCTTAAATAGTTGACTCGATTACAGAGAGTGAACGCCACTGTTTCATTTTTTAAATAGAACAGAAACTTGATTTGTTATTTAAACAACAAAATGGAAAAAGAACACCATGCGCCGCGTATTAAAGAAGCATAACCGAGCAGCAGCAGTCAGGGAATATTTCTAAAATATCATGAAGCTGTAAGTTTATATTATAGCCGTAAGGAATTTATTTAATTTTTTTTACTACTTAGCGAATCAGAAATCAGATTCCACGTGAGCGGTCAAGAATTTGCTGGTAAGTTAACAATCATTGTCTTTTAATGTTAGTGATTTTGGTTCGACGTAGACATAATAATTTTACTTTAAATGATGTACTTAAATACATAGATAGATAAATATATAGCTATATAGATATACAGATAGACATAGATACATAGATAAATATTGAGCATCTTTTCTGCGGCAAAAGTGAGTGAATTTTTATAAAATCATATTTTCCACAACAGACCGACATGGATGTTAGAGGAAATATAAACTGAATATATTTTTCCTGATGCCTACGACTATGAGAGTCCAATCCGCTCATACGCAGATAACGCGAATAGTTATGCGTTTATTGGCATGTCGTATAGGGCGTAAAAGGTTATCGCATTATTTATCAAAATATTGTTGCCAATACGGAAGCAAAATGCGTGTATTCACTTAATTCTAAACTGGTTTAAACCTCTTAAATGGGTGTAGGTCAGGTCCGACTCCGCCACTGGATGTTAAAACGTTTTTGTAGGCAAATACATTAAATTTTTTTTAAATTAATTTAAAAATTATTTTAAAATTTTAAATAAAAAACTGTTAACTCAAATGAAGAACTGATTAACCAAAATAAAGTTTGTGTTATTTTTGAACTAAAATATTTTCAGGGGTTGCGTCAACTCTAGAAAAGAATAAGGTTCACAAGGTGTACCAAATTAAGTGAGCGGTATTGCTAACTAATTATTAAACATGCGAAGGTGGATAAATTAGCAAAGTAAATATTGTAAAGGAATATATATTCTATAGAAGATTTGCAAAAAAATTAGAGATATAAATAAAAAAAAATTGTTTTTCTGATTTATTGGAAAATGAGCTATAACAATAAAAAAGTTCTCAATATAGTTTGTTTTCCTTGAATATTGGTCAGTTATTATTATATAAATACCACCCTACAGAAAAACACCATATTTAATTAATTATGTGGCCCAGATAGTACGGATGTGATTCCATTTCGAGTCTTATTAGAAAATGGTTCTTTTTAGTAAAATCAAGTGACGTTACACCGCAAACTACCCTCAATACTTATCTGAGAGACATACTTCACTTAACGGGAACGAAGAAGATGTGTGTCGAAGGTGGTTGCGGCGTCTGTATCGTAGCCGTCGAGGAATTACAAGCTGACGGTACCAAGAAAATTTTCGCAGTTAATTCTGTGAGTATTCCGCAAGTTAATCAAGAAAGAATTATATATATTATGGTGTCGTTATTCTGAGCGAATACATTTGTAGTTACCCATCAGTTTTTCTACTATATTGAATTAATTGAATTGATTTGATTTATTGACATATACATTCTAAGCAGTACCTAAAACCAAATTTTTAAATGTTTACATGTTTGCCACTAAATAACGTCTTTTGGCAAACCTAAGTTAATGAAAACATTAAAAAAAACTGAGTTCTAATGCACTTGTTATATTAAAAAATCAATTAAATACATTAACAGTTATAGAAAAAAGTAATGATCCTGACGTTTAAGAAATATGCAATTGCATTTATTATTTCGATCGGGGCGAATTTTTACATTCTCATAGTGCAGTACTCTCCTCCAGTGTCTAGTTTCCATTTATTCGTGCCACGGGTGGAAAATAATAACGACGGAAGGCATAGGAAACCCTATAATCGGATATCACAAAATACAAAAGTTATTGGCCGTCAATAACGGATCGCAGTGTGGGTAAGTAATACTTACGTTCGTTTGTTTTCCTAATCCCAAGACAATTTAAATACAGTCAAACTTCGATAACTCGAATTTTTGATAAGTCGAACCAAACTGGTTGGCAATAGCGTCAAAAGTAGGAAATGCGTGTTAGTTTGTCTTGATTACTGGAACTTCGATTTCTCGAATATCTTGATAACTCGAACGAAACATTTGGTGCCAACTTCGATAAGTCGAATTTTCGCGGGGAACCCCCTAATTACGACCGATCTTAACCTGCCTTTTTAACGTATCTATGCAAGCAGTTCAGTTTCTGTGCTTGCTAAGTTCACTTGTATGACTTACTAGTTAATACTAAGTAAAAATACTGTCCCTATTCAATTTACACATTATATTAAAGACATTTTTGGATTTTTGCATTTGTTGATATGTCATCAAAACGTACTTTAAAAGCTTTGTCTGTTGATCAAAAATTCAAGGTTATAAAAGAAGTGGAAAGTGGCTCAAAAAATAAAGATGTAGCTGTGAAGTATGGGATTTCGGCAAGTACGGTGTCTACAATTTTGAAAAATAAACATTCTGTCATCACCGCAATGGAACGTTTCGAAGGAAACAAAAATAATAACACTACACTAATGGATTGTGTTGACGATGTAACTACCGCATGAAATATCGACGTTGAGCCTGAAACAATTTCCAATTGTTTTAAAAAAGCCGGTTTTGGTCAATATTCTGAATGGGAAGAAGAAGGTGAGATTCCCTTGATTTTCCTAAGTGAACGCCTGGAAGGAAAGAGTGAAGACGAAATCCAAATAGAAATCGAGTTTAAAGCTTGGACAAACATTAGAGGTATAGCAGAAGGTAGCACCATCAACGATTTTATACATGTGGATGAGGATATGTTACTTCAGAGTTTCCTACTGATGAAGATATTATCGAGTACTGCAGATCCGAACCGGTACAGTTAAACATCGAAGACGACTGCGAAAGTGACGCGATGGAGGAGGAATTGGAAGATGATTCTCAGCAACCACCTTCAAATGAATTGGTTGAAAATTTGTTGATTGTCTTGCGTTCCTATTTGAAAACCAGTGAATACACAACCGATTCCCTCTATGATTGTTTAAATAAAAATGAAGGTTTTGTTGAAAACCAAAATAAGAAATCTGGTCGTCAGTCACAAATAAGTGACTTTTTTCCAGTGAAAGAATAAACTTTAATATGTACATACATATGTATGTATATGTGGATACCTACTATCTTTATATATACTAGGTATATATACAATACATTTGTATGTGCATATAATGTAAATACATACATACATATGTACTACTAGTAACTGTAGTTTTTATTGACAACTCGAAGTCTTGATAACTCGAAATTTTCATGTGTCAAATCGCAGTTCGACTTATCGAAGTTCGACTGTATTTTTCAATCTTCGCATACTTTAGTATAGATAAATATGATTTAATACAGGTTGTTAGAAAATACGATGCTAAACGTTCGGAGTCGATTGATTGCCTGATTTTAGGACAGACGGTTCACTTTTTTAAATATTTTTATATTCAGTACCTCAAAAATATACGGTAACCAATATTTTCATAGAAAAATGTGTATGTTTTATATGATTAAGCAATTAAAAGCACAACATATTTGTTTCTTGGGTTTTTCTAGTATCCTGCTGATATTTTGATGACTAAAAGTTTGACTACATATATTCTTCTAGTACAGCATAAGTCTCGAATCTAAATTCACGACATTAGAAAAAAGTAATAAAATATAACGAAATTTCAGTACAAAAATTAAATACGCTGAAAAATAGGTCATAATGTTTGAATTAACTCGAATTTAAGCAAAACAAAATTCAGTTGTGAATGGAGGGTTTTCAATTCCTCCCTGTATTCCTTCATACTGTACAACAGAATTCCTCTGTTGTTACTATAGTATAATTTTCTGGGTTCGCGTCATTGTGTTTTATAGACTCCTTTGGGTTAGTTATGGAGTTTTTTAACGTAGGGAATTTATTAGTCGAAATCCATACAAAATAATCCCTATAGGTTTTGCTCAACGGGTATGGTCATGAATATGTACGCTTACCACGAATCAGGCCCGAGGACTCAACAGGACATCGAAAACGCATTCGGAGGCAACATTTGTAGATGTACTGGCTACAGGCCGATTTTAACCGCATTTAAACAACTGGCTATCGATGCTGGTAATTCGCGAAACAAATCGAATCTTAAGGAGCTGCAACTCTGGCGTATTTTTCAGACGGCAAAAGAAATCAATTCGAAGTTATCGACATAGAAGACGTGAAGAAGTGTAAAATATCCGAATGTAAGCGGTGTTACAAATCGCCGATCTACTTTGAGCTGGGCGCCAATTCTCAATGGATGAAAGTGTATTACGTCAAAGACCTGTTGCAAGTGCTGCGCACGATTGGTAATAAGACGTATCAGCTTGTTTGTGGAAATACTGCCAGAGGTAGCTACAATGTTTACACATGTTTTCCCTTAAATTTAGTAAGGCTTTGCAGCAAATATACAAACTCAAAGGTACTAAATTCAAAGTGCACTTTTTATTCATTGCATCTATAGTCTATTTCAGAAAGATGTAGAGTAGTTAAACCTTATTAAGTTTGCAAAGAACCCACAGAGTGATCCAAGGATTACTTGAATCACTTTCATTGTTTGGCATCGACTTCATTGTAATTTTTTTTCTACCGAATGCACGTACTACCACCATATTTTTCGATCCGATCCATTACGTAGTGCAACATTTTCTCCTCTTCTTTAATAACTTGCTTTACTGCTTCTCGCCATGTGTGGTGTTACTTCTTCAATGGCTTGATCAAACGGTAAATTAAGGTCATGTTGTATCTTACTAGAAATCCTTTTACTCATATAGCTGCGTGCTCAGCATAGTTACACCATTTTTTTTTCGGCTTTATCTTCCATGGGGTACTTTATATGACGATATTTTTGTAAATTTGTTTATCAAATTTTACAAAATCGGAAAACTGAAAACCTGCCTCTTCTCTTTTTCTGAAGGTACCTTAGCACCCATTGCCTATGGGCCGAATTTCCTATTTTAGTATTCTATACTCTCTGAAATAGCCACCAACTGCGAAAAAAGGCAAATGCAAACCGTCTTTGCGTAACCTTTCGACACATCTATACAAGATGACTTGCTTGTTTTACGCATAAGCATATATATTTTTTAAGTTTCAAAATAATTTTGTTCTTACTTCAGCTAAATGAAGTAAGAATAGAGCATTTTTTAATGTTGGAAAATAATGTCAGCCAAGTGTGGCTCTTGTTCGTGGTCGCACTCTGACGACTCTTAAAATCATGTCGTCTGGTATTCTCTCGCCATGAGAGCTATGTGCAAAGAGTACGCTAAGAAATGCTACCACTATACAGAAACTGAAAATTGTCATTTTTCAACAGGGAGGTGTATCAACCTCAGACGGCTCTGACATTTTCGTTCAGGTCTTCCGTGTATTCACCTAAGTTGCTCTATTTTCGTTCGAAACAATGATCTCAACACAGTTGACTCGATTTTTCCATAGAAATTTAATGGGATCTGAGAATATTTCGACAAAATACAATGAATTGTTCAGCGACCACATTGATTGGAGAACGCGTCAAGGTCTTATTGAAGTGACAGATTTCATTGGTTGAAAACGAAAATTGAAATGATTAGTTCATAGTTCCTTCTCAACATTTTTCGATGTTGACTTCAAAAGCGTTATCAGTAGTTAGTTATCTAGTAGATATATGCTGAAAAGCAATAGAGATATATAGAACCAACAACCGATGCAATTGCCTTGGGAAGACATAAATTTTCTCTCAAAGTTAACTAATCAACCCTAACAAACATTAGTATTTAAACAATAATTTACAACGAATGGTTGTATTGAAATGTTCGCTCTTTCCACTAAACCTGTGCATAATGACTAAAATGATTTTTGCAATATCAACTTTTTTGTAACCTGAGTGTATATCGATGGTCCTTGTCCACGTCAGCTGCGACCAAGGAGTAACTAACAAAGCAAAGTAAAACGTTTTAAGGTGTTTATTGGCAACAAGAAGACGAAATTCCAGACGTCTATATCGACGTGTCTGGGGTGAGGGAGCTTGCTGGGTACTCCGCCGACACGGATACATTGGTGCTAGGGGGTAATTTTACTCTTACCAACACCATAGACTTATTTTTAAATTTATCTCGGACGAATATGAGATTTAGGCACTTGAGAAGGATGGCGGAACACATAGATCTTGTAGCGCACGTGCCAGTTCGAAACGTAAGACCACAAATGACGTTCGGTAAAGTACGACTACAGTGAAATTCTTTTAGATTGGAAGTTTGGCAGGGAACTTGATGACGAAACATCTGCACAATGAATTCCCATCCGATATATTCCTCACTTTAGAGACTGTGAACGCAACTTTGGTCATCCGTAAGTACTTAAAGAAATCCGGAAAAAATACACCCCATATGTTATTACATTTTTGGAATTACCAGAAAATTCTACTTGTCCTATACTGGTATCTAATCGTTTTTGACGTATTGCGAATATTAATGTCAAAAATTACATTTACTGGTTTGAACACTGCCAATGTAATCTATATGGCAGCCTACATTAAGTATTTGTCGGGGATGAACTTTTTGAAGAAGGGAAACGTGCTGAAGTTTGGATGATTAATAAATATAGTTTGTTCACAAACTATTGTTACAAATGTAAAATGACTTGTTTGAGATGGTCTATCATGAAAATGTATAGTTCTTGTAAAAAAAAAACTTTTACGCCCAATTAATCAGAATTAACCATGACGGTCTAGGAATGGAACACATATCTTTTGTTTATTAAATGTGTAATAACGTCACTACAAACGTACACTTACTTAACTTTAACAGTAAAAATCGGCTCACTGCAAATGTACCTTTAAAATAAATAAAACCAATAAAATCAAATATCTTTTGTCACTTTGGAATCAAATTTAGGATGACAGGAGCATTATCGATTCTTTCTCTAATAGAATTAGAAAATTAATCTATAACTTAGACAAGTTATGACTATAAACATTTTAAAAAGTGTATCTACGGTGCGTTTTTTGAATCAATATTTAACTGCTGCATCATTGTATGGGATGTACTGAATAAAATTTTAATTGAACTTTTGGTAGTTACTGAAAAATATGTTTGAATAAAAACAAAAAAAATTTTTATATACTTTTCCTTTTCTAATCATCTCACAGGTTACTAAATTTAGGGCCATACGCGGCAATTGCAAGTAAAAAAATATCAATATTTCCAAAAGTATAAATACACAAAGTTACCCTAATTTTCAATTTGTAACAACATAAGAATACAAAGTATTTCAAAATTATTGAGCGTAAGGCCTTGAGGTGCTTCTGTCAGACCTTAGGTTTTTGCTGTGTGAATTAGGTTTAAATAATTTATTGCAACAAAGTATTATTGGATTAAACAATCTCAAAATACAAAATTATCTTTCTTGGAGCCAGCATATTGACTTGATTAAAACTCAATAGAGAGTCCGTTTTGTTAAGTTCTCTAAAAAACGCTGTCCCTACCAAGGCGATGTATACTAAGCTTTTATTTTCTCAACAATCTCCAATAACTTTGTTTGCACAAAGCAGAATCCACCGACTTCCTGTTGACCGTCCTTATAATGTTGACTGACTACCTTTAAAAACACAAAATACTCATCTAGATATCATTTTTTTTTGCTTAATAGTTGTAAAGTTGATGAAGTTTTTTATATATGTACCACAAGAAATAGAAATAATTTCTCCATGCAGCAGCGATATAGTTATGATTATTTTAAACAATCCGCCGTTTTTGCGGATTTTCGTCTCTACAATCCTTTTCCAGAGAAGTTAACACATTCGAAAAACACCTAAAGACATGGCACAATCATTTACCTGAAAACCAAATAAAGGATATAACATTAATAGAAAAAGAATGGAACACTGTTTTTTTTCTTTGGTTTTAATTAATTTGTATTTTTTATGAAGTGTTCCTTTCTACTCTGTTTTGTAGTGCTCGGAAGTGCAAGAATTGTAAAGAGTACAAAATTTTCCTAAAATACAGTATTATCGTTTTAGTTGACGCCGAGGAAAACGAAATCAGAGCCACTCCCGCCGAATTTTTAAACTTGGACATGAACAAAAAGATTATTAGAGAGATCGTTTTGGTCGGATACGACGAGTCGTATTACTACCAGAGTTACAAGGTATACCGTTTCCGAGAGACTAACCCGTATCCCGAAATTGTCCTCTATTCCAGATAATGCCGAGAGCTCAAAACGCCCACGCCCAAGTGAATGCCGGATTTCTGTTCCGACTAAACGGACAATACGTGGTGCAATCCGCGAGAATCGTCTTCGGAGCCATCAACCCCCAATTCATCCACGCCAGCGCTACAGAGCGATTCCTCCAAGGACAAGTGCTTTTTGATAACACTGTTCTGCAGAGGGCGTATCAGTCGCTAGAGAACGAGATAAACCCCGACTGGGTTCAGCCAGATCCTAGTCCGCCATTTAGGAGACTATTGGCCATTAGTCTTTTCTATAAGGTACTGACCAATTTATTTTTGCTCCAGCTGATATTTATACAGGGTATTTTATAATTGGAGGTTATTTATGGGATCATTTAGTAAGTAATACCTGCCATTATATACAGGATCTTAAAAAATGATCGGCAATATTTAAGGGGTGATTCCTCAGATCATTTTATAAAAAAGTTCCCATAAATGTAGATTCCGAAACATATTGTTTCCAATATACAGAGTGTTAAAGATTTTTTAAAAACTTTATAAAATTTATTGATAAAAATGTACGCCACTGATTTTAATTTAATTTCGATACTTCCCGGATATAGAGCAACTAAAAGTACAACTTTTTTATCTTTTAAAATTTTTCTCTTGTATTGCTTCTGAGGAATCACCTCTTAAATATTTCCTGTTCTTTTTGAAACACACTCTATTGCAAAAAGATATTTTTTCACGGCATTAAATCGTCAAACAAGAACCTAATAGCCCATGAATATTTTTATCCTAACGTAAAATATAAAGTGAGGATATTAAAGTTAAAAAAAGTTAAATTATCTTATTAAAAACGCTAATTCTAGTCCATAGGTATCATCAAAAATCATAAAAAATGTTTGTCCTAAGGGCTTACGAATTATCTCGCAGTTGGCTACTTTTTGAATTTTCTATCCAAAAGCCAGCATTTATTCTTTCCCCAGAATCCATCCATCGATATTAGAACTCATATATTACGAGTTTGTAGCGCAAAAGTGGAAAGGAAATATAGGACAAGATAACTCGTAGTTATTTTGGTTTGTGATTTATCTTTATTATTTTTATTATTTACAATACGTAAAAAAAGCTGAGCAAATCTAATCTTACCCTGATTTCAATTATTACATTTGTTCAACTAACTAAAACTTATCAATTATTAATAAGCATGTTTTCTGTACTACATTTATTCTTATCTCTTAAAATAAAAAAACCTTCTGAAAACTTTTTTTGGGTCCCATCGAGGGGTAAGCCGCAGGTGGAAAAGGGTACACGGTAATTAATTACTTATAATACGTTGGAATTCCTTGTAATTCTTCGCGGAATTCCTTTAGTACTATAAACCAGAATTCCTGTGCTGCTTTATTGTCATTTCAGCATGTGACGTTTGACACATGCGATCATATGAAGATTTCTTCTTTAAATATACCAGCTTAAATATTTTGTATACTGCAAGCGGTCCCAAGTAAGGATCAATTCCTTTTTCTTAAATAGAACACAATATGAAAGTATCTTTGAACTTTGGACGCGCTGCTGTTAATCTTAAATTATCATAATTCAAGCACTTTTGAGAGTTTAAAAATTACAATAGAACTTCTGCGTTTAATTAGTAACTAGATACTTAGAAACAACACTCATTATATTACAAAAAAATGTTTAGTAAAGTCTGTTTTCTTGTTTTCCCTGTAAAACTTAAATTTTAAAGGTAATATAATTTTGTTTCAGCTGTAATTAAGTATTATAAAGTTATAAGGAACTCTTGATGAACTGTTAATAAATTTCAATATTCAGGGAGACCATAAAATATAAAAACTGACGTCACATCAGACAAATTTTATATTAACACTTTCTAAGGGGATACCAAGATCACTTTTAATAGATTTGGCTTTTTTTGTACATTCTTAGCATACCCCTTTTGTTTTCAGTGCATTTTGAGTATTGCCCCCGATAATCTTCTATCGGCGAGGCACAAAACTGGAGGACAGGAAATCTTTAGACCAGTTTCCAGCGCCTTTCAAACGATTAACAGCGATCAGAGTCTCTACCCCTTGACGCAGCCCGTCACGAAGGTCGAGGCCTTGGCTCAAACGTCGGGTTCGTGCCCGATGTCAAATTAATATGTAGAATTTTTTAAAAACTACCACCATTAGGTCAAGCTCAGTACATCCTTGACATTCCCGATCAGCCGGGGCAGCTCCACGCCGTGTTGGTCCAAGCAAGGGCAACCCCCGGTTCTACCATTACGAAAATCGATACCACAGCAGCCCTTAAAGTTTCCGGCATGGTTGCCTTCTTTTCCGCCAAGGATATTCCCGGTATCAACTCAATTAAGGTGCCTGCCATAGTTCAGATGGTCTACGACGAGGAATTATTCTGCAGTGGCAGGGTACGTAATTTCCTGTGTTGATGTTCTTGATAAGTCTTTCTCGTTGTTGACTAAGAGACCTCAAACCTAACAACAAAGCAATTTAATCGATGTTGTTTGTGTGATTTATTTAAAAATGTAAAAATACTTTAGCACAGTATACGACGTATCCTCGTTATACTCTGCGAGAAGTGTAGGTATAATACGACCAAAAATATAGTGCATTGAAATTCTTATTTCAAACGTAAATGAACCGTTTTAAATTTGATGCTGCGGGAATTTTCGAAAAAGTAGAAGGGTTTATTTCAATATCAGGTGATAGGTATCGTTCTTGAGGGTTTAATCTAAATTGCAATATGTTCGTATATATTACGGAGGTATTTGACTGTGATCCTTCCAGTAAGTCGTATTTATGTACCTGATTCTCGAGCTTTGACCCTGCGAGGCTGTTTTCACTGGATAGTTCAAAGGGTAAGGGTAAGTAACTGTACTCTATTTATCTTACAGGTAATTTTGAAAATAATGATTTTTGACTTGTGTGCCTGTCGATTAACAACATTCTTCTTCTGTTATTTTTGTTCTTCGATTTGTAAACAACAACAGTGTTTTTTAAGACTTTAGATAATATTCGCGGTAGATAAAGATACGTAATAAGGATACAGATAAATATTTATTTAGAACCTTACAATTAAACATTTTTTGAAGGTTCCTGTTTTTTAACACTTTAAAATGTGGAGACCATGGAATGAAACAACGCAGAATTTTAAGACGAAGTGGAGATGTTAGTCGAACCTTCGGATGATAAACAAATTGTTTTGAATGTTTATAATTTTTTAAGAAATTCAGAGGAAGTAGGAACAGCAATAAAAACAAATGACGTGACCAAAGTTCCTAAGTCATCTGTAAGAAAAATTATTGCAAATGGGATATTCAAGAATTAGGCGTGAAACTACAACGCTTATAATGCGAATAATGTTTTAGCCCTAGAATTGCATAAAAAAGTACTGACTTAAACATTACTTGTGCCAAAAAGTCGTTGTATACTTTTTTGAAGAAAATGGCTTTTCAGTTCCAAACAATTAATAAACGTCAAGTGCTAATGGAATGATAGAATGTATTGAAATATAACGTAACAAATTGTTACTTTGTACTAATTTTTTTATGTACATGTTTCAAGAATTGTTCGGCGAAAAAAATTGAAAGCATACTTATATCCCGATTGTTAGTGTAGTTAGAAAAATTCCTAGGACGGTCATGGAATGGTTACGGGTAAGGGTCTGCGGTTTTGGAGTAATAAACAGTAGGCACAGTTAATCATGGGGTCGGTTGTTAAAGCACTACATTTCTGGTCGAAGTATACTAGATATTAAGTAAATTATAGCGTGCGACAAAAGCAAGTGGCTGGTTGACTCTCCTCAAATTTTATCCCTTTGGCCTAATTGCCATTTTAATAACACGAAAATATCAAAAAACACGTTTGATCTAAAAGATTTTATTCAAGAGATATTTCGAGTTATTGTATTAGACGCGTTATAATTTCTAGAGTATTTGGTGTAGCAAAACGATATTCGGTTTAGATACATCGTACATATTTTCCATTTTTCATTTTTATTTCTGGTTTCGCAGGAAAAAACTAAGATTTTAAATTAGTTAATTGAACACCCTGTATATTTTTGCATTTCTAGGACAATTCCGTTTTATGCCTACTTTTTTTAAAAACACTTTTAATATTGCATCTGGATAATGCAACAAAATAATAATCGCGAAGTGATTCGTATGGTAGGTAGAAACAGGAACAAGTTAGCAAAAATTTCTGTATTTAATAGTGAGCCTTTTTTTCGCGAATTTGCGGTACTACTTTATATGTGATTGGACCAAAACTAAAACCTCTTAAATTCAATATTAGCAAGTAAAATACTGGATGATAGTTCATTTACTTTTTTCAAGACGCCACGAATAGCCGCTATGCATGTTGTTTTGCAATTTGTTTCAGACATGCTTCATAGGCAGAAGAAAAAGTTTC
The DNA here is from genome assembly GCF_029955315.1 of Cylas formicarius. Classification (NCBI taxonomy): domain Eukaryota; kingdom Metazoa; phylum Arthropoda; class Insecta; order Coleoptera; family Brentidae; genus Cylas; species Cylas formicarius. The sequence goes on from NW_026844319.1 coordinate 19,031,226, forward strand.
AACATTTTCATAGAATTTCAGTATAATTTTTCATCAAAATAGGGTATGCTCAATGAAAAATTGGCTCAAAAGAAACCAAGAAACCCTACAAATTTTTAACATTTTCACATGCCGGTTCAGAATGTTCAGAGTGATCCATTTAAAAATTTGAAACCCAAACCGAAAAGTAAAAAATATTCTAACTGACCAAAGCTCTGTACTTTTTATATGATTTATCTGATCCAAATCTTAAGTTTAATATTCAATTCAATGTAGGTTATCCACTACCACCAACCGGTGGGGGTGATAGTGGCGGAGACGCACGATCTCGCTCTGCTGGGGGCGGGCTTGGTACGTGTCGAAGTGTCGCCACCTCCGCAAGGATCTACGCCCCTTATCAGCATTAGTGACGTCCTCAAAAATAACAGGAGGGACAGGATCAGGCATCAAACTTCGGTGGTAGCGAGATCGACAGGTGAAAATACAAACAAAATTGTCGGTTTTCGAAAAAATTTGTATAAAACTGAAGTCTCTAAGTTTGAACAACTTTTTTTCTTACGAAGGTAAATTTTGAAGTTCGTTGCTCAAAACTTAATGGTGGATTTACCCAACTTATTCAAAAATTCCTCTTAGTTTTCATTTAAAACTTATATTTGGTAGAACCAATAATTATACGAGAATTATTCAATAAGTCCTCAGAAAAACCAATTTTTGCCAATAAGTTTAACTAGTCACCTACTAAACTTTCAGCTTTATCCTCACATGGTTTAATTGTTGTTGCCAATTGAAGTAAATAACTTTATTTTGATTAGAAAATTGATAAAAGAGAGTTTTGAGCAGCGAATAAACACTCAAATTTGAAAGCATTAACTCCGAAAGAAACCAAATTTGAACGAAGTTCATGGCCCATCTGCTCCTGTGTAGGCAACTGTTTGCAAATGGGTGGATGAGTTTAAAGGCGGTCGTACATTCACAAAAAATGCAGATCAGGACGCCCTGTGGAAAAGTGTCTACACCCGAAGTGATTGACAAAATCCAAAATATATTTTTAAGTGATTGACGAATTAAAGTGCGCAAAATTCGAGAATAAACGCAATCGTTCGACTCAGGGGCTATTTTGGTTAGTTTTGGTTACAAAGAAATAAAGGAAAAACTTTCTGTTTCACCAAGGTAATGCACGGGTGAACACCTGATCAGTTGCGATGATCAAAATGATTAAACTAACGTTCCAAAGTTCCAATTTTCATAATATTGGACAAACATTTACATCTAACGAGAAAGCAATAGACCAAAATTAAATTATCTAGAAAAATGCACAAAAAAATAGGTTTTTCTGCTTTATTGAACGATCCTCGCATTTATTTAGGTTTAAATTTTCTACATTTAGAAAATTTACTCAAAATGATAAGAAAAAGAACAATGATATTTTCATGTTAATCATCTAAGCACTGATTAAAGTTATAAGATCGTTATTTATGTAGGAAAAGACATCAAAACTACAGTAACGGGTCAAGTCAATCTCCTCGGTCAGTATCATTATCATATGGAAACACAAAATTGTCAAGTAATACCTACTGAAGATGGTTTCGATGTGTACGCGGGCACCCAATGGATGGATCACATTCAAGGAGTTATCGCCCAAGTTTTAAATATTCCTTCTCAAACGTAAGTGTTTTAATGCATTTATATATGTATATATATATATATATATATATATATATATATATATATATATATATATATATATATATATATATATATATATATTTTATTTTATTTTTTTTTCACGTATTGATTCACGGATGGAAAAATGTGATGACACTATATTCCGGGATATCATCCGTTCACTCGTTGAACTGCGACTGGAATCCTGCAGACGTTTCGCCAAAATCTCACTTGGCGCCTTCAATGCTCGCGCTCCGAAAACAGTGTGAGTGTTCGAAGTGTTTTCGGAGCGCGAGCATTGAAGATGCCAAGTGAGATTTTGGCGAAACGTCTGCAGGATTCCAGTTGGAGTTCAACGAGCGAACGGATGATATCCCGGAATATAGTGTCATCATATATATATATATATATATATATATATATATATATATATATATATATATATATATATATATATATATATATATATATATATATATATATATATATATATATATATATATATATATATATATATATATATATATATATATATATATATATATATATATATATATATATATATATATATATATATTTGTCAAAATTCTAACCTAAATTACTTATTTTATATATATATATATATATATATATATATATATATATATATATATATATATATATATATATATATATATATATATATATATATATATATATATATATATATATATATATATATATATATATATATATATATAAAATAAGTAATTTAGGTTAGAATTTTGACAAATGAAAAATATGAAAAAAAATATCCTGTTGCGTTCTTCTCGTTCTTTGACTATAAGGTTATACCAGCTTGGTGATAGCAGAGTCGGTTGATCTACCCTCCCCGCATTTCTGAACAAAGTAAAGATTTAAATATCAAAATGTTTGTTAATTTTTATTTTTCTAATACTGATTCAATGATTTTTGATATACAAGGTTGTCTGTTTCCTCGAATTTTGTGTATTACATCGATACCCGTTTTTAAGAATAAGCGTTTTCGTGAAACGATTGGGAGGCGCCTTCGGCGCGAAAATCACCAGGAACGGCTTCATCAGCGGGGCGGCGGCCCTGGCGGCTTCCAAGTTACGTCGTCCGGTGCGTCTATGGATGAGCTTCAGCTCGAACATGGACATCATCGGCAAACGATTTCCGTTTCTCTGCGACTACACCGTTGCAGTAAACGCGGCCGGTGTTATTCAAACAATGAAGGTAACACGGAGACCTCCGATATTTCGCAATTTAAACTGTTTTCCTAGGCGGACCTTTATTCCGACTACAGCACCGGAGGGAACGAACCTGTCGACAATTTAGTCGTAGAAATGTTTCAAAATGTATACAAAATCGACACCTGGAACTACGACACCTACATCGTTGGCACAGACACCGCGGCTAACTGCTACATGAGAGCTCCAGGTTAGTTTTTCTATACAGGATGTTTGGAAACTTAACCGACTTTTTGCTATTTTAAGTTGCAAACCTAGAAACAGCGGAGTGAATACCTGGTGCTTAATTTATCTTCGTAACTTTACCTTTTTTATTTTCTTAACTCGATTTCTCAGAATAATTAACGAGATCTGTGCATGTTTTGAGAAAATGCTGTAGTTAAAATGCATCTAAACTGAAGCCTGTCTAATTGACGAACTGTCGGCGGTCATGTTGGTTGTTGAAATGACCGCGCGTGCGTATATTGAATGGCCCTTTCCGACACTGCTTTTCATCGTGACTTCGTTATCAGCAGATACAGAGGCAAAATGTATGGTTAGCCCACATTATATCAAAAACAAGAGTGTTAATAAATTGCAAATGATATTGAACAACTTTAAGAGACAATATAAAATATTGATAAAAAACTTAATTGGAAAACACAATATGAATATCAATACTTAGAGTAAATTCTTAAAGCAGACAATTCAAATCAGTTCCAAACTTTGAACAGATAATTCAAAGTTGCAATGCAATGGTGCCTGTTCGGGGGTTCGGCAACCCTCGCTGAGGATGTTGTTGTTGCTAAAAAAGGTGTACCTTGTATTTACTTCTCTTGCAGGAAAGCCAAAAACCCATAGATGTTGAAATTATTTGAAATCATTTAACATTTTAACTGTACCGTCTTTGTTTCAAGATTGTTAATTATTTTTGCCAAGCATGATAAACTTAAAAAAACTGTATATACATAATTTAAATACTATTAGTGATTTTAACCTACCTAGAAATATTTTGTAAATCTAAGTGAGCTTTCCGTTCTCCTCAAAATATAGGGCCCTAACATTTTAATAACTTTCCAAAAAATATAAAAACATATAGTAAAACATTAAAACATTTCCAAGTTATTTTGAAATATTTTTTATTAGAAAAATCTTTTTATCCTGTTAATTTATAACATAGGGGATTTTTTTTTGTTTTTTATTGCAATCCATATTTCAACAATCGAAAAATGACACAAAACTTAAAGCCTAAATAATTTAACTGAGATTTCGAAGCAACTAAATACGTTCTTATTTAAAAAACAGCCTGGAAAATACCAAAATCCGTTTTATCTTCAATACCCTATTCTTCCATTTATATAAACGAGGAAGGGAAAGACAACAATCCTCATTACTCGCTGTCTTTTTCTACTGTAAAATTTACTTCGCTTTTCCATCATGCCATTCGAGTTTAGATGGAGTTCACTAACCAAACATTTATTATTGTAGGGCCATAAATATATTTTTTTAATTCTTATCATTAGATTTGATGACGATTAATTTTATTCAAGCTACCTTATAATATGCTATAAAATTTAGCGAAGTCATTAAAAGTAAAACTCTGTATTTATAAATAAAAGAAATAAATGTAAAAAACAATATTATTCCTTTTGCTATGGCGGAGACTCTTTCTCCAAGGACAAAAGACCATACTTTTGATGTTTCATCTATCTTACTTGCCGTTTCGTTAGGCACCTTGGAGGCGATAGCAGGTATAGAGAGTATCATGGATCATATCGCCCTCCAACTCAATTTGGATCCTCTTGACGTCAGGCTGGCAAACTTGGACGCCCAAAACAATCCAATCATAGTACAATTCCTAAACGATGTGAGAAATAGGGACAACGTCGACGCGCGCAAGAGAGAGATCGCAAAGTTTAACGCTGTACGTAACAAATTAAAAACTATGGTCCCGATTTGAACTGAATTTTGGTGTGAAGGCTAACCGGTGGCGCAAAAAAGCGATATCGGTGGTACCGATGAGGTGGATAGTGGAAGTGCAAGCCCTCTACACAACTTACGTGTCCATTTACCATTTGGACGGTGGCGTTACAGTGAGTCACGGGGGAATTGAGATGGGTCAAGGGATCAACACTAAGGTAATCTCTGTTTGGAATTATAGTTTTTATAATCAAACCAAACAAACGTAAGTTAACAAAAATTTTAAACTGTTTTTATATCTACGCATTGTGTCCTTAAGATCACATGTTTTTTTTTTTCTCGAAAACAAAATTCTGAATCAATTACGTTCGTATTCTCAGCGTAGGCAGGGCCTCTATAGATATATCTAGTATCTATACGGCATAATTTATAAGAGCGTGATTTCGTCAGGACATTAAGATGAAAACATTTTAAGGAGCGTGTTAATTTGGGTGGTAATATCATAGTCAAAGACCTTGTCGGTTGTAATCTTACAAGGTCGCCGGTTCCAAATTTTTCCCCAGGTGGCCCAAGTGGCAGCATACAAGTTTGGCATTCCTATCGAGAAAGTAACGGTAAAACCTTCTTACAACCTCATCTCACCTAATTCGTATTCATCTGGAGCAAGTCTCACCTCCGAAGCCGTCGTTTTTGTAAGTCAATACATACGTTTATATCGCATAATGCTTTATGTATTCACCTGTACACAGTCTCTTCTGAAAGCTTGCGACATTTTGCTAGAAAGGATCCAACCAACTAGACAATTGAACCCCAACGCCACCTGGGAGCAACTGATCCAACTCTGTTACACTGGTAACGTCAATCTCAGCACCAACGGCTTGTAAGTATTGTGGGTGTTAGTATGGGTCTATTCTGGGTTGTATTATGACAATGTAAGCAATATTTATGCTAAGAGTAGTTGCAAATGAATTTTTTGGGTGTATTTTTATAACTCACAAATAATCAACTCGGACAATAAGTAAAGAAAATAGACATTTTTTAACAACCTTATTTTTAATTTAGGTTTAAATTATTTTCATATAAATGTATAAGTATATTTACATTCCACTATAACGTTATTATTACTTTTATAATAAATATACAATTATTAATTGTACAGAAGAAGTGGTCAAATTATAACCAACAATAAAATCAAAACTAAAGTTATTTTTGGTACATAATTATTTAGTTATTTCATTAGTTTTGGTTATTACCAAAAACTAAGGCATCGAAGACACAGACTCAGAGGGCACGCCAATATATCAATTACTGGAATGTGAAGACAGCGCAATAATGTTGATTACTGAGTGCTATAAATGTAAAGCTTTTTTGTGGTCCAAAGAAGATAAATTAGTAGATCTCAAAGTCCTTAACTGGACGTTAATGTTTAGATAACCTAACAAAAATAAAAAAAATTGACAGTCGTATCCACGGTAAAAAACTAGGAAATCTGGGCCCTTAGTAATAGGGAATTCAATCTTAAGTCACTTTATTAGTTATTAAAGTGTTGTAACCTAACTTTTCTGACGTTATTTTAAATTCAATATTTATAGTTTTTGCACGTTCTTTTTTGCTGACGTTATGTTAAACCTAGGTTTCTTCCGTTATTTAAAAGTAAAAAATGTGTTTATAGCCATGGAAAATGACTTCGCTAACGTTTTAAGATATGCCGAAGATCACTTGGCGTGAATCACAATTATACCCTTACATGAACCATTATTTTGTGCGATATTTTTGATGATCAACCCCAATGAAGTTCCAGGCAAACTTCTAATTTTTCTGCTACAAAAATTCACCTTCAAATCGCAGATTTAAATATTCTTTGGTATGATGAAATTAGAAGTCGATGTATTAGATGTTTTTTTGCAATAAAGAATAATAAACCAAGCAAAATCTCTATTTTTCGCATTCCTATCGTATTACTACTGACAACACCACCTACGCCTTAAAATTTAGTAACAGGGGTCTAATTCCGCCGTAGAGAGCCTTGAACTTTGTCGGTTAATCGGAAACGTTATTTATCATCTAGTGCGCAGGCTTCAAATAAGGGATAAAGTAAAACAACGACTAAATAAGAAGTGCAAGAAGTGTCAAATATTGTGCAAAATTTACAATATAAATTTTATTTATATTTATATTTCCAATATAAATTTTCTACTAGGCCGTCATTGAATTTTATCTCATCTGATTGACAATGTAGTGACCATATTAAATATAAATTTGCACTTGAATATTATCCACCCTCAAGCTACTCCGGAAACGAACCGAGCATACAAGAGTATCCGGTCTACGGTGTCTGCGTCCTTGAATTGGAAGTCGATCTACTATCAGGTCTGCACCAAATCAACAATGTCGACATTTTGGAAGATGTAGGTCAAAGCATGAGTCCTTTGATCGACATCGGTCAGCTCGAGGGGGCATTCGTTATGGGTGGGAACTTAACAACAATCTCTCCAATTATCATTCAAGATTAATTTACAGGCATCGGTTACCATTCGACGGAAGAACTCAAAATGGACTCTGACGGCAGAGTAACAACCGATCGCACCTGGTACTACAAAGTACCCGGATTTCGTGACATTCCGGTCAATTTTAATGTTCGTTTCTCTTCGAATACGCCTAACCCGGTAGGAGTTCTCAAGTCCAAAGCGATAGCTGAGCCACCTACATGCCTGGCCATATCCGTACAGCTAGCTATACGATCGGCCTTGGCATCGGCTAGGCGGGAGGCTAATCCGGGATTACCGGTTTGGTTCAACGTGGGTAAGTAGATGACGTGTTATTCACCAATAACAAAAAATAATGAAAATTTAAAAAAAAAGTTAAACAAAGACTTAGGGAACAGGAAGAACGCACATTTAAAACCAGGGTATAGGTAGAGTACATCGTTCCCATTGACTCAGTTCTTTTGTTTTATTGTGTATGCGCAAAAATAACAATAACTATGGAAGTTTAAATATGTTATATAAATATGAATTTTTATTGTATTTGTATTTTTCTTAAATGATTTTTCAAAAAATGTTGACGTTTCGATAAAAATTGGCACTTGCAAATCCAATTTGATCTTAATTTGGCATATTATTGTAGAGGCACATTACCTACAAGCCTTTTTCTTTGTCGAAGTCAAAAAATTTTACAACAATAATAAAAACTAATAAAAAAATTATAAGAAACAAAAAGTCCCAATTAATCATCCAAAACATTAATGTAAAATATTCAGAAAAAAAAATTAAAATATTTTGAATGAAGCCCTTGGGATGTTTATATTACAGGAAATTTCTTACAAAACACTGATTACCAATGGTGAAATTTACATTTATCTTTCAGATGGCCCGTCAACGGTTGAGAAGATCCTGCTTAATTCGCTCAACAATTACAAGCAATATACTTTATAGTCATATAGAGTTTAACTATTTTAAGCTTTTACAATTGTTACTGGCATATAATAAAGGTTTTATAAGAGTCTTCTTTACTGTTTGATATTCTAGCCCATACTTATTGCCAGATAAAGTATAATATGAAATATGAACGAACATTTTTGAAATCAAACACGCCAGACTAAATTTTATATGTTCAAATTTCTTTCTGGTACAATGGTAAGTTAGTAATTATATCGGCGGCAGCGTGTATGGATCAATCTTGCGATTTGAAAAGACTTGTCCATAAATATTTTGAATGCATATTGTCGGTTATATTCAGTGCAATGAGAAATATAAAATTTAATAAAAAATTGTCACATACTTAAAACCCAAACGATTTAAAGACTTCAATTTCGAATTTTAACACTTTTAATTTGTTATTTTGATTGAAATTGGAGATTTTTACGTTGTCTGTGTACTTGTGTATCATCTTTTAAGACAATGGAAAATAAATAAATAAGTAGGGTTTAACCTTTAAGATTTTCAGGATTTCTGCTCCAGAAACGACTTGACTTATCTACTAACTAGCACGTTTAAATTATAAAAACGAGGTATTTTTCGCAATACCCGTCCCTACAATTAAATTAATAATAACAAACAAATCAATATAAATTAAAGCACTTTATATTCACCTAAGATTACAAAATTTCCAAGTGATAATTAAATTTATACATATATACAGGACTATTAATTTCTAGCCGACAGTACTGTACTGGTACCCGGGGCCACCGTTATCTCTCCACTTTGGCCCGCTTCTCGTTGAGGACTCTAAACAAACATTCCATTACATGGTGGCACCCAATCAACCCTTAACCGTTTACCTGCACCTGAATCTTATTTTTCAGAACCGCAGCTCTCAAGATCAACATCCTAGTTCTCCTTTGGTACTCCTTGCCTATTGTAAGACTTTTCTCGAACGTGGTACTCCTCTGATCCACGTCTTTGGCGAATAAAATTTTGTTATGGGAATCAATTCGCGCCTGGATCTGCCCGTCCAAGATGAGCTGCATCAGTTCGTCTTCCAAAGCGGACACCGTCCTGTTAAAAGCCTGCGCCATTTTGTGCATATCCGCAGATAAATACGGACTGAAGTACTGAATCAACGCGCGGTTCCTTATTTGGGTATACAGGGTATTAATGTGAGGGGCAATGTACATGTCCAACAAGAGATTGTCTTTGATCTCGTCCAGCAGTTTCAGGCAAGAAGCATACTTGGAATTATAAAATTTAAAGATGATGTCTCTGAGCTGAGGCTCGAGTTCTAGGAATAACTTAAACGTCGTGTTGTTGATAACGTTTTTCTGCAACTCGTGCCTATCGAATGTAGCGAGGGCGCACAAACCCCCGTACATCGCAACATTGTTCGGAGACAATAAATCAGGAAAATCGCAATCGTCCAAGTTTGCTTGGAGGAAATGTTTAGCGCCCAGTTTGTATTTTTTGGTCGCCAACTCGGCAAGGCCCGCCGCGCACCTAAGTTTTGTGAATATCACGGGGTTCGTGTCTTTCGCTTGAGACTCTGAAAAATCTGCAAAGGATACGCGAAGGTATCGGTTACCATTTTTAGCGGATATCGCTATCGGCTTGACGAATATTTTATTTTAAAATAACAATTTATTACACACATCTAAGAAATTAACAAACAAGGCACAGGAGCCTTGCAGCTTGAATATTTTTATGAAATTTGTGTTTTGTGATAATGCTTTTTCAGCTTTATAGCAAAAATGACTGTTTTCCCAGTCAAATAAGCTCAAGTTAATGTAAGCTTGTGCTTATGTATACTCCACTAAAGATATAATATTTATTATTGTGTTGCAACTTTGATTTTTAATATTGTACTAATTCTTGCTATTTCAAAATTTTCAGTTTACATATGGGGAAAGGCACTTTTTTAAATTTTTCATTCTTTTGGTGTGAAGTTTAGGACATTATACCTAATGCAAATTGTTTTTTAAAACATATTTTGGATTAATGAAAAAGTAACTTGGAGAAAATAATTAACCTTTTTTAAGTGAATATTAATTTAGACTATGACTAATATACCTTTCGCTTTTATACAATTTCCTTGACCTCACAAACCTTCAATTTGACTGAAAACTCACCGGGTGTTCCTTCTGCTTTAGCCACATAACTCAGCACATGAGACCAGTTCTGTAAATGGATAGACACTTTTATAACGTTCAAGCACATGTTCACTACATGTTTGCCACTGGTGCAATAGTCTCTGGCCCTTGAGTAACACTTAAGGGCATTGGAGAGGTCTCCACAATCCAGATAGTGGTCTCCCAAGTCATCGTGACCTCTTCGTATACTTTCCTTTATCGAGTTTGACTTGTAGTTTTTTAAATCATTATCTAATTTCTCTAATTTAAGGGCGGCTTTCTTGATACGCGTCTCCATCCACATATTGTCAATAACCAGCACATCTTGGGATGTGGACGGAGCCGCCACATCGGGCACATTCATGTTACTCGTCACTTCTGCTAATCTTTGATGAAGTACTTGATATAAGTTAACATTGTATGTCGTCATGACGTAGGAAATTGCGATTTTTAGGGCTTCAAGCCTGAGGGATGGACAATGATCTATGATGTACAACAGTCGGTAAAGTTTGGCTAACCCGGTGTAGCTACTAGCATACACTTCCAGGTCCAACGTGGGATTATCCACTACATAAAACAGTTCCTCATTGTTATCATTGTCCTCGGCCGGTGCATCCACTTGCATCGGTTCCACAGCGTTCTGCAAAAATCGCATTGTGAAAACCTACCCTCTTTATAGTAGACGGCTTAAAAGTGTGACGTTTGACAGATGGACCAAACGATAGTTTTCGTTTTCGCCAAAAACGAATTCAATTACCTGCGCCACGGCCATGGGAAACTGAAGAGGCATGCTTTTCACTCAAGGATAGTTTAATAACCCAATTTATTTATAAACAATCTATCAATTCTAGGAATATTTAGATCTTTTGGCAATGTTGGCAACCGATGCGGTCTACCTCTTCTTCGTTTAATTTTGGGTCAATGAGCCCACCGTTAAGGTTGGCTCTAATTCATTTACTCTCGTGAAGTAGTGATGCAGTAGTCCATCGAACGACTTTTGCTTCATGGGATTATATTCTTAGCATATGTAAAACAATCCAAAATAGCCAATAAAATAATTCTTTGGCTTACCATAAAATTTTATTGCTTAGTAACTACAAAGTAATCAGTTACAGTTGATATGAAGGCAAATAATACAATAATAATTTTAAAGTAACAAATAGTCATAATATCAATTAATCATCGCATGGAATCATTAAAATCAACTAAATGAAAAAACTTAAATTATTTATTGACGCGGCGGCATATATGCGTGCTGCTGAGGGTTTGCCTGGGTGAAACCCTTAGAATAGGGATTCCCCTGACCCGATGGGGGATAGACTATGCTGCCATACTGTTGCGGCGTTGGATACGGTATGCTACCTTGGGGTGGGCTTGTATACGCGTTTGAACTTGGAACTTGGGAACTGTCCATCACTTGGGGACCGTATCGGCTGTAATTCAACCAGAACACAAAATATACACCTCTTACGGATCAATTTGATTGTTTTTTTGATTGATGATGAGGATTTAGAATTGGTTCCTAGAAAAAAAAACTTTACGATTAGGGTTAAGCTGCTAAAACTTTTTTTTAACCCTTAATCATGGCAGTAAGTATAAACTGCATCTATCCATTTATTTTAAGAAAATATTTTATTTATTCATATTAAACGAAAATAACGGTTTAATACAAAAAAGTATCCAGAAATCGTGAAAACCTGCTAAAAAAAAACATTATCAAATTACAGACTAATCCCGAATATTTCCGGATGACAAAACGATCCATGCATACCCTATCTATGGTTGAGAAAAAGAAACATTGCAACGGAATAAGATAAAAAATCTTGGGGGGTTGAAATATGCATATTAATAAACTCTCGTAGTTGTGGATTATCCATTCTACTTAATAAAGCAAAAAATAATTGCTAGGCCAGCATAAATTTTGAGATTACACCACACCTACCTTACCTGTACCGGTATGCATATTTTTCCAGATTCTTAAAAGAGAATCCAACAAATTTGAAGATTTTGCAGCAACTAAGTTGATATGTTCAACATATGATAATTTTTCTTCCAACATCACTCAAAGATCCTTAACAAAGAGACACATTTAAGAACTTCACAATGTGATGTTAAACTTTTTGATATCCTCAAAAAAATTATTTGACATTTAGATATGTTTAAACTCAAAACTCAATAACAGAAAAACATTTTTTATTGAGATTCTGCAAACTATTGAACCGAATTTGCTAAAGGTTGCAAAAATCCTATGAAAATGTTGAGACTGGTCTAGCATATAAAAATAATTACGACCAATAGATTTACACTACACTTAATAGAAACAAGAATACATACAACATACCCAGTTGACTGGAAATTGTACTGCTGGGGGTATGGCAATGAACCGTACTGCATGCCCAACCCGGACCTGCCAAAATAGTCGGGCATCCCGTGCGGGTTCGAAGCGGACGTCGCGGCCGTCGGCTGCGGCTGGGGCGCCGCCTGATTCGGCTGGGGTACCATGGAAGTCGATTGCGGACGCGAATTCGTGCCTTCGTTGCTGATCTGAAATAGCAAATTTCATGATCAATGTCTTCAAAACTTAAACATATCTTTAATTAGTTACTTGGGGCGTTGATGGTTTTGAAGGTTCCTTCTGCTCTTCCGTCCCGTTTTTCTGGGTTTTTTCTTGCAAGGGATCAAATTCACTCGAGTTTACTTTATTTAAGGGGGCCGAAGACTGCGTCGTCTCGGCGCCCGATTCGGAGGAGTCATGCTGATTATGGGCCGACTTGACATGGCCTGCGGTATCCAATGAATCCAGCAATTTGTTGACCTGATCACGGATACTCCTCAGCTGGTTTTTTAAATTTGTCACTTCAGTCTGATTAATGCTGCCAGCAGAGTCATGTTTAATCTCTGAATTTAATAATACTTGAAGCTTCAGTATGCGACTGCATTGGATGGCGAACGACAAATCTGTGCTGTCAAAGATCGTGACAAGATCACCATCTGCAAATTTCTCGCGCGTTTAACTTACGTACAAACTTAGAAAATACGGTGCCAACATCAATTCTGTGGCAATAACCATAGAAATTATGATAATACTAAAAATGAGACCATAGAATGTAAAATATGAGAGTTAATAGCAAATCAGAGGCAACTGGCATAAAAAATAGACAATAAACATAAAAATGCAAGGTTTCATTGTACACAGAATCCTTAACATTTAGGGGTACGCGTCTTCCATGTCTAGAGAACGTGTTGAGTATAACCTTATATAGTAGTCAATACAATCTAAATTAATGTACTAATTACCATATACTTAATACATACATATACATAAAAATAAAAATACATAATTACCGTATACACATACATGTCCAGTAAAACAAAAAATTCTTTAGGTATAAAAATTTACACAGTATTTCCAAACAAGTGTCGAAAAAATATGTCATTTTACCTTGATTTAAAAAACTTGTTAAAGTTATTTTTGTGAAATAATATACATAATTTAAAAAACTATAACTTTACTACATTATACTATTTTTCCACACCCTGTATACAAATAAGTGTGTAATATTAAATCTCCAAATCAAACTCTGCAACTTTTGCATTAAACTTTTTTTTTCTAAAATGTAAATACCTAAATACCAAACTTTGCACTCGACTTTGCATTAGCTTAAATTGTATCCTTTCTAATATCCCTGGAACTACCCAGATTTAATAGAAAATGCTAAATTTAAATATATTGTTTGCAAATTTCTTTGTTTCATTTTAACCTACAATTTAAATATATTCTTTAATTTTCCTTAACTAAATGACTATGTAAAATAAAATATTCGATTGTATTTGTTTATCTGAATACTTTTGTTTAACTTATAGAAACCGCACTGAAAAGGATAAATTAATAAAGTACAGTACCAAACTTTAAGGTGTCCATTTTAAAGCAGAAAGTTCATATAAACATACCGACATTCACCCCTCATCAAATTATTAATTCCTGAATAAAAAAATCATTTACATAGTTTAAGAACTGTATAAATCATAATATAATACTATATGAAAGTATTCTACCATATCGTTAGTTCTAGCAAATAAAAAAGGGCAGAAAAGAATCACGTGAAATTCCTCGCGGTCTAGTATCGTTGGAAGACATAAAATAGTGAAAGACGAATTTAAACATAAATCCTATAATCAATAACACTTACTTTAAAGTGCAAAAGACGCAACTTAAAAAGAAAGACTTCAAAAACCGATTACATGGAATCCTGCAACCGTATGTATAAATAAATTAATTACCTTCATCTTTATATTTAAGGGTGATGTCGTCGTTGGCGGTTAATTTGCCGCGAAACACCCTCTGCATCATTAAAACTAATTCATCGTAAGTGATCGCCTCGTTATGGATGGGAATTCGCCTGATGTCGTCGCCCAATTGAACTTTAATAATTAATTTACCGCTTAAGTCCAGCTCGGTTTTCATGTCCATTTTGTTGCCCTACGGATTTGCAATCAGATAACGAGCGACTGTACCCAATCGCCTGCACTTACGCCACTACCGCGGGACCGTTTTCTCATTAAAAACTAAAATAATCCAGAATTCCTTGAGAGGGATAATTAAAATGACTAAAAATCGACAAAAACACCGATGCATAAAGCTGAACGTTGAAAGTTTTTTCTTCTCTGTCAAAATGGAACCGGTGACGCTGTCAACGGTCAAAATTTTACAGTGGTCCCAACTGTTGATTAAATAATCGCAAAATGGAAAAAGGTCCAATACTGCTTTCAAAATTTCGGAAATTTTATTGACGTAGCCGATTTATAAGCATAGGGAGTAAGTTTTACTAACCAAAACCTTAGGAATTCTTTGGTATATTTTATCAGACAGGCGTCTACCACTAAGATACTATTTGAGTTTAGTACAAATAGTTCATTACAAGCTAATGCAGGTAGTCCTCCACCTTCATAAGAAAATTTGCTATGCTAGATAATATCATTATCAAAATATATGTGTGGGGATTGAAATGAAATATATATTCCTCAGGTAAACGTTTTTATTGTTTTATACAAAAATTAGCGTCTATATTATACTAATAAGCATTCAATTTCCTTCTGTATGCTTTGAATCTGTGGCTTGAGCTGAGATCCATCATTGATGGTAACGCTACAAGCAATCACAGATCTTGAAACACCGCATGCCCTTCCCAAAGCCTGCTTCGAGCGGATGAATACATATGGCACGTTTTTGTCTTCACAAAGCAATGGTAAATGAAGAAGGATCTCTAGTGGCTCAGAATCAGCGGCCATTACTATAAATTCGGCAATGCCACGATTTAGGGTTTTCGTCACTTCGTTTGCACCCTTCCGCAGCTGCTTATAGTTTAGTGCTTGTTGCACCAAGTTCAATATTTTCGTAGTTAACGTCGCGTCCGCCAAGGGATATGCTTTCGGGTTAATTTCCTCGGCCTGTAAATGCCACCGTTTATTTTACAAAACAAATACAAAAGTAGCTAAAAATGGTTACCATTATGATCCCGTAACCTCTCGGCGATGATGTTTTCGCTTCACTGAGGAACAAAACTTCTGCTTAATAAACACGTTTTTAGTACGACGCCAAAAACGCTTTTTCTGGTTCAGGTTAACTTCTTCTTAGAGTTCTCCTGTTAACAGTGGTATAGATAAATTCGAATTGACGCATCGTTTTCGACCATATGTTCTCTAGACTTTTATCGACATAAATAAAGGAAGAAATTTTTCTGACGTCAAAGCTAAAAACATTGCATTAATAACAAATTTTGCTCTATCCAAAGGGTATATGCTCTGTCTTTAATAGTTAATATTTGAATTTGGATATGAAAATATGAAGACTGACTTCCAAAGTATTATTTACTTACTGTGTTTTTTAACTAGTTCTTTCGCAAGAAAACACAATCTAAAAATTACGGTTTGGGTTGAAGAATATAAATTGGATTTTTTGGTTAATTCCTCATATTTTAGAATGATGCCAGAAAATTCATTGCTCTCAGTACTTTTGGTTTCTACCAGGGAGGCACTCTGGAAGTCACATTATCGAAC
This sequence comes from Cylas formicarius, assembly GCF_029955315.1. Classification (NCBI taxonomy): domain Eukaryota; kingdom Metazoa; phylum Arthropoda; class Insecta; order Coleoptera; family Brentidae; genus Cylas; species Cylas formicarius. The sequence continues at coordinate 19,047,636 of NW_026844319.1, forward strand.
TTTCATGCCACACCGATGAACGAATCATCTTTAGTAAGTTGCTTAATTATTGTTTTTTTGATTTTGATTTGTGGCCTTTAGTTTGGTTTTAGTTTGGACCGCACAGTCAATGATGGCATGAATCCATATTTTGATAATCATCAGGATGCGTGCATTCTGGAAAAGAACATAACTGATTATAATAGCAATGAGGACTTCATTTACTTGATTATGGATCTGAAAAATAAACGATTGCAAGTAAAATGCTCCTCTCATCAGAATAGAGTGCTTCATATTTATAAAAGCTCTGATGAGAAAAAAACTTTGTCCTCGGAAAATTCTTGTAGAGACATGCATTTTGACATTTTTCCATTTGAAATAAATGGGAAAACTGCGTATAACACCTCTGTAAGTGATGCTATTGAGCATTTTGACAAAGTATGCTTTAAAAAATGAGGTAGTTCTACTAACATACTTTCTCCATTCTCTTAATAAGTAATGCTTCTGTTTGCATTCAAATATTTTAATTTTAGTTTATGATGTCAGTGGAAACTTTAAGGGAACAAGGTTTGTACAATCTGTACTTCCACAGTTGCCCAAACTACAATCCATCCACAGAGACTGTGGTTGATTTCGAAGTGAAAATCACAGAGCTCAATACTGGTGACAATTACTTGTCAGCTGGCGAGATGCCATTACCAGCCTTGTATTGCATGATGGCCATGTTGTTTTTCCTGTCTGGCATGTTCTGGGTGTTTCTCTTACGCCAGAGTCGGCATCCCGTCTTCAAAATCCATTACATGATGTCCGTGCTGGTGTTCCTCAAGGCCGTCTCACTGGCCTTCCATGGCCTGAATTACCATTACATTGAGAGATTGGGTTTCCACGTCACACCTTTCGCCATTCTGTTCTATGTTGCCCATTTGCTGAAAGGTGCATTACTTTTTGTCGTTTTGGTACTCATAGGCACTGGTTGGATGTTTATCAAGCATGTGCTAACTTCTAGGGATAAGAAGCTGTTCATGATTGTCATTCCCCTTCAAGTTTTGGCAAATGTCGCCGAAATTATTCTAGAGGAAAGGTAGGTGAACTGAAGTGCTCCAAATACAGGGTGTTTTGGATACAAGCTACCATAATTTTTGCTTATAAGTAAGATAAAGTTATAAAAATAGGTGGTTTGTAGAATTAAATATACTTAAAAATACTTAGTTTATAAAGGTAAATAATTTCTTATTGGGAAAAATTTAGTGTGAAATACACACTGACACTTCCCTTATAATGGCCATCTTAATATTGGGTTATTCAAAAAGAAAGAGCAGATTGCAAACATACAAAAGATAGAAGGATGATTCTAGCAGTAATGGTTAGAAAAAAGTGTACAATTATGGTATGCCTTCAATAGGAGCAGCGTGCGTTACACGACGGATGTCAAAATGGTGGCTTAATTCTGGCCACATATGAATCAGCTGGTCTTTGCTTATTTAATTCACTGTTTCATTAATTCGGTGTCACAGATCTTCAAAACTGTCAGGCTTACGAGGGATAAAAACATGCTCTTTTACGTAACCCCAGAGACAAAAATTGCAAGGAGTGAGTTCTGGAGAACTGGGACGCCGCCGTTGATAAATTTTATCTTCTATCTATCCTCTTCCTATCGAACGTCCTGAAACTTTAGAAGTTTTACCTTAGTCATAATAAATTTTATACTTTTCTTTATTGATTATCGTTAGAATCACAATTCTATCTTTAGTAGTTCCAAAAAAAAATAACTGTTTGAAATCCGCCCTTTCTTTTTGAATAACACGTTTTAGTATAATATAAATAATAAATAAATAATATAATAAATTTTCACATTTATATTTCTTACATTTACGATAAGGATCAACGTTCCCGGCGAGATACCCAGTATTCTTGAAAGAAAAAACAATCCGAGCCGTGTTGTAGTGTTAGTAGATGAAGTAGTAGGACCGACAATTTTTTTTTCACGTTGTATTAAATTATGGACTATGGAGGGATTTTTCTTGAATACTGGGCTGGAACGTTATAACGACTATTTGCACTTGGACCTCGGAGATTCACTTACTAAATTACTTATATTTCATCATTTCAACAACACCCTGTATTCTTTCTAATTTTTAGTTTTTTTGCAATATAGCTCATCGCATAGCGACACCTAATTAATGTCGATTGTTGTTAAAGCGAGGAGGGTGCCAGGGAGTACTTGGCGTGGAGAAACGTGGTCATCCTAGTGGATTTGCTGTGCTGCGGTTGCATCCTGTTCCCAGTAGTTTGGTCTATCAGACATTTGCAGGAAGCATCTCAAACCGACGGCAAAGCGGCCATGAATTTAAAGAAACTGAAATTATTTCGCCACTTCTACGTTATGGTCGTGTGTTACATCTATTCCACTCGAATCATAGTCTATCTACTCAAGATTACGGTGCCTTTCCAGTACGGGTGGTTGCACGAGATGTTTAGAGAAATGGCCACCTATGTGTTCTTCGTACTTACCGCTTACAAGTTTAGGCCGGCCTCTCAGAATCCCTACTTTACCTTCAGCGACGATGAAGATGAAGACGTGGATGAGGTGTAAGTAATATTTGTTTTCCTAATTCTTATTCGTTTGTTATATGTTTGTGGTTGAGCTAGGCTGACCGAATCCGGCGCAACGGAGGGTTTAAAGAAAGTAAACTCGAGATTAGTGAAAGTTCCCTTACATCAGACTTTAACCGAAGTGACCGAAGAAGAAAAAGACGCCCTCCTTGGCCAGAGCGAGAGCAGCCACGATTACGATTAGCGCTTTAGTTCATGTGAATTACTTTTATTTATTTAGTGTTCGTGCTGTGATAGGGATTTCATGCGTCATTACACACTCCAGGGCTCAACTTATTTAAGTGTATTTCAACATGATTTTCATTCAAATAAAATATGAAAGCCTTACATTTTTCTTATTTTTTGTTTCTTCCTTTCATGATGTTGATTGATTGAAACGCCACCGAAAAGTTTATTCACAGAGGTTTTTATTAATCGTTATGATACATTTTAATTTGTATAAAGTTAATTAACAGGTAAGTACCAAACACTAACTTACAACTTATGTATGTATGTGCAATGTTATTGTCCACTTAAAATGAAATTTTGTCGTGTTGTTTGTCACTTTGTTTTAATTCTCTGCGGGTGTAAATAACCAATTATAAGTAGGTGCTAAACGTTTTGCGGCGGCCATTTTTCGTGGACGCGCGAATCCTGATTGTGCGGTCGGAATTGACAATAACTTTATTTTAAGGCTATAAAATTTGTAGATTTCGGAATCGTTACCCCTAATTCTAAATATTCCATTAAGTGTGGTGGTTAAAATTTCCTATATAACGTGGCAGTAAACGGTAAGAGTCACTTAACGTTACAAATACAATTAGTTTTGATTCGCAAAAGTTCCTTATGCATTAAATATACATGTACTTTACACTAATAATATATAATTACTTCACCTTCGTATCACAGCTATTTTTTAAACACGCCAGTATATTTGACCGCCAACTTCTATTTATTAATATAAGAGAAAGTGCATCGGATAGACCCGCAGAATAAACAGAGGTGAAACCATAGATAAATCTGCAGTTATTTATTCTATTGATGGGGCATGCTTTTTGTTATAATAAATAATCTTTTGCAACACTTAGTGACTTTCATAACTATTAGTTACTAAATTAATGTGTAACTTTGGATCTTTATAATGGGGCACCAACAATAAATTCGGAGTCTTATAGTGCGAGTAGACGAAGTAAATAAGAACTACTTTTTCAAATACTTGGCTACAACCATCATAACGTTTATTTTTGTTATTTCTCCATCGGCCTCGTGATTCATTAATTAAATTAAATTATGTCATTTTTTTGTATATAGGTGAGATTGTTCAAAATATATATTTTTTTGATATTTGGTCGCTTGTGGAAAGCAAATCATGCGAATTTCATAAAAGGTCAACAACAGGTCAATATTATAGTGTTCTATGTCTCTTCGGTCAAATATAGGGCGTGCCTTCAAGTTCAGATCTGAAGTTATTGGAATGTACGTATTTGAATGCCCATTTGTAAATATCTATTACAGTTATCAAAATCAGTTATCGTTCTGAGGTAGTTTTTGAAACACTGAAATATTATAGGCAGCGTTATTTGCACAATTTCAACAATAATGTCGAGCTTCTTCCCCAAATGAAAAATCTCCGAAATAAAGCGAAACTGCTCATCTAGACCGGAGTACCCTCCGATCTAACGGACTTGTATCAAACACTGCGGTTCGTGTTGGGGGTTATGGTGGTGGTGGCGGTGGGCTGTGGAGTTTTGGCGGTTCCTCTGCTTGGTATTCCATCCCCGATGCCCAAAGTTCTCAGCAACGTGTTTCTGAAGTCTTCAGAGAACAAACAGTATATGTAGAATGTTATCGAATAGTTTGCCACTTCCAACAGGTTTGCGATGGCCCGAAATACCTACAAAGGGATATTATTGGTAAATTGTTGTAAAAGTTACCATCGATATTGACAAAGATAAGAGGAGACACTCTGCGGTTACACACTATTTGCGACGTCTGCTCGTAAATCCCAATCTTACCTGATAGGGATACTTCATCAGATTTAAATCCGAGAGGGTAACGTTCAAAATGACCATCGGAGTGACGCAGACCAAAAACAAAATGCTAGTCGATCCAAGCAGAAGAACTAGACGCCTCTCTTCGGCGAATTTCCGAGGATCCTCCTCTCCAGAACTCGTCCTGCTGATCGTCATCTTTCGACGTTTTTCGCAGGATTTTCTGTACACGACGAGGATCCTGAGATTCAGTGCCGCCAGCAAAACGATTGGAATCACCTTTTTCATCATATTACAATTAGTTTATTGCATATATTATAACATTATATATGTTAGGTAATATAGCGACCTAAGGACGGTAAAAGATGCGCCTCAGGCGGCAACAATATTTTTGTGCACGTTTTTAAATTTTGCACACTAACATGCACTTTTAACACTTTTAACTCGTTTTTCCAAAGCACTAACGAGATCTAGACTTATATTTTGCGAAAATACCGCCGTTAAAATGCTACATGTGAACTGAAGCTTGTTAAATTGTCGAACTGTCAGCGGTTATGTGGATGTTGAGCGCCGAAACGTCTTTTTGCTTTTGCTTATATCTAATAGCTATATCGTTTATTGTCAAACGAGTGTATCAAGTCTATCCAAGTCTGATTCAAGCTGAATACAATCACTAGTGTAAAACTTTTCATTGATTTTAAAAATTTTAAATTTCATAATACGAACACGATACATTTTATGATAATTTCAGAGCATTTTTATTTGTTCTGTCCAAGTTCAGAGGAACATTATTGCATTATTGCCTAGTCAGAAATGAAAACTGTAAAAAACTATTGGCAATTCTCTATTTCCAATTGGCACAGTATTGATAAACGTAAATTTAAATTCTAGTAATCGCTGGAATTTTGGCCATATACGAGTTTTTCGACATTAATAGGGTAATAATCCTTGTGCCTGTTTTTGTTTAGGTAATTTAATGCCTTTTTTGCTATGAAACCATCTTATCATATCTACTTACCTTAAAAATAAACTCTAGCGACACTTTGTACACGCTATACAACGGATGAGTGACGTAGTCGGTATTCTCAGTCCTCTGGTATATGACATTCCCTTCTGGCAACAACCGGCAAGTTTTCACGTAGCTTCGGAACATAAACGGAATGTATAGGACAAAAGTAAGCAGCGGAATTAGGACCACGGCCCTGATGGGCGACCCTAGGATGGGCCTCGCGTATCCTGGGTGACAAACACTGACGTAGCGTTCGAGAGTGAGCGCGAGGAGCATCATTACGCCAATGCCCAAGCATCCGTTACCCAGAAACAGTTCCAGGTGAGCAAAGTAGAACGCTGGGATTATGTTCTCCCAGTGACCGTGTTCTCTATGAACCAAAACTCGCCACGCGAACGGCAAAGCGAACAGGATTGCTAGAAGGGCAGCAGCCGAATACCCTGAAAGAAATTTGTACTGTACTAATTAGCACAAACAGCACAGAAAGTCTTAAATTCAGCTTCGCATATTAAGGAATTAAAAAAAAAAACAATAATAAACTATAGATGGCAATGTCACCCATATAACTAAAGTCATTGGTGAATGTAAGGCCATAAGTATGGCGCAGTTGTTTCACGCTATTCTAGAATTTTATGTAATAGAAATGTTGTGGGCAAATAACCACAAGTGGGCCTGTTTCTCTAAAATGTTGAAAAATTACTATTAAAAAAACAAAGAAATTTCTTCTCCCCAGATTTCTGTTCTATTGGTCATGAATAACAGAAATCTTCCAGAATTCTTCTCTAACTTTTCTTCTATTTATTTTAATACAGTTGACAATAAATACTAACTATCTTGGAATAGTTAAGTACGTTTCAAATAGTTTATTTAAAGGATATGGCATTAGTTTATTAACACAGAAGTTGGTATTTCCATCTATAAGTCAATTTTAATATGCAGGGGGTCCAAAATTTAATAACAAGCTTCTCTAAATATAAGAAATAAAATGTGTGCTACTTAATTTATTATTGCACCTTCGTCACAGACAATATGTACGTCCAAAATCCTGGTAAATTGATTCCTAAATTTTCACCTAAACAAAATGGTTGTAGGTAATATTATTACTGTAATTGTTACTGTAAGTAATATGAAGCACAGACTATGGAGAGTTAAATTAAATTTCATACATGTTTTTTTTGGTTAGTTGACTATCAAAATTATAATATTTTACGGAGAGTGGTGCTTTATAAATAATAATTCATTTATAGCAATTTAGTTGTTTTAATTAATTCGAGATTTTAATGGGCCGTGGCCGTGCCTACTGGCACCGAATTTGGGACACACGTTATATAAAAACCTGTAAAATAGTAGCGCAATCGGTCAACCGTATTATTACGTAGATTATTATCTCGGTTTAAGCTGTTGGCAAGTGATTTAAATACAGAACGTGTGTTCGATGGGGGCGGCGCAGAATACTCCCCGCTAGGGTCGCTCGTTGATCCGTCCCCCGTAGGAAATTGTATTATTTGGTTATCGGCGCCCCGCGCGCCCCCACACGGCGGAATAATTTATTCTCCATAAGGTTTGAAAGCATTGTGTAATTCACACGCGGGGGTTATTGAATTTCGTAACCGTGGGGCGGCGCGCCGCTTTTAGCGTCGGAATTAACGGCGACCCACTGAGTCGTTGGGTTATTTTTAGCCTTTTTTTGGTTCGCGATGAAGTTTCGGCGACCCGACGTAATGAACTTTATAAATCCGCAGTAGATATGAATCGCTAATACCGGGCAAAAAAGCATAGCGAGAAATAACCTAAAAATACGGGAACACCCCAAACTATCACAAAATTTCCGGTGAAAGAGGCTTTGTCAGTGATCAAGTAATCAACTTAAATTCATGAAGAATTAGATCTGCTTATGTTTTGACGCGTGATTACGCAATATGCGGACCGGACAATTATGGAGAACCTATTTCGGTATAACATGCCCGAGTTCTTTGCCCAAATCCCGTTCTTGATATTGCATAAAGCAAAATGTAAAAGAATGTCTTGGTACTTATCACCAGAAAGGCAATGATCAAATCTGGCCTACGTATACGGTCGTCTCTGCTTGCACTTCACTTTTTACACATTAATGCTTTCCTTATAGCACAAAAAGATTCGTAACGAAAGGTTATTAGACGGAAACGCAGCAAAGGACGCATTCGTAGGATTTACCAAGACATTATATATATATATATATATATATATATATATATATATATATATATATATATATATATATATATATATATATATATATATATATATATATATATATATATATATATATATATATATATATATATATATATATATATATATATATATATATAAAACTAAATGTATAATTTAGTGTGGAAACCGAACATTCCCGCCTCCCTGAAAATACCTAGGGTATTTTCAGTTTAGTCAATACAATGGTAAAGAGCACAATTTAACCAACGCTCACCTAAAAGTACCTTTGGATGTTTTGACGATGGCCACACGTCGCAGACATCATCTTTACCCGGTATAAGTTCTTTGATTTTACCCGATATCCATTCAAGCGGAGCAGTATTTTCATTCTTCAGACTTACGAGCAAACCGATGGTCGGTTTGCGTTGATCAGACAAATGCCATTTAGCTCTTTGTGTCAAAGTATGTAAATACTCTTCCTTCCATCGTTTCCAGAAATCAGCTTGCATACGCATTAGTAATTGCCAACGAGTTAATTTATTTAATTGAATATCGACACTATTTGGGTCTGGAAGAGTAGCTAAAGGACCGTAAACTAGAAAATGAACAGGCGTTAATGCTACTAAACGGACTTTAAGGTGGAGAATTTAAAAGGGCTTCAATTTTTACGAGAACCGTATTAAGTTCTTTGAAAGTATTACTCTTTGGAAGTGCGTTTTTAAGGATTTAATATTCGCCTCCCAAAGTCCACCCATATGAGGCGCAGCTGGTGGATTAAAATGCCATTTTATTGCTTCTCTTTCTGCAACCTCCGAGAAATTATTGTTAAAATAATTGCTAGCACCCACAATATTAGTACTGCAATCCGAGTAAATGTTTTTACACATGCCCCGTCTACTAATAAAGCGTCTAAACCCAGCTAGGAAACATTCAGCCGAAAGCTCTGAAAGCTATTCTAGGTGCAAAGCCTTAATTGAACAACATACAAATAGACGTATCCAAGCTTTTGAAGTTTTCGCGTTTCGAAATTTTCCTAGCTTAATTGTGTAGGGTCCACGGCTACATTTATGAAAGGTAACACGAAAACTAGGGAGATTGCCCATAGGAGGCTGAAAGGTGGATGGTTTTGCTTTCCAGCAACGTAAACATTTTGCGGACTACACCTCTCACAACCCTTTTAAGTGAAATTATCCAAAAATGTTGCGAGAGTAAAAAGCATGTGGTTTGTATACCAGAGTGCATATTTATTACGTGAGTTTCACTGATAAGCATTCAAGTAAGTTTTGAGTTACCTGGTAGAAGCAATGAAAATTTTTGTTCAAATTTAAAATTGGAATTGGATAGTGTACTTCCTACACGTAGCAGATCTGAATCTCACCATTGTTTATAAGCAGTATTTCTGCATTGAAACTTTCACGTTGAACGTGATTTATCAATAGCAAAAGAGCATCATTTAATTCGCCGTATGTAAGCCATTTAAACTGTATATTAAAGGAGCGTTTTAAATTGGAAGCTTTTATATTTTTTAGGATTTTTATGAAACGTAGTACGTAAGCAAGTACTCGATTTATTTTAGTGAGACAAGAAATTTTTTGTAGCAAATAATCGTAGATTGTAGGTGAGGTAATAGCAGCTAGAAATACCTATCTCCTCTCTAATTCATGTTCACCCTTTTCGGTGGGTAAAACAGTTTTAAATTTCCTTGATTCTGATGAATTTAAAAAATATGTTAAAACCGTTTGCCCATAACGCTCAATTTACAAATTCATTAGGAAAGGGTCCTCGCGAACCACAGTCCGTTGCGTTGTCCTTTGACGGACCGTACCACCCTTTACTCGGAGGTAAAGTCTGTTCATAGATATAAGAAAGCGACTAATTGATACGAATTAAGAAAAGACCCGAGCAAGCTGTAAGAATGAAATATGGCCGAACAGGTGCGTACTTTGCTTAGAATTTAATTATTTGGGGTTTTGTTAGGAAATATACTAAACAATATTTATTTATTTATTTATGTATTTATGTTTAAATGTAAAATAAAATTACAAATTATTTTTATTACCTACTTAAATTATTTAAATTATTCACATAATATATCACTATCGCTATCATCGCCTGTTCTAATTATTATTTGTTCTATATTATTTGCAATATGGATATACGATTGTTCTGCTTGTTCTATATGTTTAACAAAATTTGCCAAACTTTGTGGAGGGATGTTAAAACTTTCGGTTTCCATAAGTTTGAGGACATTGGAGTTAACACGGACAAAAACATTGAATGGCAGATTTCAGTTGGTGCTAAACATGTTCAATGGGATTAAATATACAGTAGCCTTAAAACTCTATGCCCTAGATTTTTTGCATAATTATCACAGACGTATTCCTTTTGTAGGTTCAAGCTTTGTAGAACCTCAATTAATTGCTTTTTGGTATAATCTTTGTGAAAATAAATTATTGTTGTTATTATACATGTAGTTTTGGATTGTTGCATTTGTGTCATATGAGGAAGGGGTTTTAGTCAACTGTCTACTGTGATAACTTGCATTGTCCATTATAATGACGCTATTAGGAGGAATGTTTGGAACTAGTTTGTTTTTAAACCAACTTTCAAATAAATCAGCGGTGGTGTCTTCATGGTAATCCAGAGAAGAATTTTTAATATTTTTTGCAGACAGAGAAAGTTCATTTGGAATCCAACCATCTTTAGAGCCCGCATGCAAAATCTTTTCCGGGGTATCATAAGTGTCGAACCAGGTTTCATCCAAGTAAATAATTGGCCTTTGTTGTTCTCTGTAAATCCTATTTCCTTCTAGATATTCCAGTCACCATTTCCGAATTCTAAAAGATTCCATTAAAACTTGCATTTTGTCAATTTTTTTAAATCTAAAATCCATGTGTTGAATACACTTCCATAAGGTAGTTCTGCCACTCGAGAAAATGTCAACATTGCTTTTTTTTTTCCTCGCTGAAATGGGATTATTCATAATTTTCCATACAGTTGATGTTGGAATTTTCGTCAATGTGGCCGTTTCTTCTAAACATGCTTGCTTGCTGGCACCACGTTCAATGAGAGGCAAATAAACATTGTTTATAACATCCTTACTCCCAATAGAATAGTGTTTTCTCTATTTGGGCGGGAGCATCTCCTGAGATACACTAGACTCGCACATATTTTGCATAATTTGCACACGCTTCAACACACGTTGTATTACACACGAAATAAGAATGATTACTAACAAACTTAAACTAAGTAGTATACCAAACGAAAGAATATTAAACGCAGGTAGGTATAAAATTATTTTCTATTACGGACCACAATTTTACCTTTAAATTCCGAAACTTTAGGTAATAATGGATAATCCCATTCAAAAGTAATCGGTCACTTTCTTATATCTATGAACAGACCATACCTTTTCTTGGATAAAAGCGACTCCATTTGCAACGCAAGTGCGGAGACGATTTTATCCATGAAAGCGCTACGATGCTATCGCTAAATGCAAATATATCTTCGAATTTAATTTTTGCCTGGTAAACATCGCAAACAAAAGTAATCAATTTCGAAAGTAGTACTGCCGATACCAGCTGTAACGTTGGTAGTGAAATTGTTGTAAAGGAGCGACTTTAGACTTTGCGCATATAAAGAATAATTTGACTGAATTGTCATTATATTGAATTCGTAAATAAATGATAGCACAGGTTCCTTTCGATTAAGCACCGCAATAGCGAATTAAGTGGTAATATTGGAAATTGCAAAAATTTATTTGGGGCGGAATTGAAAAATCTGTAAGAATTGCGAGGTCCTTTTTAAATTCCCTCCATTGGTTTACAACCTCCCCAAAAATGTGATAGGAGTTAAGAAACCCAACGGATCAAAAGTGCGTACAAGTTCAGATAGTATTGCTCTTTTCGTACATTTTGATTCTTTCCAAACGAACGGAAAATAAAAAATGTCTTTGGTAGGGCTCCACCTAGAACCTAGAATTTTTAATGTCTTGACTGGGTCTATATCAAACTAAAATTTAATATTTTGTACATGGGATTCCGGTAATCCTTATAGCAGTACTTTAGAATTAGAAGTCCATTTCCTAATTTCGAATTTTATCCTGCGCAACAGTTCTATTAATTGATTTCTCATTAAAACAGTAGTCTCTATGTCATTATGTCCAAAAGAACAGTCATCGACAAGACTTTGACTATTAATTATTTCCACAGCTAAAGGTAAATCTGAACAGCCAAATGTAAAAGTGTGCGGATAGCTAAGTATGGAGAACAAGAAATGCCAAAAACTAAAACGTTTAACTGAAAATCGAAAATCGGTTGTCTGCAACAAGATCTCTTTGAAGTTTAGGACCTGTATGTAAAGCTTGATTTAACGAAATCTTATTATAAGCATGACTGCTCGCATCGAAAACAACACGTAAGGGAGTAGTAATGGAATCATGTCGCAATACGGCATGATGCGCAATATAAAAATAAGCGTTTATATCTTGTATTGTTGGAGCAGCAACTTGCTCCATCTGTTTAAGCTCCAAGTATTCTTGCATAATCTTACTGTAAGCAACGTGTTAAATTTTTGTCATGCATGAGTCGCCTTTCTAATGATAGAAACCGACGTAAAGCCAATGCACGTGTATCACCGAAATACAGAGCACTTATTTTAAAAGGTAACGACACCATAAAACTGCCGTCGTTATTACGCTTCGTAGTATTTACAAAGTAATTTTTCACAAAACATATCTTCTGGTTTTTCGATATTGTGTGAGTTCCAAAAAAGTTTTAAGGTGTTGCCTAGTCTATCATCGCGAGAATGTGTCACAAAAAGTGTTCTAATGTTTTGTGTATATTTCGTGGCACCGAATATTATTTGTATTTCGCTAGACTTATTAAAAAATGAATCAGCAAGTTTTAGGTTACTTAAATGCGAAAATGTATTTACCGAAAAGTCAACGACGGGCGTATTATCGCAAATTTTGTCTATGACAATAAAGTCTTCTTGAAAACTTTTCGAAGCATTTTCTATGGCCGAAATTGTGCAGTAAACACCACATTTGGCAGGCACGCACATTTTTTTTTAAACATTTAATATTATTGCAACTGGATATTTTGACAAACCTAGTTTATCAGCAAATTGTTTTAAAATAAAACATCACTGAACACCTGGATCCACAATGGCTCGAGCTCTATGCAAGTTTCCGAAGGAATCACGTACATTTAATAGTACCGTAGTGATAATTTTTTGTTAACATTCCTACGTTTACAACTCTATTAGTATCGATAGTCGTAGACGCGGACGTCGAATTCGTCAAATTATTATTTCCCGTATTGTTTTCGATATTATCCCCGAAAAAATGAAGCAACGAATGATGCCGTTTTTTACAATGTCGACAACGTTTCTGAGACACGCATTTTGAAATTGTATGTTTATTGGCTAAACAATTTACGCAATCATTAATATTTTTTATTATTTGAAACCTTTCGGATGCATTTTTATCCAAAAACGTAGAGCAGTTAGATAGTATATTTGCGGTCCTTTACATAGGAGATAAGTGTCAGACTTAGGCGCAGATCCATCCGTTTGAACGAGTAATGCATTCGAATTACGAGTGGGGTAGAGAAATGGTCGCCTATTCTAAAATTAGCAGTATTAATTTTGGTTGCATTTTTTGATGTACTGGGTTTCGTAAAGACTGAAAATTGTTTCCTGTTGCATGAGGGCATTTTCCTAGCGCCTTCCAATTGACAGGTCTAAGACAGGCAAAAGTTTTTAACATTTGTTTTTCTTCGGATACAAGTTTGCTGTAAATTGTTTCAATTTCTAAATAACGCATAGTAAAATCATTTAATATTTTAGCCTCAACCTCTAATTTATTATTATTTTATTATTTATTTATTGCCCGCTAAAGCAACTACGATAGCACAATGATGTTTTTCGAAATCACTTTTTAAACCCTTTAGATTTTTATACGACATTTTAAATAGGGTAAGACTAAGAGAATCAGCCGAAGCCTTTAAAGCGCAATCTTCAATAGCTTTCAATAGTTTTTAATTGATCTATAGCAATTTTTCTCAGCGCATCGGAGCGAAAAAATTTTTGTTCGTCGCTCAGTACCATTTTGTCCAGTAATAATAATTAGTAATTATATATGAAGAAACGATGAAAGTAAAGAAGTAAGTTTATTTCAAATATTTACTTAATAGCAAAAACAAGTAAAGTAAATGCAAAAAAAAATAAACAATGCACCTTGAAATGGATATATCGGTCAATATTTCTGGTATCGCAAGTATATAGCAAGAATGTGAACTTCACCAACTGCATTGGAAAGAAGATATAGTAATATCGAAGCAAAGTAAATTAAACAGCAAATGCCGTGTACATTGGTCGTAATCTGGGTGTTCATCCGTTCGTTGTTGAGGCCGCCCGTCCTCTGAAGATGCCAAGTGATATTTTGGCGAAACGTCAGGCGAATGATCCTATTCCAGAGTTAAACAACGAACGGACGAACACCCGGAATACGACCAATACACGTAGTTCCATCCGTGAATGTCTAAAGCAAAACATATATGTATGTATATATATATATATATATATATATATATATATATATATATATATATATATATATATATATATATATATATATATATATATATATATATATATAAACTGATACAAGACAGCAATCCTCATTGCTAGCTGTTTTTTATATTATAGAATTGATTGGCTCAAAATAGTAATATTAAACGCGAACCATCATTTAGATAAAAAGTGACTCCTTACTGAGTTCTAGGCTCTTTTACGTAAAAATTAAAAAACTTTCTGTTACTCAAAAGTAGTTGATTTTTAAAAATGTTTTGAGCTCAGGATTCTACACCTAAAATAATTTAATGAACGAACGTACGTACTTCTTATTGGTTCCTAGATCTTTGGTAAATACTTTGTATATAAGGTAGCAAAATAAATGCCTCGAATCACCCTGTATTTACCAGTTTAGTTCCAATACGCCAGCGACGCGAAGGCAGTCAGATAACAAACCGACGATTAAACGGTAAATTATCCAAAACGCCCGGTTAATTGTTCATTGAAACCCTAATATCCTATACATCGACTCCCATTTCGTCGGAATCTGCAGCCTCAAGGGGGCGCCTGAAGGTCGCCGTAACAGTCCGCGTTTGTTTAGCAAAATTCGAGAACTAATATTTACGCATACTTGTGAGAAATTTGCAAAGATCCCGATTCGAGTCTATAGGTTTTCTCGGAAAACGAACGGGCGGCGAGCGTTTTTTCTTACGTGCCTACGATTTTGTCGAACGCGTACCCGCCAATGAGTGAAAATTAAATATAGAAGGATGATATAAAACGCTTATTTTCAAAGTTTTTCCTGTGACGATTACATTTGCGGTTCGTAAAAAGTGAGGATCAAGTGTGGAAAAATTAGGGCGCGATGTGCCTCTCGCTGGTATTTCTGTAAGTTTGACCCTTTTATATTTTTAATGCCAGATGTTTATGTTAAATATGAATGAATAAAATTCTATTTCGGTTAACGTCCGAGACATATTCCATTGTGGTAATTGGGTGAATACTGTCGTGGCAATTATAGGGAACATGGGTGATTATTATTCCGATTTGATGGTAATCAGTCGTCATAATTATAGTGATAATATTAGGTAATTTAAGGATATTTGCAAGGTAAACATAAGCAAGTTTTTGGTAAGTCGTTCAAAACTCATCTGATTCCGAAAATACATCGTGAAAAATCGAAAATTTGTGTTATGTAGAAATAGAAAAATATGCTGTACCATAAGATTTGGAACATATTGGAAATATCTTTCTTTTATGTCGGCAATCTGAAATTGTCGACAAAAGTGAGGTGGCTAAAGTAAATTTCAAGATATAATTATACTACTATACTACACATATAAATAATAAGAACCTAAAATGGAATATTTTGTGACATACTTTTCTAATTTGACCAAAAATTGGTTAGTTTTGGTTTTGTTGTTATGTTTCTTTTAGGCTTGGTGCTATTTTTATGTTCTAGGTTTTATATAGTTTTCAAATTTCTTAATTTTCTATTACCCTCGAAGTACAGGTTAATAAGTAGGATAATTGAAAAGTTTTCTTTGCTTACCTGTAGTTATTTATTTAATAGAAAAACCATTGCACTATTGACGGCAGTGTTAATTAATGTACATTAGTAATATTTAGTGGTAATTCTTGATATAATTTCTGATTTAAATGGCAATTTAGCGTATGTAGATCAACACTGATATCCCCCTCGGTTTCTTTGGACTTTTTAAAATTACTGCATATAATGTGTGACCAAATTAAGTGAATGATTATTTTCTGATTAAAATAATGTTGTATTAGAGTATTAGAGGCAGACGACCATTTTCTTTCGTTTTTCTGTTCTAATTTTAGCGGGTCCAAAGGTGGGCTATTAAAAAAATTGAGGCTTTATTCCAGTTGAAAAAAATGGTTTGATACAAGAACCAATAGAAATACTTCCTCAAATTTTAAACCTTCCATTTTTTTTTCATTTTATTCTTGTATAATAATAATTATAAAACTAACAAATTTATAATATTATGGACAAAAAAGGAATGCAGTGAAATTATTTGCAGTTATTAGATCTACCTTAAGATAATGTGTTTATTTATTATTGATTGTACTTGTCTCTTTGTCAAGTTTTGGCTCCATAAATTAAATGCCTTTAACAATGGGTTTTGTAAACTAGAACATATTTATTATTGCATTAGGCTAGTGTTTAGAATTTGCAATCAATATCAATAATCCTTATAATAATTTGATAAAAGTAAATAAAGAATTATATATTCGCGGTTTCAACTATAGAAATTCATGTTTCCGTTGAACGTAAAGCTTGTAAAAGTTTAATTACGAAAAATTGAAGTTTGGTTGATTTAAGTATGAATATTAAGGGTATATTAAATTTGTTCTATTGGGTTATGGATATTTGGGTAGGTGGTTAGTTGAAAGTTTCCACCCCACCGTTTTGTGATTAAATCATCCAGAAACTTGCCGAACTTATTCTGTCGTATCACAGTAAACGCACGTTGTGAACCGGCGAAACCCTGAGATCCAAGTTTCTTTGATAAGAAGTGACTGAAAATCCAGTTTCTGATACGAAATTATAGATAACGAATAAAAAAAACCAAAAAGTAACAATACATGGAAAATTCGCCCCTTTGGCGCAAAAAGCAAAGGGAGAGCTTTGTGCAAAACTTCGGGTTAAGCTTTTCCTACCCCCCTCCCCGTCCTTACACGTATAATAAAAAAAATGGCTTTATGGGTTCCTTTTCTTTATTTCTTTGCTTCGCATTTCAGATCCTAAGGGAGTGGACCCTGTCGAATTTTTATTAATTCTTTGACTTTTGCCTTCGCGAAGAGAACAAAAAGGCAAAGACCTTTAAAAGTTAACATTAAATATTACAAAATTTTGCCAATTGTAAATTGCGTCATACTCGGAGACCAGTAAATAACTGTGGATTTTTGGGAAATAATCGGAAACTGGGCATACGATGTTTTTAAAAATTAGTAAAAAATTAATCGGTGATCAGGGCAAAACGAACTCTCTTGAGGTTTAAAAATCAAGGACGGAGTAAATAAAAGCAACTTAAAAATTGTTTTTTTAGTCATAAAATCAGAATATTTTATATATTTTATATATTTATTTCTTTATAAAGTTCAGTGGATAGTTACAAATTTTAAAACTGAAGTTTTAGCATTAATAATTTTTTGAAATCGTTTGTTCTAATCAAACCCCTAAGTGTTATGTTAAACAGAAATAAGCAGTGTCATATTAATATTAATATACACGGTTCTCTAAACTAGATGGCCTATTAGAAATATGTATATGGAGAATGGATAAAGATAAGCCTTCAAAAATTGGATTGCGGAAGACTGTTATCTCTATTTTCAAAATACAGTGAAAACTTCCTATAGCGAAACTCTTTCTGTATTACGAACAAAATTTGTTGTACTATTAGGTCTCCATACAAAGCTATGTATTAATCCACTTTGTATAACGAATTTCTCACTCTCTATACGAAAAAAAAGGGCACAAAGGTAACAAAGTAAGGAATGTAATTAATAGAGTCTCTTACCTTCTTAGAATTCCTTACCCTAATAATGTAAGTACCGAGAACCTGGTCGTCCCAAGTGTTTTTCTCGCAATAAGCGATTATGTTAATGCCTTTATCGGTATGTATAAAAGCACACCACTGTTTCAATCAGTTCTATTTTGACTTAGTGAATTTCGGCGAGCATAGCGAGTAAGCGAGAAATTTTATCTCTAGACGAAAAGAAAAGTAGTATCGGACGTCGATACGGACTTACACCGTCGACTGTATCCACGATTTGGAAGTGCAAAGAAAAAATCATTCAGGCTGAAGCGGCAGGCAGTTCTAGTAAAAAACTAAGAAAGCCAAAATTTGAAGATTTGGATCGGGCAATCTTGCAGTGGTTCCAACAGCAACCTCTTAAAATTATACCACTCTCTGGACCTATCGTAAAACTAAAAGCAGAAAAGTTTGCTGAACAACTTGGCATTATTGATTTCAAGGCTTCGAGGATGGTTGGGAAAGTTCAAACAGATTATGGACAGATAAGTGGCGAAGGCTGTGATGTCGATAGAAACGTCACTAACGATTGGCTGGAGAAGATGTGGCCAAAACTAGCAGAAAAGTATCCTGCTGACGGCATTTTTAATGCTGACGAAAATGGTATTTTTTACAAAATGACGCCAGATAAAACTCTTAAATTTCGAAGCGAAAAGTGTGTGAGCGGAAAACTTTCTAAAGAACGTTTACCAGAGAGAAAAAAGAAAGCTAGTCAAGATTGGAAAATCAACTAACTCACGATGTTTTAAGAATAGGATTACTTACACTTACAAGGCAAACAAGTCTGCATGGATGACATCGAAAATTTTTGAAGAGGAGATACGGAAATGGGGAGGAAAATATTACTTCTGTTAGATGACTGCGCTGCACATCCCCATATTCCAAATCTACGGAATATTGAATTGGCATTTCTTCCAGCCAAAAAAAGTGTATTACAGCCGATGGACCAGAGCGTAATAAAAAGTCTTAAGAGTCGATACAGGAAAAACATTTTAATGGAAATGATCGAGTCCGAAGACAAATTTTCCATTAATATGTTAGATGCAGTGAAGTTTATTAGTTAAGCTTGGAAAGAGGTGACAGCAGAAACAATTTAACACTCCTATCGTCATGTAGGACTTATTACCGAGAATGCTTGGAAGGACTTGGAAGATGATCAGCCACTAAGCAAGTGGATACAGCAGTTTCAAACAACAATTACGTTTACAAGTGAGGAGTTGCAGGATATTTTATGGTGATAGATCAGGATTTGCCTACAACAGCAGACTTGACAGAGGAAGCCAAATGACAACAAGCAAGAAAGGGTGAGGAAGAGCAACAAGAGGAAGAAGAAGATGAAGAAGTTAACCTGGAACCACCACCAACCATTCAACAAGCCCTATATTCAGTTAAGCTGCAAGAGAAATTTTGAAGAAATGGTGAAAATACAAGCCAAAATACGGCATACTAAAAAAATTCGAAAAGAAAAAGACCGATTATTTGAAATATTAAATGTAGTTCTCAAATATTTATATAAAATGTTCCTAAGAAGATATTAAAATATGTATAGAAAATAATTAAATATTATAGAACACATATAACTCTTTATAAGGAAAAATTCCCTCATCTACTGGAAGTATACGCCAACTTAATTTTTCAAAAAGGATTGTTTTTAGATTCTATGAAACATTCTATAACTTGAGCTATTTTGGAGATAAAAAATATTTTTTAGAAAATTTTGTGAAGAATCTATCATAAAAATGATTATCAATCTTTCAACCGTTTTAGATAAAAATTTGAAGTTTTGTTTATGAGATGAAATTTAAGCTATCACATACAGGGTGTTACGAAATTATTCACATTCCACAAAATATATAAATGAAAATTAAACGTGAAATTTAAATGGAACCATCTGTACTTTATTACGCGTAATAAAAAAACGAATAATTTTTAATATAAAATTATTATTACGTGCCAAAAATACTTCAAAATTTTACTCTTACTCCTTTTTTGGTTTTCTAATTATTAACATCGTATAGAAAAAAGTTAAACTTTTAGCAGAAAGTTAGCATTTAGCCAAAATTACAGCAATTATATTTTGATTTTAAGAAAGATAAATATTGAAATTATAAACACGATTCTATCCTCTACGTCCCTGATTTTATACCGAGCCGTTCCACTGTGTTGTGCGTACATCCTACCGTTTCCTATCGTGCGTGGGGTTCGAATTTTAATTACCCCGTGCAGAACAAACACAATTCTCCGTTTTCCTTTCCCGAAATCTCCATACGATTAGCGATCCGTTCACAGTTTACGAACTAAATATTTCCAGATTAGTGTCCCTCACGGTCGCCAGAGCGGGGTTCTTGTATGGTCAGCCGTGCAGCGAGAGAAACACCGCCTACTTGTATTCCACGACGTGGACGATCCCGGAAAATCGGGAGATAAATTGCGTGGACGTAACCGGATTCCGGAACCCGAACTTGATGAACTATCTCGAGTTTTTCCGACTTGCCTCTGCCGCGCACACTTTGTACGCCGACCACATGAACTTGACTAGTTTTCCGGTATCGATGGTCTTCTCGCTTCCCGGTTTGGAAACCCTGGATCTGTCCGGAAACCACATCAGACGACTGCCGTACCGGATGTACAAGATCGCGCCCAGCGTGTCGAAATTGATGGTGGCGGAAAATCGGTTGTTTGTGCCAAAAAAGCGGCCACTGTTTGTCTCCAACACCGTCAAAATGCTGATGCTCAGCAAAAATAAAATAGGTCACGTTTATCCCGTGACGTTTAAGCGAATGCCGAACCTGGAGGTGTTGTATCTGGACTCGAACGCCATCAAGTGCATTTCGGCGGATATCTTTAAACCTTTGGCGGGGTTAAAGTATTTGCATTTGGGCTTGAATCAGATACAAGATTTCCCGGCGCAGAGCTTGATGCCCCCGCAGCTCAGGCATTACATCACCAAGGACCAGCGCAGAATCAAGGTGGAGCCTTTTTGCGAAGCCTAGTTAAACGCTAGTTTTTCGTCCCCCAATGAGTTGCTTCCTGTACGCCGTAAACTTTTCGCCTGAAGAAGTGGCCCTTTAGCTTCACGTTTATAATCGTAAAATTAATGGAATTTTGAAAGCGGGTTGTAATTTAACAAATAAACAAAGGTTAATTCTGTAACAGTGATTATTAATCACTAGCACACCCAAAATTAAAATCAGCAAAGGTTTCGAAGAAAAAATTTCAGGCAATCGGGTAATTTTTCTCAAAAATAATAGATCTAACCGCACCATCTCGAATATGATCGATAAAACGGAAGATAAAGTTTTACCTCTCAATGTTTTGACGACTTTTATACCGTTCCGCCTTGTTCATAATTACATATTATATATTATAAAAGTATTTATTGTATTTTTCATAATAAATAGCTGAAAATGTGTGTGTGTGTCTTTATATAACTGCAGGAAAATCAAACTTAAGTTTCTGAGTTGCACCTTAAAATGCCGCGATCAAAGTAATAAATGCAATAAATTGTTTTTTTTTCTCGAAACCCAATCAAGATGTAAAAAAATTCATGAGACAAAAAAGTAGCATTTTTAGTTGCTTAAATTTATAAAAAAAATATTTTTTTAAAAAAATTAGTAGTGCGCCCTATTCGTGGACACCACTGCACTTCGTAATTTTAATTTATTCAAAAAAGGCTACCATATTTCAACAAAATCGGTCACGCGATGTGTAATATATATACGTACAAATAAAAATATAAATTATATATATATATATATATATATATATATATATATATATATATATATAAATTCAAAGGATATCGGGTAGTGGTCCGTGGTTAAAAAAAAAAAAAACAAAGAAAATAGAAAGCACCTTTTTCTTTAACACTCAATATTTTGTCAATTTATCTGTTGACATATATCACATAGTTCCTCAAAACAATACTCTACAGTTAAGGTGAATGAACGAAGCGACATAATGAAACAACCGGGCTTTATAATTGTTGACACATTGCAATATGTTGGGATTGCTGTAGTGAAATTCATGTCCTGTTTTTATGTAATATTCAACCACTGCACAAGTATTCTTATGAATACGGCAATCACTTTTGTGTTGTGTTAAACGTTGTTTCAACCACTGTGAGGTCTGTCCAATATAACAGCCTTGACAATCCAAACACGACAATCGATATATGACATTAGTATATAGTATAGTAGAGGAGTTGGTTCTTTGACCCTACCAAAAAGTTTTGATTAGTTTAGTTAGTTCAGTATTTTATTTGGTAATTTTTATTTATTATTGACAAAAATGTTGAAAAATTTTTTCAGGTTATTTTGAACAAAACTTTCATGGCTCAAATGTGGAACTCTGTTTTTTATGCCTATAATTGTGTTATATTTTTGACTCTGCGGATGAGAAGAATAATAATTGATAAATCTACCTGAGACAGTTTCTGTATACTAAGTGTTTATCCGATTGTTTCATTATGTCGCTTCGTTCATTTACCTTAACTGTAGAGTATTGTTTTGAGGAAATATGTGGTAAACTCTAATTTTGTAAGTAATTCTCACGATTGTTTTAATTGTCTGTTATATATTTTGACCTGTTGTTTTCATTAAATTTTAGTTGACCCCTGAAGAACTCAACAAATAAATTGACGAATTATTGAGTGTTAAAGAAAAAGGAGCTTTCTATTTTCTTTGTTTTTTTTTTTAACCACGCAACGCTACCCGATATCCTTTGAATTCAAATATAATTAGAGCGTCTTGAGCAGGAAATATGCTTTCAGCGTCACCATCGTATATCCATTCCAAAGACCGGCATGATAAACATTAGCGTTGCCGCTTTTTCAAGTTAAATGTTTGGATATCAAGGTATTGGTTTTTGGTGCCTCCCAGGGTTACTTGCGGCTATGAAAATGAAAATTGGGATGTCAAAATATGTTTAAATGTTTTTGCCCACTATAATGCCATATATTACGACCTTAACTGTTGCTATACATAAAATACATAATTTCTTGTAGATATTTCATTAATAACCTATATAAGTTTGTTTATACTTGTGCATGACATAAAGGCATAAAAAAGTATTCTCCTATAGATTTATTGAAATGCCTATAAGAAAATGTTTTTTGAATGTGCCCAAATGTGTGCAAATTTCAAATAATATTACTAATTTAGGTTAACATACCTGAACTCTTTTACAGAAAGAATAATGGTGTTATCATTCATTGTTGTTATTGATTACAAAGGAAATTTGACTTACTTTTGTAGGCTGGCCGCCTGCAACAAAACAAATTAATAAGTTTTTACAGGCTGCCATTGATAACACACATGCGTGCAATCCAGCCGCCACCTTTCAAAACCTTTATTATGTGTTAATGCATATTATTTCATTCTTGAAATTAATTAACCAAATAAAGTCGCTTTTCTGAACAAATACTGTACTAAACATCCAAATATAAGACCAGATTGCAGAATTATCAGACGATTTTCCCAAGTGCAGAGTAAAAAAATTATATAAATAACATTTGCCCTAGAGCACTGCAGATGTATAAAAAAAATAAATAAATATTTTATCAATCATGCAGTTAAATGGGAGACTTTTATGGTAGACAAGCTTTAGTAAAAAGTGCCTAAATGTTTTTGGTATTCTCCAGTTCTCCAGTTAAAAAGTACCTCGACATTACACTGTAGAACAGAGTTTTCCAAGTCGGTACAATATTTAATTTTTTATTTTGGAAACATTTCGATTGTTTTTTGCGAATCAAGCGCGTACCCGGGATGGAGTAAAATCGACCATCAGTTTTATTACTGGTGAATATCGTGTTATTTCCTTACTATACATATGTTCTCGGAACTTCTGGTATTGAAAAGGAGGAACATTGTATCGGATTCCCAAATTGATGACACGTAAAGACTTGAGTCGCGGTTAAGTTCATGTTTTTTGAGCCTAGTTCATATTTTTCCTCCAGTCTCTTCAATGTATTCTTTGCGGCACATGCATAGAATGCTAGTGGTATCTTTAACGGAATTTTGCCTTTGACCGATCGAAGATATTGAGATATTTTCGGAAAACTTATATTTCTTAAAAACTTTTGAGGTGGTCAGTGAGGTTTTGAATGTAAGAGTCCGAAAGCAACTTACCACTGTTGTCCTCCCTTTCATCGAAAACATCACTGACTACATATCAAAAGTTCTTAAAATATAATGTCATTTATATTTTTGAATTTATATATATATATATATATATATATATATATATATATATATATATAAGAAGAAGAAGAAAATAAACATTTTCGAAAGCTTGGTGTAGCACAAAAGCCTTTTATTTGAGCCCTCATCAGGACCGATACCCCAATTAACTAAAATTTGTTATATATATATATATATATATATATATATATATATATATATATATATATATATATATATATATATATATATATATATATATATATATATATATATATAAATTCAAAGGATATCGGGTAGTGGTCCGTGGTTAAAAAAAAAAAAAACAAAGAAAATAGAAAGCACCTTTTTCTTTAACACTCAATATTTTGTCAATTTATCTGTTGACATATATCACATAGTTCCTCAAAACAATACTCTACAGTTAAGGTGAATGAACGAAGCGACATAATGAAACAACCGGGCTTTATAATTGTTGACACATTGCAATATGTTGGGATTGCTGTAGTGAAATTCATGTCCTGTTTTTATGTAATATTCAACCACTGCACAAGTATTCTTATGAATACGGCAATCACTTTTGTGTTGTGTTAAACGTTGTTTCAACCACTGTGAGGTCTGTCCAATATAACAGCCTTGACAATCCAAACACGACAATCGATATATGACATTAGTATATAGTATAGTAGAGGAGTTGGTTCTTTGACCCTACCAAAAAGTTTTGATTAGTTTAGTTAGTTCAGTATTTTATTTGGTAATTTTTATTTATTATTGACAAAAATGTTGAAAAATTTTTTCAGGTTATTTTGAACAAAACTTTCATGGCTCAAATGTGGAACTCTGTTTTTTATGCCTATAATTGTGTTATATTTTTGACTCTGCGGATGAGAAGAATAATAATTGATAAATCTACCTGAGACAGTTTCTGTATACTAAGTGTTTATCCGATTGTTTCATTATGTCGCTTCGTTCATTTACCTTAACTGTAGAGTATTGTTTTGAGGAACTATGTGGTAAACTCTAATTTTGTAAGTAATTCTCACGATTGTTTTAATTGTCTGTTATATATTTTGACCTGTTGTTTTCATTAAATTTTAGTTGACCCCTGAAGAACTCAACAAATAAATTGACGAATTATTGAGTGTTAAAGAAAAAGGAGCTTTCTATTTTCTTTGTTTTTTTTTAACCACGCAACGCTACCCGATATCCTTTGAATTCAAATATAATTAGAGCGTCTTGAGCAGGAAATATGCTTTCAGCGTCACCATCGTATATCCATTCCAAAGACCGGCATGATAAACATTAGCGTTGCCGCTTTTTCAAGTTAAATGTTTGGATATCAAGGTATTGGTTTTTGGTGCCTCCCAGGGTTACTTGCGGCTATGAAAATGAAAATTGGGATGTCAAAATATGTTTAAATGTTTTTGCCCACTATAATGCCATATATTACGACCTTAACTGTTGCTATACATAAAATACATAATTTCTTGTAGATATTTCATTAATAACCTATATAAGTTTGTTTATACTTGTGCATGACATAAAGGCATAAAAAAGTATTCTCCTATAGATTTATTGAAATGCCTATAAGAAAATGTTTTTTGAATGTGCCCAAATGTGTGCAAATTTCAAATAATATTACTAATTTAGGTTAACATACCTGAACTCTTTTACAGAAAGAATAATGGTGTTATCATTCATTGTTGTTATTGATTACAAAGGAAATTTGACTTACTTTTGTAGGCTGGCCGCCTGCAACAAAACAAATTAATAAGTTTTTACAGGCTGCCATTGATAACACACATGCGTGCAATCCAGCCGCCACCTTTCAAAACCTTTATTATGTGTTAATGCATATTATTTCATTCTTGAAATTAATTAACCAAATAAAGTCGCTTTTCTGAACAAATACTGTACTAAACATCCAAATATAAGACCAGATTGCAGAATTATCAGACGATTTTCCCAAGTGCAGAGTAAAAAAATTATATAAATAACATTTGCCCTAGAGCACTGCAGATGTATAAAAAAAATAAATAAATATTTTATCAATCATGCAGTTAAATGGGAGACTTTTATGGTAGACAAGCTTTAGTAAAAAGTGCCTAAATGTTTTTGGTATTCTCCAGTTCTCCAGTTAAAAAGTACCTCGACATTACACTGTAGAACAGAGTTTTCCAAGTCGGTACAATATTTAATCTTTTATTTTGGAAACATTTCGATTGTTTTTTGCGAATCAAGCGCGTACCCGGGATGGAGTAAAATCGACCATCAGTTTTATTACTGGTGAATATCGTGTTATTTCCTTACTATACATATGTTCTCGGAACTTCTGGTATTGAAAAGGAGGAACATTGTATCGGATTCCCAAATTGATGACACGTAAAGACTTGAGTCGCGGTTAAGTTCATGTTTTTTGAGCCTAGTTCATATTTTTCCTCCAGTCTCTTCAATGTATTCTTTGCGGCACATGCATAGAATGCTAGTGGTATCTTTAACGGAATTTTGCCTTTGACCGATCGAAGATATTGAGATATTTTCGGAAAACTTATATTTCTTAAAAACTTTTGAGGTGGTCAGTGAGGTTTTGAATGTAAGAGTCCGAAAGCAACTTACCACTGTTGTCCTCCCTTTCATCGAAAACATCACTGACTACATATCAAAAGTTCTTAAAATATAATGTCAGAACCAGTAAATATGGTTTGTCCAAAAATCTCTCAAAAATTCCGTTTGAAATGACAGAAGTTTACAGCATTCCATGCATATGGCACGTAAAATTTTGTTCAACAGTAGTTCATGCCCTTCGTTTAGCTGCACCCCTCTCAAAAAATTTATAAACAGTTACAGAGTTAAATGAGAGCCAATTTCAGTTCAGTAACAAATAATGTGAGAGGGTTCAGCATTATATATTTTCATCTCATCTAACGCAAAAATTAATTTCAATTAAATGGCGTCTTTTACAATTGTAATGCAAAATGTAATTTATTTTGTAATGTTACGCCAATTATGCTACTAGAAGGCTCATCTCTTTTCCAGTGAACTAATTAAAATGAAAAGCTTAAAATACCCACAGGTAAACTACTAAAACTTTTTATTATGTTTACCAAATATCACTGAAATATCATTTTCGGAAGCTATAACAGTGAAATTCCAAAACAATGTAACCACATTTTGGTCTTAAACTTGAGAATTCTTCTCGTTTCGTTAAAGAGCTTTGGAATACCCCTAAAGTAACGTTTCTTATTTAAAAAATTATGTAATTGTAATAGGTCTATGTTTGGAATATAACGAAGATAATAAGCCTTATTTTTTCATGTTCTCATTCGAAAAAAAATTACAATGCATCCAAATAAAAAAGTGAAATATCTAACGGACTCGCAAAACTCTGTTCTCCAATGTTATGTAAATGTTAATTTAAAATTAAACCAACTGTTACGATCACTGGGAAAGCACTGCGTTATCTAGTATCTATTCTCAGAACCACTGAGCGCTTTAAGAACTTACACACACACTGCAGTATGGTAATAATAATAATACTAATAAAAATAATTGATAGTTTTAATTTTCGTTTCAATAGACCAAAACACTTTCACTCTTATCATGACAATTTACATTATTATCACTGAAGTCCAGAAGGCAGTGTTTTGATATTTTCTTTGTTTATAATTTTCTTGATTCGGGTATTTGTGTTAATTATTTTGTTTTTATACTCTTCGGAATAGTGTCAGTGTCCCGATTTTCATAACTAATTATCTTTCTATTTATCCTCTTATAAGTTGAGATAACTAATATATGTAACATATAATATTGTCAAAGATGATAGCAGAATTGAGTGATACTGAGATTGCTTATTGATTAGCGTTTTTTTTTATATTAGCGTTATTTGTTGTTGGCATTTTTAATTCGCGTGCCCTTATGAAATTCTGTAATTATTCTTATTGTTTCTAGTTCGTTGCAACTGGTTAAACGTCGTCAATACTAAAAACATTTAGACAGTATTCATTAGACGGTTTTAACTTTGCCATTAACTGCTTGTTTAATAGAATCTGCCATTACTGTTTGTATATATTTTCAGTGTTCTAAGGCAACAAAATAAGAGCAATCGTTTTGTGCATATCACTCTCCAGAAGAACGTCGTCTGCTATATTTAATAGTGCTGACGTGCAGCTGTACCCTTTTTGAAATCCTCAAAGTAACTGTTCTCTGTTACTGTAGAAAAACCAAGCAATCCATTACTCACCTTTTGTATTTTAAATGTAAAAAATAGTAAATTCTTATTAGGTGGACATCCAGTACCGTATTTCTTAAGTAATACTCCAGATACGCATAAAATGGCGTCATTTTGCATAAATTCCAAAATATAACTTTTTCTTGACTTCTACTGTTTACTGCAGCGTCCCTCGCACTTTCCAATGACCTCTTTATTGTTTGTCTGTGCGTGTAGTGTAGCTTTTGTATTCACTTCCAGTGGACGAACGCCCTTATGAGTAAAAAGTTTTTTTTTATTTGACAGCTTCTTAAATTTTTATTGACTAAATTCGAATTAAATTTCTTCCTTAAACGCCGTAAAAATTGAGAAAAGTCGCGGGCAAACTCGAAAATTTGCTCCCACGTGAATCAAGTTTCTCGACCTCGGATGAAAATAAAAATACGTTCTTGAAAACATTCAAATTGGGCAGTCGATACGAAACTTGCTCGCCGAAAAATTAATTGAAATCGGCTTCTTTGAGGCGTAAAACGAATGAATTTTTTATACGTATATTTTCGTATAAACATGAAAGGAAAACGCGGACAAAAAACATCGACGTATTCATAATTTTCCGGGTATATAAAAACTCCGGTCTTGTGACGTAGTGTTTGTCCTGGTAGTTCCAACGCTAGCGACGAACGACAGATCTAAATTAGCAACTAAATTCGGCACGAAAAGGAATAAAAATATAACAAGCAGTTTATCTGGCAATGAAGGAGCGGGTCTCGTATGCTTTGCGAGTTTTACAGCCCTTTCTTGTTTTACAACTTGTACGTTAGAGGAGTTGTAAAAGTTGAGGTAGGGCCTGGAATTTGGGGCAGGAACTTTACGCGACGATATGGTTCGTCACACAGGCAACACACAACCCTTTGTTTTTGTTGCTCTTAACGTAAAAAATTATTTCATCAGTATTGAGCTCATAAAAAAGAAAAATTTCTTCAAACCTTGCAATAACAACTGTGGCAATCAATTGACCTAATTCTCATGTTATCTATGAGGTGAGCTATCCTATAATTTTGTTTTGCAGATTGCAGGGAAAACAGTAGAGAAAGAGAACGTAATGTCTCTCGAGTGATATAACCAACAGAGCAATTTGTGTTGTGGACTTGCAATCGATAAAATTTTGCTTCAATATTGCATCATACAGAGCAGACATGAAGCTCATATGAAAACAACTCCAAATTTTACTTCCCCCCATTTAATCCGAAAGAGAGTCTCATTGAATTGTAAAATCGCCAATGCCTCACGCAGTGTAGGATGAGCACTATATTTAGAGTTGTCCGTGATCAAGACGAAATCAAAAAGAAATCTTCAAATTGTTGATTCTTGGTGTAAACTTAACATATTGCCATTGAATATTGACAAAAGTTTTTTGAACAGGGTTGGTTATATAGAGTATTATGTAGATCTCTTATAGACTGCTCTGAAATATCGCAGATCTTCCAACTCTCTCCACAAACTTTTTGGTTAAAAGTCCAGTCTTTAAAGCAATGGACATTTTTTCCAGGGGATTATTGTAGATTCGGTTTCGAGTTTTGTTTTTTTTTCTTCATGTTGCTTTTGGTTGGGTTGGTTTTTCCTATGTTGTTTTTGGGTACGTTTTCGACATTCGGAATTTTCATTTGACCTTGTAACTATACTTTGCGAATTAATTGTCTTTTCATTAGGTATGATGTCTGTTAGACAATAAACCTTATTATTTTTATTATTACTATCATTATAGGCTGTAAGCCTAGACTCGAGAACGATTATCAATTATTCAATGCAATAATTGATAATTGTAAAATAGACAGTAGCCAATTAGACAATTATAGCCGAAATAAAATTCTGCAGAAGGCAGCAGCGCTTTAAAAGCTACAGGGCTAATAATTCTGCTTAGTTAAGAGTGTTTCTTGTCTTACAGTTTCTAATTTATAAGCCCCTCTCCTTTTCGTCAACAAGGTGATGACTTTTTCCCCCCGAAACAGTCGGAGTTGTTTATTTGTTACAGGCTCATCTCTACCCGACTACCCCCGCAATTAAATCTCGTTCCAACCGAATCCTAAATTAGAACCAACCCTGCCAACCTGTTACAGGTATTAATTAAAGGTCTAACTTCTCAGAATAAAAGGGCTTATAAAGGGCTGTAAAGTCGGACGCGATTTTGTACCGCGGTTGGCGCTTTCGCCATTGTCAGATTGTTATTGCGTTTCGTTCGTTGACGTGTTTTGCATTAGAAATAAGCCCTTTCGTAGGGGCGAATAACAGCGGCTTACATAACCGTTTTTTTTATTTTGTATTAAGTTTCGCGATACTAAATTCGAAATTTGAATAATTTGAAATTTTTAAATTTGCAGCTGCGAGTTATCCAGAATCATTTTTTGTGAGTGAACAGTGCCACATCAAGTTCGAAAAAAAATAGAGCAGCTTTAAGTTCCGAGAGAGAGGAAGGATCATTCAAAGGGACACCTCTCATTTTCTCTTACCTTCTCAGTACTTCGCGGACTCCTAAGTTCCGAAAGTGCAGTCTCACCCATAATGTACGCTACGTGGGAAAATTATTTGTTTGTTAGAGAGCGGAAGAACTGTTAATGTGCGATCGATAATCTGTTATCAAACTACATTTCGATAAAAAAAAATAAATAAGAACTAAAAGTTCAGATTTTTACGAAATTATATATTTTGACATAACAATTGTTTCGACAACACCGAGGTGTCCTTATCAAATGTAATATTTACAAACTACCTGCTACTATATATACCGAAAAATGACCATAAAACCTTAATTAATCTGTTGGGAGAATTTAAGTTCAATAAAGGAGAGATATTAAATCTAATTGATCGTTAAGCAATACATTTGAATGTCTCATTTTTTAAATCTGAATGGCTTCCAATAAATTTAATTTTCTACTTTTTGTTGCTGTATGTAATATATCAAAATTGTCGTCAAAAATGTGTTTTTCTGTGTTTAAGTGTGTAGCATAATTAGAATCTAGACTATTGTTTTTAAACGCTCTTATAAATATAATATATAAATTCACTATCGAGATTGAACAGGATAACTCTATTAATTTTTTAGACTTAACTATTACGAAGGTGCAAAACAAATTAGATTTTTCAATATATCATAAACCTTCACACACGGAAACCGTCATACATAACAGCTCAAATCACCCTTATACACACAAAATGGCTGCATTTAACTCTTTTATACATAGACTTCTTAATACGCCACTCTCAACAGAAAATTACAACAAAGAACTTAATATCATTAAACAAATTGCACTGAACAACGGCTACAATCCGTCTATTATAGATAAAATTATAAATAAAAAACAAATACAGACAACAGTAAACTCTATTTGTCCGAAACCAAATACAGAACACGAACAATTTAAGACAATTACATACATAGGAGAACCTAGCGAAAAAGTTTCAAAACATTTGTCAAAATGTGGTTTAAAGATAGCTTTCAGAACTAACAACACAATAGGAAAATATTTAAAAAACAATAAATCGAAATGTCCAAAATCCCAAAAATCAGGTGTCTACATGTTGAAATGTGGATCTTGTCCTAAAATTTATGTTGGACAAACATATAGATCCTTCAAGAAACGCATTAACGATCATATAAGAGCGTTTAAAAACAATAGTCTAGATTCTAATTATGCTACACACTTAAACACAGAAAAACACATTTTTGACGACAATTTTGATATATTACATACAGCCACAAAAAGTAGAAAATTCAATTTATTGGAAGCCATGGAGATTAACAAAATGAGACATTCAAATGTATTGCTTAACGATTAATTAGATTTAATATATCTCCTTTATTGAACTTAAATTCTCGCAACAACACTAATTATTTTATGTTTATGTTTTATGGTCATTTTTCGGAATATATAGTAGCAGATAGTTTGTAAATATTACATTTGATAAAGACACGGTGTTGTCGAAACAATTGTCACGTCAAAATATATAATTTCATTAAAATCTGAACTTTTAGTTCCTATTTATTTTGATAAATGGATTTTCATCAAGTAAAAGCCTCCTCAGTTCAACATTTCGATAAGGTGCAAATAGGGGAAAATTCGGAAAAAGTTAATTGAAATAAGTATTTAGAGAATTAAATTCAAAATTTGGTGACGTAGGACGGATTTTTTTTTGAGAGGTGTGCTTTGTATAGTTATACAAAAATTATCTGAATATTAGCAACCAACATTTGAAGTTTGGTCCCTGTTCGGTTACGCAACAAAATTACGTATAAATGTGTCCTTCCAAACTGTATCATCTAGATCATTCTCGTTCTTCGAATCCTGTACTTCATGGTTGCTCCTTGAATATTTACCCAGTTCGTAAAGTAATAATCATGCCCCGACTTACCCAAAATTCCTTGTGGAAGATGTAACGGGTTGAAACGACTGCAAAGCACGACGTATACTTCAAGTCGCAGCAAAGACCGATCGCTAAGTGGTGTAGGCAGGTAAAATTAATAGAAAAAAAGAAAAGGTCTCCCTTCTGGGTAAAGCATGGGAAATACAGAGGCAAAGAACAATTGAGTTTTTGTTACATTGTCAAGGCATGTTTATACGTGATTGATATTTCAGCAATATTTAAATTATATCCTGAAACCAAAGCAATTCCTGAATTAAAAAACAAGAATTGTAAAAAAAATAATATCTTTGCACCTAGAATCCATTAATAAAGACGTTAAACTTAAGAAGAACACAAATACAAATGGAGAAACGGAAATACATCAGTCCCAATCACAGTGGTACTACAATCAGAGACAAACATGCTGACTTTTTAAAATGCCAACAAGGAAGACCACAACATAATACGTAGGTTTATGGGATATGTTTTCATTTTTAATTTTTCACTTTTAATTATAATAGTTACAAAGTAGTAGTAATTGAATAGTACTGATAAATCATTATTAATAGCGACTCATAGTTGCTAATAATAATTAAAAAACACATTGACAACTGCCAACCAAAATGGCTGATAAATGTGTTTCGTTAACAATGGAGCCTACATTAAATGGAAATATCGATGCAAAAATTATTGTTTTAATAATTTGAAAATTATTTTAGTCTCAGTCTCAGATTCTGTTTATTCACGTCTAGCGGCCTCGTCGCATAAGTTAGTAACAAATGAACAACAAATATTTATAAGCGACCCCACGCAAAATGTTTCACGACAGACGAAGGTAATTAATCGTTGTTCGCAGCTTTACGTCTAAATATAGAACCAATTAATCTAGTCTGCATCAGCACAAGTAATCCAAAGTCATAAACGTTTAACGATAATACCGACGGCGCGGGCACTAGCTAGAAATAAGCGAATAGGAGCGGGACGTACGTTCGGGAATTTCGGGAATCGTCGGAATTTATAATACGACACATCGTAAAACAGAAAGGGCTTATCATTTTTGCATCGTAATCATTTCTCGCGCCATATCTAGGATATTAGACGCGTTATAAATTTGCGTCATGCTTTATATACGCAAAGCGAAAAATATTCGTGCCTGAAACCGTATCGAAAATTTTCAGGGTCGGGAGATGCACTATCACCATTACTTTTCAACATGGCTGTAGAAAACATTGTACGAAAAGCCAACACAGAAACACTGCTATTTAGGAACCAAGGACCCCGTCTAATACTGGCGTACGCAGACGACATAGATATAGTGGGTAACTCAGCTATCAAGAGGACTTCGTCAAACTGGAAAATGCTGCCAAGCGACTAGGTCTAAGAATTAACGAAGACAAAACAAAGTACATGGTAACCACAAGAACAGAGCGCAGAGACAGAATAGGCCAAAATGTCTCTATGGACCAATACAACTTTGAGAGGGTCCACGAATTTAAAAATTTGGGAGCGACCATCACCTCAGACAACAACATTACGAAGGAAATTAATAATAGAATGCAGAATGCCAATGAAATCGAAAAATATATCTCGAAACACCAAGAAATTCCTATACCACGCAATTATTATGACACAGGTACGCGTGTGAGACATGGACATTGACAAAACAAAATGAGAACTGACTAAGAATTGCAGAGAGAAGAATTTTAAGGAGCATATACGGACCAACCAAAGATGATGTCACTCAACAGTATCGCATGAGAACGAACAGGGAATTGGAAGCAATATACAATCACCCACACATCGTCAAAATAATAAAGTAGGACAAACTGAGATGGGCAGGCCATGTCAGAAGGCAAAACGACCAGCGACTAATTAAATTAGTGTGGGAAGAAGTACCGGATGGTAGAAGACCGTTGGGAAGACCTAGATTGCGTTGGAGAGACAACCTAACAGAAGATCTAAATACGCTAAACATTGAACAGGTCGAAGAAATGATGATGGATCGGGACAGATGGAGGCAGATTGTGAAGTCACCCAAGACCCACCCTGGGTTGTAGAGCTACAGAGAAACAATGAGAGAGAGGGGGGGAGAGGCAGCATATTTGAATCTGAATTTTAACCCAAGATCATATTTCCTAGATATCATTCTTTATATTGCATGTTATTAGTATTATATTATCATCTTGTCTTTATTTTGTTTTAGTGTGTTTATTTTGTTTTAGTTTCGCAAAGTCACGTCTTTTTATCGGAATAGTGGTCCATGTTATAGGAAATTACACTCAGCAATGCTCCCTTCGACAAGTGCGGTACGTTTAGAGATCTGGATGTTGTGTTTGATACTTACTTTATGTTCATGGACTTAGATACTGGTCATATGTATATATCCTTGTTTACTTGTTTACACAAAGTTTATTAAGAGTAAATTAGAATATGCATCTGTTATATGGTCAGCTAAATGCTTAAAATATTTACATACATTTGAAGTTATATGGATATTATCCTTCAACATTATTTGATCAACATTTGTTACTTCAGCTGTTTATGTTAGACGGACTTATTCATTTGTGGTCACGCTGTATAAACTCGTTATTAATTCTATGGACGTCCGTCCCTACTGGAAGGAATCCCCCTTTTTTAATTCCACGCTGTAATTCACTCAGTGCTAACCTTTTGTTTTATAATTTTCAAGGTAGGTTACCAGATCAACAATATATCAAATGTGCATAAACTTGAACCAAATTGTGTGATATTAACTCTCACTTAAGTGACGTTTGTTTCTCAAGTTAAAAAGACTTTAAAGAATAATTAATTCAATTTCCGAACTCGCTTCTGTTTTTTTTTTCTTATTATTACTATAAATAATGTCAGGCTTTCAATAATAATATATATAAGCAGTACTAATTATTATTATAATTTCTTTTTTGAAGACATCATTTTGTTAGACATCTTGTATACGTTTAAATTTAAATAAAATTTTAGTCACATGTTTCCTTAACCAAAAATTATCGGTTATCAACTCTCTTGTTTACTATCTCAACCCGAGTTACTGAACCCAGAATTGAAGCACTTCTCTCCACATTAGAGATACGTATTAAGCATTCCATCATAAAATACACTTCCAAAGAAAATGAACAAGCGAAAGCAACACCACATTTACCCCTGTGGTCCTTCCTTATATTCAAATAATCACTGATTACATATCAAAAGTTCTTAAGAAATATAACGTTAAAACTAGATTTACCACTTGTTCAAAAATCTCTCAACTTCTTCGGTACTTCGAAATTCCATTTGAGATATCAGGAGTTTACAGCATTCTATGCATATGCGGCAAAGAATACATTGGAGAAACAGGAAAAATATCAACCAGGCTAAAAGAACATGAAATAGCCTTAACACTACGATAAATAAAATCATCAAATATTATTAAACAAAACTGACCAAAGAAAAATACGAGAATCCATAGAAATCTCAGTCATAAAAGACAATATTCATGCCCCTCCTTTAGTTCCCCTCCCCTGAAGCAATATATAAGCAGGTACAGGGTAGAGTGGGGAGAAGCCAACAGGATGATTGGCTAAACGTCAGCAAGTTCAATTTATTCATGTGTTGCATATTGTTGCAGTAATGTACATATACCGCAACTGAAAGTTTTTGTTAATAAAATAAATAAAATGGCTATTTCTTTTCTGGTTTTCACACTCAGTTAGTCTCTCAGTCACAATATTATTCTGATGAATAAATACCCAGCGTCTATATCTTCCTTCATCTGTTCAAGGTAGTACCGATAAAGGACGGCATGCATACATACATAAGTCGTAACTCAATTTGTTCACATTTGCGACGTCTGAGTTGCGCTAGATGCACAGTATAAATGATGACGATTATTCTTATTTCATCCGTCACTCTCTTTTTATTAGTTTTCTCTGTGGGATAAACCATAAAAAAAAGGAAAACACCTACCTACGTCATGCTCGTAACGTAAGTTTAACGGGGCGAGAGCTATATATCAGACGCGGCGTTTTCCATTGCCCGAAGGCGTATCAAAAGCGCAAACGTATTTTGGCAGTGAATTTATTCGAGTGTGTCTGACACGTCGTAAAAAGAGCAATAAATGTCTTCACCACGCCCCGCGAGAGATTAGAGCTACGGCAATTACGGCTGTACACTCTAAATTAAAGCGTTTGCAGACTAGGTCTGCCAGTCTCCACTTTTTAAATGTCCTCTGTTTCGCTATTATCAACGAAATCATCGCTCTATTCTCGATTTGTTTCTCTGAGAACATCGAACTAAGGCGAATTAAGGCAAATTTTACATTTATATAATATTTAATTACTTTTTTTATAGATAAATTCTTACTGAAATTATTGGCAATGAAATATCTGTTTTAAATATTTTAGTTTTTTTATAACTTAAAAAAACAGTCAGAAAATGGCAGTATTTTTTCAGTAGTATTTAAAAAAAAATTAATTTTTCATTTTTGTTACAACCATATCAATATATAAAGAATATTAAAATATTGATTTATTTTTATTTATAAATAATACATGTGTATTGTTTGTTATTATATATATAATCAGATGTATATATATTATTTAGATAATAACCAGCTGAGTTATTATTTATTCATAAAATAAAATCGGATCCGTCAATATACGATATGCTTTACTTACCCAAAAAAAATAACTTTCAGGATTTTACAGCATTCTAGTGCATATGGGGCAAAGAATACATTAGGAAGGCTTGTTGCTTTTCTGTTGCTCATTTATATAATATTTAATTACTTTTTTTATAGATAAATTTTTACTGAAATTATTGGCAATGAAATATCTTGAAATATATATTTTAAATATTTTAGTTTTTTATAACTTAAAAAAATAGTGAGAAAATGGCAGTATATTTTCAGTAGTATTTAAAAAAAACGTAATTTTTTTAATTTTTGTTACAACTATATCAATATATAAAGAATATTAATAATATTATTAATAATAATATAGTTTTTATTTATAAATAATAAATGTGTATTGTTTATTATTATTTATATAATCAGATGTATATATTTTATTGAGATAATAACCAGCTGAGTTATTATTTATTCATAAAATAAAATCGGATCCGTCAATATAAGACAACATATCAACATATAAAGAATATTAAAATATTGATTTATTTTTATTTATAAATAATAAATGTGTATTGTTTATTATTATTTATATAATCAGATGAATATATATTATTTAGATAATAACCAGCTGAGTTATTATTTATTCATAAAATAAAATCGGATCCGTCAATATACGATATGCTTTACTTACCCAAAAAAATAACTAGGCTAGAAGAACAGAAAGAACAGAAAGAAAGAAACTAAAATTCTTTCACCGATATTGGAATTAGTCATTCAATGTTTATGACCCCTCCTTTAGCCCCGTCTCTCACAAACACTGTATAGTAGGTACAGAGTACAGAGTAGGATGCAGTTTGAGTTCTGAAGAAGTCAATTGACGAAACGTCAGCAAATTTGATTCAGCAACAATCAACACAGGAGAAACACAAAAGATTTGTAAATAGTGAAACAATACCCATCCGCCTACCTCTAAATAAAATTTGTCTCTGCGTTGGTATAAACTAGACAACTTGGTGTAGTTTCTTGGAAAAACGCATCGCAACAAAATCGATTGATAAATAATAAAATAGATTTGATGTTTGGTAAAGTAATTAAAGCGAAGCTTTAGGGATAGATTGTGCACAAGTTGTTATAGTGTACCAAAACTTATTATAACTTCCTAATCGCTTTGCGCAGTATTTCCAGATTAAAGTTAATTTAAAGTTTTGATATCAAAAACGTTTCGGTTAAGTTTATAAAAGCTTCGTTGGCTAGACTATGCGCTTTAAAAATATATGTTTTTCGAATTTGAGTTATCCGATATCTCCTACCTTTTACGATATATTATTTTGTATAAATTAAATCAGAGACATCCATTTTATAGAGTATCGTCCGAGAAATGTTTATTAACCAAGCAAAACTTATTTTTTAACATTCTATGAACTCTATAAATTAGCGATGTGTTTTTTGAAACACACAGTTAATGAACAAATCAAAAACAGACTTATTTAGATTTGTTTGTATTACTAAACAAAAACTGTGCTCCTAGTGGCAATTTTAAACAGCGGAATTACAATACGAATTTCTGCCTTTGCGATTTGTCTCGTTCTTTTTAGTTCAAGTAGACCGAAGCTTGCATTACAACCTAACTCTGATGGTTGGACATCGACTATCAATCAATGGACTCTAAACGTAGCACAAAACACTCCGCATGATCAGCCGTGATCGCTTTAGAGCATTGTTCGTTAAAAAGAGGATTATCTATATAACTCGTCCAATTGTTAAAACTTGTTTGCCTCTGAAAATGCGGTTTGAACGCCATCCAATCGTCCGGTCTATACGATATGAAAAGCAAACAGGGAATAAAGAGGAAAACGGTTACTTCCTTTGTTTGCAGACGATGTCTTTTTTTACGCCGGAAGTCATTCGAAGCCGAATAAACACTGAAAGGTACTAAGCAGCGGCGTAACTTGAAAACCAACTTAAGACTCTTTAGCAAAACAGTCAGTGAAGTGGTTGAATCACAAACGAGCAGAGTGAAAATAATTTCTTCACAACTGCTGAGGAAAATACACAGCCGTATACTTGGTTGCATATCCGTGAAATATGTTGGAATGAGATGCAAGTAATGAGCGTTGAAAGGAAAACAATTTTCTTATCATTTCATAATTTTTTTCTGAGCAAAATTATTTTACTATTGTCGGAAAAATCATATTTATTACATAGAAAAAGGCACATTTAGTTCACTTGTACTAAAAATTCTACTATTTTACCATTCAAATGTCTTTCACATTTTTAGTAACGCTTATTACCTTCCAAAAAATTGTTTGGCAAATATGGATCCCGTTTG
This sequence comes from Cylas formicarius, assembly GCF_029955315.1. Classification (NCBI taxonomy): domain Eukaryota; kingdom Metazoa; phylum Arthropoda; class Insecta; order Coleoptera; family Brentidae; genus Cylas; species Cylas formicarius. The sequence goes on from NW_026844319.1 coordinate 19,087,270, forward strand.
CGAAGAGATGCTCTCAGACACGCCACTGGGCCCGTCAATTCGCTGGAAGTAACTTTTCCTCTCCATGTGTAATGAGTTCCTGGAATTCTCTCTTTCGAGATTGCATTGCAGTTGCTATATATATACGTGAACATATTGTGTTCGTTTCAATTACGTCATATTAAAGATAATTGAAGTAATAAGTCCATCTTTTTGATAGAATGCGTTGGCGCCATTGGTTGAATTTGTGTTGTTTTTAATTTATATTCTATGTACCTTTCGTAGTTACTTTTATTACCTCGATTTGTTTAACTAACCTTTTTTCGAGACTGTGAAATTTATTTGTAAACACTTTTCACATGGAGGTTTAGAAACTACATAATACACTGATCACATTGGTCATAATTATATGGTTGCTTTTGTAACATTGCCACCTATCGCAGAAAACAACTGCTTTAATTAGCTAGCAAATTTCTTCTTGCCGTCGACCGCTGAAACTCAAACTTAGAGTCCCGTATCCCGACCTTTTAAAATAATAACGAAAAATAAACAGAAACAGGACGTTGAACCTGAATAAATTTCGGTAATTATTTCAGCATAAGCCCAATGCCTAATGCTGCTATTGTTTGCAAAGATAACTTAAAAAATGACACGCAAAACATACAATTTAATGATAAATGCGATACTCACAACAGGAATGAACTGTTAAAAAATATGTTTTTTTTATACGATTTTGATAAAGTAATTCTGGACACGAAGCCGAAAGCTTAAAAGAAGAAGACCAACGACTCCCCTACGCCGCAAAACCTCAGTCCACAGACCACTAATATTAGTATTCTTTAACTCGGTTCGGGTGACGATGTTTATGGCAATAAAGTAAGGTGGTACGAGTGTTTGTTATTAGCAGATTTGAATTCCACTTTGAAGCATCGATACCATGGACGAATATGGTGAATTCTTGCTGGAATACAGCGAAGACAGCACTTCGGAAGCAGACGTCGAATTAGAGAACCAATATTATTTAGCCAAAACTGTCAAAGAGGATGACATCGGAAACTGCGTGTCGGCTTTTCACAAGGTTTTGGAACTCGAAGGAGATTGTAAAGGCGAATGGGGTTTTAAGGCTTTGAAACAGTTAGTCAAAATTAACTTCAAGTTAGGAAACTACGAAGAGACTTTGAAAAAATACCGTCAGCTGTTTGGATACATTAACAGCGCGGTAACGAAAAATTACGGCGAAAAATCAATAAACTCGATTTTGGATTACACTTCGTCGTTGAAAGATGGCGCTGTTCTACAGCAATTTTACGAGACTACTTTGGATGCGCTAAAGAATTCGAAGAACGACCGACTTTGGTTTAAAACCAACCTGAAGCTGGGAAAGCTGCTTTTGGAAGGGAAGGAATATTTCAAAACGGCTGGCATTATTAAGGAGTTGAAAAATAGTTTTCAGTACGACGAAGAGATTGATGCAGACACACACAAAGGTACGTAATTTTATGAACTTAATTATATAATTAACTTCCTTAACAACTTTTTTTCAATAAATATCCAATAATTAATTCTTGCAAAGTATTCCTTTTTTAAAACTTTTTGGTTTTTGATAAATATCACCATTTTTAGTCTACAAATAACAAACATTAACTAGGATCTAGAGTGTGTAAGAAGAATTTCTTTTTATTTAAAACTTGTTAAAAGTTACTATTGAATATTACGGACGAATAGAAAATTTTTAGTGATAAATATAATTTTTATGGATATTTTTTCTTCATTCATTCTTAATTACAATTATAAAAATATATGTATACGCACCTAGCAGCGAGACGTTGTTTCAGGTACTCAAATGTTGGAGATCTACGCTTTGGAGATTCAAATGTACACCGAGCAAAAGAATGACAAGAAGTTAAAGGAATTGTACCAAAAATCGCTCAGGATCAAATCCGCTGTACCTCATCCGTTGATAATGAGCATTATTAGGGAATGCGGTAACATATGCGTCATTAGAACTTACATTTTAGAGCATATGTCACGTCTTGTGAGCTACAGCAATTGTTTCTTTTTCCTTTAGAATTCTCTACAGGTTGTTATTGTAATATTGCGCTCACATTCTTAACCCCTAGCAAAATGCCAGATTTCATACAGCTGCTGTTACAAGTGATTTTCCTTGGCAAATTAATGTTCTGAAAGTCTAGTCAAATTGTGCGCTGTTTTTCTAAAAAGAAACAGAACAGCTTTGCAAAGATTTGTTTCGTGAATTTCCATTTTGAGCGCTTGTGTCGATTTTTCTTTAGTTTGGCCCACAAAAGATAACTACGGTAAAAAATGATGCGTAGATATTTTCGTTGAGAAGGTGTGAATCTTTTGCGCATGCGTTACGCCACAGTCTGTGCCATTGTTTTCATTTTTGGTTAGTTTGTGTTTGTGATTATCTCCTGTTTACAGTTCGTTAGTGTTAAATGGATAAAATTTTCAAAAATGTTTTGGTTAATATATAATACCTTCTGGGTGTATAAGAAAAGTCCGTAATCCCAATACTAGAATCAAAAGAAATGAGGATATTTGTTTGAAGTGCTGAATTAAATCCAATATATACTAATTATATTAATTTATTAATTCTCTAAGACCAATTTCTGTGCAATTCTCTTACATTTAGCGCTAATTGTTTATTGCCTTGTTTTATACTAGTTCTTAATTTTCTTGGTTAGATTTTGCAATACCTATAGTTTTTGAACCAAATTGTCCATAGACACTTTTCATAATTATATATTTGGAAGGCGAAACTTTGTGTAATTACTATACTTGAGATGAAGAAATGAGCGTTCTGTCCATAGGAGGTACTTGATGAACTTTTTACACTTAGATGTCTCCGAAATTTTAAATCTCGCGCATGCGTATATTGAATTGAAAATTTTGTTACATTGGTGCTGCACGAGTTCCTGTACTATTGGCATAGGCAGGGCTAGTCTAGTAGCTATATGGTTTGGCCAACCGAGTTATAAATTATCACAACCCTTTTTTTCTATTCGACAATTTGGCACAGCTTTGTTAAATTCTTCGCGATTCTCTGAAAGCAGGAAAGTTGAACACGAACGGAACGTCGTAAGTGATCGTTTTCTCTAGGTGGTAAAATGCACCTGAGGTGCGGCGAATACGCTAAGGCCTACGCAGATTTTTTCGAAGCCTTTAAGAACTACGACGAGGCAGGCAACCCGCGACGCACCAATTGTCTAAAATACTTGATCCTGAACAGCATGCTGATGGACAGCGACATTAACCCTTTCGACTCGCAGGAAGCGAAGCCGTACGCCAATGACACGGACGTAAGAGCGCTAACGCAGCTTATTTTCGCCTTTCAGAACAACAACAACGACGAGTTTGTGGACATATTTGAGAGAAACAGGGTAGGTTACACGGTACTGACGCAGGTATTGCTTTGTTTGGATTGAGTGGGAATTATTCAAATATTCTTATAAGAATGACGTTAAATGTTTTCCATAAAAATTGCACACTCCACAATCTTAAGTTTCGGGTTTAAAATACAATATTAAAATGACTGGACTTTAACCAAGTGTATTTTTTTATTGCGAATATCATTATCATATCTAATAAAAATATCCCTATAAAAAAAGTTTGTCTGTACAAGATATTTAAATTTGTTAGCAGTAATTTTCCAGATCCAATGAAGGGTATTTGTGGTCTAAATTTCATTTCGTTGAAGAACTAATAAAAAAAATTATATTATGGGGAACTTTTACAGAGTCGTATCTTCTGAATTAGGCATTTCCGAACACATGTTTATAACCAAACTAACGTTGTTTTTTAATATTTTGCTTACTCTAGTGAGAGTTGTTTGGCAAAAATATACTTGCTTTCGAAAATCGATGAAATCAAACTTCTCGAAAATATCTACGCTCGTATACAAATTTTATATCTCGGTAACGATAGGTCTTATTAGGTCTTGATTTTCTCAAAAAGTCTTCAACCGATCAGCGTCGATTATCCGGGGCTATAACTTTTATTTGAGGATTTTTTTCTATTATATACAGGGTTTTTCAAATATGGACAAAATCTAAAAGACCCTGGAAATTGCTGTGAAAGATTTAAATATGTTAATGTTAATTGTTTTTTCGAAGGTTTATTGTATGAAGTTACATTATAAATTTTGTTTTTTACGAATATTTAAAGAAAATGTTGTTTGACCGGCAAATTATAATACGTAAATGATTTCATTAAAAATCGGTAAATAAATTATATAAACGACAACAACCATCCATTCCCCCATTTAAATAAATAAGCAGGGAATAAGCAATCCTCATTACTAGCCGTCATTTTCTATTGTAATATTTGCCTCACTCTTGTATTGTGCTGGTGCAATTTTTTTAGTTATTTTAGTTGCGCGAAACCTGTGTGTTATTCTTACAGATACCAATTTACATTATTATCGAACCCGGCTCCTATAAATTAAGTTGAAAATTTGACAATCTAAATTTAAATTCATTCAAATGCGATTTTCGCGTCAATGCATTTGTTTGCCCCGAAGGAATCGCTAATGGCGGACCCTTTCGTCGGGGAACACTTGGAGGAGCTCCTCAAGCGGGTGCGCGGAAGCGCAGTCCTGCGTCTGATAGCCCCCTACAAAAACATCAAGATTAAGTTTATCAGCCAGAAATTGGGCATCGACGAGGCTCACGTAGAGAACCTGATCATCTCGTACATACTCGACGGTTGGGTCAACGGGAAAATCGACCAGGTCAACGGAGTGCTCAGCATCGAGCAGGAACATAATGTCGGAAAGTGTCTCGCGATGAAGAAGTGGTCCGATGGCTTGGAGGGGCTTTTTGCCAACATTAACTTGGAAGATTAATAACATGACGAAGAACTATTTAATGTTACACATTCAAAGTTTATTTCATTTCGAAGTTTAAAGGTATTAAATTGCATTAAATAAGTAATGAACAATTCTTTTTTTTATAAATAAAAATTAATAAGATCTCAGCAAAATAATGATAATATATTATTTCTGTTGCCTGCTCAGAAACATCCAACACTGCTAAGCGTGCGTGTCACTTTAAGGCGCAAGGTTCGTTACTCAAGCCACGGGTGTTACTTTTGTAATGGTCATGTCACATGCCACTTAGTGAATGCGTTCAAATAGAGATTTAAAAATTTTTACGCCGCTAATAAGCAATATTTTCTTTTTACATATACGTGCCCGCATATATTCGTTTTAATTTCCGCTATTCGGCAAACCTTTCCATTTTTTCGTATCTAATTTCACACCCTGGTGAAGGCTAATTTACTTATCGACAGGAGTTAGGGTCAAACCATAACTTGTAAGCAAGTGGGGTCAGAGCTGTACCAAGAAGGTGTACACTGGACCCACTCGGGAGTAACGGTGGGTATAAAGGGTCTGTCTCATAATTTACAATTTCGCCCCTATCCGATTTTCACAGTTGGAGAGTCAGATTACACAACTCAAGAGAATATATTCGTGTTGTTTTGCAAAAATGTAGGCAAAAACTAATGGTCCTAGAAAGAGCATAGTATACAACACGTTGGCAATCAATCGAATAAAATTTGTGACTAAAATAGCATTTATTCAACTTGGTGCATATTATTATTATTACCTGTAACTGATATGGCAGATACTGTTCAAACCTCAAGCTATAGACGGTATCTCTGAATTAGACGTCACATGTTGTAATCCACTATGGAGATACAATTTCTCATAAATTGGGCCCGCAGAAGACAAAGAAATAAGAATAAGAGTGATACAGGCACGAAAACCACTGTCTGAACGGAATCCTATGGAGTAAAAATATATCGAAACGGAGGGAATACAATATATATATATATATATAACCCTCCAATTAAAAGGAACATAATATATGGTTCAGAAACTCGGAGAATGACAGAAAAACATAAAAGAATAACCGAATCAACCGAAAGAGCTAGAAATGAAATCATTTGGGAACAAATGGCACTTCAAGACACAATCATAACTGACATCGAAAGAAAACAACTGATCTGGTACGGCCATGTACAGCGTATGAACGACGACAGTTTACCTAAACAAACAATGAATAGGCTACGGAACCACCGAAAAAAAAAGAACATGGCACGAGGGAGGTTGCAAAGTGATGAGCTCGAGAAACTTAGTCGTTCGCCAATTGGGGGGACCGAAGACAATGGAGGCTAGATATCGGACAATATCGACCCATGTTTTAAACCGAGGATATAAGGTCCCTGGTGGTATTGAGGCCCATCATAAACAAAAAAAGTTGCAGAGAGTATTTATTTAAATTAAAGCACCAAACTGGTATTTTTATTTAAAACAGTTCTCTTGTAAGAACCCATAGAAAAAAATGTAACAAAATATTGAACAGATTTTCTTTAAAAAAACTTAAACGTAAATCCCTTATTTCCAATTAAAGAGAAAGGCCCCCTTTATTTTCTGTTTATTTATTTATTCATCTTCAGTAAGCCCCATTCAGTTTCTACATTGGTTTATATCTGCTACTCTGTTTTCACCGCAGATAACGCAAGATCAGTCCTCATCACGAACGGTATTTGCCAAGATGCTCTAGGTAAATTCACTGATAAAAAAGAATCTTTTTTAACTTGCCTGGAAGCTTTGGACCTTAAATTTCCTGTTGAACGACAGCTTAGGGTGGAAAGAGGTAAATCGTCGTTCACACCAGAATCTTCTGAACTTTCTAAATTACGGTCTGCATCAGGTTCTTCTGGGATGGGCTTGGTTTTCATTTCAACTTGCTTTCGTTGATTGGAGGAAAAACTGGGACCAGGATCTGATTCGAATGATCTGATTTGAATGATTTTTGAGTTTCACATTTGAAATCGAACAAAAAATATTTCTTGTGACCTCTTGGGCTCTGTAATTCAATGATTTCTTTCTCTTGATTTATTTCTCAGCGACCGGTTTCGTATCAGGAGTGACAAGAATTTCCGAAAAACTGTTTTCTTTCGAGGGAGTAACCCCAGTGGTTATATGACTCTTCACAACAACAATAGGCACATTTTTTATCTGAGTTAGAAGCATTTGGAATATTAATCTCGGGTACATATTGAATTCCATCTTGCTGTGTGGGAAGACTTGACCCATATGCGTGGTCAACAATTACACTTTTATTCAAATGGGTAAATACATGTGGCTCTGAATCCATGTATTATCTATGGCCATACATTTCACCCAAACTAGGGTAAAAACTTCAGAAAATCTTTTTTTTTTATTTTCCTATCTGGGAATTTGTCCCATCAACGCAACAACTCCTCATCCCAAAAATTTAAGAAATACGGAAACACGCCTTTGTCGAGGGGTTGGAGTTTATGTGTGGAATTTGAAGGAAGGCATAAAAAGTGAATTCCTAGTTGGTCCGCCGCATTCACAATTGAAATGTCTAGATGTGACGCAGCACCGTCAAATGTTAGGAGAAGTGGCTGCTAAGTAAACTTGGAAAAATGACTGAGCCATTCAATAATAAGGCAATGCTGCCTTTGGAGACATCTTCACTTGACATCCCGGAGGTAATTCGTCACTAAAAGTTGGTTTCAGGAGCAATCAGATGGGCAGGCTGTTCATCCACGTTGTATATATTTGCCGGTTGAGGCCATATTTTTCAAGAACATTATCAAGTTTTTCAAAGCAGACGTTAACAATGAAGGGATTAAGCTTTGCCGCCATAACAGAATTCATCGACTGGACCTTTCGTTGGGACAAGCATGTCGCTTCATTAATGCTTTAAACCAGTCACGTCCGGCAATTTTTTTCTAATTGTTGAAACGGCTAGAAATGCTTTGTTTTTCAGCATACTTGAATACATCGTACTGCCTTTGATTTCAACGGAAATTCTATCTCAAAAAATTTAATGATTTTCCAAACTAAATCAATTTCTTGTGCTTCATTCAAGCCTTGCCCCCAGAATTCTATTAACAGCTCCGGTTTCCAAATGGTTTCTAAGGGTACGACGTGGTATGCCACCTCTTGTTTCCATATAACGTAGAAGCAACAGTGCTTCGTCCATCATGTCCTGCGTCCAGTTGACTCTCAATCCGCGACATTTCTTGTCCATATTTCTGTAAGGAAAAATTAAAAAATGTATAAGTGGTGGGTAATAAAGCCTAACTGATATGTCTGGGCTTTATTACCCACATTACCACGAAATCATGTTTAGGATATATTAAATAAATGTTAAAAATGAAATTAACTATTGAATAATGGCTCAGTAACTGTATTAAGTGTAAAATAAAACTTACCTTTCTTAGAATTCTTGATCTGATCCTTTGCTTCGAAAAAACGTGACCGTTCAACCATAAATTTTTATAATTTCAACCGGAGTTGGCAAAACTGAAAGATATCCGTTGAAAACTACCGAACTTAATCGTGTATGTCGGTTTGCGTATTTAATTTAGGTAACAGACCAACACATAGATGGCGCCAAAATACTTATAAATTCTTTTTTATTGTTAAATGGATGCATGGGCCTTATCACTTGCGCAGGCCTTATTACCCACAGGGACCTTAGATATAAAAGTTGTTAATGCTTAAGGTACGCGGTGATGTTTTTTATAGATGTTTTTGAAGTCTGAAACGAAAAGCTTCAGCATCAGGGGTGAGTTATAATTTAGACAAAAAAAATCAAAGCGCAAAGTGCAGAGACCAATTTCTTGATATACTGAGTGACACTAAAGTTCTTCAAACTTCAAACTTATCAAATGTATAAAATAAAATTCCACATTTTTTGGACGTGATACGTAATATATTAAGATGGAAATAGCAAATGAAGTTAAAATTTTTATACTTACAAGAGATGCAGGATGAAGGTAGTGTTAGCTGTGGGGTTAATGTTAACTAACAACATGAAGGAGCATATCAGGAAATGCTGTAAAATTTTGAACTTACTTAAAAGTAAATACGTGTCCGAAAATACCCGAAATTTAAAAAGTCCCTTAAAAAGGGTTTTTTATTTTTATTAAATTGTAGTTTGAAATATTTTTATTATAAAAAATCACGCATGAAAATTACTTAAGATAATTTAGTAATTCGGTTACTAATTACTTACTTAAACCTCAAATACCTCCAAAACCAGCTTTTACATTTTTTGTTTTTACTTTCATTGTAGCAAATTGTTTAAAAAATGTTATTTTTGCCTAAAAATTTAAAATATCCCCATTGAGATAGTTTGGTTGCAAAATAAGAGGCACCTGCTTTAGTACTTTTAAACCGTTTTAAAAAAATGCTCAGGTCTCTTTTACAAAGTCGTATCTTCTGAACGAGGCATTTTCCGAAATTAATAAAATTTGAGGACTAGTGTAAATGATGTGTTCATTTTTTAACCATTTTTAACAGTTAACATTTTGCAACCCCCCACCCCCTAAACAATTTTCATGTATTATTCTATTAGCGTCTCAAAAAATACTCAATTTATTTAGATATCCATTATTAGTCATAAGCAATCCCGACTAACTCTAATTGATATCCGAGCGATTTTCGTGAAGCAATTATTCCAAATTTTTGAAATCGTGGTGAGGCTACGTAACGTCATTTTTATTGTAATTTAGCAGCTTCTCTATCTATTTTATTAACTAGAATATATAATAATATATAAAGAACAAAAATTTTGTCTTCCATAGCTAATATTGATCACTGACAATAAAATGATGGCCATTACACGTGCAAATTACTACGTAAAAATTTATATAGCCACAGAGCAAATTTGGAACACTTTATCGATAGACATCTGATAAATTAAAAAATGACTATCGATGGCAAGGCTATGAATAACCCTTTACCAAAAAAGAAAAACATCGGTTGATAACTTTGCTGTAACAAACATTTTTAGCACCTGTCATTCCCATGGTACCCGCGGTACTACACGATACTGAAATTTTGACAAGATGGTACAATCCACTCTGATTTTGTAGCTATATGCCCCAGGTATTGTACGAACCTTGTACGTGGATCAATTTCTTGTAACACGGATAGGTTGGTTCGATGCTCTGTCTATGATATTCGTAAGAGTCGTTTATAAATCCACATTTCGGTTTTTATCTATTTTATTCGCTATTATTATAATTGCGTTTTCTGTTGGCATTTTCAGGGCTGTAAATGTCTGATTACGGTATTCTACATAGTCTGTTGATGTCAACTATACCAAAATACTGGTTTAGGAAACTGCGCAATTCGAAAAGAAAAAGATCTTTAATATAACTTGACCATCGATTTATGAAGACGCTCTCCTATCTCGTTCAACCTGGCAAACAATTGAAGGCGAATCGTAAAAAACAAAACAATGTATTTAAAACCGAACAGAATGGATTCTACGATTTCTGTACGTTCGCAACTCTGACGTTCGGTATTTACAAATTAATTAAAGATGTCGCGCGCGATCCGCAGTAACGTCTAAATCTCGGCGGACGCGTTTTCGTTCGTTTGGTTTACTTTTAGCGGAAAAGTTTAATCTTGTTTGCCCAGCCGACAACCGGAATTGAATCTCGCGAATGGGATTTGTTAATTTGATGGACCGGCGGATTTTTATCTTTTAACACTGAACAGTTTTATTATGGTCTCCGTCTGTTGTTTATCGGCGAGAACTTTCTGTAGGGTTACTCGCGAATTTATTTTCCGATGGTGGCGCTGCTAACAGTAAATAAATATGACGGAAAGTAAGTACTCAGTGAACTGGGTGCCAACGGAGAAAAGTGAGGTAAATTTTATAATGGAACACAAGATGACGTCTTTCTTTTGCTCTTTTAAATAAATGGGATAATGGAGTCTTACTGCAATCATTTACATGTTACTATTTGATAATTAAATAAAATTTTCTTTAAATATTTGTAAGAAATAAAATTGATAATTAGGTTTGCTGCTAGTATAGGGATCTCAGAAACTATAGCAACAAATAATTGTAGTTTCGTGGGCTCAACTCAAAAGCATTGTAAGTTTTCCAAGATTTGACAGCTGAAAATCTTTTTTTCACAGACAACTAGATGAACAATGTTAAGCTAAAACGCAAATTAGCGTTAGAATCGTAACAATTTTGTTTTATTTAATAAAGTTGAAATAGATTAAGGTTTCCATTAAAAAATAAACTATATTTTTATGACACTGTATTATTGTTATGGGAATAAAATTTCCCGGAAGTTTCGTATTTATCATTTTTTTCCAAAATTAATATTCACGCAGCTGGGACAGGTGTCAAATCTTGAAAAATTAAAAATGGTTTTGAGTAGAGTTTATAAAACTGCAATTCTTCAAACTTTTTCGTCTATGCTATAGTTTCCGAAATCCCTGACCTAAACATAAAAAAACTCACTCTGTATAATATTTACATTTATTTGAAATTAGTCTAGATACAAAGTAATTTAATAGCATGTTTATCGTTACGCTGGAAACTGATCTGGATAGGGTTTTTTTGCGTAGACAGTGACGTAGTAAACTGACTTGAGACAAATTTTGATATAAAAACTAAACTTGTGTTAATATTTAACGGAACGCCCTGTATGTTTTTTAATATTTTTATTAGGCTTGGTATGAGCTTTTAAAAATTCAGTAAGATAAAAAAGGTATTTCATATAAATATATTTTTTTATGATAATGCCAGGGCAAAAAGGTGTCCGTTTTCCAAATATACTGCAGTCAAACAATGGTAATTATTATTTGCGTGTGTTATCAATGCACATTTAATATTGCACACACATAAGTTTATTTTGACAGGTAAAATTAAGTAATTTTTATAAAAAGTAGTCTTTATATAGTGTTATATATTTTTTAAAAGCTAATAACAAGCCTAATAAATTAATTAAAAGACTTACAGAAAACAGAAGCTTCGTTTATATATAAAAATTTATGGGTTTTAGAAAAAAAATTGAGAAAAGTTTTGCAACAACCGAGTTACAACACTATTCAAGAAAATTTCAAAAACCATTCTTTATCTTAAAATCCAAGATAGCTATAATAGTTCCGTTTGTGCCACTTGTACCTATCATTTCATCAAAAAGTAACGTTGGGTCTTGAAAACCGTAACACGCTAGCGTTATTAATAAGGCAGGTACGACCAAAAGCCATAAAAAATGGAACGCACTGTATAACTATTAGATAATTATATAGATAATCACGAACTCTGTTAAATAGTTTATAATGATTAAAAAACACACTTAAAATGAAACACCTGCAAAAATTCCTACAACTCAGTTTGTTTGGATCCCAAAGCGAAGCGAAATAAAATAAAGGTTACAGTATGGAGCCTGTAAATAAAATCACCTCTGTTTTAATCAACCGGCATTAGCGATACAGCGTCGAGTAACGTTGGCCAATTAAATCTCGAAAGCCGATAGAAAAGCGTCTTTAAAGCGCCCTTCTTATAAACAGGTGTTGCGAATCAAACAACTTTTGGGCAGGTCTGTCCAAACATCGTCTAGTCGCCGCCGACGTTGAAAGGCATAAAAAACGAATGGAAAAAGACGTCAATTCTGGATACAGCTTTATAACGAGCTGCAGTGGCTAACGCAAAACTGCCTAATTGGATCTGACTCTTAAGTGAGTGGATTTTTAAACCCTTGGTAAGCGTTTTTGGTTTTTTTAAGCGGTATTAAATTCCAATGTCTGATATAATTTTCCAACAATTTCTCGTCTTTCTTTACGGAATGTTAATATTAATAAATTAATGTCTAGTCTGTAATAGTTTCGAAAACAAACGTAAACTTTGTTACTTTTACCAATGTTGTTTTTACATGATTTTGTTGGAGCTAATTCGTTGGAACGTTGTACAGGGTTCACAATGAATTTCATTAATTTTGGGACTCCTGCCTCATTAGTTTGCGAATGTGGTCAAATTTTGAGTAATTTACTTACCCCTCATGTAGATATAGGCTGTTCCTCTCATGTTCTTCCTTGTCAGCACTATCAAATTGAATATGTTGCCGATGATTCCCAAAAGACAGATCGATGGTAGGGCTACGCCGTAGGAATATCGCCTTAGGTTTTCTATTCGAGGGTCTTCCGATGCGGGTATGGCATCTAAAATTAGTAAAACTAAGTGTACATCTTTGGTAGGTCAAAATAGATCAAAATAGGTCAACAAAAATGTTTACCATATAATTTAAATTATATTAATACAATGTATATCATCGTATGGGTTACTACAGAGCCTTTCAATGTGACAAGCACTAAAAGACCGAGCAACTGGGAAACACACAGACTGGCATCTGAAACGCGTATGCAACGACGTCAATTTTCTTTAATCATGGATCGCGCATATAACACATGGTCGTTTTTTTTTATAGTCGTGAAGGAAATATTTTCCAAGGCTTACCAATAACGTAAAAGCGTACAAAATTCTTCTGTTTTCTGTCACTCGGTTATTCATCACAGATGGGGACGTATATTCTAACATCCCGTCGATCACAATCTACATATTTCGTCGTTAAATTTTTTTGCCAATTTAGTAAATTGAACTCGCGCGTTATTTGGGGGCATTTCTTTACCGACACGTATTTTATTGCCCGGTTAGTCTGACGTTAGTCTCAAAACAACGCTACATCGGACAAGAGTTGGATTGCAGAATGTAAATTAAAAAAAATGGGTATATTGGGTCGAAGAACGATTCTTTATACTTAGGTTAAGGAAGACGAGCTGGTTGTGACAGGGGTAAGTAGTTACGCTGTAATTATATGAGAAAGCATCATCATTTATAGGCTATGAATAAGCCGACTTGTTACGTGAGCGCTGGTGTTCTTGTGAATGGAGTATGTTCGGCCACCTATTTTTTATAAAAACAGAGATGTGTGTTTTGTAATACGTTTATGCATATTTGCTATTCAACTTTGAAGTTTTGGCTAAAAGTGACATGATCTGACTTGATTGACTGTCTTTTAAAGCTGGCTTGTCTGTCTATCAACTCTGCACAGTTTTTAAATTCCCGACACCAAACACTGACCCTCGGTCACTTTGACTCGCGGGTTCACTGGCATAGCCGACTTGTCTTTTGGACCTCTAGCTCTGCTTTTGCCTTCTCTTGAAGTTATGGCTCTAGGATGTATACTTACGAGTATTGTCCATTGAGTTCTTCTTCACAATCCCACGTCTGATCATAGCCACTAGGCCATGATAGAATTTGAGGACACACCGATTATATCATAAACGTACATGATTACCATTTGCATATCTTACTTGAACGTATAAAATTTTTTTCCTAGCAAAGAAGATGATGCGACTTAAATGTTCAAAATTCGGGAGAGCGTTTTTAAAAACATTTATTACACAGAAAGCGAAATAAACTTCGAGCTGGCCGTTACAAAGATTGGTATAATTAAGAGCGTATTTTACAATATTACAATCGAATAAATAGGGCTTTTAATGCGGTGTCAGCGATGCGTTATCTTCGCTTAGCTTTGGGCTTCGTCTGCAGTTTGGGACATATAACTTGCGTTGGGATTTTCGAACCTACGAAGTTGGACGTAATATTTGGATATTTGCTGTTGGTAATTTCTCGCTTTTTACCATTGTAGAAGTGTTTTTTTTTTTTAAATATTGCTTACATAGTTATATAATAGTATATTATGCAGCAAGTGTAGTAAACGGAAAAGGTTACCAAACGCGTTGCATACTAGATTTTTTCCACTACCATTAGTTTTTTGCAAAACAACACGAATACATTCACTGACATGACCGTCAGAATTGACAAACGGCAAAATTCAAGCCGTGCGGTAGTATCTCCGAAAACATTCGATTGCTCCCAAACCCGTGCGGTAATATTCCGAAGTGGCTCGGACCCGTGGGAAATGTAACTGACGTGGTAAAATTAGACCTTCTGCACGCTAGATCGCTGTACAATTGGACATTTTAGAGAAGGGAGTAGAAAAAATGGTTTAGCGCTGTTTAGTGGGGATAAGTTCAGATAAGATCAGTCTTCATAGGTAAGCTACACCAATGATGAAATCGCATAGCATACATTAAAGCATACAAGCGCAGATCGGGATTGATTGAACTAAATAATGGAAAATCCGTCCTATCGCCACAAGCGTAGGATTGAAACTATTCATAAATGTTGGTTGACATTGGCTGCCAGGTTCGATTCATTTTATGAATGAATTGTACGTTTCCTTTGCCTTTAATATCTTTGGTTGTGATACAAAGTTGTGAATTGCCACCAGATTCATTCGGTTGTGCTTTTTGTCAATTTGTTGTTGCTTGTGTTGACACAATATAATAAAATAAAAAAATAAGAATATGTACAATTTTCATTTAGTTAGTTAGGTAGATGTCTATATTTCATTCTGGATAGAAGACCAAATATAATATTGCATGCTTATGCCTAAGTTGTTACTCAAAAATAGGACCACAGATCAGACCGCAAAGTAGTTAGCTTTTAATGTTGTAGATACAAATGTGTTATATGAAATAATAAGGCTGGCAAGTTAATCAAGCAAAAAAAATCGAGACCCTTGACAACCAACTCCCAGTCTCCTGCAACACAACAAAAACGCCCTTTTTACCGGCATTAAATATAAATTACGACGATGTACCGCTATACTCTAAGTTAAAAAAAGCCCATTAAATCCGAATAACGCGTATAGGTTCGTCGACCTTAAACCTCCAAAATTAATAATCCCGATACCCACAATGGAGGTAATAATTTCGCATTTATAATCGTCGAGTTCGCCGTCGCAGAAAATTATAATTACCCATGATTAATTACCTGAAATGCTGGCCGGCAAAGCGGACAAATTGGTCCAGACGCAAGGTGCGCAATCGGTTGAGCTCTCGTTATAACAAAGCAGGTTCCAACTTGGAGTCTCGCTGGAGTAGAGCATAGACATAATGGCCATTCATCAATAATAACCCCGGAAGAAGAGACGCGACGGGGACATAATGTAGCGCGTTGTTGTTGCCGATGATGGCTTGCCTGGAAAATGGATATTTATGTTAGTAAAGTTACCGGCGTGTTTGCGAACTCGTTCGAAAATTCGAAACACGTCGCTTCTAGGTGCAGCATTCAGGAGGGGAGATTGATAATGTTGTGCCACCAAAATACGGCAGAAATGCACAACGCTTTTCAAATATGTTATTTGATTTAGTCGTTTTTAACGAAGTAAATTGATTAAGTCGCTATAATTTTATTAGCAACGATCTTGCCTTGGTTATTGAAAAAAATACAATTATCGATGACTAAGTTAGAATTCCTAACGTTTTCTTTTTGCAGCATATCTCATAGCATCGCTCACAATGCCTGGCGGTCCAAAGGTAAGAAAAAGAAAACTGTGAACCGTTAAACAAATAACTCATTCAGAGATTAATTTCTTTTATTCAGCCAGTCAATTTTAGGGAATGGAAATGTGGACAAAAAAAAATTGAAACTCTTGAAAATTTCTTGAAAATTTGTTTAATTCCCAGGGAGAAATTTATTCGGTTGTTGACGAATGATAGAAATGGGGAAAGGGCATGATTATAACTTACACATTTGTGTATTTTGGTTTTTTCAACTTATTCACTATATTTACCACTGAATTAATACCTCAGAGAAAGATGGAAGCTATATATATATATATATATATATATATATATATATATATATATATATATATATATATATATATATATATGATGACACTATATTCCGGGATATCATCCGTTCGCTCGTTGAACTCCGACTGGAATCCTGCATCCGACTGGAATCCTGCATCCGACTGGAATCCTGCAAATCCTGCATCCGACTGGAATCCTGCAGACGTTTCGCCAAAATCTCACTTGGCATCTTCAATGCTCGCGCTCCGAAAACACTTCGAAGTGTTTTCGGAGCGCGAGCATTGAAGATGCCAAGTGAGATTTTGGCGAAACGTCTGCAGGATTCCAGTCGGATGCAGGATTTGCAGGATTCCAGTCGGATGCAGGATTCCAGTCGGAGTTCAACGAGCGAACGGATGATATCCCGGAATATAGTGTCATCATATTTTTCCATCCGTGAATCAATACGTGAGAATATATATATATATATATATATATATATATATATATATATATATATATATATATATATATATATATATATATATATATATATATATATATATATATATATATATATATATATATATATATATATATATATATATATATATATATATATATATATATATATATATATATATATATATATATATATATGCTAATTCAAACTGATCTGCTTCAGTTTCTAAAACAAAATGTATTCAGCGAGTTAGACTAATAAATCATTTGGTTCAACAACTTGTGGGTTGGGCCACTAATATTTGAGGCTTTTCTGATATATACGAAATTACCAGATCTTTTTGTTTGGCGCTAACCTGTCTTGTATTCATTTTATTAGAGTTGATAGAAAGTTTGAGGTATCTTGGTAGCATAACGGAGACAGTTTAAAAGCTCTACACTTTTTTTTTTTGTAGTTGACTGTCAAAAGCACATTTTCTCTCTGTTTTATTTTTATTTCCCGAATTCAAAAATACGGGTTTTTGATTTCCCCAGAAATTTTTAGAGGATAAAAAACTTAAAATTTCCCTGGGAGTAAAATTTTTCTTTTTTTTCGCAGAGGGTAAGATATCGCACAAAATATCACTGAAGAAACATATATACACCTGCATATTTAGTAAATGATGCATTTTATCAATGCGGATGTTTGTCGATGAACTAACTACGCAAAAAGGCGAAGGATTTTACTAATTCGAATATTTAGGTACGTACCACACAAATTGCTCAGATTCATATATTATGCAACAAAGTCAACAACACCACTTGACGGTTGGTTGGTTAGTTAGTTGAATTAAAAGACCGATTTACTACTGAAAATCTCGTGTATTTGGAGGGATTTATCCTAAGGTTGCGGAAAGATTTCTCAAGGTTTTGGAAGTTACGTCACAGCTTCTTGCATACAAAACGTTGTTGTTCCCTTCTTTCGTTGTATTACACACGCCACTTAGTGCGAGCAATAATACAATATACATTATGTCACAATTCACTATTTTAACGTAAATGTTGAATGACGGTAGTAGCCTATGGAACCAGTAGAAAATATAGGTAACCATGGAAACGGTCAATACGTCATGCCAGGAAGAGCTTAAGATATCGCACAAAATCTTGCTGGAGAAATGTATCCGACATACGTATTAGTTGTTTCCGCAGAGCCGATCCTCAATCTATTCATTTTACCGATACACATGCCAAATGCTATTTTCATACCGAATTTGATTTGGTATGAGCAGAATGAGCCCTTAATAAATCAGTGACTGCAGAAATTCATCCATCTAATATATATTATACTAATATTGACATTTTTAATTATATTTTCTTAGTGAGTGAATTTTCAACGACATGAAGAAATTGTAATTACAATTTCATCTATTTATCATTTTTTTACCACCAAGCCTAGGCGCATGTACTTCACATCTTAAACCCCAAATTCTCCACGTTTATGAACGCTTTTGATCTGACACGTCCTCTTATTTTTTTTTTGCCCAGAACGTATTGTTTTCGTGGCGACGTGAGCTCGCGTAGGATAAAACAGTTTTTGCGGGTGTTAGAAAAATTACAATGATGCCAACCGCATTTTTGCCAATAAAGCGAGTTTATCGTTGTAATAACCCAGATTTTATGTACCTTTTTCCATTTGCCGTAGAAAATTCAAGCGCCAGTTTGCTCGGGTCTGGATTTTATAACGGTATATCGTCGGATTTTATCTGGTGTGTCATCGTATCTCGAATAATATTTTTCCGCTATTTACCGCGTTCGTTCCGGTTTGTTCGGTCTTCGGAACACGCGCATTTGACCCAAATGATTTCCAATATTCCATATGTCGAAACAATAAATTTTGTTTCTTTTCATTTTAAATTTTACTTATTACAAATTTAGATATGTGGTAAAATGTCTAAGTCGAATTTATCTGTACTCCCTACTCCAAATTACTGAAGGTTTTAAATGTTGAACCGTGATGTTGGTGTTGGCTTTATGCATTTTAATTGTGCCGAAATAAGCAAGTATTTAGTTAATTTTGGGTGGTTTTTGTTATTCTGTTGCTGTTGAGCATATACTTATTTATACTATTATTAAAAAAACGACTCGAGTCAAACATTTAACGCCTTATAAAGCTACTACCAATAAAGCGTGCGTAAAGTGCCACTTTAAGATGTCAGCTTTGTTAGCCACGGTCGCGGACCAGTTCGGATGTTTCTGTACTGTATGTTTCATTTTTGATGGCGTACGGCTAGCATTTTCCGGCTTGCTTGACCTAAAGTTAGTTTTTTATGAAATGGTGGCACCAATAAAAATATCCCCCCCCCCTTTTGAATTTTGAGATACCGGAAGATTTAGGAAATTTTTAATTTTTTAAACAACCTTTGTGGTTCGGTTAGGCGTAAACTTATCCAAAAAAAATGAAAACTATTTTCAATAATTAATTTTGTTTTGAAACTCACAAATTTTTATATATAAATTACGCTAATCCAACTAGAAAGGATGTCTAAAAATGCAACTATTTTAAAAATAACGCTGTATCTAAAAATCAAAAATGTCTGTGCTAACTTTAATGTCATGAAAAATTAACCTTTATTAAGGGAGATACGCAATGAAAGAATCAACTAATTCAAGAAAAAAGTAAATATTTTTAAAATGATAAAGAATTAAAGAATACAATTATTTAAATTCGGTTCAAAATTATAAAAACTCAAAAACTCGAGTACCTATTTCAAATGGTTTCTCACTCGGGTACGGAAAAACTGAATTTTTTTGAGCCGAAACGAAAATGGCAAATTTTCTCTTCATACAAAACCGCATCTCAGTTCATTAAGGATGCAACCCGATGTTTTCCGGCAATATAAACCCGACACGAGCGCATATAAATTTCCATCGAATTTCAGTAGAAATTCAGTTACTTCGGTTACGTGCCGCAGTGTGGCGATATTAATTTGCCCAGGGTAGTCGGGAATTAAAACAACTGATGAAAGATTGCGTTACTGTTTTATTATTATTATTAGTTATAGCATTGGTTAGGGCAGATATTTTTCCTGCAGATGTGTTAGTGTTTTAACAGGGAAGCTCTATTCCTGAAATACATAGAGAATAAAAACGTTATTATTATTAGTAATATTATTATTACAAGGAATAATGCCCTCTGGTACACAGATTTTTTTAAAATTTCTCTGTTTTCCCGCCCCCTTTTGCGTAATCCAAATATACGGAATTAGTTCATCGACAAACAATCCGCATTGATAAAATGCATCATTTACTCAATATGCAGGTGTATATGTGTTTCTCCAGTGATGTTTTGTGCGATACCTTACCCTCTGCGACAAAAGAGAAAAATTTTACTCCCAGGGAAATTTTAAGATTTTTGAATTCGGGAAATAAAAATAAAACACAGAAAATGTGCTTTTGACAGTCAACTTCCAAAACTAAAAAGCTTTCTTATCTTTATGACAGTCATAGTATGGCGTGTATATAGCTGTCAAAATCAATCAAAGACGTATCCGAGAGACCTCCATAATAATTTCACTAAACCGAATAATTTTTAAAAAGTTAGGAGCAATTCAAAAAATATTTAATGTTTTAATTTAAAAAAAAATTGTTAAGTTTAAATTTAGACATCATGCTTTTCGTAAATTTAGTTCATTTTGATGAGTTGATTAATAAATGAATTTAAAAATTGAGTTTGGCCACTAAATATAGTAAAGAATCAAGGTACTGTTTTTAATTGATATGGACAACTATATGCAGGGTCTACATAAATAAAAATTGATTTATATCTTCTTCTATTTTCATGACAGATGTCAAGAATCATACGTGATTGAAAGGGCGCAACAAGGACATTTTTTATAAACCATAGCCAACTTAAAAATGAACGGGGAACTATAGACTCAAATTATCGGCAGGTTTTAAACTGATCGAAAATATTTAAGTATTTATCTACCACTCGATATATAAATAAATAAAAAAAAATGATAGCCATGTCTTAGCAAGTCAGTTCAAAGGGCAAATAAATAACATTCGATTGCCAAAATAACAAATACCACGGACCCAGCAAGATCAGCAAAAATTCGCCGAGGCGTCTCTGCAAAGGGAGAGTTAAAACAATTTGTCGTTGCTAATGGTCCGTGAGCGATGAAATAGCCTTTTGCTCGCACACAAAATTTTGATTTGACGCTATTGTGTGGAAATTTATAATACGCGCTTATCCGATATAAACGGCAATAAAATTTTCTAGCCGAGTTTTTTGCACATCAAATACGCCGTCACCTATGCAAAATGTGAACTCGGTTTTGCATGATTTTCAGGCATTAACAATTTGTCTCTTTTAACAAACACTGCGTACCGAAATGTTTCCATGTACGAAGCTGTTTGATCCGTTAAAAAAAAGCCAATATAATGACTGGTAAATGGTTAGAAAAAATATCGAGGATATTGTGATGAAAAAATTTGTCGTAATGAGATATCGCTATAGCGACGAGAATTTGTCCAATAGTAATGCCATGCCGATCGGCCTAGACAAGTTTCAAGGAGAGAAGAGTAGGAAACATTAAAATATTAATGTCCCTACCACACCCCACTACACGTCAGGGACCATTCTTGGTCTTTGCAGACGACCAAGTTCTCTCTCTCTATACGAAGATGATTCTTGGGATGATCTTAAAATCAATATGGAAAATGACTTCAGTAAACACTTCAACTGGATTAAACTTACGGTGAATGGAGAAAAAACAGTTTTTATGTTATTCTCGTGCAAAAAACAGGCTTTCCCACATTTTAAGAATTTAGATATACAAATAATAAACACCATTCAATAAATTCGACGTCAAAAATAAATTACTTAAGAATAACAATGGAACAATTAAAATGGAATAAACATTTACAAATAGTAGTAAACAAATTTGCCTTAGTTTTTTTTACAAATTGAAATATTTTAGGAACATTCTAAATAAACACCAAATTTTACACTTTAGTATGCATTCGTGCAGTTACGTTTACAATATTGCATTTTGGGATGGGGAGGAGGACTGGATGTACATCTTAAAATATTGGAAATTACTAAAAAACTAACCATATCTAGAAATTTTTCTTCTGTACAACTGTTTAGGGAGTCGAAATATTTTACGGTAATGAAGTTATTTTTTAAAACACTCAAACTCAAAGATCTTACACATTTTTGCAGTCCCATTTTTATAATTTCCTAGATGACGTGCTTTTAAAAACATCTCCAAAAATTTATTCTATCTGTAAGCCTCTTAGCAATAAAAAATAAAAATAAATATACAAGAATAAATAACAAAAAAATGGAAAATATCTAAAATAAAAACTAAGAATTACATGCAAGATTTGTTTGTTTTCAATATCAAATTTAAAGTAATATTTGTCTTGAAAATTTTTATATCACGTAGGTTAGATTTTTTATTTTATACAAATTATGTAGCAATAACTTCTAACATTTGTTGAAGTCACTTTCTACAATATGTGGCAGGGTAAATTCATGATATGTGATCCAGCACAACTTAAGGGTTTTAGGTAGATTTTTTTTTATTTTGGTGATATACAAAATGTGTGATATTATTATTATTATTATGTATTATAGAATATTATTATTATTTTCTTTCTGTTTGCCTAAATGCACCATTGTACTTTTTCCCTAATTAAAACTTAAGCCGCGGTTTGATAAAATAATTAGGACAAACCAGTCACTTTTTTGTTCTAATCAGCAAATAAGTTTAATTAAGGAAAAGATAATTGCGGCTAACTAACGTTATTTATTTACAAACAAGTTATTCAAACAGACAGATGCAGCTGTTCAATAAAACGTAAGCACAAAACATCAGAAAGAAAAAGATACTTATGTGGACCAATTCAAGACATTTGTTACAGCAAGGGAAAGGTATTTCGAATTAAACATAATAAACGAATGCTATCTTAGATGCTTTTAAAGGCTTCCAAGCTTAAATCAGAAAACTCGTCTTCGACACTGTACAGTATGTCCAATAATTAGAGTGTTAGAAAGATAGTTTGGCAACTTATACGTACAAAAGAAGATTCTAGAAAATTGTTATCAGACACTAATTCCGAATTTTTTATTATTGTTGTACGATACTCCAAGGGCAGCGACAGAAGTTAATTTTTTCAATATATTTAAAATGTATTAGACTGTAGCATATTCTAATGAAGTCTTTAGTTGTTGGGAAAAGAAAACTAAATTTCGGACTATTTTTAATATGGATATTACAGACAAAAAACTTCAATTAACCAGTTGCCCAGGCAGAAATCACTTTAAATTTGCAGTTGAGGTAATTTTTTAGAAAATAAAGTGTACAATTAACGAAGAGTCTATTCAAAGTCTTAGAATTTGTTATCGAACAGACTACTTTAATTAAATTTTAGATCATAAACAAGTTTAAAGAGTAGGTAATTTATAAAAGTCAATTTACAAAAACATTGGGTTCGTTCGCAAGTAATTTTCAAGGAGACTGAGCAGTTCTGCGATAGGGATTGTGGGCTGTAATTTCTCAAATACTTTAATAAAATCGGTACAAACGACGTACCCTTCTTCCATATTGTCGCTTACCAACTGGGCCTAACTTGTGAGATTTTCCATAAACAAATACATAAGCTCCCAGAAACGAGGAATAACTATATTTGTTTATATTTTATCATTTACTTGTTTAATTCTTACTGTGTGGAGATAAGGCAAATGGAATACCATAGGACCGAACAATTTGCAAGTCCGACAGAACTTTCAAAGAACCCTCTCGTGTGGGCCCGGTTAGTGTCATATTAATTAATGGTTATCCAAACAATGAAATACATGTAAAATGTGCTCTTACTTTGAAAAAAATATTACACCTTAGTAATTTTTAAAAATAACGTTGCCGATTAATTTCTTATGTGTTTACTGGATCGGATAATTCGATAATAATAAACATGGTTTAGTATACTGCTAGTATTTAATATGCTACTATTGTTATACTAGAGCGCCATAAGATGTGAGTGTTTTCAACCTGATTCTGGAATTGGTATATGATTGAAGTTTGGATATTGCCAAACTATTGAACTTAACTATTCCTGAAAGTTTGTGAGTTAATTTGGATCGGTGTCGACAAATAGTTTTGCAGGATATTTGCGTTTTGTGCTGCTGTGCATAAAAAAAAGCATTGAAGTAAAATTGATATATTGTCGGTGACAAGTTCGCATTAAATCAAGAGGGAGTGCTCAAATTCACATGTGATTTATAAAAACAAACTTCAAAACGAGAAAACTTCCATGCCGGTACCGTATTTCATCTGTACGATTTAATAGCGGAAATATTTTAAAGTTTTGTGATGTGTATCTCTTCAGCAGACAAACGGGAGTTTGCGAAAGTTTTATTGTCGTCTTCCCGATACTGTGGAGTATCTGCTAAAAATTCATATCGTATCACGTTGTGGAATAAAATTCAAAAGTTTGACTAGCGACGTGTGTCCAGAGGCGTCGCGGAAAACCGTTATTTATACCAGAAGTGGCTTGTAATTTTACGCATTTTCATATAAAATATTGATTATTTAATTATTTGTATGTAAGTATCCTCTAGCAGTTTGTTAAAATACAAATTGGTTGCAGAGCATTTTATACAACATGTAACTTATATTCGATTATATCCAAGACATTATATCAAAAAGACTCCTTAACATTGGCGATTTTACAGTTCAATGAGACCTGGCTAAACAATACTAAACTACTTCGCAACATTTGGAATGGTACCGTTGTTTTCATGTTTGCATGATATAGTTTATGTTCATATTGCTTTAAAAATAGTTCGTTTTATTAAATAATAATTGCGTTTGATTTTGTAAAAAATATATTTTTCAGATCTACCTAGTACACTTTAGGAAAACTGTAGCTGCAAGCAAAGTGATTTTTGGATACTTGACATTATACAATATTTAACTGTCCGTTAGTGTTATAGGGAGTGTATCACAATTTGGTTGTTCGTTGTTCGGATGTAGTGGGTGTAGTTTGACCGGGCAATGTGTCAATATCGTCGTTGTCTTGCCCGGTACGGAACCCTCTCGTGCGCACCAGGAAACCGGCAATCCCCAACTTTTGAAGATTCCTTTGCCGTTTCCTTCTCAAAACGGATATGCCGCTCTCCATGGAAAATACCGTGAATCCCTCGGGCGGCGGACCATCTTCTTCGATCCATATCATTCCCTCTTTGTAAAGTTCCTGCGGTTCCTCCTTAACATCCACCAGTTCCAGTTTGGTGTCTTCTAAACTGTTGTCGGCTGCACTTCCCCCCGCAACCACAGATTCTATGGTCGCCATAATTCCGGCTTCTTTGTCTTGCATAGTGGAGTGATACTCCAAAGACAATGACTTGATGAGGTTGTGGCCCGATTCACTCAAACATACACCGTCTATGATATAGTTGGTGAGGGATTTTAGCTCAGGACTCCTCGTGGGAGTCGGGGGTTTCGAGGCGATCGGTTGCGGCACCATGTGAGGCGGCGGCACGTCTCTTGGGCGACACAGAATGCAATTGTAGCCTTCTTCGGCGCATTTTTCTGCGTCCTGCTCCGTTTTGATAAAATCGCATGCGCCGTGTAGCCATCTCTCGCACTGAACGCACTGTATTATTAGATCGCCTTCGGCATAAGGTTCAGTGCAGCTCGGGCATGCCATATGAGATGCGCAGGGCCCGCATTCGGTACAGCTGTTCATCCACGTACAGTTGAATCCGGGATCGGTGGCTCCGCAGTTCCGGCAACATGCACACCATTTGCATTTCCAGTTACCATGCGGTACGTAGTCTAGGGGCGGGTCCATGCAATACGTGTGATACGATAAGTCGCAATCGTCGCACAGTACAAGACGACCCTCGTCATTACGCTGGCCGCATCCTTCGCACACGGTACAATCCAGACACCTCCAACCCTTCTGCAAAATGACCTTGGTAATCTTAACGTTTACGCAGTAGGGATGACAGCATTGGCCGCACTGCACACAGGAGATGAGACAATCCTCCTGATCGGTTCCCAACGCCCCGCACATTACGCAAATGTCTTGAGTTAGCACAAACTTATCCTTGGCGGAACAGAGAACCAAGCGGTTCTCCACTCCCGGTTCGTTCTCGCCCTTCCCATCGGACACGGGTCTTTGGAGCCCCACCTGTGGTGCCCCGAAGACACCTCGCGTTTTCGCTTTGGGGCCGCGTTTCCTAATAAACTCTGACGATCGCTGGCATTTCATGAAGCCTTGCTTTCCGGGAGCACCTTTCCCGTAACTGCCCTTCAGTCTACCGGGCTTTCCCGTTTGAAAACTAAGACGTTTCTTGGCAATTTTGCTGGCAAACGGTTTGCCCTTGCCGAGGCCCATGTTGCGCACGCTCTCTTCCAAAGGCACGTCAAATTCGGACATGTCATCATACAGAGACTCTTGGGAGCCGGATAAGTCGCCAGGTTCGTCAGTACTAAATCTTTTAGTGGTCAGCTGGCGAGACAATATAAACTAAATGGTTTGCGCGTTTCCAAGCATAGAACATGACTAGCTGACGGAAATCATTCCATAAATATGTTTGTCTGCCGGTTTCGACTCATTTCCTGAACGAATTGTCGTGTCTCCTTTGGAAACTTCTTTGATTGTAGCCAAAGCGATCTTCGACTAAAATGGAAATTTCGATGTTTGATGATGTATTTTTCATCGGTTGTTTAAACAGAGGTGTCCAATTATTTTTCCCCTTTTTCGCTTCTCCTCCACTCAATCGACCTCGCTACGCTCATGCATCCCACGACCTTTAAAGTCGCGAAAATAATTTGCTACGACAAACAAGCGAAACCGGTGTCTTAGCAATTGTCGTATCGCTCACGCCAAATATTGCTTTCCAAGATTGAAAACGGAAACATTTTATTATAGAAGTGAAAAAAAGCCCCAGACTTCACTGCGAAAATACATATTTAATATAAATAAAGATCATAAGAAAATATTTTGAGTGCATATTGGTTTTTCGATTTTGAAATTTATTTAAATTTTTTATCAGAAAATTGTCAGCATAACCCTACTTTGAGACAAACTTATATCGTTTCCACTATAAGGCTGATAGTGAATCCCGAGGGGATTGACAGAACAGTAGTAATTGCCGTGTTTTATCAGGAAAAAACTAGATCGAGCAAAACCGACTTTCATGTTCGGACTTCGATTTTCGAAAAATATTTAATGGCAGAAACCGCATCAGTATATTATCACTAGCGACTGAGATTGACTGAAATTTCTGATTTGGATAAAAGCATTGTTAGGACACTTTTTTAATATAACTATCAATGTCAATTAAAAGCATAGTCTCACTCCTTATTAGATCGTATATTCTGTCACAAACTTCAGTTACGCTTAACATCTCCGCCATTTTTCAAGATGGACATGAACAAAAGGGCTTAAGATATTTTTTTTTCACAGGCCACGATCAACTATGAGCCCCATATAAAAAGAGGACGTTGTATTCATTTAGGGGATAATAATGTATTTATCTGGTTCAGAAATTTTCATAAATAAAGTTAATTTTTCAAAGAAACTTCCACATAGACATGAACAAAAGGGCTTAAGATATTTTTTTTTCACAGACACCGATCAACTATGAGCCCCATATAAAAAGAGGACGTTGTATTCATTTAGGGGATAATAATGTATTTATCTGGTTCAGAAATTTTCATAAATAAAGTTAATTTTTCAAAGAAACTTCCACATAGACATGAACAAAAGGGCTTAAGATATTTTTTTTTCACAGACACCGATCAACTATGAGCCTTATATAAAAAGAGGACGTTGTATTCATTTAGGGGATAACAGTGTATTTATCTGGTTCAGAAATTTTCATAAATAAAGTTAATTTTTCAAAGAAACTTCGACATAGACGTGAACAAAAGGGCTGAAGATATTTTTTTTTCACAGACCACGATCAACTATGACCCCATAAAAAAAGAGGACGTTGTATTCATTTAGGGGATAACAGTGTATTTATCTGGTTCAGAAATTTTCATAAATAAAGTTAATTTTTCAAAGAAACTTCCACAGGCTACTGTAAAACTTTTTACAAAACTTCTGGATTCCTCATGCGTCGGTTTTTGCAGAGTCCAAATTGCTGACGTTTCGCCAACCATCCTGTTGGCTTCTTCAGTCAAGCCATTATCAACATGGCCGAAAATTTAATAACGCTCTATATCTCCGCCGGTTAAATCTCTCAAAAATCGAGCCATGCCAAGTAAGAAATGCTTTTTTTCTGTTTCTTTATTTTGTTATATTTTATTTTATAAACGCAAAGGCTAACCAACAGGCAGACGAGGCTGCCCAATTACGGGATAGCGCATATTAAACATAAGATTACACATGGTCGGGAATACAAAAGAAACTAAACTAGATATTTCCTACGGTAATACAAAAGAATGTTACAAAATTTTGTATACGTTTCTTCTAACCAGATGTAGGCTTAAGTTGAATAATTATGTATCTTCGTTGTTCAGAAAAACACAGTTGTTGTACGCGGAGAGTTTAAGAAATAGTTAGATCTGATTCTTTCTATAGAAAAAGTTATCCTAGTGTGCACTCGATAAGTCACTGGTACAAAAAGTTGACTCAATAAGATTGTTGACAAATTTATAAAGAAAAAATTATATCTGAGAGATTTCTGCGTGTTTGAAGCGACCTTAATTTATAAAACTGTAGATTATTTTCGTATGAAAATTAGTGTCTGTCTCTATTATACCTAAAATTAAGGTTTCTAAAAAGAGCATTTTTTTGGACACTCTCTAGCCGATCGATATACTTGCTACAGATCGGATTCCATACGTTGGATGACTATTCCAAGGTGGATTTGATGACTCCATTATAAATTAGAATGACCGATGAGTGTGGTTGCTAAAGGCTTTGGCGTTACGTAATACAAAACCAAGATTTGTCAAGTGCTTCTTTACAAATATGTGGTTCAAATGTTAACTCAAAGTCTAGTTTGATGTCTAAATCTTTAACTTGATTAAATCCCTTAAGTTCTGTATTGTCTAATTTTAAGTCACTATTAATAGGTTCTTTTTTTCTTGTAAATTGTATTATTTGGCATTTATCGAGATTCCAAAAAAAATGTCTTTTCGTATGTTGTAACTATATAGAAACGGAATACATAATGGTAGAAATGCTAAAAAAGATGGATGGCTAAAAAATTTGGAAACTTTTTGACATTCTTGAAAAGTTTTTACATAGGTTTTTATCACGACTTATTTCTATAATCAAGTTATCTCCAGTTTCACGCCTCTTGATCCACAATCTTCGTGTAAC
This sequence comes from Cylas formicarius, assembly GCF_029955315.1. Taxonomy (NCBI): domain Eukaryota; kingdom Metazoa; phylum Arthropoda; class Insecta; order Coleoptera; family Brentidae; genus Cylas; species Cylas formicarius. The sequence continues at coordinate 19,116,566 of NW_026844319.1, forward strand.
ATGTCTACAAAGCAGCTTCATGGACCATATTGTTGCGAACGTATTGTCAAGATCTTCATATGCCTTATTAAATGTTACGATGATGGCTGGGCTATAGTTGTCAACATTGTAGCTAGTATTGCATTAACATAATATATAAAATCCGACGCGCGTAACTTTGGATGAAGGTTTTCTTTGTAGAGTCCAAAAATAATAAAAAAAGATTTTGGGTCTTCGCTCCGTCTGCGCTAGAGCCGACGTATTTATCGGGGTCGACTCGGATGGCACGATCGCGTCCAGATAGTAGCCTAATGGCGATAAAACCCCGCAAAAATTACCGGCAAAAGATTTACGTTCCATTATAACGGCGTCATTAGATAAGATTTACGCCTTGCGTTACAAAAGATAATGTATGTGGACGCGGAAGCGTTCAACTTGTAAAGAAATTTAAGCGAAAACGAATTATAGAAAAAAAAAAACGCGTTTTACCACAATGGTCCTTTTGTTTGATTTTTTTAAAGAACTTTTTTGTATCCGAGCTGCTTGGATTTGACCTTGGCTACGTGAATTGGCAATTTTCGAATTAAAAGAGACCTCTGACGGAAAAAAAGTTAATCTACTTTGTAAGTAAACTTTTAAGCAGTTGGGCTTCTTTTATATGAGTTTCCTATATGCATTATAGACTATTCAACAGGCAGACAGGGCTGTTCAATTACATTGGTCCGGAATACAAAACGAAACATAAGTAGATATTTTTAAAGCTAAAGCTAAATGTTAAAAGAAATTACTATATTTTGTATACGTTAATTTTAAATAAATCCAGAATTAAGTCAAGTAAATAAGTACCCATACCTATATTTATTTTCATTTTGAATTCAATATCATATCAATCAGATCAAGGAAATCATCATTATCATCATTAAAACAAGAATACAATTAAAAATATATTAATTCAGTTTAGATAACTTCTGGACACTTTTTTTACGATTTAACAACATTATAGCATTATAAATAATGGAATTTTCAACGGATATCATCAATAGTGGTGGGGTATAATAATAATAAAGGGCCTTTATTCGGTATATAATAAAATATAACTGCGGGGGCGGCATCCAACATAGTTGCTCTCATGTAAACCCCCTAAAACGAGTATATGACACAATTTATAAAATAAAATATAGCGCATAAATTATATAGACGTTTATTCAAAATGGTAGATACTGCTAGAGTGAATTCAAAAAAGAAATACATATATACAATTTGATAGTTACTAGTTTTGTGATCGGTCTCTATTATGATAAATGTATTGCTTAAGTTTTTGTTTGAATGAACTTAGTGAGGTGATTGATCTTAGTTGGAGAGGGAGTTTGGTGTAAGCCTTGATAGCATTGTACGTGAAACTGCGCTCAAACTGTGCTGAAGTATGTTTGGGAACGGTAAACAACTCCCTATGGCGAGTATTAACCGAATGAATATCTGATCCACGAGTAAGTTTGTCAAAAAGATACGTCGGACATTGGAGAGATATTACTTTTTTAATTAAGACTAAAACCTGCGACTTAAAACGATCGTCTAATGTTAGCCAGCGGGAATCCTCTAGGCTAGAGATATATGATCAAATTTACGAATATTGTATGAGAATCTGAGACAAGCATTCTGAAGACGCTGAAGACTAACCTTGTCCTTTTGAAGTAGGGCAGGCCAGTAAACTACCATACAGTATGAAATTGTGGAGGGAATTAAGGAATCGGTAAGTTTTAACTTATTAATTGCTGTGTCCAGAATATCTTTATTACAGTAGAGAATCCTAAGCTTGTAAAACGATTTCTGGATCAATGAAGCTACATGACCTTCAAAACGCAGATTATTATCCAAATGCACACCCAGATTTTTGCATTCTTCAATCGGCCGTAAGAGAAGGTCATTTGAGTAAATTTTGGCAGCGTCCAGACTAATTATTTTTCTTTTATCTTTACCAAAAATTATGAGTTGCGTCTTATTTTCGTTAAGTAACAGACCGTGCTTACTAGAAATATCACTGAGAGATGGTAACGGCGGTATTAATTTGAGAGTAATTAGAAGAGAGATATACTTGAGTCTCGTCTGCGTACTGATGGGAGGAACAATGCTTAATAAATTTACAGAAGTCGGAGGTATAAACGGAAAACAGCATCTGACCTAAAATATTACCCTGTGCTACACCTTTGGGAATATTTACAGCCCCCACACCAAAGTATTTCAGTTTAGCAAAGAGCAGGTGGTGGTCCAAGGTGTCAAATGCCTTGCTATAATTAAGCAATATTAACCAGGTATTCAGGTCTACACCGTTTGCCCGAAATATATCATCACAAACTTTTAAAAGAGCCGAGCTATAACATCTCCAAGCTGCTTCTCAACAACTTTTTCTAGAACTTTAGATATAGTAGGGAGAATGCTAATATGTCGGAATTGCGAAAGATCATGCGGTTGAGATGTTTTAGGGACAGGAATGACGTTAGTGTATTTCCAGGGTTTAGGGAATTTGTTAGTAGACAAGCACTTATTAATAATATACGTAATATGCGGCAAAAGTTGGGGGATAACGTATAATATCATCTTCCTATCAATCAGGCCCCACGGCATGAGTTCAGTTTATTTTCCATTGTTTTTAAAAATTTACCACAGTTAGCTTAGCAGTTTTTATAAAATAGAGTTTACAGTATTGCGAGACCCGAAAAATGACGTTTTAATTCGACATTGTTAATTGGGTAGTGCTTAAATGCCGTAGGAAGCGAGGCATCGATCGTCGGGTTCTATCCCCGGTTTTTCTGCGAAATGTTTTCAAAATGTATAACGAACATCAATCAGGATGTGCTCAACCGTTTGAACTTTAAGCCGATTAAATTATTACTTCCCTGGCATTAGTGTTGCTTTCTCGATAACGGGGAAAGTGATTTTCCTGGAACTCGTTTACGCCAATTTGGTTGCTTTATAATTTGGATTTTCACCAAGATCAAAATAATTTTACTGAACGCTGTCAATTTACAAACTGAATTTTACTCTATTTATTTTAGTTAAGGTATTTGCGTCATTTAAGGCCACCCTAAGCTTCTGTTGGCTGTATAGCTACTACGTAAGTAGTAGAGTTCTTTGGAAGATTCATAACTATGTGTTCTTCAGTTCTTTGATATTTTTATGTAATAAATATCCGACATTTAATTAAATATGTACATAAAAAAATTGCACATTCAAAAATTCTAGGAATACATATTCTCATTACAAGAATTGATATGTTTTTTTTTGTGTACAGCATACACTCAATTTAAATTAAGTACAAGTTAAATATAATCAAAACAATGAAAAAAAAAACTAATTAAAACTTTGTTTTAAGTTTCTCCAAGGATTGAAATAAAGGTATTCGCGCTAACTATAAAAATTGTACATTCTCGAGCCGCTCAACATACTGAGGATACATTAGATCCCAGACGTAGCAAAGGTCCTACTAGGCTAAAAAATTATTGTGAAAGACTTTATGTTATTAAATCCTTAACTTGTCCGTAAAATTAAATCAAGCTTCCTCAGAACCTTTAAATAGTGTATTATGCAACAAGTGCAGTAAACGGCATTTGACTCACGAGTCTATTTGACACGAGCGGAGCGAGTTTTTAATAAACGAGTGAGTTAAAAAGTTTACCGGACGTGTTGCATACTATACTTTTTCTACGACCGTTAGTTTTTGGGTACATTTTCACAAAACAACACGAATACATTCACTGACATGACCGTCAGAAGCGTGGGAAATATCTCCGAAAACAGCCGATTGCTCCCAAACCCGTGCGGTAAAATTCTGGAAATGTCCGAAGTCCTTTTCCGATTCCGACGTTATGGTTATAGTTATCTAGGTTGAGACAACACTTTTAACTTGCAAAAAAGTAATGGACTGCCACTGAATTACCTACAAGGGTCACTTGAAAAGTATCCGACCTCACACTGTTGCACTAGTTGCTAAAAGCTAGTGGTCGTAGTTGTGCACCTCTTGACAGTTACTGACCAAAGTTTTAGAAATTTTGGACTCATAGTTTTTAGTCGGGACTCGTTTGAGTGAGTCGATGTGATTGTTTTCGTAAAAATGGAAAAAATTGAGTATAGAGCTATTATAAAATATTTGTTTTTGAAAGGCAATATGGCAACGCAAATTAAAGTTGTGTTGTATTCTGTATATGGGGACTCTGCACCGTCATTTGTCACAGCAAAATTTTGAGCAGCTTAATTTAAACGTGGTCACAAGAGCTTAATAGATGATAAACATTCGGGGCGTCCAAAAACTGTAACTTTCGACGATAATATTGCTAAAGTTCATCAAGTGCTGTTAAATGACTATTATACGCCAGAATCAAAAATACTGTCAAAACAATGAACTGGGAACCGACCCTGAAAAAAGCAATAATTTGCCATGGAGAAAAATCCACGAATTACGTGTTGAACTACTTGACCATCCGCCTTACTCACCAGATCTAACCCCAAACCACGATTTTCGTCAAATGAGGAGGCAATCACCTCCGTGAACAATTGTTTTGCGGGAAGAAACGCTGGGTACGATTTGGACGGATTAGAGAGATGGGAGCATCGCTGGGAGAAGTGTATACAGTTACAAGGAGAGTATTAGAAAAGTTTAAAAAACTGAGAAAAAATGTCTTGTTAGGACAGAAATTTTTCAAGTGACCTTCGAAATTTTGAAATTTGAGATCATCGGCTTATAAGCAGAAGCTACTGTGTAAAAAGCAAATATTGTATAGGTAAATGATAAACAATAAAGGGCCCAAATCTGATTCTTTGATTTTACAAACAACGCACCTATTGATCTTCACATTATCATTTTTGTTATTGAGTACGGATCACGTTTAAACAAAAAATCGCACAGAAGATGGTTTGATTTCTTTTAAATCGCGCAAGGAAACTAAAAACAATGCCGACTCACACTTTTCATTATGAATTATAGTAACCTTAAATCCCCGCGGCGTCCATCAAAACACATTCGCGTTAATTAAGTTTGCGAAATCTGATAAAACTGAGAGCTGAAAATCCGTTAATTCGCTTCAGCGGAAAATTAGAAATGAAATTTTCGGTTATCGATCGGTCTAATTGGGCTCTAATAAGGTTAAAAAAGGGTCCATAAATGTCTAAGGTCGTCGATCTCCACGCACATTTATTTACGTCCACTTTTTTTGGGGGTTTTAGTTTAAAACTTAAGACGGCGAAATGTTTTCCATAAACGGGTATTAAAGGGCCGGTTTAATGAAAAGGCGGACCATAAAAACTGGCCCTAAAAATACGTTTAGCGCTGGGAAACTGCTACATAAATTCTCCTAATCTTTTTATATCCGTCCCCATTCGTAATAATTTTTGTTCTTTTTAGGTGGGTGTACATTTGCGCGCGATAACCTTTTGTTCTGGCAGAAGATGAAAAAACATCGGGAAGCAGCTAAGATAGATTGCTGCAGAAGTTGTAGTTCTCCGAGGTACTTTTTCTCGAGGAACTATTTGTCACGTATTAAAATATAACACAAAGATTAAACAATGAATGGGATAATAAAAAACTTTACTTAGACTTTTTTGAGTGAAATCTTCCAGAAAGCTGCGTTGTCCGGACATTCGAGTGTTGTTAGGAGTATGTCCCGTTTTAACATCCTGCAGTAGTCCGCCATCATGTTCTTCGCTAACTGCTCCAAGATTTCCAGGAGAATAGTTCAAGTGTGAAAACAAGAAATTCACTTTCAAAGTCGTATTACAACCTAGACGATGAAAGTGTTGTAACATATGTTGAACAATACTTTCGTAGTTTTCGTCCTTAGAGTTCATAAGTTCATTGTGTTTCGAAAATCTTTTTCTTTGGACAATGTTCTTATCTGCGGACCAACAAAAATTCCTTTTTTTATCTTGCCCTCAGATATGGATGAAAATTTCACTCACAAATATTTGAAACAAACTGCTTCATCAATCCAAGTTTGATATGAAGAGAAGGCAGTAAAACTTTTTTGGGCCAACTAAGCTATTTCTTAACACATTTTTGCTACCAGGTGTAATGCTTATTCTAGAGGGCCATTTTATTTGAGTCCAATGTCTATCTCTTGCCCTACTATTAAATGTACCGAACGTTAAAGGAGAACCGAAACCAATTCGCTAACTGGACGCTAACAATTCGGATGCATCCTTTGGAAGGTGAAAATCTCTAATTAAATAATTTAATTCGCACTGGTTGAACACTTCGGGCTCTCTGAAATCTGATGTGAAATCTGAGTCATCTGGATCGGTATTAGATTCCTCTGATTCTGACGATATGACGTTTTCTTGTTTTTTTTTGGGCGGCAGGTATCGGTACATCTGGTATATGAGGAACTTTACATATTTTTTCTGTTGAATCCCTGAATACACGAACAAAAATAACAATCATCACTGTGATTCCTAGGCTCTCGCCATACCATAGTAACACCAAAGCCTAAACATTTGTTCCTACCTTTTTGTCAGTTTCTTAATGCTTCAACGCAAACGGAACAAACAGTATGAGGACCCCAGAAAGTTGTCTTGGTCGCTAATGTTTACACCAAAATAAGCGTGGTATACATTTTCACAAAAGAAGTTATAGTTTCCCTTTGCTTTACCACTAACTACCACAGATATAACAAAAGTTATTTGGATTTGGCTTGTTTCTAGAACACTAGAAACAACAACGAAACGAAAGAACCAAATTGCGCATAAGCGGATTACAATTCTGTATTGACGCTTCAGCGCCAACTCTGTTGCTTTGCAGAGATTTCTAATATATTCAATGTTGCCAAATCATATTTAATTTCGTAAAAATCATAAATGACAAAAATCATGCCTAACATGGAACAAACGTATTCATATCATGGGTGTGTATATTAATAAAATAACATTTTTAAGATATAGAGCGCTATAAAAAAAATAACGTGATAGAAAGTTTTTTGGAAAAAGATCCTCCAAAAATATGCAAATAAGCAAACAGCTTCCAAACATCGAAATCACTGTAGACCTGTGTTATTCTCTAAACTTTAAAAATAAAATTAAGGACGTAAAAAATTTATATGCCGCTGTTTTTTTTTCAAAATTCAATGCGTATTACAGTTAAAATACGTTTCGGCAAATTTTTGAAAGGGGCAAACTGTTGTTCAGGTAATTAGCAATTGCTCCTTTGATGTTTCATTACTCATCACTTTATCTTGTCCAGGATTACACGAAATTTTACAGAGATGCAAACCCTTTTAATAAAAAAGAGAATCCACCGTCTTAGTTACTGTAGAAATGTAGAGGGGCGAAGATAATTTTTTCCTTGAGCTCTGGCCGTTTCTTTTAATAAAAAACGTCTCAAAGGCCTGCTCCAAGATTACGCCGATGTATTTTGCAATTCGTTGTATTGAAAAAGCTCATAAAATATTCATTCGTATGTAGCAAATATTTGTTTTCTTTTGTAACTGCGCCCAAGGGAGTAGTAAAACATTTCATACGCGAGGCAATTTTTAACAATCGATCGACGAAGCAATTTCCGTTCCATTTCTTTGACATTAAAAAAAAAAAGCGTTTGATTTTCGTCGGTAAAGTCCCGACAAACGAAATAATTTCATATCATACGAGAATCGCGATTGTCTTAGAATCGCTTTTAATTTAAAGCCAGTTTTCCTTCCTCTCTGTCTTTTTGGGCAAAGCGCTAAGGGAGTGCGATTATATTTAAGGGTAAAGTTCTTATAAAAGCTTTGTTTTGATTCCCATCCGGTAACCAACTATACACATAAAATTGAGTAAACCGCTTAAAATATGTCTTACAAACCAGATTCGAGAGCGGATATTAATAGCGATTCTGTTTTGAGTTAACGATAATGGTTACATCTAATTAAATTGTTTTTGCTAAATAACAATCATTCTTTATTGATGGAATCCTGGTTCTCCAGTTTTAGCCATATGAATTTCCAAGTTAACAATTGTTAACTTAGCAAGCATATTTCTAACGCGCAATCTTGCTGGTTGTTAGTTTAGAGTAATTAGAAAGAAATTGTTCAGCGTTGCTGCAAATGTTGATGTGAACTTTTTGGTTGCATTAAACTATGCGAATCATTTTAAAATACTTAATGAAAAGTTTGTTAAGCTATTTCAACTTAACAGTTGCAAGCTCCACAACGAAGGCACAAAATTTCCCTTAACTTGCAGATTAGTCATAAAAAATCATGTATTTTGAATACTATATTAATATCTAGGTCTTTGTGTGTCTTAAATTTAATGCCCATGGTGGATACCAGGCAGAACAGGTGAACACTTAAGTAGAATTATTGAAAAGGTAAGCAATCCTTTGCTCTGGAATTGAACGTTTTCCTCTAAATTTCCAGCCATTTCAATATTGAAGCGAAATTTGAGCAATTTAAAAATTGAGAAGACATGTACAAACGTTGCGATTGCCAACCAACCATTATTGGAAATATCCATATTGCTATCGTTTGTTGTTGGGTGATTGGATTTAATTTTCACAAGAAATGAAAAAAAAATTTACCCAATTTCCATTAAATAGAAAATAATAGTTAAATTCCTGTGAAGACCTTTTTATTACTATTTTCTGATACATTTTTCTTAACTTTAAAAAGACTGTTTGTTTTTTTTTTTTTTGAGGTTTTTTACGAAGTAAGATTATGATAAATTTTATTGTTTCCAAATATTTGAAGAAAATATTTTTTGATCATCAGATGTAGTAAGAATTACATCGGTAGACTACGTAATTAAACAACACTCCATTCTCTCATTTATGTAAATGAGCCAGAAAAAAAACACCAATTGACATTAATATCTGTATTTTTATTATAAAATTTGACTCACTTTTCATCGCGCCGCGCCGTTTCCATTTACTGCTGGTATTGAACTTCGGTAATTCTAGAAATGCAGATCAGTGGCAGTGATCTTCGCATAGAGAAAAAATTTTAAACCCAAAAATTTATTACAATTGTAACTTTGATTAGACCACGTCGTCTATATGTTTATCTTTTCGCAATAAAATATCCCTCGGGCTTTCACTTTTATATCAATAAGTTAGCCTGACGTTCTTTATATCTAGTTTTCGCGACAGTTATTACCAGGCAAGCCATCATCCCGTAAACATATAGGGGATATAAACGACCACGTAACTAATTTCGGGCTGCAGGAAAAACGGCAAAATGATTTTGACAGATTACCTCTTGTCTGCTCCCGAGACACCCTATTAAATCGCTTTTATGTTATGGCCAACTTCCCTCGTTGTTCTCCGGAAGTCGCTCGAGAAAAAACGTAGCAGCTAAATTATATCACATTTCGATCGAGGTCTGTTATTTATTACGCATTAAGGCAGTAATAGATATTTTTCCGATAGGTCTAAAGTAGTGCGGACACAATTTCGCACGATGCCCAAGATCTTTCTTAGATCTACAACACATTATACTTTTTTTTAATTTTATTTGACGGAACTTAATAATACCAGGTTTTTTATATATTATTTATATTATTATTTACATATTTTTATATTTTGCCTATTGAAATGATTAAAGCAATATCAGTACAGCAAAATAATTTTCAAATCTCAGAGTTCGATATTTTACAAAATAAAATTGTAGCTCAACGTTTAAACAAGAGGTGACTATCTGGGTTCAGTAGTGAAAGAGAAGGTGAACAGGTGTCAATATGTAAACAGTATTTCAGGAAAAGTAATACATATGTGACTGGTTCGCATATATTGCAGGACATGTTAACAGAAATTATTTGCAATTGTTGTAGCCAAGTATCAATGTATACAAGTTGTTCGATGTTTTCTTTTCTTTCTTTTAGGTTTTAACATATTGTTTTGTAGAAAATGTCTGCCGTTGTGTGTTCTCATAAGGTACACTGGAATATTGCAGAAAAAAAAAGATTTTATTTGCATTAATTTTTATATTAGTACGATTAACTGGAGGATTTCTAGAAAAACACTAAAATTAGACATGTTTGACTAAAACAACTGCAAATCACCGATGTATATCAAATTGACTCAAGCACTGATATTTGCCAGTTAAGCCGAATTGCCAAATGCATCTAAAGTTTAACAAGTTTAACTCGATAGTAATAGGATGTATTTGATATATTACCAATACCACTCCTGTTACATGCACTGCATAGAGAATTAAGTTAGATGTTTGTATTTCATTCTTCTTGCATCTCGCATACCATATTTTTCATTTCATTCTGAACCATTTTGATCGCTGTATGGTATGATGGTATAGTATGATAGATAGATATAATAGAAATAAAATAATGTATAGTTAGTTAACCATCTTAAGAAATATTTTGCAAAGCGTAGTTCACAATGGGAGCGAAAAAAATTAAATATCCATTTCATATATACACACCATCAATATACAGGGTGGAACTTTGGAAATTTGGCGATCTGAGGCACGGGGCCCATCCGGCTACAATATATTCCAGATGACGACATTTCTGGTTATATCAGAAATGTTAACAATTATCAAATTTTTGATAGTGCCGGTAAAGGACAGCCTGTTTAACTACACTATGTTTTTATCTTTGAAGTCGATATCTTTGTCGTTTCCAAAGTCAATCGCTTCCTATTTTTGCCCTTTCCCTCTGGATACACCGATTTTTCAACGTAAATCAATTTCTCAAGGGTCATCCATTAGGACCTATTAAGAAAGGCGTAATTAAATTGCATAAATTATCGGTATATTAGAGGGGTCCTTTCCCTTACTTCCGGATATTTGGAGAAGTTCACTTCCGACTGTTTGCGTTGGGAGGGTTCTCAATTGAATCTCGAAGAATCCGAGTTGAAAACAAACGGTGTCGTCATCGATAGGGGTTATTAAAGCCAGCGAATAAGTTTTTAGTCCTCCGCCTCCCGGAGCAGAAATTTTCCGGGACGAAAACGGTCCATAAAAGTTTGTTAACTTTGGCAATGTCCCGTCTTTATATTTGTATGTCTATAATAAAAGAGTCTACTCGTCGAAAACTTGAATCCGCTCAACCGCCATCCAACGGGTTTTTCATTGACCGGAGTCTCAAAATGGAGTCGCAAAAACAGTAGAATATGAAAGATCACGTATATGGAAGGAGGTTTCACCTAATGCAGGCTCTACATAATGCAAAGAGATTTCTATTTTAAAAACAGTATCAAGTGAAAATACTCCCAAGTGACACACTAAAATAGACATTTTCAAATTAAGTATTCATTGCATTTTCATGAATTGACTGTCTCTCGTATGGATGAGACTGGAGAATACAAAAGCTGGATGCTAAGCACGCAATATTTGAGAATACAATCTATCCGAGATCATATTCTCATGAGTTACTTATTAGTAGGCAAGTGGACCTAAGTTTCATAACAGTAAAAAAATACTGAAAAAGATCGGTTTAAATCCAAAACGTTCTGCTGGCGTTTTTAGGCTTCATAAAACCAGAGCTTTACAATTTGCAAAAACCCATACCAATTGGAATGAAAATCATTTAGAAAAATTTCTTTTTGCAGTTGTAAGAGAATACAATTGTGGAAACTAGATGGACGAAGTACCAAAATGTAATCTTGTACATAATTTTAGCTTTGGTGGCAGCTCCATTATGCACTATGCCTGTTGAATAAATTTAGTAGTTACATAAAATCCTTGAACAGCATTGCTTTGAGTTTTTCCTTATATTGGATTTATTAGGTGACTTTATGGCAATGACAATGAGGCCAGCCGTAAACCGCAAGAATACTGGTCCAGTATCTGAGATGTCGGGGTTGAGATACTATACTGGTCATTAATTAATCATGATGCTAATTCTAATATGCATGAACAAAATTCAGCTCCTAACATAACATACTTGGAGAATTAAAAATTGCTGCACAGGGAGATTGAAATCTAATTCTCGAAAAAACCAGTCAAGATCTTCTGAAAGCTTTTATTGTTTAGAATAAATTGATTAAACACAGTTAAAAGAAATCTTAGTTCAGTTTATTTAAATAAAATTAGTGAAAAATGTTATATGATAACATAAATGCAGATCAATGCCGTTCCTTCTTTGAGAGTTCTTAAATAACAAGCTAAAAACAGTCCTAAAAGTGCATCATAGACCCATATGGCCGATATTATTCAGAAGTAACAAAAACCATTAAATAGCAAAATGTCTAAAAGATACAGATGTAAAACAACCATTTTCCAAGAATACAATTTATCAGTCTCCATAAATCACAACACTCCCACTTATTTTCAATGGCCTGGGATCGTAAATTAGCTAAAGGCTTCGTAAAAATATCCGCTAGCTGGCTTTTTGTAGGGATTTACTCTAATTCAACAAATTTTCTGTTGTGTCATGTGGATGCTAGCACCTGGATCACCAATCGAAACTTCGCTGTCATCATCAGAGGTTACGGAATGTGATACAGAGACGTCAGAAAGATACGCCGACGTTCTCTCCGATTCGGGGGTATTATTTCTGCTTTTCTTTGAACGCTCGCAAACCCAATGTCCTTTTTCTTTACAAAAAGCACATTAAGTTTCTTAAGTTTACGAATCTCCTGCTTCTTTTGTTCTTTCTTGGTAGCCAGTTTGCTAATAACGGTCTTTTGGACATGAAAAGTAAGTGTATTCACACTTTCCTCACCCTCGCAGGACCGCTTATCTTCTTTAATGAGCTTAGCTATTAGGTTAACCTTCTTCCGTTCGGCTTTCGGTGTGCGATCCCAGGCTATTCTAAAAACTTTGGTTGGCAAGCTGCTAAGTATTTTTGACACAACCGCTGATTCAGAAGGTGTTTCACCAGAGTCCTCAAGCCTTTTACATATACTTTCCAATAACTCAATTTGAAGAGCGACCGATTTTCCAGTCATTTTAAATGCGTAGAATTGCTCTCACGTATTTTGCTTAGCATCGACGAATGTGTCTAAGAGCTAAGAAAAATTACCGCAGCTTGCGATGAGTCATCATAAATCTCAACACTTCTGCGCAGCATGGCCAGGAGGATACAGGCTATTGTTCGACCTAGAGAGGATATTATTAAATGCTAAATTGTCATTATATTACGTTAAAATATTGATATACATTCCTCTACAAATGTTGTTTGGGGGGAAAAGATAATGACTTGGAATAAAATATGCAAATATTTGGTACTCAGCAATCGCAAATCATTAAAGACTCTTACTGATTATGACTATAAACGCCATTCGTACTTATTCAGTCAAAGCTTATATCGTCGTTTTCGATATTTCCATTTAAATTGGAATTAAATACTTGACATTATACTATCTCCAATTCGCCGATAGAGCTTTAATTCGCTATGAGGACTAATACTGAATAAATTTCAGATACACTTCGACTGTTTTATATTCACATCGAACCGAGTTCGGTTGTGAATGTTAATATCCGATCTCCATTTTCATATTCTTCTAAACGATTTAATCCTCAGAAAATATACCCCGTCGCGTAGCGAATTTCCGAATCTGGACGCAAAACGATACAATCATATGCCTCCGAGAAATAAAAGATCCACTTATATAATTCCCCAAATACACATACGACAGTAAACTGCAAATCCCTCCGAAATTCGTTGTAATAACGAATCAATATTAGCTAGAACGGCGACCCTTCAAATTACTGGCGGATTCCGACAAGAGAAACTTACACAAACAAAAAAGACAGGAGTAGGGACCCGGGATCCCGCATATTGTAGGCAAATTTCTGCCGCCCATTAGGCTGTTTTTGCATCAGAAGTCTAACTGAAATGCGTACCGTAAAAAGGGGGAACCATTAGCAATAGAAAGAATTAATGAATTGTGGTAATTAACAAATAAGATGTAAAGTTGGCTGAGAAATATATTATTTTTCTTTATAAATTAATCAGTCTTTGATTTTCACAAAATGTTGGTAAACTATCTACTCCAACGCCACCATAAATAAATAGCTTAAAGATATTGTCTCAATTTCAAGCACGCTTCTGACTACATAGATGCGTATTCTAAAAATTTATAATGCACGCATACAGAGTCAAGATTTAAAGATAAGAAAATTACAATAATAAAATACTAACGGTTGGACAATCCAAGTCTAAAAATTTCTGACACTTAATTACTGGTGATGGAATGATAATTGGATAATTTTGATTTTGATAACTGGTGGAAATTTTGTCATTAGTCTCGTTCAAAACAACGGAAAAATATGCTTTAAAAAAACAAACAAACGTACACTTAAAGTAAAAAAAAAATATCACACAGAGGTTTTATAATATCAAGCCTCACAAACCTAGAGATCTCGGGTCGTTGAAAAATTCGATGATTTTTTAACAAGGAACTGCTTGAGTTTTAATTTAGTTTTGTAGTTTCATGCCGATTTTGCAAAGGGTAGAGTCGATACAATTTATTTAAACATTTAATACCAATGTAATCCGGGTTTTATTGACAATTCGATAGCCTATAAAAAGGTGGCTCAATTTCATTTGTTCGGGTATGAATTTCATGCCTCTGTAACATTTCGGGTTTTTTTTTAGTATGTATAATAAGACAGTACACGTAAAGCGACGTCAGCGATAAAATTTGTAAAGAATGAAAAAGTTTTCTGCATGAATGTGAGCTTGATACCCTTGCTATGGCTCTGATCACTCTTTTTTGTGCGATGAAAACTTGATGCGCGTCATATGCTTGTCCCCAGAAAATTATCTGTAGGACATGGCTGATTGAACAAGCCCGTGGAATACCAACTTCAACACTGACAAAATGATCATTTTGATCATCATGAAAGTTTTGGATCAATATACAGTCCTAAAAATTTTGTACTGTCATTGTTCTCCAACGATTTGTTTTCCGTTTTGATTAAGATACCGTAATCCATTGGCTGGTTTTTTTGTTCCAAACTGTACTACGTTTGATTTGCTTGTATTTAAATGTATCCTGTTTGATTTGCATCGCGATTGCATGATATTGCTGTCGTCGGCGTACATTACTGACTGACTGACGTTATTAAAAATATATATTCTCTACGCACCTCTAATATTAAATAAGATTTTTTGTGAGGTATTTCAAAAAAAACATGATGTACATTTTGTTTTCATTTCATTTATTTTTAATGTGTTTTAAAACGTTGAAATTATTTTTATTCTTGTTGATCTTATTCTTGTTATTTATCATTATTTATTAAATAAATGCAAGATCAATGCTAATGCTAACTTTGATTGCTCTTAATTGCTTGTGATTTAAGGGGCATTTAAAGGTAATTCCTTAGGTAGTTAGTGGTAATTTCTGATAGAAGTGGTACTTTAGTGCACACTTTCCCTACAAATTGTTGAAACATTTTGGGACACACCATATACATTCACTTATGCTGAAATAAATAACAGCTGCTAATACCACTTAAAAATCGAAGTAACTAAATCAATCTTTCGAGAATTGCACCGATTTCTCTGAAAAATGCCTATCTTTAGAAACTGCCGTCACTACCCTTCTAGCACTGCTACCTCGGAGCCTACCTACCCCCGCAGACTGAATGAACAAAAAATTACATTAACCAAAATAAACTTACGTAAACGGCAATTTACAAAAATGTAAGCCGACGGGGAAGAAGAACGAACCCTCTCATAAACGTCTCGGTCGCGTATCTAGGGCATTGTTAGAAATCCATTCGCATAAAAATATTCATCTCCCCATATATATTCCCGCTGTATAAAAGTGGTGCCGACGTAATGCGACAGGCTTGAAATATTTCCGCTATAGTAAACGCGTTTTTAGAACCGCATATGGCCGTAAACTAGGAATCGCATCTATTTTCATTTTATGCAACCCATTTTTCAAGTCTCCCCGACTTGGCATAAAATTAGTACGTTGTACTATTGACCCCCGTCTGCGGACGTCTCCCCTATCCCGGTTTAATTTATGCTAGTCTTTTTTTCACAGCGTTTGCAGCCGGCGTTATGCTGATTGTGCTGAACGTGCAAAAATATGTTTACCAGTCTTGCCGCGCAGTTGTTGACCAGGTGAACTAAAGTTGGAAACAGATCAAATTTTACGTGACGTCACATTGCTAGTCAAAGTTTTGGGTTTCGCTTTTGTACGCGTTAAAATTGTTATTGACTGATACATTTTTCCTCGAACTAGTTAGTTTAGCTAAATCGAAGTACTGGCGTATATTTAAACTATGCTGCTTTAAGTTAAAATTATTGTGAAGTTGTGTGGAGAAAAGGGTCGTTCTTCGATCGACAAGATATTATAAACGGAACACCAGTTTCGGGAATATCATTTGAATATATTTTTTATTGCTTTAATTTTGAAGAGCAAAAGTTTCAAAATAAATTAGAACAGCTAATTTCACAACATCACATTTCACTTTAGGGACTGCGAAATAAATTCAGCCGTAAATAGTATATTATGCAACAAGTGTAGTAAACGGCATTTGACTCACGAGTTTATTTGACACGAGCGGAGCGAGTGTTTTAAACGAGTGAGTTAAAAAGTTTACCGAACGTGTTGCATATTGTACTTTTTCTACGACCGTTAGTTTTTGCGTACATTTTCGCAAAACACGAATACATTCACTGACATGACTGTCAGAATTGGCAAACGTCAAAATTCAAAGCGTGGGAAATATCTCCGAAAACATCCGATTGCTCCCAAACCCGTGCGGTAAAATCCCGGAAATGTCCGAAGTGACTCGAATTCCAGGAAAATGAAACTAACGTGGTAAAGTGACGCTTCCCGCACGCTAGATGGGTGCGTAATTAGGTATTTTACAGACCGGAGTAGAAAAAAGATTTTTTCTACTCCCGCCTAATGCCTAATTACACACCGATCTAGCGTGCGGGAAGCGTCACTTTACGACGTCAGTTTTGTTTCCAGCAGATCCGAGCCACTTCAGACATTTCCGGGACTTTACCGCACGGGTTTAGGAGATGTGTTCGGAGATATTTCCCACGCCTTGAATTTTGACGTTTGTCAATTCTGACGGTCATGTCAGTGAATGTATCCGTGTTGTTTTGTGGAAACGTACAGAAAAACTAACGGTCTTAGAAAAAGTATAGTATGCAACACGTTCGGTAAACTTTTTAAGTCACTGGTTTCTTAAACACTCGCTCCGCTCGTGTCAAATAAACTCATTAATCAAATGCCGTAAAAAAATACGCCTGTATAAGTTTCTTTAGATAGGTTTTAGAAGTCTTGCTTGAATGGAAGCGAGATTAGGTTTTCTAAGTAGGATTTAACGTCGATTTATCACGCATAAGATGCTCTATTGTGCATTTGTCCGTTCGGTATTGTAATATGGTAGTCAGGTTAAGTCTCTGTTGTATAAAACTCATAGTGACAAGCTACAAAATGTGCAAAAAATATTTTTTTCTTCGTTCTTCTATAAAATACCCTCCCTTATGAAAATTAATTTCCAAGTTATTGTCCGATGATAACGACTGTAGTTTTGATCTTTCAAAATTGAATTTTAATTAATTATTTATAGAAATAGACTCATAGAATATATTAATTTATTTGTTTGCAAAGTCAGTTTTAACTATTGATTTAGAAGTTCCTTGTAGTGTTACAAGTTCTTGAAATAGTCTGAAGTTAGTTTAGTTAGTTAGGTTTTTGTAAGTATTAATAATTATTTTCTAATTCATTTTTTAAAATTTTGTCACATTTTATTTTACTGTCGTTTTTCTTATCTCATCTCAGAAATTTGCTTCATTTATTTATTGCCACCGATAATGCCACAACTTGTAGTAAAAGCACTATAATGAATTAAACGTGCAAACAATTGGTGATTTTGTAGAAATTATGAATGAGAAAATTGCGCATTTGCACGAACACACTGGATATTCTGAATTTGGTGTCTGTTTATTACAAAAGTACAAAAGATTTTTAATCCAGATTTATGAATGACACTTTAGTCAAAAGTTTGTTTTGTTATTAGCGGAGCGGGTGTTTAATACCTAAACCCGTCAGTTTTATAATCGAAAATTATCAAATAGCATAGTTTGAAAACTAAAAATATTTGGGACACATAACTCCACAGTTGCCCTAATTTTTAATATCAATGAATGGATTATAAAAATATTAGGCATACATTTAAGAATTTTCGAAAGTTTTCTCAATTTCTCAATTATGTATTATAATATATTTAAATTAATTAATTAATAATTTATAAATAATATTCGCAATTTCAAACTGAATCCGTTAGGGTCTTTTTTACATAGGATGCCATTTCATTGAAATTATAAAGGATAGTGCAAAAGCCATTTTTGAAAGACAATATTAAATATTTCAAAAACGGTAAAACTTGGCGATAGATCACATATACATAAAATACGCCTTAATGTTAATATAATATAAAGTGTTCTAAATTTTCAAAAATTTACCCTAGGCGATAAGTAAATTTTCAAAAATGTACTCATTGCCTAGGGTCACTGAAGTTGTCTGCGGGTCAATCTGTAAATAGTAAATAGAAGTAAATAGGTAGGTAAAAGGCGTTTCCGCATACAAAAGGCCTTAACTAGGTTAGTCACCGACTTGAGCAGTGTACAAACAAAATTAATCGAATCCGAATTGAGCGAAAGCTCTATCGTAGTCGTAGTTGTCGTCACACACTTGTTCCTAATTTGATAAATGTGTTTTGTTACTTTTCCGGCGAGTTTGCTCAATAGAAGATTGATTTCCGACCCGAAGGAAAAACGGAAATGGATGATACAGAGAGTAGAAGGTTGTTTTATTCGGCGCGTGTGAAAATAATTGGTCTGCGCTTTTTCAAATTGAAATTGTTGCGTCGCCAAATCTTCAGGATTAGACAAGGTGATTGATCCCTACCCTTGAGGCAACCATCGATTTATTGGAGGGGTATAGTTTCTGATCCGCTCTTTGTTTAGTCTGGTGCGAGTTTTAGGCGTCTCGATAAACCGAACACGATTTGTCCGGTTAATGGATTGTGTTTTCACATTCTTGGTGCCAAAATTTGCAAAGAAAACACAGTCTGTTTCGCCTATTGTCAAAGAAAATTGTCATTCATAATTAATGGAGAAGAAATACAAAATGTATATCGAAACTGGAAATACTACACACAAAAATATTATGTTTGAGCTCAACAGGCCGCATACAAATGTTGGAGATCCAGAGCGAGATTAAATTTTATTCTGAGTTTTCTCATTAATTGAGAAAATTTCTTCAGTACAATAAACAACAAAGCTCAAACCATATACCTTCTTGCTTTCTTCGCGCAAGTCATTGGGCACGATTTTAGCTATCACAACTCCAAATGGATGATTGCAATGATGTCAGTGATGTTTCGGGCACAGGAGTGGTCTACTCAATGACGCAATAACAAATTATACTGGGTTTTGTTTTATGTCCCACTCAAGGTCGATAACCTTTGCAGAGTTAATCTTCCGAAATAAATAGGCTTCCATTGACCTTTCGAAAAAGCTTATTGCTAATCATACCTCACCCAAAATACCTCAGCGGAGATGAGCAAAACTTATTCGTAGGGATTATCTCCGTCGGGCAACGCACCGGGCTTTACTGCTAATTCCTTTTGCTTCATATTCGTTTGCAGATAATTCTAATGTATATATAGGATAAACCAGAAGCACAACCGACACAAAGTGGAGCAACTTTTAAAGAAAATGCGAACTTATCATATTCGTTATTGAAACGACTTAAGTTTGCCTTGCGGAGCGGTAGATAATATTTTCCCTAACGGGACATTTTCTGCAAAAAATTTTAAAGCACCGAACAGATTCAAAGTTTTGTTTTGTTGTCTTTATTTTGCCGTTGACGGTACTTTTTTTAGCATTTACGAGGCTCTGAACTCTGGCTTGGAGATCTAGAATTGCTACATAACTTAAAAAATGAAAAACACAATTTATTAATAACAGATGGTCTGTTTATTAACGCACTTTTTGTGACTAGTAGGAAACGTAATTTGGATACACTTTAAACATCTTAAATATTCAATACCAAGTTGTTTTTCTTAATTTTCCACCCTAAATTAATAAAATCCAAGGCTTACAAGTTAGTATTTTGGTTAACACGAATCTGGCATGGCATGGTGGCCGCACTGAAAAAGGTCTCCCACCCGAGGAATCCATTTTCTGCGATAAAAGGTATAACATTAATTCCCTCGAGTGGAAACTCGAGGAAACAACTAGCGGTTATCTCGGCTGGAGGGGAAACGTTTAACGCAGCCACATTAATTTGCTAGTGATTGCTTTCTTCTGGAGGATTGGTGACCTAATATCTCCAAGGGAATTAGGGCTGACGGGGTTAATGCCGGCAGTAAACGGTATTATAAAATTTTTTGGGGTCAACAGGGTCGTAAAAATTGAACTCCGAAAGTTTACCGGCGCTTGTGGTCTAACGGAAATTGCAAGAAATAACCTTATCCACGATATATTAAAATTTTCAACTTTGCGCATTCACCATTATGTCATGATTGGTAGTAATTGGTAAAGATCTAAGCCCCACCCTTTGATTTTGCAGAAAATTAATATCAATGACATCACGTTAAATATAATTACGTATATTTTAAGCATCGTCCTGCTGATAAATTTCCATCTGTCCCATCGGTACAAATATTAAAAATCAGCAAATGAATTTTTATTATCACAAAAGAACCTTTCAATTGTATCCACGAATCGAGATAAAACCTAAAGGCGGAGATTGCAAGAAACGATCTTATTTTCGAATAATTAAATTGTTATGATTTTTGCGCATTCTCCATTTTGTCCTTATAATAGTATGTTAACCTAAGGACTTATTGTTAAAATATTGCAATACTATACCGTTAACAAGTCAAATTGTGCTATTTTAATTCAAAAATTTAAAATGTTATGAAAAATTAGCGAAATTTGACCGATTTGGAAAAACTGACGTACACTAATCTATCAAACGGAGCGCCAAACCGTAAATTTGGATAGTTCCTTAGTCAAATCGTAATGCAGCGTTTCGCTGAGAAACTTCTATCTGCCCATCGGCACAAAAATTTAAAAAACTTTCCCGAAAAAAGAATTCAGCGAGTGGATTAATGTTATCACAAAAAACCTTTCAATTTTGCTCATGAGTCGAGATAAGGGAGACGTAGTAATTAATTCATAACATTAACTGGAGATTACGCTGCGTAACTGACGTTATTATCATTATCGAACGTTGATCAGTATGTATATAAGCATTATCGATTGGCACGATTCGTTACTTTTGGGTTATTAGCAACATTTTGCGGCGTGGGACTGTAACTGTTGAACTATAAACAAGTCACGCTCAATTTTTGAGTTTCGAGTTTCGAGTATTAGAAGATCGTACACTTTAAGAAATCATAATGCCTTCGTCCGTCCTTTTAATAGCTTGAGTTCCAAACAAGTCGATAAGGTTGTAAAGATCACCTTCCTGGCCGAACGACCTTGCAGTCTTGGTGGAGTAAAAAAGAAGAAGATTATCTTCTTTTTTGAGAATATCGAGTGTTTACATGCATCATCATGCGATAGTAGAATTAATCACCATGCTCAAAGTTAGTTTTGCAGATGCAAGTATCTGTAGAAGAGTGGAAATTTTCTTTAAAAAATATTTTTTTTTATTGTATTTAAGTCGGTTTGTTATATTTTTATATTTCGATTTCACTGACTCAATATTGAATTATAAAGCAACTCGCCCTGCAAAAATTGACACATGGACGCCGATCCTAAATTAGATGCGATCAACTATACCACATTTTGTACTATTTTCTGTTTTACGTTTCACCAAAATGTGTAATTTACTCAACTCATAATATATTCATGGAAATTTCTCACGGTCCGGCAATTTTTACCCAGTCGCCTTTGATTATCCTAGTATGGCTATTAAAACTGCATCGCTTTGATAAACAACCAGACTATAACGAATGGCTAAAATTTCGGAAAGAAGTCTACTTAATTAAAATAAACAAGAGAGCGTTAATAACCAGAGGTGGGCAGTAAAAACTGTTTTGCTTCTTATTTAGGTTTGCCGCTTAAACTAATCGTAACGTCAGAGTTATTAGGGGTCGTATAATGGCCTTCCGTTTGATACTTTATTACGGTGGAAATTGCAATAATTCCCCAAGTTCCCGGTTCCACGGTTATATAGTTTTCACGAACAATAAGGCGTCTGACGTAATTAATTGCTTTGCAGCCTTGCGGAAAACATGATTATTGGACATTTAGATTTCGATCTCGCTTTCTCTCAAAATATGCGGGTGCAAGTTTGGGAGATTTCAATTCGGAAAGGTTATTTTTTCCCCTATGAAGATGCCGCCGAAAAGGGTGTCGAGTGTATAATCCGGAATTTATGACAAAGAGGCGAATTAGCTGGCGGTGAGAACTTGTGGCGCGTATGGGGGAGATAACATTGCTCCTTGGAGGGTAATTTCTTAAAAATTGTTTGAGAATATCCAAGTCGTTTATAAAATATATCGTAATTATTAATACGGGCTGGGCTTCGCATCGGTAAAGAAAGGTAGAAGAAAAAATTTATCTACTTGCTGTTGCTACAGTAAACAGTTTGTTATTAATTTAAATATATCATCCTCTTAATACCATACAACTAGTGATATTTTTTAGAAGAATGCCAGTTTTTAGCTTGTGGGAGAATAAATTACAAAATTGAAACTTCCCAAATGAGCAGCAGTCCTTTAAACGTGACCGATTATACTCTCACACTCCATTTGTTGTAATACAATTAGCTGAGAAAGTCTTGAGGTATAATAAATCTGAGTTCTGCTTTATTGACCTTGATAAGATCTAATCTAAGATCTAAGATTTAAGAATTCTACTAATCCAGGAGTATAAAATAGGAATTTCGCAAAGATCACAGTAGAGGGAAAACTTGAAGGGATGATTCCAGTTAACAAGGGAATAAGATTGAGATGAAAACATTAATGTGGTCTGTTACACCGACGACGCAGATCTAGTTGCGCAAAGTGATCACGATATCTAGAGGCTTAGCTTAAAGGCTTAAAAACAGACAAAAGCTCTTACGATAGCAAAGAACCGTTACCTTGAAAACTATTAAGACATTCGCTATATATGGATGCTTTAACGGTGCGGTGTAATCGATCGATTGATTTTCTGGCAAGATAAAAAATGTGTGTAATGTGTGATGCGGTCAATACTGACACAAATGGCTGAAACAAGAGCTGACACCACAAAAACATCAGATATTATTCAGGTTTGCGAAGGGAAAACATTGAGAAGAATCCTGGGTAAGACAAGGAGGGACAGAATTATTAATGAAGGTATCAAGGCTAAGTGCTCAGAGTATAGAGTATCTCTATATACTAAACTCTATACACTATACTCTTATAGTATATAGACTACAAGTTAGCTCATATGCTACGCCAGTCTGGATTCCAATGTATTTTAAATATATCGAACGGCTGGAGAGTGTACAGCGAAAAATTGTAAATGCTATAAATTATAGGTTAAATAGACCGAGACATTTTTTTGGTAATAGTGAAAACCTTCATTTCTATTGTATGCGGTCTTTGGAAAATGGTAGAACACATTTTTATTTATTATTTTTTATAAAATTGGAAAAAATTTGACTGAATGACCTTTCGTTTCGGAAAAAATGTAATTTAACTGAAATCCCTGCATTCTTCGAAACAGGCAAACGTTCGCTGTATCTAGATATCATTCAAACTACTCTTCTAACTCTTCAATTATCAGATGTACCCGTACTTATAACAGGGTAGAAAACGCGTTTCCGGATCTTGATCTGTTTGCTCTGAGCTTCGAAGCCTTTAAACGACATTTAAGACGGTATACCAATTAACATACTATAAAAATAATTTAAACTAGTCCACTGACAAGGTATCTTTTTTGTGACACTTTGCGCTTTCCTTTTATTGGAGAGCTGCGTCTGTCTGTAGGAAAGGCGTGTTTATAAATAAATAAATAAGTCCAAAGGAGGAGGGCAGACAGGTTTTAAGAATCCATGAATACCTGTTGGTGGGGAAGATTCATCACAATATCACTATAAGAAAGAGAAGTTTTGGTCGACCAAGAAAGAATAGGAAGAAGAAGAAGAACAAGGCGCAGACGATTTACTGATTACCAGAAATTTTTTTAATAAAATTTTAAATTTCTGTGTATTATATATGAATGTTCTTGCACAAACCAGAAGTCACACAACCTCTCAAAAGATCCAGGAATAATACTTCATCAGGTAAACAATATGAAATACTTATTTTCTGCCATTTATGTTTAATAAAATAACGAAATATTTACTATTAACAATACGTAACTATCGAAGTCATGCATATTGTCAATTGTGGCGTTAAAATTTATTAGAAACTTTATTTCATAATTGATTCTTATAAAGCAATATCGGTATTTTATAAACCTACAAAGAAGGGTCTTTAAGGGATAGCGGTTTTGAAGGAGACCTTAATTTTACGTATGTGGAAATTCATGTAAATATATGTACAAAATTGTGAAAAACATTTCCTTGGCGATTCCGAATTCCGAGCCGTTATAGGTTTGGAAACCGATTTATTGATTTTTAAGAACAAGCTTATAGTTTGGGCAATAAACTCGGCGTAATGAACGCGGAATACAAATTAGCTGGTTCATTAATATGCGTGGGTACGGCCGTTTCAATTTATCCTGGCTTTAATCGAACTGAAAACAAAACACCAGCCATATTTTGACGTATGAATACCGGCGAAAATTAACGACCGCCTGACAAGTTGTTAAATAGCGAATTAGAGCTGAAAGCATACTGTTTCCAATTAAAAATTAATAACGATAATTAATTAATGAAAAATAATTTAGGGATCGTCAAGTTTTATTGAAAACATTATTTTCGCCCGATGAACGTAGTTTTGAATTTGTCGAAAACTTAAATTCGCTAAGAACAATTAACAATCAAAATGGCTTTTCTTTTTGGACGACGTTCGAAAATTTAATCGTTTCTTCAACAATTTGCCTAACGACAGAACCATTCTAAATTGAACAGTAGGTCATACGAATATGATTAGGATTTTCTAAAGGGGATTTCATTCTAGTAATTTAGTGTCTACAGACGTTGTAATTAGTGGTATTTACTGATAAGTAGTAAAAATATAGTGCTAATCAGTTGTTATCAGTTATCAGAATTATAGTGCTAATATTAAGTCAGTTAATGAAAAATGGTGTAATACATCTCTTTTCTGGAGCAAGCAGTGTATATTTAATTAGCTAAAAAAAACGGCGTAGCAAAAGCAAATATTGGTTTGAAAACGTTTTCACTTAAAAGGGTTGAACTTAATAAAACCGTAAAATTTCGAAAAGAATTTTACTTATGTAACAATAAATCAGCTTTTTCTTTTAAACAATTTAGTTCTAAAAGAATAAAATCCGTTCCAACATAACCCAATAAACTCATAACAATATACTTTCAAAGATTTGAAATTTAAACATTGATGACTATTTATTGATGACTAATTATTGAGGCTCCCACAGCAAATTGCCAAAAAATTCAACGCCTTCTTACAGAACTTTGTGAAAGAATGATTTTTGCGCATATTTGATGAACAAACCAAAATGATGTTTAACACCCAGCAAAAGAATCGTATTTGTTTATTGAGAATTTGTGACCAGTTTAATGGCGTGGGACATCACACTCTAATGTGGTCTGCGCTTTTACTAGTTCTGGATCGAATTGATGTTCAAAAAATGTTGTAAACATATATTTTGATAGATTTTGGACTTTATTAATAAATGAAACGTACAAAAAAGGACCTGTTGAAGCTACTTTTTCTTCCATTCTTCACAGGTCCTGATTTGACAATTAGAGTTGATATAGATTAGTGCATTGTTTCCTATACGAATATCAAACGCCCTTGACATACCAGAGAATAAATGTCCAAAATTTCAAAAGCTATAATTTCTTGATATAACGATAAAACTCCGTCCTTAATAGATCCATATCGCCCTTCACATTGAATATTTTATTTTTCAGAGAAGATGTTAAGCGTAACTTAAAAGGTTTTTTAAATAATTTGCGACATGTGTCGATATTAAAATTTCTTCTTAAAATCGCACAAGGTTTTACGATCTTAAATATCCGCATTCAATTTCGCCGAATTTCCGCTTTTGGGGAATGTTCCTTGTCCGATTCTGCGCAATTACTTTCTCAATCAGGCGAAAAAGTTCACGGGGTGATATAAAGGCACTTAATAAACGAAGCAAAAGGGTTCGTGTCTTTCCACCCTTTAATTCTACGCGGTGTCGAAAACAGGACGTCGTCGTTTTACCACATTGAGAAAATCTCATTATAAAACACTCGAAGTGAAAATGTTCGGCGTTCTTTTGTAATTAATTATATTAAACGCATTTTCGGCATCGAGCGTAGAGGAATTTTAAGGCAGGTCGTCTAATTAATTAAATAATTTACCCTTCTCAAAACACCAAGCGTCCTAATCTAGTCCCCACACGATCCGGTCAAAACCCCACTTAACGGCAGCAAAGGCAGGAAGAATGGTTGACATTCGAGCAGGTTTCAAATTCGCCGAAATTTCCGACTGGCTTCAGCATTCGTATTAACCAGAAAGCGTCATATATAAAAACAAGTTAAACCACGGCGGAGGAGGGACTCGGTTTATAAAACTTATTAACTGCTAAAAGTAAGCATGTTTACTGTATCCGACCCCTATAGCATTAACAATAATGTGAACAATGTGAAAACCACACCACCACAAATGTGAACAATAAAAATGACAATCAATTGATAATCAACAAACAAACAAAAACGTTATCATTTGGATCATTTTCTTTGTCATACGCGTTAGATAATATAGTGGCCCTACTATGGTAAAAATTGATGCGCCGCAGGTGGCTATGATATTTTCGTAGAGAAGGTATGGATCTTTTGCGCATGCGTCATCCTCAACTCTCTGAGTTGCTATATTTGTCGTAATTTTTCTGGAAAATTCATAAATTTTTATAAGACCGCAGCATCAATCTCTGAAATAGGAACATAAATGGCTACGTCGAGATAAGTTACTATTGTCGCAGACCAGTCAGTGCGCCGTACCATTATTGTTTTCATTTTTGGTGTCAATATCTCCGTACCGTACTCACAAACTTGTATAATTTGTGCTTTCAATACTTTTCAGTAAATATGACAAATATGGAATAATAGGATCTTAGAGAAATAGTGATGCCTATATATTTCACATTTAACAAACTGCCTATTGGAGGATCTGGGCCGTTCAATAAACAATTATTTTACTTTCTTTGTCAATTCTTTACGTGATATTGAATTTTGAATCACTTCAGGCTCCACAGGAGAAATCTCTCCTTGTTACAAGCAGTTTTTGCCTTTGAGATCGTGTCGAATAATCTTAATGGAATAGTGACCAGCTCTCCTTGCGTTTGTAAAAATACTTCGCAATTTTGACAAAAAATAATTGTCTTAGATCTAAGACCTTTGCCATTTACTAGAGTTCTTCTGTAGGATTTTGGGCAATTTCAATGTTTCTGTAGTTCTATAGTTGTTGTGAGAATACTGTTAATACTGTTTATTTCGATTCACTTTATGATTCAATGATGATTTCGCTAACCATTATCTGGAAATAACCTAATTAAACAACGAGAACACCCCATTCTCAAAGTTATATAAACGTGTCAGAAACATTCTCCATTCTAATTATAAAATTTTCTTTTCTTTTCTATTTTCTATTATACCGTTACCATCCCAGATTGGATAGAGAATTTACTATACTAATAATAAACATCCTTGTCTAACTGGTGCTGGCGCGTTTAAAATAAGAGACCACTTTTTATTTACCCAATTTATTAAATATGTTAATATCAAAGAACTTATTTGCAAAATCAAGAACTTACTTTACGTTTATTTCTGGGCCTACGCTGCTCATAAAACTAATATATTCACGGAGCTGTAATTTTTTTTTTATTAAGTTCATTTTCCAAGGGGCCGAACGATATTCGTGGCGATTCTTTTGTCTTAACTTTTCGTATTTCTTATGAAATATTCAGGGTGTGTATCCAAGATTTAACTTTTCTTCGAGGTAAACCCCGATCGGGGAATGCTCGCCCGTGGCAAACATTTTTCGTCAGGAATTTTAGCTGGAAACTGTTGCGACCTTCTCGAATTCCCATAATTCAATTTACGACGTAACCGCTGAATAACCGATATGTTCGTCAAAGTAAAAATTGTCGACAATCCGAACAGCCAACAAACGAAGTACAGACAGAAAAGCTTTTGTCACGTCATTTATGAGTTAGCTATAGAATGTTTTCTTTGTGCTTTGTTATTTTTTTTTTTGGTACAGTTTATAACCGAAAAATTGATTTTTCGTCTTGCGAAAATGATTTTTCGCGATTCGGCAAAAAACTCAAATACAAGCTTTCTCGTATTTTGGGTTGCAGCTGTTTTTAAATTTTGTAAACACTTTTTATTTCGATTACGCAACACGGAAATTATTTGAACAATATACAGTAGGTGAACGAAAAATGGTCCTAAAATATGCAACGTTCATAAATATTTATATTAGTTGCATCAATTATAAGTATCAAATCAACTCTAATTAAATTCCATTCTAAACTGGTCTGGTAAAAAACATGAATTCTAACCGGCTTTGTTCTTATAATTTCATATTTAATAACTATTTACTATCTTATGACGCCACAGAAGAAAGCACGCTTTTTATTATTTTATTTTCAGTTAACTAATAACAATAAATAAGAACTAAAAGTTCAGATTTTCACGAAATTATATATTATGACATGACAATTGTTTCGACAACACCGTGTCTTTATCAAATGTCACATTTAATAATGTATAATT
This sequence comes from Cylas formicarius, assembly GCF_029955315.1. Lineage (NCBI taxonomy): Eukaryota > Metazoa > Arthropoda > Insecta > Coleoptera > Brentidae > Cylas > Cylas formicarius. The sequence goes on from NW_026844319.1 coordinate 19,145,337, forward strand.
TCGTGAAAATCTGAACGTTTAGTTCTTATTTATTTTGATAAATGGATTTTCATCAAGTAAAAGCCACCTCAGTTCAATAGTTAACTAATAATTAATGCGTTTGTAGGTTCCATAATGCCTTATACCGTGAACTCTATGAAAACTGGAACAGCAAAGTAGTGGTTGATTGGAAAAACTAATATCATTATTTTATCACAATTGGCACTTTTAAAAGTCACTTTGTGTGAGGTTTATATAACATATACAATATATTTCAGTTGGAGAAAACGATACGTATACTTAAACTACAAACGTCACTGTTTAAAACATAAAATATATATAAAATTTACTGAATAATTTGAATTGTTCCTTGTACACACAATACAAACACTCTGTATACATTACAATATAATATTTTTAAAGTAGAAATAAAAATAAATGAATCTAAGCAACTTTTGTCATTAAATTTTTCTTATACATTTTACAGATTTTGACATATATTTTATTTTTTAAGCTTTTGTGACGACTAAATCAATCAAAATAAAATCAACTATTTCTTTTATTATATGTCGAAATAGTTCATTTATATAATCAAATTTATATATTTTGTTTATACGATAACTCGAATTATAGCATTACTGTAACCATATACCACGCAAGAATTTACTATTTATTTATGATTAACATCAGCGAAATTGAAACTAGTGGAAATTATCACAACCACTCTACTACCAACCAATCTCTAGTAAACGATTTACCCTCTAAAAATCCAAACAGGTAGAAAAAGTGCGAACTAATATAAGACAATCTCTTAGAACACTTATCTGTCATTACTATTAACAGGTATTACTAAAAAAATCTCCATTACTACCCGCCTCACTCTAAATACAATTTGCCTTAAAAAATTGGTATCGACTGCATAGAACATTTGATCAAATTCATTGGTGTTGACATAAAAATAACGTTTATGATATGAAATGACAATGAAGTGACTGACAACGCTAAAGAAAACGCGGACACGAAAGTTAAAGAAGAATTTCAAGACAATTGAGTCATTCCGGCACAGGCACGAGCAAGCAAACTGAAGAAGAAGAAAGCAAAAAACCGTAAAGAATAGAAGGAAATACTGCCAAAAGCTTCTTAGCAAAAATCAATAATAATTTCATTAAATTAATCGATTTAATTATTTAAAGAAGGCAGAAATTGGAAGCAGATTTTGCCTATATGCCGACTTATCCGTCGTCGAAAACGGCCAAAAAAAAGTTGAACAACGTTTTTTGTCGCGTTTTTCGAGATAACTTGTTTGAAAAGAAAATTATTTTATGGTAATTTTGGGCGCGTCAGATTCGTTTTCCCTCCGTAAATTTAAATCAGGTAAACTTTGAAAAACATGGGCCTTGCTTTCGATGTGATATTTATGAAAACGTGGACTTCTTTTCGAAGTTATCATAAAATCCTTTGGAATTGTATTTTAATTGCATATTTTTTTATTGAAAAGTTAAATATTCGCAATAAAATAAAAAATTGAATCACGTAGAGTTATTTTATTCGTTTAATTTTCCAAAGAAACTTTCCCAGGCTACTGTAACACTGTTTAAAAATCTTCTGGATTTTTCCAACATCGATTGTCCATAAGACGCAGTGCTTCTTCTTCAGTTAAGCTCTGAACTAATCTTTTTTTTTTCAAGAAAATCTGTCAATTTTTTTTTGCTACACCATAATTTAAGGAAATAGGAATCAAGCTACTTCTGACTAGACTAAATATCTTAATAAAGTGTTTTTATTAAAATTTGTTTTAAATTCTCGATTTCAAAGACAATCTCGAAATGCACATATAGACATAGTAAAAGCTGAGGTTGATATAGTTTTAACATTTTCAACCAAATAAAGTTTAGCTGGTTTTATTACAATTCAGAGAAATACCCGACTCAAAAAACGAAATAAAAAAAAATCCGATATAATATTAACAGTTGTTTATCAAAAAAAATCTGTACGAGTAAATAAAATTTTTAAAATAAATAAATATTTATAATAACGAACCAACATTTTTCTTCCGTCATAATTTATCAAAACACTCTTCTGAAACTTCCACTTATAAAAAGAAATAAAATTTCCAATGTAAAATTTCGGCACACTGGAAACGTGCTCATTAATTTTTGTTTGTTAAAAAAAAAACAAAACCCTTTTCATAAAACTTCGGGGTCCCACACAAACCAAAAAACTTACCGACAAAATCGAGCCGAACGAACTGCGAAACCCAATCAGTCTGTAGTCGCGTTTTCGAAAAAGAGAATCGTGACTCGTGTCGTGGCTCGCAGACCCGAAGCTGTAAGTTAGACGCGTCGTGCGTCGCCGGCCTTCAGCAGCTACTAAATTCCTCGCAGCTTCGCGTGACGGAAGCAACCTCCGCCGATCTTGTGGAAGGACTCCGGCGCAATCAGCACTCGGTTATCCATCGGACGACCATCCGACGCAACGCGCCTCTACAAATTAGAGACTACGCTCTGGAGTTTCAAGTTCATTCACACCGATCTCATGAATGCCTGATCAATCCGCCTCGCTTGTAATACAAAAGATTCGGCGCGAACCAAAGTTTGCCGAATTAATTTGGTGAAGTATTGTTCCGGGGCGGGGGAATATGGGGTGGAAAGGAAATGCAATTACGACTTGGTGTGATGGGTGGCGGCTTCTGGTGCCGCAACTGTCGAACTTGTTGCTGCATATTGGCCCCGAAATGGTTGTCCGTTTCTTATGTGGAATAACTTAGTCAAATGATGTTACAGATCTTTTTCTTTTCTAGCTCTTATAAAATGGTTCAAAATAGATAATATTTCGAGTATCAAAGATCTGGGGTTACACTGGTTACAGGTCTTTACTCTTCTAATCATTTTGATAACGGCGTAAATAAAAGGTTTCCAGATGATTTCATTAGGAGAAGTACCTGGGACTTCACTTGTGTGAATGCATTAAAAATATTGTATTGCTGTTTTGTGTCTTGAGTCTGGTGTCATTTTTATGGCGTACTCTCATCAGTTGGTTGAGTAAGAATTTTTTAAAACAATTTGGACAATTACTATGATGCTAAAGTAAGAGGATAGACCTTATGAACTTCTCTACGAAAAAACTGCCGTCCCTGAGATTCTTGATAGAAGTAGAGCAGCTCATATTTTTCACTATTCAATTCGCAGTACAAATTACATTGTCGAGTTGCCTTTTTTGCACTATTCCACACTTTCTTGAACCCAGTCTACAACAAACATCCAAAGGCGCAATGGGCAATTGAGAAATGTTTTTTTTTAATTAGAAAAATTTTTTTGGATTATTTTGAGTTTCGCTAATTTTTTCGAAACCCGTAACAGAAAAAAATTTGAACCAATAAAAACAAAAAATTTACTAAAATTACTACTAATTTTATTTCGGACATTTGTTTGGATATGTACAGGTTGTGTCGGTTATGGGTAAGAACTACTTTAAATCTAAATTTTGAGTCTAACCATTCTAAAGCAACCAAACACTCTACAAAGCATTACTTGGTGTAGAACTAAGCAGTATTTAGAAGGATTTGCTTCATAACGGTTACACTCAAAAATGTGTTGACATAATAATATCAAAGTGTATTTGTTGTATTTGTCGGGTTGTCCACATTATTTAAAAATAATGGAAACGCCTTTAGGGATCCAGGCATGGAAATAAATGTTGGCGTCGTAGCGGAACAACCAACCAACAACCTCACTCCCGACTCCGTCTATATAACTACATCTATAGCTGAAAGTTCAAATAAGTTACTTGATCATTTCTGGGGAATACCATTTTCGTTTCTAATGTGTGCAACGTCTAGTTTTATTCCTTTTCCCAGTGACAAACGTTGACCAGCCTTTTATGAAAGTTTAACAAATCCGTCATTAAACCAGGTCTCATCAAGATAGAAAAAACATTCTTCACCCCAATGCGATACTGCTCTATGCTATTCAAGTATTTTCTTTACTAACAAACTTTGTTTGAATATTAAACCTAACTGGATATGTATGAGGTTAGCGCCAAAATTTCCCCGCCTGACATAGATGCAGCTCCAGTATCACGATACAACTTTGCCTTCTTTTAAATATATACCTTAGTAGGCTGCAAAAAAAAAATTGAAGTCTTGCGTCAAATAGTTTTTTATTGACAGCATTTTAAACAAGACGTGTCCGAAAAAATGTCGCAAATAACTCAAATTGAGTATAGAGCAGTCATAAAGTTTTTGACAAAAAAAGGGTTAGCACCTAAAATTATTAAAGAAAGGCTGGATGGTGTGAACCGTCAAAGTTCTCCTTCGTATTCTGTAGTGAAAGAATGGGCAAAACGTTTTCGAATGAGGCAGGAGTCCCTTGAAGATGATTCAAGAACTGGTCGACCAGTGGAGGTCATAACGGAAGATATTGTTGCGATTGTGGAAGAAGTGGTATGAGTGATCGACGTTTAAAGGTCAAAGAAACCTCAGAAATTACTAAGCTTTCTGATACAAGTGTTCGTCGAATCCTGCATGATCATTTAGGTATACATAAGGTTAGTGCAAGATGGGTTCCTAAAAACCTTTCGGCTATTCAAAAACAACGCGTGTCGCGTGTGCGCGGTCTTTTTTGGAACTCTGTGGGTCGGAACCGAAGCCTGTGATAGAAACTATTGTGCCGGGAGATAAAACTATGGTTCTCTATTATGACCCTATATCGAAAAAAGAATCAATGGAGTGGCGTCGTAAGGATGAAGCACTTCCAAGAAAATTCGGAGTCTGCCAGTCAACAAAAAAGGTGATGGGCACGATCGTTTGGGATTGTGAAGTAATTCTTTTGATAAATTTTAAAGAAACTAATATCACTGTCAATGGTAAATATTATGCAACATTATTACATAAATTGCGCGACTGCATACGTGTAAAACGTCGAGGAAAACTAACCAGAGGCGTACGTCTTTTGCATGATAATGCACTTGTCCATACTGCTGGTGTTGCACAAGCTGCCATTTTAGAGTGTCCCTATAGTCCTATAGTCCAGATATGGCCCCTAGCGACTATTATTTTTTTGGATATTTGAAAAAGGACTTACGTGGACGGAGGTTTAACGACGAAGTTGAGTTAAAAGAGACTGTTTTAGCTAATTTTGCAAACAAACCAAAAGAATATATTTTTGAAAGTATGTCATATCGTTTTCGTAACACCCTGTATAATGAGTTTAATTTGTGCTTGGAACGCACCGAAACGACGGACAATAACCAAACTGATTCGCCTGTGTAGAAGTTGCCCATTTCTAATATTGATTGGATAGAAGCTGTTTTTTGTGATCCCGGAAGGCCAGGCATAATGCCCTTTTCGAGTAGTTAATTAATTATCCAGAAAATCGCCGAATCATTGTTTTCATTCTTAATGGGAAACGTGACCGAAAGTATCAGAACGTCAGTTTATTTATCATTTTATTTTGCTTATCACCACATCGACTATTGTTCTTTGCAAGTAAGGAGTGGTGGCAAAAGGCACTCACATTTCATGTGCCTGCTTTTTCTGTAACGGTAGATTCTCTGCTTAAAGCCTTCTCCGAATTTAAACGTTTTATTTCCGTACTTGCATTCCAGATCTGAAAAAAGAAAACTTGTTTGAAGTTCACACGGCCACTTTCGATGCATGGAGTATTTAGTATTTTCAAAGTTACAAAATAACGGATATAAAATTAGATATTATGATCGAAAAAGGACGTATCGCTAAAGTAGGTACTAATAATGTGTAGATTTGCCAAGACTGAAAAAAAAATCGTGGTGGGCATTGACGAAACTTTTTACCCCTGTATGACGTGTGAAAGCGAATGCTGAAATCTGTAGAAATCCTGAACGTTCCGAAAACACCACGTGCAAAGCTCAGTACTTTTTATTCTGATCTGAGGTTATGCAAATTCTAATATGCACATTCTAAGTATGACTCGAAAACAAAACTCACGGAATCAAGACAAGCCAATTAAAAAAAAGAAATCATACTTCTCAGCCGGTAATATTACAGTTCTCTAAATATAATGCTACCAAAATGGAGCAATTCTGTTTTAATATTTACAGGGCGTTTTATAAAACGATGCACTAATTTCTATCATATATATATATTAAAAATAAAGTTTGGAATGTTTTGAAAATGTTTCCGATAAAAAAATCGTTTTGAAGAAAAGTGGGGGTCGAAGGAAAATGATAGTATATAACACTTAAAGACTTCTTCAATGTCGTTTATAAAACTTGTTCCATAATATACAATTTTTAAACAATAACAAGTGAATACAAGTTATTATTTTTCCTTTTGCTTGATTTCGGTGATGTAGGAGCGATCGGATGGTATTTTGAGGTTTGTCATTTCTGACTGTCACATTACACGTGACTCATGGTCGTAGAAAAGGCATAGTGCGCAAAACGTTCATAACATTTTGGTGCATTAAACACGCGCTCCTGAGCAAACTTGTAACTATAGTGTCATTTATATACTAGACTAAGCAACACAACTTTACCAATATGCATGTTCTTAGTTCTTCTTAGTTTCTATAAAATCACCAATTCATTCCATGTTTAATTTAGAATGGTGCTTTTATGATAAGTTGAAAGTGACTTCATCGGTAGGAATAAGCAAATTAAGCAAACATCTGAGCTGTCCAAAGGAAAACGACAGTATCTTGGAATAAAAATAAATAGTTGAGCCTGCAGTCAGAAATGTGGAGTATGAGGTGTACAAAAAGACCTAGTTACCTTGAATCTAAAACATTTGCTGTAATAATTTAAACATACAAAAACATATAAAAGATGTTAGTGGAAATCTGTGGTTTAAAGTGCTGTTTGTGAAACTAGTTCCATAATATACATTTTTTATGCATTTTGTATAGAAAGCAATTTTGGACACATGTTTATTAGCCCAAACCCAGTATTTCATTTACCTTACCTAATTTATAACACTATAAAAAAAATAGTTTCACATAGTTGTGGGGAGATCGGCGACTACTTAAGCAAATACTTGCCTGGATGCGTATTGAGAGAAGGTAGAGATTAAGACCAAGAAGAAGTTGGAGAAAGGGCATTGACAGGGAAATCTCTTTGATAGAGAGAGGTGAGACAACCAGCACGTGACATCTGACCGCAACCATCTGGTGGCACCTCGAACTGATTGTTTCTACTTTTTCTGATCAACTTACCTGAATATATGCCCCTCTCATTCTCAATCACAGTAACGTTGTCTAACGGTTGCGCTTAAACAAATTGCGAATTTTACCAACGCTGACATAGAACAATACAAAACACTCACGACAGATCCAATCGTCTGGACAACAAAGGGTATCGGTATTTAAAAACTTCTTGTAAACGGCGACATAACCGACTTTATTCGGCGGCACGTAGAATAGGTCAGAAGGAGCAGGTTGAAAATAAGCCGGTGCGCAGCCTTGCTCGATAGCGTTGGTTTCGTGCAGTTGAGCCGCGCAATTTTGTCTCGCGCAGCTGACCTCGTCGAACTCGCCGGTAAAGTTTTCGCGACAGATACAAATGAGGCACGTGTTCTTTGGAGTAAATTCCTCGCCGACGTTGTAGCGTTCACCGTCCACTTGACATTGGAATGCGTCGTGTGCGAACGGAGCTATAAAATGTCACCATGGCTTTATGAACTGTGCACAACAAAGCCCAGTCCCCACATAGCAGTGCCGCAGCAGTCAAATTGAACTCGTTTTTTGTTATATCTATTTACAAAAGTTTTTTCTAAAATATATATCAAGAAGCATTAAAAAATATTTGACAAAGCGCATATAAATATTACTCCACAATAGAAGACATTTGAAAAATCAGAAAGTTTCCTATTACCAAGGAAATTTAAGCTTAATGTTCACAATGATGTTGCTGCATGTAATAAAGCTACGAGATGCTGTTTTCTTTTTCAATAGTGGACGTTCAAACTTTACTTATATATAATATTTTTTGAAAATAATTGGATGATACCTGCAACCTCAGGTAGCAAACCTTTTTACCGTTGTTCAAACTTAGGTCGATACGGGGTCGAGTCTGATTGCCTAGACACAAGAAGTGGAGTTCCTCAAGGCTCAATTGTAGCTCCTGTTCTGTTTATTATTTTCACAACAAATTTCTTAGATTTCCTCAAACATTGCAAAGGACAATCATATGCTGATGACAAGCGGCTCTACTATGTTTTTGACCCCTCTAGGTTGCAGCTTGAGTGCCAAAATATCAACAAAACAAACAAAAAATCTTCTGTAATGTTTTTTGGTAGAACGGTGGATGTTAAGCGTCTTACTTCTAAAGTAATCATAAAAATAAACAATATTACAATAGTTAAATAAGAACACACGTTGTTCAGATTTTCACATAAATATATTTAAATGACAGCTGTTTCGGCAACACCGTGCCTTTATCAAATGCGAATATCAAACGGTACCGATGTTTATAAATACAAAACAGGTAGTAATTACTTAATGTGAGGTATTACATTGAGATTTAACAGTCGAAGCTCTCATCTTATTAATCTCCATAGCTTCTAGTAAATTTAATAAAAACAGTGTGTAAAACATCGAAATTGTCATCAAAATTGTGTTTTTCTAAATTTAAATGTATAGCGTAATTAGAATCTGAACTATTGTTTTTAAATGATCGTCGATGTTCGTTGATACGTTTTTTGAAAGATCTACCTGATTGTCCAATATGAATCTTAGAACATGACAAATTAGATTTTTCAATATACCATAAACCTTCACACACAGACACTATAATACATGACAGTTCAAACCATCCCTATACTCACAAAATGGCTGCCTTTTATTCTTTTATTCATAGGCTGATAACTATCCCTCTTCCTGCAATAAACTTTGAAAAAGAATTAAATATTATAAAACAAATTGCATACAACAATGGCTATGACCCGTCACTGATAGATAAAATCTTAACTAAGAAAGAATTTCAAAAAACTTTGAACTCTATATATCCCAGCTCTATTACTGAATCTCAAGGTTTTAAAACATTAACATACATAGGAGAACCTAATAATAAAGTTTCAGATCATCTCTCGAAATGTGGCCTCAAAATTTCTTTTAAAACTAATAACACCCTAGGAAAATTTGTTAAAAACAATAAATCTAAATCTAATAGATCCCAGAATTCTGGAATCTATAGATTAAATTGCGGCTCATGTTTTAAGTTTTATATTGGACAAACAGGTAGATCTTTCAAAAAACGTATCAACGAACATCGACGATCATTTACAAACAATACTTCAGATTCTAATTACGCTATACATTTAAATTTAGAAAAACACAATTTTGACGACAATTTCGATATTTTACGCACTGTTTCAAAAAGTAGAAAATTAAATTTACTAGAAGCTATGGAGATTAATAAGATGAGAGCTTAATGACCAACTGGATTTGAATGGTTCCCCCTTGTTAAATCTCAATGTAATACCGCACATTAAGTAATTACTACCTGGTTTGTATTTATAAACATCGGTACCGTTTGATATTCGCATTTGATAAAGGCACGGTGTTGCCGAAACAGCTGTCATTTAAATATATTTATGTGAAAATCTGAACAACGTTTGTTATTATTTAACTATTTTAAATGGATTTTCATCAAATAAAAGCCACTTCAGTACAAACAATATTACTCTTCCATTTCAAAACGAGCTAAAAAAATTGGGGTTTAAAAGGGTTGTATAGCTCAACGCATATTCTAACTCGAAATCCTAAAAAAACCTTATGCGATGCTCTTGTTTTCTCCGTGTTTAATCATGATGTCGTATATGGGCCTTATTTAGCAGCTCATTCGTCACAGCGTATTGAAAAAATTCAAAAACGCTTGATCCATCGCTGTTGTCTTTATTTCAAAATAATTAAGACAAAATATCCCAAATACCTCTCCGAAAAAATAACTTTTAGAACAGACGTGAATAACTTAAATCTAAGGGGTTATAGTTCGTCGTCACCGATCTGGTATATTTGAAAGATCCTTCAGTTACGACTTGGCAAAATTATATCATGACCTAATGAAAAAAAAAAAGAAAAAATGCATTGAGAAGTTACAGAGCGCAGGAAGAAGCTAACCAATGTGCACTGCTAGAATTCTTTAAAAATTTGTGGTACTTACAGTACTTTAGCTAATACTTTTTTTATTTACAGAGGTAGGTTTAGGTTTTTCTTTCTGTTATATAATTAAGTGGGTACTTAACGCAATTGTAAACATTAATTAAAACCATGGTGTGATGTTATGTGTAGAAATCAGCAATCAGATGCGTCTGGGCGCTGCACTCTTGCTTTTTCTTATAATTTTCCTTGTCGAAATTACCTGAATAAAGTATATTATTATCATTATTATTATTAATTACACGTTCTACCAAAATTTAAATCCAAGCAACTTCACAATTTAACATAAACATCCTTCGATCACTGGTAGAACGTCTGTTTTTGATCGATCAGGTTAAACTGTATCTTTCAAGTTCAAAGTAGTCGCTGTTGTGCCACGTACCTCGGCCTAAACTCTAGTTGTACTAAGAGCAGTCATATTTTCTGCCTACTAAAAAAATGTGCGTGAAGGTGTTTGCGAGTTGACCATTAGCAGAAATCAAAGCATTTTTTATATGTTGAAACTGCTGGTAATCACAGCTCTGCTGCTTGGCGGCTATGTGGGAATTGCGCTTAAAGTTATTCTTACGGCAAACCACTTCGGTGGGACAACACATGCCCAGTTGACGTTTGCTATAGCAAAATATGGCGTTCGGCTCAAATGTTTTGCGACACAATCCCCTGGGATGACAGCCGAAGGTTCCGCTGTAGTGGGAGTGTTATTAATTGCGGATCATATATTTATGTATATAGGACATTCAGCTATTAACCGGGTTGTATATAAAATATCAACCTATTAGCTTTAGCATTAGGCAGTTACGTCAGTTGATAAGTAGAAAATTTCGCCATTTTCGCCTAGTGTATCAATCGCATGAATATGTGATTCGGTAATCATCCGTGAAACCATTAAACCGGTTAAACATTTTTTAATTTAATAATTTAATTAATTTAAGAATAATATTTTGAAGGTTATTTTTGTGATTTTCTTGAGTAAACTAACATGCAAACAAGACAAAAATATTAAAAATGAATATACAAAAATTTAGTTGAAATTGCTTGAAAATAAAATAAACAAAGAAAAATCACTCTTATTGTTTGAAGCTAAGCTTGGTTGTTTGTTTCTTTAGTTAACACTTAATGACGGACAATGTCATTAAGGAAAAGTTCATTAGTTGAAACGTTGTCTCCAACATTCAAACATCCAAACATGTCTCATTAATTCTTACTTTTCTTTTGTCTTGTACAAGCCCAGAGTAAAGTTTGATTGGTAGAAATACAAAAATAAATTTTGCGTTGGTGTTGCGGTAAAGCACGAAATAAATCAACTGAACGAAATTTCAATGTGCGAACAGTTTTCGGACACCTTTTTCTAAACGTCTGATATTTATTTTCCATATTGCCGAAAAATACTAAAAATATTTATTCGCTCCGTTCGCAATAATAATTTATAAATAATAGAATTCATTTACGTTTTGACTTTATGCAGTTCTTAAATCTGCTTTGTTCAATCGTATGAACACAGACAACTCAATCTCGTCAATACCCAAAAATTTATAAGACTTACTTTTTACAAGTACATCGCACATTGCACGAAGCTTCTGCCAGATGTTCTTCAATTGCTTCACCATCGAAGTATTCCTTTCCCTTAAAAAGGCAGGAGCTCGCATTTAGCTTCGTAAAGTCGCAACGAAACCTTTCAGGGCATGTTTGTCCCTCTATATTTATGGCTGTACATCCAATGTCCTCGTAAATCAAAGTTCCCATTTTATCGCAGCTATTTTCGCCTGATTGAATAATTTGATATGATTAAGTTACCTAGGGTGTTTTGTTATAGAATGTCCGCTTAGGGTCATTTAAAGAAGAAAATTTAAGTAGGAAGGGAAATAATTTGACGCACAAACACCCTCGCTAGCAATAAAAAGAGATGACCGGCGATGGTGGTTGAGAAATTTCCACAGAACAGAAAAAAGATTCTTTTTTAACATTTTATGATTATTTTTGTTTAATAATTCATTACTAAAAGTTTAACTCAGCTGCCATTGAAGGCTGAAATTGATCTACACAAAAATATTGGATAGTTTCTAGAGTCGTTTAAAATTACTGAAAATTCATTTTTTCAAGTAGCGCATCTTATAAATTATTCAAACTCTATAGTGGTGACATATTTTGTAATTATTAAACAAGCAATAATTCAAAAAATAAAATTTTTACCACTTTTGTGTGTTATGCCAAGATCTTTAATTTTAAACGATCCAAAAATAATCAGTAGAAAGCAGTAAATCTAAAAATGTTATAAAATTATAAATATGCAATTTAAGATAACGATGTTGCCAGATCTTGGCGGTGACAACTTGCATAATATTCGAAGATACAAGTGCCCAAATTTTAAAAAATATATATTTTCGATTCTCTGTAAAAGTTTGTGCCATCAACCGTTACAGTTTAAAAGTTACAATCCTATATTTCGAAAATTAAGAAGTTTGGAACGCACTTTTTCCTTCAATATTGGCATTTGATTATAAAATGCCCTGCATAATTTTACGGGAAGAAACTTACTTGAAATAGAATTTATTGATAAAAGCATCACGAGGAAAAGAGTTGCAGTCTGCATGTTTAGTAACCTCGAACTGGTCTGCGGAATAATGATTTAAATCCTAAGATTTCTTATCGTTCAATTAATTATTAATGTAAATAACTCGCGTGCGTTACTGCATTTATTGAATCGTGTTGGAATTTCCAATTTGTGTTCGGATAAACAAATGTAAAAAAAATGAACCGAGGAAATAATTCGATTACCGTAAATAATACGAGCTTACTCGTCCAACAAACTAGAGTGGAATTTTAAATATCTTTAGTGGACAGTTTCTGTTTAAAGCATACTTAGTAAGGCAGCAGTCCTTTCTCTTCTGACAACGAATGAATATAACATTTGTTGTGATTATTTTAGCCATTTGTGACAAACAAGTTGCTGCTATATATGTATATGTCGTTCCAGATACTGTTTTGAGATTAAACGGAGCATCCGGATTACTTCTTTGGCCAAATGCCCTACATGGATATTTATTTTTTAAATCGAAAACAGACGGTTCCAGATTTATTGTCTCTTGTTCTTCCACACAGCATTTGCCACTAATAGCTTTTCGGCACTGCGTCATCTAAATGTCCTGAACAGACAGCTTCCATAGATTGCTATATATATATATTTACCGACAAATAGATGGAGCAACAATGGGATCATCTCTCTCACCTGTGATTGCCAACCTTTTCATGATTTACTTCGAAAAGAAAGCAATAGAGAAGGCAAATCTGAAGCCAAAACTATGGACAAGAGACGTTGATGACGTATTTGCTGTATGGCCTTTTGGTAAGGAGAAGCTTTTGAAATTCCTAGATCATCTGAATTCCATTCACCCAAGGATTCAATTTACAATAGAACTTGAATAGGATAACAGTCTGCCCTTTTCAGATGTGCACATCACAAGGACCGAAGACGGACATTTGGAACACACTGTCTATAGAAAACCAACACACACTAATAGATATCTGAACGCTAAATCTCATCACCACCCATCACAGATACAGGCAGTGGCAAATACATTAATTGCTCGGTCCGTCAGGCTCACAAACGAGAGGGACAGAGATGAAGAACTGAACAAAAATTAGTACCTGTCTTCGACAAAACGGATACCAAAGGCGCATCATCAACAATGCAATCGGTAAACAACAACAGCCGCAACAGAGAGTGCAGGACGAGACCCAGCGAAGATTGATCGCTGTCCTGCCATACATCAAAGGGGTTACTGACAAAATCGGCCGAATATTACGGAAACACGACATATCAACGGCATACAAACCTGATCATACCATCGGAGCAATACTAAGAAACCCAAAACAAAAAATTACTCTGGAAAACCAAGGAGTATACAGTATAGCATGCGGATCGTGCAGCCTGAAGTATTTGGGACAGACCAACAGAAGGATTTAAGCCAGGCTCGAGGAACATCGTTTAGCCATAAGAAACAAACAAACAACATCTGCTCTGTTTCAGGACCAACATCAGACAGGCCATAAAATTGATTTCGGTACTTGCAAACAAATAGCTAATATTCCTGATTTTAAGACTAGGATTATACGAGAGGCCATCGAGATAGAAAAGTCCGGATACCTGAATACGAGAGACGACGCTCTGCATTTATCCAATACGTGGAGAACGATAATCAAACAGCAGAGCGATACGCAGCACCCAACGGGGACATCACAACTAGGATCGGGCGAAATTAACAACGCGACAATTCAGGGAGCGGAGCCACCTCCCCTCCCGCAAAAGCAGCACCGTTACCATCTCCGGCGCAGGGTATTAATACCGCACGCACCGCCGATAACCTCCCAGTGTTCAAAATGTTTTCGGAACGCGAGCATTGAAGATGCCAAGTAAGATTTTGGCGAAACGTCTGCAGGCTTCCAGTCGGAGTTCAACAAGCCAACGAATGATGTAATTTATACTATTAATAATATATATATATATATATATATATATATATATATATATATATATATATATATATATATATATATATATATATATATACCCCGGCAATGATATACGGCTCAACTGATTGATTAATATTTTCAATCGTTCGGTAAACGCCGGTCGCTGTAAATGCCATATTTTCACTTTGACGATAATTAATTACGTTTTTATTGGGCACTTTATATCCATGAAAAACGTTTTCGCCCTTTTCGAGGTTTTTCTATAGCAATAAAGAGCAAATTGAAATTTCTTATCGGATCATATTTTGGTATGTAATTTGGATTTACTTAATTTTCTCATTCTACTCGTAACTACGGAGGCGACGTGATAAGTTGATGGGTGGAAAAAAACGGACAGGACTAGCACCTAGCTTAAGGTTTTATGGATAATAGTATTATATCAAAGATCTTTCAACTACAATACCTCTAGCATCTTTAATTCCTTACCGTCTGTCGCCATTTCGATTTTTAAGTAGTACATTATGCAATTAGTTTAACACGAGTGACAACGAGTGAGTGAAAAACAATTTGTTTATAATTATAATAATAATAATAATATTGTTTTAACTTTTTACACTCTCTGGGAGGAATCTTTACTTAGCCCGCTCGAGTCTACCAAGAGGGTAAGTATTTTTGGTCTCTTGATCTAGCTTTCGGTTTCTCCAGTGGTCCTGCGGACAATACCGCAGGCGTCTAGTAGAACTGACTTCTGCGCAGGTAAGTACAACTGTTCATTCAGTTTCAGTTTGTCCAAACTTTCAAGCAGTTTATTAGGGATTTCTGCGGTCGATCCTATGACTATCGGGACTATTAAGATTGTGTCCAGTTTCGATATTGATTGCAGCTCACCGGCCAGGGATATATATTTATTAATTTTTTCGGCATTGCCCTTCGCGGTGTTTTCGTCAATGATAAACGTTTTCTTTTCTTCCTTGAGGGTCAGTACAATATCAAGAATGTTATTTGGGATGGGCTTATCGGTGATGATTTTCCTGTTCCAGTAAAGCCTACAACGGTCATACTCCAGCACTGGCGTAGTACGGTGGCAAATTCGTTCTCCCCAGATACTTTTTTATGATTTCTTGACGTATGATTTTTGCCAGACTATTTTGTCGTTCCAAATACTGTTTTGAGCTTAACACGGAGCATCCGGATTGCTTCTTTGGCCAAATGCCCTACATGGATATTTATTTTTTACATCGAAAACAGACGGTTCCAGATTTATTGTCTCTTGTTCTTCCACACAGCATTTGCCACTAATAGCTTTTCGGAACTGCGTCATCTAAAGGTCCTGAACAGACAGCTTCCATAGATTGCTATTCAATTGGATCCTTAGTATATTGAATCTATCTATCACTTTTCCCAAAGAAAGAAGTAGGACCTTTTAAGTAGGTTATATTTGGTTTCCCACACTCTGAATACCTAGAAAAGGCAAACAATTAGTGTCACGTATTGTAATGTATTGCTTAGCCATTGTATCAGTACAGTTGCTTTGGTTGCATTATAGTGAAGTGAAGTAATGTTCTGTCTGGTTTTACGTAATACCAGATGTTCAAAATGTTCCGTAGGAAGGGTTAAAGTGACACTAAATGATCAATGCGTATAATTGATAATTCTCAAAAAAAAATTTATCATGTCTGCATCAATTTTATGCAAATAATACAGATCAAGCTAACCAAGCTCTCAATGTTTTCTAAAAATTATTGCCTCTATCTCAATAACAACACTACATCAATAGATTTTGGTATAAGAACAGACAGAATACAATTTTTGCAAACCTACAATATCAATATCAGTACAGAATGCAAAAGCCACAAAATTCTTGTTTGCGCCTGATATTGGCATTCGCAAAATTCAACAAGTTAATCACACTCTGGTTGAAAACAAGTGGTTTAATATGCAAAATATTGGTCTTTTACAACTACCTTTTTTATCGTTATTTGAGACGCCGCATCTATATTACAGAATTAGCTTTCGGACTAAAGTACATAATATCAATATAGTGAACTTAGTTTATAACGTACTTCCAGGTATTACGTACATATTTTACTGGTCCGTCCAAAATACTCTTGAATTTTCATCGGATATTAAGTACCATATATAACTTCTACTACGGTAATAAAGTACAATATTTTCACTATTGTCTCGTTACAAAGTACGAGTGTACGCTGAAACCGGATTATCGAGCGGTGGTTTCCCGAAAAAATCGAGGATTTTTCAGTAATCATTTACGACGTTTTATCTGAAATGTACGTGTCGGGTCGACAGTTTCCACTTCATTGTTTTATGGTTAAAATGGCGGATCGGCGCAAGTCTTTAGTTGTAAAAGTAATCGCGAAAATCGAAAGCAAGTGACTATAAATCGCACAGGATTAAAAAAATTAGAAATCCTGCACGTTTAGATGTAGATAGAGCTCGAAGATCCGAAAATATTGCAACAAGTGGTCCAATTCTGAAATTGAAAGCCGAAGAATTAGCCAAGGGAATACAGGGTGAGGACTTTAGTTGTTCTACAGGTTGCTCAAACGTTTTAAAGTTCGTCCCAACATAAACGTCGGAAAATTTTCTGGTGAAGCAGGAAATGTTAACAAACAAGCTGTGCTGAACTGATTGGAAAATAAGTGGCCCAATATTGTACAAAATTACAGCTCTGAGGATATTGCCAATGGGGACAAGACTGGGCTATACAAGATGACTCCAGATCGTACCCTTATATTTAGAGGAGGAATGTGTTTGGGTGAGAAGCATTCGAATTGAGGTACACCGTTTGGGTTTGTGCAAATATGACAAGAAGCGAAAAATGCAAACTTCTTGTTATTGGTAAATATAAACGACCAAGATGTATGAAAACTGTGAAAAATCTAATTGTCATCTATAAGTCAAACCAGCGAGCGGAGATGACTTTTTTTTTATAATTATTTTAAGGATTGGGATGAAAAACTAAAACATCAGAATAGAAAAATATTGCTTTTGGTTGACAATTGGGCAGTTCGTCTAGAATATCTAATCCTTTCAAATATCAGGTTAGAGTTTTTGCCTTAAAATAGTACCTCAGTCGTCCAACCAATGGATCAGGGCATAAAAAAATGCCTGAAGGCATATTAACGCAGATATTTTTGGTATCGTTTAATCCAGTCGTTTGAAAATAAGTAACCTTTCATCATCACTATCCTAGACTTACAATGTTGGAATAATGTTACTTCAACCACTGTTTCAAACTGCTTCGATATGCAGGTCTGATAAAATCAAAAGATTAGTAATTGGTAGCGCAATAGCGGCCAAGATCTAAGCAACATTGAAATGTATCTTACTGAGCTGGATAGATTCTCAACTATTGATGATAATTTAATAACAACGGAGTTATTAACGGATAATCATATTATTACTGAAATTTTACAGCCAAATGATCCTCAAAGCTCTGGTAACGAAAGCGACGATGTTCAACAGGAGGAAGTACCAAGTTATTCTGAAGCGCTTTGTGCCACCAAAATTTTTACAAATTTTTTACAATCTACAGGATAATGTAAATGTTGATATTATGCAAGCGTCTGGAAGGTTGAGAAGCACATCGACAATGTAAAATTTGTATTGAGAAAAAAAAATAACCCATTTTTTTACTCAAAAGATTAAAGTATAATTTTTACTTGTATGTCGTAAAGTTTATATAGACAGATAAGTTTTTAGTTTAGGTAGTTTAGTTTCTTTCGTTTTTTAGTACCTATATTAGTGTTTATTAGTTTTCTATTTTTATATAAAATAAAAATATGTACGTACCTACATACTTTATAACCGGGGTTCATTGTATTAGGTTTAAAGGTAAAGTCTCTTCATAGATATAAGAAAGTGACTATCTGATACGAATTAAGGAAAGACCCGAGCAAGCTGTAAGAATGAAATGTGGCCGAACAGGTCCGTTCTTTGCTTAGAATTTTATTATTTGGGGTTTTGTTAGGAAGGATACTAAACAATATTTATTTATTTATGTATGTATTTATGATTAAATCTAAAATAAAACTATCAGTCAAAATTACCTACTCAAATTACTTAAAATTATTCACATAATACATCAGTATCACTATCGCTATCATCGCCTGTTCTAATTATTATTTTTTCTATATTATTTGCAATATGGATATACGATTGTTCTGCTTTTTCTATATGTTTAACAAAATTTGCCCAACTATGTGGAGGGATATTAAAAACTTCGGTTTCTATAAGTTTGAGGACATTGGAGTTAACACGGGGAAAAACATTGTTACGACAAATTATATTATATCTTGATCACTTTCATCTACACTCGAGAAAATGTCAGCATCGCTTCTTTTTTTCCTCACTGAAATGGGATTATTCACAATTTTCCATACATTTTCGTCAATGTGGCCGTTTCTTTTAAAGATGCTTGCTTGCTGGCACCACGTTCAATGAGAGTCAAATAAACATTGTTTATAACTTCTTTGGTCTTAATAGAATAGTGTTTTCTACATTTGGGCGAGCATCTCCTGAGATACACTAGGCTCGCACATATTTTTCATAATTCACACACTATTCAACACACGAAATAACAATGATTACTAATACAATTATTTTCTATTACGGACCACAATTTTACCTGAATTTAAATTCCGAAACTTTAGGTAATAATCTTGTTGCATTGTATGTTAATGACCACTTTCTTATATCTATGAACAGACCATACCCTATCGCCTCCAGCTCACTCTTATTCTCCTATTCTTATTGCGTGACAAAAGCATTTAATAATCTACCGAATGAATTTTAAATATTAAAGAAAAAATATGCTTTCAATAAGCTGCTGTACAAATCTGTGTTACCAAAAGAATAATTCTTTAAAATGCACATTTACGATGACATATGATATGTTTAATTCATTTTCCTGTATATTTATTTATATCGGTTAACAGGTTTAGTGTAAGCATAGCCACCATTCATGCAATGGTGAACTAAACTATACCTGCATGTCTAAATTTCTTATAAAATGTTTTTTTTTAATTAATTCATTAAAGACCTTTATTATTATTATTATTATTATTACCATTATTACTACATCAATACTTTTGACACACTTCACACATCCTCAGTGTGATTGCTTGATGTAATCCCACAAAACCACTTTTTCGTTATTTGGGACACTTTATTTATAGTACCCAAACTGATGGAATATTAAAAAATGATCCAAATCTATAGTTACTACCGGGCTCGCTATCGAGGTTTCATAAAATAATCAAAGATTCCGAATTACCGATCGGAAAAGCCATTGTGCAACATTAAACAAAACGCACATGTTTTCACGAAAAACGCTATCAAAGAATGTGGGCCAAACAACACGATTTGAACGAAAAACATTTTATTTAGGGCGCGCGTCGATGAAAAATTTCCCGTCAGGTTTTCCTTTCCCTGTTCGCATACGTCATACTGGCCTCTATTTAGTTTATGTATACGAAGCGCACAATATTAATTAATTATAATTCAACGCGAGATAACGAGTTTTCTCACGAATACTATCGTTGTTGCAATTTTATTGGATATGGAGATTTGACGATATTTTTGAAGCTAAGTCATCGATAGCAACAGTGATAATTTAAATAATATATAGACAAACGGTGAGTTTAAACCAATTTATATCATCTTTTGCAAAATTCAAGTTTTTGACTTAAAAATTCCTGGATCTTTATTGACAACCATTTATGCCACGTTTAATATTAGTTAGTGAAGAATATATAAGTTGCTTCAATAGAGCAAACAATTAAAATTCAAAGCTGTCTATTATAATATTCAACGATGTATTTTAAATTTCTCGCTCTTGATCTGCGAATTTCAAAATGCCAACTACAAAAGGTCAAGTAAGAATCGAATAAAAATGAGATACTAATTTTTATTTTTTATGTATTCTGTAAACTTTGATAAAATAAAAATGGTTGCATACCTTCGCATTTTTAATACTGCTACTATCCTATTAATTTCCCTCTTTGATTATTTAAAAAAGCAAGAACTATATACAAATATCTCAATGAAAACCTATTGTCTAATCAGAGAGACGAACCTATGAATGGAACTTTTAGACGGAGAGGTCAATTGTTAATGTAATATCGAATACTTCGATGTTATCATTTACATGACATGACAATATAAATTCATGCATAAGAAAAAAAGAAAAAAATAGTACTTTGGTAAACTTTAGCTATCGGTTTAGGCTAACAATTAATAGGAAAATATTCTAGATAATATTATTTGATTATTAAATTATAATATATAAATGATTTCAGAGAGATTAATCCATTTTGCCACTTATATAAATACGCAAGAGGAAGACAACAATTCCCATTACTTAGCCGCCTTTTGACATCAACTTTGTAGGTATGCTTCTTAGCATTGTTGGTAATTGAAAAGGATGTCTCCAGAGAACAAAAATAAAACAAGCAAAAATCTCTGGAAACGATTGCGATTGAAATGAGAAAACTTCGTTCGAGTGAATAAAACTACTTAACCCCCACCATATAAATTCGAAATTGATTTAGTGCGAAATGAAAGCCGTTACAAAAGTTATTTCGTCGAAGGGTGGATTTATATTCATACCCCGCCGGCTTGTGCTAAGTTTATGGGAAAATATCTTTATAGGTTCCCCTTTACCCCAGCTCGCTATCTCGCTGTAATTGCCTTTAAAGGGCCGTTACGTTCGAATTTATTTCATTTGCGTTAAATTTTACGGGCCGGAAATAAGTATTTATGACCGTTTTTAAAAAACGGGCGCCATAAAACGATTAAACCCTTTCTATTCGCGTCGGAGTAAAACGAAACCAGGTTAAAATAATCCAGAAAGATCGATCTAAGGTAATTATATAGAAAAAATAAACCAATACCATGCTACCGATTTTCATTTTATTTATAGTCTTAAAATGACGGTTACGTTACACGTCACTCAGTAAATATATTGGTGCTATTTTGCTAAAATGTACCCAAAAACTAATGGACGTGGAAAAAGCAGTATGGAGCACATAAAATTCTTCGGTTACTTGTTCCGCTCGTGTCGAATCAACTTCGTGATTAAAGCGTTCCTTATCAAACTTGATGCATAAATATGCTTAAATAAGTTTAAGTATTTCAAACAGAGTTTATAATATTAATAATAATAATAATAATAATAATAATAGAATAGAATAGAATAGAATAGAATTTATTGGCCATTCAGATACGTCACAAAAACAACAAATGGTACGTCAAAGGTTAACAATACAAAAGAATTTATATATATATAATATAAAAGGTTGTACAAATAATAATAATAATAATAATAATAATAATAATAATAATAATAATAATAATAATAATAATAATAATAATAATAATAGAATAGAATAGAATAGAATTTATTGGCCATTCAGATACGTCACAAAAACAACAAATGGTACGTCAAAGGTTAACAATACAAAAGAATTTATATATATAATATAAAAGGTTGTACAAATTTTGAGAACTAACACACTAACGCAGTGGTCTATTCAAGTGTAGTATGTTTGATCAACTCCAAGTATTCATTAATATCATAGAAAGGATTATCAGTAAAAAAACTTTTCATTCTCTTTTTAAATTGTCTGTATGGTAGATTTTTTATATTATTTGGGAGAACATTATACAGTTTAACATTAATCTTATTGTTTTGTGAGGACGTCAGTCTGGAGTGAGGTGGGGTGATCATGTCAACATACCTAGTATTATACTCATGTCTATTGCCAAGTGTCCCATAGACATCCGCGTTTTCGTGAATATACAAGATAGATCGGTATATATAAGTAGAAGGCAGCGTCATAACCTGGAAGTCAGAGAAAATGGGCTTGCAGTGGGCAATCGGGTTGGCACCGCAGAGCACCCGCACAGCCTTCTTTTGCAAACGAAAAGCTCTTTCCGTATATCCAACCCCACCCCAAAGCACAATGCCATAAGACAGCACACTATGAAAAAGCCCAAAATAGGCTATCCTAAGGGCCGCCGGGGTTAGACAATGGCTGAGATGTCTCAGTAGGAACAGTCGCCGAGACAACGTTGCACAGACCTCATGAATCTGGCCTGACCATGACAGAGTCCTGTCAATTACGAATCCCAAGAGGGTTATATTATTTTGATACAGATAGTCGACTTTACTGCAGGAGAAGGTAAGTTCTTGAGTTTTTTGTTTATTGAGGACTAAGTTATTTGCAGAAAACCATTGCTGGAGAACATTTGTTGCTACGCTGACATCTTCACTAAGCATTCGTTGATGCTTAGCTGTTAACAGAATGGCAGTGTCGTCAGCAAACAAGGTGACATTCGCATCTGGCACGGACAATGGCAGATCATTTATATAAATGATGAAGAGCAACGGCCCAAGAACCGAGCCCTGTGGGACACCGCAGCTCACTGGAAGAGCATCATCACTCGACACTCCACCAAACTCAACATACTGAAACCGGTTACTAAGATACGATTTTATTAACTTTAGAGGGATACCTCTGACGCCATAAAATTTTAATTTGTTTAAGAGCACATCGTGATCGACGCAGTCAAACGCTTTCGTAAGGTCGTACAGAAGTGCCTTTGATACGTCGCCAGCATCGAAACCCCGCACCATACTGTTCACAAAGTGCATAAGTGCATGGGTCGTGGATTTCCCCTCACGAAAGCCAAACTGCGATTCACACAGAAGTTTATTTTCCTCAAAAAACAGTGACAGGCGAGCCTTCAGGGCTTTCTCAATGACTTTACCGAATATAGGGGTAATTGCAATGGGCCTAAAGTTATTTGGTGTATGTTGATCGTCTTTTTTGTGAATGGGAATTATTTTTGAAAGTTTTAGATCCGAAGGAAATACGCCACTCGAAAACACTGCGTTCGTTATGGCTGCCAGGGGACCCACGATGTACTCAATGGTGTGTTTCAATATTTTTGAATTTAAGCCGAAGCAATCGGTAGAACTTGAGTTGTTTAGACCCATAATAATGCCATACATCTCACTCTCAGAGACCGGGCTTAAGAAGAAAGATTTACACGGAGAGGGTGTTTTCGTAAGGTACACATATGGGTCACTGGATTTCCCAATGGATGATACTAGGTCATTTACTACATTGGAGAAGTAAGAGTTAAATTCGTTGGGTGTGATTGAGTTGGGTATAGCCTTTGAGGCTCGGTTAGTTTCATGGTTAATCAAGGTCCAACAACTTTTACTCATGTTGCCGGCTCTAGTTATAAAATTGGCATATGCCTTGGATTTTGTTTCTTTGATCATTCTTTTGTAGTTAGCATTAGCCAGTTTATACTCAGCCCAACTGTCGCGTGGGGAAAATATTCGACACTTGGCTTTTAAAAGCATCACGTGATCCCTCATAAGTTTGAGGTCACGATTGAACCAGACCACGGGGGGACGGAAGGAATTACTGCGCTTTACGACTTTAAAGTGATTCTGGATATTGGCGGTGAAGATATGAAGCAGTTCTTTTGTTGAGTTGGTCGGATCGGCGTTAGTATTAATAAAAGGTTCCCAATCGGTGCTCTCAAAACTTGTGCAGAGGTTATTCAGACCCGCCTGGGTAATTGGTCTGAATTGAATATGGTCATCGTGCACAGAGGAAACATCAAAGTGTAATTCCATAAAAACAGCGGAATGATCAGAGAATGCTGGATCCTCACTGCCCGCAGTGAACAGAGTGGGGGATATATTGACAAGGAAATTATCAATGCAACTTGACGTAGTTTCAGTTATACGGGTATGGTCAGCGACACTAGGGGAGATTCCAAAGGTGGCAAGTAAGTTGACAAAATCCATCGTTAGAGCATTTGAAGTCAGGTTGAATTTGATATTAAAGTCACCTGTAATAATAAGTTTTCTCTTCTTAGAGTAGAGGTCATTTAAAAGAAGTTCTAGCCTGGATATAAATAGATAAGGGTCGCCGTGGCTCCCCGATCTATATACATTGATAACTACGGTATTTTTGTGGGTTAATTCAATGCCGCAAAATTCGGCATGGATGTCTAGTGAGTATTTATCTAAATCTAAAGTTCTACAGTTGACTTTGTGTTTACTATAAATTGATACGCCCCCTCTGACCGCAGTCTGACGGCATCGAAAGCTTTTCAATAGAAAATTATTTACACATATTGATTTTAAAAGTTCTTCATCACAGACAAAGTGTTCAGATAGACAGAGAATATCTACATTTTTATCCAGCAAATAACCGTTGAGTAAGTCAATTTTACTAGAGAGACCATGAATATTTAAGCTAAGAATACTTAGAGTACCTTTATTACTTGGGTTGCTGCCCCGAAGCACGCCGACCGAAAAAACGATTCACGAGCACTCCAGTGGGCCAAATGGAAGGATTAAGAATCTTCCCTGAGTCAGCGTCCAACACCGTGCACTTGAAAGATGCATAACTTTCAGGGAACATGGATCGAATTTGCTCCACTTGAACCTCCGCAACCATAGGCTTCAGATATTCTTCAATGTCACAGGCTCTAGTCGTCGGATGCATCTTGGAGATGTGGAACTGTGTCCTTCTGGTTGCTACCTGTAACTTACAGGACGCAGGGTCTTTAAGACTGCCCACTATCGGCTGAGGTCTGGAAGTGAGCTTGGGACGAGGTGGTCTCTCCACTTTTGTTTGGGGTGGACGGAGATCACTGGCAGGACCGGAACCAGGAACAAGGTTGTCGCTGGAGGTCAAGCTGATGATCTCGCTGCACTTATTCCGCACTGTAGCCTCGTGTAGAGCACCACCAACAGTCGATTCGGTTAATCTTTGTTGTGGGGCTGTAGTTCTCCTCCACCCGTCAGCCGGCACATCAAGTTTAGTGCCTGGATTACGTGCCCCGCCGACAACAACGGGAAGAACCGGGCAGACATGGGATGCGGACTCTCTCTTTAACATAGCCATCTGATCTTGAAGGGAATTAATAACCATTAACTGGTAACGTATTGTTTCATCTTTTTGTTTGAGCAGCTCTTTCAGATACCGTATTTCAGTGAGATGGTTACTGGATATGTGGTCAGCCAACGGCTGGTCGCTGGTATTCCCTGCGTCCACAGTGGCGGATTCAGTGGAGGCGGTGGAGGGCCCAGCGGTCTTGTCGACGACACGAGGGTCATATGTGCAGCAGTCTATTTTATCATCCTGCAGAATTTTAACGAATTTACATATTTTGGCACAAGACTTGTGCATTAGAACACCACAGACGATGCACTTCAGACCCGTGCCAGCAACACCGTCACAGCGCTTACAGGCTTTTTGCACCATTGCTATACGTCAGTTTAAGTTATTTAGCACAAAACCGAAAAACAATCGGATCCGAACTGTACAATAAGTTTTCTACGAACCGTGGGCGGAAACAACCTTTTCACGCGCTCTCCGAAAGGCAAAAAAGGTGGGTGATCCTAAGGAAATAAACCGATCGGTTTATACGCGTAATAAAGAATGATTTCAATGACACCAATAAGTACTGTAGTTCACACCACACTTATGTTATTAGTAAAACACTTTTGAAGATTTAATTTGAACTTTAACTACGATTTTAAGGAAGACACGTGGAGAGAGCACTCAGTAGCTTGTGGTCCGCTTACGCCAGCGGTAATGAATAATAATAATAATAATAATAATAATAATAATAATAATAATAATAATAATATAAATAATAATAATAACAAGGAGCATTATTTAAATTGTGCACCTTGCTACAAGAAACAATAAGATGGTTCGTATTATTTTCGTTTAACTGCAGGGAGTTCGAGCCGAACCATCCAAGCGCTCTTGTTGGTCACACTATCGATACTAGCTCGGGATAAAAGAATTTATCATACGCGTAGAAGGTAGTATTACATAGTATGTGGGAAGGCAAATCGTTGATGTAAACTATGAACAGCAGGAGCCCGAGGACCGAACCCTGCAGCACTCCAGACGATGCCGGTATGCAATTCGACACATTGAAGTCTGCCGCTCAGATAAAGAGCGCAATAATCGGTGAGGCATGCCCCTGATACCATAGCACTTGAGCTTCTGCATCAGCACTCCACGATCCACACAATCAAAAGCCTTCGTGTGCACAAGAGTTTATGTTTTTCAAAATAGTTCAATAATCGATCTTTTAAGATTTTTTCGACGACCTTGCCTATTATATGGATGATTTCAATAGGTCTATAATTTGAAGGGATGTTAGCATCTCCCTTCTCGTGTAGTGGCACATTCCTGCTTGCTTTTAACTGATCTGGAAATATCCTCTCGTCTCGAACATCTGGTTAATTAGATGAGCTATTGGGTTAGCTAAAAAATTTGCGCTATGTTTAAGAATTTTTGAACTTTGATTGTAAATGTCTAGAGAATTAGAATTACTCAAATGTAGAATTGTCCAGGATCCAGTAAAAATAATCCTGTGGGGCTTGATAACCTTCTGATATAGAGCCTTTGATCATTTACCTTTTTTCGTTCTGAAATCTGTCTTCTTTCAACCTAAAATCAGTTTTCACATTAATGAAAACGCCTTCATCGGAAAAACCAGGCTCGACGTTACCAGTGCTGTAAAAGATATCACAAAATTTTACCATAATGTTGTCAATGCAATTTGCTGAATAGTAAGTAATTCTAGTATTTTCTGAAATGATTCCATGCATTTCAAAAGAGGACAGCATGTTCAGTAACTCATTCCGATCAGCAGCATCACTCAAATTAAACTTAACAGTGAAATGAATAAATTTCAGCGGGCAAGAGTTCAAAAGTCTACAAATTCTACAAATATAGAAAATTTGCCTCGAGAGCCCCAGCGATAAATATTGATTCGAATAAGATTAATCACAGGTATATCCGCACCACAAAACTCTGCGTGAAGATCCAAACAATAGATTAGATTAAGACTGCTACAAGCAATGGTATTTTTAACATATATGGCAGTTCCTCCTCTAGAGGCACTGAGACGACAATAATATCCAACTAATTTATAATGTGAACTTTAATAATATTAAGCAACTCCTGGCCATTTATAAAATGTTCACAAAAACACACAATGTCAAAACCATTAGAATTTAGATATTCAGTAACTTACATCCAGTTTACTTAGGAGACTCTGCACATTGTAGCTCAAGACACGAATGCTGTTCCTACCTCTGTCGGTGGTCTTGGGTCGGCCTTTTCTCATGTCAGACGCTTTGGGAAAAAATGATTTATCAACACACCCATGGTCCAGATGGAAGTATCCAAAATGTTTTGCGCTTCATGATCCATGGCCGATACCCTAAAGGAGTAGTAACTCCCAGGATACATTGATGGGACCTGGAACACTTCCACTCCACTCACTATCGGTGCTAGATATTGTCAGACCTCCTCAGCTTTGGTATTTGATTGCAATTTAGTAATATGCAAACAGATTTTACATTCAGCAACTCGTGCACATTTAGAATTAACGCCAAGCGGATTGACCCTATCGTTTAGGACTCTGGAAGTTTTGCTTTTGGACCCACCACCCAGTTCTATTACTGACTGCACCACACAGTTGTTTATTTGTTAATTTATTAAGCGAAAGCGTTTTACAGGTCTATGATGTTTTAGCCCTATTTGCTCTTCAAGGAATATATTGCTTTTTACTAGGCTCACCTCTTCTTTTAGAGCGGTAATGGCTATGGCTTGATTCTGGATAACAAGATTTTTTTTGCTCAAGAATTCTTTCAAATACATAATTTCCTTTTCGCAATCAAATGGAGCTTCAGATCCAGAATCGTCACGAGTTGGAATCGACTCCAAGGACTCACTTCCTTAGGAACAGTAATGAATCTTGTCGCCTCCTAGAATTTTTGTGTTTTTCGTGATTTTAACACACGATTCATACGACATCATGCCGCACTTGATACGCAATAGCCATAATTTTAATTATACCTAAAGATACTCTAACCACAAAGTCGGCTAGGTTTTTACTTTGTAAAACTATATTGATTCAAATAAGAATTGACTACTATCAATCGACCGTGCACAATGTCACTTCCCGTGCATGAGTGAAGCAAAACAGAACTGTCTAAATTCGAAAGGTGATCACGTCTTGCACATTGGATTACACTTTTTAGGAATCGAAATATCTTAATAACAATAACAATAATAATAATAATTATTATTATTATTATTATTATTATTATTATTATTATTATTATTATTATTATTATTAAAAATAATGATAATTATAATACCTACGCAATACCGGTACCCGGCGCACCCAGGCGCACTAGGCTAACAACACGGTGCGCTATGGTTTCTCAGATTGTTACAGACAACAATGATGAGCAAGCTTCCCAATCCACCCCGCTCGGCTGAGGTGTTGGGCAAGATGGGGAATCAATTGGTCTCAACGGAAAAAAGTGATAAAAGCCCTTAAAGGTGTCAGAAATCATACTGCACGTGGCTTAGATAAGATTAACAACTTGAAGTTTTACGCTACTGGTCAAAGAGACCTACAACAGTCTCTAAAGGATAAGAATATTCCAGAGTTTGGCCTCGATAAGCGTGCCCTGTTGACATTATAGAAGGGTCACTTCGGAAACCATCCAGAAAACGATCAACTGTCTGACGGAGCAATACTGCACCACCTTGAAGACAACGAACCATATCGGTATCTCGAAGTCGACCAACACCGAACACAAGAATGTGAAGACAACTCTAAGAAGTAGGTATAGGCAGCGCCTACGAAAGATATGGCAATCGGGATTCTCCGGTATCAACAAAGTGGCCGCTACGAATATGCTTGCGGTGCCGGTGCTTCTCTATTCCTTCGGATTGGTGAAGTGGAGACGAGAATAGCGACGGGATCTGGATGTGAGCACGCGTAAAATGATGCATCTCAATAGTAGCATTCAACCCCGCTCATCCGTTTCCTGAATATACCTTCCACGAGATCAGGGAAGAAGAGGTCTTCTAAGTCTGGAGTGTGGCAAGCTTGTCTTGGGCGTTGTTGCCATTAAAATCGCAAATAGCGCGAACGCACTTCTGAGACTCGTGAGGGATCATGAAACTGCTAATGTCGGAGCATTCTTCTTTAGAGCAGCACGTCAAGCGACAGACCATTTAGGTCTCATCTTCTCATCCCGAATCTCTTATACATTTACTATCAGCTTGCCCGGGCAGGCAGTTTCGAAATAGATCTACCGGCGTTAGGCGGCTCTTCGGGTGCTTTACTATCACTTGAGGCATTCCTACTGTATTGATGAAACACCAGTGCTCCCATACGTTCCAGGTGATATTGAAACAGTAGTGGAAAACAACTGCCACATCTACTGGAATTATGCTTTCCCCACTACAAGCTGACTCCAGGCTAATAAGCCAAACAGAGTTCTGTGGGATAAGCGAAGTAACTCGATGTTTGGCATAGAGTTCTCTGCTCCAGCAGAAACCAACATCGAAATCAAAGAAACGGAAAAGCGAGCGAAATATGTAGAGCTTGTTGGCGAGTTGTGCAGGTTATATGCCGAATGCACAGTTCATTTTGTGGTCCTAATCGTCGGCGTTTTGGGGGAATGAGATACACAACATTCTTGAAAAAATTAAAGAGGATACCGGCATGCCGCGCATCTCCTGTGTGGTCCAAGCTATAGGACGGATTTTTGCTACATAATGATAATAATAATAATAACAATAATGATAATAATAAATATTTTTATTATAGTTTTTTTGCTATAACCATTAACAACAATAACATTAACAGAATTATATCACTAATTAAATTTGATAAATAAGGAGTAAAAGTCAGATACTGTTACATCCCAAAATTTAGCTTTTAAATTAACTAAAGCTGCCTGTAAGTTGAATTAACAGAACAAAAATATATATTCCATTCAGAATAATAATAAACCAAATAAGCAATAGCTTTTACCAATTTGCAAGGTTGTCATCGAACTAATTAAGGATATTTAGATTCCGGGAACGGAGAGCGGGATTTTACAAACTTGAATATTTAGATACGAATTTGCAAAATAAAGACCGCTTTTAGAAACAATTAATTTATTATGGGTTAATTAGGCTATTTTGCGTTGGAATTATCTAATAAAACATGTTCAGAAGGAGGTAAGTTTTGCCAGTAGTGATTTTACCTTTTCAACGTAACCTTTTGGATGTTGATTTTTTTGCAGTTTTGTATTTCTGTTTTTTATGTTTCTTTAAAATCTTATCCATAAATGACTTATCTTACTATCCAAATTCCCAGAAAAAATAAACTTAGGCATAAATTTAGATTTCAAAAATTTCAAGCAGAGATAGCGACATGAATGGACATGAACCTAGTTAAAGCACTACGGATAACTGTACCGCAAGCAAAGAGCGCTTGAACTCCCGAAGAATATTACAGTTACAGTGAAGCAAGGTTAACTGCTGTCACCCCGTGGATTAAACAGAAACAGAGTATTCCCTTATTCTTGGATTTATATAAAAATTATAGGAAGCAGTTTGGAACTTTAAAGATAAGGAATCTGAAACCTCCGAGCCTAAATGCATCTAATGCTTCAATTTGATATATATTTTGCAATTTAACTATTATTCTTGTTTTGCCTTTATTTTAGTTGAAAACAATTAAAATCCCTTAAACTTTAACCAATCAAAACAAAAAATCTATAAATTTGAAGATTATAATTGATTCCAAGCGAATAATTCCGTTACCGAATACAGAATCTCTTCAATACGTTTCGAATGACTTCAAAATTTAATACGCCTCCTCCGCATTTTGAATTATAACTATTTTAATTTTTAATTTTCATTGGGCATCTGCTGCTTTTGAATAATGTTGCGATGACTGAAATAAACAACATCAAAGATGTTGTTTAGAAAAGTTGTCCGAATATATCCGTGAGGTTGTTTTTTTTTTTGGATACATTTCTAATATTAACCCACCTCAGAAAGACATTGAACTGCCGAAATCTATAACGTCGCTTATGTGCTATTTAGGCTTTTGATATTTGCCAGTTGAATGAGAGAATCCTACCAATTTTATACTTTTTTGTCCGTTCAATCTCTGTCGAAAGGGAAACTTAATTGCCATTGCCATGAAAACAGAAACACGGCGTTTTTGCTACGGAAAGAAACATCTGGCTCGGATTATGACAAATTAAGCCCTCTTTTTAATTCAGAACTAAAGCGGAAAAATACAAATTTACTTCCGGAATCGTAAATCAAGTTAAGCCCACGGTCGACGTATTACAAACGAAGATGAAAAACGACTCTGTTAAATTTTGTAAATTACGTCAAATTATACAACGCAAGAACGGCGGTTTATCGTTCCTGAAAAATAGTTGTAGCAACAACGACATTTTGTACCTCTTCAGGCAGCAATTTTTGTAATACATTGTTTTTTACCAAGTTACAAAATCAATAAATTGCAGATTATTGTCATTGGTCTGCGACAGGTATTTATTTACCCTATGAAATATCGGATATTAAGGCTTCAACAACCTAGTGAGAACTTTTTAAAAATTATTATTTGATTATAATAATTATTTAGATGTTTCTCTAATTGTTACAACACTAACAGCACAAAACATAAACTTTCTTTTTCAATTGTAATTTTCTCTTTGTCCCTTTTTTCCTCTAAGAGCTTACTTCAAGTATCCAATTAACGTTTTATATGCATCCATAATTACATTTGTTTCTCAGTTATTTTTATTATTATTATTATTGTTATTTTTATGGATTTTCTTTACTTCATACTTCGATTCCACATAAGCAAACTCATAACATTGCATGAGGTGGCGATCGGGTGTCACCAATTAATACAAACTATTAATAATGTTTGTCAACTTTATTATTAAATATAATACCAATTTTTGGCAATATCTTTTATACCGGATGTCTAGCACGCCACTGATTAAATATGGAAACGAACGAATCCAACGTTTCCAAGCCGGTGGGGATGATCTGCGACGCAGGCAATGCGAATCCAAATTGGCCTTCGTCGCGCAGCTCATACGTATAAGTCAACGGAACTCCGAAGGTATGTTTGACCCAATCTACGCTGCTGCCGGTTGCAATGTCTAAAAAACATCAACAAAGAATGCGTCAGTGTAGAATGTTGCATGAATATAGCTTCAATCGATTCATTTCGTTTCTTTGCGAAAATATGACGAGAAAGTATCGACACAAGTGCTCAACATACGTACATATTGTTTCAGCAACGTTTCCGACAACGTATCTGGTTCCATACCTTGCAGCCAAGTCACTTACGGCGCGAAGACCGATTTCTCTCTAAAAATTTATACGTTATTATTATTTCACAAGAATTAATTGCTACGATATGCAAATTTCACTATTTTTCAGATTTTATAAAAGTTTATAAAAGGTATTGACTTATAATAATTATGAACCAAAATAATTGCTATTTGAAAACGGGGAAATTAGTGACTCTAGAAAATTGAGGTTATGTTCTCTTGAATCAATTTTTTTTAAAGATGTTTTTCTCCCTGGTTGTCCAAACACTTCAAATAATAATCCAGACAAGATATTTGTTATTTAGTGCGAAAAACAAAAACAAAAAGACAGGTAAAAATAAAAACTGAGCATAGATGATACTCCAATGGTCCCGATCTAGTTCTACATATTTTCACTTAACAACCAACCAGTCAGAAACAAATAAGAATAAGGGAAAACTATGAAACGTTAATGTCAAACCAGCCAAGTACATGTATATTCCTGATCCTCAATGTAAATAGAGATAGACATAAGTTCGTGTGATAGGGAAGCAGTGGAAGATGAGAAAATTAAATAAGTCTAGTTTAGGACCAGGTTTTTGACATTTTAGAAAATAATCTAGCTATTTGTACAGGAATTGATACGTATTGGATTTATAACTTTAACAAACATATTAAATTAATGATTTAATGAAAACAAATAATCAACTTCTAAATCTTAAAGGAAGAAAATGCGGTACATAAAGAGTTGCTGCCAAAAAATATTAATTAATATGAACTAAAAACCCAAACTATTATCACCTATTACACTAAAATACGTATTATATTAAGAAACGCCTCACCAACGACAGCAAACTAAAAATGTTTGCCTGCTAGAACTTTACACATACAACAAGCGATACAAGCACTGACATCATGACCACTGAGAGGGTGTCTATCGAATTTGAACTGATATATAGCGAGTGGACAGTTAAGAAGAGCACTCGCCGCAATCTCGGAAAGTAATGGTAAGGGACTTTAAGTGAAATTATTTATTACTAAAGTCTCCAAAATTCAAATGCAAAATCAAACAGTTTTACAACTAGAAAAGAATTTTTTACAAGCAAATACACTATAAATTGAATAGCTGCAACGCTAATATGATTAACACTTAAGCACTGCCATTACAATTTTTTGTGGCTCATGGATTATATTGAAAGAGTATTAATTACTATTAAAATTTTACATATAACGTTGGCGTTTTAACAGTAAATTTACATATATTTTGCTAAAAGAACGAAAATTTAATAATGGTAGGTCTCTGAAAATATTCCCAAACATGCCCAATTATTTAGAGTTTTTACTTTTTCAACTGATATAAGTTGTCATTTGTTGCAATAAAAGTGATATCTTTGTATTTAATTTTTTGAAAAAATAAATTTTATTTCTAGTGATGTTGCAAAACACTATCTAACTTTGACGCCTCCTGGTGGCCATTAAAGAAATTTAAAAATAATTGCATGAATGGTGGCTATGCTTACACTAAACCTGTTAACCCATATAAATAAATATACAGGAAAATGAATTAAACATATCATATGTCATCGTAAATGTGCATTTTAAAAAATTATTGTTTTGGTAACACAGATTTGTACAGCAGCTTATTGAAAGCATATTTTTTCTTTAATATTTAAAATTCATTCGGTAGATTATTAAATGCTTTTGTTACGCAATAAGCTGAAGGCGATAGGGTATGGTCTGTTCATAGATATAAGAAAGTGACCAATTGCTTTTGAATGGGATTATCCAAGGGTGGTCATTAACATATAATGCAACAAGATTATTACCTAAAGTTTCGGAATTTAAATTCAGGTAAAATTGTGGTCCGTAATAGAAAATAATTCTATACCTACCTGTGTTTAATTAGTTTGGTTAGTGTAAGTTTATTAGTAATCATTCTTATTTCGTGTGTAATACAGCGTATGTTGAATCGTGTGCGAATTATGCAAAATATGTGCGAGTCTAGTGCATCTCAGGAGATGCTCCCGCCCAAATGTAGAAAACACCATTCTATTAAGACTAAGACTAAGACACATTGACAACTGTATGGAAAATTGTGAATAATCCCATTTCAGCGAGGAAAAAAAGAAGCGATGCTGATATTTTCTCGAGTGCAGATGAAAGTGATCAAGATATAATACGGCGTAAAATTTACCAGTTATACGAGGAACAAATCGTGCTTATATTAGATATCTAAATTAGGATGCATGAAAAAGATGAAACCGGTGTTAAATGTTACTACCTTATGGAAGAATATTCAACAAATGGGTTTTAGATTTAAAAAGTTGACAAAAAGCAAATTGTAATGGACAATGCAAGTTATCACAGTAGACAGTTGACTAAAACCCCTTCCTCATGTGACACAAAAGCAACAATCCAAAACTACATGTATAATAACGACATTTATTTTCATGAAGATTATATCAAAAAGCAATTAATTGAGGTTCTACAAAGCTTGAACCTACAAAAGGAATACGTCTGCGATAATTATGCAAAAAATCTAGGGCATACAGTTTTAAGGCTTCCACCTTACCACTGTATATTTAATCCCATTGAACATGTTTGGCACCAACTGAAATCTACCATTCGCCGTGACAATGTTTTTCCCCGTGTTAACTCCAATGTCCTCAAACTTATAGAAACCGAAGTTTTTAACATCCCTCCACAAAGTTGGGCAAATTCTGTTAAACATATAGCAAAAGCAAAAAGCATATTGCAATTAATATAGAACAAATAATAATTAGAACACGCGATGATAGCGATAGTGATACTGACATATTATGTGAATAATTTTCAGTAATTTAAGTAGGTAATAAAAATAATTTGTAATTTTATTTTTGATTTAAACATCGATACATAAATAAATAAATATTGATTAATATCTTTAATAATAAAACCCCAAATAATTAAATTCTAAGCAAAGTACGGACCTGTTCGGCCATATTTCATTCTTACAGCTTGCCCGGATCTTTCCTTAATTCGTATCAGTTAGTCACTTTCTTATATTTATGAACAGACTTTACTAACTTTCCACCGCTACTTCTCTAGGAGGGCAAATTATTTTTGTGATTCGTTACATGGAGTTACACAAAGCGTTTACACAGTGTTACTCGAGTAATGCTACAGTGCAGGTTAAATATGTTGATCGCAAGGTAACAATAGATCAGAAAATATTCTGCAAATAATTTTGTAACGTCCCCATGGCGACATCCCTTAATTAACAGGAACGGTAAATTTTCAACATTCGAGTGGGTTTGTTTGACTTACGCCAAAACTTACCAACTCCCAGTAGTTGTCCAAAGGCTGGGTGGTGTGCCCGTACGGAATCAAAAGCATCTGACTGAAAGAGTGCAAACTGATGTAAGCTTCTAAATCGTTCGAAACGCTGGTGATAAAATCGGAGAAGCTATTCGTAGAGGATTCCGAAAGGGGATTTGGTCCGGCATAGAGATCGCTGCATGGCTGACTAGACGCTCCGCCATTCTGCATCCACTGGTATGGCCAGTTGCGGTTGGGATCGGCACCAACGCATAGGAAACTGTACGGGGTGCGAGTCTTACGCCACATGCGGTTCTAAACGTGGAATGTTGTTAAGATCAAAGTGAAACGAGGGACTTTTGAGTACGTACGCTGGTGTGAGTGTGAACTAAACCGTCGGGATTCGTGACAGGGAAAAAGTACCAGTCGTAGGCCTCCGCCACTGCCCTTACTCTAGGGTCGTCGCTCACAATAAACTGGTTCAAAATAAATGTAGCAGTGGCCGAGGTGATCCTGAAAATAATCGATTTCTTATAGAACATATTCAAAATTCAAACCGATCATAATGATCCTTATGATCGAAGTAATTCGAATTTGCCAATTAATTATGGATTAATTAGCTCCAGTACGATCTAATAAATTGGGTTGGACAAGAAAGTAACTGTGACCTGATTGCCAAAAATAATTGTAAGGGGCGTACTTGTTTGGTGGTTGTTACATCGTTGGCATTGCCATTCTTGGGCTCCTTAAAACTTGTAAACATTTGCTAGGAAAGCGGCTTTTTTAACATTTGACCTTTTTCCTTTTGATTCTTGATATTTTGAGTGTGTTTTTTTTTTTCAAGGGACTATATTCTTTCGCTATTCACAAATTCGGTCGCAAATTTGTTTTATAGTATTCAATTCAGCATCGAGAGATGCGTCATTGCGAAGTGTTATTAAATAAAGTATCTTTGCATATTTTATCTAACTTTTTAATAGTTACCAGAAAATTAGACAGAGACCTAACATTTTCGAAGAAGATTCTTCCTCGAACACGGAATTTTTAATCTAGACTAATCAACAACAAATTTACTAATACGCATACTGTCAAAAACTATATATATAATATAAAGCTATAAATATAAAGCTCATCTATCATTCACCTGAAAGTACTCATTACGGATTACGGATTACGGATTTTATTTGTCCTTTAATAATATCAGAGTTATATTTTATACATACCCAATAATAATTTGCATTATATTTACATTAAATGTAAGCATAATAGAAATAAATATTGTTA
Organism: Cylas formicarius; assembly: GCF_029955315.1. Taxonomy (NCBI): domain Eukaryota; kingdom Metazoa; phylum Arthropoda; class Insecta; order Coleoptera; family Brentidae; genus Cylas; species Cylas formicarius. Next base: position 19,182,717 of record NW_026844319.1, read on the forward strand.
TTATTAAATTTATTCTTCTTATTTTGTAACCCAAAGCAATAATGGAAGTTACAGGCTACTCAAAACTTCTGAAGTGTTTCCTAAACTTACCATTCTCTCGCATGGATATTAGCTTCAATTATCACTGCCTTTTTACGGATGTTGGAAGGGTATGACAGTTTAACGCCAAGAATGGGACGCCCTTGGAAAGTGGTGCCGCCGTGAACGAGAGTGACTTTGTCGTCGTAGTTGAGCGCAATGTTCCTTAGCCAGTCATAAATCTGGAAGAGAATATTTAAACCTTTTAGCATATATTTAAAAAACATGTATCTCCCTATTAAGTTATATATTTGCTCAAAAACTGATTTATAATATCCAATATTTTTTATTTTGTAATTTAAGCTAGACGGCGCCAGAATTGTCACGAATCACAAATACTATCAGTAGAGCTTTTAATACGTTTCTTCACGTCAATTCTTTTTATTGCAACATTCATAAAGATTATTAAAAATGATAATTTAAGTTCAATGTCATGTTCAATAATCACTATCAAAAACGTTTCAAATCGAGGCAATGATCAAATTTTGAAAATTCTTTCGTTGGTTCATGATCTTGCCAATCATAATCACGGTTATCGGTACTTGAACTATATCAGCGACTGTACGTCATTTTAAATATCTACCAGAATGTGGAAAACATGCGTCCCGAAATCCATAGTATCCAAGAAACACAGTATGAGACTTTTAAAATTGAATACTCACTTCATCAAGAGTGTGGTACTGGGTCCAAGTGAACTGACCGGCCATAGTAGACGGTCTGAAACCTTCGTTATCGAAAAGTTTCTGCGCATCGGGTACCACGATCTCATGGTCGATGCCTAGGTCAAGCAATTCCTGAAACTCATCCATTTTCCTAGGATCGACCATCAAATCTACAGTGGTGTTAACACCGTGAAGCATCGTCCAGAAGTTATAACTGGAGGCCGGGGACTCCTCTATTTTTTTGAGTGCCTCTACGGCTTTCTCATTCCTGGGAATGAGCCTGTAGACCGTGTGGTTGTCGAACCTCATCAGTTCTGCTGCGGCCTGGCTTAAAGCCACTGCCGCGAGGACTGCGAAAACTAGCTTCATTTCTCTGCAATATCAAATAGTCCAACGATGAAATACCATATCAATCAACGTTTGATAGTGGTTTTTGGTCAAATTCAGATTAAAGGATGAATAGAATTTTCTCTACTAAAGCTTAAACATCCAAATTTCCAAGGCTTAGTTATCAAAAATGTATTCACTTACCTTTCGTAGTGCTCGAATGCCAGTGAAGTTACTTTTCAGGCGATTATTAAGTTTTTATAGACGTTAATCAAATCGCACACGAAGAATCTTATCATAGTACTCGAATATTTGCGACGTCCTTTTCGACAACCATTTTATCTCGCACTCCAAGTCTAATAAGTTTTGTCTTGTTTCTTTTTTCTGTTTTATTAACGCGGAAATGGGGGGTTATATGTTTCCGTGAAATTTTGTATTTGTATCATTTTTCAACTTTAGTCACAGTATAACGTACATTCCAACAGTCCCTAAAATAAAAATTAAAAAAGAAAAGTCTAATATAACTAAACCTCAGTTTAATATAAGTCACGTCTTTTATTCTTCATTGGAAAAATTTACAAAAATGTTATCATGTGTTGGTGAATAAAATTAAAAAGACAAAATGCACAAATTATTTAAAATAAAAAAGGAAAAGTTTAAGTGCAAGATACAATTTAAAACGAAGTAAAGAAAAATATAACAGTAAAATCTGAATTCACGCCTATGATCCTTAGTCAAAATGGCTGAAATTCTGAAATTATGTTAAAAAATAAAAATTTCACATTTTAAAGGCATTTTTACAAGACGCTCGTTTATATTCCCTTTCGATTGGGATTCAGAATATGTGTAAAGTTATTTGAATTTGAATCATGTACGATTCGCCATGAACGGTAAATATAGAATTCAGTTTAGTTATCATACTATTTATCGATACTGATTTTTTTCCTAATAAAATTCAGCTCATTGTAAGCGTAGATAATGTTTTATCAATGGAGTGTATCGTTACTTTCATTTTTTGTTTCGAATCTTCATTGGATGGAGTGCTTGAAATTACTTTCAAAATTGCTGTTTTTATCAAAGCTCCGAGTAAATCAATGTTTGTACTATAGGTTTATTTTATGTACCGGATTGTATGGGATTACACTTATCTTAGAACTAATAAAAAATATCCAAAAAAAAAACAGAAACAATATATTATACTGTTACTTATACAAGGTGCTTGTATTTTGGTAGACAATCAACAACTTTTTTATTTTCAATAGTATGTACTCCGTGTGCCAAATAAAACGACCTACTATACGATCTGGAAACCCATAGGAGATACGAAAAAAGTTTGGTACAAAAGTTTCTTGGACTCTCCTGAAGATTTAAAATAATATAATTTTGTTGATACAGGGTGTCCCAAAATTGTACCCTCCGACGTCAATTTTGTTATTTTAAATGGAACACCCTATATGTATCGACATTTTTGGAATCCTTAGTTGAAATAAAGGTCACTTTCTTAAGAAATTCCTATTCGAATTTTCCATAATTTAGGCAGAAATGGGGGTTATCTGTTTTTCATATTTTGCTTGCCCCATATAATATTGAATAACGTAACTTATTTTATTATTAATTTATTATCTAAATTTCCTTGTCATTGATGTGTTTGAGAAATTTTAAAATTTTCAAAAAAATACGTTTTCCACACAAGTTTAGAAGTCACCTATAGTCAATTGATTCTTCCATTTTGTATTTTGTATTTGTATTTTAATAATTTTGTGTCCTCATTTTTTCCAGTTTTCCATTAAATATTTCAGCTACAAATGAATTCATAAACCAACCATATATATAATAAAATAGCCACTTATAGCACTTTAAATTGTTTTATTCTCCAAGAAAGTAGTCTTAGTTCGATGGAGTTGTTTTCCTTTTTTCGTATTCTTCGAAGATTGTAATAATGGAATCCAAGGTTTCTTCCCCTGACGGTATTATCTGATCGGCGGGCAAAATAAAACCGGCACTACCTTTGTCCCTAAGCTCGTAGGTGTAAGCAATTGTAGTATTAAAAGTGCCTTTAACCCAATCCATACTGCTGCCGGTAGCAACGTCTGTGAACACAAAATAGCATATTATCTGCAATACTAAGGTTAAATACAGGCAATACAAGAAATATACGTATCTGCGAATCGTTTGTCAAAACATGAATTTAATTTAAAAAACAGATGATAGGTTTCCATTTCGAAAACTCACCAATCGAAATCGACATTCGAGAATCGTATAGATCAACGATTTACTGTCAGAGACATCTATTAAAAATTAACAAATTCACCTATAGGTGAAAAATAAAATGCGAAAAATTTATTTTGTTACTGTTACATCGGTATTGTTGTATTTTAAAAATTGATGTCTGCGTTCTTTGATTTTTTTCGAAATTATTCTAACAGACTGCGCTACATAAACAGCTACTAGGCATTCTACGATAGTAAACACCACAAAGAGAAACCTCTCCTTGGCCTTAACAAGATGTTTTGGCAAATAATATAGATTTCTTGTTTTTCATGTTTTACCTGTACTAACCAAACTTTCTTAATGGAATCCTTGTCTAACCTAAATACTGATTATTATCTCTTATTCAGTATTTGCGACTACTATTTCTTATACATTCTTTTTTAAAATAACTTACATATACAAAAAAACTTCTTGTTGCTTAGAGTAGGAACGGAATAAAGGAAAATGCAAACCCTGCCCTCTGGCAAGAAACCATTTTGAGATTTTTATGCGATACGAAATTGGTTCGTACTTACAGATGGTTTCGGCAATATTTCCGACAACATATTCAGTACCGTACCGGGCGCTCAGAGCTTCCATGGCCTTTTCGCCGATTTCTTTCTAAAATTGAATAACATTTAGAAATCTTTTTCTTATGACTTTTGATTAATGATTTAATGATGATTAAATGAATGATTAAATCATACTTGCCATTTTCTGGTAGTTGTCCAAAGGCTCCGTCGTGTGACCATACGGAAGTAGAAGCATTTGAGAGAACGAATGAAAATCGAGGTAAGCCACCAGAGTGTCCGCTATGGATTCTATAAATTTGCTCATGACTTCGACACTGGGCTCGGAAAATGGTCTGCTGCCAGCGTACGTTTGTGAACATGGGTTTTGTGAAGCACCGCCGGTCATCCAAAGGTAGTCCCAGTTTCTATTCGGGTCGACGCCCCAGCAGAAAATGTTTTGACGCGTGCGTGTCTTTCGCCACATCCTATCCTGTTTTACAATATTTTTGGAAATTAATTTTGTTCCGATGCCCGAGTTTTTGCACTATGACTATTTAGAATCAGGTCATATTGTAATAGACCCTACTGTAACCGTAATTTCCAAACGGGACACATCACGTGACCGATTGGAGACACTCGCGTGCTCGAAGCCCCCCATCGCTTGGAGCGGAGGCAAGTGGCGGTACATATTTCATATTTAATGAAGTACTTTCCCATTTTTACCAATTTCTTTTATCATATTTGAAGAAATTACCCGGAAATATAATATTAATTAGAGACAGAGTACTGTCAAATAAACATGCACAAAGCCGAACACGAAATAGGAACATGCCACTGCTAGGAATCGACAATAGGAATTCTGCAATAATTTCCTACTATAAATTTAATATGCTCTTGAAAATTAACCAGTCAAATAAATACATCAGATTCTTCCACATTTTATTCCACTTCCATTAGGCTTAGGTGCCTCTTAAACCCCTTCAGCTTAGCAAATGTCTTGTAAATTCAGTGAATGAGCTTCTAAGACATTCCTTCGCATGTCCCTATCCTCGCGTATATCTACCATAGGCAGGACCCCTTTCCAATCCATTTTGGCGAAACGTTAGCAAGTTCGACTCAACAAAAAAGATGAGGTAGAATCACGAAGTTTTCTAAGTAGTATTGCTTCGCCTTGTATATATACTGTATTGGTGGAATACTTAAGTAGGGTCTTCAAAGCTGCAATGGGCGTTGCGCTCATAGTTCCACAAACGCATACATTATCGTAAATCCATTGTAATAATGAAAAAAATATATATGTTTGCTCTGTGACGACCGTTGAACTGAAATCAAGCATTTTCCAAAATGAACACTAAAAATGCACTTGGTGGACCATTTATTATTGGTAACAATTATCTAAACACAAAGAAACTTATACTTTTATTAAAATATCTTATTTCTGTATATACAGAGTGATTGTTATTTTCATGGACAAGTAATAATTTCTTATTTTAGATTCCATGGCCATTTTGAGTTCTTCAGAACTTATAAGACATATTTTATATATAATAACCTATACCTGAGTCTTACCGTTTGTGACATATTTTGAGTTTTATGTCAAAAGTGACGTGTGCAGATCTAAATATGCCTATCGATTTTTCCGTTTGTTACATTTCTGGGATTGATTGTGAGACTGTAGTTCAAATGAAAACACATTTTTATAACTTTATTACATTTGACATTTGAAATCTTTTTAGCATTAAGCATTAACGAAATGGTACCCACTAAAAAGTTTTTAAATTTCTTTGATATATAAAACTTTTAGCAAAAATATCTTTTTCTTTCTAAATGTTGTAAATTAAACTATCTTTTTCATTTCTTTTTAGTTGATATTAGCTTTTTTGTTAATTAAAAAATGTTTTATACACTTCAGATTGTGGCATAAAACTGTCAGACATTTATTTTCAAACTCACAGAAAACCAAAACAGTGATGTTTCTGAAGAGTTTGATTGTTTTTTTTGTGGTTTCATAGTCACAGCACTTTTACAATACGAAATAGGCAACTTTGTACAAAGTTATACTTTCTTAAAATGCGAAATACAATAAATAAATTAAAAATAAAATTACAAAAACGGGGTATTTATTTATTTTTTAAACAGGCCGCTAAAGGAGATATCCTTCTATAAGAAAATTAACCCCAATTATTTAAGGCTTTCAATCGCGGAAATTGATAGATATACTTAGACTTGCAAACGGCCACTTTTGACATAAAATCCCAAATATATCAGAAACGGTATGCATGAAACATGTCTAGAATTTTCCGAAGAATCCAAACATTATTTGTTCTATTAAAAATAAGAACATTGATACTAGCCCACGAAGACACATATGCTTGTATATATTGTCTCTAAAACTTTTTGATATATTTTTAACAGATTGCGAGAAAAGATATCATCCCATAATTAATGAGCCGCCCTGTACATTTAATCATAGTTTTCTGAGAATCAGTTTTCAAATCGTCACCGTTTTTATATTCGGCAGAACAATCTATAACTTTTAATTATATAGTTATTAAAAATATAGGGGTCCCGCCTAATGCTGATAAAACAGGAACTTATGAAGCAACAACGAAAAAAATTGAAAAAGTTCATTCGACATGCTACATGCGCGAGATTTTAAATCTCGTTTTTAACCCATGAGCTAGCGGCATTCAACAACCAACATGGCCGCTGACAGATCGTCAATTAGTTTGGATGCGGTATTTTTTATTTCATCTCAAAATCTGAACTGATGCCATTAAATTGTCAGGTAAAAAGAAGTTAAGTGTGTGGATATCGCAAACTGTAGGTTAGTACTCTCCAAGATAATATCATAGCCAACTGAAGCGCATCAAATTTTACATTAGTAGGGTCACGTTTTACTCACATTTGTGTGTGAATACTCGAATCCATCTGGGTTCATAACGGGGAAAAAGTACCAAACATATTTATGAGAAAGCGCCCTGATGGTTTCGTTTTCGAAGTTATTGACGAACTCGTTCAGAATATATGTGTTCACAGCTGATGTAATCCTAAAAATTACGTGTCAACCTACCCTACTCTACTCAAACAAGTTCGGCTGGAGGTCGTCATCCAGAAATCGAGAAAAAAAATAAACTTAGATCCGAAAATGCTTAGTTTCAGTCTGCATGCCCGTAATGAAGCTGATAGCGGGCATTTTCATCATTTTCTTTAGTGTTAATTTCTTAGATTTATTGTGTAGCAAAGGGTACAAAAAATAAATGTTCATAAAACTACGTTTTGTCAATTTTTGGGGAAGAAACTTCTTCGGACCTATGTTTATATGTACCTTTCTTTTTCTTTTTAACGGATAACGAATTTCCAGTCGAGCAATGATACACCCTGTATGGGTAAATGTCCACACCATTCTCTAGCATGAATATTGGACTCCATGAAAACGGCATCTTTCGGAACGCTGCTGTCAAAATCCAGTTTAAGCCCAATGATATCCCTTCCCTCGTGAGTTTTTCCAGGTCTCAGCACTGTTAAAATTTCGGAATTGTTGCTTGCGAGTTCCAATAACCAGGTGTTTATCTAAAGTGTTTGCCGTGATTTATTTGAATAATTTCGATGTGTATAAACCTAGAAACAGTTCTTGTGGGTTACCTCATCCAGGGTGTGATACCTGCGCCATTCAAAGAATCCATCGTCTTCTTCAGAAATCGGGTTTTCGTTATCTATTAATGCTTGTACGTCGGACACCACCAGCTCACTATCGACGTTCGCAGAGTCGAACATATTATCAATTACGTCCTCCATATGGGGAGGGATCATTAATTCTGCTGGGGTACCGACTTTTACTGCGGAACTCCAAAACTGGAATGCGGTCAAATCCGAACTCTGTTGTTCCAGTTCCCGCAGCGCCTTAAGGGCAGATTCGTCCTTGGGAGTGAGTTTGTAGACCTTATAGTTATCGTACCGGACTTTGGCGGTTGCCAGTTGTCCAGATACGGCTACCATCAGCAACAGCACAGCTACGAGACCCATTATTCCCATAAAACACTTCTTACTTCCGAATACCGATCTACTGCTCAATAGTCGCAAGCGATATAGATATTTATTTACAAATTGTTGGCGTATAATCCTACCGAATTATTCCTACATTTGAATTGACGCAGTAATTCCCTTATGTGTGATAATAGCCCGTTTTATGGGCGCTGTATTTTATTCTGACGTATCAATCGTATCAATAAATGTCGCAGAGTGATTGATGTCGCAAAAAAAGCAATTGGAAGATTTGAAAAACGCCAAAAACCTTCTATATAAGTCTATGTCTTCATACATATCAGCAATTCGTGACTGCTAATTATTTCCAATAAATTATTGGTTTTCGCCTATTTTTTATTTTGAGAACTATTCTAAGCTACCATGGATTTACCAAGTCAATGACAATGGTGGCTACTCCTCTTAACCCCCAATAGTTATGCCCCCGATTGCAGAACTTTAGTTGAACGCGAGTGCATTTAGAAGAGGAGAAATATCTCATTATCGAGTCTGAGGAACTGTAAAACTCCCCTTGGAAGAGGCAACTTACTATTCAAGATACGCTGGTGCACTATTAGGAGAGGTTACCCCATGAATGTACAATGGAACCAAAGGGCTAATTACCAAGGCGGTTTTTTATTTATGGAATAAAAATACCAGAAACATTTTTGATAGACTACATTGACAAATTTCCATAGTTTATACATGAAATGTCTACATATTTTAGTAAAAATATTTAGCACCTTTACACACATTCAAAATACTTATATGTAAGTAAATAAATTAGAATCAAAATTGTTGGAGGCAAATTTATTTATAAAAATTCTTATTATCATATACAAAAATAGCAATATTTATATAGTCCTCTTGCTAATATTGGTATAACCTATACCCACACAAGTTAACAACACTTTTTTTGATCCTGTTCCACCTTGATCTTCCTCATTTTCATAGTTTTCTATTTTAAAAGTGACACCAAAAAATTCCCTCAGATTTCTCAAAAAACCTATTGTATATTCCGTTAGAGGTCCAAGGACGATTTTTGAAACATCTTTTGGACCAAGAGCCATATTTAGAATGGCCAATGATTGAGAAGTTGAGTCTGTAATACCACCAAGATATATCTCATAAAGTAGCCTTTGCGCTGCGGCTACACCCAAATCTTCTGGAATTGAGGGCTCTTCTCCCTGTGATACTAAGTTTGATATCTGCTCTGAAGAATAGATGACACCATTGGTTGTTTCGGCATACAAATGCATGCCAAATCCAGGACTTTTACCTGACTGTTTGCCTTTGCAGTGGTCAGTGCTTATATAAACATCAGGTATAAAGTTGAGCAACACACCTTTGGCTTTTTCCACCATCCTATTTGCCATGGCTGGAGATACTCTTAGTGCATAAGCTGTGCCCCTTATTCGTTTTACCATTCCATTATCTAGTATCTGTACCGGCCGCAGCTGTTTTCGGATCGGGCATTTGAACACTACTTCTCCACCTCCCAAGGGACGCATGCCCCTTTTAGTTACTTTTAAATCCAATTCTTCATCATCTAGGATGAATTTCTTTAGTGTAGAAATCATCGATGTCTTCATTAAATCTACAGACGGATCGACGTTAGTACATGTCACACCTTGCAAGGTTACATTTAGGGGTTGTTTGCAAAAACATCCGATCATAAACAGCGCTTCTAAATAATACCCTAAAATATTTACTAATTATTACGGCAAAGTCTGAAATAACCTAACTTACCTAATCCTCTTTGTAAGGAACAATCGTGCTGAATTTTACCTCCCACTAATAAACCAGGTTGAAAAAATAACGAAGTACCGGTTTCATTCAATTCTATAATCGTGCCGTTCGTAAGTTTATCAAACAAACGGATCAGGCTAACTTCAAATTCTTTCAAGCCCGGTTCGTCTTCGGATTTCGATCTAATTTCCGTAATGTTAATTGACTTTCCACTTAAAACCGAAAGTACCAATCGCTGTTTGAAGAAATTGCAGCCTTTATATTGAAGAACGTCACTCTTTTTTGTAGAGAGCAACATTTTACAATTAATATTATTGTAGATTACGCCGTCAAAATACAGGTTAGCTAGCCAAACTTCTTCTTTGTTTGCACCAATTGCAAAAATGCTCAGTACTGACTAGTCCAATCATGTTAATAATATATTTCGAATTTGGTCAAATTGAATTGTTGGAAGACCACATAATTAGCTAGTAATAACTTTATCTAATTAGATTGCGTTAACCAAAAAATCATTTCTTAATTTGGTATATTTAAGTATTGACAACATGTGAAAAGATGAACATAATCAGTGCATTTTTTTTCTTTGCGCTTAATTGGGCTCATCTCAAATTCGGAAATGCACGCATTTTCCGGCATTCGCTGAGGAAAATTGACCGATAACAATTTTTCACGCACACAACACCCAAGGCTCCCGGTGGGAATCGAACCCAAAACATCCGGCAAATTCGAGTTCGCAGGTCATCGCCTTCCAACCTAACCGAACCCTAATCAGTGCATATGCCAGCAGCAACGAACACTGGTTATTTCTGGTCAGTTTCGGCAAAATATTTTGCGTCTAACGTAATGTTGGTTGAAAGAATACGTGTCCTGCTACAATTATTTTTGAAAACGTAGTATTGATCATTTTGGCTTTGCCTTATATTTAAATGGTGCTTGGGAGCGCTTGGAAACTTTCAAAATGTGCTCGTGCTGTGAAGATGAATATTATGAAGTATCTTGCTCGGTAGAGGAACGAATAGGTGATATGTTTTTTTGTTGCTTGTATCCATTTGACTCTATAAAAAAAATATGTTCCATCTTGTTTCTTTTATTTGACATTCAAGGGCGCGGACCGTCAATTTTTTTTGAAACAATAAGTTTTGATTATTCCACGAAGCGGCTATTATAAAATTCCAAGGTTGTAGTATTTAGTTTAAATATGTTAAAATATGGAACAAAAACTTATTCCTCCTATGCTTTCATCGCATCCCATCGCATTAAAGAATGTATTATATTTATATTTATTATTTACCTCTGGACATATACATAGGTCCCGCATATTTTAATAAGTAAAACTAATCTTTACTTGTGTATAACTTGCGACGAGATGCTAAAACTCACTGATGGCTCTTGTCATTTGTAATGTCATCTATAATCGGGCAATTAGTGATTAAGAGGCGCGTGCGCATTGGAATTATAAAGTGCCGTTATCGTGAGCCGTAGTGAGACATTTAGCATTTTCGTATATTATGGGCCGCCAGTACCTTATTCCATCCTGTGGACGATTCTAAATTCCAGATCGAGAATTATGGGAAAGTAATGAAAAGGAACGACGTGACAGAGATATTTTAAATGATTTAAGACAACGAAATTACCAGCAAGTATATAGCTCCAAAACCTCGAAGGTCTTCGGTTTACCAGGTCTGCAATTTGTACGTTTCACCCACCTATCAGTCAAATTCAGTTTTGTACCTTCTTTGCTGTTCGAAATGATTTCGAAGAGGATCGTTTTGTATATCTCGCTTCGTTATTTACCCAGATATAACAAATGGATTCTACGGCGGGAACCTTTGCCCGCCGATAGACGTTTTCATTTTAATAAGTTCTTTTGCAATACGAGAATAGACGATATGAAACTAAATACCGTTATTTTCGTAATATATCTCCGTCTGAAGAAATGGTCCATTGAATTAGCTGACTTTAATAAGAAAAAAAAGAAGGTGGGTTTAGTGTTTGGTGTGTTTTGGTTAGCCAACTTTAAACTTTAGAGAAAACTAATAAAAGCACATTTTTTATGATGCTCTGCTAGTAGCGGAACTCGCCTTCCACGTTTTAACGAATTAAGTTATATAACCCAAAAACCATTAATTTACTTAGTTTACGCAAGACTGTATAATTTTTACATTTTAAAACTAAATACACATTTTTTTTGTATTCCGTGTTTATGTTTGGTTATGTGTTATACTGAGGGAAACAAAATCTCAAATCAAAACATTGAAAATTAGGCACTCTCCAATAATTTAAGTCATAGAAGCGCTGGCAAAAACAGGTTCAATATTATTTACTGTATAGCAAACATAAAACTCTGTTACTAGCTTTCTCTGAATCGAATTAGTTTTGCCTCTATGTCTAAACTTGGGCACTTCCACATTTCCTTCTTTTATCTTGCCGACTGGGCCAACTGGCTCAGGTTTATGACAGATCCGTATTAGGCCCTATACTCTTTGGATTATCCTAATAACTATCGGCTTGATTTTTGGCAATATTCTAGCCATTTTAAGCGATTCCTGCAGTAATTGTTGGAATTGTGGTTACGGAATTGTTTTATAATGCGTATCTGTTAGACTGCTTGGGGATTTATCAAAAAGATACATCAAAAGTTTCATCCGAGTACATTCCTGAACCAACATAACTTTATTGATATATGTACATATAACATATATAGGAACAATTACTAATTATAACATATATCGAACAGGGAGTAATAAAATCCCATGATGCCTAATCGTAACAAAATTTTGAATAAAAATGTTGCCTTTGTTACTTAGGGTAAACGGGACGGCGTATCAAAAGAAACCACGCCAATGGGAAGCAAGATAATGTATTACTACGTTGATAGATTATAGGTAGACTCTTTCTATTTACTCATTCTAAATAGATAATAAAAAGAAGGCGAAGTTTAAAGAAGATATCGAATTATTTTGATTTCCTGTTACTTAATGCAGGAATTTGAAGAGGGGCGAATTGAGCCTTTGGATCTGCTTTCGGAAGACGAAGAACTGCTTTTGACTGAAGAGCAGCGTCAGCTCCTGCACGAAAGGCGATTAAAAATACTAAGAAGGATGATTCCACCGAGATCACCGCGGACAAATAGAAAAAGAAAAGGTGAAAAGCGCATGATATTATCGAGCTCCAGTGATGATTAGATATAGCTTTATAGTCATATTCGTGAAAATTTATTCTATACTATTCTATTCTATTATTTATATGTATAAACTTTATTGTGTATTTACATTAACTTTGCTGGTTGTTAAAATACTAATTTGTTTTACTCTGTTACACTAGATGAGTACTATTTGTATAGATTGTTATTCTGATTTGTTGCCAAGTAAAAATAAAAATGTTTTCTAGTTAATTGCTATTTAATGATAAACCAGTGGAGAAAAATTAGTACATAAGTGCTGCGTTTTATTTGTGTACTTTTTTGTACTTTAAGCACAATGCTGGTGGTGAGTGAAAAACAACAAAAATACAACTTATTGCCAAGACATTTATTTTTCAAACCAACAAGGCCCTATTTTTACAACAATTAATAACAAAACTAACTATAGTAGAAACATCGGCCATAGCTCCAAGTCCCTTGTCACCACATACAAGCACTTTTTCAATTACCGGAATTTCTAAATACCCCCAAGATTTCAACAATGAAATCTGGACCAAGGTTAAAGGGTGTTGATACATTTTTGTATTCATTGCTGGACAAAATATCAAAGGCTTTGTCATTTCCCATGCCCTGATAGTTGACGTGAGCAAGTTATCGCAAATTCCCTAAAACCAATGGTTCTATTATAAGTAGACTATTTCTAGGCTAGTGACACTACAAGATACTAATCGAAATTAGATAAAATCTAGTTTATTTAAATTATTTAAGACTCTGAAGTCGTTATAGCATTAAAAAGTAAACACTTACATTTGATATTTTGGCAAGAGTATTTGCGTCCAAAGGAGCAATTAGGAAAAGATCCGCCCATTTTCCTAACTCGATATGTAGCACTGGATCGCCTCTATTACTCCAAGCTAACCATTCATCTTCATCATTGAAAATATCAACATCCTGGCCAATCTTTTTGACATTAAAAAAATGTTTGGCATGCTTCGTGACGATAACCCTAATGGTTATATTTTCATTATATTTCAACAAATCTCCGATAAGTAGGGGTAACTTAATTGTGGCGACGCTGCCTGTGCAGCCAATTAAAATTCTAACCATTTTATTGTTGCTTGTCTGGAAAACCTAACTTTGACCAATCCTCTTGAGCCATAAGGTTGTTTTTCATTCGACAGTCTAAATATTCTTTGGCTTGGTTCCGGCAAGCAGAATTGTTATTCTGTTCTTTATATAAACATTTCATGTACTCCACCATCGACTTTTTGCAAAGGCCTTCGTGGTCCAGTGGAAAACTACCTTTTTCAGGCGGAGTTGGTTTAAATATTTTTTGACCAAAGGTCATAGACGACATTTGCTTGACTGTAAACCAATTGTGTTTGACCGAAAGTAATTATTCCATCTTTTTGGGCATCAAAGAAGTGTTATATTTGATAACAAAAATATTTTGGGATGACATCGAATGATATAAGAAATTAAGGTTATGCTTCTCGTGACCAAGTTGTCAGGATCAACCGCCCAGTGTCATTTCAACTTTTATTCTTTACTTTTAGCAGCCAAATTTATAAGGAGCAATTGGCAATACAGTAACCATATGGCCCAGTAGACACGATGATATTCTACGTGTATTTTTAACAGATAAAAATTGCTGTTAATTTTTTGATGTTAGACGCTATCCAATTTTTTTGAGCAAAGTGGGTTTGATTATTTTAGAGGAATAATGTATTTAAAATTTGTGTTTTTAAATTTTGATACAATAAACGATACCTTTTGATGTTTATATACACTTATGCAAAAATATTTTTAGCACGCATATAATAACTTGAGTGCATAAGGAAAATCCAAAATCCCCTATACAAGATAAATGAGGATGTTGTGTTTGAAGTACTGAATAAAATATATATTATATTAATTTATTTATTCTTTAACACTAATTTCTGTGTAATTTTTACATTTAGGGCTAATTTAGGTTAGTTTGAATACAGTGAAATACAGTATTTTAAACAAATTGTTCAATATCTTGCTTTTTAATAGTTCATAGTTTTCATTTAGCAATTACTTCTTGTCTACCGGGTTTAAGGGTTCAAGTTTGTAACTTGCATAAGTTAAACGATTCTACTTAATTTCACATTCAAATTTCTACTCTCCAAGATTAGGTGTCCCTTGAAGAATTTGATTTGTCCTTAGATTTACAAATTTGGGAAAGTAAAATGTTACATTATAAATAGAAGCAACATGGCTATGCAAAATACAACGTAGTAGTCTTTCATAGGTAATGGAAGATTTTTTAAATACTCTGATCACAGTCGTGCTTTGAATAGTATGTGGTTGTTGTAAAAGTGAACTTAAGAAAAATGAAAAAAATAAAAATAACAAAAATCGTCTGTATAACCTAGGCAACACAAGGCGCAAGGTATATGACACAAAACCAAAGCAACATAACTTTTTATTCAACAAAACTAAAAAACACAGATATACAATATTCATAAAAATATAATATTATAGTAACGCATAAATAATGAATATTAATTTAATTCCACTTAATCATAGACTAAATTCCTATGTCTTAACTAATCCTGAAAAAACTATCCAATTACAACAGAATTAATCTTACATATTTTAGGATTATATGACTATGCATAGATTACGCGAAAAACACATGAAGAAACCACTGAAATATTTTTAAGTTTTGAGCACTTTACCCCAATTACAATAAAAAAATTATTTACGTTATCTGGTTTAAATCCACTCATGCACTCGGGTGGGTACCTGGATATAAATTTTTCTGCAGCGTTTGGAAAATAGAGATAGTAATACATCCACTTATCAGTATTTAGGGAGGAGGCAGCATAGTGAATAACATAGCGCCGTATGTTTTATTAACAGTCCTAGCGATTGACACGTCAGTTCACTTTTAATTTTGGTCCAGGAGATACTTCAATCATATTTGAGCAAATAACAACCTATATCAAAGTACTGCTTACAATTTATTTTCTCCTTAATATTAGAGATAAAATGTTTGCCCGAGATTTGTTGTTAATATTCGACCGATCATTTTTCACCTATATTTTTACGGATCCTACATGCGCAGCATCGATATCACTTATACTTTTTACTCTCCTATGTTGCCTAGTTCTGTTTTTATTGAAAGTGGATGCGGAAAACATTTTGGTTTGCCTCGATATGTGATCGTTTTCAGATACGACGCTGTGGGAACTTCTAGTTAAATCGTATTCATCTATCGATCTAAAAGATTTAAAATAGGTCACGTCAATGATAGCCGCTGCGAGTCTACATTGGTTTACTCTATAACAATAGACTATGCATTAACTTACCCGCAAGCATAGCTTTCGTAATCTTCAGACCTTCGTTGGTACCCTCCCCTAGTGAGGTTTTGGTGCGCGAAGGGCTTGGCGTAAATGGGAGACTCTTCTCCGGATCTGGAGGATTTAGAAGTGACGTACTGAAGGGGAGGACTTACTCGACTAACGACAGACGAACTACCTGAACTCGAGGTGGGTGATGGTTTATCTCTTTCGTTGGGGGTTTTTTGTTTCGTCAAACCTAACGCTCGACTTAAAGACCCCTAAAAGTTGCGAATGAGCTAATAAATTTATGTGCCAAATGCCACGTCGGTAACACAAGTTACTATCGATGACGTCATTACTCTGTACTAAAAAAGGGCACTTTGCTTCTACCGCCAATTTTTTATTTCATTAATTATTAATAATTTGTCTTATCAGTTTTGTTATACCTAACTATTGCCAATTCAGTGGTTTTCTCAAATTTTCATTGAAAAAATACAATTTATACGTAATTAAATAATGTTCAAGTCAGTTTGTCTTTGTTGAGTTGTTGAGTATATAAAAAATCAGCAAAATAATTTGAATGAAATACAAAACTTACCCTTATACTCGTGCGTTTCTGGTCGGACCCTTCGGACGCCGAGGATATTCCCTTGGGATTTGGTGCGGGCGCGGTCAAACCCCCACAACTTTTCGAGAACGTCCGTCCTAATGAGCCCCCAGGCACCCTCTGTTTCGCTCTCACTCTCACATAGTGCACTAGTGTGGATCTAGCGTAACAGTGCAAAATCAAAAAAACATCGATTTAAGCAGTGCGGGACAACACAAGCATTCTATGTAGTCTGGTTTTTCGCCTAGTAGCTTGTTCTGGGAATATTTTGGGATGGTCACCAGAAAACGAGCGTCTCCTTAATGTATTCGCCATAAATGTATATATTAACTGTTTAGTTTTCGGAGAAGAGGAAAATGTTAGAGAATTCAAAATTAACTTTGATCTATTATATTTTCCAGTGGAGCAGTACTGCTGATAGCATCAAAAAGCATCGACCTATATATTATTCCACTTTTCCTTTTTATTTTTCTTTTTTACCCAATTTAAATTCTTTGAGTATTTAGAAGGCTGAATATTTGATCGCAATTTTCCAGTGTCCAGAAGAAAAACTTCTGCAATGTACATGATTTTTACAAAATCATGATTTTCCAATTCAAGGCAAATTATAAAATGTTATAATACACGTATTTACGAAAAATTTTAAAAGTGAAGAAAAAAAAACTGAAATTATTAAAGATCTACTATCCTCACTTACCAGGCATGAGAATCTGAGAAATCCTCATCTACTCCATTTTTTTTATTTTACTTTATTGTTTAAATATCTTATTTATTCTAATTGCAAAGATGCAATATAGTGGTTTATAAATTTGGTTCAGTTTATTCTCTTTTTATCAATTTCTTATTTGGTAGAAACAGAGCTCCATTTCCCTAGCCTTTTGAAGTTTTCCTAAGTACTAGAGTGACTTTGGTCAATAAATTTTGAAAAATTTCAAGATCATGTAAATTAATAAACGAGAGTCACCCTCTAATTTATAATTTTCTCTTTGGCGGACGTAGGGTACATTCTACACAATTTTTATCGTCTAATATGTGGCAAACTTTAAATTCATTTCCTAAAACAAATAAAAGAACAAACTAACATCGATGCATGCATAGAAAGACTACCCCGAACTAATTTATTTGTCAGGTAAAGTTGAAAAACTCGATCCTTATGGTATAAAATACATCGATTCTAGAACATTCCGATCGGTCAAAAGAAATATAGTTTTATCAACAGTTGCGGCAATAGCATTTCCGTAGCCTCTACAACTGTTGAAAAAGCTTAAAAGGCAAGGACGGAGAGAGGTACGTTTGTGCACTAACATCGAGGATGGCGGTGAGCACGAAGCAAAAAAGCAAAAAATTAACATAGAATGTTTGTGTCACGTGTTCCCTTAATATACATTTTACATTCATAGCAGTACCGCATTTGTTAAATTCCGTATCCCAGGATAGACCAATATCATTATGAATAAATTTATTCCCGGATCTTACGCACAGTAGATTATTTGATGATAAACAATGTGTTAATTTGGTTTATAAGTTTTTTTTTCGTGTAGGGTTGTGCCGAGCTAATAAGAGTTAGACCCATCGATGATGTCGTCGTGTGTCAAATTTTCTATCCCCCCCGAATTTGAGAAAGCATTGTGACCAGTTTATTTAACAATGTGATTCGTCTCTTTATTTTTGGTCGTTCATATTTAAAACGCAATAATTTATTTTGTTGATTATATCCTAGTTCGGTTACGTCCCACTTGTATTGTCCGACCCGGAACGATGAAAACAAAAGCTGCATCTTATATTTCACAACCTTTATTTATCTCAACTATATCGCTTATAAATGAAATACTAATATATTATATAATTTGATTTCACGAATTGCATAGCTTTGCAGCTTTTGATAATTTTCTCTCTTGCAAACGGGGAGATAAGGAGCACATTCATATGTAAAGAATTTAAGAAACAATCAGAATAGATTCAACATTTACTTAAAATGCTTCGTAGATTGGAAAGGTACAACTAGAAGATTTGACGAATTCTTCAGTCCGGTTGTGTTTTGTAATTAGAGGAGGGAAGTAGGTTAAATGACCTACCCCCACCCTTCTTTTAAATTCACGAACCATTGAAAAAAACATATGTAGCGACTTAGTAAATGCTATTACTAAGCTAGTTGTCACTTATAATTGAACATTTTCGTTGTATAATATATTCAATATATTCAATATTTATTTCACTCCACTTTTAAAGTTTATATCTAGCTATTCTGCGAAGATGATATGCAGTTGAGTTTTTTAAAGCATTTTCTTTTATCAGGAGAAACCGTTTTTACTTCTGGAAGAGCCGTGTGCCTGTGTCTGGTTCAAACTTTATCTAGGATTAGTCCCAACTGCCCGTATATAATTATCATAATTTATATACATTCACATTTTAATGGGTATACACGAGCTTAAATGTTTAAAGCATGGGATGGCATTGGTTCTGTTTTGCACTCCAAACCTCAATCAATATGTATCGTTTGACACTATTGCATCGTCATTAAGTAAATGTTGACATTTTATAAATCATTAGGCAACAAATAACAAACGATAAATTTATCTATGTTAATTATACTTATGTCCGCCCTTTTCATTTTTTATCGCGACCCTTTATCTACTGTGTTTCGAAATAACCCTTGCCGCTTCCGCCTGCAGCTCGTCCATTTGACAGAAGATGACGTACCTGGCAGGTAACACTAGCGCTTCCAACTCGGCCGTCAGATGGCGCCTTATTATGTTTTTACTAGCTGGGATTCCCAGGGCCGTGGCCATGGTGTCGCCATTGAACGACGGCTCCAGTACCACCAAGCCGCCGTGAACTCCGCTGTCTGTGAAATAAAACCCATTATATCGATGTGAATCGTGGGTACTGAAGTGTGGAACATACTAATTGCTCTACTAAAATACAAGTATTGGTTAAATAGGCATATTAAAAAATTCTAAACTCTTTATTTCAAATTAATAAATAAATCTCCCAGTAGTACTTTGTGTTATATACTTAGAATGGGGCGTTGCAAAAAAAAATACCTTTCAGGTTGTCTGCATACTCTCCTAGGTCGATACTCCTGGCCCATCGGATGAACCTCTGGTTTGTCCATACCAATGGGTCGGCGTCCATATTCTCACACTGATGTCTGCGCAATGCCAAAGCCTGGATTAAGGGTGCCGATGAGTAATATGTAAAAATCTGGCAACCATTTTTAATGCTTGCCAATTGCGAAAACACTTTTTGCTATGAACAATATTCGTCGAACAGACCAAAGTGTGTTTATTACCTGTCTGTCATACTTCATGATTCGTAGCAGATGAATCCCGTGCACTATCGATGCCTGATGAAATTTTCTGGTAACTGCTAAGTATTTTTCCAATTCTTTCTTGCTGAGGTGTTCCAACATCCGAGCGTCCACCATATTTGAGGTGAAGCTCTCGGAATACTAATGTAAATAATTGCATTATCTACGTTATACAGGATGTGATGGAAATAACGTCATATAATCTGCTGAATGAAACTTGACCAATTTTCTTGCAACAACACCTTGTATACCATAACAAATACAAATTAAACTCAAACGTCCAGAGATATGATGATCTCGATATAATTATAAAACTGCATTACTCACCTGCGATAGGCCCAAGTCCGGTAGCCATTCGCTGGAAACCCACGTATGACCCAGCTGGGCGATGCAGGGGTACCTCACCAGAGCAGGATGGCGATGTTCCTCGATCGCCAATCGAAGTTTTTTCCTGTGCATCGGATGACTGATGCCCAGTCCGCATTCCAACTCCAGATCGCTTAATTCCAGAAGCACCTGCCCGTTCAAACGACTTATCTATAAGGTATTTCGAATACGTGGTGACCTGTACTGTCATTTCTATGAGCCAATGGTGACGTGTCTTTCTTGTTTTTGGTTAGGCCTGATTGATATATTAAAAACAGGCAGTAAACGAATAAAAATTGTACCGCCGTACGCGGAGAAGTGCCTTTGGGCAATTGCAATTCTATTTTCTTATTTTGCTGTTTTGCTGCTTTTTTTCTTTAATTGAAATTATAGTTTATTTCTAATTCCGATATACAGGGGGAGCAACAGTATGGAAAAGTTCTATATTTTTCCAATCGATTTAATACGCTGCTGCTGCATATATGCACGAGTTTAATTGGCACGAGCGGAGCAGTAACTTAAAAAGTTTACCAAACGTGTTGCATACTGGACTTTGTCTACTACCGTTAGTTTTTGGGTACATTTCTGCAAAACAACACGAATACATTCATTGACCGTCAGAATTGACAAACGTCAAAATTCAAGCCGTGCGGTAAAATCTCCGAAAACATCAGATTGCTCCCTAACCCATGCGGTAATATACCGGAAATGTCCGAAGCGGCCCGGATGCGTACAGCAGAAAATAGTATATTGCGCAAAAAGTGTGGTAACGAGTTTATTTGACAATAATAGTATATATATATATATATATATATATATATATATATATATATATATATATATATATATATATATATATATATATATATATATATATATATATATATATATATATATATATATATATATATATATATATATATATATATATAACGTCAAAATTAAAATTGTGGCAAATATCTCCGAAAACATCCGATTGCTCCCAAACCCGCGCGGTAAAATCCCGAAAATGTCTGAAGTGGCTCGGATTCGTGGGAAACGAAACTGACGTGGTAAAGCGACTCTTCCCGCACGCTAGATCGGTGCGTAATTTTACAGACGGGAGTAGAAAAACACTATCAACCACGGTTCGCGAGACACTGCGGACGTGCCCGGTACAAGAGTCACAGATTTAGAAGCAATCGGATGAAAATTTTATCCATCATCGAATCTAAAATATTTACTTATAAAATACTGCCAATTAACTGGTGAATAATTCTACTAATGCTTTCTGAATACACAGTGCAACCCTTCTCTCGAAATCATAACTGAAATTTCGACACATTTTCAAACCGCTATTTAGAAAAAGTTTCGTCTAATTCGCATTTCTTTCATTGTCGTAGAAGGTAATAACAAAAACGCACTATTGAGCCAACAACATATTAAATCAATTGTTTACATTATGCTCACTAGATCGCAATTAGTTAACGTATTGTTGTGGAACCAATTGGTATACAGAAACAGAGAAACGATAGCTGAACCATAAACTAAATCTGTTTAAAATATCAAATACATTATTATAAATTTCGTCAAGTTGGAAAGAGTTTAGAAAACCTGCTGTGCGAAATAAAATAAATTAATAGATATTAGAAAGCCAGCAGATATCGCATATCGATATCGCAGATTCTATTAAATTAAAACATTGCTCCACCCTGTAGATAAAGTGTTTTTTTTTAAATTAGAATTAGATAAATTACTTCGAATTCGCAAAATCCCACTGGGTTGCGGTTAAAGGTCATTGTTTTGCTTTCGTTTGTTTCATTGCAACGACCTACCATTGTATTATCTTGTCATCGTAATGTTAGTTGATATTTTATACTTCTACATTAAACGAATGTCGAAAAAACTAACCTTTCCGCTTTTAATGTTTTCAGCACAACGGGCGCCATATTGAGGCATTCCGAGCGCCACCTCAAGCCAAGCGAGCACAGTAGGAGCCCGCCATCTTTCCATTGGTATTGAACTAGCTTCTCGCAGTAGCCTCAATTTTTCAGCGTAACCCTCTTCCGTTAGGGGAGACCAACTTCGGTAGGGTTCGTATCCGTGTTCGCCTATCAAACGACATTCAGAAATGTGCTGCGTCAAAACCTCGCATAACTTACTGGTTTCCTGCAAGGAACTAGTTTTGTTCCGATGCCTGGAGCGGGCGAACACCCTCGATATACTTCCCCAAGTACCCCCCCTTCCGGACAGTCTGTTCGACTGTTTGGTACGTCTGCCTATGTTAATTGGTTCCGGCTCCAATGGAGAACTAAGCTGTTCTACAGATCTGAAAAACGATGGTTTCGGAGACTGTACCTCAATGGCAGAGTTCAAAAACCCAAACCAACCAAAATTTTCGTTGAAAAGATAAGTTTTGAGAATTAGTTTATGAACAAATTCACGATTCACAACAATTTATTTTAATAAGACATTACATACTTTGAATTTGCGTCGCATGGAATAAACAGTACATACTCCATTCTCAAAGTCAATTTGTGATGAAATGAATACACCCAATAAATGCAAGGTACGGTAGTAGGGAAACCGGCAGTCCTGGAAATTTTAAATGAACTTTTATTGAGTAAATCGGCAAGCACAAAAGCTGGACATTATTATTAGTTTCTGAAATGGTCACTAGAAGGCGTAATTGCCATCTTGATTTTGAAAAACTGAGTTTTCGAAAAATATTTTTTTATAGTGTGTTTACTACTTTAAAGTTGACAAAAATTAATTGTTTTTGTATTAATATTATAAGTTAGTTAAATAATAAATAAGTGATAATAATAAATAATTAAAAACAGTTAAGGAAGTCAAAACCTAATAATAATGTTAGCTACGGGATAATCTTGTGCCCTTTGAAACCAGTGAAAAAAAGTAATGAAGGTAAATTACAAAAAATATTTTTATTCATGTTACCCATATAAGGTTTTCCAAAATTCATTTCCTTTTTAGTTTTAAGGTTTTCATATTTTCACTATTGCGAAATCGATATTGCGATTTGGGTTTTCACTGGTAGCGTCATAAAAGTAGTATATATCTAAAGACGCAATCGTAATCGTTGCACTCATGGCAAGATTGAGAGCTTAGGTAGGAAAATGCTTTTTCGGAATTATTTACTTTTATTTCCTAAAATATTCCAACATCCCCTACTAATTTTATTTCAAAGACAGAACAAAAGTTGAAGGATCAACTTATTAAATTTGTTTTTTAAAATTTCTAGAACCGTCCTTTTCTCTAGTACCTTACCGCGTTGTCCTTACTAGAACATCTAAAATACTATATACAAATGGATAACCTATTAAACCTAAAAATCACTTTACTTCTTTCATTTTGCGTTTACCTAGAGCGTGTCCCAGTTAGGATTGAGAAAAGTTTGGTAGTTTGCTATTTATTTATTTTATCATTAATCTTTTCGGCTACATTAAGGTAGATAAAATAGGTCAAATAAGTCAAATACCTAATAAACAGTGCTAGAATATATTAATTGTAAATTACTGTTCATACAGTAAACACCACAAACAAAAAAAAGCAAATATTCCTGCAGAAATTCACCCATTGCTCAATAATGCTTTCATTTCTTTTTTGAGTAGCAGGGAAAAACAAATCTAACGATAATAGAATAAGTCGTTTTTGAGTTACCAAAATTCGATCTGTGTCCCGGGCACTCCCCATATGGGAAATGTAATTTTTATAGTCAATTTTATCATATAGTAGAATTTCTTTAATTCGAGCAAATAATATATATTTGTGAATCCCAGCTAAAATGACTGTCAATCGAAATTTTTGTATGTGATGTTATTGCAGATTTCCGATCAAATATACTAACATCCCCACTGCGCACCCTTGTCGCATGCACGTAAGTTTTCAACCAACCTTGATAAACTACTTGGATCTACGGGTCTGGGAAAATTGTTAGCGTTAAGTGGAGATAATGTTGGGCTGCAGTCTTTAGTTGATACTGCTGCAAAAAATATTTATTGTTAGTAAACGATTAAGTCTATTGCTACATTAATACATGCAAAAAATTGCCACATTTTAAATATAACATCGCATGACGGACATCGCTAAAAAATGAACCAGTAATAAAAGCAGAAATAACCTACTACAGTACTAGATGATCGCGAAGCGATGTTTGAAACATGTGGCCAATGGTCAAATATGACACAGACACTCACAAATGTTTTGTTATTGTTAATTTAATATTATTACTATTACTAATTTATAAAGTAACTTCCCCCTCTACATAAGTTCACAGAACTTCCATTATACATCTACTTAATGAGAATTTTTTGGTTATTATTATTATAAAGCAAAAATGTTTATTTTAGTTTAGTTTACTAAAAACAAGTCGCCCCACGACACCTTAAAACACTGACGTCCAAATAAATTGATTATAGATATCTAAATACGGTAAAAACTTAATGGACGTGACCTACAAAAAGTACCGTTGTTATCCAAATTAAGACATACATTGGTACATGTGGCTGGGAGGCGGCGGCACTGCCGACATCAGCGACACCGAGTCCATATCTCTGCTGCTGCCTTCTATGGTTATGGTGGGAGCGCCGTCTGTCGTCGAATCGGACAAGTTTCCGGCTACTGAAGTGGCTCCGCCGCTCTCCCGGTCAGAACTAACTCGAACGCCGGAATCCGCGCTACAGCTGCCTCTGTCACCCGGCAACAAGCCCAAATGACCGGAGAGAAGTCCTCCGGAACCCGGAGTTAAAGCTCCGCCGCCATTAACGCTGTGTCGTGGTAGCGATGCGAGCGACTCTTGGTCCGATAGGCAGCCCCCGGCCGCCAATTGTCTACGGGCCTCTGCTAGCTGTTCCTGAGCCTGTTGCAACTGGAGCTCTTTGGCGTTTAGCTGAGCTGCAAGCGACAAGCTTCTTTCGGCTTCGTCTCTCGCGTGTCTCAGCAAACTCCAGCGCTCTCTCTCCCGCTCTTCCCGCTCGGTCGATAGTTGCTGCAAGGAAGTTTCGTCTCTCACCCGCTGAAACGAAACGAAGCGGTAGCCAACGTTGAAATAAAACTATATTAATGAATTCCAATTAAGTAGGGAAGAAACGTAATTTCTATGCCCTCCGCCCTCCAGAGGAAATATTCAATAAGAATATTTTGTGATTCCTTATTAACAACAGAAATTACAGATTGGCAACTAGAGTTCGGAATTATATTATTAGTCACCGAAAAAACCTGAGGCCAACCCCCAGATGACTTGAAGGCAACCAGACTCAGTTGTTTGCAAAATATTGAACTCTTAAAATATATGTTTAAAAACGTATACACTAAATCCACAAACTCTATGTTTACAACGCTGTAAGGTTGCCTACCAAAATTTAAAATCACATGTCCGGCAAGTATTAGAAATTTATTGAAATGTCGTTTCATGATTTGATATTATTAGACCGTCTCTGTCTCTAGTTATCGCGTCCACTGTAAAAATCTCTATTTTGGATAGATACACGACCGTTTTACTTTAAAAACTGTAAAAAATGCAAAACCGCTGCTCAAACTTGGAAAACCCCAAAAGATAATCCCATAATTAATTATGCTTTTTATGCCAGAAAAGTAATAGCTTTTAAAGCAATCCATTGTGATATTATCTGTTGCTTTTTTGGCAACTGAACCTGCTCTGCTTCATTTTGAATCTAGACCTGACATGTGAATTTTCAAATGTACACATGGATTCTATGTTATATCGATATAGCTTCTAGAGATATATAGGCTCTGCCTATGCCGCAACTTACTTATTAAGCAACTCTGAACATTTTTTGGAAAGGTCCATTCAACATGCGCATGTGGCATTCAACAACCAACATGGCCGCTGACAGAATGTCAATAAATGCGGAAAATGGCGCAAAATGCAGGTTAGTGAGTGAAATGTAGAGGCATGCGCAGAAAATCATTACCTTCTCTACCTTTCGCATCAATTTTTACCGTAGTAGGGCCACTACATTTTCTAATAGGTATATGATTACATGTAAGCACCTAAATTAATCATTATTTTTCAAATGACCGTTCTTCTTGAGACGTATTAAACCCTGTCTTCTGAACATTTCAGTCTGAATTATTTGCCGCACACCAATTAGAGATGGGAGGACAAAACTGGATGTAGTATAAAAAGCAAACAAAATACATTACTGATAAATGTGTAAAGTTACAAATGCAAGCACACATCAAGGTCCATTTCTCGGTATTATACTGTTTACTCTTTTTATACGCATATGTTTAACTGAAATAATGAGGCTTGTAGAAGTTTTTATTTTGTTTTGGAAACTAATTATGTTAATTTTATTTGGAGCCCTTTAGGAGACTTTTTGGGAAACATATGATACAAAGGAGGTGTCCGTGAGACATATATAATGTCAACGAAATAATTACTTACTTGACCGTAAGTCCGTATGAAATCTCGCAGTTCCTTTTCCTTGTCTTCCAGCGTGGAGAACAGCTGTTTCATCTGATTTAATAAATCGTATTTCTCCGCTTTCAAACGACGCTTGTCGGCCTTCAACGCTGAAATAAATATGACATTATCGAACTACAAATCATTCGAAAATATATATCGTTTTGAAATGAGAGAAAATGGAAGGCGGAAAAGTGAGCCCCAAATATATAATTGAACAATAGATTATTAACATATATCAAAACCTTGAACCTAAACAAAACTTACTAGTGAGTGCCTCTTTGGCAAGTTGCAACTCCATTTCTAACGCGTAGACAGTAGGATCCCCAGATTCATTCTCGGTTGGTGTTTTTTTGTCAGCAAGGATGCTACTAGCACCCGAAACAACCAACCTCCTCAACCGAGTCACTTCGGCTTGCAACCTCTCGTTGTCTTGGCGAAGCCGCCGTATCATCGTCGAAGATTTCGGAAAATTCGAAGGAGATGGTAGCAAGGCGGATAGATCATCCGCGTTACCGTCCGAACTACGCGGTGACCGCGGTGAAGACGAGTCTTAAAAGAAAACAATACAATCGTTGATTTTCATGTAAAACTGCACGAATCATTTGCTTTCAAACCTGTTGTAGTGTATTTATATGAAACGTACCCATATCTGGCTGACTGCTACATCCCGGTTTTGGAGAGTCGGATCTTTGGTTTTCTGGCGAAGACCTGGTATCCTTTGCCGGACTGGTACACTCTTTTATTGTCATTTCATTCTTTTTGCATTCGCCCAAAGAATTGACAATCTCCTCCGGATTTTGAAAATTCACTGGATTCGATTGCGTTTTCTGTACGTCTTTCTGAAAGATCAAACATTTTACATATATTTCAAATCTTCGAGCAAGGTATGCGTTTAACAATACTTTCACAGAGGCAATAAAATAAAAGTCCTTACTTTATTTCCATCATCGTTCGATTCCAGAGAGTTTCCATTGCCTAATGACCTACTTCTTCGCGATTCGTTCAGGCTAGGTCTATCAGTAGATGCGGGGTCTTCCTTTTTAAAGTCGCCGTTATTTATGTGCACCACTTGGTCGCTTTTTTTCGCAGTTTCCTTATTACTATCGCTGCTAAGCTGAGGTTTCGGACAATCGGCTTGAGTTACCTAGAGCAAATGAGAGAGTGTATTACAGATAGACATTAATTAGCTTGTCTATTTAATACACTCCTAAAAGAAGTAACGCATATTTGTAGAGCTTATAGAAACGTACAACACGATCATCGAAAGATATCACGTAGTTAGAGTTATCAGTTTTGGGATTGACAGAATAATCTCTGCTAGTGTAAAATTTCCGAAAAGTTGATTAAATGAGCAAAAATCTCTGAAAACACATATTAGTTCAATTGTTGCCAAAAATTAAAAGAGTAATTTAACTACAGAAGTACAGAAGTACAATGTACGAAATACACCCGCAAATAGCCAAACTGTATGTGATAATGATGAGGTTCGCCAGAGAACATGTAAATTGGTAATTAACGACTAGGCTCATGCTTATGTGGGAGCAGTGCTGCTGACAGTAACATAATAATGTTATATTATTTTATTTTACAAAAAAAAACGCTAAGGCTTGAAAAATGTATTATGCAATACTTTTTTGCTGAGTGTATTTTTAACACGACTTCCTAAGTCGTATTCTTAAGTCAATTACTGGTAGATTGTTTGTACGAGCGGCAAATTATCAGCATTGGAGTGGATCAGTTGGTTTAGTTTAAGCCTGCACTTACCGGAAGAGAAGACGATGAGGAAGCGGCTACGGCGGCGATGGTGGCGGCATCGGCAAGATGGGCGGGTTGACAAGCGGAGACGGGGGCGGGACTCGGACTGGGGTATTCGGACTCTATCCGGGAGGGTAAGTTAGAAGAGTGTTCTTCTACCATTCTGCGAAGCTTTGCCTGTCGGTAATATCCGATTTAAATGGCCGCTAAATGATAATAAACATTTACCTGAGCGTCTACGAACAGACGCCGCATTACCAGCGCCATGGCGGCGTGGTGCGTCGCCACTTTAATTGCATACCGGGCTTCGATGACGTCGCGGTTCTCTTCATGAATGTCGTCATCCTAAAATTGTTTAGAAATCGATCACGATTCAAACAACTCCAATAGCAGTTTTTTTCGAAATACGTATGGAGGCAAACAATAATCATTATTTTATTCAAATTCAAAAAGACATACAATAAAGAAAAGAAAACACGCACTTAGTTCGTGTGTTCACTATTTTATTAAAACCAATAGCTCAAAAAGATATGTACATGTTCCTATTTCATCATTTTTAAGAAGATAATATTGATGCTTTATCTGATATTTTTTGCTTGTGAGGTGAAGTGTTTGAGCCAATTTGAATTTGTTTTGTTTTGTTTTTGCGCCTTAAAGCCCAATCCGCGAGTCCAAAGTTATACGAGTTTGAAGAAAAACGGACGCGAACAGTCCGGGTAAGTCTTTTTGAGTGAAAATTAAATTTAATTGCAGTAAATTGGTTAAATGCAACAACATGAAGCTTTTATATTTTTTATAATTCAACTTATTTTTATTTTTTCGGACTTTTCCTCTAGAGGTCTATTTTTTTCTAATTTTTATGTTTAAATTTTAAAAAAAATTGATTGAATAGAAAAATATTGAATCATTTATATTCATCACACTAATGAATATGACTTTTTATGACAATTTTTTGTTATTCTCATGAGCTTCACCTATTACTTGCATTACTTCGCTTGTGATAGTTCAGGTTGTTAGTTTAAATTTTTGGCAACGTACATTACGATTTTGTATGCGTGCTAACCTTCCAATTAGCATAATTTAGCAAAAATGTTAATTTTGCAAATTTTATTAACAATTGCATTGGTCATCAACCTACGGGTTAAAGCTGCGTTGCACGAAAGTAAGTTTAATTAATTAAAATTTGCTTCAAAGATGATTTTAATTTTTAAAAAAGCAGTGGTGTGGAATTTTCTTTTCCAAAATACTCAGTTCAAACCCCGAATAACCAAAATATAATATGTCTATATGTTTATGGGTTTATATTTGTATCGTTGTAAAACAAGCACTCTAGCTGTTATATCGACGAACGTAACGAAACAACTGGATGAAGCATTGTCTCCACGTATAAAGTTTTAGTCTCAATTCTGCCTCCGTACTTGTTTTGTTATTCCTCCAGTTTCGCCAAAACAAAGCAACGCGGAATGATTTGTTCCTTATCTCTTGGTTTGTCCCACACAGGAATACCTGTTTTGAACATAATGAAAGTGGGATGTTGGCATAGATGTCTGCCATAAAAGGAGACATTGTTTTTTGTAAACCCGAATGCCCGAGCGTCGAAGCAATGATTTTCAAAAATCCTTGCCGACTTTCGATTGAACATTTGCAATCACTTATATGACTCAGTTTTTCGGAGCTGATATTTGTCCAATCCCCTAGGATTGGGGATCGGGAGTTTTCTACAATATGTCTTAGCTTTTCTTGTTTCATAGCGCAGTATATTTTCAGAATACGTCATTCTTCCAGCCTTTAAAGTCCAAGTATCCATTGCTTGCAAATATTACAGGGTACCTAACAAATGCCTTTCGAGTCATTGCTATTTCGATTTTTGGCACTTCGTCTGAATCGAATTCAGTAATCGTCACTATTGAACAATTCACACATATTCATAGACCCACCTTAAAATTATTATAACTTATAAAGATTGTTTTATTAAGGGTTGCAAAAGAGAAAGCTGTACCTACGAACACGAGTCCTAAGGGAAAAAAATGGAATTTAGTTTGCGCATAAGAAAGTTCTGGAAATTATTTATTATGGGGTCAATCATAAAATTAATCTTCTAATCTTGGAATTTTGAAACACCTTGTATTATCAATATAGTATGATTTGTCTCAATGTTGATCGTGTTGGCTTGACTCGGGTCCGGTAGATATTAAAGAAGAGAACATTAGAGACGGACTCTCAAAGATTTTGGTAATATTTTTTTTATTTAGGTGGGAATACTCTTAGTAAATTACACTAAGAAAAAACAATGGCAATAAATTCATAGCTAGGAATATCTACACATGTCTCAATTTAATTCTGTTTCACTATCAGAGTTGTCATTGAAATTAATTCTAATAGAATTTATGTTGTTTTGCATAGAAATGTAAGTATACTCAGTTTTTATATTGCAGGGGAACACGTAAAACAGTATGCCCAGCCTGTTCAGACAAATTATCGCATACATACTTTTTAATTGCCTATGGATTTAGGACCTCCAAATTTTTTTCAAAATGATAAGCAACAAGCTAATTCTTGAAATTTGGAAATCGTTTCATTTCATCAAGACACCCAACCTTTTCCTCTACGAAAATTGTTGTGTCGGGTAGCTAACTATACACGCAGGTATAAAATCATGTCAATTTAGTTACCATACCAAAATGATCAGCAATAGTTTAGTTTTTAGCTAAATCTACATAAATTGAAATATACAACTTGAAATTAAATTTGACCTACAAACAAATAGTTTTGATATAGGGTGGCCACCCCCTCAAAGTTTTATTTATGATTTATTTATAAAAAGTGATGAGCAATATGCTAAATTTTTTGCTGTAGCTTGCTAATAATGTTTGTAAATAAATGATCACATTGTCATACAAATAAACTGGTAGGATTTTTCAGTCCTACACTTTAAATTTGTTGACCTCACGATAATACGTTATTCATCAGCAACTGTAGGACACCAAAATTAAATTAAACTTTATGACATTTTCTATCTAAATCAATTAATGACCTACATAAAAATAGGTAGATTTCGCTAGTCCGACAAAAAATAGGTTGCAAGTTCGACTCTTGAACATTATTCCTGCTTAACCTCTAAATTACGGTCTAACCTATAAATTTAGTTGAGCGATTAACTTTTTTTTATTCTAAAAATATTTCTAAAGCCAT
This sequence comes from Cylas formicarius, assembly GCF_029955315.1. Classification (NCBI taxonomy): domain Eukaryota; kingdom Metazoa; phylum Arthropoda; class Insecta; order Coleoptera; family Brentidae; genus Cylas; species Cylas formicarius. The sequence goes on from NW_026844319.1 coordinate 19,214,431, forward strand.
AATCTATGATGCTGTTTTATACAAATGAGTTTAATTAAGTTGTTTCATTATTATTTATAATTTAAGAAATCAACATTTATTTTTTTTTTCATATTTTTTTTTTCAAGGCTGATTTTTTTATACTTGTTTTTAACTCATAACAGTATTAGATAGATAACCTTTTGAAAAAGTAAGTGGGTGATTATATGGGTGAAGTGAAAGAGGAGAGGATAAATAAATCAAAATTTTTTTCTGTTGACTTTAATCGATAAGAAATAATGCGGTACACCCATTCATTATAATACAAGTAACAAGTAAGTGGAAACGGTAAATACAATTGATAATTTTTATCCATGAAAATTATGAAAAAAATATATTATTAATTCATAAAACAATAACTCATTTTACTTTTTTTTTCTTTTCACTTAAACGACAAAACAAAAATAAAAAAATTCAACATTTTCATTTTATATTTACTTAAAAAATAAAGCATAAACCTTTCGTAACATAAATATTTACCTTTTACTCTGAACTCCTTGTAACAACAAGAGTGGTAGCCTATTACATCGTCATCCCAATGGCAATTCAGCATCATTATATTCGTGGTTTTGATGCTTTCGAGCGTTTAGATACTTTTTACACGCGAGATAAATGTCTTTAGGTTTATTACGGAGTACATTACAAAGAAAACACTCCATGATCACTTTCACAATTAAATGTTATAAAAGAAAATTAATTAACACCTGTTGACAAGCCAAATTAAACAAAACTTTTTAATGCACAATGTATGTTGTATGCGTGTGCTGGATACTACGTTGCTATGTTACGCGCATGCGCGTTGATGCGAATATATACCGCCGATTTGATATAAGTATGTGTATGTATAGATATGCACGTATATTTGAATATACACGTATGTACACATAACCACGTTTAAGTTAGGGGCAATTTTCGAAATTTTCCAGTGTAGGACTGAAAAAACCTAACATTTTATTTGTAGGACAAATGTTGATTTAGATAATTTATTTGATTATCTCAAAACTCAGTTAAAAAATAAGCTGTTGCTGATCACTTTTACATAATAATCAATTTGACATGTTCATTCTTTCAGTAACCTGTTTTACAACTTTTCGAAAAATAATAGCTGGGCGTCTTATTAAAACGAATCCACTCACAAAAATCTAGGCGGTTGCATTATTTTTAAGCAAGCATTATTAGCAAGCTACAGTAAAAAAATTAGCATGTTGCTCATCACTTTTTACAAAAAAAAAAATAGATACAACTTTGAGGGGGTGGCCACCCTATACCAAACCTTTTTGTTTGTAGGCCAAATTTAATTTCAAGTTATATATTTCAATATCTATAGATTTAGCTAAAAACTAAACTGTTGCTGATCATTTTGGTATGGTAACTAAATTGACATGATTTAAAACCTGCGTGTATAGTTAGCTACCTGACACAACAATTTTCGTAGAGGAAAAGATTGGGCGTCTTGATGAAATGAAACGATTTCCAAAGAATTAGCTTGTTGCTTATCATTTTGAAATAAGGTCCAGGGGTCCCGGACTAAGTGTTATTGGGAATATTTTTTAAAACATTATTTTCAAAACAATTTTCAAAAAGTTACTTGTATCCTCAAGCTGGAATTTTTAATATTCTTTGCAAGTAGTTTGGGGCAAATCCCTCTTCTGACGCAGCGTGTATTATGGTGATGTATTTTCCTTTATTTGAAGGTGCTTTGTTCTGACAGTGTTAAGTGGAATCAACCCATCTTTTGGATACAGTACATCCATGTCCCGAGTTTCATCAAAGTAAATTATGGATCTGTTGTATTATCTATATCTTTTAATTTCTCGAAGGTAATTAAATTTTCCCTTCCATTTCCATTACTACTTGCCATTTGTCTATTTTGCGGTACTTAATCCCATTTTACTCTATGGATGATGGCACGGCTTATATTTATTTATATTGTTTTCATTTTGTTCTAGCTTCTTTTTCAGTTTATCCAAGGTAGGAACAACATCGCTTTTGATACCGACAATATTTTTTAGTTCTTATTAGGCCTTGATCACTATTATCTATATGGGGAGTTTGAAAGCCACTACGTTTATTCCTTTTCCTCAATTCTCTACCTTAATAATGTCCCTTATCAAAGGTATTGGCGTTTTTGTAAGTATACATGTTTCTTTTAAAGCTTCTTGTTTGATAGGTCCTCTACTGATTAGTTTCATACACTTTTTTCACAAACTGTTTTGCATCAAACGACAAATGATTTCGGCGCGACATTGTCATATTCTCGTAAAATAACTTTTTCGAAGTGCACAGTAAAAACGATTATTCAACACTGCGACAAATGGTCGACACTCAAGAAATATATTAGAAAGAAAAAATATACCTGGCTCGCCCCTGCCTTGTCACTCAAGTAACTTTATATAACATTAATACTTTCCTATGCCTAAAAATATACAAATGAGATAAGCGAACATTTGAAGGGGTGATTCTGCAGATATTGTTACAAAAAAAAATTGTTCCCTTCGCTTTACCGTACTACACCTTTATCGATAGTAAATAACAGTTATATCGATGTATGTAGGTCGCTATAATACCTAAACGCAATACTAAAATTCCGGTTTCGAAATTTTGCGGATAACAAATCGCTAGATCGCATCAAATGCGGTGTCCAATAATATTCGTATGCAGAGGCAATCCGTAATATTTCAAGCGCACGTAATCCATGCAAACCTGTGTGGCGTTGACAACAATTTTTTTCAAATCGATGGATTTCGTACGGGTCGACAGTTTCGAATCGATTCCTGTGCCCGCGTTTCGATGCGGTCTTTTTTTTTTATAACCACTTCGTCGTCTCTAAATGTTCAACGTTGGCTACAAATTATCGTTGGAATTGGTCAAGACTGTTTTAAAGAGCGGGCGTTATTTTTTTTATGCACGACTATTCTTATTGAGTTTTGTGTGTTTAAAACTCGTGCAAGTCGAACAGAGACTGCGCAATAAGTCTGACAAATAATGAATATATGCCATGGGCATTGAGCATTTGTTCTGAGGGAGGACGGACCCATCCATCATAAGCCTCGCCTGCCTCATTCCCGGAGCAATCCTCCAGCCCACCATGGCCCGTTCTCTCACCCAGGCTTCGAGAGCTCACGGGGCGATCCCCAAGCGGTGCTCTGGTCCCATATGCCTGTGCGAGGAGCCCTCGCACAGGCTAAGGCGTCCGCTGCCTCATTGCCTCGGATCCCGGTGTGACCCGAGACCCAGACAAACGTGACATTCATCTCCTCGGCCACTTTCCTCAGTACCCTTTTGCACTCCTTTATCAACATGGAGCCCGTGCGCGCATATAGCTAAAATTTCCGCCTAAAACACGGTGCAGTACTGACCCAGAGGGGCAAACGCACCAGAGCCTCTAGGGCCCTCGTGGGTGCTATCCTCATGGCGCCCGTTATGCAGAGGCATGCCAATCTCTGCAGTTTATCAAGAACTAGCTCTTTTGGTCCCCGGACACCATGCAACTGCCCCATGAGTCACCAAATTCGTGTCAAAAGCTGCGTCAAATATTAAATTTAGCAAATAATTAAATTGTTTTCAAATGCCCGAAGTTTTGGAGCAAGCCCTTTTTTTAAAACATGGATTATTTCACTCGAGAAAAAAATGCCGGGAACCCGCTTTTATCCTTAAACTCTGAACACAATGTAAGTGCTTATTGCCGCCATACCTGAAACCATCTCATCATCAACGAGCAATTTAAGTTTCTGAAAATTATTAATTAGGTAGACACTTATTATGTCTGATTGTAACGTATTGCCGATGTATTAGATATTGTTTATTGCTAATTATGGTTTCTCGGTGCATCAAAACCGATCACGCACATAAAGTTAAAGTTCAGACTAGTCATATCCCACCACACGGAACACCCCTTTATAAAGTACACTTGCATATCGTAAGGACACGAATGTATGCTATGTACATAGCAGGTATGAAAACAAAATTGAAACTTTGATGAATGAATAACATCATTTGTGGGACTGCTTCTCGAATATCTATATAATTTTTTCATGTATTATATCATGTAGTATTGCTACACACTAAAATTTTCACGAAATCGAATGTATTGATATTTCACATGATTGATTAAAAAGCATGAAATTTTCTTGGAAAAAAATGCAGTATTTCAAGATGGAACAATCGTGCAGTGCTCATATACGACTGACACTTTTAAGACAATACACGGAAAACCAGAATAATGAGTTTTCATTCAGTCCAGTATTTTTGGACGAGACTTGAATATTTAGAAAAAGCTGGCAAGACGAATTCCTATAAACAGTTCGGAAAAAATATAGTGAAGGAGTTCGCTATATAATTTTACATGCCGACTCTAAAAATGGCTTTGTGGAGTATGCCAGTCTTATTTTTAAATAGGGCTGCAAATCGAGAGACCACCACCCTGTGAACTTTTTTGTGGGAAAAGTAGACTTTATCTAACTGTTTATCTAAACTTTTAGTTTTATCGTGTTTTTTTTTCATTAAAAGGTGGTTCAGTCAACCGCTGTTGAACAATCGTAGAGAACATTCATTAAATAATAATCACTGTGAACTTGCTGTGAACTGTGAGTGGCTGCAAAAAAGGAATATTCCATTTCAGCCAAGTTTAATGAAAGATCAGCTATGGATGTTAATTAAGCAATACCATTATCTTTGCCATAATCTCATTAGAACAAAATAATATGTATACCGTGTGCCACATAAAACTATACGATCTGGAAACCCATACGAGATACGAAAAAAAAGATTCGTACAAAAGTTTCTTGGACTGTTATTAGATTTAAAATACTATAATTGTGTAGATATGGGGTGTCCCCCCCCACCCCCGCGGCATCAACTTTGTTATTTTAAATGAAATACCCTATATATTTTGACATTTTTGGAATCCTTGTTTAAAATAAGTCAAGTGACTTTCTTAAGCAATTCCTAAAATTGTGTTGTGACGCTACTGATCCAGGTATTGCAACGAAAATTTAACCACAGACTGAGGAGATGACGCACTACTCAATCAGTTTGACAGATGCGACTGAGCTTTACTTTACAAATTGCTGGTGGCCCATATAGGTGGTGCCGTTTTGGCGAATTCAATTAACAAAATCTCAAGTTTTTAAAATGGAGCGCACTATATTTTTATTCAGACAAAAAATAAGGTAAGTTTGTAATTTATCTTATATTTAAATTTTACTTTTTGATATATTCGAGGTTAAAAAATTAGACTAGAGATTCTTGCATTAAACAATAGTGATCCGGTTAGAAATGCGGTCTCCAGCATTGTATATTGTAGAGGATGGACAATATATCGAAAATATATTACAGTATCACCATATTTAAATTTTTTTTAGTTATTTGTTTCTATTTTTTTTTTGTATTATAGCTTTATTTATTCAAATTTATTACTTTGTTTAGTTAGCCTATACACCTTAATTATTTATTTTTGTTATTAGGTATTTTCAATCAAGCTGTTAAAGTGTGTATTATGGAGTCGATTTTGTTCAGAATTTCCACGTATTAATGGACACATTGTATTGTTAGCAATAAGTTTTATTCGTATATATGGAGTATTATATCTTTATCATGTCTTTGTTAGATAAAAAATACCTAATATTTCCAACAAGTGACCTAATGTGGGCAGCTTTAAATTTAACAAATATAGGGTGTTAAATTTGAAAATCTTGAGATTTTGTTAATTGAATTTGTCAAAAGGGCACCACCTATTTGGGACACCCTGTATAAGCTGAGGCGCATCTGTCAAACTGATTGAGTGGTGCATCGTCTCCTTAGTCTGTGGTTAAATTTTCCTTGCAATACCTGTATCAATAGAGTCACAACACAATTTTATATGGGGCATTCAAAATATGAAAAAAAAACACATAACCTCAATTTCTGCCAAAATTATACAAAATTTGAATAGGAATTGCTTAAACGTGACTTTTATTTTAACCAAGAATTCAAAAAATGCCAAAATATGCAGGGTGTTTCATTTAGAATAACAAAGTTGATGACGGGGGAGGGACACTTTTGAGACACCCTGTATCAACAAAATTACAATATTTTAAATCTATGGGTTTCCAGGTAATATCGTTGTATTTGACACATGGTGTACCTAAGTATATGGCATTTTTTGCGAATGACCATTTTATGACGGTGTTTCTAGTAGGTTCTACCATTTATAACACGAAGACTAACGTCCACGTTGCAGAGGTGAATATAACTCTGTGTTCCAATCAACAATGGTCTTCGGAACTATGTGAAATGGTTATACAAAAACAAATTAAAAATAAACATAAAAATGACAAAATAAAAAATATATAAAAATCAGCGCCATCCACATAGATAACGTACCACTAGAATAGAATAGAATGACACATACAAATAAAATGCTTTCTATATTTATTAAAAAATTGAAAAAAAAAACAATGCACTTAGTTTAATTCATTTGGTCAACATTAAAACACTTCGGATCTTGATTGATTATAAGAAAATTTTGTAGAATCATTTAAATGATGTAACAGCTAAGGCCTATACTAGCTTACTTTTTATAAGTAGGTTTAGAGAGTAGACTTATCTTCATCTGCCTTTAAGATTTTGTATTGGTCATTTGTTCGGTCATTATTGGAATATGGTAACCAACTTTGGTCTTCTTTTTATACAACTCACATTGATAAGCTAGAAAATGTAATGTGGCATATAGACTGATTAAGTACAATGCTCATTTATGTTCCATTTTCAACTTAATATCGAGCGATATCGACTATAGTTTTCATCTATTCAAAACTGAATTTTAGAATTAACCATACTACTCGGCCCAAGGATTTATTTTATGTGCCATATAGTGGTAGCCACTCTGGATTGAACAATCCACTGGTTTAACTGGTTAATAACTGTTGACTCTTTAATATCCATGATGTAAAAAATTTAAAATAATCTAAACCATGTCCGACCTACTTAGTTTAAGTTTTCGTAAGAATCAAGAATTGACAATTTTATGTTAATAAATAAATAACCATTGTAAGACGCTAGTATTTACTTTTCTTGCGGCTAGAGCTGTAGTCTCTGATTTGACAAATGTAATATTATAAATTTGTTGACTATTATTAAGGGTTTATTTCAAAAATATATACAGAGTTGAACTAATTTACCAAAATCAGACATCGATTTATTGTGCCAGAGTAACTAATATTTAATAATAAGTTCTTTTTTAAACCTTGTATAACTAATATTAATTAAAAATTTTCCAAAAACTTCATTTTTCACGCCATGTAGACAAAACCTAAAATAAATATAATAAAGATTTTGTTTTTAACAAAGAAATTATGTGCTTGATATCGTTTTGGAGCATTTAACGATTGGGAAAAAATGGAGTAAAACAAAAATTTACACGTCGTCCGAAACAAACATTACGGTTAGCAGCTTGTGACGGCGGGATTCCGTTCAAATTTGTTGGCTAGACGCTTTAACGTTTAGACAAGTGTCCCGTTGTTGAAAAAAATGGAGAAATCGATTTCTGCGTTGAAATAAATCGCTGCTACACAAACGCATGGTCAGTGTCATTCACCCTCTCGACTGACGAAGTCAATGTTCCAGAAATGACCTCAGGCTTGTATAATGCGCTTGCAAGCCCATAGAACCAAATACTAACGAGGGCGATTTGAGTAGATATCTTTTTCCGCGTTATTTACTTAAGTAGTTGTTGTATATTAACAGGTTAACGGTTCAAGCACCAGAAGACAATACCACAAGTATTATCGGCGAGATCCAGCAGATCATAATTTTACTTCCCGTATCGATCACTTAAAACGTAGTGGTGGCCGAGATTTGATATATTTTTTTAAACTAAAGACCAGGCGGACCACGTAGGACTTTTTCTAATTTTAAATTTGCGAAATACAAAAACCTAAGCTTTAAAATATGAAATTGTTACTAGTCTACAGCTACAGTGTATAATAGAGAACCAACGTTCCCAGCAGAATCAGGGAAACTCATATTATCATGTTCAATTTTTAAAATCCACTCACGGTATTAAGAAAAAGTGACAACTTTGTCGTAGCCTGTAATTCTTTCGTCTTAAAAAAAAATAAAATTTCGGGTTGTTAGTTACAATTTTGCCATAAAATTTGTTATCAAAAAATAGAGATAATACACGAAATTTGAAGATAAAATTTCGAGTTAAAACACAAAATTTTAAAATATCGAGAGTAAACATAAGTATCACGATTTCTAGGCAGTTGAAAATAATAAAACAATACAGAAAGGCATACGAAGCGTGATAATCACCTTTCTCAATGTCGGAAATGTTTCGCACGTTTCAATAAACTTACGAGCAAACGCTGTCGCACCTTTTGACGCGGTATACATTCAATTTTACTCTCTCAAGCGTTTGTGTTCTTGTTTCGTGTAAACTGGGACGATTTGATTTCGAGTAAAGTGCCTCAAAAGCGTCGAGAATTGAAGTTTTGGATTGTTCTAGAACGCTAAACGTTCGAACAGCTTTTAAAGTCCAGCGTATTGGAATATTCTGATATTACGGATTTTTGTACCGCTTGTTTGGCAATGTTTTACTGTTTTTCCAAAAATTTCTGTTCTAGGTTTTTAGAATTTCCTAGTAGGTTTGGTTTCATGTTTGCGGAATTTTCTAGGCATTTACCCTCACTCTCAAATAAGTAAGTTACCTGTGGTGTCAAAATCTCGTTCTTCCACTTCCCGGAGCAAGTCGGCAACTTTCAATTTGTTATTCACGAATCATCCCACACCTGACATCAATTTTACGTGTTTTTAATTCACAAAAATTTTTGGTGACAGTGAAACGTCGCGATGAAATTAAATTACACATTCCGCTCAATTTAAAATTCATTTCATTCGAAATAACAAAGACACCTCAGCAATATCGCCTATAATTATAGCATCGGAAGCAAGTAAAAGGCTCTTAAAAACATGTCTATTATTAGCTCACCTGGATATTTTCCTGACAGGGAAAACATTAGCACCTGTCACATAGTTGGCCTATAAGCACCTAAAGATTGTCAATAATATTTGCGCCATGACTGTGGCTGACATAAAGAACCAAGCATAATATAATTCAACATATTTACAATAATTAACAAAATTAGTTAGCATAATTGCTGTATTTTAATAAACGCGACTTTTAGATAAAGTTTTCTGGACTAAATAATGCTTGAATATTTCATCTAAGTGATCATATTAAATTGATATTTGAAATTGATTTGAACGACCAGCATTATTTGTTGTGTGCAATGATTTTGATTTAAATAGAATAACATTCAGAACGATAGTGTCTAACAATAATATGGAAATAACAATATGTTTTTAAAGCCAGACTTGTTCAACTTATGCAAATTACTCAAAAAAAAGGCAAAAAACTCTCTTTTTATATTTTTAATAGCGGCACTTTTCTTAATGATAAGATTCGAAACTTTTTAGGTTAAAAATATATAAATTCATTAACAAAGAATGAGTTGGATTAAAAAACAAATAACTATTTAAAAAATCTGTCGCAGCTGGAACAAAATTTTAATACAAGGTCAAGCAATCTGAGCCCGTGATTCGCAAAGTATGTGGGATCATGTTTAAGGAGCACTGGCAACAGCGGGTCTAGCATTCCTGGCTCGTGCCTGTGGAACAGGTAGCGGTGAGTCACTTTGGTAAACATTTCGGCTTCCCCATTATGACCAGACACTCACGCACACATACAAATCGAATTTATACACGCCGGTATTGAAGGGGGACAACCCCGATGCAATGCTTTCAGGTGGATGAACCCCACAAATAGTTCTGCCATTTCCGCGATATTGTTACTACGCCCCGTTTTGTTTTGCTTGCTCTTTTTCTGCGAGCGGCCGAAGAAAAACGCGCAAGCGATTACGGAAGGATATGGACTTTTCGTCACCAAAAAGAAAGAAGAATATTTCCACAAAATATACATATCATTATTATTATTATGGACTTTTTATAGAATCAAACAAGTACAAAACATAAACAAGTGCCATTTTCGATGATAATTGAATATTTAGGAGAAGTAGCATCCTACATTGTGTTGTGTGCAAGCGGAATGAAAATGGCTATAAAATATTCATAATATTACGCAATATTACTATTCTAACTATGCTAAGATAGAGCTTATGTCATCGATATATAAGGATTTTTATAAGATTTTTAAGCTTCGAACTGAATTGAAATCGCGAGAGTTGCGATGTTCAGAAAAGGGAGAAAAAGTAAAGCAATTCCTAGCATACGATAACGTTTACTGATGATATTTTCTATATGATAACTAAATTATGCCGATTAAAAGAAACGACTAAATAAATAAATCAAAAAGAGAATATCATAGGTTTCTACCTGCTTGTTAAATAAATAAATTTCAATTTCAAATATAAAGTTGAATACTGCAAAAAGTAAAACTATTTTGCATGTATCTCTGTTTTGCATATCAGAGTTCATCTTGGCTTCCTAAAGTAAGAAAAGAGCTTTTTGCTAACCCATGTGCAAAACAAGCCAAATTAAAGTCCTTCGATAAGACATGTTCAACCACTGAAACTCATTAATTTTATGTGTCATATGATCCGATTTTCGGTTTTGAGGTTATGTTTCTTTTGATATGTGATGTGATGAGATGAGATTTACGAGGTTGTCCAAGAATCTCTCAACATCTTCGATCTGTCAAAGACAAAATTTTGTTTGTTATACCAGGAATTTACAGCTATATCTGCATATACGGGAAAGAATGCATTGGATAGACTGGACGAAAAATATCAAGGCTCATCAATATCAAAGTAGTTTCAAGTTAAGGGTGAAGACATTTTTCCGCATTGAAGGGCAACCTATTCTCAATACAGTCGCAGACATTCGTAAAATTCAGTTCAAATGTTTTGGAGTGACCGGATGTTTTCACACAACGTTCACTGGCCAAATTAAAATCGTGACTAGCGTGGCGTTTATTATATAATATTTCGTTTAAACTCCAGGACAAATTTGCAAAAAAAATGTATCATTGGAATATTGTATGGATGTATTTGTAGAACGAATATAATAAAAAATTGTACCCAATCTAATCGTTATTCTATTTTTTTCAGTAATGAATTGGAAAAGAAAAAAGGCACAAGAAAACGAACAAAACGGATCTTAATCCGCCACTCATTTCCCGCCGGCGGCAAAACGCGGAAAAGCCGAACTGAAAAATAAATCTTTGAGCGTCTAGCGCGGCCATTATAATCCCTCGAGGCCCAGAGCCGCCGTGGAAATTTGAAAAATACGCGGAATATTGGGTTCCGGTTCGTCGGCGTTCTTTATTTTAAACGCAAAATTTCCAACGAAAATAAAATATAATCCGGAAAATATCCTCAAGCGCCGGAAAAATAATTAAAATTGCGAGAGACACGCATCGAATAGAAACTTTTAATTGTAGATCAACGTTTACAGCTTATAAGTGCTTGTCTTGAATATTAAGTAAATTAAGAATCCATTAAAAGTAACTCGCACTCGACAACTCAATGCACAACGCATTTTCGATCATGCGTATAAGAGCTGAAAAATTATTTGCCTAGCGGAATAGCTAGGAATGATAGAGACTTGCGCCATATGAAGCAACAGGCAAGATTTATTGCAGGAAATAATTTGATTTTGCAATTTCCTGCAAACTTTACTGCGCTATGTCAAACGGTGTTTCCTAATTTGAAGATGGCAAACATTCAAAAACGTGAATAAAGGTATGCTTTTTCTAAACAGTATTTTTCTGATTTCCCGATTAATTTTTCTCTGTATTGTCATCAATCTATGCACAATGTAACAGAACGGAACACAGAGACCAACTAACTAGCACCAGCAATTTTAATTGTCTGTGTATATGATGCGGTATTTCCCAAAATTGCCCAGTGAAGAACAGGCTCTAAATATGGCATCTTGTTCTTCGTAGAGTGAAGTGATATATATATATATATATATATATATATATATATATATATATATATATATATATATATATATATATATATATATATATATATATATATATATATATATATATATATATATATCATATATATATATATATATATATATATATATATATATATATATATATATATATATATATATATATATACACATAAAACTCTAGTCTAGATACTACCTGCACCGCGTAGATTTATCAAAAATTGTTTTGAGTAACGACAATAACTTCAATACTGTGAAACCTTGATTTTCAGGTTATAATGTTATAGATAATAATGTCCGAATGAAACAGTTTTCCCCAGGTATCAAAAGAAAATCGTTTCACAAAACCGCTTATTTAAAACGCTAACTATGTATGTGGCTATGGCACGGCATTCAAACTTAAAGTTGTTAACTTCTCTTTATCAAATTTTATATATCTTGGCATTACATCTCATAAATTAATAAAGTTCAGCTGCAAGTGAAAAACTCTCATGCTGCGCAGCTTGGCTACGGACTGGCGCCGTAAAAATCACAACCGGCATTCCCTTAATTTATTTCAATTTCCGACCGATCCGTTTTCATTAGTTAATTGGCAACGCGGTTTAGTCCACCATTATCTCGTTGTAAGTTTCCAGACTGAAAAACACCCTTCCGTGAAAACCACTCGCCTTAGATTTATAACGCAATCTCACTTCAACGCGGATGAATCATATCGTCCTGCGCCCGGCGCGACGTTGCCAGTAGTGACAGTGTTGCAGGGACGAAAGAAAAAGCTTTCGGGGGACCTCACTTTCGGTTAGTTTTGGTTAGTTAGTTTTTGGGATATATTTAAAGTGACGTTATTAATTGCAATGTCATTTGTGTCATTGCAATGTCAGACAAACAGAGAGCCTCATTTTTCTCATCGTCTATTATAAGTTTCTGTTCACGTCAAATTTGCAAGTTTGCCAAATTTAAAGAACTAATTGTAAACAAATTTTCCTCAAAAATTTAGTACTTTGACATTTACTAATATATTGAACTGAGGTGGCTTTTACTTGATGAAAATTCATTTATCAAAATAAAAAACACATAAACACATAAACAAGATATGCCAGTGGTGTCTTATGTAACAGCTCCAGCAGTTAAACTCTCTACAAAATGAGTAAATATTTTAAAGTTCCACACAGATTTTAAACCAAAATTTGCAATAAATAATTCTTTTGAATTAATCAACAAAATTAAAGATAACAAAATCCCTTCTAACGCAACTCTATTGTCTTTTGATGTACAAAACTTATTTCCCAGTATTCCACCTATGGATGTGATAGATTTAGTAGATTTTACCCTAACTCGGAAACAGGTTAACAAATTGGTGAAACAAGATTTATTAGATTGTTTAATAGTATCTTTATACCAAAATTATTTTGAATTTAATGGACAGATTTATATCTCTAAAGAAGGTTTGATTATGGGAAACCCACTTAGTCCTTTGTTAGCCGAGATTTTTATGGATAATTTGGAAAATATCATACTAGAACATCCTTTAAGTAAAAGTTTTTTATGGTGGTGTAGATATGTGGACGATGTCTTTGCTTGCTTTGTTGGAACGGACAGATAATTGAATTCTTTTTTAAATTACATTAACTCAATACATAATCGTATAAAATTCACTATCGAGATTGAACAGGATAACTCTATTAATTTTTTAGACTTAACTATTACGAAAGTGCAAAACAAATTAGATTTTTGAATATATCATAAACCTTCACACACGGACACAGTCATACATAACAGCTCAAATCACCCTTATACACACAAAATGGCCGCATTTAACTCTTTTAAACACAGACTCTTAATACGCCACTCTCAACAGAAAATTACAACAAAGAACTTAATATCATTAAACAAATAGCACTGAACAACGGCTACAATCCGTCCATTATAGATAAAATTATAAATAAAAAACAAATACAAACAACATTAAACTCTATTTATCCGAAACCAAATACAGAACACGAACAATTTAAAACAATTACATACATAGGAGAACCTAACGAAAAAGTTTCAAATTTGTCAAAATGTGGTTTAAAAATAGCTTTCAGAACTAACAACACAATAGGAAAATATTTAAAAAACAATAAATCAAAATCCCAAAAATCAGGTGTTGTGGTTTGAAATGTGGATCTTGTCCTAAAATTCATATTGGACAAACAGGTAGATCCTTCAAGAAAAGCATTAACGTAAATTCTTAAGTTTTGTATCAATGAACAAGAGAAAGACAACCTTTTCTTTTTATAGTAAAAAAAAACCTCACTTTTCTATCACGCCGTTGCTATTCCAGTTTACGTGGTTCACCGAAAAATTTGTTCCTAAATATATTTTAGAAGCACATTTTGTAACTGTGCCCTTATCTTCAAAAAAGATTAAAGTGACTCCAGTGATTGGCAGTAACGCCAACGCCACAAAAAAATGCACAGTTATCTGCAAAACTAATATCTAAATTATGTAGTTAGACAATGGTCCGTTGCGTAGCGCCACCCAATAGTAACAAATTTGCAAATGTCAGTCATTTTCCCATATATTTTAATTTAGTTCATTTTCCAAGCAATTAACTAAATCATTATAAAACAAATATTTAAACTACGCACTACAAAGGATGTCGAAAAGTTACCTTATTAAGAAAACATTTCCGCTGAAAAACTGATCGTTTCGGATGTTGAGATAAGATAAATCGTGAGGAATTTTGGTGAATTACGTACTGATTAGTTCAAACACAATCGTCGCGAATGCGGGATATTTGGCGCGAATGAAATGCGAAAGCCGTGATGTTTCTTGAGCTATTTGGTTTCTTGACTTTGGGAATTTTTAAAATGTAAGTACTCTTTGTTTATTGTCCACTGTCCCAGGAATTATTTTTAACAATACTTTATACGTTATATACAATTAAAAAAAATTATTTCTGCTCTTAATACTCGCCACGTTTTATGTTAAGACGAAACTGCCACCTTTTTATTTATTTCAACGGATCGTCTTTCATTCATACATTCATACATCCCAAAAGTTATGATATACGTAGGGAACTAAAACGCAACGATTTAAATTGGGGTATGTTTTAGCCTGAAAAAAAAAGAAAAGAAAAAAAAGAAAATTTTCTCGAAACGAATTATTGTCTCAGTTACATTTTGATACAATCAAAACAATTACTTAACAGGGAGACACCTTATATATAGGAGTGGGCCAGCTTCAAAGTCGTAGACAATTTATTACAAAATAGTCGCAACAGTTTTTCTATTTGGAGTGTGTATAATGCCGTAATACTTTTACCAAATAATTGCCTAGATTAAGCTTATCGCGTCTATTTCCTGTTCCGCTCAGTTTATTAATTTGTCGTTGCTAGCAAACTTTTTTTGTCGCAAGTATTTGTATTTCGTTTCAATATTCTTTAATACTAATATGATAATAAAGAATTCAACGAAGTTTAAGTGCATATAAATGAACATTTATATGCACTTAATGGTAGTCAAACAGTGGACTACAAGTATTTTTTAAACAATTTCATTTAAGCAAACAAACTAATCAACACGAATGATAAGACAATAAAAATTTGATTTGAAACTCTTTGAACTATAGTTGGCAACAACCTCCTCGCATGCAAAACAGCTGTGATAGTATAAAGAAATTCTGACAACGAGTATTCGGAATTCGTAGGCAACGAATCAGGCATGAAACGGGGTTAAATTAGAGAAAGGAAGTTATTTACCCATGCAGAACACGGTGCTGCTTGAAAATTTGACTACCGCGTGATAATCCCTTGGGCACTATCCGAGGTTGAGGTCGCTCCTGAAACAACAAAGAAAAAGAGTTTTTGAGGATTACGGTAATAGACAATTTAATTCACAGTCTATTTTAAAACGAACTTAAACAAGCAATTAAATATTAAGTTCTCCAAAATTTGTGGATCTGCAGACTCCAAAATTAATCAATAAATAAAGGTCAAGCTCTTTTTAAGCTTTAATTATTTTTTGTAATTTTAGGTCAGTTTAAAATGTTTAAAATGACATTTGATAAAGACACGGTGTTGTCGAAACAATTGTCATGTCATAATATATAATTTCGTGAAAATCTGAACTTTTAGTTCTTATTTATTTTGATAAATGGATTTTCATCAAGTAAAAGCCACCTCAGTTTAGTTTAAAATGGTTTTCTGTCTCTTCATCAGTTTTTTATAATACAAATTATGAATTTTTTAGGCAATAAAAACAGAAATATGTAGAACTAATAAGAAATTAATTTCAAAATAAATAACGAACCAAAACCTTTAATTATATTTTATTATAAATTTACAAACACGTATATGCCGTTGCAGACTTTCCAGCGACAATTTTAAGATCTTCAAAGGAGGCCAATATTTATTCTTAGTACCAATTTTGCATTTGGGAAACGGTTAAATTTTATGGTCTGTAAATATACAGGCTGCTTCAGACAAAATGTTGGAAACGATCAATGTGTCTAAAAAATGTATAAGATTATTTTGAAACTTTATCAATGCTTTCAAAAATAACCGAAATCTGTATCACAAAAACTAAGCTATCAATAACACACAACAATTCCATTCAATACTTTCCCATTTTAAAGAAAAACAAAACTATATAAGCAACAGTCCACAAGGACTTTTTCTTTCTAATAGTTTTTGAATTCAATTTAAATTGCCGGTTTAATTTTGGATACAAAACAACAATTTTGATATTTTAACAATTTCGTCACGCATGAAAATGCTTATTATTTTTTGTTTACCACAAAAGTACCGTTTGTTCTTAAAAGGTGTGCATCAAATTTGATATAAAAATGGAAAGCAATATTAACTTATGCTAAAACACTTTTGAAAATTTTAAATAAATTAAACCACTTTTAAAATTTTAAAACTAATTAAGCCGTTTTTGAAATTTTAAAATGAATCAAAACAATTTCAAAATTTTAAAGTTAATTAACTAATGAATTAAAATTGAAATTTTAAATTTAAGTCTTATAGTTTTAAATGATTTCAACTACTAAATATTCCATTTCAAAAATTATGATTTTCTAACACATAATTTGTGACGCGCCTTGTATAATTCGAATATTATTAATTCTAAGTCTTAGTATCCGTTTCAGAGTCAGTTGCAAATATGACTGCAGAATGGTCAGCGTTGAACTCCATTGTACCGGACTCGAATCGACAACCATATCTGAGGAAATTATAGCGAGAGTTACGAAGACTACCGTGTCTTCGCTAAACATAACTGACAGTTTCCTCCCGGCAATATCCCAATCGGCGTTCGACGGTTTCCAAGGAGTCGGATCTATCCATATAACCAGCTCGCACGTCTCTCAAATCGAAAACGCAACTTTCGAAGAGTTTGACAGTCTAACCTCTTTAAATCTGAGCGACAACTTCTTAAGAGACTTTAACGTGGACGCGTTTCCGGCCAAGAACGCCCTACTCTCTCTAGATCTTTCTAATAACGTGTTAAGGGACTTTTCGAATTTTAACGTTAGCCGTTTTCCGAGAATTTCGGTGCTCAATCTCGAGAACAACTTGCTAGATCGTTTGCCATTGAGCATACTCGATAAGCTACAGGTGGAAAATGAGTTCTTTCTTCTGGTCGATAACAACCCGTGGAATTGCGAACACGAGGACTGGGTTGACTATCTAAATGAAAACATGACAAAAGCGTTTTGTGGGAACACGAAAACGTATATTCCGAAGCTCAGGATAGAACGGCAGCAAAATGAGGCTACCCAAACCAATGAATCTCAAGCCGAGGACGAGTTCAAGCCTGATAGAGGCAATAAACCGAACTGTGCTAAATGTAGTTTTTATTTTTGTATTCTGTGGTTAGTCGGGGGTGTGTGGTTGGGTATTATCGTTGGCAACGTCGGCAAAATTAAGAATCTATTGTGCGGTAGAGGACGCAGTCAGAGGTCAAGTAATGCGGCGGTCCAGTGTGGTGAGTGAGAATAACATTTTATTTTTGCATGATTAGCGCTTGTAGGTAGAGTTCTCCGAACTATATACCGTTTTTACGACATAATACGGTATTCGAATTTGGTCAATTTTTATGAAGGTCTAACCTCACTTCTACCTCGTTTAGGTTGTCACCCTCAATAAATAGATTCGATGACATTCGAGATCGGTAATTCGGTAGAGTTAAGTGGGTGAAATTCCTCGATTATTATTAGTCCATGCAGTGAAAAATCCATTCTTACTTTTAAATCCTACTTTTAAAATACAACAGTCCGCACGGGACAGTTCTTGTCGGCTAACATCTTTATTAAGGCCCTGGCTTGTTGTCCACGTGCCGGAAAGAATGGTCCCTTCCGGTTTACAACAGGCGGGTCTTAAACTCAATCCGAAGTCAAAACCATAAAAGGTTGTAAAAACGGTATATACTATGGAGACCTCTACAAACTATTCAATTTGCTGTAGTTTTTCGGGCTCTCTGAATCTCTCTAAAGCTATAATAATTAAAAAGGCACTCCATCTTTCGAAGGCTTTATTGGGAGAGGCACAATTATTGGGAACGAACCAAATGTACATCAATAAAGGCTATTTTCAGACCAGTATAGGAAGTGTTTCAAAGTACTAAATTACTTATCACTATTTAACAAAAAAGGCGTTTACTACGTATTATTAACATTATTGACGTATTTCTCTAAATCTTTTTAAAGCTATATTAAATTTTTAAACTCAGTCTATAACGCAATTATTGGAAATTAACGAAATGTACATCAAATCAGTCAAAGGCTATTTGCAGATTGGTAATTATTAATTAATTAAAAGTATTATAAGTATAAGCATAAACCATCTATTAAATCGAAAAAAAATCTTTCTTTCAGTGCCCTATCAGTTATCTGATGTTTGCAACCACGTCTCCCGCGGCCCGGCATCCAGTCCAAGTTATGCTACGTAGCCAGGACATCTGCTTCCTACCAACTCCTCGTCTACCCCTTTCCCTCCATAATCGTTTTGAGGAGATGGTATTTTTCGCCCCTCATTATATGTTCCTTCGCTTGACTGATGTGACGAGCTCACGATGTGTCTTTGCTTTTGTCACTCTTGCAGTTCACGAAATTTTTAAGATTCGCCGATGGGTCCATATCTCAAATGCTTCCAATCGGTTTAGGGTATTAATCTTCAGCCTCCAAGACTGAACTCCGTATGGAAGGATGGACCATATGTAGTATTTAACAATTCGCTGTCGAAGAGTCATATTCAAGCTATTATTGCAGAATACTGACCTCATAGAACACAAACTGGAATGCACGATCTCAATTTGGTTTTTAATTCCTATATATCCGGGTCAAGGTTATCTGAAATCAGAGACCCTAGGTATTTGAACCTTCTGACTCTTTCTATGCGCGCTTCATTTAGTTCCAGATGACCATTTTCATGTGGTGAGCGGCTAAATACCATAAATTTAGTTTTTGTTATATTTATATTTAGTCCTATTTCTTTGCTGATGGTGCTCATACTATCAATTAGTCGTTGGAGGTCTTCTACGCTTTCTGCCATGATAACAGTGTGGTCTGCATATCTCAAGTTATTTATTGGTACCCCATTTACATTAATGCCTACATCCGTCCTCTCTAGTGCTATTTTAAAAATAATATCTGAATACAAGTTAAAGGGGAGGGAGAATACACCCCGTCATCTCCTTATGTCATTGCTCAATTTATTGTCAATGCATACATTTGCCGTCTGGTTCCAATATAAGTTTCTTATAATTTGGAGGTCCCTTCGGTCGACTCTTGCTCTTTGTAGCGATTCAATGAGTTTTGTATGCTGTACACGATCGAAAGTCTTTTCATAATCAGAAGCAGGCAAATACGCTGGTCTCGGCATTTTTGCAGTCATACGGTCAAGGAGAACAGGGCTTCTCTTGTCCCAAATCCGTGCCTGAAACCAAACACACTTAACTCTTATCCTGGTATGTATCACTCTAAGGAAAATCTTTAGCAGATGGCTCATGATACTCATTAATCTGTAGTCTTCACACTTTTTTGGATGTTGTTTTTTTGGGATTGGGATGAAGGTAGATTTCTGCCATTCATCAGGTAAATTTCCACTCGTGTAGATTTGGTTGAAGAGTTCCACAATGCGTTCGAGGAGCTTTATTAGTTCAATAGGTACGTTGTCAGGTCCGATTGCTTTTTTGTTATTTGTTCCGATATTGATAGCATAGACAACTTCAAATTTGAATATAAGGCGTCTGATGTCTTGTGAATCCTTTCATCTTTAAACAATTCTTACACGTAGTTCAAAACAAAAAATTACATTACTTAAAATAAAATCTAACGTCGAAAAATGCAAAAAAAAGGATCATTTTCTCCAATGCAAAATTGGGACATTAAGAAGAAATATCGGCCTCACTTCTAGATTCACAAAGTATAAATAAATTGCAGCTGTAAGATCCTCCACCTGTTTAGGTTACAAATGCTGATATGAGTATTTGTAATGTTGATTAGTTTTGTGTTTTGATATTAATTTCTAAGTATTAGTTCTACCGATGTCACTTTTCATTGCCATGTAAAAATGTAAGATTCATTTTTAATAATACAGAGGCAACAGATTGAAAGATATAGATTAGGAAAACTTGTTTAAAAAAAATGCAATAAGTTGGCAAAGTTGCACTTAAATTTAAAAACAATCATGGTGTCCTATAAATATTCCTTGGAGGAATCGTAATATGCAAAAATATCTATATTTGGTCATTGATGCTACAGTTTTAAAAACATTTTTTTCAAAACAGTGATAAATAATAAAAATAATAAAAAAGCCATTTTAAAAATAACATTCTGAATTCTGAAAATCACCTTATTTCAAGAAAATGTTGTATCAATTAGTTACAGAATTATATATAGAAATAAAAACATTTGTAAATAATTTTTAAGTGCGAAAATAACTAAAATATTTTGGGAAAAAAATTATTTTATGAGCCCTGATACAAATCCAAAACAAATACCTGTACACTTTTTGAAATGTACCAAACAAGGCCTGAATGTCATATAATTTTATTTGCCGTAAGAAATCGATGGAAATTCATCTTTCGAAATTCATTTAAAACATGGACCGCGTCAACTTATTTATAGCCCTTTATCAGCAGGTATCGAATTTATTGCCCCATTTTCGCCGCATTCCGTAAAATTCGATACTATAAATTTGACATTATGGATCACGTTAATGATTTCTTATCTATTGCCGCATAATTACTAAAATTCGCCGTTGTTCACTAAACAAATATTTGATCGCAGATCATTGCCAAATGGAATTTCGCCACCTCCATCCTCCGTCTCCAGCGTCGTCGAGAAAGAACGTAGGCGAGAAATCCTGAAGGTAAATGAAACATCGCATTCCATTAAGACAAAAGGAACGCTTACGACGCAATCGCTGAAACTGCTGCTCTCTTTGTAAACTTAAGTTACATTTGTATCTTTTTTCAATAAACTATAAGGTTTAATCGCAATAATAAGGGTGTAACTTAATTACTCTAGTTATCGAATATGTGTTGAAAGGGGCCAAATAAAAAACCAATTTATTTTTTTACATAATGGGAATGAAACATTTCAATATTTTTTTCTCGTTTTTTACAAAATTTTGAATTTATATTATGGTACTACTTGCAATCAATTAATATTAAAAGTTAGGTTCGTGATTTGCCACAGTTCGAAATTCGGCAAGGCAAGGTTGTCGACTAAGTAGAGTTCTCCAAAAAATATACCGTTTTTTCAACCTTTTATGGTTTTGACTTCGGAATGATTTTAAGACCCGCCTGTTGTAAACCAGAAGGGACCATGCTTTTCAGCTCGTGTACCGCAAGTCAGGGCCGTATTTAAGATATTAGCCGACAAGTGTGCCGTGCGGATTGTTGTATTTTAAGAGCAGGGAAATTTTCTTTGATTAAACTGTTATATTAATTCATAATAGTGTGCTTTTTATAAATCTTCGTAAAACAGAGAGATTGATCTCCTATATTAAAAACACATTAGACAACTTAAACTGATTTCTAATTTAAGATTTAACATAACGACTGTAAAATATTTTCCTAGGAAAGCCATTTCACTGCAATTTTAATCCGATAGAGTTGGTATGGGGACAGCTGAAACCCAGTTTAATAGGAAACCACACGTCGCCGATATTTAGTTCTGGGGCAATAGAATTAATTAAAAATTTCTGCAACTAGTTGAAAAAAATGTGTAGAACATGTCATCGAAGAAGAAGACAGAAGTCGACTATGCCAGAAATAATTATTAATGTAGGGGACGAGTCCAGTGACGATAAGGATTATTTTGATGTAGAATAACTTTGTTCTTATAAATAATCTACCATTGTTTTACAGATAAATTTACTCCTTTATTTACATTTATAATAAACGTTTTAAAGTAAGAATATATTTTTCACTGAATGCACTAATAATAATGGAGGAATCTCACCGATGAAACTCTACACAAATCTGTCAGCTTACAGCATTTGAATGCATAAAGTACCTAAGTACGGTTCTGGAAAGTCATTGTGGAATTGCGAATCTATTTATTGAGGGTTACAAAGAGAGACCCATGCGAGGTAGGCCTGCGGTTAAACCCTCAAACAAATTTATATATACGTCGTAAAAACGATATATCGTTTGGAGATCTCTACGTGCTTCCTTTTAATTCACGGGGCGAGAGCTTTGCTAAAACATATCGGAACCAACCGATGACTGGTTTCTAATACGCTGACATCAATAGAAGGCAGCAAAATTTGTTGCCTCCATATAATCGAGTTCATGGGAGTACAATATTTCTCGTGATCTAAATATATAAACCCTAATTTTTTTTCTGCAGGATCAGGCATAAACCTAAACTCGTCCCTCAGTTGATAACTTGATTTGAATGCCTGACGCACATCTAACCAAATACAATTTTGAAACTGTATGAAAAACGTAAGTTGGGTAGACCCTTAAAATGTTTAAGAGAACAACTTCACACCTTTCACGTTTCTGAT
Organism: Cylas formicarius; assembly: GCF_029955315.1. Lineage (NCBI taxonomy): Eukaryota > Metazoa > Arthropoda > Insecta > Coleoptera > Brentidae > Cylas > Cylas formicarius. Next base: position 19,237,418 of record NW_026844319.1, read on the forward strand.
CAAGACCAATTTAACTTATAGTGATGATAAATAAATTAACATGATGCACGAGAGTATTCAATTTATTTAACTTTTTCGTGGTGTGTAATATTGAACGCCGTCACATTCTGGTACCCCAAATTATCAGCGATTCATTCGAACAGTCCCTGAATATTTCCGATTCGTCCATTCCGCATTTGCATACGACGCGAAGTGTGGACGAACCTTTAACTTGAACGTGAGCAACGGCAGTTTTATTGGTGGAAAGGACTCCTCGCACTAGATCATATTTGCTGCTAATCTGCTGGGAGTACATGTTACATTCCGCTAAAAAATCTCCAGTGGGAGACTTGGACCGTTCTGGCGCAAAATGTTGGTCCGTTGGTTTGGCATTGTCGGTTTTTAAGGTCGCGTGCGGCCGACTGGGTTTGGTAAAGCCTTTTATCACCTTTTTCGTTGGAAGATTTTCCGATAACGGCCAAAATGCTGGATTGTCGGTACTTGGTGTAGCTGATGACGAGTTTGGTTTGGCGGTTTCTGTTTGCTCGGTTGGGGGTTGATTATATAACTTGCGATCCTGCAAAAGTCTCACAGGAGGTATGGTAAATTATTTTGCGTGGAGTAAACAGAAGGAGATTAATGAGGTATGCCAAGAGTGCTTTAAGGGAAACCCTCAGATATGTGGTATTCAATTTTCATCAAAAACTTATTGGTAAAAACTGAACCTGAATCTATTACCCTTTCAGAATTATAGAGTGTTTTTGGAAAATTGACATTTTTTAAAAATCTTCTCCTGTGTGAGATTTTGTATTTCTATATTTGTAACGCACTCTTTTAGTTGCAATTTAATGCTGTAAGTATAATAGTTTGATAGCAAGTAGTTTAATGGTGATCAGCAGAAGCAAGCAATCTTTCATATATGACACCATGTACCTTTCCAAAAATAGTTGATATTTTTCTTGAGTCCTATTCTATATATAAAGAATTTGAACAAGTGGGTTTTGGACGCATAATATAGAAAACAAAGCGTACTGGGAGTAGGGAAGTTGGGATTTTGGCTGTTAATGCGTTGAGATTTAGTATCAGTAAGTAAATTGTAACACTGCCAATATCCTGAGAAAAAACAACCTCTGAAAGACATTTTCGGAAGATTTTGGCACAGTCTACTCAACAACGGGAAAAAAGGCATCAAATAATGGTTTTAGGATTTGTTCGATATAATCCTAAATATAATTCTACAACGTCACACACGAAATTTAATGACAGCAACCAAACTGAAGAGAAATATAGTTTAGTTTATTTATTTCACCACGTAATACAAGATTATGGATATATAGCATGTCAGTTTTTACAAATAAATTTATATACAAAAATACAAAAATATAACATAGACAAATTGCGGCAATTAGAATTTATAACTAAAGTATTAATCATTGATATAGAAACAATTATTAATAAACACTGGCTTCATTGTCCTCAAAGCTTAAATATTTGTTGAAAGAGCATTGTAAAATGCTAGATTTAAAGAGTTATTTTTAGTTTTTTTAAACGATAACGAGGTATTCGCAGAAGATGAGAAATTCTTGTCGAATGCCTGAATGTAAAATATAATTTTTCCACTCCCGTCTGTAAAATATCTAATTACCCATCGACCTAGCGTGCGGGAAGCGTCACTTTACCACGTCAGTTTCCTTTCCCACGAATCCGAGCCACTTCGGATATTTACGGGATTTTGCCGCACGGATTTGGGAGCAATCGGATGTTTTCGGAGATATTTGCCACGCTTTGAATTTCGACATTTGTCAATTCTGACGATCGTGCCAGTGAATGTATTCGTGTTGTTTTAAGAAAATGTGTAGTATGCAACACAAATCGATAAGCTTTTTAACTTACTCGTTTATTAAAGACTCGCTCCGCTCCTGTCAAATAAACTCCTGAGTCAAATGCGGTTTACCGCACTTGTTGCATAATATACTATTGTCTTATTTCTATTGATTTCATTAAGGCTACAATATATGAAGATGGAAGGTACTGGCATTATTCGAAGACTAAAAAAACAAGGTCGACTTGATTCCCGGTAATTGAGGTTTGATAAAATTCTAATTGCCTTCTTTTGGAAAACCTTATTGCGTGGTTAGAACTTCCCCACAGTGTAACTACATAATACATTTTAGAAAGAAATAATGCAAAATAAACGTTTCTTAGGACGTCCGTACTAAGTGTGTTTTTCAACCTTCTAAACTCGAAAAGCATGGATGCTAATGTGTGACATAAAACGTCAATATGAGCCCTCAAACTAAGATTATCGTCCAAGGTGACACCAAGGAGAGTGACGTTATCACCCTTAATGAGAAATGCATTTGTTGAAATTAAGTTTGGCTTTACAAAATACGAATGTAAACTACACTATAAGAAACCTTTTATACACTGTGGTTTATATTTTGTTTTAGTTTTTTTTTTTTCAATGTTTCAATAATATAAGTGGAGTCCCTATACAAGATTTTTATGCTTTAAGAACTATTAGTTTTAAAATTGTCATATTCAACCCATTAAAACGCAATTTTTTTAATAGCAAAAAAAATTGCTGCGGTTTTTAAAATGCACTTATTCCAAAAACACTCGCTGAATCAGTAACAAATATCCAAGTGCAGTGTGTTTCAATTATCTTTTATTTAATAAAAATTGAACTCTGAACATTGGCGTCAGTTTTCTTAGAAATGGGACTTTGAATTTTGAGGATTAATGAGGATTTTTTAGCGTCCTTTCAAACTTCAAATCATTGCAAAATAAGCAATTACAAACCCTTAAAACTTTTGAAAAGAGGCTTTCAATTTCTTTTAGTTTACAATAAATCGCATAACTCAATTTGAAGGCTTCCTAATTATTTAGACGAAGGCGTTTAAAAGTTCAATCCCTTTTTTTTCACTATTTTCTAGTGATTTCTGGGATTTGAGAGAATATATCTCACTTGGTCAATTAGGGATGGAACTTGATAGTTTTGGTCGGACATCCTTTTTCTTAGGACGTTCGCTTCCTGCCTCAACTGACACACCTCCCGCTCGAAATCTACGGACATAAACAATAACGCAATTTGCGGTCACATGCATAATACACGGGGGCCACTTGAAATTTGATTACCGCAAATCCTCTCGTCCCTCTTCTCGACCTCCTTTAAGTACTCTCGTTCGATTTTCGAAGCGTTTGGTTGTTTGTCCACCAATTGCGCGTAAGCCTCCCTAATCTTTCGTAGGTCTTCCGCTTGGGATTTGTAAACATCCCGCTCCTCTCGGAGTCGCTCCAAGCTGTTTTCTCGGTGAAATTTCATCTAAAGTTTTAATTTCTATAATCTATTGTCAACATCGATGCATCGAGGGTGAAGGACGTTATTGATTTGGGACGGATCATCACCCCCGCACTCGTGAAACTGCTGACCTCAATCATTTATTCTGCGTCTTTTAAATATCGCGATCGCTGATAACAAGAAAACATGGCTCTATCTATCGAACTTGAGTGATTCCGGTAATATGAATTTTGTGCGGCAAAGTTTATTTAGAGTGAGACGGCAAGTAATGGAGCTGGTTTCCTTTTCTATAAATGATAATACAAATGGATAACTTTGTTATTTTAAATGGAACACTCTATATATTTTGACATTTTTGCAATCCTTGGTTAAAATAAAGGTCACTTTCTTAAGAAATTCCAATGAAATTTTCCATAGTTTAGGTAGAAATTGAGGCTATGTGTTTTTTTATATTTTGATTGCCCCATATAAAAGTGTGTTGTGACACTGCTAATCTAGGCATTGCAAAGACAATTTAACCATAGACTAAGGAGATGATGTACTACTCAATCAGTTTGACAAATGCGTCTCAGCTTATAAAAGGTATCCCAAATAGGTGGTGCCGTTTTGGCGAATTCAATTAACAAAATCTCATGATTTTCAAATGGAACACACTATATTTTTATTGAGATATCAATTCTAGGACAAAAATTAGGATAAGTTAAATTTTAGTTACTTTTTGAGATATTCGAGGTTTAGATAACACCCGCATGAATTATTGTTGAATTTAAAGGTATTTTTGAAAGAGCAAAGACACGATACTACATCTTTTAATAATATAATACTTCAAATATACGAATAAAACCTATTGCTAACAATACAAGGTGTGTAGTAATACGAGGAAATTTTGAGAAAAATCGACTCTATAGTACAACATTTTAACAGATTTAGTAAAACTTTAGAATTCATATTTAAGAAAACATTTAATAGTTAATTATCTCGCTTGATTGAAAATGCCTAATAACAAAAATAAATAATTAAACTTGACCACTATGAACTTTTTAAATAAAAATATGAAAAACAACAAAAACAAACAGAAATGTCAAAGTTTGTTTATACCTTGATGCGTCAAAAAGAAAGATTGTGATGTCATAGCCAACTACATTTTTAAATATTTTGATATTCCTTTATTTTTAACTAAACTTTATGGACCAAATTAACGAACGGTTTTTGGTTAATTTTTTTTTTTATATATTTATTAATTCAAATTTGTTACCTTGATTAGTTAGCCTATAAACTTTAATTACTTATTTTTATTACTTGATACTTTCAATCAAGCTAGATAATTAAACACTAAATGTTTCTTTAAATGTGAATTCAGAAGTTTTATTAAATCTGTACTGTTAGCAATTGGTTTCATTCGTATATCTGAAGTATAATGTCTTTAAAAAAAGTAGGATCATGTCTTTGCTATTTAAAAAATACCTAATATTGCTAACAAGTGACCTAATGTCTTTAAATTCAACAAGAATTTATGCGGGTGTTATATTAAACCTCGAATAATATATCACAAAGCAAGTAAAATTTAAATATAAGATAAATTACAAACTTACCTTATTTTTTGTCTTAGAATTGATATCTGAATAAAAATATAAGGTGTTCCATTCGAAACTCTTGAGATTTTGTTAATTGAATTCGCCAAAACGGCACCACCTATTTGAGACACCCTATATAAGCTGAGGAGCATCTGTCAAACTGATTAAGTAGTGCAACATGTCCTTAGTCTGTGGTTACATTTTGGTTGCAATACCTGGATCAGTAGCGTCACAACACAATTTTATATGAGGCAATCAAAATTTGAAAAAAAAAACACATAATCTCAATTTCTGCCTAAACTATGCGAATAGATAGAATAGAAAACTATGCGTGCGAAGTGAAAGTGAAAAATTGTCGATATATACAGGGTGTTTCACACACTCTGGAACCCTGTATCAACAAAATGATAATATTTTCGATCTTCAGGAGATTCCAAGAAACTTTTGTACGAAACTTTTATTTCCTATCTCCTATGGGTTTCCAGATTGTATAGTGGATCGTTTTATTTGATTGTCATATTTAGCTTTATAAATTAAGACATTTTTGTAAGGTATTCCTCTTAAACATTTGTCTATGTCCAGAATTTTATATAGAATTAAAAAATGGTGTTTCATTTAAAATAAGAAAGTTGATACCTTCCTAAATTGATACTTTCCCCCTGTATATATAATATTCAAACAAAAAACTGAGTATTTGTAATACCCCAATTAATTTTTGTATATAACTTTTGGCTCGATCTCCTATGTTTCTGAGGTAAAAGTAGCGTGTGTATATGCCAAAAGATAATCTAGTTTTGTTTTATTTTAAATCGATACCCTTACGTAGATAGAGGGTGAAAAAGGAAAATGTCATATTTTTCAAAATAAACCACTGACACAATTCCATTCTTCTAACAGTACCGCCTTCCTAAATTCCCTGGCGACGCCGTTCACGATACTGACTGTTGACAATAATTTAGACTCACTTGGGATACGCTGGCATCGTCAACTTGATAGAAAATAAATGCAGCAATATCAAAGCCTACTATCCTAAAATCTTATTTTTGTCATTTTTCCGAATTTGAAAAGAGTATTTTAAAACTGTCGAAATTCAATATGGCGCCCATAAGAAAAAGAAAAGTTAACTTCGACCGAAGGTAACATAGCTTCGCCGTATCCTTTTACTCATGCCCTGAAAATTTGAAAATTTCAGCTCCCATTATAAAGAAAATATTGGGATCTTTCAAAAATAGTTGTCCTCTATCACCCTGTATATAAGTAAGGGTATCGATTTAAAATAAAACAAAGCTAGATTATTTTTGGCATACACAGAGTTATTCACTGCGAGTGTCCTATTGGACGTTTATGGAAAATGACTTACCTATGTAAAATATTTTTGGCCATGCGGTGTTGTCAGATATAATATAGTTTGGTACTTTTATAGGGCAAATTAATTGCTCATTTAAGTGCCAACATAAAATATAGGGTGTTTCATTTAAAATTCCCAAGTAACATGGATTTTTATATCTTGAGAATTGGGCCTTATCTTATGAACGCCCTGTACGCATTAAGTTCATTCTCATATTATATTATGATAAAGCAATTTAATAGGGAACACCAACCAAAAATTCAAGTGTTTGGCTGTACGGGTTTATTTTACATAAGTAGCTCATACTCGCTTACATAAGTAACCAACATTGCAAGTTTTTACAGTAAGTCCATTTTCTATAAACGTCTAATAATATACAGAATGTTCCATTTATAAAACGAAAAGTGATATACGCTACGAATATATCTGACAACACCGCATGGCCAAAAATATTTTACATAGGTAGCTCATATTCGTTTACATAAGTAACCAACATTTCAAGTTTTTACGTCTAATAGTCACCGTGAATAACCCTGTATATACGCTACTTTGATACCATTTAAGCGATGCTTATACTGGACACTGTGAAGTTTTTCTTGAAGTATATAAAGTAGGTACAAAGTTTTAATAAATTAATTACACTATTATCTATTCACAATTATATTTTTAGTCGAAATATCCATATCTTGTTCTGTTTCATTGCCATTTGAGGTATTTTCTATAGATCTGTAAGAGTCCTGAATTTTCATAAGATGTAGTACTGAATTTTTCAAGCTCTTGAGGTTAGAATTTAACAATAGCTGTTTAATCAGAACTATGCCAAATACGTCTAATATTAACGGGAAACGTAACTTTGGCATTTTCCGTTAACGCAATATAAAAACTGCCCAACGCTTCCTCCCAAACTCACCGCTTCCAAATCGCATTCTAATGCCATCACACGGCTGCGCAATTGCTCGTTTTCTGTCATACTCTGACGAAGTTTCGCTTGAAGCGATTCGCATTCCTGAACTTTTGGTTGCCACTCCTCGTTCTCCACTAGTCGCGCTCTGCATGTTACCTTTTTTAACTCTTCTTTTATTGCTTTACACAAACTGGACGAGACAAATTATTGATCAGTTTACGCACAAGTTTTAAAAATTCCTTGGGAAAATATTACAAGCACGTAACATCAGCAGTTTGGTCGGATATGATCACAACATAATACATGACACAATTAATATAAACCACATATTAAACACTACAAAAATTCTTACAAAATTATCAGACAAAAGTAAAAGTTTTAGGTGCCAAATAGCGGCTAATAAGCTTTCGGTTAGTTACTATTGTATTTATAAGCAAAAATGTTAATGCCAAAAATGAATACTAAGCTTTAGTTTTAGTAGAATAAGTGATAACGGCCACTTTATTGGAGCTATGTTTCTAGAATACTAGACTAGAACCGCTAACACGAGCATTTTTGCCAGTTCTCCTTCGATTTTGAGATACGCTCATCAAATTATTTGAGGTCATTTCAATAACGCCCTGTATAATTACCCAATTTCCGCATCGGTTCGTATTCCTCTCGCCTCCAACCCCTTTTCGTCTAACGTCTCGAAATCGACCGCAGTCCTTACATAAAACAAGACCCGTTCGAGTTCCGGCAGTTTGCTCTTTGACGTTTCGAGCTCTAATCTTCGCCGCCGCGACTCTGTCGTATCAAGCAAAACTTGCGCCTCCAGATTTATCTTTCGCAGCATCTTAGCGACTCGATTCTCTGGAAAGTTACCATGAACTCGTCGCACGAAGTATCAATTCAAAGCCGTTACGAGTCATACATAAGCCGTACCTAAATGTTATTGTCGCTCCTACCGACCTTCCTCAAAGATGAAAAAAACTGGACAACTAAATTTTAGGACTAAGCCTCAGTTTGCTAAACCTTGCGTATCTTACACTTTCCCCTGCTAAGTAAGCAACATTGTGAATCGTATGGTATTTTCCATACAACAGTTCTTGCTATATGGTCTAATCTCAGATGTCACAAAAAATGTTTGAATAAACTGGTATATAACCAACTAGACACAGGCATAGCATGCATTTAAACTTGTGCCAGTGATAGTTTTTTTAATCTTTAGTGACCTGAATTTACAAAATAGCCTTGTTTCGCTCATATTATCATTGCAGGTCGAGATTTCGAATTATACCAGCCCTGAGAAACAAACATTTGATACTTTCATTCTAGAATACTAGTAGTACGCAAATACAAAAATATTTCGGCATGTGCAAAGAAAATGCTATAAAAATGGACTTTACTGTTCCAATGTCATTTTCCCTATATGGTTTAGGTTTAGGTTTATTTATTTAACCGCAGAATATAAGTTGTATGTATAGCAAGTCAAAACATAATAAACAAATGATAATAAAGCAATATATGAAAAGTATTAAAAACTTCAGTCACGAAACAAAGTAGAGAGGTTACAGAGGTTTAAAATTTGAAATTTAGGTATTCATCAGTACTGTAAATACAGTTTATTGTCAGTAGATGCTTGACAGCGCTCTAAAAAAATTGTTACTAAAGCGTTTTATATTACATCATATTTATTAAGGCGGTATCGGGGAATCATTAACTAGCATTACGCGTTGCGTAGGAATGAGTGTCAGACTAAACAGAAAAGCTTGATTTATTAGAGTGAATCTCGATTGGGTCATTGTATATGAAAGTAGGTGGTAAAGTCATAATATAAATAGTGGGAAAATGTTTTTGTTCTACAGGATTCTCTATAGTCCAAAGCAAGAAAAAATCGGAGAAAGTTTTTTTGAAGACGAAACGCTTTGAATGCATATGGTGAGCCCATATTGCATTTTAGAGTGAAATAAAACGAAGTACACACTTCTCATAACTTGGGTATTAAAAGACAATAACAGCGGATGATAATGATTTACAGAGGGAGTCAATATGAACATACCAATTCGATCTACCATCAATAGCGATACCGATCAGGGTGACGCTCGTTCCTTTCGTTATATTAACATCAACATTACATCTACTGTTTAGTATCTCTAGAGACGAACTTCCGCAGATAATTGTGGTGTCGTCTGCAAATAACGTACACTTGACGGGCTTAATAAAATGTGCAAAATCATTTACATAAATGAAGAAAAGGAGCGGACCCAACACTGATCCTTGCGGGACACCGTGATACTGGGGTAAAAAAGCAGAGGTACTACCATCTACGCTCGCTCTTTGACAGCGATGAGTAAAATACGGTTCGAAAAAAGATATGACGGGCTCTGACAAACCCATAGTAGACAACTTTTGCAATAACAAACAATGATTGACACAGTCGATGGTCTTTGACATATCAAAAAGACAGTGAGATATACATGCTGCCCATAACACGCACCGCTCTTATAGTTGATGTTGAAGTTAATACCAAGATAAACAGTATACATTTGCAACGCTCACATGACTTGGGCAAGAACAATTGGATTTATAAACCAAGATATGTGGGTCGTCGAATAACAAAAGAGTTAAGTAAAGTGAAATTGTCCTTTTCATTAAAGTGGTTCTCTGGTAAACCATTTTGGGAACTCTTTATATAGTTTCAATCATTCAAGAAAATCTATAAAAGATCCGAGACCAATATTGACTTTAACGCACTGGCAAGCAAAAAACTGTTTTTAGGGGTGCGTTAGGTAACGGAAACCAAGGACCAAACCGCAGGTATGAACTACAGTGACGTAAATAAGACTCCAGTAGTTTAGCAAATGAAAGTCTTCCCTAATGCAGCTGTCGCCTAGTGTGAGGTAGCCGCTAAAAATGTTGTTGAGAACGACCTTAATTATACCACCGCCAAGCATACCTTCGTTTTTATCTTGTAGCGGATTGTTCAAGTTCCACTGCAAATTACACAGCAGTCCCTCTACTAAGCCCAATTCTTTAACCCTTTCTTCGGTTGCGACGTGATGTCGCGTTATTTTTTTAATTTCCTTTTCCAATTCCGCCTTTTCCATTTCCATCTCGAGCAAATAATTACAGTTCGCGCGCTGGTCGACAGGCATCGAGTAAACTTGTTCCGCTAGAAAGTCAATTTTAAATTCAAACTCAACTCTAATTTTTGTGCTTCGCATTTTATAAAGTCAAACTGTCGCGGCCAGCTTAATAACGTCGTCTTGACTTTTCTAATTAATACATATTTTGTGTATTACTTAAGGCCAGCTTTTTGTTTCTGGGTAGAGCCGAAATGAAATTGTCTAGAATCTCAATTCCAATTTGTCTGTCTGTATGTAATATATGCCCATTGGTAAAAGTCTTACACCTGTTGATTATTACTGTATTAGCAGCATAACCTGTTTAAAAAATGCTTAAAATAATTCGTAAACAACGTAGGCACTGAAGACTTTCGCATCTTTCTGGCATTGCGAGCAGTTTCAGAATGGCAAGTCCTGCAGTGTCTGTGTTTAATGAAATGTCTTTCTTGATAGCTACTCGCTGGCCGATTACATACCGTCATGGTATATAGAAACAAAAGACGTTGCTTCCGGTCCCAGATCTGGTCGAAAAAGATATAACGAAGAATTAAGAATAATCGCCAGAACCGTTTGACCTTGCTCAACACGTCACTACTCGGAGCCTTCTTTCCACAACTACAATCTCAAAAATTTCAACGTACACCGCGTGCCAAATAATACAATTTGGAAACCCATAGGAGATACGAAAAAAAGTTTCCTTGGACTCTCCCGAAGATTTAAAATGTTATAATTTTGTTGAAACAGGGTGTCCCAGTGTCCCACCCTACATCGACTTTGTTATTTTAAATGGAACACCGTATATATTTCGACATTTTTGGAACCATTGGTTAAAATAAAAGTACCTTTTTTAAGAAATTCCTATTCAAATTTTGCATAGTTTAGGCAGAAATTGAGGTTATGTTTTTTCTTTCATGTTTTGATTGCCCCATATAAAATTGTGTTGTGACGCTACTGAGACAGGCATTGCAACAAAAACTTAACCACAGACTAAGGAAATGATGCACTACTTAATCAGTTTGACAGGTGCGCCTCAGCTTATACAGGATATCCTAAATAGGTGGTGCCGTTTTGGCGAATTCAATTAACAAAATCTCAAGATAACACCCTATATTTTTATTCAGATATCAATTCTAGGACAAAAAATAAGATAGGTTTGCAATTTATCTTATATTTAAATTTCACATACTTTTTGAGATATTCGAGGTTTAAAATAACACATTCTTGTTGAATTTAAATCTGGCCACTTGTTGGCAATATTAGGTATTTTTCAAATAGCAAAGACTTCTTTTAAAGATATAATACTCCAGATATATGAATAAAACCTATTGCTAACAACACAGGTCCATTAATACGTGGAAATTAAAAAAAAAGACTCTATACTACACACTTTAACAGACTTAAGAAAACTTCAGAATTCATATTTAAAGAAATATTTAATAGTTAAATTGTCTAGCCGGATTGAAAATACCTAATAACAAAAATAAATATTTAAAGTTAATACACTAACTAAACAAGGTAACAAATTTGAATAAATAAATCTATGAAAAAAGAAACAAATAACTAAAAAAACTGAAAAATATACTGTAATATATTTTCAATATATTGCTAATCCTCTACAATACACATTTGATGTCGGGTGGGACTCTTTTGGGACACCCCGTATCAACAAAATTATAATATTTTAAATCTTAAGGGAATGTCCAAGAAACTTTTGTATGGGACTTTTTTTCGTAACTCCTATGGGTTTCCAGATCGTATACTAGATCGCTTTATTGGGTACAGAAGTACGTATCATCCAGTCATATCAAGTTGGACGATTTCTAGAAGATTTGCTGGTGCTGGATTGTATAATATGTAAGGAAGATGAGACAAGATTCGGAATCGGATCATGTTCTTAGTTGTTGGTAATAATTCTGTTTATATAGATTATTAGAAAAGGGAGAAAAATATTTTCTCACCAATGTATTATTGCCGTTCAAGAAGAAGAGGTCAATTTGTCGCAAAACACGATAAATAACCTGACAGTAGTCGAAATGCTTTAATAAAATAAAATAAAATAAAGCAAGGCTAACCAATTTGTTTTTTGCGTTTTTCTTAAATAACAACTGGTGCAAGACTTATGCCCATAAGACCTTGCTTATACAACCTCCCCACCCCCCTCTTTATTATTTCCAACTGACCTACGTTGTTCCGTTCCTCTTCAACAATGATAAGTCTGTCACAGCAAATTCTGAAATTGTTCAAAGTTCGCCTTAAACTCAGTGTAGCGTCTAGCAATTTTTCGAAGAGGTCCACTTGGGAAGCAGTTAAGTACCGCCAAATCGGTTTTTCTCCATTTGCAATCTGACGCATAAAAAAACAACGCTTGTAAATGGTGCTACATGTTTTAATTGCAAGCAATTTTAGTTTTTAATTAAAATAAATTAATGAAATTGAAATTACGTCTTGGGTGTCTGACGCCCAAACAATGTCCCCTAGACAAATATTTTTTAAAATGGAGGAAGATTTTCAGAGTAAGTAAAGAAAAGGAATGTGATAGTTCAAAAAACATAGTTGACATTGACGATTTTTGTATAGGATTAATAAAAATGAATAATACAGAAAAACTGTAATTGATAAAGAAAAATTGGTTTAAATTTCGTCAATTTTTTTTGGAACTTTCCCTGAATTATGTAAGAACTGATACTGATTATTTTAAGGTTCATTTTTTTATATTATAGACAGTGCGGAAATTATGTTTTCTGAAACATTTTCTTTTTTTTTCCCAGTAAATTCACATTTCTTGGAGAAATCATGATATAAAAAATATATCGAAAGTCCTTTTCTGAAAAACGCATTTTTCTATTGCGACGCTTTTACGGAACGCGCGCTCTAGAAAACATTTTTAACACGTTGACTGCCAACTAAACGATAATTCGTAGATGACTTTCTTTTATAGGACGTCAACTACGAGTTATCTCGTACTGTGTTTACTTGCAATTCTTATCCAGCTACAAAAGAACAAAAAAATCAATTCTGGCTTTTAAACAGAAAACTTATTAAAAAACGATTCAAAAAGCCCTCTGCGAGATAATTCGCAAGCCCTTGTTAAAAAAAATTTTTGATGATTTTTTATTTTTTTGATACTCATGGAATTAGCTATTAATTAGACAACATGCTAAAATATATGCGTAATTTTTGGCCAGATTTCTGAAAATTGACGTGGCAGTCAAAGCGTTAAAATGCATTAAATTTTCTCATATACTAGGGTGGGTCAAAAAAACCATTATTTTTTTTTAATTTGACACACAAAAACTAGTTGCTAGTTACCTATAGAAAGTACTTACCACGTATAAGCTCTTAATATTAATGGGAAGCTTATCCTCATTACAGTTTTGTAAAATCGATATATTTATATATTTATTAATAACTGAACGCTCTACAAAAATGGCCTCTTATACTTTTTCGATAAATCGGACTGTTTCAAAGATATTAGAGGTTCAAGATTGAAGAATTTAAAGGAAAATACCTTTTTGTTCTGAATTTTGTTATTGACTGAAAAATAATTGTCATGAAATGTTTTCAATTATTCTTATAGTAAATTAAATCCTCTAAAAAAAGGTCTCTGTGGATTATCGATTACTCGAATAATTGTCAATATATTTAAATATTTATTATCTATTTAAAAAAAAAAGTTCAAAAAATATCAATAAATGCATTAATAGAAAAAGAATTCTGTTCCACCATATGAAATTTTATACCTTAATACAGTATTAATAGAAAATTATACATTTCTTAGATTTAGTTATCCAGATGGATTTTTATTACAGTCAGGAAATAGTCCTCGATGTTCTTTGACAACTTGCAGCAAGTATTGAAACTGTTCTGCGTTTTTCGTCAAACACTGATTATATTCAGACACCAATGCTACTCCACTCTCTGCTGCGTCATTTACAGCTTTTACTTGTTTTGAAATACTCTTCAGTTTCCTTAAAACTCTCATCTGAAGCCCAAAATGCAATGTCAACATTAACATCATCAAAGATTTTGAATAAATTCAATAATTTTTGAGAAACGAAGTCACTCAAATCCTTTTGAATAATCGAATTGATATTCTTTTGAGCGATCTCAAAATTTTTAATCCTAGAATTTATACTACCTCGGGTTTTTTTATATCGACTGGAACGTGAAACAGCATCATCAAATAAATTATCAATAAAATTGGTTTAATGATCTATTGGTGACAAGATATCATTATTTATAAATGAGAGTAAATCGAAAATGTAAAACTATTATGGGGATAATCTTCCCATTAACACTAAAAGCTCATACGTGGTAAGTACTTTCTAGCAACTATATTTTGTGTGTCAGGTCCAAAAAAAATCATTTTCTTTCACCCACCCTTATCGACACTCATGGTTTTCAGAGAGCTTTCGAACCACAATTAATATATCTTTATTTAACATTTAACACGTTCATATTTTTCATCAATTTCGTCCCATAGAGTATCAGTTGTAACTTTGTAGACCCTATAGGTCTCTCAATTAGCAGAATTCCGCAGATATTTTTAGTACACATGACCACACACTTGATCAAATCGAACATCTGTTTTTTGGATTTTTAATATTTAAAAATATACTAGCCTGTTGACGAACATGTTCGCACAGATTGCTGACTATTCTCCTGAGCACGAATTCCTGGTCCCCTAACGAGCTAGCTACTTGATAGTCTAGCTGACTCATACGTTCGTGTAGTCGAGATAATTTCGTTTTGAGGCCTGCCTGCCGACAAAATTTGTTTAGCGCCAAATTTACTGCTAGACTGATTTCGCAGGCCTGCGGCGCGCACTGAAAGTTATTAGGGCGGTTACGATGGTGTGCTGGAATTGACAACGTAATATCGACTCACCGAGTGTGATAATTCCTCGATTCTGTGCGATCCGAACTCTTTTTTTAGATAATACGAAAGTTGCATTTTCTGGTTTTCGTTCTGCCTTATCAAGTTATTTATAATTTTGTTTTTGTCGTCCAGTACGGCTAGTAATGGTTCAGATGTCTGCTGGCACGCTAGTTCAAGCATTTTTTCGCTACCTGATTCTTCGTCGCTGCTGATTAAGTGATCGGATGCTAGCATGCAAATATTTTGTGAAGACATGGTGATTTTGAAAATCCGTTACAAAATTGTTTGTCATGTGCATGTCAAGTGATGCCAAAACGGTACTGCCGTCATAGACAACAATAAAGGGTATTTCGAAAGGCTCAGATTGGTTTACAACAAAGAGATGGTATTTTTGGCAAAATACATTCATAAGGTTAAAAAGAATACAATAAAAAATCAAAGGAACGTAATAAGTTTTTTTTTAATTTAGCGTATTCCAGCCAATTTAGTATTTCAATTTTTAGCAGTTTCACAAAGTATTATGTTCTTTTCTTGTCGTGTTTTGACGTTTATTTGAAAAAATGTTTTACTTTATATTTAAGCACACACAATTTATGTATTATAAAACACTTTTTTGTCAGTTTTAGAGTTTCTATTATGTTCTATTTAACTTGTAGAGAAAATGTCGGTAACTATATGGAAAATTCGATTGATGGAATAATTCGTTTTTAAATACATAAAAAAAAAATGCGAAATCATTTGTACGATTATCGACAGATTTTATGGTCGTAACGCTTGGGGACTCCTTGAATATGATATGGCTACAATAGAAAATCGTCAAAATTTTCCAAACCGAGACGTGTGAGATATAGTTCAGGATTTCCATCGATAGAATTTAAAACTGCTTCTTCAATTTCTGAAATTCTTGCAGTCTGATGTCAATCAACCGCCTTAACAACAAAATTAATATTTCTTACAGAAAGGAGTTTAAAGATTTCAAAAATACACGTCGTCTTCCTACTTCGATTTTTTCAAGTATTTTAATAAAACAGTTAGACAATTACTTAAGTAAGAAATAATAATGATAATAATCATTCTTTGCATGTTGTCCTATTAACGAAATGATTATGCCGAGAGGAGATTTTTTTTTCAGCGAAAACCGTATATCGGATTGGAAAAAATCAAGAAATCAAATTTCTTTGGAAATAATTGAAGATTGTAAGAATAATTTTCATTTTAAGACAAATCAGTGGCGTACCATCAATGTCTGTCAAAATAAACAGGTGTCCAGTTTTACACTAAATAATGCCTTTGATACATAGTACATGTGTGCCGAATTTATATGCTGAAAAATATATTTTGTTTTTGAAAACTTCAACGGCCTGTAACTCAAAAAATTTTCGTTTTAAAAAGGACCCAAAAATCTAGTATACCTTACCATGAGCGATAATTCCAAGTTACAAGTTACCACGTTAGAAATGCGAGATATTCCAATGAAAATTAATTCCTTCCATATCCGTCAACTAGAGTGCGGTTTCGCCACTGTCTGGACGAATTTCGATCGATAGAGTTTTACCGGTGAAAACACGCGAACTTTTCAGTTCGAAATAATTAATGTGAAAACTTTATTATCCATTTCGTCCGCGGCTGTTCGATTGGCGGGCGCATTATTGACGCGGCAATTTTTTGTTAAATTATAACCGGGCTGGAAGCAATTTTCCATTTAACTTTCGTTACCTCGTGAATGTTTGGATGTTATCTCGTTATTATTTACTAACTTTTCATTTGCACATCCGTTATATACATTTAGTTACAAAAGTGAGGCAAATTCTAAGGTAGAAAGAGATAGCTAACAGTGGGGTGGTCCTTAATCTTGCTCATTTATATAATATAGATTGTTTGACTTGTATATAAATAATAAATGTATAAATACACTATTTACATATTCTATTTATAAAAGGTGCCTCAAAATTTAAAGGGAGTTTCCTTGTAGGGTTATTTGTTATAAAACCCTTGCGTCAAAAGGCAAAAGGCATTAGAGAGATATCACACTACAAGTATGGCGGAAAAGTAAGAGTTTTATTTCTTATCTTAAAAATTAAAATAGATAAACCAATAAAATGTTACGGAGGTATTATTAATTTAAAAACATACATTCTGCATATTTTTTTATTTTGTAAAAATAAGTAATCCCCTGGACTTACTTTCATCATTCTCCTTAAGCAAATAATAAATTTCGATACACGGTTTTATTAGAAACTTTTTTGTTACCTGCAATTTTTTCATTAAACTTACAAATAAAAATAAAATATAAAGCATTGCATGTCAAGGACAAAAAAAATTGAAAAATAATTTAGTTTGGATGTGAATTGCTATAGATTTTTTATTTGGAGACAGTAAGTGTTATGAAAAAACTGCAAGAGGCAAACATTGCTAAATAAACTTTAAAAAATATATGCCGTAAGTTTTTGCATAAATGGTTTCAAAAAGTATCCGCTAATAAATAATTTAATCCCAAAAAAAGCAAACAAATTGAGAAATAATATAAAATAATTTCAATTTACTCTTATCTCTCATTACTATTAACGTATAAGAAAAGAATATCCGCTACACCCGTCTCCATCTAAATAAAATTTGCAACAAAATCGCGATCGGGTCTATTAGAGGGAACTCCACTCGTTTTAACAGTGAAAATTTAGCGCAAAAAATACATTTAGACTAAAGACTGTCGAATTGACGAATTATCAGTGGCCATATTGGCAAGGCATGCTCAGATTGGATATCCAATGCTATTACCAGCATAAGCAAGGCGTCTCTATAACTAGAAACTATTTGGAACGAAAATAGAGACACCGTCAATATTAACGACTCGTCAATATATTATGATTCGGGGAAGTTCGAATTAAAGTTTCTACTTAAGAGAAATTGACATTGTGGGAATCTTGGAGAACTCGTAGATTGCCGATTTAATAGATTACCGCGGCACATTTGTCTCGGATTGAACTACTTGCTGTTGACTTAGCTCAATAGGAAAACTTTCCGAGGGAAAACACGGCAAATGATGTTCAGTTAGAACCAAGTAATTTGTCCTTATTTGATGCCCATTAATTTTACATCGCGTGATTAACTCCGAACTTACCAAATAAATCGTACCGAACAGAAACGGAAGGAAGGTATAAATACTCGCGCTAATGTAAAAAGAAATGGCTCAACTGCAAAATCTGATATACAAAATATAGTGCATTTATTGTTTTGACGTTTTAAGTATTTTACAGTAAAGTCTGTTCATAGATATAAGAAAGTGACTAACTGATACGAATTAAGGAAAGACCCGGGCAAGCTGTAAGAACGAAATATGGCCGAACAGGTCCGCACTTTGCTTAGAATTTAATTATTTGAGGTTTTGTTAGGAAAGACACTAAACAATATTTATTTATTTATGGATGTATTTATGTTTAAATCTAAAATAAAATACATATTTTGCATAATTTGCATAAGTAGTATACCAAACCAAACAATATTAAACACAGGTAGGTATAAAATTCTTTTCTATTGCGGACCACAATTTTACCTGAATTTAAATTCCGAAACTACAGGTGTTTTGTCTCCATTTACTTTTGTATTTCTTTTCTTTTTTATCTTACTTTTACGAACTTTACGAATGATTTTTTTGTTTACGTTGGGTGGTATTCATTCACTTTAGGAAGTGCTTTGGGTTTCGGGATATAGTTTAATTATTATTATTTTGTGCGTATATACATGCCTTGACAACTGTATACTCTGTCTTGTTCTCCCTCCTTTATTCCCGGGAAACCTTTTCTTCTTTTATATATGCATTTTTTGTTACTCCATTTTTACCTACCTCCGGCACTTCGCGAGCGGCCGTCCCGGAATCGAGAATTGCGCGTTGCGAGTCGGAAATTTGAACACCTGTTTTGAAAAGCAGTGTGCAACACCCTCAAGAGTCGAACCCTCCGGTAGAACCGTGCAGCGCATTCCCTTCAACCCAGCACATCCTCCACAAGGAAATTTGGGGTAAGTCAGGGCATGATTACGGTCATTTTACTTCGGATTCGGGGAACCAGAGTGATCTTGGAATTACAGATTGGTACCAACAAATTTATACACAAATTTGTTGCGTAACCGAAACAAATTAACAGGTAATAATCTTGTTGTATTGTATGTTAATGACCACCGTTGGATAATCCCATTCAAAATCAATTGGTCACTTTCTTATATCTATGAACAGAACATACCTGATTCTCGAGCTTTGACCCTGCGAGGCTGTTTTCACTGGATAGTTCCAAGGTTAAGGGTAAGTACCTGTACTCCATTTATCCTACAGGTAAGTTTGAAAATAATAATTTTTGTCATAATTTGAAGATGAACTGGAAATGGTAGTGGACCCTAATGACAATTTATAAGACAAACTACCTCAGCAAATAAAAAAACGAATCTATTTGTCTTCGGATGCTAAACAAATTGTTTTGAATGGTTACAATTTTATAAGAAATGCAGAAGGGGAAGTAGGAGCAACAATAAAAACAAGATTGCTTTCGAAAAATTGTCGCTGGGCGGGGCAAGTTCGTAGCGGGTAGCGCGAAGCAGCATTGAATTTCAAAAAGAAGCCGCTTTGTCGTTCCTTGTCCTAGAGAGAGGCATCGTTTTTTATGGTGTTCCTGCGGACCACTATGGAACTTTTACAAAATCGATGTAATGATATTGTGCACCCTGCATAAGGCGTCTTTCGCGTATCGCCGAATTTCAAAGTCAAACTTTGATAAGTATAAAAAATAAAACGTCAAAGATTCAACTGTGGATTACCATGCAAACATGGCTGCTGAAATATTTGAGAACTGGTTTCAAAATAAACTGTTGCCAAAACTATCGCCAAATACTGTTATTGTGTTGGATAATGCCTCGTATTCCAAATTCCAAATACTTCTTCAAATAAAGAAGAAATTAAAGAATTTCTGTACAAAAATTATTTATATTTTGAAGAGGGGTACACGAAAAAATAACTTCTGAAATTATTAAAAATAAAATATTTCAATAAAGACTACAAAATCGATACGATAGTACAACAAAACGGAAATGAAATCTTGAGATTATATTATATATTTAACCCGAAATTTAGTAATAGTACCATAAACGTTATTCGCCAGAGGTAGCTAAAATATCAGTTCAAATCTAGTCTAACTGTGAAAAACGAGGAATAAAAGAAGAAAATATTTATCGAGAACGATTAGTGGCGGATCATTGAACTAGGTGACGACAGTAGCGACAGTGACGATTTTTTAAGTGACTGATCGGTCTGCTCGGCATAAGGAGCTGCGGTTTTGGATTAATAAACAATAGGCAAAGTTGTGGGTTGTAAAAGCACTATATTTCTGGTTGAAGTAGACCTTTTTACCGCTTATTCTTGCGTTCTTTGCGTTTCTTATTAGTTGCTTAAATGACAACATTACAATCAAAATATTACTGGAGGTATTCTTTTAAGAAAACAATATGAATATTGAATATTTTTTATTATTCTAGAATTGAATTATTGGCGAATCTCGAAGAGGGCAGCGATAGCTATAACATCACAGGGAATAAAAACTATAATGATACCGACCTGTACCTTTGATGACATTACAGTTATATTACTGGAAAACATTCTGCGATAAGGATGGTATTCTGATTATAATTATGGCGCGATGCCAGGTCAGAGTATTCCACAGTAAAGAAAGTTGTGTATGAAAATAAATATACAATATATATATATATATATATATATATATATATATATATATATATATATATATATATATATATATATATATATATATATATATATATATATATATATATATATATATATATATATATATATATATATATATATATATATATATTAATCGTCGGGCACAAAGTGCTAGAAATGTAGTGACCTCTGATTCTCTGTTCTAGAAATCATGCTCTCCTTATCAGAATGCAAAACCAACCCTTATTACGTTATTGTTCTCTAGCTAAACGTACTGCATAAATTGCAGAAGTAAGCATTATTAACCCAATAAAATGCAATTCCGCTGAAGCCAGTGTTTTCGCAAAAGTCACCCGCCTTCCCTCCACTGGCAAACACCCAAGGCAAATAACCTATTTCGAAGCAAACTTTGATAATTACGTCATTATTTGCTTTCGAAATACGGTCTGTTGCAAGGCATTCGCCATTTGTCAACAAGTTGCGTGGTAATTTCGTTTGAAGTCGCTTAACCGGTGATTATAATTGTGGAATACTGATCCTATAATTTGAGAGATTAAATGATCAGCAATAAATCTATTTATTAGTATATCTTCGACTGCGTTTATCGAGTGTTGTGAGAGCAGCAAGTAAGGTTAACTCCAATTCTATGAAACATTTTGTTCTGTGGTATGAGCCTCAGGACAAAATAAAGGAAGAAGTCTAGTAAATTAACCCAAAATACTGTTTTCGTTTCCGGACGTTGGGCTTTATTTGCTTGCTAGATCTTCTAAATGCTGCAAATTGTTGCATGATTATTTACAAGCGGACATTATCCACAAACAAAAACAAGATTGTACAAAATAACCGACCTTCAAAGAATAACTTCATATGTTACTGAATATCACTTTCAACAAATTACGTCACCTCATTCTGTGTTGATTATCCGAATTACCCCACCCAAATGAAGTTCATAAAGTGCGAAGAAATTAACTTACTTCCCTAATTCTTAAAACTTAATTTTTCTAAAGCAATTTCAATAAATTCAAAACGTTCAAAAATTTTTAATGGACACTAAGAAAAATACCAAGTAGGAGCAAATTCTTTCCTGAAACAAGTTCTAATTTGATGCAACTGCAACTCAAGATCATGGAACTTTTATAATTGCGACAATAAATTGCATCATGAAAATCTCGATTAATTTGCGAAATAATGTTTCGAGCAACTTTTGCCTATCTATGAAAAAATATTCTTAAAAATACACCTGGTTCACAAAAATGTAATATGCAGAATGTTATTTAGTTTTATATGTTTTGTATCCCTATATTATTTATTTTTACATATGCCAGAACTTTAAAGGTTCTTGAATTTTCAAAAAAAAATCATGTAACACATGCGATTCTGGTTAATATTATTAGGTATTTCCTCTGGTCGGTTCCTTAAAAAAAAACTAGTTACTTTAGTTGAAATGCAGATATATTAAAAATATTGGGGATGGTGTATCGATTGAGAATTAAAGTTTCTATAGTTAGACAGGTAACTTCTTTTTAAACCGCTCAAAAAAAAAATCAGTCGATAATCCCTGTCAGTCATACGAGCGTGTTGTCAAAAAAATATCATCCGTCAAAACATCCTCAATTTCCGCGTAGGTAAAGATGACGTATCAAGCCGCCACTCTTCCAAAAAGCGCCCAGAAATTAAGGCGCATTCTCCCGCTTTTCAATAGGATTCTGGTAAAGCGCGCAGATCCTCTCAAGGAATCCAAAGGTGGGATTGTGTTGCCCGAGAATCCCAAGAGTAGGATTTCGAGAGGTAACGTTGACATTTAACATTTTATTTTACTTGACGGCGTAATATAATGGTAGAAGGAAGGCCATTCCAAGACCATAATGATATATTATGTAACAAGTGTGGTAAACGGCATTTCAGTCACGAGCGCAGCATGCAACACAAACGTGTTGCATACTGTAAGACCATTATTTTTTGGGGCATTTTTGCAAATCAACATGGAGCGACGTTTGACATGTCAAAATTGTAGCCGAGCGGTAATATCTCCGAAAACATCCGTCTACGCCCACACCCGTGCGGTAATATCCCGGAAATGTCCGAAGTGGTTCGGATCCGAGTGAAACGAAACTAACGTAGAAAAATGACACTTTCCGCAAGCTAGAATATCATTATTATTATTATATAGTATTTATTGTCTTAAAATACAAATACAATTTTATAAGATAAGTTCGATACCCCGGAAAACAATAAATACAACTTTTATTCTACAAGAGTAACCTCGCAGGTGGTAAAAAGACCATACATACTGAATACTTCCCCAGGATATCATTAACTAACCTATAAACTACTTGGACAACTTGAAATTATTCCAAATACTAGCCTTGAAGACATTCTTTGGTAAAACAAAAAAAAAGAAAAGAAATGCTGTAAAAAGAAAAGAAAAAACATTAATAATTTTGGATTTTGTCCATAGTAAATAAATAATAACTCTTAGATTACTAATTTCAACCTAGTAAACATACAGAGCAAATGTAGGTACAAAAACTAGAAAATAATCATAAGCAAATAAAGGATGATGAATGGATCAAATTCTGTACTATTGTTTTACAGTATGACAGTGCCTTGGTTCATTCTGTTTCTGGTAGAGTAAGGATGTTCATAATTTCTAATTTGAATTTTATTTAAAGAGATTTGGACTTCCATTTTTTAAAAATAAACTTGTCTTGCATCGAGCAAACCCGATTCATTAAACAATTGTGTTGTTGGATAACAGCTATCCCTTTTTATACATAATTTTTAAAATCCATTTATGTGAAATATTACTGGTTGTTAAATATTTATTTGTTAACCCACCCCATGCTAAAATTCCGTAAATTAAATGCGATTTAGTTTTTTATTTATTTATTTAGATTTAGTTAAGTATATTTGTGATATATTTAATGTGGTGATAATTAAATTAATTACAAGATTTGATGTCAAAGCTATTCGAGTTGAGGAGTTGACACTTAAGAGTATTATATGATGGTAATTTATTGCTATAGCAACTAAAAGATTTAAAAATAGGTTTAGTAAAGTTTATGCTAAGTTTGCTGTTGTTATATTATATATATATATATTATATATATATATATATATATATATATATATATATATATATATATATATATATATATATATATATATATATATATAATTTTCACGTATTGATTCACGGATGGAAAAATATTATGACACTATATTCCGGGATATCATCCGTTCGCTTGTTGAACTCCGACTGGAATCCTGCAGACGTTTCGCCAAAATCTCACTTGACATCTTCAATGCTCGCGCTCCGAAAACACTTCGAAGTAAAGTAAAGTGAACGGTATTTGAGTCACGTATTATATTTTTTTTATAACCGTCAGTTTTTGATGACCATCAGAATTGAAAAACGTCAAAATTCAAGCCGTGCGGTAATATATCCGAAAACATAATTGAAAAAGTTCTACCTTAGCTATTCAATGTGTCAAGTCGATTTTCATGAACACATATCCCTAAGACATCGGTTTTCCTTTACCATCCTGGTTAATATAATAATATACGACCTCCAAACAGAAAGAGACGATATATAGTACATATATAGTAGTGAGTGAGAGTGATTTTGGTCCAACAAAACGCTGATCGAGAGAATAAAATACCTGCAAGATATTTAAAAATTTGTTAAAGATTATATTTGTAAGAAAACTAGACATTTTAAATCTTAGCGCCTCTAGCGGTTATTTTATAAAGCTCCAATTGTCAACAGTAGATACGCCTTTTTAAGACGCCACCGAATTTTGCATTAATATGAATTGTCACAAAATTTTATATTCTTGCTTATGTTAAGTGTTCTCCATTGCCATTAAAACATTAATAATTCACGTCCAAATTTCATTAGAAAAAGTATTCAACTCAATAATCTCACATGTAAATAACTAGAAAACAGAGGGTTTCTAGGGTTTTTGCTATAACCTCTCTGAAACCGCTTAATATTGGCGATCATACAGCGTGAAAGACGCTTTGTGAGTATATTGAAGTATCTTTCAGAATTTTAAACAATACTTATGTTCTCTATTTCAACTAAATAAGGATCACTAATTTTAAACGACTCTATATACTATGGATTCGCGACCAAGCTTAACTTTTAGTGATATCAATTTCTTGTGAGGAAATATTATAAATAATTAATATTTCGAAAAGCGCACTAGTTAGGAAGGTATTAAGCAAAAATAATCAGAAGATATATGTTATTGTTAGAAGCGGCTACATTGCATCTACCAAAATATTTTAGATCACTAGAGTCGATCATCGTCATATTGTGTTTTATTTCGCATTTAGTTTAAATCTTATGTTATTTATTGTCAGTTTATTTTTTAGGCTATAAGTTTGTACTCTGGCAGCTATCAGTTAATCAAAATAAAACCTTAAGATTCTTGTCGTAGGTACGGTAATTGCTGTTGGGCCTGGCACCAGAACAGAAAATGGCAAACAAATTCCTGTTTGCCTTAAACCCGGAGATGAAGTTATTTTACCAGACTACGGGGGAACGAGAGTTGAAATGGAAGACGAAGTTTATTTCGTATTTCGCGAACCGGACATTCTGGCCAAAATCAAGGAATAATGGAGATTTGGTCATTTGCAACGAAATTCTACAGTGGCGTCTATTGTCCTAGTTTTTGTAAAATAAATACGAAAGCAATTATTTCACGAATACATTTGGCCGTGACGATCTCTTTACGAGGCGTTTGAAAAAATATCATAAAGAAATTTAACATCACCTTATCCTCTGTATAAGTCGTGATGAACAAATAAACAAAATAAAGAAGTGCCGTTTCTCAAAACCCAAAAACACGTTTAGTCCAAAAAAAACTTTAGTGAAAGTTTTTCCTGCTATTGTCCACATCCAATAATCACAAATGGAGCGTAATATACATTGTTCTTTAAAAACACATTTTGTAGTTCTCATGTTGAATTTTGACGCTTTTGAACTATACCCTTAGACTGTGGTGATAACCAAAGCATAACAATTTAATTTAATGCAAACATTAAATATAAATAATATATACTATGATAAGTAAAAAAACTAATTTTATTTGTAGAGAAACAGCAAAATCCCAAATCTAAAGCTATGTCAATGAAACACATTGTCCCCAAATATAAGATTTTAGAGTTTAATTTTGATAGTAAGAAAAAAACACTATTGTGTTTTCCCAGCCTTGTCCCTTCGAGTTTTTAAAGATGAGATGCCGAATTTGGGAACCTCCTCTTACACCTCGAGATCTATTTTCAATAGGGGTAATTTTAAGAAACTTCAACCTGGACTGAACTAGAACAAAATTAAGTAATTTTAGCGCTTCAATTATGTTTCTAGTAATAAAGCCCAACATTTCCGCATTGAAGAAACGGTCAAATTATTAAAGTTTAGTTTCGGATCAAAACAACCCCAGATTCGCAAAAAGGTAAAACTTTATAATTTAGCTACATTTAATGAAAGTTTGGCGTTTTTGCACCATTTTGCCAATAGATTTGGTTAATTTTATAAATTATGGTCTATCCGGTCAAAGGTCTTCGAAAAGTCGGTATATACGACGTCGTTTACCTGTCCTACTTTGTCCACGATCTCAATGAGCTCAACTCTGAAAAATTTGCTAAATTTGTAACAGGCTGTAATATTCCCATTCTTGTTAGTTTTGTCTATTGGGTAGGATTTGCGAATTGCCAGATATCTGCAAATGTAGCAGCAAGGTTAAAAATAAAAGTACGATGCCTACAGGCCCGCTCTAAAAACTGTGGTATATGGTCATAACCCGAAGTCGTTTTATATTTCATATTTTTCATAGACCGCTTAACAGTTTCTTCAGAAATTCTTTTACGTGAACAAGTGATTAACTAGAATATGCTAAAGAGTATATTTCGGTGAGCAAGATTTTTCAAAAAAAAATTTAAAGCCTTCAACAATAGACCTCGGATTATCCATCAATATTCTTTTATGAATTGACATAGGATGAAACTAATTTGGGCTTTGAATTTCGAAATGTTATAAAAACTTAAAAGCGCTATTAGAAATTAAAACTCTGAAAACATTTGGCCTATACGTTATTACTCATCGGACTCATCAAGTGTGACGAACTGTGTATTCATGGAGGTGACATGAGTGTGTTAGAGCGCGTGTCTGCAGACCATAGACAACACAAGCCTAATCCCAATCACCGTCGATTTTATCGTCGAACGGCATAGATTAGACGACCGCAATTTGTATGGAAATGGCGCCGCCGTCCGCCATCAAAGTAAGACCCAAACGATTCCGGTTAACCCTCGAATTTGAATTTAAAACGTTTCGACGACGGCTTTACGTTTCGCCCGATTGAACTCGATCACCATCGATTACGAATGGATGTCCCAGTTTAAGAATATTATGGCAGAAGGTGACCTAAGAGGAGATTAAAATATGTGCGTCTGAAAAAATTATTTTTCTCCAGGAGGCGGTGTTGACCAATACAAATTAATTCCGATTTTCAAGAAATTCTAAATTGTTCAACAAAAATCTCTTGAGAATCTAAATCGTAAGCGATACTGTGACATCCTCAATGGATAGTAATAATATAAACTTTGAACATTCCTCCAAAAATTTGGGTCTAAAGTGTAATACATTCATATTTACCTGTTTAAAAAAGGCGTATTGTATTTTAAAATCCTTTTTCTCACATAGACATTACCTCAATATATCACTGCCGTTATTGAGTGTCTCTAATAAACGAGGAATACAAAAAGTCCACAAATTGTGTTTGAGCTTTTATTTTATGGAATACTTCAGATTGCGACTTATAAACTGCAAAACGTGTAATGCTTGAAAATGTTCAACAGAAAATACTGCATTTATAAAATAATTAAAATTACCAACCAAGTATGCCAAGCCCAAACCAAAGTATCTTCATAAAAAAAACCTAACATTTCATACTCAAATCCATAAAACCCAGCTCAATAAATTAGGGACGAGAAGTTCTTGTTCCCCTCCCGTTTGTTATTATTATAACATATATAATTACTGCAAATAAATAAGAGAAATTATTCATACAATGCCAACTGACAGTCAACATAAATAAAGTTAAAACTCCCCCACTAATGAATGGATATTTCAACATGGGTGGATTATCGTGATCCCATTAAATGTATTGGTTTATTCTTCCGCTTACAATCACTGATTGATTGATGGTTTTAATACCAATTTCTTCCCTAAAAACGTCAAAATCAACTATGTTAAATTCAAAATGTATTCCAATATAATTGGTGCTTCTCACCAAATATGCAACATTTTTTTGCTATTTCCTAAGGTACAGCAAGTTAAAAATAAAACATCAGCAACTAAATTATCTTCTATATTTATGGAAGCCTTTGAGAAGAAAGCTCTCGACACCTTTCATCTAAAACCAAAATTATGGAAACGCTACGTCGATGATACTTTTGTTATTTGGCCTCATGGTCAAGAAACCCTAGTCGATGTCCTTAGACATTTAAACTCGATACACCCTAACATACGTTTTACCATTGAGTTGGAAGCTAATAATAACCTGCCATCCTTAGATATTCTTATCAATAGAAAATCAGACCTAACATTGCGTCATTATGTTTACAGACCGATACCTTAATGCATGGTCACATCACCATCCGATCCAAAAATCATCGGTTATCAACTCTCTTATTTACAGAGCCCAAAAACTATCCCGGCCCGAGTCACTGAAAACAGAATTAAAACACCGTACCTCTGCTCTTCTCTCTAATAATTTCCACATTAATGATATTAAGCGTTCCATTAAAAAATACACTTCACCACAACCTTCCAATAGCAATGAGGCCGAAAGCAATCCTACACTTGCCACTGTGAACCTTCCTTACATTCAAAACATCACTGACCACATATCAAAAGTTCTAAAGAAGTATAACGTCAAAACCAGATTTACCACTTGCCCGAAAATCTCTCAACATCTGCGGTCTGTCAAAGACAAAATTCCATTTGAGACGCCAGGAGTTTATAGCATTCCATGCATATGCGGCAAAGAATACATTGGAGAGACCGGACGAAAAATATCAACTAGGCTCAAAGAACACGAAAGAGCCTCACGACTAAGACAAATAAACTCATCAGCTGTTGTCGAACACACTCATGAAACCGGGCATAAAATTTATGCATGTAATCAGTTCTTCTACCAAAGAAAAATCCGAGAGTCTATAGAAATCTAACAATCTTAACAGCGACTCAAGTGTCTACCTGTCACCAATTTGGGAATCAGTCATCCGAGATGGGGTTTATACCCCTCATTAGCGTCCCCCTCAAACAATATAGAAGCAGGTACAGAGTAAAATGCGAGCCAGTTTCAGTCCAGCTCTGAAGAAGCCAACAGGATGATTGGCGAAACGTCAGCAATTTCGACTCAGCAAAAACCGACGCAGGAGGAATCCAGAAGTTTTGTAAAAAGTAAATTATCTTCTAGCTTCCCTGTGTTTTTTTTTAAACAAAATGTGGTCGAATTTGCCTCATTTTTCCAAAACGACAATTAAATGAAAGGTTGCGAAAAACGTTGTCGCCAGGCGAATGTATAAATAATACCAAAAATTCTCCGACACTGATTTTGTATGCCGCAACATTGGAATTTAATTGTTTCAGCCTTTGTAACAACTGTTTATCCTTCACGGATGACAGAATGACGACAAAAAATCATTACGGACGTTAAAAAATGCTCTTAATATATAAAAAATGTTGTAGCAGATTTAATCCTAACCACTGAAATTATTAAAGTTGGACCAATTGGATTTTCGCAATTATGGGTTCAAATATTTATTTCCAATTTACTTAATTACAAGTTACGACATCTTTGGATGTAGTCTATTTCCGAATTATTAGGCGATTTCTTAAATGCTACTTCAATGCAAAACCCTTTAGGGACTATCTAGGGTTCACATTAGTTTTTGCGAAACGTGAATGTAAAAAAGTTTACTAATAATAAGATATATTTTAACATACTGTTAGAATAAAAATGTAATTTTTAAATTTAATACTTTCGGTAAAAAGAAATGTTAAATATTGTCTTCAAGTTTGTGAAACGGTAAGTATTTGTAATTTTTCATATTATTACAATTAAAAACAACTTCGGTCATTTTCTGTCGTTTTTCCGAACTTGGAAAAACTCCACTCCTCGCGGAATCGCCTGGCAAACAACATGAGATGATGCGGAAACCGAGTGGACTTGTCCGGATCCATTTGCGAGAAACTGGGACAAAGACGGAGGTAAATTACAAGCTGGACGCCATTTTTCAAGTGGAAAAGGAACCCTGTCTGGTGAAACTTAATAGAGCGAATGGAGTTGGAGTGGGAGGGCAGGTTACAGTGTTTACTTTTACCTAGAATGTCTGACAAAAGCGAACCATTAATCACAGTTGCAAGTGGCAGACAAATGGGAAAGAACACTGCATGGTTGATTAATGTAAAGCGTGATTTTTCTACATGGAAGTTGCAAAATAGGTGACTATTATTTTTTTTTTATATTTGTTGAATTTGTATGTGTAAAATGTGTATATTTTGGGTTTAATTTATTTTTTTGAGATAAATTATATTTTTGGAAGGTGTCCATCACCATTCAAGAATAAAGAAGATTTAAGGAATTTACAAACTTGGTTATACTTGGACGGGTCAGAGAATATGCTGCTACCAGACTACAGACACAGAGTATACTATTATGTCACTCAGATAAGCCTTGAGAATGAACATAGTGCAAAGGACAATGTGGTCTACATATCTTTGTATCTTTGAGTCTCTTACGTTTATTCTTCTTAGTTGTTCGGGCGAACCACAAAGGTTGCTTCCCATGTCACAGAGTAAAAGTAATTTCCCTTCAACTTAGATGGACATTAAGGAACCAACGGTTGTTTTTTTCAAGTTTCGGCGCTTTTTGCTACTTTACACTAAAATTGCTATTATCTATTTAATTTAAGTTAATAAATCTCGTTCCGTATAGCGTTCATCAAATTAATGAAACATAAAAAAGTAACTAAAAAAGATAAAGTTCTAGTAAAAATTGCTTATTATATTTCGCAAGACTAAAACTCAAAAAAAAAAAAAATAGCAGAAACATAAAAAATCACAACGTTGCTTTCCGGTAATAACAAATTATAACAGAAAATTAAATATAATTACGTTATTGTTAATTATCAAACGAATATTTTCGGGTTCTTGTTGGAAAAATGGAAAAATTCTGGAGGATCATCGAGATACGTGTGCCCTATATTTTCCCTATAAATTGGAAACGAGACAAACCCGATATACTAAATAAAAGCATTACCTATATTATTTTAAGATAATATGCACCAAACTCATATACGGTTAAAGTCTTTGCGAGTTTAAGTAGTTTGGTTACTTGCTCATTACGTATATTTCGTCAAAAAAGTTTCAGTAACCCAGGTGTAAAGATCTCCAAAGCTGTCTCGCGCAAACCGGTAATAGTATATTATGCAACAAGTGCGGTAAACGGCATTTGACTCACGAGTTTTTAATAAACGAGTGAGTTAAAAAGTTTACCGAACGTGTTGCATACTATACTTTTTCTACGACCGTTAGTTTTTGGGTACATTTTCGCAAAACACGAATAAATTCACTGACATGACCGTCAGAATTGACAAACGTCAAAATTCAAAGCATGGGAAATATCTCCGAAAACATCCGATTGCTCCCAAATCCGTGCGGTAAAATCCCGGAAATGTCCGAAGTGGCTCGGATCCGTGGGAAACGAAACTGAGGCGGTAAAGTGACGCCTCCCGCACGCTAGATCGGTGGGTAATTAGGTATTTTACAGACGGGAGTAGAAAAACTATTTTTCTAGGAACAATCGGATGTTTTCGGAGATTTTACCACACGGTTTGAATATTTATATTTGTCAATTTTGACACTCATGTCAGTGAATGTATTCGTGTTGTTTTCTAAAAACTAACGGTGGTAGAAAAAGTATACTATGCAAAACTTTAGGAAAATTTTTGAGTCACTCATTTATTAATTACTTGGCCCGCTGCCCTCCGCTCGTACCAAACAAACACGTGACTCGAATACCGTTTACCACACTTGTTGCATAATATGCTATTTCAGTTTTATTGCAGTTGCGTGTGACTGATTTTTTTCAGCGCCACCTAAGTTTTTTTTGCAAATATTTATATGTTCATTCTCTTGCAAGCATTGACTTATGGAGTATCAAACTTATTTATACAGTATGCTTATTTAAAAAAATACATAAACCACACTCAAAATAAATAAATATAAATAAAACTTTAAAAGAATAAGCTTAAACGAGATGAGAGTGAAGAACTTACCACTTTAACCTGAAACAAATTGTAATATTGATTGAATATTTTGTTCTTGTTTAATAATAACATTCAGAGAGAAACCTTAAAATTAAAAAAAAACCGCTGAAATTATTTTGAAGTTCTAAAAGTTCAGATTTTCATGAAATTATATATTTTTACATGACAATTGTTTCGACAACACCGTGCTATATGTATTGTAATGTATGTAATGTAAATGTAATATTTACAAACTACCTGCTACTATATATATCGAAAAATGACCATAAAACCTTAATTAATGTTGTGAGAATTTAAGAACAATAAAGGAGAAGTATTTAAATCTAATTGATCGTTAAGCAATACATTTGAAATGTCTCATTTCGTTAATCTCAATGACTTCCAATAAATTTAATTTTCTACTTTTTGTGGCTGTATGTAAAATATCAAAATTGTTGTCAAAAATGTGTTTTTCTGTGTTTAAGTGTGTAGCATAATTAGAATTTAGGCTATTGTTTTTAAACGCTCTTTTATGTTCTTTAATGCGATACTTGAAGGATCTACCTGGTTGTCCAATATAAATTTTAGGACAAGATCTGCATTTCAACCTGTTGACACCTGATTTTTGGGATTTTGAAAATTCCGTCTAATTGTTTTTTAAAAACGTTCCTATTGTTTTGTTAGTTCTGAAAGCTATTTTTAGACCACACTTTGATAAATGTTTTGAAACTTTTTCGCTAGGTTCTCCTATGTATGTAATTGTTTTTAGTTGTTAGTTAGTGTATTAGGTTTCGAATAAATAGAGTGTACTGTTGTCTGGATTTGTTTTTTATTTATAATTTTATCTATAATGGACTGATTGTAGCCGTTGTTCAATGCAATTTGTTTAATGATATTGAGTTCTTTGTTGTAATTTTCTGTTGAGAGTGGCGTATTAAGAAGTCTGTGTGTAAAAAGTGGAATGCAGTCATTTTGTGTGTATAAGGGTGATTTGAGCTGTTATGTATGACTGTGTCCGTGTGTAAATCTTTTGAATTTATCAACAAAATTAAAGATATCAAAATCCCTTCAATGCAGCACTATTGTCTTTTGATGTACAAAACTTATTTCCCAGTATTCCACCTATGGATGTGGTAGATTTAGTAGATTTCACCATAACCCGGAAACAGGTTAACCCAAAGGTGACACAGCATTCACTAGCTTGCTTAATAGTATCTTTAGATCAAAATTATTTTGAATTTAATGGACAGATTTATCTCTAAAGAAGGCTTGATTATGGGAAACCCACTTAGTCCTTTGTTAGCCGAGATTTTTATGGATAATTTGGAAAATATCATACTAGAACATCCTTGAAGTAAAAGTTTTTTATGGTGGTATAGATATGTGGACGATGTCTTTGCTTGCTTTGTTGGAACGGACAGACAATTGAATTCTTTTTTAAATTACACTAACTCATTCCATAATCGTATAAAATTCACTATCGAGATTGAACAGGATAACTCTATTAATTTTTTAGACTTGACTATTACGAAAGCGCAAAACAAATTAAATTTTTCAATTTATCATAAACCTTCACACACGGACACAGTCATACATAACAGCTCAAATCAGCCTTATACACACAAAATGGCTGCATTTCACTCTTTTATACACAGACTTCGTAATACGGCACTCTCAACAGAAAATTACAACAAAGAACTTAATATCATTAAACAAATTGCACTCAACAACGGCTACAATCCGTCCATTATAGGTAAAATTATAAATAAAAAACATATCCAGACAACAGTAAACTCTATTTATCCGAAACCTAATACAGAACACGAACAATTAAAAACAATGGTAGTTCTTATCCATTTTGAAAAATGGATTTTCATCAAGTAAAAGCCACCGCAGTTCAATATTTTGAAGTTCCGCATTTATAATGCTAACTTACTGTACATAATAAACTTGACAAAAATATTTATAAAAATATTTTAAATTGGAGCTATAAGTAGTCGGCTCTCGGCCCAACAGGTTCAAACCGAAGTGTAATTTCAGAAAGTCCCAATCCTTTTTGCCCCATAAATTAAATAGTCTCGCAAGGCTCCGAGTTAACAGATAACGTTTGCAGCGTTATATATGGCTCCACGTATTGAAATGTATGGAAAATTTTCCTCATTCTCACTATACTTCCCTTTTCTCTGACGGAGAAAACGCGCTCTATGTAAAACGGGCGAGAATATTCAGGGCGACGATATTTACGCTCATTATTTGAATGGTTTCCCAGCTTAAAAGCGAGCATTACTTATTATGAGCAAGTGTGGCGTTAAAGCTTCTGGCAGCCGTCAAACGAAATTACGTGGCCATACGTTTCTGTTCTGCATGCCAGAAGTATTTTTGCATAGCAGAGACGCTCATTAATAACTGAAACTCGAGAGCGCTAAAAATGACAGTGAAATACTAGAAAATATGGAGACAGTCAATAACAAATTGTTTAGTTTTGGTATTGCTGGAAATGGATTTAAATAGTTCAAATTTTTTAGAGTGTAGTAAATCTCAGGGACGGAGATGTATTTCAGAATCTAGGGCAGTTCTAAATAGGGTTACTCAAGGGAGCTTGTTAGGACCTCTTTTATTTCCATTTATTAATGACCTTGCCCACTTTCCGTTGGCAGTTGCCTGTCTCTTTTCCCCACCGATGCTGTTTCTGCCTCCCATAGTAACAACTTTGAATTATTAAGTGGTACCTCCAAAGCCAACCCTGTTAACATAAAAGATGACTGCAGGTATGACAACGTAACGTAAATGATAACTGCAAATACCTCAAATTTATAAAAAAAAGCATCACAGTTTGACGTAGAATTTTGAATTGGAGAAGCGAATCCTTAGAACAATGCCTGGAACGATCGGCATTTCTTTCGTCGTCAACTGTTTCGAGGATTAGGATTATTGGCTCTCCCAAATCTATTTGCTTTTAACTATGTACTGAGTGTTAAAACTAATCGATAAACATATTGTTACCTCTTTATGTAAATTGATGTAACCTTGAAATCTTAAGTTCACATTATGAACGTCAGTTCTGTATTTAATCTTATTTACTAGATAAGAGAGACAAACATATATAATACCGTGGAACAAAACCGCAGAATGCAATTGACGTCCATTTTCCATAGATAACCATTTAGTTTGCTGTAACTAATGTAGTATTGGCAACCTGCGGCGTATGCTATGTACACAAGATTTTTGAATTCAGTCTTTATGGTCCATAAACTACGTCACTAAAATGAAACTGGCTCAATACTACAGAGTCAGATAATGGTAGTTTTTAGTTTTCTCGAAAGTAATTGACGACTTGGAAATAATACCTTTAAATTTCCGTATGCTCTTTGTATATCGAGGACTTTAAATTTATTTTATGTTACATGGTTATAAAAATTTCTGGAGGCACTAGCCACTAAAATAAAATAGTAAGGTATATATAGTTAGCAGAGCGTAGAGAAGGCTCATCAAGGAATGGGTAGCGCAATAGTGTTTAAATGCGTCTTTTTTTTTATTTAACAATTTCTATGCATTCGTTACGTCTTCAAATGACAAAATTCCGTCGCAATATACTTATCAGTCAAATAGTTAACTAGCTATATAGTATATTGCTGCATATTATGTATTAAGTAATCAACATGGCCGATGACAAGTCGTCGATTCAGCAGTTTCCAGCTTGGATGTAGTGTTGTTTCGACTATATTTTGTCGATACATGCTTAGATACCATTAATTTTCCTGACAAAAATGAGGATAGAGTGTGCAGATCGATGTTAGTGCATGAAATTTAGGGGAATGTGCACAAACTTTATTCCTTTCAGTACGAAAACGTCATAGAAGCCTTAGGTGCATCAATTTTACAGTATTTACGGTCCCAATTTTATCTAATCATTTCCGAAGCGGATTTTCTTTATCATTATTCCACCAGTTAACTGGAAAACTTTCAAACCGCGTACGTGCACCTATAGATATAACAAATACGTATTTTTTCGTTCCAGTACGTAACGAGGAAAGTTTTCAGCAGGCGGTAATGGTACTCATCAAAACTTTATCGGCCCACGCAACGTTATTTATCTGGAGGCCGTTGTGAGTCACCGCTGCTATAACCCAGTGAAAAATGACCGTTTCCACCGGACAGTTCCCGCGGCTTTGTTTCACAATTTTCCAAACAAAACGAATCCTCCCGGAAGCCCGTTTCAATATAAATCCCTCCCCCTGCGGACAATTTATGACGAAATTATTGTTTTGTATTGTCGCTCGGGGAAGAACAGATGGATCCAGCGGGCTAGCAATTTATTTATAAAGTAATCATTTTTATTATTACACTGACGAGCAAAAAATTTTGGTCACTCAAGAAATTACAATTTTTTTTTAGAAAAAAGTGTATAAAGGAATCGTAGAACTAGTAGGTGGTAAAATATCTACTCTGCACTATTTGGTTAACTGAACTAAAAACAGAAAATAAAAAGTCTATTATAAACGAAGCCCCATTCATTTTTATTTGTAACTAAAGAAACAAGTAACAACATTAAGAAAACCAGAAAATTAATAACGTATATTCTCTCCTCTTGCATTTATGACTGCTTGTAATAGACGAGGCATGCTTTGAGTTAAGTTACGAATTAAGTTCTGGTCGACGTTGTTCCATTCCTGCATTAGCAACTCTCTCAGCTCTTGGGCACTTCTTGGAGCTGATGTATGTCTTCGAATACGTCGTCCCATCTCATCCCACACATGTTCGATGGGATTCATGTCTGCACTGAGTGCTGGCCAATCAAACCGCGTAATTAACGTGCATAAAAATGTTCCGTAATGTCCTTTGAGCCAGAGGACCGTCATTGTGCAAAGCCCAACTCTGTGCGTGCTTCCGAACTGATTCCCGCCCAAACCATAGCCGAACCACCACCATGTGGAACTCTTTCACCAATACAACCTGCCGTATATCTTTCTCCGAGTCACCTCTATACTCTGCGATGTCCATCTGATCCAGTGAGGCAAAAACGGGATTAATCGGAAAACAGTACCTTGCTGCATTCATAATGATTCCAGTATAAGCTAATCTTGCTATTCGATGACGTCGGTGCAACAGCGGCTCTCTAGCCAGCCTTTGACAAGACAATCCGCTAGCACGATGCCTTGTTCTAACACTATATTCGATAACATTACAGACAGAATGAGCTGTCCTATTCCATAAACTTGCGGACACCAAAAATCGATTATCCCCTTGGTTGTTGATTAAGATATCTTTAATTATGCTGAAGTTACGTTATTTCATAAAAGTCAAAACCACGCTGACAATAACTGCCAGATGACAAATATATCCATCCGCACTTGTCGGAAAGCAAATAATTCCCTGCGTACTAGCCGGATGGTTCGGTGATAAACTTTGTTTTTCGAACTGTTTGAAATTTTTTGATTGCTTGCCAGTGTAGTTCCTACCAGATGGGCTTCTTGATATATGAAGAACAGATAACGAATATTTCCTATAATAATATTATTTATTAATATTTTAATTAATATTTTGATCTATGTGAGGCGACGTCAGAATGCTTTGAAATATCCGTTCACTCAGAAAAATAATAAACACACTTGTAATAAATCAACTCTTTTCTACAATTTAACTGATCAAAATAAAACATTTTATGTATGTTTGTAAATATTTTTTTAATGATTTATTTATAAAATGTTAGTTTAGTCACTTTAAAACATCAACGATTTTATTATTTCCTAGATTTAATGTATTGCGCAATTGTTTTAAACGGAATTGTATTTAAAACAAGTTATTACTGGCTTATTACAAATGGACGTTTTAATAATAACCTGTCTTTATTGAAAATCAAAATATTATATATAAATAATAATACAAGAGTGGTGACATTCGCAATTGGCGCTCTTCCATGTAACCACAAGGACAACAGCACCAACACCATAATTGTCAACAAAATCCACACCCGTATATACATTGCAAAAACATGAAGTAGGAGCACATCATAAACGCTTTTGCTAGATACTGGCGGGCCTATTAAACAATATTAATGCTTTTTTGAAGGACTTTATTGTGGGGAGGGACGTTATAGCATAAGGCATTTCATTAAATAATTTAACTAAGTTATAGCTAAAACATTTCTGAAAAATTACCCAAGTGTGCCTAGGAACGTAATATCTTAAACAATGACGGATGTCTCGATTATGAATATCATTTTCACTGCAAAGTAAAAAAAACAAGACTGGCTAACTGAACTTTATATCGGTCGTCCAGCTTGAGCCAACCCGAATCAGAGAGACACTGTGAAATATGGTCACACTTTCGAGATTTTAACTAAAACGAATACAAGCATTTTGAAGTCGTTGGAGTCTCCTTATCTCGATTAAGTATAGCTGGCCAATAGACGATACTCAATAAGCGATATGGGATAAAACTAACATATCAGAGTTTAAGTTCACTTCTTTACTGAGAAAACGTTTATGAATGTACAATGCCCTCAACTTCTAGAAGGATTTTTGTAACACCGAGCCAACATGCTTAGAAAACCGCAAGTCACCGTCAAACCATAATACAAAATTTTTACACCCGTCTCATTATTTAGCGTATTCTTAAAAGATGCGTCTTTTATAATATCTTCCCTTTTATTTTCAAATAAAAACACCTGCGTTTTGTTAATATTCAATACGAGGTCGCAGATACCTCCGAAATTATTTTTAGATCTAAATTTATTTTAGTAGAGGTATCTAAAGCTTCACTAGCAACAAAAGATAAATATAACTGAGAATAGGTCCCAGAATACTCCCCTGGGGACACTCCTTTCCAGATCAATGGCATTTGAATAACTATTTCCTATAAGTACTCTTTGGTATCTCTGACCAAGAATTTTTTTTTAATGAAAGAGCAGTACCTTTTACCCCAAAGAATTCCAGTTTAGGTAGGTAGACGAAGTTGTTTAGCTGCAATTTTTTTAATATCCTTTGCGACGGTTGACAACAAATTAATTGGTCTAAAACCGTTAATGCCACTTGGACACTCTTTCTTTGGACGGGTATAACTTCAACTTGCTTTCAACCGTCCGGAAAACCCCCGGTCAGTCATGAGCGTTAGTTTTAATACTAATCAAAGTTTTATTAACTTCATCAGGGTAAACTTTAGCACTTGTGTTGTTAAGCAGTAACCGCCGTTTGCATTTTCACTGTCCCCATGTGTTTGTACCTTTTTCTTGTTGGTTTTAAAAGTAGCTCATTTTCTAAATTGTTGGAGATAAGCAAACAAGCACTGTAGCATATATGTTGTATGGATGGTATAAAAATTATAATGGGTGAAAGATCATACCTAAACATTCTGAATGTTTTTCTTCCTTTTGATTACTAAAACCTAAGTAAAAGTTATGTTTTAAAAAACATTGTTCTTTTAATTTTAAGCTAAAGGATTTAAAAAGGTGGTTTTATTTTTTTTTTAAGTGTGAATCTTTCACTAAACGGTAAATATATATGATATTATTAATTTATTTAAACTTGGGGCGAATTTAGTTCCAATGAAAACATTTTATTTTATAAGAAACTTATTTGAAAACCAATGAATAGTAGTGAGTTGTAAAAAATAACTAAAAAATAGATCTTTTTACTCAACTATAGCGCTACCAGAAGAAAAAAATGATGGCCTCTTCTTTTAAATTGTTTTTTTAAACATTTAAAGTAATATTTTGTGATGCTTATTTTATTATCTGTCATTATAATTTCAATGGTTTTCTTTTCAATTAAGATGTAGACAAGACTTTCGTTTTAATAAGAATAAATAATACAAATTTTCATGCACATGTTAGTTTTAAGAATATATTATAGAATCATATAACGTCTTACTGATTTATTAAAAAACACCAATAAAGCAGCAACAA
The DNA here is from genome assembly GCF_029955315.1 of Cylas formicarius. Taxonomy (NCBI): domain Eukaryota; kingdom Metazoa; phylum Arthropoda; class Insecta; order Coleoptera; family Brentidae; genus Cylas; species Cylas formicarius. Next base: position 19,277,462 of record NW_026844319.1, read on the forward strand.
ATTTAATTTCGATAAAATCATTTCTTTTAATTGTGCAGCGTTTTTTCTCTTAGTGTTGCTGTTGGGAATTTTGAGGATTAAGAAATGTATTCATAATTATTTGAACTGTTATTTAAAAAAAATGTTAAACGTGAAATTTAACATCTCATAACCAGATATTGTTCTTCACACAAAATATTTTGTTATTTTCATTGTATTTCAACCAATATTTCACAAGTAAATTGAATATAGGTTTACAAGTTGCACATAGTCTCTAACTCATCCTCCATTTGCACATGTTATTAATTATACACAACTACAGTACAAATAGGAGAACAGAAGGCAAAATGGTACACTTAAAGCTATGGCCAGGATAAAAAAAGATGAACAACACTTTTGACAAACCAAACATATATATGTGTAACATAGTATAATTCCTTTCAGTATCATATTAAACATAAAAGAAAATAAACAAGCAGAGTTTATTTAAAACAATAAATTATAGAACTACATTTGGTCCATTTTGCCTTCATATGAAGGTACAACGGCATCCGCATGAAGGCATAATGGACCTCAATACAAAAGATTTAATCCTTGCATGTTTCGCGAATAAAAACCGCTTCTTCGTCTTCATCTTCAGCGGCAGCGCAAGAGCTGAATCCAGCCTTCAAATAATGACAATACAGTACACTCTTTGTCTTCTTCTTCACTAGAAGAAGACTTGTTTTTCTCTGAAAACTTTTTAGCCTTCTGTTTTTTCTATTTTTATCATATTTTACACATGCATTGTGAAAACCGATTTTTCGTTTGACTTGTTGAGCGTTTACTTGCGATATTTCCATTTCTTTTCGCTTGTTTGGTTTTTGATACCGACATGATCTATTCTGACGGAACGATAAAACTGTTATTTAAAGAAGTCCAGTAGATGGCGAAGCGTGCAAGTGGTTCATTGCCGGAATCATCATTTTCGTCCTGGTTCGGATTTGGTGCGACAGTATCAGAGAAATCTAGTGACTTTGAACAATCAAGGTTTGTTTCTTAGGCTTGCAAATGACTCATCAGAATATCTGCTTCCATCGTCGTCAGGTTTTAAAGTGAAAAGAAACCCGATTGAACTCTTGCAGCTGAGGTGGCCTCTGGTTCTCAAACCAAAATCTACCGGCTATCCTTGTACTTATTATCTCCCCATTTTCTTCGCTGTTGGTGTATCAATATCTTGATTCTTTTAGTTGTAAAGCTGCGGGCGACGTTTTAATATTGTTTTAGGTATAATTTTTAATTTTAATGTAATAATTTTCAGAAGCCTTTCTAAGTGCCAGAGCATTAGTTGCAACTTTAATTATTGCTTGATTCATTGATTCTTACGGCCATTTTTACCTCTCGATCTTTCTTTTATAGTTACTAATCATCTGAAAATATTAAAAGCTTTGTTCAGGCAAAACGGATGGGAACGCAAAATGGTCCAAAGTGGTCAATTTTGGTCGGTCCATTTTCACTTTTTGCTATATTCTATTGCCCTTTTGCTATATCTGGAGGTTATGTGAACATAGAACATCAAAGAAATATGATATAGGTTAAAGCTAGTATCTTGCCCTTAAATAATATATAGTATCTACGTACCTTACTATAGAGGTAAAAAGTACAAGGCATTCAACAATTGTTTCATTTTTATATTAAATTCTACCAAATATAGCCTACCTTGTTAACATTTCTTAACATTTCGGATGTCACTCTTGCCGGCTTGTGAAGTTTGTTCCATGCAGCAAGATTTCATGTTAACAATTTTGTAGAAATAGTGCAAAAAGTAATTAAAGAATTTCAACTGGCCGTTTTACCTGCAGGGTCCGTTATGCCTCCCTTTCCCCTACAATTTTTTCCGGAATGTTTTGTATCTTTGAAGCGCATTTGGTTAGGTGTTTATCGAGTCAAAAACGGTAAATACATATCCAGTTTATTAGAACTTTGCAAACTAGCGAATATGAAGTAGTATGTCCAAAACAGAAAAACTAGGAATGGAAGCGGTGTATTAAGTTCCGCTTTTCGATTTTACTTTTTGGCTGTTTATTAAAAATACATACATGTTTTGTATCTTTGAAGCGCATTTGGTTAGGTGTTTATCGAGTCAAAAACGGTAAATACATATCCAGTTTATTAGAACTTTGCAAACTAGCGAATATGAAGTAGTATGTCCAAAACAGAAAAACTAGGAATGGAAGCGGTGTATTAAGTTCCGCTTTTCGATTTTACTTTTTGGCTGTTTATTAAAAATACATACCCATTAGAGTTTTGAACTCCCTCTATTGTCAAGGTCAAAATCCTTAAGCTAGTGTCAGCTTTAATTTTTCTTTTAGGTACATTATGGATGTTTTTTTTCTTGATTATGAGCTCGCGTCTGTTTTTTTAGACGGCCGCCCAAGCACGTTCGTATTTTTCGTTAAAATCGGACAAACACAAATACACCCAAGGCACTCCCGTGGGAATCGAACCCACAACCTCCGGCAAGTCGAGTTGGCAAGTTTAACGCCTTACCAACGGAGCCATCCTCGGTCCCTATATAGGATGTTACAATTTTGAATAGCTTCCTTTAGAACGTTTTCCGTCAATCATAAAAAAATTTGCAAGATTTGGACAATTGCAATTATTTGAGCTTTTTTTGGTCGTTTCTTTTTTTATTTGAACAAAAAATTATGCGCCCGCAATTTTTCTTGCTCGTTTGGAATTTCTAACAATTTATTTAATTTATAAGCGGATGGATTGATAAATAAAACAACATGCTCAAACTGGATTAACAGACATTCCCCCCCTTGGTCAAAACATATTTACTGTTAATACGACGGCTTTGGTACTACTTCAGAAGTCTTCCTAACAAACCAAAATTGAACAAAACCGATGTTATATCCTCTTCCTCTTCGAATAAAATATTTGAAGAATTTGTCGTTTAAGCGCAGGTAAACAGTGTTAAGAGATAACAAATTAACCGCATTCCCTTAATTTAGGACAAGTGGATATTTAATTTGTTTTTGTCCGCGTCCATTGGCGTATAAAGTGATATTTTATAAGCCCGACAGCTCGCAGTACCTACCAGTTATTTTGTGATAATAACGATCTTATTAAAAAACTTATAGGAAGAACGACCAGTCCATGTACATATACGGGTATTCCATGTATATATATATATATATATATATATATATATATATATATATATATATATATATATATATATATATATATATATATATATATTTCTATTAGATCACGGAAAGCAAAGGGTCACATATGCTTCACCGTTAGTTTCATTTTAATATTTTCTAATCAAAAACTATCGTTTTGTTTTTAGTTCGATTATTGGTAGTTAAATAAAATTTTATTTCGGTTATTCTTAGGTATTGTTGCATGTTGTTGTATTGTCCAGTATATTGTTTTAAAGAGGAAGCTTCTTTTTGTCCAGTTTATAATGGATGTCGGCACGCCAATGTCTGAAATTTAAAATCCAATCAAGCAAATGGCTGCGAGATTGGATCGATAGTGGACTTTAATAATTAAAATATGAATAAACCAAAAAAATATTCACTGTGATTTTTCTACAAAATTTACTTTCCTTAACAAGGAAAATTTACGCTTGAAAGCCGTTTGTTTCAATTTCTATCATCTCTATTTAATTTTAAGAAATATTTTACGCCATTTTTTAATATTGAAGTGCATATAGAATCAACTTTCAACTTATTTTGGGGTTCTTAAATTAGTGGGGTTATATTTTGTATGTGTCTTATGCGCTAATAAAAACAATTACGCTAATTGCAAAGTTAAAAATTGTTTGGACGACTTCAATACTGATTGGTTTATTAATTATTTCTATATACATAATTGAAACTTGATTTTCACAAAAAAATGGCAACTTTGGGAAACAGCATATCAATTGGTGAATTTGGTTTGCTTCAATTGTGGCAAGTTTGATAAACGCCACTTTAGTCACTGGCTTGGTATGAGTATTTCAGAGTATCGAGTAAAAACAATTTTTTTTTGTACATATTCTCTGCAACCTATCAAAGTAGCTAGAATCCGAGTGAACTTTTTATTTTGTAATTACACGGTCAAACAAACGCGAAACTGATTTATTGCACTATATGGTTCGTTATCGCGTATGGCAAAAGAGAAAATAAACTTTTAATTATGTTTGCTGCGAGAGACCCGGCCGGGGTAAAATACGTGCAAAAATTAGAACCTCCGACCCACGAGATTGATCCGATAATTTGATTGGCCGGATCGGGTTATAAAATAGTCGACGGGAATGCTTCTTGTTACGTTGGGGATGTGATTTAAAATTTTAATACCTCTAACAAATTTCTACTAGAGCAAATTACGAGCACATTTTAATTGAAAAATGTAACGAGGAGCGGATTTAATAATAATTTGAAAATGTGCGGCAGATATATATCAATGGTGGAAGTCGTCCCTTTCATTGATGCTAATGCATAGTTACTTCTATTAAATAAACTTCTGCGAAACAAATGGTAATCGTGGTAGATATATTAAATGGTACTTAAAACAGCTGAGGCTTAAGTTTTAGGTGTCGGCAGCTTCAATAATTAAATAGTTAAGAAATGAAGACTTAACTAGAGATAAGTACTTACAATTTTGCAGTAACAATGCATAACGATTAAGTAAAATATAACAATGTGTGATTACTATAAACCGTAACATGGGACCTTCTAAATTACATTGTGTACCCCTTCAGTTCATCCAGAGCAAGGCTCTGAGTATATATGTAAATCGGTTTTCTCCAGAAAGAAACGTTGCTATCAGCAAAAGCACGAAACAAAAGCCATAAAGTAATTTTGGTTAATCCAACGTTAAATCCGCAAGCTTTAACTTGAAGTTCACATTATGTTATCTCTGGATAAAGTATGGAATTACAAGTTAATCGTTGGTGGATAAACGCTTCTGCTTGCAACTTCTACCCCATGCCTGTCGTTTAACTTGGAGAATACCTGCTCTTGATAAAATGTTAATATGATTCGATGACTGTCGTCATATGTGTACTGCTTTGCAACTGATATTTTTCTCTTCAATGGTACTTCTACCTTGTATTGTGCTAAAATGCAAACCCTTTTTTAAAAGTTTAACATATTGGTGAAAGGTAAGCACCTGAGTAGCTCCGCCTTGTTCGACCAGTACATAAGCAGGTAATTATTTCCGAAAGCTATTCACTTTTGAATTTTAAAATACTGTATCTCGTTTTATATAAAAACATCATTTTTGTCCCAAAAAATTAAGATAGCCCCATAAAACAGTGACCAAAAAAACTAAACCAAACTTTTTTTTGTTAATATGCGAGTCATCGCTTCCCTGCTTTTTCCGGGTTTCGATAACCGAAATAGGGTAAGTTTCGGAGTAAGATGGTATTATATAGACGTCTGGAAAGATTCACATAAGACATCTGCGGATAGATCCCTTTCAGACAAATTTTAGACATCTAAGAGTCGTCGAAACCTTATATACACCTTTTCAGGAGCTTCTTGTGTTGTTCAAGGTATATTTACAATTAATTAATAGCGAATAGATGGTTTTAGTGTCCTACTTTTCGACCAATTAACAAAAAGTTCAACCTTGACATCCAATTGCAGCTAAAATATCCACTTAAGTCTAATTATTTTATATTTGGTTTCTTCTCTGGTATCAATAAAAATATATATTTTTTAGTTTATAAAGTTTTGAATGCATAAAGTAATAAGCAGCTTTTTTTAATACAAAATGTTTGTAAAGGCAGTAGTTAAAAACTGTTTAAATGAAAAATTCCGCTTCTGGTATAAAACTCATAACTATAGAAACCTTTTCGTTGTCGATGGTTAGAACTTTAACAGCATATTTGCGCCGCTTTGAAAGAAATCTTTACGCGACGCAACGAATCTGCTTCGGAAACTTACCCTCGAAACTAACGTTTGATTTAGGTCAGCGGCATCTCACGTCCAAGACACACCCTCGATGTCGACAAAGAACGTATTTTCGCAAAATGCAAGAGCCCCTGCACGGCAAATATAAAGCTAAAAGCTGCCGCAAAATTTCGGCATCAAACGCACCGCCTTGCCGCAAAGCTAATATCGAACGCTCGTTGTTCGCACACTGTGTCACGCAAGTGTTTACGATTATATTGTTTTGCTTTTGACTCGAACGGAAACGGATGGCCGCGCGGAAGACGGAAAAAGAAAAACGACAATATCACCGCGTCCGACTAACTTTGATCACTGCAATCGCTTAAAAAAACCGTTCGACGGATCTGCATTAATTGAATAAAATGTTGTTGCTAAAAGTATGGGGAGACAACGCGACGTCGAACTGTTCAAGTATATACGCTCCTCTAGCCAACCGGTAGGTATGGAGAAAAGCCACGGGCTTCATTCATTGACTGGAAGGGGACGCAAGCGCTCTATGCGCCCTCCCCGAACTGGCTCTATGTGTGAGCTCTTCGGACAACGCACAATCGCTTAAAGAGGGGTTGGTAGGGGTGAATACTGTGCTACGGTGTTGCCGATAATCAGATAAAATAGTTCTAAAGTCACTCCTACAACCCAACTAGAGTCTAACAGGCCAACAAACAAAAATACAACTCGTTGTAGTTGACAGTAATAAATGTTTTTTTTGTTTTTTTTTTAACAAAGCTCTTGCTCTTACGCTCAGGCCCAGTTGGCGCCTCACCTTGATTTAGTCCATTAGCTAGATAGCCAAGATGTCTTAACTGTTGTACCTTCTTGATGATTTATGTCTTTATGTTAAAATATTTATAATAACTTCTTAACATTTTATTGGTAATTATAAAATTGTTACAAGACATCCCCCAGCTAGCTGCCATCTTTGTGTCTTCTTCGAGGAATCGTGGTGGTATGATCTGTTCATAGATATAAGAAAGTGACCAATTGCTTTTGAATAGGATTATCCAATGGTGGACATTAACATACAATGCAACAAGATCATTACCTAAAGTTTCGGAATTTAAATTCAGGTAAAATTGTAATCCGCAATAGAAAATAATTTTATACCTACCTGTGTTTAATATTCTTTGGTTTCGTATACTACTTAGTTTAAGTTTATTAGTTTATTATTCTTATTTCGTGTATAATACAGCGTGTGTTGAATCGTGTGCGAATTATGCAAAATAGGTGCGGTCTAGTGTATTTCAATAGATGCTCCAGCCCAAATGTAGAAATCACTATTCTATTAAGACTTAGGAAGTTATAAACAATGTTTATTTGGCTCTCATTGAACGTGGTGCCAGCAAGCAAGCATCTGTATGGAAAATTGTGAATAATCTCATGCTGACATTTTCTCGAGTGTATAAGAAAGTGATCTAGATATAATACGGCGTAAAATTTTTCAGTTATACGAGGAACAAAGCGTGCCTACATTAGATATCTTAATTAGGAGGCTTGAAAAAGATGAAACCGGTGTTAAATGTGGCAGAACTACCTTATGGAAGTATATTCAATGCATGGGTTTTAGATTTAAAAAAAATTGACAAAGGCAAGTTTTAACGGAATCTTTTAGAATTCGGAAATGGCGACTGGAATATCTAGAAAAAATTAGCATTTACAGAGAACAACAAAGGCCAATTATTTACTTGGATGAAACCTGGTTCAACACTTATGTTTCCCCCGGAAAAGGGTTGGGTTCACTCTATTGAAGTGTAAAACAAACGCGCCATCAAAAAGAGGTAAAAGAGTAACTATTTTGCATGCTGGCTCTAAAGATGGTGTGATTCCAAATGGACTTTCTCTGTCTGCGAAAAATATTAAAGATTCTTCTCTGGATTACCATGAAGATACCACTGCTGATTTATTTCAAATTTGGTTTAAAAACAAACTAGTTCCAAACATTCCTCCTAATAGCGTCATTGTAATGGACAATGCAAGTTATGCAGTAGACAGTTGACTAAAACCTCTTCCTCATGTGACACAAAAGCAACAATCCAAAACTACATGTATAATAACGACATTTATTTTCACGAGGATTATATCAAAAAGCAATTAATTGGGGTTCTACAAAGCTTAAACCTACGAAAGGTATACGTCTGTAATAATTATGCAAAAAATCTAGGGCATACAGTTTTAAGGCTTCCCCCTTACCACTGTATATTTAATCCCATTGAACATGTTTGGCACCAACTGAAATCTGCCATTTGTCGTAACAATATTTTCCCCCATGTTAACTCCAATGTCCTCAAACTTATAGAAACCGAAGATTTTAACATCCCTCCACAAATTTGGTCAAATTCTGTTAAACATATAGAAAAAGCAGAACAATCGTATATCCATGTTGCAAATAATCTAGAACAAATAATAATTAGAACAGGCGATGATAGCGATAGTGATACTGATGTATTATGTGAATAATTTTAAGTAATTTAAGTAGGTAATAAAAATAATTTGTAATTTTATTTTAGATTTAAACATAAATACATACATAAATAAATAAATATTGTTTAGTATCTTTCCTAACAAAACCCCAAATAATTAAATTCTAAGCAAAGTACGGACCTATTCGGCCATATTTCATTCTTACAGCTTGCCCGGGTCTTTTCTTAATTCGTATCAGTTAGTACTTTCTTATATCTATGAACAAACTTTAATAATTTTGTCAAACTAAAAGCACAGAATACTACAACTGTTTGGTAGTCTGTGGAAAAAGATTTCTTATTCTTAAACCACATGGTTATTAGGGATATAGTCGCCCCTGCCTATGCTTGCTAAGCAATTACGAAAAAAAAATTGCGAAGGTCCATTTAATATCGCATTCAACATAAACATGGTCGCTGACAGATTGTCATTGGATGCGGCATTTTTGCAGCACTATTTTCTCAAAATATGTCTGCACTTTGTACCTTTCTTTTTCTAAACACATACATGACTCATTTTGCGAGAACATTTCTAGGCATGTTTTGAAAAAATACTACCGTAAAAATGTTGGTTGTTGAATACTGCAAGGTTATACACGAGATTTTGAATCTTGCTTCATAAGTTCCTGTATTATCGCCATAGACAGGGACATACCTTTATATCTCTCGTATCTACATATGTATATGGTTAAAAGCATAGAATTGAGCATTTGATTGAAAATTTTGATTAGCAAATCAAATTGGATAATTTCTAAAGCTATTGGATGGATTATTTGGAAGTTTATTCTACTGTATGTAAGTTAATACCTCCAAGAGGATGGATATTCCCCTTTCTTTGTAAAGAAGGCGTCCTTCGGGAATTTTGCATTATCGTTTTTCAATATTTGTAAGGTGACCAAATGATGTTTAGCATTAGAAGTAAAAGCAATAATACCTATAATAAAAGCAATATCGAAAACTGTTGAGGGATATTGCATATGCCATTCCTTGTTACCCTAACACAATAAAGATCAAGAAGATCCATTACAAGTACCTTCAAATGCAACCTGTTCACAACATAAACTTTTTTTGCACCTAAAAAACTTCTGCTTACTGAAATAAAATACCCTGGAAGTAAAATGGTTTAATAAAAATAGCTTAATAAAAGTATTTTGATCACAAAAAAAATTAAATAACAATATCACACAGTTGCAGCAACTATTATGCCTATAAACAGCAAAATTATAATAATCCAATAGCCACAGGTATTGTCCTTTCTGTCAATAACACTGACATGCTGTGTTTCAGCTCTTACTCTAGCATCAGTGTTGTCCACTTGGGTTGTTATGTCATTCAGAATTTCTGAAAGTTACAACTGCAACTAGCTGTGCCTATTACAGCCATGGTAGTACTTTATGCAAAAGATTTGTTCAGCCTTCAGACACAAAAATACTTAACTCACCATTATGGAAATCCACTTCCGTAGATATGACACTCGAGATTTCTTTTTGCCTTGAAATAATTTTGGATAAATTTTGCAACCCTTCCTCTTGTTCTGTAATATTGAGCAATTAAATAAACAAACATTTAAACTTGAGCTTCAAACTAACCTCTAAGCATTGCTCTCTGCTCTACCCTCATATCATCTACTGATGGATTAAATAATGGAACACTATGGGTCAAACCCAAACCAGAACTCCCCATTAGTTGACGCCGTTCTTCTAAAGCTTTAGCAGACACCTGCTGTTCAAAAATTTTTTGCATCTGAACAGCTTTGGTAGCAAGTACCTCTATCTGTCTTGTCCTTCTTTCAGACTCTGCTGGGGTTCTAGTCATAGGAATTCACTTATATAAATTTATTCACTGTACACAAATATCTATTCTTAAGGCTGTGGCCTACACTTATAACTAATTATGATATCTTTTATAAATATTAGATTGACATGCAACAAGCATATTTCTGTTAATAATTATGATATATAATACAAAATCTTACATGGCTCCACTAACTGTAGATATATCAAGTTTGTTTTTAAGCTGATCAACTTCATTGTTGAATTGTTTTAATCTCAATCTTATGTTGGCAGATAGTTGAGAGTAATTATCACTGGACCTCGAAAATTGTTGCCTCTCCGTCATAAGCTCCATTATGTCCCTCTGGAGCTTTTCACAAGATTCATATTCAGACAACCTAAACAAATCATATTTTAATATTCAGTGGATATTCCAGAAAGTATTTACCAAGGGTCCTCTCCTAAATAAAGAAGTGCCATTCTGAACCACACCCTCCCCCAAAATAATATGATCGAATAAGGTGCAACGCTTTTAATAATCAAATTAACGAAAACATTTAAAAAAAAATCCCATACCACCAAAGATACATAAAACGGCTGATAGCCACAGATTATTATTCTTACCGTCAGTTGAATCTTCTTCTAAAGTACCCATATAAAATACTTTCAAACCATTAGCCAAAAACGACATGAAATGAGTTTCAATTTAATTTTTTGTACTACCTGTCACAAATTTCTGTAATTTAAGAAAATCATTTTTTCATTTCCTTAAAATTCATTTTTTTGTTCCCAAAGCCCAAAATAAATAATTGGATCTTCTATTTGTGCTTTTCTTTCCCATAATTCATTAATGCATAGGTGCTTAGGGAGCTCTCGTTATGACCAGACTCAAGTCATAACCTAACATTTGTGATGTAATTTTCAGATGGCCATTGGAAGAATAATAAACCGATATTGGATAGTTACACTTGTCCCTTCGATAACTTTGTACACCATATACGCTGATTACAATTTTACGCAGAAGTGTAAAGCTCGAGATACATTTTTGAACCAGCAGGTCCTGCAACAAAATGTATCCATTTCTTCCTAAAAGGTCATACCTCATGATCTTACCTTTTATTGGATTCGGCTTCGGATGGTATTTAGATGTGAAGGAAACGGAGAGAATGCATTTGTTTAGAGATAAAAGTGCCCTGTATGGACGAACTCTAAAACAGGGCGAACAGCCTTCTTGGCCATGAAAAATTTAAATTTGGCAGTGTAGCATGTATAACTTATAGCTAATAAATAATTATAATATATGCAGCAACATTTTATATGTGTCCCTTTTACTGTGAATAACAGAGTAAAGAGCAACAAATTATTTTGTGTAAGTGAGAGAAAAGATTACATTGTAATGAGGAACGTATTACCTCCATAAGTGTAGGTTTTCATAAGTTGTTGGGCAATGACAAGCTGTTGTACAATTATTTGGCACAGATTAGCTAAACACCTTACTCCAATTTACTCACTTTTTGAACCCCTTGAACCCCTTGAAACTTAAATAAGAACTAGTTAGCTGTGAAATAACTGCTGAACTTTTTTTCTAATTTTTTAAATTATGTTTTCTACTCCCTTCTGCAAAATACCTAATTATACACCGATCTTTTGTATAATTAGTTTGATTTCCCGCGGATCTGAGCCACTGTGGACATTTCCGGGATATAATCAAAAGGCTTAAATTTTGACTTTTGTAAAGCCTGACCGTTATGTCAGTGAATGTTGTTGTTTTTACAAAAATGTATCCAATTAACGATCGTAGAAAAATTATAGTATGAAACACGTTCGGTAAACATTTTAAATCAAACGCCGTTTACCGCGCTGGTTGCATAATATACTATTTTTCTATGACATAATTAATATATTATGGAACATCTGTGGTAAACTGCATCTGAGTCACGAATTTAAATACACTAGTGACTTGCAAAGTTTGTCAAAAGTGTTGCACAGAACAGTTTTTCGGTATATTTGAGTATATTTTGACCATACAATACGAATACATTTACGTCTCACATGAGCGTCAGAATTGAAAAATGTCAAAATTCAATCCGTAATATTTACGAAAATATCCGATTCCTCCTAAACCAGTGGGTAATATTCCGAAAATGTCCGAATTGGCTCGCCACAGTAAGTAACGAAACTGATTAACCAAGCCGTTTAGAACACTTATTGACGTCAATGTACAATTTGTTGCTTAAAGCTAACATTAATTATAGCGACGCTTTTCAATCAATTATTGCGAAAGAAATAGTACAAAATTAATTGATGCAAAAATTTAAATTTATTGCCACGAAATATAAAATATCACATACATGGCAGATACAGGACATAGATGTAATTGTCAAGATGGCAATAAAATAACTAGTTCCAGTTTTCGATGATAGTGGAGCACCAGTCGGCTGGGGTTTCAATTTTGGCGTTACGTTGGGTGCCAATCTGACAATTTTCATAAAACGTGGGAAGTATGTGAAAGTTACTTGTAAAAGTTCCTATAAATTAGAAACCAAATTTGCTCACCATATGCAGTGGAGCACAATGACACTGTTGCATATGTCCCGCTTAAGTAGACAACATAATTTAAGGAATTGAATTGCACACAGGAAATTAACGCGACGCACCCAATTACAAGTACGTATGTTTAACTTCCACGTTCTCCTTATCGAAGTTCATTAGTCTTAACAACTCAAAGGCTTGTTTCTTCGTCTCTTCCGCCCAGCCTAAACCCTTATTATTTTCAGCTGCATCTTTGTGGTTTTCGCAAAATTTGTTGTCTTTCATGGCAAACTCGTTTTCATAAAGTGAAGACTTTCGCCGACTACAGATATTCTCTTTCCCATTTTCATCCAATATTTTAGAATGTCTCGTCGTTTTTCGCCAGCCGGTTTTCCTATTGAAGCCGTTATTATCCTTCAGAGGGCTAGTTTTGAATCGCATTCTCCTGTCCGATAGCGTCCTAGTAAAAGTCTTCGATTTTATTGGAGGTGGTTCGATAATCGAATCCCCTGCATATGTTCCATCGTCAAAATCTTCATAGGAGGTAGTCGTTTTTGCTTGAGAACGAGTACTTGATTTGGAACTCCCGGTACTTGTAGATTGTTTGTACCCGCGACATCTTTGTAAGTAAAGTTCGGCCTGTTGAAGTTTGTCTTTTAGTGTTCTTTCCATCAACAGTAACTTTTTCTCCCGATTTTCCAGACTTCTCTCTCTATCGAGTAAGTTTCGTTCTTTTATTTTAAGAGCTCTTTCCCTGCTTTTTAATATGGACCAATCAACGGGTTCCTCATCTATTGGAAACGATTTCGGAGCCACGATGCTAACGAAACAGCTATCCTTAGTCCATTGCGAGGATCTAAGCAAAATGGTGGGATGGCACAATATTTTGTTTATATTTCTTTTGGTCTCGCTGTTGTCTTTAATTATGTTCCCGATAATACCAACAACGTTGCTTAAATGGGGAATCTGACTCAGCTCCTTTTCCCACGTGTTTTTTTCGAAATTTTTCAACGCGCACAGTTCGTACATGACAATTCCCAAGTGCGACATTTTCGGTTGCTTTTGTTTCGCGATTTTGGAATCCGCGTAAAAGTTATAAAGTTTTACGTTGTAATCCGCATCGAGGAAAATATTATCGGTAGATAGTTGACCTATAAAGTTGTCGATGGTCCTTAGCGCTATCGCTATGTGGTATAATATCCTGAACACCAGATCTTCGTGGAGATATCTGAAATATTGTTGAACGAATTTTCAATGATTTGAATGGAGAAAACGAATAAATAATCGCAAGTTCTTAAAAATAGAATATTTTATATTCAAAAGTGTGCAAAGGGATTTGTTTTAAATGCAGACAAAGATTTAATGTCTGCAATGAATTTGTTGTATACTCGACATGCAACTGTGAAAAATTTTTGTTCATTCAATATGGACATGAGCGAGATTTAAAATTTCGTTTTTAGCCAATGACCAAAATATGTTCAGTTCGCATTAAATGTTCAGGCAAAAGGAATTAAGTGTGTGCATTTTGCTGGTTACAAAGAAAATAGCGCAAAGTTCACGTGAGTGCGTAAAATCTAGAAGCATGCGAAAGATCATTATTATCTCTACGAAAATAACAAATCTGCGACGCATCAATTGTTGCCATTGTAGTGCCAGAATATAGCCGTTAGGTAATATAGTGATCCTCCTACGGTAAAAATTGATGCGCCGCAGGCGGCATTGATATTTTCATAGAGGTTGTTTTCCTCCATTCCACCCACTAACCTGCAGTTCTAAACAGGGTTCTCTGTATACTTAACTCCTTTTCCCAGAACATTTAACGAGATCTAGGCATATTTTGAGAAAATATGGTCGTAAAAATGCAGCATCCAAACTTACAGTTGGTCAGCGACCATGTTGGTTGTTGAATGTAGCAGGGTCATTGGCTAGAAACAAAATTTTAAATCTGACGCATGTTGATAGAACCTCTCAAAATTTTTTTCGTAGTTGCTTCATAAGTTTCTTCATATCTCTAGTAGCTCTATCTCTAATAGCTATATGGGTATTATTACACCATTAAAAAAAATATTTCGTTTTTGGGAAAAAATATGTTTTACCATTGCAAACTCCCTAAAATTGTCATAATTATGCAAAAAAGTGTGTAATGGTCAAATCCCGAGTGTGCAAAGATTCAAATGAATTGTGTGTTAACACGGTCATTTACTGTGTTAAATAAATGCACTGCAGTTATGAAATTGATAAATCAAAAAATGGCAAAATTTAAGTTTTATATTTTTATAAGTGCTGAATCAATATGTTATCGCCTTACCTTACTTTGTTCACACACTCTTCGTGGACGAAACTCTTGAGGGAGCCGTAACTACAGTATTCCTGCACCAGATACAAAATATTGGCTTCATTTTGCTCCACAACTCCGGTTATCTTTAAAATGTTCGGGTGGCACAGTTGCTTTCTGGAGTCAATCTTTTTCATTAACAATTTCTTTTGCATATCATCGTAATGTTCCAAAGACACTCCTTTCAGCACATACACGATCTGATCCACTTTATGTTTGGCTTTGAACGTTGCCGATGAAACGCTGCTTCCCAGAATATTTATAATTTCGAAATCCTCCATTTTTTGAGATCTATATCAACAAATAGGGAAATAAAAGTGTTTCATTAAAAACTTAGCAATTTTTTCTCAAAAAAAAAAACTTTTAACCTTAACGTTAGTTCAGATATGGGTCGTATTTTTTGCAATATTCATAATAATTCAACCAAAAATAGTATTCCCCGTTTGAAATTATAAATGATAACTTACCCAATAAATGTTTAAAATCCTGTTTATTACCACATTCCCTTTGAAACAGCAAAAATTTCACTCACGATTTTATATATTTACAAAATATTTCGGTTGAATGTTTACCATTTATGCTGGTCCTTTAAAAACCGTTGAGATTTAAATGTCCCAAAACCAGATTATCTTAAGCGGTGGTTTTTGGTACCTGTTTTGCCCTGGGTTTCCGTAACCGATAGGTGGGAGTCGCAGAACAATTTAAGAACAGTGTTCAGGCATTTAAACTAGGAATTTGCGTGGATCACAAGCCAAAATCTGCTCTTCCAAATCACGAGACAGAGCAAATATTTGTCTAAATCAAGAAATTATTATTTCCCGAAAAAATAATACGTAATTAGGATAGCCGCATATATTTCAATTCTGCGTACTGGATGTATCTACGCCCTGGTAACAGAGCCACATCTATACAGGGGAAAACCTGATCAAAATAAAATTTTATTAACCAGCAAAAGTCAATCGGAAGGCAATATATAAAAGTTACCCTAAATGTTCATATTAAATAAGATTCTACGGTTATGGGGTACATGATTTCAATTTAAAAAAAGCAAGATATTACAATTCTATCAGAGATATAATAATAATTATAGGAATAGCATTAAGAAGTATGATTAGTAACCAAATATCCCCAAAAATAGAGGATATATAGGGAGAAATTGAATGAAACAAATAACATGCAGGGGTGTTCTGCTTAAAATAGTCAAAATCCACTATCCAATATTGTCCAGATCTCGGTAAACATTCTAGGAAAACTAGTTAAGCCTGTGAAGATCACTGTATAGAAAGAATATGGCGCTCTTTAGTAGAGGATAAAACATTTACGATTTTCATAGCTCTTGAACCCGTTATAACTCTAGACTCGAAGTTTACGAAAATTCATTTAACCTTTTTTGCAAATATTTTTAGTTATCTTCTATTTCGTGGGCTTTTCTTAATAAGCTAATTTTTCAATAACAAGAACGGAAATCAAATAGGTTAATCTGATGAAATGATTTGTTTTTATTAATAAATCCAAAAATAATAGGTGTGTGAAAGTTATTTAATACCTATATGTTGTAATATCGAACGAAGATTATCTTAAAATTATAACCTCACTTTTTACAGGTAAGGAATGCGTTAGTTCAAACAAATATGACTCGGTATAATTATTGGTTTGTCCATTCCACCTGTAAAAAAAATTATCGTGCCAAAATAGTGAAAAGACCGATTCACCATAAGTAATTGTTTGCGTATGTTAAAATATGGATAATTTGGGAAAAAAACAGACAAAAATTTACAAAAGGTCGTTTTATTTTAAAGAAAGCAAAACTACATATAACAAAGGCAAATTATTAAAAACACCACTGAGAGAAAAATAAATGTAGGACGACTATAGTGTACAATATTAATAATTAAGTACTTAAAAATAATAATCTATGGAATATTTCGGCGATCTCAGAAATTGTCCCCGGGCGACATGGTAAAGATCCGCTGCTTTTTCACTCTCCTGAAATTGGGCATTAGCCATAAGCGGCCATTTTCAGCCTATAGAAAAATATTACTTGTTGTATGGAGTAAAAAATCGACTATTGGGTCTGAAAAGCGAATCCGTACTAGGCGTCTGTTGGAGTCGACTGACGGGCTGCGACACACCACTGTTAATAAAAGTTGACCAATACTCGGAAGGCAACCGAATGAGGTGCTCCATCACCTAAAATCACCACCATCTTGATATGATATATGTTTATCCCTTTGGCATAAAAATTGAGAGTTTGTCGCTCCTTTATGAAAAATTTAATGGGACAAATTAATTTGGATATATCCTCAACTTACGAAGTTACAGGATGATTTCCAGCTAAATACATTTTTGATGTTACCGCACTCTTATGATATTAAGAACATAGGAACGGCTTTTTATAGATGCTTTTAAGTATTATTGGTTGGAGTACACAATTTTGTTTAGTTTTCCATTTTTCAGTAACCTAAACATACGGATTTTTGAACGGACCACTCTGTATTTTTTATGTCTTTAAATGGTACTAATTTTTCTCTTTTTAACGATGTTCTACAATACATTCCTTTTGTTGTGGTAAATGTAAATAAAAATAGAAAACTTTTAAGTAAAAATAATACATCTTATTGACATTCTAAATTTGGTACTAGCGAAGGAATGTTAGCTTATGATGGAGCATTTTAAATAATTCTGGAGGCACATAATTTAAATCTTCTTTAGATAAAGAAAAACTTTTTCATCTTTATTTATAAATTTAGTGAGATTTCACGTTAAAATAATTATTAAAAATAAAAAATATATATAAAATAGGACAAATACAAGAAACATCAATGATAAAACAAGGTATAAACGTACTAAAATTTTGTCCCGTATGCTGAAAACTTAACTTACGTATTTTTATTATAATTATTTCGAAATGTTCTTTGGAATAAAAAACGCCATAAAAAATCCAGTAGTGCCACCACCGTCCTGTACATAATACTCATAACAAAATGCACTATCCTGTTGGAAATATCAGTATGTTATCCTCTTGGAAAATTGACACCGCTTAATCTTTTTCCAAATATTTGGGTTAAAGATGTTAAACAGTTTTACCACTCAAAAAAATATGTATATACTAACTTCCAATCTACCTTGCCGTTGACATTCACCTTTCTCTTATGCAAACATGCAAATATAGCATCTATGGAACTAAGGTAAAACGGGTTTATCATGCAATAATGAAAAATGCAAAAACTTCATGTCCTTGCCTAGTTACTACAAAACGTTTTAAGTTTGGAAACTAATAAAAGGTTTTTTATATTTCATTTACGTTTAAAACAAGATATGTTGGAGTTATAACTTAAGCATAGCAAATTGAACATTTTTGTTCTGCAGACCAATGTGAATAAACGTGGAAGTATTTCATAATGTTTGACTTAAGAACAAGAACAATATCATACGACGGAATCCATTTTATCGTATTTAAATTGTATTGTGGAAGTGGGAGTTTTGTATTGTAATGTAATTTTAATTGGTTCTAGGTTAAGTGTCCCTACATCGCGTAACTTTCAGTTGTATAAGCCGGTTTGTTGGTCGTTGTAGATATATTGCTGCAGTTCTCCTAAAGTGTGTTAGGTAATTGTTTCATAGTGATTGCTTGATTGATTTGAAACCGATAGCTGTTTAAAGTATCCCTAAATCGCGTAGCTTTCAGTTGCATAAGCTGGTTTGTAAGTCGTAAATATATTGCTGAAGTTCTCCTAAAGTTTGTTAGGTAATTGTTACATAGGGATTCTTTGATTGATTTGAAACCGATAGCTGTTTCAAGTATATCTAAAACGCGTAGCTTTCAGTTGCATAAGCTGGTTTGTTGGTCGTTGTAAATATCTCGCTGCAGTTCTTGTAAAGTGTGATTCTTTGATTGATTTGTAATCGATAGCTGTTTCTTTAATGTTGAACACTCCTATGATATCCAACAAAAAACAATGCAAAACTTTAAACTCGGAGATCTCACTATACTCACCGCAATTTGTTCTCTGGTTTCTGTTAGCAGATCGTTTGGGTTTGGATTATCCGACGAATACCCCACGATAGTGGGACCGAAAATCTTGGCCAAATTTTCCACCGTCATTTTGCACTCGGGAGATTCGGCGATTCTGAAAATACGCGAGTTAAGAGGCGAACCGCGAGATGACGGGACATTTGAACTACTTTTGCAAATGCAAGGTCATATAGGCCAGCGTGTCTCGGTTGGGCTGCGGCAATTCCGAGATGCACTGGTACAGTAAAGGCGCGACATCTTGACCGTCCCTAGCACGGATAGCTCGCACGAAATCGGGTCGCATCGAAAAAGTCACGATAGACTCCGTGAGCGAGCGGAGGAAGTCCTTGACGCATCCGCAAATTACGTGAATGTCCACTTGATTGAGGCAGGGGGCGCTGCGCCCTTTCAGAAATCTTTCCTGAACGTGCAATAATGATGTAGCGGTTAAATGCAATAAAAATTGAAGAAACCACTGGGACACGATCCACTATACCATCTGGAAACCCATAGGAGATACGAAGTTTCGTACAAAAGTTTCTTGGATTCTCCTGAAGATTTGAAATATTATAATTGTGTTGATACAAGGTGTCTCAAAAGTTTCCCCCGACATAATCTTTGTTATTTTAATTGTAACACCCTGTATATGTCGACATTTTTGGAATCCTTGGTTAAAATGAAGGTCATAAAGAGACCCTGTATAAGCTGAGTCGCATCTGTCAAATTGATTAAGTAGTGCATCATCTCCTTAGTCTCTGGGTAAATTTTCGTTGCAATACCTCGCTCAGTAAGTAGCCTCACAACACAATTTTCTATGGGGCAATCAAACCTGCCTAAACTATGCAAAATTTGAATAGGAATTGCCTAAGAAAGTGACCTTTATTTTAACCAAGGATTCCAAACAAAATTAAAATATTTTAAATCTTCAGGAGAGTTCAAGAAACTTTTGTACGAATCTTTTTTTCGTGTCTCCGATAGGTTTCCTGATCATATAGTGGATCGTTTTATGTGGCACACGGTGTACGTGGTTTTCAAAAAGTAAGGTGACTTGTAATTGGGCGGGCTACGTTTATTCGATATTCGATATTTTTTTGTTATGTTGGTACACATGTCCCTAACATATGTTCACAGTTTCGGTCAGTTCGCACGTTTATTTTTTTTTTTGAGACAGAAGCGTTAGACGTGTTTTGTGTGCTCGGCGATTTTCTGTTGTCAAAAAAATTTAATTTTAATTAATTAACTATAAACTATTTTTTTTAAAGAAATAACAAATAACTTACTTGGTTTCAACTCTTTTACTTAACTGAGTTTATAAATATTAATTTATTCAAATTTTGTGTTACACTTTTTTTTTTGTTTTTATAAATTTTACGCAATTTAACTACTAGCTACATGTACCTATATATTCGTGTTTGTTTATTTTTCAGTTGACTTAGGGCAAAATAATAAAATAAACTAAAGTAATTAGCAGTACCTTTTCCAGTTCATCCTAGAAGTGAAATGTTAATGCATAAAAAATTTCCATCTTTTTAAAAAGATGAACTTGATAGTATTTTTGAACCGACTTTAGTGTTTATTTGTACTGCGTATCTTGTGGCTCCTACGATTTGTTAATCGCAATGTCTCAAGTTTCTTTTTCTTTTATTAACCACATCTCCCAATTAAAATCCTGAAGGTAAATTGAACAGAAATACGAGAATATTGTTATATAAAAAAAGAAAACATAAACTTGAGTTGGGGATTTGAGAGCAATCTTTACGATTCAGATAGAACACAAAAAACATGACAAGGCGCCTAAAGAACGTGACTGGGGATTGATGTTGCTTGGACAACTTTAAAAATACTGAACATAATTTAATGAAAATGTTAACACAATGGCTACTAGTTAAGATCCCTTTCTCCTTTGCAATTTGATATTTATTTGATTTATCGTTCTTGTAGAGCATGTGTAATTAATTTTTGATGTAAAACATTTCGCTCTTTCTTTCTTTTGTAAACAAAATTTTCCAAATACACTGAAATGGAAACAACTGCTATTGCGATTATTTAAAATCAGTAAAACAATAAATCCCCTTTCTATACCTGCAGACTTTTTTAGTGCCTGGTTGTAGACTAGTCCACAAAGCACATCGAAAAAGAGATAGACATATTTTTTTTTTGCTAAAGCAAGTTTCAATGTTTTTTGTTGAGGAATTAAGAAGAATAATTGAGTAAAAAATTAAACATGAAAAAACATCTACCAATGATATAATACAAACGTACCTTAAGCATTTTAACATCTTTCTCGGAGCCAGGAATTCGATACAATCCCAGCTCGTTAAAACCCCGGAGTTCAATCTCGTTAACACAGTGCAAAATTAGCGCCGGCACCATAGGCGGAGTCGTCGGTGTATAATCACTTATTATGCCCTGAAAATTAATAAGTAAAAAGGGCGTAAATAGTAGGTCCGAGAATGCAAAATAAATGGTTATATTCGTCCCCCTAGAGGCAATTTATTTGCCAAAACTATTCAGAAATGGGTTAAGTGGAGGAAAGTGCAAACCATGACTGGGTAACACAGGGTCTGGATTTACCCTACTTCGACGTCATAAAGCCCTGCATTAGACTTATGTCATTAACAAAATTAGTAGACATACATACATGAAGTCTCGACACCAAATTCCGAAAATCCTTAATTGCCAAGTGTCTTTTCTAGTTATTTTTTTCTCAAAGTTTTAAAATAAGTATAAATAAAGAACATGTCACGTGGCAATTACCATCGCATTTTTCAAATTCGGCGTATTCATTACAGGGACGCAGGGCAATGGTAGGTTATCTTTGCATTCAGTGTGGCACACCCAACGGCACTCTTTGCATTTGAAGGCGGATTTTCCGAATTTGATTCTCTTCTCGCAGCAGACGCAAGAGTCAGGCATTACAATTGTTTTTTGCTGCAAACAGTGGGCTCTCAGGTCACATCGACCAGAGGGTTTTCGAGGACTCCCTTGCCGAGCCCAAGACTCGAAGATCAAATGCGAAAGGGGCGCGCTCGGCGCAGTCGAACCTATACCTTCATCCTGAAAAACGAAAAAGGGCTGCGTTTCCATTATTAATTAATTAATTTGTTAGTTCAACTTACAGATCCAAAACCCACTAACGATTACCTTAAAATTAACTTACAATACGCATACAAAAGTTGCTCCATCAAAAAGAGATAAAATAAATCTAAGTTGCTGGCATAAATATTAGGAATCTCTTTTGAATTTTTTCATTCATCTGTAGTTAGTTCCCATAATCAACCTTGGACGGCACTAGACCCTAATAAAGAATTTTCAGAGGTCTCTTCGATTTGAGTTTTTGATATGTCTACTATTACTTACTATTTTCAATATATGTTCATTTTGACTTTATAGAAACTTGTTACCAACAAAGTTACACTTGTTGCCATTAAAATCTAACAAATCATCTTTTGACCAATTCAGTAAGTCATAAACTCTAGTTAAACAATAGATAACGATCAAGAAATATAGTCTTACAGGTGTCATGATTGGGTCTATGTTCTCTTTGGCTTTGGGAATAGATTCAATGACGGAAGTGGCAGATATGGGGCCTTTGTTGTTAACAGTAACCATTGTTGTGGCTCTAACTATGTCGTTCCTCCCAATCTATAAAATGAACAATGTTAACAACCCTCTCAACTAATTTTTCTTGAATGTTTGAAAAATTGAATTCGTCATACCTCAATAACTTTATTGGAGGATCGTCTCTTTTTTGTCGCTGGTTCAGGATCGCCCATTTCACTTGGTTTGTGTTTCTTCCATTCTTTGCCTGTTCCGAAGTGCCTGGACACATCCAGATCATCTTCTGATCTTGATATACTAAAATCTGACAGCATGGAACCTGAAACACTCATTTACAATAAACATATCTACTGCGAAATAGCTGAATATAACTATCAGGGCAAAAAATGCACTAATAAAATTATACTGAATATACCTGTCGAATTAATCTCTTGAATAGCACTAAGGGTTTTACCTCCATAAGGATCAGCAATGCTAGGAACCTGGTTTAAAAACAATAATTTTTCTTTGGCTTCTTCAATAATGTTCATCTTATTATCTTTAAACAAAATTTCTCTAACTTGTTCTAGTTGTTCCTGCAAATTTTGGTTTTGTCGTATAACGCGTTGTGTTTGCTTCTTTTGCTCATCCAAAATTTGCCTGGATTTTTTTAAGCGAATTTCAAGTTCACTATTTTCCTGCACCTTCAAATCCAAAACATTCTGGAGTCTGTTGCAATCGTTAATTACTTCTTTGTATTTTTTAAATAACATTTGCAGGTCCAGTAAGAAGCTTAAAAGTGCATCTTCCATTTTATGGCCCCGCTGGTGCCGCATAAGTCTCATTAAGTCATCAAACATAGCAACTAGAGAAAGGTCATTTGATGAGCCTGCTGAGGAGCCTTCGGAATCTAAACTAGCAACACTTTCCTCGCTATCTGACGTTTCAACCTGGTTCGGCGTGATTAAGTTTCTTGTGTGAGACAAGGGAGTTTTAAACGGAGTATCGCACATTGTATCTGAGTAAAAAGAATATTAATAACAAACACACATCAATGAAGGCATTAATATTTACATAGATATGAATATATTTTCTATAGTTATAGGACAAAACTAAGAAAATGTTGCAAATTACGCCAAATTTTTGTCGGTTAGTTTAAAGCTTCACAGATAAATGTCAAAATTAAATAACGTTCAAAATTTAACCGTTTTCTGTCATCTGTCAGAAACTAGTAAAGCTATGTTTACATCCGGCAATGCAGTAACCGTATTACGAGCTAGGGAACCCGAACTTATGAAGAGTAAAATCAAGTAAAAATTCAATATCGGTCATCAATAAAAGTCACTTTGACGTTACAATGTTTCGGCACGAAAATCGTAAGAAAGCTAGAGGTTCCAGAAAATTATCTACCTATTTCAACTACCTTCAAGAGAGATGGGGAAAGTCGGAGGTTATTCAGCACGTATGCAATTTAGCGGACCAACAGAAACAGACCGAAATAGTAAACGAAATCATCGACAGTGGTATTTTTATCAATGCGAGAAGGAAATTTAGGAAGTTATTTATGATCAGCCAGAGGCATCCGTATACGCCTAGAATTTTCAGATCCAAAACCGAGATTCGCCAGGAAGAAGTCCGACATTTAGTGTTGTACAAGTTCATGATGCATCCGTTCAGCGTAGGATGGTAAATTATACCTAGGTCTTTTGGTTAGTTAACAAAATTCAATCTGCACATGCGCCACTAATTTCAAACGTTGCTTTTAACCAAATAGCATTGGCGTTTTAATATGGCCGGTGACATTTCTGTGCGCTTATCAGAAGATTCCATGCTGGACAAAAATGTCATAGCCGCATAATAATGTTTGTAGATACACTGCCTCTATATTTTCTAGTAGGTACCTATGGTATCTACTATCTATACCTACCTATATTAACAAAATTGCTTTCCAGTTTATACTGGGATTTTTTCTACGCCGCCGCACTTTTGGTTTACTACTGTATTATTTTGCCAAAAGATTTTGTTTTGGTACGGTTTTACGTTGAAATAAAGTGGGCTAAATTTGCATTCGATCTAATTACGAGCATCGATATATTCCTCAACCTCTTTCGTGGATATTACGACCGCAATAAGGTGAAGGTAATTATGAAGCCTAGGAAAGTTGCAATGTAAGTTGTTTTATTTGTTGTTGATTTATTAAGTATTGCCACGATTGCCAAAATTAGTGGCTATCCTAAAAAAGAAGGCCTTTGGGACATTTTCGCAAACATTTTTAGACATTACTTGACAACGTATTTCGCATGGGATGTGTTATCCTGTGTGCCATCTTACTTAATTTACTGGTATATAACCGCCAGAGGCCCAAGTCCAATTGGATTGACGAAGTGGCTGAGCTTATTTAAATTATGCCGAGTACCAACCGTGGAAGCTAGCATGGAAAAATATAAATTTGTAAGTAAAAGTGACTAAATTTGTTAATATGCTCAATATATAATATATTTAAGTATATTAAGAAACAAGGAAAGAATTGTTTTTTTTTTAATTCAAGCAAAATTAAATTTGTTTTTTTTTTGCAGTACGCAGGATATTCCTCCACTTCGTTCGAGATATCAAAATTGATTTTCCGCGTATACATTTGCATATTATTCTTCATAAGCCTAATATGCTTTATAAAGCAATACAAATATACCAATTTGTATATATCCAGGCATGAAGATTTAATTGGCGCCCTAGAAAATATGTATTACACTGTGACGCTAACGTTTGGAGTGGGTTACATGAGAAAGTCAGAAAACTCTTTCGAAGCTGTCGCAGCTATAGTTATTTTAATGATAGGCATACTGTTGCGACTGTATGTCATATGTAAGTATAACCCCTACAAAAATTCCACAAGTTAAGTGAAGGTCGGTCTTAAGTTGACAACTCGAAATTTAGCTACAAGATCGAACAGAAAATGTTGCTATGAATAAAGTTTTCATTTATTACACTTCTAAATAATTTACCTTTTCTGCTGAGTCGATAGAGTCCTTGTATTATACTGAATACACAATACCTTATATATACTTAATTCAGCTTTTTTTGTTTGACACCAGCCCGAATTTACATTCTTTGGCAAAGATTCGTGATCACTTCGGATATGAGCGAGGACTTGTCGCAACAGCTTCACTCGTTCATGAAATACAAAGCTTTACCGGTAGATTTGCGAGCTGAACTGCACAGCTATTTCGATTTTCGATTTCAAAAGCAGTTCTTCAACGACGCGAAGATATTAGATATGTTCTCGTTTAATTTGCGACAGGTAAATAATGTTTAGAGTAATCTATCAATTACTGTTTGCTTGCAAAATTGTTTTCAAATTCAGAAAGACTAATTTCACCTACGGGGTAATAAATGGTTCTAATATAATCAGGAAAAAAGTGACAAACTGGATTTTTGTTATAATTTTAGTTTTCTGTTTTTTTGGAAACGAGTTGGTCAATTTTGTTTGTATTTTCTTGATGCTATTGGAAATACTCCGACTATATTTTCTTAATTTCTGATTCAACTCATGTACATTCGAAGGTCGCATGGTTGTTTTGCAACTAGAACTACATGTGAAAGTGGTTTATCATAACCAGGCAATACAATTTCGTAGGAAATTCCAAAATTTAAGTTACAAACATGCATTGTGGACGTGCAGTATATGAGAATAATGCCCAGTCACGTGTTGAATATCGTTGTCGCCAGCATGAAGCGAAAATACTATATGCCGGGAGATGTCATCTTCAAACCGTCTCCCCAAGGAGAAAATTTTTATTATATACGAATTGGCACCACTGCATTGTTCGATGAGAATGGTTCAGAGGTGAGGTGTGATTTACATCTTGTAACGCTACACGACACAGTTCGCCCGGAGCACCATGATTTCCTGCCTACGCTTTGTTTTGTCCTGGCAGTGCGACAGACGGGCGATATTATTAAAATCAATGGAGACTGTGGCCAGGCTTGGATATTTCCATTAATTTAAAGCATTGTTTTTATTGTATTTATAGATACAAAAACTGACAACTAGACGAAAAAGGCAATACCATACTATTCAAATAATTTATTTTATCCTATAAAATTATATGTATGTTTTTCAAGGAAAATTGCACAGGTTGTTGACTCTATCTTGCTGTCAGCGATACAGAGTCGACACCCGACTCAGGAAAGATCCAGAGCTTACTAAATTAATACTTAACAAGCTTAAAAAATCTTTTTAAATCTGTCTTTATTTTTTTAACTTCTAAAGCAAAATTGTCGTTTTTCCGCTTATGCCCGAAAACGACTTGTTAATTTTTGTGTCGTTTAGAGGCAGGAAGTATTTATCGCACTTATTTTATTTTAGGTTTGTCATTTAGAAGATGGTCAGAACTACGGCGCATGTGCGGCAGTTTTAGGTGAAGTACGCAAGATGACTCTTGTGGCTGTGTCTCCTTGTGAAGTGTTCATGCTACGAAAACGGGAGCTTATGAGAGCTTTAGATCCATTTCCGGAATTAAAAGACTACGTCGTTGAAATGGCTCTGAAAATGCTCAAAGAGAACGCCAAGACCTTTTCATTTTAGTGCAACATATTTTTTTTATCGCACATTTCTCTAAATAGATGTTTGTAGGTAAGTAATTATTTAGCAGTTATTTTTAAATGTTTTCCAGGTTAGTATATCGATGTTATCAAATTTTAGGAAAGGTGGATTCTCACGAAAAAAATCCACAATCTTTATATTTATATTTGTGAGTTACCGCATCTCTCCATAACATGATTTCCATAACAAAACTACTATATAGTTGTTTCATGTTTCAATCTACACATATCATTTACGAAACAATAACCTGTAACAAAATAATAGGCAATAGAATTTTTGAGGTACAAAATCTAACAACTACTGGTCATGAAAATATTTACTCTTTATCTATACGTACTTATGCGTACTATATAATATGTCCGAAAAGTGTCCTGAAGGAGAGTATCGCCATTGTTTTAGGTAAAATAGCTTAAGTTGATAAAATAAATTAACAGTAACTGAAATAGAACCCAAAGCAATGTCCAAGTCACAATTTAAATAAGGTTTCGAGTTTTCGTTCTGTTTATAATTAAATTGTGTCTTAATCTTGCCATATGATGGTTTTACGATAAGTTTAAACTGAAATTGCCAGTGAGAGGGGTAACGGAACCCCATTTTTCCGGTTAATTTAGTTGGAAACATTGTAAATTATATTCACATGACGTCAGTTTAAATTGAAGGCAAAAATTATATGTTGTCCTGCCAATTTTCATCTATTTTTGCACCCCTATGCTCCGTGGTAGCTTACCGTCTTTTCACCACACAAACGCGCCGTTTTCATTAATTGGTCGCTTACATCAGGACACTTTCCGTTAACCGATAGGAAAATAACGTTTTTAGGTACAACGTTTTATAAAATATGTTTTTTACGACTTAAATCTACAAATTAATCTCACTGTAAATACATTTTACAGGCACAACATGTAGTATCGATATATCCAGTTAGACAAAACACTTTACACGATTCTGAGATACACATTTTTGTCTAAGACGACAAATATAGACATGGAATTGAAATTCGAACACTGCAAATGCCGAATTTTGCCATGCGAAAACCAGATTCCCCACTCTTAAGTACACATTTTATTATTAATCGTTTTGTAAATAGTAAAGCAAAATCAGACCTCATCGCTTCTCGAACAACGGGTGACCCAATGAAAATGAAAGCAAAAAATAATATCAATAAATTTGAATAATTTGAAAGTTCGAGAGAATTATAACTAGGAATACTATAAATTCTTCAGAAGTAAGCAAAAAGAAAACACGATGTGGCGTTTACAATGCAGCATTGCATTTTTTCTGTGTAAACCGTTGAAAAGTTATAAAATGTGTGTCTGTAGCATTATTTTGAGTAATTTAATCTTGAACAATAATGGCTTATGACGAAAAAACTAAAGTAGAACCAAATTTGTATGTTCAAGACTCATATATGTATATTGTTATTTAATTTTTAATCGGAAATGCATCATAAATTATGTGGCTGAAGAGATTACGTCGATTGGACTTGGGACCAGTTCTCAGTATCCATTTGTTCGAGCGAGATACGGCTTGGCACAGATAATGCCTTACCTACTTTACCGTTGGTACACCAATTTTGAACTAATTCTATGGGGTTTGCTAGTTACATATCCAGCGATTTCACTGTTACTGACTATTGTTAAAGAGACAAATATTATAAACAAGAAATAAACCAAAATGTAGTGCGATCGTTTCAAGTTGGCAGTACGCCAGCAGAAATTATGGTCGATATTTATAACCTAAATACAAATTTTGCAATTCTCCCTTGCGTACAATCAGCAAAAAAAAATTGTAAGAGCAGGCTCTGCGGGTACACAGAATTAAGCAATTCTTCTGGCAAACACGCGATATATTTCAAAACCCAAAATTGAACTTCTAAAAACAAAAGTTCAAAAATAACACAGCGCCCGTTTTTTCTCAATTTAATTATGCCAATTAATAGTTTAATAAAGCCCAATATCTCAGACCAAAAGAAAACAAACAACTAAATACCAACGGAAATTAACTTTCTACCTTCATAAACCGAAGCTCTAACAAAATCAAATTTTATGCCTAACGTTATAAATACCGCACTTTTCAGGACACACTTTTTGTTAACGGCAGTTGATTTGTCACAGTTTTGTGGTGTGCGGGCCAAGTTAAATCGACCGAACTATACATATGATTTGCTAATATCGTATAGAGATCATCTTTCCCGATGGGAATTTCAATTGCTACTAGTAGAAATTTTCGAATACAGCAAGAGACTAAAAACAAGGAACAGGAAGTAATTTTATCACCCATGATTTGCGAAAATTCCAACTAATAGTTTTTCATAGGAGCACTAGATCTTAATATAAATACTATAAACAGTTAGTATAATATAATACGAGGTGATTGGTGTATTAATTTTTTTTACATGCAGTCATTTGGATGATTGTTTTCTTTTTTTCTCTACTTATAATGTACAGTTAAAAGCATGTTTTAGGAAAAGTTTATTTAAACTTATATTAAAATATATAATACGCTATGTTTTGAAGTAGTATAGTTTAGGCATGCCAAATTGTTCAACAAATTAATATGTTCAAACCTCCAACTTTAACCATCGAATAACAACTATATAAATTTGGCACACTATTTATTCTTCAACAGCTGAAAGCGGATTAAAAAATACGTTTTGATTTGCTGTTAGGTACCAAACACGTACCACTATATATATAGGCGCTTTTAAGAACTTGAACTGCTGTCAACATTACCAGCGGAAACGAAAACTTTTGTACCCTGTGTAAACACTCACGTTGACGTCTAAATTTGAACAAAAATAAACAACTAAACTTGATTTTGTCATTAAAATAAAAAAACGATTGTTCCTGAAGGGTAGTTTTCCATAGGTGTCGAATCTGAATAACTATCTATAAATACAGAAAATTGGCATAACCGTGCCGAGTACGCTCAAATTATCATGTGTTAATTTCAGTACAAAATTATCTCCTAAAAAAATTACTTAATGGTGTGTGTTTTCTTATCTTAAATTTTAAATATACTAAATTAAAAAAAGCTACTCGGAAAATTTTTAATTAAATTTTTATATAGGTTTATATAGTTTTCTTGCTAATAGTTTCTATATACCCTTTATGTATGTACGTACGGTATTCCGAAATTGTATACCTTGGTATTATTGTCGTACTTGCATGTTAAACTAAACATATCATCAGTTTGAAAACAACTAAACAATTTAAATTTGCTGTAGACAGCCCTAGTAGCCAATTTACATTTCAGACATCCTTTAGTGACCGGTATATCAAAGTATCTGTTCCCATTTTTGTAAAATTGATGTCCTTTTATTTTTGTTTTATATGGCTGTAGTAGTATTCCTTCTGTTGTTATACAGTTATAGGCATTCGACGCTGATTAAGTCGATCTGGGACCCTTTCTAATGAAAAACCCTCCAAGATCGACCGCTATAATCTATTCGTTTTATTACCCTCTCAGGCTAACGACTATTCTATAAGCATGAAAAATAATTGTTAAAATAGATAATTTCTGAGACATTAAGACCACTCTTTTTTTTTAGGATTTCATTAATTGTTATTGAATGTATTACAAATATGGCCTTTTATAAACTAAATATACCTAGAGCAGAGAAAACCATGCGACGGTTAAGTGGTTTAAAAATTTGTCCAACATATCTTTATCATCTTTCTCTCGCCACATGGAAGGCGAACGCAGATGGAGCCACTGTCTTCTCAATGAATTTTGCCAAGACGAGTCGATTTTGAGTACTAACAGGGGTATTTTCAGGATATGGTAATACGAAACTGGACAAATATGACTGTAGACTAGAGTTCGCATTTTGGCCATAATGTGACGGTTTTCTGTTTATTTAGTTTGTGCTTTTTTAAAGATAGTAAAAGGTATGAGTAAAATCTGTGACTATGTAGAAATATTTAATGTTTTATTAGGAACGGCCGACTTATAAATCTGTGAAAATATGCACGCAAATTACTAATATATCATTTTGATAACTGATTTCTTTTTTTTTTCCAGTATGAGCCTCTCTTAATTGCTTCTCATATTTGTTATGGTTTATTATTATTATTATTATTGTTCTTTAAAGTTCAACAAACGTCTAGTAAGGTTGAAGAATTCGAATGATATGAAAATATGAGAAATCAATAAATCACGTTAAGCTAGACTTGAAATTCGTGAGTTAATAGAGCGCCACCTACGTAGGATAGAATAGATATGGGTATATTTATTTTATGTTCAGTTGCATTTCTCAATGTTGTCTCTGCTTTCAGTATTGGAATGGAAGTCTAGATTTGTTTAGTTCATGACCGTACTAATATGCATGGCATAAGTATCATTGCCCAATACAGGTCATCTACCGCGTTTATATTCCTTTTGTTTCCCGTGGATTTTTAGACGAGAGTAAAAAATAACGGTACGCAAGTTTTTTTGTCAACATCCTGCTCCGAA
The DNA here is from genome assembly GCF_029955315.1 of Cylas formicarius. NCBI lineage: Eukaryota > Metazoa > Arthropoda > Insecta > Coleoptera > Brentidae > Cylas > Cylas formicarius. The sequence continues at coordinate 19,309,082 of NW_026844319.1, forward strand.
GTGTGCAACGGTCGAACCGATGTCCTAGAACAACAGGAAGGAGACTCGGGTGCGGCGAGAGTCTCCCTTGTTGCGCCGGGACATCCCCAACTGTCATAAGCTTTGGTCACCGCCACTGGCCGTGCCGCCTTTGCTGTCCCCGCTGCCACCGCCGCCGCTGGACGACCCGCCGTCGCCACCCATTCCTCTTCCGGTCCCGCTACCGCCGCCTCTGAATTCTAGTTTGTACTAAAACACAGATCGTGGAAATAAAGTAGCAAGAAAACGGGGAGGAATAAGGGGTGGCAGCTTCGGCGGCGAAAATGTTTGGTAAGACTTGCGGCTCACTATTAGTTGAGTGTCATTTAAGTAAAGTACCCTCCGAAATTCTCCTGATGTTCCAATTACTGTGCGTGATATACCCGTAAGTCTGATTGACGAAATATAGTTTATTGCTAGCGACATTTTTACCGATTAAAGCAACAGTTATATTTGGAGGTGTTTAGTATCAAAAAGAAAATTTTGAAAATGACCGAAGCTGATTTTTTAAAATGTCAATCTGATAATTTACCTTTATGGTTTTAGCTTTAAATAGAAAATTTTGCCACTAGTTTTAAACCAATATAAAATTGTAATCAGTCCAAACTTTTCTAGTTTTTAAAATGCAAATGGAATAACAAATAAAATGTAAATTATGCAACAAAAAAAGACAAGGATTTTGTTTAACTAGTGGAAATCTATATACTGATTTTAAAGTATATTGGCATTGATGAGTTAAAGTTAAAGTGCTCTTTATTTTATGTAGATCAGAAAGCCATTCCTATGGAGACTGCAATAGGTGCAAGTTCGAAGAGTTAAAAATAGTTTCGCTGTCAATGCTAAAGTGACACCTGAACATAATGTTAACACAAAACGATGGCTTTAATTTTTTGGTAGACGAATAAAAAGTTTATCCGGCGTTTTACGGGCTGTACTTAAACATGATGTCACGATGTGTAATATTGTTTTTATGTTGCTTCCATTATTATCATGTAAAGCACACTAAACACAAATACAAACCAAATAAACATAAATGATATAATTCTCACCTGAGAATAACACTATAACATATCGCCGTATCGATCGCAAAGCAGCAGTATGACGTCACGATCATTACCGTGCGTTTAGTGCAGTTTAAAAAAATAGCTGGGTGTCGCAACTTGAATTATATATTGCAACTTAAATATTAGGTTTTAAGTTTTGATATTTGGTATGCGTTCAATGTTCAAGTAAGAATGATGGTAGCTCTATTGATTGGAGACTAAACTTGTAGAGAGGCTGAGGAGTTTAATGTCGCCAGCTTTTAAGGGTATCACTGAATGTATCAATGGCGAAAAGGCTTTTGGCTAATCAAAATTAATTTACAGGAGAGTTTTATCGTCGTTTCAATTTTATTTCTCAGAACGAAAATTTCTGAAACGTACTTTACCTGGCGCTCCCGCCTTAAGTTTACATCTATTTTTTTGTGAAGGATTTCTTGGTTTGCTTTAAACCACTGACGAAAATCAATCAGAAATAAAATAACGGTTTAGATTTAGATTTAGAAAATAGATAAAAACTCGAAACGGTTTATTTTCCTTCATATATGACGTAAAAAAAATCGGAGTTCGTTGAACAACATTAAAATGATATAGCTGATATAAATAATTACTCCACATATTTACAATATATTTACCATGTGCTTGTAGGATAACATGCGCAAATTTCCACACTGTGCCTTTACCTAATGTTTGCTTTAGAAAAACTTAGGCCAAACAACAAACTTAATCCAAAGAATTATCAAAATACGACACCGATTTTATGACAAGTATTATATACAACAGCCAACAAGTGCTTTTGTTCAATTTCATCAAACATTTTCGTCACGTCACATCACAACATATAATATGATCACAAAGACGTGTTAATATATACCCATAAAACAAGTCACACTATGTCCTAAAACGGTCGTTAGTGAACGCTACTATCTAAAAATAAACCTAAGATCCTACTTCGACATGTCTATCGATGTCATATATATGCTCAACTTATTACCCGAAACTCTCGAAAACGCCCATGCAGCCATAGCAGTCGGTTCATGGGGCTGGACGCGTTTTCGAAGAGGTACGGCAATATTAAAAGCGCAAGAATAATAAATCCTCAAAAGCTGTCAATTAAATCAACTCCCATATAAATCTAATAGCCAAATATCTAACACAATACACAATACATCGACTAGCACCATCAAAAGTAACCTGGTAATCGTCATGGTGGTTGAGGGCCGGATTGCCGGGAATGTTTTTAAGCTAATTCAATAAAAACAAATCGTTTTTAATGTAATGCGTTTAAATTTGTCTCGACTTAAAGGGGAACTAATTTCGACAGCAAAGCAAACCCATCGAGCAAATGCTTTTTTGGCAACGGCTGCGAATTGTACAAAATTAAGAGTGAGCCGAAAACGAGAAAACCTATAGTAGTATAGTTTAGTCCTTAACATTTTCAATGAAAAATGAAAAAAAAACACATTTTAGCTCAATCCACACCATATAAATATTTTTCAATTAGTCAGATAATGTCAGATTTTATGTTGAGACATTTAAAGTGTCAACAATGAGGTTCGTAGCTGCTGCGAAAGGTTAAAAAAAAATGGGTTAGAAATTCGACAGGGAAAGGACCTTTTTAAATTTGCTAGGTTGATGTTTAAAATGTCCCTTGTGAAGAAGAAAAAGAAAAAGGATGTTATTCGAATTATAACGGAGCAACCTAAACAGCGTATTCAACATATTAAAATAAGTAAAAAAGTTTATATAAACTTATATCCTAAAATGCTTCATTTCGGAGATATTGCGAAAAAATCGGTTTTTCCTATTTAAAAAGAAATCGTCTAGACTGTGCTTTCAAACTTGCTAGGTAATATAATAATTATTAATTATTATTAACCAAAACTAATAAAATTGGTTATTGTTCAATTATTATTACAACTTCGTTTTAGTGAAAAAAACTGAAAACATTATTTGTGTTTAGAATTGCTTAGGGTGTCTAAATTTATTAACAAAACTTTTTTATTAAATAAATATAGAAAAGCTTTTTTTAAATAAAATCATTTTTTTTTTGAAATATTTCAACACCTTATGTCTCCAAAACGAAGCATTTTTGGATATAAGTATATATGACATTTTTTGCTTATTTTTATCTGCCGACTACGCTTTTAAAGTTTCTCCATTGAAATTCGGACCACAATATATACCGGGTGCACCAAATTAGGTGCGCACTACTGCTAATTTTTTTTATTATAACAGATATGAAATTTATGAAATTTTAATAAATTAATTTTCTAGAATAATTACCTCTATATGTTTCAAAATCAGTTTATTTATTTTTCTACTAGTAAAATTCATATAGTTGTACGCTGTCGTCGAAAGGAAGTGTAACCGGTCAAACAGGAAATAACATTACATCTTGAGCAGCTCCGCACATAATTATTTTGGCTCTAGAAATCTGCTTTGCTGCCGAATATTAGTTCATATTGAAGTCGTGTGATAGGTATTGTTGTTATTGAACTATGGATCACGGCCGGCATAAAATAATTTCGCGCTAAAATTTATTTCAACGTTATATAAATACAATTATTTTATTCCGGGCGGGACTTGTTTTCGAACGAAATTAATTAATAATTATTAAAAATATTGCGAGATTCGTAGGCACATTTAAACAGTTTAAAACGAACTTCAACCCAATCCAATATAGTTGAATTTATAACAATTGGGTGGAAGCTGTTAAACACAATTATTACAATTAAAGTTTGACTTTTTAGTTATTTTGTTAGTTGGTCCTTTTAAGCCCGATATCTTACCTAATTTCAAAATTTTAATCAGTAATCATTATTTAAAGACGAGTTTAAGTATGTACCGAGTGTTTGGTTAAAATTTGACACCATATGTGGGTTGATTACAAGTTACATCAAAAAATTGTAAATAATGATGTTCTGATGAGAATGTTTTTAGAAAAAATTAGATTCTCAAGATTTAAAATTTTTATTTAAGTAAAACTAAAATGGTCCTTATTTCCTGATGTCTTTTTTTTTATTCGACTTTTGAACGTACAATTTTTTGATAAATAAATGTCAAATTCCAACCATCAGACACTCTGTACATTGTTTTATTCACGAAAATTGTTAAAATGCTCGAGTCAAATATAGAGAAATTCTAACTAACGCTACTTTAGCTCAAAGATAAAGTCGTAAAGCTAAAGTCTGTGCCACTATTAAATCATGCCTCGGAAAATTTTGACATTTCATGAAATAAAACAGTGCCATACAATGAAAAAAAAACTTGGAAAACCGGATAGTAAATGTCTATAAATGAATGAACATGAAATCGGCCCACAAATCGTTAACTTTCTCGAATAATAACATTAACAAGATCAAATATAATTGGTCAGTGGAGTCAACTATCTCTCATTAACTATTTTCAGTGCAAAATTCTGATTAAGAACCATTCAATTTCGAATACCAAAATTAAGTCAAAGAATTCAATTTGTTGATATTGTTTACTTGAACCGGTGAATCCTATACTAATCTGGAATGACAACGGTCTATGAGACAAATAGGTAATAGGGATTCTTGTCTTTCTTTTGCTCATTTATGTAAGTGGGAGATTTCAGATTTTCTTTTGGCATTTGAAAAAATGTTACCGTCTAAAATAGTCATTTCGTTCAAATAAATGATTAAAATGATTTTACAAAGCATACGTTGATGAACAGATAAAAAATTGGGAAATATTTAGATAAAAAAAAATCTTTATTACAGTTCTTTCGATTAGTATTAGTACAAAGAAAATAATTCCCGTTATTACCCGTCTCAGTCTAAATAAAGTTTTTGTCACCATATCACCGTTCCAGTTGCATGGATGTCACTGATTTTAACAGAGAAATGTTGACCCTCGAATAGTTGAAAGTTAGTTTTGGTTAGTTTAAGATATAAAGACGTTTACTTTTCGCACGCGTCATCGGAGTAACGGAAACTGGCTATCTAGGCAACGTACGGCTTCTTTGGAATGCTTTATCGCCAGTAATTCGGCGCAGCTCTTGAGGGCTGAGTTGACCGGTTAAGGGATCACCGTTCACTTGGTCGCATAGAACGTTAACCCTTTGTGGTAATGTGATATTAAACTAATAAACAAAAAAAACCAAATAAAAGAAAAAAATACGACTGTTGCGCATACCGAGTGAATAGGAGAAAATAAGGCAACGGCACTAGGTACGGGCAACGCATAAAATTATAACAATTTGAAAACTGATAATAATGATCGTAGTAATCGTGGAAGAGTGGAAGTGCAACAAGAGACAACAACCCGAAGGATTTACTTACTTTGGTGGCGCACTCGAAACACGTCGTGACGACCTTCGAGATAACGTTCATAAGATTTTTGGTTTCTTGAATGACGTTGTCAACTTTGGTGAACGTAGCCGCTTTACCAACGGTGTGGTCCTTAACAGTGAATTGTAATCGCTGAACGAACGTCGGCACTTTATCCAGATTTTCCAAAAGTTCTTTCTTCAACGTCCCGCCCGGTACCTAGGTCGACAACAAACTTCGTTTCAATGTGTATGTTCAGTATTAGATTTTTCCTGTCACATTAATATTTTGTGTTCTTTCATTTCGTGCGGATTAAAAGACAAAACATTTTTATCAGTCCTTTTATTATATTTTGAAGCGTTGTGAGCAAATCTGTTTGCTCCGGATTTAAATTGGGAGCCCAAATGACTTTGTTTATTCAAAGACACCACGTAAACAAAAATTCAAGGTTAGATTTTTGTTTTCCGCGGCCAGCGTCACGTTATGATTATTTTATAGAGACTCCGAATTATTGGAAAAGAGTAGACTGTCCTTGGATAACAAAACTTTGTATATCGCTCTTAGACCTCCCTTATTTTTTTTTCTCGGCTGCTGACCCCTGGGTGGGCCCTTTATTATAGAATGACCAACAGCTACAACTTTCAAATAGTCAACCTAATACGACTTTTCATTCTTTTTTAAAGCGACGATTTTTTCATTTGATTTTTTTATGTTTTTTTTTTTGTATCAATTTGTATTTATTAATTTTTTAAATATCAACACAGAGCTTTCGCCCTGTATATGTCTCAAATGCCAAAAAAATAGACTCGGAATTTAAGTTATTTTAACTATTTTCTACGATATTTATTTGACATTTTCCAAGCTATGGTATTGCAGTATAGTATACCCATCCCAATTTTTCAATCAATCGATATTCATGTAAAAAGCACGGTTATGATTAGGTGTATTCTTATAAAAATAAAAAATAAATATTACCCAGAGTACCAAAAAATTGAGGTAATCTAATATTACATTTTTAAAAAGAAACCCCCCCAGAATATTTTCGATTTAAAAAAAAATCTATGCAAATATCTTGTTATAAATATATAACATAACATATTTATCTTTTATTGTTTTTGAATTAATGAAGTTTTTCTATTTATTTGTTTTTGATGTGCTGATTCCAAAAATGTCAGCTCTAGATACAAGAAAAACAGGTTAATTGATATTAGTTCTGATAAAATATAAGGATAAATAAACAAATAAATATGCTTAATGGTCAAAAATGGCCAAAATAGAAACACTTCCGAAGTGTTTTCGGAACGCGAGCATTGAAGATGCCAAGTGAGATTTTGGCGAAACGTCTGCAGGATTCCAGTCGGAGTTCAACGAGCGAACGGATGATATCCCGGAATATAGTGTCATCACATTTTTCCATCCGTGAATCAATACGTGAGGATATATATATATATATATATATATATATATATATATATATATATATATATGTATATATATGTATATATATATATATATGTATATATATATATATATATATATATATATATATATATATATATATATATATATATATATATATATATATATATATATATATATATATATATATATATATATATATATATATATATATATATATATATATATATATATATATATATATATATATAAACTGTTGGAGTCTGCAGCTCTATTAAACTTCTAGTAAACTTCAAGTCGTATACAAGAAGTGATAAGTGACCAATGTATGTAAATCTATTTTTTTTTAGCAACTAGCAACTAGACTGACAAAATTTCCGGGATCTTTTGGATTCTGCACCAAAAAATTAAAAAAATTACCCAGAAACAGTTGAAAAATCCCAGGCGCCTAAATGTGTGTTCACCTGTATAATCGTAAATATTTAGATAAACCTACTGTATTTCGCGACTTAAATTCAGCAATAAATGTGCTGCTGGTAGCCATTACTGTCAGTCAATAGCTCTTACCTGATAACTAAATTGCCGTATAACTTTATATAGTCTGTTCGCTTCTTCGGCGAAATACTCCGCTTGCGTAAAAAGATCCTGCGTTGTCTTCAAGGGACCTTCGCCTTTAGTGAACTGGTACATCGTGAAAGCCATGGAAGACATGTTTTTCGCCCTTTTGACGATGTCATTATTTTCCTAAAATAGTCTCACGTGAAACCAAGACCACCGAAAGAAAAACAAAAGGGTGCACTTGCATCTAACTGAGTGCTGTTGTTCTCCTGCCACTTATCAGTCTCGGCGTCCATCTCACTCGTCGCCAGCTTCATTTCTAAACCGGACTTGGCGATTTTCTCCTGCTCCTCGGTATCGAGTCTGACCGCCTTCAACGGTTTAGAAGTCGTACCGTGCTTCTGCAGATTACCGAAGAGGTTAAACATGTTTACAGTCCAAAGATCTTCTCCCGACTGAATATCTTATTCCACAAATAGACCGGTTTTCAATGGTTGTTTCTATGAGAACGCTTGCGCGTATTTGTGCCAGTTTTCGTTACAATGGGAAATATTTGGTGAAAAAAGCTCGCGGCGACTGGGAAACTATCGGCCAAGTTGGATGCCGCCCAACAGTTTTGACGAATCGACTAAAAGCATCCCCCCGGCAAAGTAGAAAGATTTATGCTCCGGGAGTGTTCTAATTTCCGCTCCGGGCGGCGACGGTGTGATGATCGTTTTGTAGTCTAGGGAGACGAGCGGGAGGGAATCGTGTACGAAATAAAGAAAAATATTTCTCTGCAATATTATAGGGTGTTTGGAAAATAGAGTATATACCGGGGTTTTTGGAACAAGCAGAATTCAAAAATGCTAACATCAATCTTGTCAGATTTACCACTTTTACGCTATACCTCACAATTTTGTTGTTTTATAAGAAATGTCCTTTTTATTTTTGTTGCCATGAATTGCGCATGTCTAATTTAGAAAGGACTCATAATTTTAAAAAAATTGTTTCTATTAATTACTTAGTTGCGACAACGCCAATTTTTCAGTAAAAAGTACCAGAACATTTAACCGTTCTCCCAAAATTCAATACTGCGGGTTTTTGAACAAGCAGAATTCAAAAATACTAACAGCAATGTTGACAGATGATATTTATAATTCCGGTAATCTTTCACTGCTTCCAAAGCTTCCTATGTCTAAAAACCTTCAAAATTCTAAGATTTTAAGAATTTTTTTATTAAGCGTGCTAAATATAGAAACACACAACATTTTTGATTTCTGCATGTTCAAAAACTCCCAGGTATTGAATTTTATCTTTCCACCTTTGGCAGTTTTGGAGGTAATATTTAAACGTTCCGGTACTTTTTATTGACAAAGTGGTGTTACCGTAGTTCATTAATTAACAGAAATAAAATTATGAAATTACGAGACTTTGGTAAATTCGACATGCGCAATTGATTTCAACAAAAATAATTAGTGCGTTCCATTTAAATTAACAAAATGATGACGTGTAACGTAAAAGTGGTAAATCTGACAGCATTGCTATTAGCATTATGTTCAAAAAGTCCCAGGTATTGAATTTCTCGTTCCAGCTCTGACAGTTTTTGAGATATTTAAGCATTCCTTTACTTTTTACTAACCCTGTATAAAATGATACTTGTTTTGTTAATAAACTTGTATTGTATCGAAATTTTTAAAATAAAAAAAAACTACTATGCGTTAAAGTAAAAAAAATACTGGTTTCTGTGATTTTATCAGAAATAACTATGAAGTAAAAATATAATTGTAAATTATTTTGCACTTAAATTTTGTCACTTTTATGACCCAGTCAAAGGTATTTGTGTTTACTTACTCAAATTGACAATTTTAAATGTATTATTTATACATGTTTGTACAATAAATTATTATTATTTTTGAATTAATGAAAGCCAAGTATTTAAGCCTCGTTAGTAAAACTAAAAGTAAGACTTTCAAAATGGGGATTTTAATGTGCTCAGAATTGTTTCCCTATATACCTATCGTTCCTTTCCACCGCTTTGTAACTGTAATGTTAAAAAATGCCAAAATGTGCGGCACTCACCCCGGGCCTAGGTAATGACATGTAGACCTGTTTTTCGGGCTTCGCCTGGCTAGTATCCAGGACGTCTTTGACTATCGTCGTGACATCAGACACCAGCCATTGATACATTTCGGCAAACACTTCCAGATTTTCTTGGGCGATCTTGCTGCCGGGGTGGAGAGCTACCGTTTTGGCCGCGGTCACCACCTGAGGCCCGTAGACCCTGAGGTTGATTTCGGTAAATTTGGCCGAAACTTGAAGGGTTTCCGATACGGCCACGTGTCGAAGAAGTTTACACACCTTGAGGGGGTAACGAAATCGATTGTATTTTTGCTTCGAGTTATGCTATTCACTAAGTTTATGTATATGCAATTGTGTTGTGTCTCGTTTGCGCCCATTACTACTAATAAACGCTTTGAACCGAGTTATGCAGGAGTTGGAGGCTGATTATGAGGATAGTGGGTGCTAATTTTAACCCTTTGTACTCGTATGTCACCGTATAGGCGGCACACCATGTCTTATCATTACAGCAGGTTGGCCGGTCTGTCATCCCCTAAGCTCATTTCTAAATTGCTTTGTTGAACCTTCGTTCAGGACATGTTTTCGTAAAAATAAAAGATAGTATAATATTTATTTTATACATGCCATGGGAAGCTGTTTATTTGATGTTGATGTATATATTTCAACCACTTCAGTCATTTTTGCATTTTGAATATTACTCAGTTTTATAACTAACACGATTGGGTAAAGTTCGGTGTACTTTTTTGGCGTATATTTCGAAAAAAAAAATTCAAATGCCCAAGAAATGTTTACAAGATGAAATTGAAAAAGAATTGCAAAGTAGTGACGATGAATTTTATATTGACGTGCCTGAAAAAACAATAATATAACACAACCAGGTAATTTTGGTCCATGGCAGGACGTCCATGCCACTTCTCAGCTACCAGACAGGATTCTACTTAGTTCTGGGGATAAAATGATAGGACCACAAATTCCTGATGCTTGTACAAAACCCATAGATTTTCAAGCTCTTTTTTACCGATGAGCTAATAATAAAAATAGTGGAACAAACAAATAACTACGCTAGACATAAAATAGCACAGAAGAGGTTGTCAAAACGTGGGTAGATACTATAGTAGAAGAGTTTACTGCATTTATTGTGGTTGTCCTAAATATGGGTACGATAATCTTATCTAATTTCCAAGAGTTTTGGTCACAACATTGTTACGCCAAAATAACTTTTTTTAGTAGCATATTTAGAGGAGAACTATTTTTACAATTTTTTTCTGTGCTCCATTTGCATGAAAACCATCTCTCTTAGGGCTCGAACTCAGAAAGTCAGTCACTATTTAGATTATTTGGACAAGCAATTCATAGAAGATTTTGTTCCATCAAGAGAGATATTGGTAGACGAATCTGTTGTTGGATTTGTAACTTATAAGTTGTAAATAAGCCAAATGTAGCGGTCAATTACAATAAATTTATGGGAAGTGTCGACCGCACAGACCCTTATTCAGCGTCATACGGTTTCCTGAGAAAGTCTTTAAAATGGCGGCGAAAGTTATTTTTCTGGGTACTTTAAATGTTTAGTGTCAATCCATATTTATTGTATAAAATTTCACAACGGGGCCAAAACAAAAAACCAATGACACATCCAAAGTTTGTTCGGGAATTGGCTGACGAGATGACAAAAAACTTTCGGCAGTGGTCCAAAATTTTATATTTTTCGACAAAATGATGGAAAGAAAAAAGACTGTGCGGTATGATCTAACCGTAAAGTACCAGGGAGCAGGCGGCAAACTAGCTATTTGTGACACGTGCACCCGTAAACATTGCTGACTGCTTCGAAAGGTATGGTCTGTTCATAGATATAAGAAAGTGACCAATTGCTTTTGAATGGGATTATCCAAGGGTGGTCATTAACATACAATGCAACAAGATTATTACCTAAAGTTTCGGAATTTAAATTCAGGTAAAATTGAGGTCCGTAATAGAAAATAATTTTATACCTACCTGTGTTTAATATTCTTTGGTTTGGTATACTACTTAGTTTAAGTTTATTAGTAATCATTTTTATTTCGTGTGTAATACAGCGTGTGTTGAATCGTGTGCGAATTATGCAAAATATGTGCGAGTCTAGTGTATCTCAGGAAATGCTTCCGCCCAAATGTAAAAAAACACTATTCTATTGAGACTAAGGAAGTTATAAACAAGTTAATTTGACTCTCAGTGAACGTGGTGCCAGCAAGCAAGCATATTTAGAAGTAACGGTCACATTGACGAAAATTCCCACATCAACTGTATTTCAGCGAGGAAAAAAAGAAGCGATGCTGACATTTTCATGACTATAGATGAAGGTGATCAAGATATAATACGGCGTAAAATTTACCAGTTATACGAGGAACAAAGCGTGCCTACAATAGATATCTTTAGGAGACTTGAAAAAGATGAAACCAGTGTTAAATGTGGCAGAACTACCTTATAGAAGTGCATTCAACACATGGGTTTTAGATTTAAAAAAATTGACAAAAGGTAAGTTTTAATGGAATCTTTTAGAATTCGGAAATGGCGACTGGAATATTTAGAAAAAATTAGGATTTACAGAGAACAACAAAGGCCAATTATTTACTTGGATGAAACCTGGTTTGACACTTATGATACCCCGGAAAAGGGTTGGGTTGATTCAACTGATAAGTGTAAAACAAACGCGCCATCAAAAAGAGGTAAAATAATAACTATTTTGAATGCTGGCTCTAAAGACGGCTGGATTCCAAATGGACTTTCTCTGTCTGCGAAAATTATTAAAGATTCTTCTCTGGATTACCATGAAGACACCACCGCTGATTTATTTGAAAGTTGGTTTAAAAACAAACTAGTTCCAACCATTCCTCCTAATAGCGTCATTGTAATGGACAATGCAAGTTATCACAGTAGATAGTTGACTAAAACCCCTTCCTCATCTGACACAAAAGCAACAATCCAAAACTAGATGTATAATAACGATATTTATTTTCACGAAGATTATACCAAAAAGCAATTAATTGAGGTTCTACAAAGCTGTGATAATTATGCAAAAAATCTAGGGGATACAGTTTTAAGGCTTCCACCTTACCACTGTATATTTAATCCCATTGAACACGTTTGGAACCAACTAAAATCTGCCATTCGTCGTAACAATGTTTTTCCACGTGTTACCTCCAATGTCCTCAAACTTATAGAAACCAAAGTTATTAACATCCCTCCACAAAGTTGGGCAAAATCTGTTAAACATATAGAAAAAGCAGAACAATGGTATATCCATATTGCAAATAATATAGAACAAATAATAATTAGAACAGGCGATGATAGCGATAGTGATACTGACATATTATGTGAATAATTTTCTGGGTAATTTAAATAGGTAATAAAAATAATTTGTAATTTTATTTTAGATACATAAATACATAAATAAATAAATATTGTTTAGTATCTTTCCTAACAAAACCTCAAATAATTAAATTCTAAGCAAAGTATGGACCTGTTCGGCGATATGTCATTCTTACAGCTTGCCCGGGTCTTTCCTTAATTCGTAACAATTAGTCACCTTCTATCTATGAAGAGACTTTACCATACACTACAACATTATAGGATGTAATTTTTTTATATTGTGTATGAATTTATTTAATAATAATAGTTGTGATTATGATAATAATAATAAAATATTTTTTAAAAAATCTGTTAGTTTTTATAAAGCGATTTTTTTATTAAAAAAAAACTATGTAAAAAAATCCGAGTAGACAAGGGTTAAACGGAACACCCTAAATATTGTTGTTTCAGATAATTGATAATTACAGATGGAATAGTTGTAAATTTTCTAAGTAACTAAACAACTTTCTTTATAGGAGAAGGGCATTTAAGACATTTTAATAGTGTTTTTTAATTTCATTTTAATTGTTATTTTTATCAAGCTGTATTAGTTATTACAGAAATTGTTAACAAAATATCATGAATAGATCTTCCTGCATAAATAAAATTACACAAGTCAATATCTCGCAAATGGTTAAACGTAGTGTTACATGAAATACGTCTAGAATTTTGGGAGAACCACAAAATAACAAAAATATCTACGGGATTATGTTTAAAATAAGGTAGCGTTAATATATTTGAATTTAGCTGGTTTAGCATTCATATAACAGATCGGTCAAGTGCGGTGACGCCTCTGTATATAACATAATTTTTAAAAAACGATTATTACGTTATAGGGTGCCTACTTTTTCGATGAGTTTCATTGTTCTATTTAAAATTTCAATACTAATAGTAGTAGTTTAAGATTAGGACACCCTGTTGAAAAAAAAAAAACAAGTGAATTCTGAAGAAACTCATTTTAAACTCTACAACTTTTGTATATATTTTGAAGTTTAAAAGTTACCATTGAAAAAGTGACCATTATGTATATTGATTCTGTATACGCTTCCTAAGTTTGATTTATTAACTTAAGTTTTCTTATCGTTTCCACTAAAAAATCCTCTGATTAGGGCGGCGTTCATAATAAAAATTGAACAAACCTCTAAGATGTGATCGATCGATTCTTGGAACTCGTCTGAGGTGCGATGAAGCCGGTCGATGTCGCCTGTAACCGCCTGCTGACGGATAGCGACGACCAGCTCCAATCCCTGCTTCGTCGCCGAGCTTAATTCCTGCGCCTGATTAATCGCCGCGTTCGCTAGATGGCGCGAGAGGTCCATCGCCGAGTTTATGCAGGCCTGAACCGACTCGCCTATCTCGGGACAATTCGCTACCCCCTCGAAACCAATTGGGATCTGAAAACGATTACTTTTCCGTATTATTACTTTATTTTACTCGTGGAAAAATTTAGCTTATAACTAGTAACCTATATCTAAAACATTTGTAAAATCTTTGATGTATTGAATTTTAATTACCTGACCCTGCACTGTATCAACGTTAAATCCTATCGAGTTTAGTCATGTGCGTTCTAGAAAATAAATTATAACCTAAATAACAAGGTTTTCAGACAGTTATGACATTTTTTCTGCAAAATAGTCGGGGCTAAGATTGTGTTCTAGATGTAATGTGTTTTATGTTTAGGTTGAACAATATAAAGAAGTATCGTATACAAAAAGTTCAAAACTCCTGCTTTAGATAAACCAGGTTACACCACAATAAATGTGCTATAAAACTCAATTTCGAACGGATGTTCATAATTTAAAATTTCATAAGCCTTACTCTACTGCAATATCGAAAAGAGCACTTCAGCTTTTTTCATAACAAATTGGTTCATTAGTTAATATGTAGCGCAGTTGTTATTTTCCACTTTATTTTCCTTAATCGCTTATTATGTCCTATCTTAAATTATCCCTAGCGTTATCTAGTGCTTATTTTAAGAGATAGTATTGTACACATTTATTTATTTATACAATGGTAGAAGCAAAAAATTTCGTTTATATAATTTTTGTACAGAACCGATGACATACTAATAAAACAAATGGAATAAAGAAGGAAATACAAAACACAAAACCAATTTTTTTGAATAAAAAATACTATAATGGATGCTCGAAAATTGTAGGCTAAACAAAAACAACTGACGACATTTTTTATTTTACAGTGAACGACAAAAACAAATTTATTTCAAAAAAGTGTTCGCACACGTCCATCATAATTTAATTTTAAAATGAAGAGGTAAATTGTTACAATTACATATTTGCCAATAAAGAAAGTGATAGAATAGAATTGATATTTTAATTTTTATTGTATTATTACAGTGGTTAAACTTGACAGAAAATTTATAGAAACAGGGCATGTAAAGGATCGTCTGCAATGAGAACACAAGATTAAACATTAGATAACAAGTTGAGGATAATCCATATCGTGCATGTTCTGAAGTAGCTTCAAATAATGATGTTAGCCAACAAACAGCTTTGCGTGTATTATTATTATTACTAGAGCTGAACGAGGATGATCCCGCCGTAGATTACAATTTTGTGAAACTGTGATGAAAATGTGCAACCTAAATCCATTTTTTCAGCGTCAGATACTGTTTAATGATGGGGCCATTTTTGTTTAAATGGTGCGGTAGATAAACGGAATTGTAAGTATTGGAGTACAAATAATCCCCGATCAATGGGAGAAAATCATACACTACATTCATAAAAAATAAATATTTGCATAGGGAATTTCAATAACAAAATTATTGGACCTTATTTGTTTGATCAAACCCGATATTTACAATTTCTTCAAAAGAACTCCAAAGTCAAATCCAAATCAGTCTGACATGCCAGGTAGACAGATTTGGTTTCAACAAGTTGCTCGACAAGTGTGTGAATATTTATATAGCGTATTCCCCGGACAGTGGATTAATAGAATGTGCTCAAAGATCTCCAGATATCACTCCATTATTACATAAAATTTATAATTAGATACGAAATAGGGCAAATTAATGAAAATATCTGCAGTAACGTGTATTTCTGGATATTTTGCGTTAAACAAATTACGAAGTTTTTCTTGTGTTCTCGTTTTATCTTTATATCCCACAAAAATAAAAATTTAAATTCTCTGAATACACCATATTCACTTTATTTACTGACAGAAATGTAATTGTAACAATTTAAGAACTTTAATTGGTACTAGCTACTTATTATTTCAAAAATTAAATTTCTGTTTTTCATTCTTTCAATTTAAAGCAGAAATGGGTTAAAAAAAGTTGTGTTCCCTTAAAAAAGAGGAACTCAATATCGATATATGTTTTTGACCACCCTGTATATTTTCTGTTTATGGACGTGTGAGAGAATTTTTCGTAAACTCCAAAACCTGATTTTTAAATGAATTTGTTCAATATTTTAAACCGTTCACTAGAATTATAAACAGTGGTAAATGCACGGTCCAATCCACGTTTTTAAATTATATAAATATAATTTAAATTTAGACTTTCTTGAATATGTCGAGAACATTACCGGGTAACCGCCATTAAAGCTAAGCAATTTTTACCCCGTCGATTGCGACTGAATGTAGGGGTGGGCAGTTTCATAATTTATGGAAAACGGAATTAGAGCATCAGAGTTTAAATGGCACTCCGAATCCGGAAACAAATTACTGCGAAAAACTCACTCCTGATAGGATATTAATGGGATTTGACTCTGTTTACACGTTTTTCCGGCACGAATTTTAAACTCGTAGAAACGTTCATCAATCAAACAATGTTGGAACTTTATGTATTAAAAATTAAACTGAACCCCACCAAACCAAAACATGTTATCTCTTGATTGATTATCTGCTTACCAGGTTAGCGTAGAGGCCTAGAAGATGGTCCAATTCGACTTTCAAACGTTCACTAGCCTCCAAAATGGCTTCCCTGTGTTCGTGGGTGGTATAGGCACTGTCAGTGAAATCCTGAGTTCTTTCCAGCACCGCCTCCAAGGCCGACGGCAACGCTCCTTGACACGAAGGGTCTGCAACCACCGTAAACAAAAACAATAAATACAAAATACAAAAATAAAATTTTAGAGGAAAATATTCCGCGGTGTGACCTAAAAAATATATCGCTAAGATTTTTAGTAGATCCCTAATTAATCATGGAACTGACGAACAGATGGCCGATGTTGCTTTATATATAAGTTAAGCTTAACATCGTTGCAAAAACGTAAAATTTGAGACTGTCTAAAATATAAAAAATCTAAGCTAATTTTTCTAATTTTCCATTTGAATAAAACTGTGGTTTGATTATAATTGATTTAGCGGCAAATTACCAATAGTTTTTTTTTAAGGAGGCTTGTAAGATTGTGAATATACCTGGTTCTCGATCTCGCAAAAATTGTATTTTCGACAGGCAATTAAAAAGAAAATCTTATATGATGCACACTTAAGTGATCGACCACATATTTTGCACGTTAGTTTACTTAATAAGTAATTTAGAATAGAAACTGGAATTTACAAACAAAATTTTTAGCCATCAGCATAAAACTGCGTCACAAACGTTTATTGACTAATTTTACAGGCACATATTTAGCTTTTGTTTGCTCGATTTTTACACGCATTTTTTTTTATTCAACGACTAAAATTCTATTCGCAATTAAGATAACTTCTATCCCACTTCTGAAATTCCAGTCGGCGTAAAACATTACCGCCAACTAATTCTATTCACATTTGCCCTTTAAAACGGCTAACTAAATTGAGCGAAACATGAGACGCCACATGCACACAACGCTCAAAGTATCTTGAAACCAAGCGTTCCAACCCACATAATATTCAAGATGCCCTAAAACGATAAGGGCGATGAGAGCGCATGCATAACTGCATCGCTAACCAAACAATAGACATTCAACAAGGTTTCTATTAAGCGGGAGTTTTAAGCTGTACAAACAATCTCCGGTAAAATATTCATGCCAAGGTTAGGGACGATAGCTCAACTATCATCTTTATTTCGGACGCAATTGAAAGTAGCTTTGTTTTAAAAATTATTTGGCAAGAATTGAAGTTTAAATAAAGCACTTTTTATTTAATAATTTAAATAGATACAACATTAATAATATTCCAAATTAATTTAACAATGAGATGATACAGCTTTGCAAACCCTTTTTTCCTTACTATGTATTTATCAGTCCCTACTTAAATACAACATCCACCAAATTACATAAATAATTATCTATCTAAATAATAGAAAAAAAGTGATTTTTTATTCACAGGTAATTTTCACTTAAAAGCAAGCGATTTACCTTTTCTCTTATTTTAGTTTCAGTCTACCGCTTTATACCTCTCGAGAAAAGAGAAAAGAAGGATCACTAGCGACTGATGATCAAAGCCTAGAACGAATGAATCTTAACAACAAAAAAAGTAAGGCTATTGATAAAGTAAGTATGCAGTGTCGTGAAATGAACAATAGTAGAAATTAGATAGGACAGAAAATAGATAGGAAACCTAGGCTACATATTGAAGATTAAAAATTCAAAGCATATTGGTCCTTGGTTTCTTTGCCAAATATTTTTTTTAATGAATTAGAATTATTACTAAAATGAAGTCATTATCGAAATTTTGCCATATTTACAGTTAAATTGAATCGATTTTTTTTTCGTTTGTAGGTATTTTAAGTAAGTGGTATGATCTAACAAATCTGTAACAAAATGCAATTGCTCTTCAGCACTATCTTGCGAAATTCTTATATTTAATGGATAACATAGGGGTTTAGATTTTCAAACTAAAGAATAGGGTGGATAAACATTTCAACTGTCTTCTTGTACTCCTTTGTGCATTCAAACATATTGGCCCTTTGCTAGGTTTTAGGAAAATACGTTTCAGATCGATCTTTTTTAAGCAGTTTTCGAGTCAACCAATTTTATTTTTTTTGATTTGTGATCACTTAAATGGTTTAACAGGTTTGTTTGTAATCAACTTTTTTGCAAATCTTGTTATCATATTGATAGATGACAATAAATTGCTTCAGAACTGCTTTATACGGCTCAGTATTTTTCATTCAATTCAATATATTATTGTCTTCTATTTTCTTCTATCGTCTCCAATTTGTTTAAAACTATTGGATTTTGAAATAAGCTTATTTGATTTTAAAAAGTGTAGAACCTTCGAAAGTTTAACATTGGCAATACATCCTAGGAAAAAACCCGGAGTTAACAGACGACTAGGACGGTAAATTTATAGCTGTATGTTTTATTTCTGTTTCTACTTCATTAAATAAAATGAATATTTTAATAATTTTAGAAAATCTAACCATATCAAAATTATTCTTTATATTTGACAGAAGGACATTACTGTCGAAAAACTTCCAACTATGATTTCCTTTTCCATTTTATAAATACATATTTTATAAAATTATAAACTTTACTCATGTGTTTGTTTATGAAAAATTTTTCGCAACTATTTCAAAGCCTACTTAGCACCGCTTAGTATTATCAAATTTTTTAATATCTTCCTGTTGAGTTTTAAAAATTCAGCAGAAATATTTTGAAATTCTTCCTTTTCCAATTTATGTTAACAACCTTAGGATAAACTGGATATTTGAGTTTCATATCCACATTCATGTATATTTTGAATAATGTACTTTTTGTTGTTTAATATCAATTTATTTGTATTTGCTTGCTTATTAAATTAATTTCCCTTCCAACTATGATTTCCCTTTCCATTTTATAAATATATATTTTATAAAATTATAAACTTTACTCATGTGTTTGTTTATGAAAAATTTTTCGCAACCATTTCAAAACCTACTTAGCACCGCTTAGCCTTATCAAATTTTTTAATATCTTCCTGTTGAGTTTTAAAAATTCAGCAGAAATATTTTGAAATTCTTCCATTTCCAATTTATGTTAACAACCTTAGGATAAACTGGATATTTGAGTTTCATATTCACATTCGTGTATATTTTGAATTATGTACTTTTTGTCATTTAAAATCAATTTATTTGTATTAGCTGGCTTATTAAATTAATTTCTTTTATAATGGCAATTATGCGCTTCCCCAGTCTCCAAGTGGCTTCGCTTCGGTTGTTTCATAAATCAATAAAAAATTAAACACTTACTACCCTACTAGCTTACCCATAGTTCTCTTACTGTGATCCAAAAGTTTCTGCAAGCGTCTCATGCACGCGTACGCTGTCCCCCGATCGCTCTCCAATTCCTCCTTTTCCGAATGCAGAGCCGAATCGGATCCATTCAGTACTCCGTCCTTGACCACGTAATGGACGAGATCCATGGCTCTTCTCATTTGACAGAAAACTGTGTCTCTGTTTTCCCTGGCCGAGTTGCTATCGGGATGACGCAGACACGTCTGCGAACCAAAGCAAAGGTTCGTTCTACATCAAATAAAAATATAAAGTTCAACTCACTTTACTCGACGTCAATAGCATCATGGTCGATCTCTCCAGGACCTGTCTGGCAGCGGCCATTTGCGCTCTCCTCCTCTCGTCTTTGAGGTCATTTTGTCGGTCTCCAGTCAGATGAGCGAGCTCCACCATTTCCGATCCGAACTGGCTGAAGGCTTTGACGAATTCGGTAAAATTATTTACGGATTCTAAACGGTCTAAACTATGAGAAACCTGTGGACAAATACGCAGGCATCAATAAACAGAATGACTATTTTATTTAACAAATTTGGGAACCCCATGTCTTCCACCACCAAAAACGCGAAGAGTTAGCTATAGAATATCATATACCATTCGATAGGTAATTGAATAGTACATTTCGTGGTAAGTTAAAAAATATGGTGTTTAATTTAAATTAATAAAGTTAAAGCCACCTTGTATAAGGTGAGAAGCTTTTTATAATCGAGATATAAAATGTGGTCTATTGTTACAATCTACTGCAAATTTTATTAACATAATTTAAATACCTTTTATGTATTTGAGAAACTAAAACTAGATTACATTTTTACATAACTGAAATCTTTTAAAAAACCTTAAAGTTTGGATATCAAGAAACCTTATTGAAAAACACACTTATTTCGATGGTAGAATCCAAAAATGCTATAATATAAATGAGGTTCAAGTTAAAAAAAGGGCAATTTAGATACTTTTAAAATTTTTGGGACAACCTGTATAGTATGAAATTAATTTTGAAAAGTTACCATAATGGGATTTCACACATGCCGAAAGCAAAACTTTTTGAAAGCCTTGTATTTTGGAAACAATATTCCACGCGATTTACTCTCAAAAAAGTAAGTAGAAAAAATAAGAAATAATATAAGAAGGCCTCTTATTACACTTATGACAAAGAAAAAAAATCCCAATTATTGCTGGTCTTCCTCTAAATAAAATTTGCCTCGCAAACTTATAATTGGCTGCATTACTGGGCTAACTGTGTTTAGATGGAAATCACAGCAAGCTGACTCTACGAGTATGCAGACTCTTTGAATTTTTGAGCCCATATGCAGTACGGATGCGCATTGGTGGTGGGTGACGTTATTGTACAGAGTTGAACTTTAATATTTTGGATTGAATTTAAGTTTATACTATACACTGCATAACTTTAATTCCACATTAAGTCATTAAATGAATAATTACGAAGAATCCCCAGAATCTCTTAAAATGTTTTCATGTCCCTAGAAATCATTAAATTTGTAAAATGACCTTGCCAATTCAATTATTTCAGTTGTATCAGTCTGTTACAGTTAAATACATTTCAGATCATGAACTCATACATACATGTATGTATATCTCGCAATTTGAAGAATGCTTTCATACTTTTTAGTGGATATGTATTTTTATTGATTGTGTTCCGCTCGCAGAAAACGCATTTTGAAATTACCGCAGTAAAGAATATTTTCAACCCAAAATTTTATCAAAAGCTTATACCGGTTCTGTAACCTGACGAGCTCTAATTAGCATGCGCACTGGTGGTGGTCAGCAACATCAAAGATACTGACTTGGAGTCGATTCGTAGTCATTCAATTGTGGTTAAACCTGTGACCAAGTTGGTGGTTGTGTCCAATTTCAGGCATTTATGATTTATCCGGTCTGTCTTGAATAAAATATCGTTGAACAAAAACTTCACGGTTACCTCACATTATTTATTTGCGGCAAAGAGGCCTCGTTCCGCTTTACCAAGAAAATCGAACAAAACACAATCGACGTTGGAAATTGCCGCAACGACAAGCGTGAAAATTTCAAGCGCCACGTTTTGGAAACATTCGCCATTTTTATATCGCTTGCGGAACGTGAGCGACGCAAATTGGATCGAGTTATGAAAAAAAAGGCGGTTTTACGGAAACATCATAAAAAATTCGCACCTTATCTTTAGCTAGAAGAAGTTGTTTGACTACGACTATGTCGGCCAGAAGCAAAACTCTGGTTATGGCGGATAAGAGGCACCTGGCAGCACGAATCAGAAGGCTTCTGTCGAACGCTATCTCTTCATTTGTTTCCTCGCATATTTGCTCAATCGCACCACCTGAAACAATAGAAATCGTTTTTTTCTTACTAAGTCAAAAAAAAAATATGTAACTAGGTTTATTGTCGTAAGCGTGTATTTTGCTTATTTAAATTTTTAAGAATGCAAAGTGTATCTTGTAAACTATTCGTGGTAAAAAAGGCTGCCGAAATTAATTTTATGTTCTTCGGCGGATTCTGTCGGTGAGCATTGCACGCAGCGGTCTAACCTCCGTTCGCTCCCGACAGAATCCTTTGTATTCGTTCCCAATAATTATGGAATCGGTTTCCACAGAGTGGATTTAGTGTTTTTAGTGCCTAGTGAGTGTTTTAAAGGTGTAATCGTGGCCAGCCCCTCGGTTTTTTCCTGTTCACGCCGGTATGCAGGCCGGATAGGCCCGCGGGGGAAGCCGTTTTTTTTGTTATCGGTCAAAGTCCTACATTGGAAGCTGAGAATAAATGTTGGTAATGGTTTTTTTTATTAACTATTGGTCTGTGACCAAAAGAAGAAATTAATCGACGGATGTCGGTAATGGGCGAATGGCCATAGTAGTCTTGCCCAACTGTTTGTAAAGAGCAAAGAAGAAGAAGAATATTCTTCGGGGGGCGTCACCGACATCTAAAGTGATTTTTCTCTGAAATCCACCTTGCAAATAGAAATACGAAAAACATGCCTTTTAAAGCTCAGCTTTATTAGAATAATATTTGTTTAATATTTTATATTATTGTATCTGTTTCTTTTTTTATTCCTGAACGAATGAATCGATTTTAACATCAAAGCCATCTGTGAATTCGTAAGAGAAAATTGAAAAATTCTCTAAAAAGTTAAAAGCAATAAAAATATAGTAAACTAATATCTGAATCGGCTAGCGGAAATTGTGTTTCAGATATTTTATTCGTAATCTAAAATATCGAAGAAAGAAAACTTGGTTATAATAAAATTTTAAAAGTCACTATTATACCGTCATTTATTCTAACTATTTGTCCTTTCTAAATGACAAAATTTCATAGTTTTTAAAACATAAAAGTATTCTTTTTGCAAGTGCCTAATATTAACTTTTCCATAAATTATAAAAAGTATACTTAAATTTATTTATGGTGCACGCACAAGTAAGGCCTTAAATCTATTAAAATGTCTTTCACAAATGATGAAGTTGTTGGTGATGATGATGATTGATTGATTTGCCGGTTCACGAATTTTTTGAACGCGAAATGTAAACAATTATTATACTACCCTTAATTTAATAAAATTTTATGGCATCTGTTATTAGTTAAAACAGTTTTGGGTGCAGTACTATTATGATCATAAATTTGAACCGATTCTGTCTATCGTTTGTAGAATGAAGAAAAAATCGAATTAACGTCCAAAAAATGTCAAATTTAAGAAAAAAATAAAAAATTGGAAAATACACCAAATTCATTTGGTTTTTAATTTAAACAATAATGTAAAATATGAAGTGTCACACGGATTAAAATCGTAATAAAATGCAACGTCTGATGACACAAACTAGAAAATTTAAAAAACTTCTGGCAAAACCATGCACAAATTTATTCGCTGCAGGCGACAATGTCGTTTTCGTATGCAACTAAAATAATGTTTTTTTGCTCCCTTATGTAAAATACCTAATTATACACCGATCTAGGGGAGGGAAGCGTCACTTTTTCCACGTGAGTTTCTTGTCCTTGGGATTCCGAGCCGTTTAGGACATTTCCAGGATATTACCGCACAGGTTTGGGAGCAATCGCATGTTCTTGGAGATTTTACCGCTTGAATTTTGACGTTTGTCAATTCTGATGGTCATGTGAGTGAATGCAGTGAATGTATTCGTGTTGTTTTGCAAAAATGTACTCAAAAACTAACGGTCGTAGAAAAAGTATAGTATGCAACGCGTTTGTTAAACTCGTATATTAACTCGCGACTCAAAAAACGTTTACCGCACTTGTTGCATAATATACTCTTATACTAGTTACCATGGCAACTGAATTATAAAGTCAATCAGTTGAACAGTCAAAAATCGAACGACAATCTGCTGTGAAATTTTCTTACCGAATAACACCGAGATTAAATTAAATCCCGGAATTTTTTCACATCCGTGAATATTATTAGAAAATTTTAAAGATATTATATGATTTGAAAAAATATTGCCCAAAAAATTCCACTTCAAAGTGAAAAAAACTGTCCAATATGGTAAACTGGCAATGGTCATGTTGGTTGTTAAACCCCACAAGATCATATGAATTGAAAGTTTGAAATTGACCAGTGCGTGCGCATACTGGATGGCTTTTCTTAACATTTCTGATATTGACTCATTACATACATATTGCAGCTATTTAGGAAAAATGTAGTGATAGTACATAAAAAACGTTTTCATCTATATTTTATATTCTAAAAGAAGAAATCCAAAAGCTTCACGTTTCTCATATTCCATATTCAATGAGCCATTCAATATAACAAATAACATCATAAATTAGTTTCTTTGTAAATGAAGGCCATCATTGGGGCTAGTTTGATCTTGTAGCTCTTTTTTCTATTTGCGAGTTGTCTTTGAGCACTAACAATTTAAATTTATAAATTTCTGCCGGCACGATATTCTAAACATTTCCGATTATTAGGAGAACAAACAATCTCAAACGCGATAGCTGAACGAGAGAGAAACGTGCGCATAGTTTGGTAGGGGGTAAGGGACTATGGGCAAGTCGGGGCAACCTAACTTCCAGATAACCGCGGCAATTTAAAGTTTCCAGTCGCTCGAGAACGGAAGGGTCGGGTGAAAACTTTAAAATAGGTCAAACGGACGATTCGGCAAAGTACACTTCATTTGCATCTGAATTAGATCTCGGTGATGTAAAAAGAATGTGCCGCAGTAAACTCGAATCCGTCAGAAAGTTCGAAATGTTCTTCACGGCGCGGCGTTTCAGCTTAGATGCTTATTGCAAATTTGAAATCCGGTATGAACACCGATAGCTGCTTCAAGTCTCTTCCAGTGTAAATTAGGGTATTGCAATTAAAACACATAAAATGTAAACGCTACGTTAGTATCCGAACAAGATCAATATTAAAAGCGATTTTATGTCTTTCATGCTGCAAGCTCTATTTCTTAATGCGAGAGAGTTACAAATCATTACTGAACATTCCATAGTAGTAGTATTGTACTTATGATGCACGTCAGCGGTCCCGAGAATGGTAGGTATACGAACAGGTAGTTGACCTATCTGTGCCTTAGTGTTTAAAATTAGAGTTATAGTTATTTTGCGGTAGTTATTTCTTGAAAATAGCAGTTTTATAAGTTTTTTTTGAAACAGGTTAGTAAAACTGCGCTTTTTAAAAATGAGAAAATTATTATTCTCAAAGCTCTTCTTTGAATATGACTGGAGTCGGACAATCAACATGCACGAGGATAAACGCGGCCCCATGAGGTCAACAAACAGAAGTACAACAGGAAAAAAAATTGTAATAAATGAGAATGGACTTCCATCACAAGAATAATACAATTGTTTTATTTTAAAAAAGAAATACCTATCTTCGACAACCACTCAAAATGAGATCATTGGCTTGCTCTAAATAAGAAGCAATAGAAGAAAAATATGCTGAAAAAGAAGCTACTTTAGACTGTAAATTTGAGTAAACCTCTTTGTATGAAATTTGTTGTCGACGAAATCGCTTCAAATGACGGTACTCCGTATGACTCAAAACGGTTGGAGGCAATACACTTGTAAAATTAAGAGTAGATATATAGTGACAGTTCAAGAATAAATTTTCTCATTTTTTACATGTAAATTCCCATTAGAAAATTTAAGGTTCCATATTAGCGAAAATTGGTCCGCTCCAAGGTCATTCGATCCATACCCTCTTAGCACCAACCAACCTATCGTCTCCCTCAACCCCCACCCCTCCCGCAACCCTCTCAACCCCACCCACAATTGGAGGTAATAAGCGAAAAAAATATTAAGGACTTCCGGTCATTTTTATTCTAAATATGCCCAAAATATAATGAAAAAGATCAAAATATTTCATGCAATTTTAAAATAAAAATTTAACGAGGCTGCCAGACGTGAACTGAGCCCTTAAGCGCACCTCATTCGATTTTTTTAGGAAAAAAAAACGAAATTTCAAAGCAAAAACCGATAAAACACATTTATAATCAAGCGGAGACAGTTTCTTCTTCCATAATCGAATAGTGACCCCACGGTAACGTTTCTACAGACGACTTTGATATGCGACGTTTATCATCGCAAGGACTTAACCCGATCTTCCTTTGGGATACTGTGTGCAACTCCAGTTTGCTCGCTCTTATTAAATTCTGCGATATCTTTTTTTCAGCGAAATTTTGCAAACAATCGACGAAATCTTGAAAAGTTATCTTAGTTTTGATGAAGGATTTTTTAACTCCTTTGATCCTCTTCGTTACACCGAAGTTTTTAAATTCACGTTCAAATGCTTCTCGATCTGTTTCTGCAGCCATCAATTCTTGTTTTGCGGACTCCTCTTCTTCCGGTGTCTTATATAGCTTTGTGGCGTACATTTTAGCTCTAAGTCCGATAAAATGAGACATAATTCGCCCATTATTCTCATCCTTCATCATACCCAGAACCTTTTTATTGACTGTGGGTATACCGTACGGATTATCCTCCGCATAGTCCGATGTATCAAAATACCGAAAACAATCCTTTTTTAAAATCTCGTACGGGTCTATGGATAATATCTCGTATACAAGAGAATCCGTGTCGGTATATAAAACTCGGGAATTGGAAAATCTTTCTTGAATGTAGTTGTAGTGAAAGTCATAAATTGTTGTCTTGGCTATCTCCATAATTGACATCCCAACGTAGATAGGTTTGTTAATATATATTTCAGATTTTTTTAATTCAATAAGAACGAGATTTTTACTAATTATAGTTGCACTTTTAAATTCGGGTCGGGCAATCAGAGCTTCCGCACCGTAGCGACCTTTCCAGTTTTTCACAAGGTTAACGTTGGAATGGTTCCGTATGTTTTCCATTGTTTTTCCAAACACAGCATTGATCATCAATTTAAACAAGTTCTTTTCAAACTCATTTTTGGCAGCCTGACGTAGTGCAATGTTTAGGTCGATATAGGCTTTTAACCAAGGCGACTGGCTGAACGAGATGGCTCGATGTACCTTTCTTAACTTAGCTCCCAGTTGTAGCGCCTGTTTCAGATTACGATAGTGAATGACATACTCCTGCTTGTCGTATAAGGTGGTCAGTAATTTTTGATTTTCGGATCCTGGAGGGCAGCGATGTTCGGGACATGGAGGTAAATCTGCAAATTTGTCGTGCAACTCCTTGGGTATTTCCAAATCGACCTCCAAGATCTAGCCGACGTCCGACTCGTTGGATACATTTAAAATGTCAAGATTTTCGATTTGCTGTTCATCCAACCAATTAAAACCTCCGTACGGTAGGTATTGAGACATTGCCCACCCGTATTGGTTATTGACGTCGAAATACATCAAGTATTTATCAACTTTGGAGGGATCGTAGCTGTGCATATATTTGTTGTTGGCTTCCGCGTATCGTTTGGAGCACTGACTAAGGCCTCCTCGCATTCCTTTCTCGATAAACAAAATCATGTCGACGTCAGTGAGTAGATCTAGTTTTTGCTTCAATTTATACAACATGCAGCTCCACGCGTATCCCGGCAGTGTGTACGCATGTGCAGGATCAAGTCCATAGGTCTTATGTGACGTTTCTCGAAACCTCTCAAAAACGTCTGCCAAGAGCAGGATGTCCGTCTTCATATAAAGTTCAGAATAATCCTGCAAATTTCGACATCCAAGTTTCTCCCAGACTTCCTGAGCACGTTTGTAATCTTTTTTGGTCAACGGTTTGTCATCCAATATGTTATAAAATGCCGAAATAGGAGGCAAAACAGTTTCTTTCAACGTATTCCATCCATTCATATAATCGTAGGGGAAAACGCCTTTTTGTTTCAATATATTGGCTTGCTCCTCCGACAATTCACTAAATTCGAGCTCCAGTATTGGATATCGGAATTTCACCAGCTTGTCATTTAGGTGCCACGTAAAGGAAATATACTTTTCCTTGTTTACAGGTAGCAAGTCGATCGACCCATCACATTTGGCTAGAGCTTTTATTATTATATTTCCGTCATACAATGAAAGATTATGAAATACTACGGGAACGGTGTGGCCATCCCTAAATTGGAGATTACAATTTTCGTGTGCGGGTCCCCTATATTTCCCAGTCAGGTGACAATGGTCTCGAACTTTTTTGTCGTCTTTTTCAAACGCCTTCTCGCAGATGTGACACAATTTAGACTTGTAAAATTCCATTTTTTGTCCAGCTGTTAGTTCATCCATTGATATATCACACAAGAATACCGTCTCAATGTTCTCAGCTAATTGCTCCATCTCATTGCAGAACCATTCCGCACAATCCTCTCCCGTGTACGACCGATAATATGAAAGGGAGTCGTCATATGAACATTTAAAATAATAGCCTAGAGAGTAAGGAACATGGCGCTGATACTTCTCGGTGTCGGACGCTGATTTATCACATTCGGGAACCAAAAAACATTCCGTGTCGGCATAAACAATAAAAGGAACCTTCTCTTTGTACTTAAAGTCCTTGAATTGCACAAAATTCTTGCCTTCTTCGGGAACCCTCGGAATTTCCAAATTTTTGTTTCTCTTCTCACAATCATTAGCGTGCTTCGCTAGCTTGTCCTCGGAATGAAAATAATGCAAGCAACGCTCACAAAAATATTTTCTACCATCATGTTTCGAAAGTTGGGATGATAAAAGCCGAGACATACTTTTGATCCATACATAATGGTACGTAACGGGCGTAAAATCGATGGGGTCTTTTTCGGTAAAATACTGACTTTGTATCTGTAGTAGGTTAACGTGTTTGACCTTTTTATCTTTGGTCAGATAAGCAGGAACAACTTGAAACCTACTTGACGATTTTTTCAGCAGCCTATAAACATTCACCGAAACATTATTTTGACCTTCGAATCTTGGAATTTGCCGCAATGTCATTGGAAACTGGACACCTTTAAGATTTAAAACAGACTGGGGGGAGGGATAAGACGAAGTCTTTCCACAGTTTGATCCAGCAGGAAACAGAGCAGAAACCACGGCCCAGGCAAAGCACATTTCATCAGAATTTTGCACGTTAATACAAGCGTGTTTTCTTGCTATCGACTCTGGTAACTTCAGGTAACTTCCGGCGTGAAGTGGATTAAACTTGTTGACATTAACCATTAAATTTAGGATTTTCTTCAAAGCCCATCCGGAATCTTTTTCTTGGAACTCCTCTAATTGGGTTTTAATTGGTAATACAACATTTCTGTCAAACCATCGTTGTAAATTAGTATCTTTATAGATTTCTGCGTTCGAAGTTGTAAAATATTTAATTTCCGTCTGGATTTGATCAGCCTTTTGAATTTGAAATTCTCCCCCGAAGACAGCGTTTATCTTAACGGCCTGGTCCGTTTTCAGCGCGTTGTTGACACGTCGTCGAAATAGTGCGAAACAGTCTTGGAGGAAACTCTGCACGTCCTTATGTTGAAGGTTAGTTATGACGCCAGTCCTGATGCGCGATTCAAATGTTGAATTAACATCATCCCAGTGAACGCGATCTCTCGCAGTTACGGGTCTACTTCCGGAACCTCTCTTCAGCATTCCTTTAAATTGACTCCGAAACGATTTAACTTGGACCATTTGAGCTACCAGATGTTGTTTTTCTCCCACCGTTTTCGTAGTCCGCATTTCCTTTTGGATTCTTCTTATCGCTTGAGTACATTCTTTCATACCCTGAGCGACACCATCATTTTTAGGAGAAGCCAGTAAAAGAGCCAACAAAGCTCTAATGGCTCCAATAAGCGCTTCGACCACAGACATTTTTTTCACTGTGCCACACACGTACTACAACTCTAAAAGCTAGAGCACAACTGAAAATCCCAATTTGAGTGTCCTGTAAGGTAAACTTTGGACGGACGTAGCACTGAACGCTATTGTGTGGTCCGGGCCTTTGATAGAAGATTTTTTTGTGAACTGTTGAGTAGTAACACGGATTCTTTAAAATAAATCGGCCCAACGACACGTGCATAAAATTTATTTACGCCAAATCGTTTATTTAAAGTATCACAAAATTTAATTTTGACAAACTAAACAAAAGTAAAAGTTTCGTTGACATCAAACGTTAATATAGCAGCATCCTATAAAGAAACCACAATAATTTTTATAGATCATTATTGCTAAACTCAAAAAATGGTAAATGAATCTTGTTTTTTTTTTACATCAGAATCCTTAATACCCAAAATAAGTCAAAACTTAAGATCAAAAGGTCAAATTAAAATTTGTAGAATATAATTTAACGTTCATAATTCCAACGAAATGTTGTATCCTAAATTTAGTGACTGGGTCAGAATGGTGATGCTTTATTTAATGTGAAATCGCATATCGGATAATTCTACGCATAGGAAAGTCCTCGATATTTTGAAAATATTTAATATTCTCAGTATTCATACCTGGGTTATTTTTTATTTAATCGTTGTGAAAATATGAAACCATAATGAAACTGTAGGTACTTACCATTTGCTATAATAACACCAGACTTACAGTAGAAAAAACGGAGATTGAAATTACTTGCGACTTGATACACTCGTCCAATAACAACAGTGGCAATACGAAGACTCTGATAACGCATCTATGCCTGTCCGCGCACGGAAAATTTCTTCATGGTGGGGACGCACGTGCACGCCTTAACACATCGCGTTGGCCGTAACGAGATTGAGGTGCGCCTTGCATTCTGGATGATATCGACATGGCGGCAATGAGAATTGGATCCAAGAACAGCAAAAGAAAAAACAAACATGAATATGATATTACAGGATAAGAACGAAAATGTTTACAGTTTTTTAAATATTTCGGTTATTCATTTCCAAAAAACAGTCGGTTTCTTAGTTAACAAATTAAGAGCGGAATGAATGTGGGCTTGTATGGAATGGGCAGCTACTTAGTCGAAAGAATTCTTACCCAAGCTGCATTGCCGACAGAAACCATAGTGACCGCCGTCTGACGTACGAGTAAACACGCCTGTCTTTCTTCCGAAAAATAAAATGGATTTCATTTGAATATAAGCAGTTAAAAATATAATTCGCATCAATTCGTCAAGACTACTGAACCAACAAAAATACGAAAAATATATCGAAAGCTGATTCGCGTGGCAGTTTATATTCAATTTTTGTTGACGGGACTTTTCGTTGACTATATCTTGTAGATTGCAAGAGCCACGCACCCAACTGTAAATTAGCAAATAACTTACAAGCAATTCCTGTTCATACAAAGAAAACATTCATATATTTAGTAATTAATATGTCAACCCGTTCAAGAAATATAATGGGCATACTTATAGATGTTTCTCAATATGGAGTCATTGATAGGCATAACATAAAATGTAAACGAATGAGTTCAATGGATCCAGTGACTCCGCTCGATGGTCTCGGCATTTTTATTTTATGAAAATGATGATATGTACATATAATGTAACCAAAAGAGATCTATATTTACTAATTAAGAGTTCCACTGCACATAACCTCAAACTTTACAATCGCCCGCTTGCGTACGTAACGTACGTACGTCACGGACGACGCCCATTTAAAAACACGTACATGACAACGTACTGCATCATAGGCGCCGTTGAAATAAAAATACGTACGTCATAGACGACGCTGATTTAAAATACAAGCACCTCTTAAATCTGTGGTCGACACAGTGGGCGGGCGACTTTTCTTTTTTGAGAGTACTAAGGCCACGGCAACAGGAATATCGAGGTTGCCGACCAAATAGACTGAGAAGGTAGAACAAGGAGAGGGAGCCTATTGGATCAAAAGAAGAAAGTATATTAAGGTTCAAGTTTATTCCATTATCCATTATTATTCCATTATCCGCCCGTCCCTGTCACCTCGACACCGCGCCCCGCAACGCGCCATGTGGCGGTGGGGGGGGAGAGGGGTCGCACACACATTACCGCCGCGTTAGATACCCTCCGAGGGCGCGTTGCGGTGACGCGAAGTCGAGGTGACAGGGAGGAAGCGATGATGTTACCCAGCCGTCGAGTTTCGAAGTGCAAAACACGGCGTGATTTAGTTATTCGACCGCATGTCCCAATGCTTTGTTTAAACGAGCCCAAGGAAACGGGTTACTCATCGCGTTGATAATTTAATTTTTGACGCCGCTGCCGCACACCGACGACGCGGCGATCTCATCCGCTGTCACATTTGCGGTGGGCGATGATGTCACCCAGCCAGTTCAACGCGCCTCGTCGACTGAGTCATCGCGTGTCCCAACGCTTTGTTTAAAACGAGACGAAGGCCTGACTCATCGCGCTGCAATTTATGTTCTTTCACATTTTGCCGCTGACGCTAACAAAGGACGGACGATGCACTCTCCCCAGACCAATGCTTCGTTGTCGGGCTACTCGTCCGCGGAGAATTTTTTTTTTAATTCGGCACCGCCGGCTAACAAAGGACGGACGACGAGCTCCTCCTCCTCCACCACCGCTCAGTACGACCCAGACCACGGACGACGACGGACGGTGAGCCATTTTTTAGGTTAGATCGGCGGGGTGGCCCGAGGGGGCAGCGGGCCGCCTACCACCTCCACCTTCGCCTCCCCATCTCGCCTGCGGGAGGGTCACATTTGCGGCGGGCGATGATGTCACCCAGCCAGTTCAACGCGCCTCGTCGGCTGAGTCATCGCGTGTCCCAACGCTTTGTTTAAAACGAGACGAAGGCGTGACTCATCGCGCTGCAATTTATATTCTTTCACATTTTGCCGCTGGGATAAAGGGACTTTTAGGCGAATCTAACCTCACTTTTGACCCCCCCCCCCGACCACGGGCCCCATGCCCACGGACCCCCCCCCCCCCACAGACCACTCGTCCAATGGGGCTTCGCCCCCGGACCACTCGGCCATAGGCTTTGGGTCTTCTTCTTTTTTGCGTCCTCGCCGTTCGCCCATGGCCGAGTGGTCCGGGGGCGAAGCCCCATTGGACGAGTGGTCTGTGGGGGGGGGGGGTCCGTGGGCATGGGGCCCGTGGTCGGGGGGGGGGGTCAAAAGTGAGGTTAGATTCGCCTAAAAGTCCCTTTATCCCAGCGGCAAAATGTGAAAGAATATAAATTGCAGCGCGATGAGTCACGCCTTCGTCTCGTTTTAAACAAAGCGTTGGGACACGCGATGACTCAGCCGACGAGGCGCGTTGAACTGGCTGGGTGACATCATCGCCCGCCGCAAATGTGACCCTCCCGCAGGCGAGATGGGGAGGCGAAGGTGGAGGTGGTAGGCGGCCCGCTGCCCCCTCGGGCCACCCCGCCGATCTAACCTAAAAAATGGCTCACCGTCCGTCGTCGTCCGTGGTCTGGGTCGTACTGAGCGGTGGTGGAGGAGGAGGAGCTCGTCGTCCGTCCTTTGTTAGCCGGCGGTGCCGAATTAAAAAAAAAATTCTCCGCGGACGAGTAGCCCGACAACGAAGCATTGGTCTGGGGAGAGTGCATCGTCCGTCCTTTGTTAGCGTCAGCGGCAAAATGTGAAAGAACATAAATTGCAGCGCGATGAGTCAGGCCTTCGTCTCGTTTTAAACAAAGCGTTGGGACACGCGATGACTCAGTCGACGAGGCGCGTTGAACTGGCTGGGTGACATCATCGCCCACCGCAAATGTGACAGCGGATGAGATCGCCGCGTCGTCGGTGTGCGGCAGCGGCGTCAAAAATTAAATTATCAACGCGATGAGTAACCCGTTTCCTTGGGCTCGTTTAAACAAAGCATTGGGACATGCGGTCGAATAACTAAATCACGCCGTGTTTTGCACTTCGAAACTCGACGGCTGGGTAACATCATCGCTTCCTCCCTGTCACCTCGACTTCGCGTCACCGCAACGCGCCCTCGGAGGGTATCTAACGCGGCGGTAATGTGTGTGCGACCCCTCTCCCCCCCCTCCGCCACATGGCGCGTTGCGGGGCGCGGTGTCGAGGTGACAGG
This sequence comes from Cylas formicarius, assembly GCF_029955315.1. Classification (NCBI taxonomy): domain Eukaryota; kingdom Metazoa; phylum Arthropoda; class Insecta; order Coleoptera; family Brentidae; genus Cylas; species Cylas formicarius. Next base: position 19,343,344 of record NW_026844319.1, read on the forward strand.
GACGGGCGGATAATGGAATAATAATGGATAATGGAATAAACTTGAACCTTAATATACTTTCTTCTTTTGATCCAATAGGCTCCCTCTCCTTGTTCTACCTTCTCAGTCTATTTGGTCGGCAACCTCGATATTCCTGTTGCCGTGGCCTTAGTACTCTCAAAAAAGAAAAGTCGCCCGCCCACTGTGTCGACCACAGATTTAAGAGGTGCTTGTATTTTAAATCAGCGTCGTCTATGACGTACGTATTTTTATTTCAACGGCGCCTATGATGCAGTACGTTGTCATGTACGTGTTTTTAAATGGGCGTCGTCCGTGACGTACGTACGTTACGTATGCAAGCGGGCGATTGTAAAGTTTGAGGTTATGTGCAGTGGAACTCTTAATTAGTAAATATAGATCTCTTTTGGTTACATTATATGTACATATCATCATTTTCATAAAATAAAAATGCCGAGACCATCGAGCGGAGTCACTGGATCCATTGAACTCATTCGTTTACATTTTATGTTATGCCTATCAATGACTCCATATTGAGAAACATCTATAAGTATGCCCATTATATTTCTTGAACGGGTTGACATATTAATTACTAAATATATGAATGTTTTCTTTGTATGAACAGGAATTGCTTGTAAGTTATTTGCTAATTTACAGTTGGGTGCGTGGCTCTTGCAATCTACAAGATATAGTCAACGAAAAGTCCCGTCAACAAAAATTGAATATAAACTGCCACGCGAATCAGCTTTCGATATATTTTTCGTATTTTTGTTGGTTCAGTAGTCTTGACGAATTGATGCGAATTATATTTTTAACTGCTTATATTCAAATGAAATCCATTTTATTTTTCGGAAGAAAGACAGGCGTGTTTACTCGTACGTCAGACGGCGGTCACTATGGTTTCTGTCGGCAATGCAGCTTGGGTAAGAATTCTTTCGACTAAGTAGCTGCCCATTCCATACAAGCCCACATTCATTCCGCTCTTAATTTGTTAACTAAGAAACCGACTGTTTTTTGGAAATGAATAACCGAAATATTTAAAAAACTGTAAACATTTTCGTTCTTATCCTGTAATATCATATTCATGTTTGTTTTTTCTTTTGCTGTTCTTGGATCCAATTCTCATTGCCGCCATGTCGATATCATCCAGAATGCAAGGCGCACCTCAATCTCGTTACGGCCAACGCGATGTGTTAAGGCGTGCACGTGCGTCCCCACCATGAAGAAATTTTCCGTGCGCGGACAGGCATAGATGCGTTATCAGAGTCTTCGTATTGCCACTGTTGTTATTGGACGAGTGTATCAAGTCGCAAGTAATTTCAATCTCCGTTTTTTCTACTGTAAGTCTGGTGTTATTATAGCAAATGGTAAGTACCTACAGTTTCATTATGGTTTCATATTTTCACAACGATTAAATAAAAAATAACCCAGGTATGAATACTGAGAATATTAAATATTTTCAAAATATCGAGGACTTTCCTATGCGTAGAATTATCCGATATGCGATTTCACATTAAATAAAGCATCACCATTCTGACCCAGTCACTAAATTTAGGATACAACATTTCGTTGGAATTATGAACGTTAAATTATATTCTACAAATTTTAATTTGACCTTTTGATCTTAAGTTTTGACTTATTTTGGGTATTAAGGATTCTGATGTAAAAAAAAAACAAGATTCATTTACCATTTTTTGAGTTTAGCAATAATGATCTATAAAAATTATTGTGGTTTCTTTATAGGATGCTGCTATATTAACGTTTGATGTCAACGAAACTTTTACTTTTGTTTAGTTTGTCAAAATTAAATTTTGTGATACTTTAAATAAACGATTTGGCGTAAATAAATTTTATGCACGTGTCGTTGGGCCGATTTATTTTAAAGAATCCGTGTTACTACTCAACAGTTCACAAAAAAATCTTCTATCAAAGGCCCGGACCACACAATAGCGTTCAGTGCTACGTCCGTCCAAAGTTTACCTTACAGGACACTCAAATTGGGATTTTCAGTTGTGCTCTAGCTTTTAGAGTTGTAGTACGTGTGTGGCACAGTGAAAAAAATGTCTGTGGTCGAAGCGCTTATTGGAGCCATTAGAGCTTTGTTGGCTCTTTTACTGGCTTCTCCTAAAAATGATGGTGTCGCTCAGGGTATGAAAGAATGTACTCAAGCGATAAGAAGAATCCAAAAGGAAATGCGGACTACGAAAACGGTGGGAGAAAAACAACATCTGGTAGCTCAAATGGTCCAAGTTAAATCGTTTCGGAGTCAATTTAAAGGAATGCTGAAGAGAGGTTCCGGAAGTAGACCCGTAACTGCGAGAGATCGCGTTCACTGGGATGATGTTAATTCAACATTTGAATCGCGCATCAGGACTGGCGTCATAACTAACCTTCAACATAAGGACGTGCAGAGTTTCCTCCAAGACTGTTTCGCACTATTTCGACGACGTGTCAACAACGCGCTGAAAACGGACCAGGCCGTTAAGATAAACGCTGTCTTCGGGGGAGAATTTCAAATTCAAAAGGCTGATCAAATCCAGACGGAAATTAAATATTTTACAACTTCGAACGCAGAAATCTATAAAGATACTAATTTACAACGATGGTTTGACAGAAATGTTGTATTACCAATTAAAACCCAATTAGAGGAGTTCCAAGAAAAAGATTCCGGATGGGCTTTGAAGAAAATCCTAAATTTAATGGTTAATGTCAACAAGTTTAATCCACTTCACGCCGGAAGTTACCTGAAGTTACCAGAGTCGATAGCAAGAAAACACGCTTGTATTAACGTGCAAAATTCTGATGAAATGTGCTTTGCCTGGGCCGTGGTTTCTGCTCTGTTTCCTGCTGGATCAAACTGTGGAAAGACTTCGTCTTATCCCTCCCCCCAGTCTGTTTTAAATCTTAAAGGTGTCCAGTTTCCAATGACATTGCGGCAAATTCCAAGATTCGAAGGTCAAAATAATGTTTCGGTGAATGTTTATAGGCTGCTGAAAAAATCGTCAAGTAGGTTTCAAGTTGTTCCTGCTTATCTGACCAAAGATAAAAAGGTCAAACACGTTAACCTACTACAGATACAAAGTCAGTATTTTACCGAAAAAGACCCCATCGATTTTACGCCCGTTACGTACCATTATGTATGGATCAAAAGTATGTCTCGGCTTTTATCATCCCAACTTTCGAAACATGATGGTAGAAAATATTTTTGTGAGCGTTGCTTGCATTATTTTCATTCCGAGGACAAGCTAGCGAAGCACGCTAATGATTGTGAGAAGAGAAACAAAAATTTGGAAATTCCGAGGGTTCCCGAAGAAGGCAAGAATTTTGTGCAATTCAAGGACTTTAAGTACAAAGAGAAGGTTCCTTTTATTGTTTATGCCGACACGGAATGTTTTTTGGTTCCCGAATGTGATAAATCAGCGTCCGACACCGAGAAGTATCAGCGCCATGTTCCTTACTCTCTAGGCTATTATTTTAAATGTTCATATGACGACTCCCTTTCATATTATCGGTCGTACACGGGAGAGGATTGTGCGGAATGGTTCTGCAATGAGATGGAGCAATTAGCTGAGAACATTGAGACGGTATTCTTGTGTGATATATCAATGGATGAACTAACAGCTGGACAAAAAATGGAATTTTACAAGTCTAAATTGTGTCACATCTGCGAGAAGGCGTTTGAAAAAGATGACAAAAAAGTTCGAGACCATTGTCACCTGACTGGGAAATATAGGGGACCCGCACACGAAAATTGTAATCTCCAATTTAGGGATGGCCACACCGTTCCCGTAGTATTTCATAATCTTTCGTTGTATGACGGAAATATAATAATAAAAGCTCTAGCCAAATGTGATGGGTCGATCGACTTGCTACCTGTAAACAAGGAAAAGTATATTTCCTTTACGTGGCACCTAAATGACAACCTGGTGAAATTCCGATTCATCGACAGTTTTCGATTTATGTCGAGTGGCCTGGACAAGCTGGCGGCTAATTTAACGGAATATCCAATACTGGAGCTCGAATTTAGTGAATTGTCGGAGGAGCAAGCCAATAGATTGAAACAAAAAGGCGTTTTCCCCTACGATTATATGAATGGATGGAATACGTTGAAAGAAACTGTTTTGCCTCCTATTTCGGCATTTTATAACATATTGGATGACAAACCGTTGACCAAAAAAGATTACAAACGTGCTCAGGAAGTCTGGGAGAAACTTGGATGTCGAAATTTGCAGGATTATTCTGAACTTTATATGAAGACGGACATCCTGCTCTTGGCAGACGTTTTTGAGAGGTTTCGAGAAACGTCACATAAGACCTATGGACTTGATCCTGCACATGCGTACACACTGCCGGGATACGCGTGGAGCTGCATGTTGTATAAATTGAAGCAAAAACTAGATCTACTCACTGACGTCGACATGATTTTGTTTATCGAGAAAGGAATGCGAGGAGGCCTTAGTCAGTGCTCCAAACGATACGCGGAAGCCAACAACAAATATATGCACAGCTACGATCCCTCCAAAGTTGATAAATACTTGATGTATTTCGACGTCAATAACCAATACGGGTGGGCAATGTCTCAATACCTACCGTACGGAGGTTTTAATTGGTTGGATGAACAGCAAATCGAAAATCTTGACATTTTAAATGTATCCAACGAGTCGGACGTCGGCTACATCTTGGAGGTCGATTTGGAAATACCCAAGGAGTTGCACGACAAATTTGCAGATTTACCTCCATGTCCCGAACATCGCTGCCCTCCAGGATCCGAAAATCAAAAATTACTGACCACCTTATACGACAAGCAGGAGTATGTCATTCACTATCGTAATCTGAAACAGGCGCTACAACTGGGAGCTAAGTTAAGAAAGGTACATCGAGCCATCTCGTTCAGCCAGTCGCCTTGGTTAAAAGCCTATATCGACCTAAACATTGCACTACGTCAGGCTGCCAAAAATGAGTTTGAAAAGAACTTGTTTAAATTGATGATCAATGCTGTGTTTGGAAAAACAATGGAAAACATACGGAACCATTCCAACGTTAACCTTGTGAAAAACTGGAAAGGTCGCTACGGTGCGGAAGCTCTGATTGCCCGACCCGAATTTAAAAGTGCAACTATAATTAGTAAAAATCTCGTTCTTATTGAATTAAAAAAATCTGAAATATATTTTAACAAACCTATCTACGTTGGGATGTCAATTATGGAGATAGCCAAGACAACAATTTATGACTTTCACTACAACTGCATTCAAGAAAGATTTTCCAATTCCCGAGTTTTATATACCGACACGGATTCTCTTGTATACGAGATATTATCCATAGACCCGTACGAGATTTTAAAAAAGGATTGTTTTCGGTATTTTGATACATCGGACTATGCGGAGGATAATCCGTACGGTATACCCACAGTCAATAAAAAGGTTCTGGGTATGATGAAGGATGAGAATAATGGGCGAATTATGTCTCATTTTATCGGACTTAGAGCTAAAATGTACGCCACAAAGCTATATAAGACACCGGAAGAAGAGGAGTCCGCAAAACAAGAATTGATGGCTGCAGAAACAGATCGAGAAGCATTTGAACGTGAATTTAAAAACTTCGGTGTAACGAAGAGGATCAAAGGAGTTAAAAAATCCTTCATCAAAACTAAGATAACTTTTCAAGATTTCGTCGATTGTTTGCAAAATTTCGCTGAAAAAAAGATATCGCAGAATTTAATAAGAGCGAGCAAACTGGAGTTGCACACAGTATCCCAAAGGAAGATCGGGTTAAGTCCTTGCGATGATAAACGTCGCATATCAAAGTCGTCTGTAGAAACGTTACCGTGGGGTCACTATTCGATTATGGAAGAAGAAACTGTCTCCGCTTGATTATAAATGTGTTTTATCGGTTTTTGCTTTGAAATTTCGTTTTTTTTTCCTAAAAAAATCGAATGAGGTGCGCTTAAGGGCTCAGTTCACGTCTGGCAGCCTCGTTAAATTTTTATTTTAAAATTGCATGAAATATTTTGATCTTTTTCATTATATTTTGGGCATATTTAGAATAAAAATGACCGGAAGTCCTTAATATTTTTTTCGCTTATTACCTCCAACTACTTTTATTATATTTTCCACTGTCAATAAACAGTTTGACTCCTGTAAATTTGTTTTTTTTTTTTAATTTTGCAACTAACCAGTACCTATAGTATGTGTCTACCGTTAACAGCAAACAGACGATCGATTTGCAAATGCCTATTTTGAAAAAATTGTTTATCAATCTAGAAGACATGTATTTAAAGATTAAATGTGCTATTTTCAATATATTTAACTTTATCTCGAACCAATTTTGCGATGTCAATGCCTCGCAACCGTAGATAAGAGACTACGGTGCGGTGATATCCTAGTGGGGGGGGGGGGGGGGTGGATCACCTTTGCTTTTAAGGCGCAAAAATATATTTTGCGTGTGGGATGAATAATTTTTGTTGTGTATTTTTTTTTTACCTAATTATGTCATGTGTTTTCATGAAATTCGACATATCTGCGAGATCTGTTTTTACTCTATCCTGTGTACGGCTAAGATTGGACGGGTCCGGGGTTCGATCCTCGGTAGCGAAAAAAAAAAAAAAGAGTCATCATTCTCAATACCTAACACACAATTACCCAATAATTTTAATATGCCCGTTAGACGATTGTGGGAGGGGTTGAGAGGGTTGCGGGAGGGGTGGGGGTTGAGGGAGACGATAGGTTGGTTGGTGCTAAGAGGGTATGGATCGAATGACCTTGGAGCGGACCAATTTTCGCTAATATGGAACCTTAAATTTTCTAATGGGAATTTACATGTAAAAAATGAGAAAATTTATTCTTGAACTGTCACTATATATCTACTATTAAGGACGTTGAAACACTCATGCATGTGTTGCCAATATAAGACAGAATGTAGGAAACTAGAACACACGGTAGAGCCCCTTATTATTTCTCTGAACTCCAACGACTATAGTTCATTTGACTACTCGGAATGTAACTACTAAAATTTACATATTGAGTTGTATTGTAAATAGATTTTTATATATCTATTTTAAGAAAGAATTAATTACATGCAAGAATTTTAATTATCGAATAAGGTTTGATGTCCGGTTTCATGATTGTATTCAGCAACTACTAATGAGTTTATTTGTCGTAGTCTTACGATTTTTTGATGTTCATTTAGCCTAGGTGATATTTTTCTTCCTCTTTATCCAAAGTATCCTTTACTGCATATGCATGGAATGCTGCTACTCCTGTTATCTTAAACGGAATTTTGTCTTTGACGGATCTAAGATGTTGAGAGATAATTGGATAAGTGGTAAATCTGGTTTCATCATATTTCTTAAGAACTTTTGATATGTCGTCAGTGATGTTTTGAATGTAAGAAAGGACCGCAGTAACAGTGTGGGGTTGCGTCAGTACTCATTTTCTTTGGAAATCTGTGGTGAAGTGTATTTTGTGATGGGACGCTTAATATCTCTAATGCGGAAATTATTAGAGAGAGAAGAGCAGGGTTTAGTTTTGCGGCTCTGTAAACAAGAGAGTTAAAAACCGATGACTTTTGAGCCGAATGCTGAATGACAATGTTTTAGCTTTTCTGTAAACACAATAACCCAACGTTAGGTCTGTGTATAGAGTTTTAAGAAAATTTACTAGGGATTCCTGGCGATGAAGCCATATAACAAAAGTATCATCGACGTAGCGTTTCCATAATTTTGGTTTTAGATGGAAGGTGTCGAGACCTTTCTTCTCAAAGGCTTCCATCAATATATTCGCGATGACTGGTGATAGTGGAGAACCCATACCTGCTCCCGACGTTTATCCAAAAATTTGACCGTTATAAGAAAAATATGTTCCAGGCAAGCATTTTTCAATTACGGTGAGAAGGTTTGGTTATTGGAGATGATTACTAGTTTCGAATTTAATGGTAAAACATGTCAGTGTGTATAGAGTTTAAATGGCTAAACTAACCAAAACGTGAGATTTCCATAATTTTGGTTTTAGATGGAAGGAGGATGGCGGGCTATATACTCATAGTTGTTCCTGATATTTGTTCATAAACTTGACCTTTACAAGAAAAATATATTCTGGCGACCGTGACTAACCAATATGGGACTCCGTCATCCGAGACAATGCGTTTAGCTCTGCCCCTCTCAAACAGTATATAAGCAGGTACAGAGTAGAATGCAAAGCATCCGCAGTTAACCTCCAAAAAAACCAACATTAGAAAAACATCCAATACACATTTTGTGAAGATGTACATTATACGATTAGTAACGATCGATATGACACATATAGATCCACGTCTACACTTTGGCTGTTATCCATACATTGAAAAATATTTTCTAGAAGGATATAATATCAATCCTGAAGATATTTTATTTCAATATTTTTGTACCTAACACGTTTTTCCTAAATTTAAAAGGTAGGACGCATATTAGTATTATGAAACGATTTTCATAACATGTTGCTTTGATCATGTAATCTACCAAAGTAACAGCGCGTTAGTGTATACCCATAACAAGATTGTTATAGCTTTATATCTCTTGGTCGGGTGATACCAATGGAGCGCTTGCGCAAAAAGCTCGTACTTTTAAACCGCCAGACCAGACCAACTGCTCACAACCATTTTAAACTACACACTCAAATAAAGGATGCCTCAAAATGAGTTCAAGTACAGTTTCTCGACAGTTATTATTTAATTACTGATTAACTAATTATTTTATTATTTGGTGTTTTTTACAATATTTTATTTATCTTGCACCACTTTTGTTTTATATTCATTAAGTTAAAAAAAACTTGTACGACTGGGAGATTGTTTTTCCTTTCTCGGTCTACCACCATACAATTTCAACCTATCAGCATATTCTATTTGATATTCTGTTTTTTTACTTGCCCCGGATACAAGAATGATGACCATTTGTACGTACCTACATAGTAATTTAAATTTTTATAATAATAGTGTTTAATTTTATAACCATCGATGAGTAAGCACTACACAAATGTTCAGTGAATCAGAGAAAAGTAACGCACACCGGCAATTTTTAGCATATGCTTTTGGTTAGATTAGTTGACGGGGACGTCAGTCATACGAATGTATACCGAATATAACGGAAGAATGTACCGAAGGTGTTATGACTTCATTTATTTAACGAAGATGTTACATGATAGGGGTAACTGTAACTATTAACTAATGGAAATCAGATTCTACTATAGCTACACTTTACGCGAAGACTAGTAGAACCTTACAAACAAACGATTTCCATGTCGGTCGATTATCCAACCGTTCACAGTAAACTGTGAAGTTGAAGAAAAGTAATTCTCTAAACGAAGTTATAAGAACCTCGAGCTTCTCGAAACCCCTTTTTGACGCTCAGAATTAAGTGGTGGTGTTAACGAGCTATTAGTTGCCGCCTTTGCAAACAACCCGATACAGATTTTCTTTTTAAGGAAGGCAACAAATTTGAAGTTCTTTAATTTACTTTTTCGACTGTTCACTTTTTAACCAGACGCTAATATTGTACTGCTTTCACATGTGCACTTTTCCAATGCATCTGATAGCCGCGCCTACATAATCCGATTTGGATCCGATTTGGCCGGTTAGCAAGGCATGCTACACGGAAAAAGGGGAAAAAAACAACAAGATGCAATCATCGCCAGTTGTCACGCGATGTTTAATCATCTCAAAATGGAATTTATCGCCCATTAAATCCGGAATGACGCTCTATGAGGAATGTAGGTAGTTTTAGTGTTTGCCGAGCGAATGGGGTCTTTTGTTTTTTGCTCACCAGCTTGACGCGCTTCCTTGCACGCATCGTACATTCCCTGACGAACTTCCGAATAATCGTCGGCGATGGTTTCTCCGACGGTGACGAAACGTTCGACCGCCAGATTGACAGCTTGACCCACACGAGCCACGGCTGTCGGGCGCAGGGGCGTAGCGCTCCCATGTTCTACAAGGGCAGAGATCTGCAACGATAATTTCAATATGTATCGTAATCGGCATTTTTAAATTAAAAATAATAAATAGTAAAAAAGATAATCACAATAAAATTAAATGGAGGTTAATTGATATTTGACCAACTTTCCTATAGAGACAAGAAGTAGGCCTTAAAAGGTGGAAAATACAAGTTTTTCCACATCTATCTGGAAAAATAAAAAGCGTTTTTGTTTTTAATTGAGCTTTTATATTACAAGGAATCTTTCAAAAGTTCTGGAAATTGTACTACAATCAAACTACGCAGAACTTATAGGCTATTGATACCAGACAAAGCTTGACATACGTCATTATATAATTGTTATATTTTAATAAATTAATATAAGTCAAACTTTCTGACGCTTCGCCAGTCATCCTGATGGCTTCTTCAGAGCTTAACTGAAACTACAGGACGCAGGAGGAATTCAGAAGGTTTGTAATAATATATTATGCAAGTACGGTAAACGGCATTTGACTCACGAGTTTATTTGACACGAGCGGAATTTACCGAACGTGTTGCATACTATACTTTTTCTACGACTGTTAAATTTTGGGTACATTTTAGAAACACAGCATGAATACATTCACTGACATGACCGTCAGAATTGACAAACGTCGAAATTCAAAGCGCGGGAAATATCTCCGAAAACATCCGATGGCTCCCAAACCCGTGCGGTAAAATCCCGCAAAAGTCCGAAGTGGGAAACGAAACTGACGTGGTAAAGTGGCGCTTCCCGCACGCTAGATCAGTGGGTAATTAGGTATTTTACAGACGGGAGTAGAAAATAGTATATTATGCAACAAGTGCGGTAAATGGCATTTGACTCACGAGTTTATTTGACCCGAGCGGAGCGAGTGTTTAATAATCGAATGAGTTAAAAAGTTTACCGAACGTGTTGCATACTATACTTTTTCTACGACCGTTAGTTTTTGCGTACATTTTTGCAAAACACGAATACATTCACTGACAAAGCGCGGGAAATATCTCCGAAAACATCCGATGGCTCCCAAACCCGTGCGGTAAAATCCCGCAAAAGTCCGAAGTGGGAAACGAAACTGACGTGGTAAAGTGGCGCTTCCCGCACGCTAGATCAGTGGGTAATTAGGTATTTTACAGACGGGAGTAGAAAATAGTATATTATGCAACAAGTGCGGTAAATGGCATTTGACTCACGAGTTTATTTGACCCGAGCGGAGCGAGTGTTTAATAATCGAATGAGTTAAAAAGTTTACCGAACGTGTTGCATACTATACTTTTTCTACGACCGTTAGTTTTTGCGTACATTTTTGCAAAACACGAATACATTCACTGACAAAGCGTGGGAAATATCTCCGAAAACATCCGATTGCTCCCAAATCCATGCGGTAAAATCCAGGAAATGTCCAAAGTGACTTGGATTCATGGGACTGAAACTGACGTGGTAAAGTGACGCTTCCCGTACGCTAGATCGGTGTGTAATTGGAAATTTTAGAGACGGGAGTAGAAAAATAGTATTAAAGTAGCCTTTGGAAGTTTCTATGAAAACTTAAGTCTTGACGTGTTTATGCAACTATTTACTGCAAGATTGTACAGTTTATTTAGATGTACGGCTGATGAAGACGCGCCCACCTTATTCCCCAGATCTTAATCATCATTTGTTCGCAGGTTTGAAAAAAAACCATTCGTGGTTGAGGAGACATCTACAAAATTCTTTCAAGACGGCTTATGAAAATTGTTTATAGTTGGGATAAATGCATTCAGTTAAATTTATTTACGTTAAAAAATTACATTGTAGTATTGACGAAAATTAAGAAAATAATAAAAATTATAGCAAAATTCCCAGAACTTTGGACACATCCCTCATATAAGTTTACAAGTATAAGGGTAAATTTATGTAGGAAAATAAATAGCTTCGTAATGTTGTTGAGTGATTTGCTACGAACTTATATGAAGTCTGTTTTTCAATGGTGCCGAATAATATAGCGGAGGATTCTAGTCAGTATGATAAAATTTAAGGGTCGCCCGTGAACCACAAAGTCAAGCAATGAAATTGTTGATGAACAGAATACTTGAAAGTAAGGGGTGTATATGTAAAAGTAGTCTAGCGACGTCAAATCGCGCGATCTTGCAAGCAGATTCATGGGTTCGAAATGTGAAACTTTGCGGTTACCACCAAACGTTTTCTTCAATAGCCCACAAAACACACCAAAGTTAGTTTTTCTGGATGTGAAGGTGGTTCAACATACACTTGGAAAATATCATCACTGCAGATACGGCAGTTTATTATGTATCCGTTCAACCAAAAGTGAGCAACGGTAATCTTGTTTTCGGCACATTCATCGAATCAACGTCTTGTTAGGGATCGGGTAACTTCAATTCTTAGACGAGTTGGATTTTGCCAGCACGCAAAATTTTCCATAAAGGGGATGGACACATATCCACTTCCTCTGCACGATGGCGCCAAGCACTATAGCAGCACTGACATTTTCTGTACGCACTGTACGACGTCTCTGTGGATGCGTATTATCATTTAGAGTAAATGTGGTGTGAAAACATTCCATAGTTGATCCAATTAATTGCTCTGATGGATGATTATGTTGATCGTAAAATCAAACTAAATTTCCACAATTTGAAAGCGTTGTTCAGGCGTCAGTCCATTTCATGTTGAAATGCCAAATCAAACTGAACATAAATCACTTGACAGCTGACAAAATGGCGGCCAGTTAAGAAAGTGTTGTCAATTTAGAGTTCCATACACCTAAAAAAACACCCTTTACAAAGCAGTGCGTGATGTTGGTTCAGAATCAACCATGACTTATGTATTTTCGACTTCTTGGTGTGGCCTATAATTAAGCCTGCAGGTGGGTAGATGTAGGTACTAAAATAAAAAAATATGCCTGCAAAATGTATGATTTTAAGATGTCAGCTTCGTAGTGAGCCACGTAAATTTCCGATACTTAAGTTGCGGGTTTGAGAGCAATCGGTAGATTTTAGCTACTGATGGTATTTTGACGTTTTGATGGCCGTGTCATACGTAACTCACTGAAAATGATACTAGTGCTGTTTTACAGAATTGTAACCAAAAATTAATGGTAGTAGAAAAAGTATAGTATGCAACACGTTCATAAACTTCATGGAGATGTGGCAACATGCAAGACATAAAGTCACTTCTTATTGCAACGTTGTTAAGACAACCCGGCATTTAAGTCCCCCTGAAGGTAGTGTGCGATAAGGCTAATAGATTATCTAAAGATTGTGATGTGGTGTGAACTGAAAACGCTATAATAATTTTTATTAATAAGGGTAAAGAATAAAATCCGTTACATTTTAAAGAAAGCTCAAGGAAGGCAAGGTCCTGATTTGCACCAGACGATTGTTTTGACGGTTCCGATACAAATTCGATCACCAGTTGTCTAGACTGTCATTAAACGAGAATTAATAACAATCATCGGACTTCCGATACCATGCCGAAATAACTAATGATATTACAGTTCGATGAAATAGGCAATGAAACTGATTGATCCCGCTTTTAATCAAATTTGTTACAGAATTTGTTTACGTTGCTTTGAATGGAATTGATAGCGTTGGATGCACCGTCAAAATTTATCCGATTTTTATTTAAATGAAAATATTTGTGCAACTTTTTGGCATCAAATATAGTTCGCATTGTTTCTAAAATTAAATTTGTCTACTACCTACGCTAAAATAACTGGTCAAGCTTGCGGAAAATGGCACTTTTATACGTCAGTTCGATTTTTTCGGAAGATTGTGAACGGCTACGTCACGGCTCAGTAAATCTATTTATAAAAATGTGCCAACAAACTAATGGTCGTGTAAAAAGTATAATAAGCGAACAAGCAGATAAACTTCTTCGGCTCGTGAAAAATTAAACTCGTGACTAAAGTGGCTTTATTTAAACTTGTTGCATAATATAGTATTTACATCTCATATGCGCGCTTTTCTGGGCTTATTTGTGGCTAAACTACATAAATTAACAATTGAATTACAATGAGGATTATTGTACACCATTTGGAAATGGATAAATAAAATAATCTAAAAGTGAATAATGATCTTAGATGAATCAATCTGCATATGTATATGTAAGTAAAGTGGGGTAGTGCGTCCTCCTGAGGACTCAGCTTTACATCAAGCTTAGTAACTCCATGTAATCGATGACAGCTCCAAGAGCATCACGTCTAAACGGGTCGTTAGGACACACAGAATATGTCCCACAGCCCCATCTTCATGTTCCTACTCAGGAATTGTTTGGCTGCTATTTCGTTTGGATAACCAATACTTTTCTTTTTTATTTCATTGTTCGTTAAAACGATAGCAGGGTTGGGCCCGATAAAGTTTACTCCGGCAGCCCTCCTGGGCCAGGGTGTTACCGACATTATTTTCAACTATCCAACTAAGACCTTATTGTCCACTGATGTATCAACGAGGATACTGCAACATTCTAGTGCTAGTTCTGACTTGAAATATGAAGTACCAGAACTGCCTGTCTGGTATCTCATTCAGTTTTACCGGTAGCAGCAATGCCAGCGAGCGTCGCCTGGAACAAACTGAATATCTTATATCCGTTATAATGTTAAGGGATTTAGGGTACTTTCGGCATCCTGATCCTCTTTTACTCTTTTGAACCATGGGAGTAGACGTCTATCTTGTTGAGGTGCATATTCCCTCTGGCGTTGGTCGTGTAAAGCTTGTGGATTATAAATTTTCGCCTCCAATAGTGCAACTGCGCTAGACCACCTCTCCCATATGTATATCGAGAGATGTGAGAATTACCTTCAGAAAGAACCTTGGTTAGTGTGGGTTTCATGGGCCTTGTAATAGTCAGGCACACTATCCATATGGCAACCCTGTTGATACTCGCCACAAATAGAGGCAACATTAAATAAAATAGCATAACCACGCAGTAGCCGTTTATTGATATTTTATTAAAAAAGCGACCGCATCGAACGCCATATTACTATTTGAAAAGGTGTTGCAAATGATTCACGCATTCAAAATAGACGTTGGGTATTTGTTGATGTTGGTAACGAAAATATCTGTGTTATCAGAATAGGTAGGACCTCTGTGACCTCAATTGAAGATAGGTGGGTCAAGTGGAAAAATAAAATTGTTGTTTACGTCCATTTTTCAAAGAAACTTCCACAGACTACTGTAACACTTTTTATAAACCTTCTGGATTCTGCGTCGGTTTTTGTTGAGTCGAACTAGCTAACGTTTCGCCAATCATCCTGATGGTTTCTTCAGAACTTGACTGAAACTGGCTCGCATTTTACTTTGTACCTGCTTTTACATTGTTGTTATACGACAAAGCTTTAAATCTCCGTTAATCCTTCCAGCCAGAATCATACTAGAGAAACCATCAAAATCTTCTCAACTACCAAACATAAACATAAATGTATCATCGGAAAAATCAGTTCTTTCAAAAGGTTCTAACTTTGTCCTTGCCTACGTATTATCCCAAAGGAGGAAATCATTTCAAAGGACAAAATAATGCAATTCGATTTGAAACCGCAAAAATCCTAAAAAAATCAAAACCTAATCTAATATTGCAAAACCTGAACGCATTGGCCTAAAATCTCTAAAATCTAATCCCGTAATTCTAAAAGCAGGTAGAGGAACTGCTACGGTGGTCATCAACACAAATGAATATCAGGAAAACATTCAGACGTCAACTTAAAAAAGATCCTACGTCATCTATGAAATACAACCTTAAATCTATCATTATCTATGTTTAAGACTACGTGAAAAAACCTGTCACCCCTCATGACTCTAAAATTCCTAGTCTCTACGGACTCCCAAAGATTCATAAACCAGGATTACCCCTTCGACCTATTGTCAGCACCAACATATTCCCTAGTAAAATATCTAGCTTTCTTATTAAAACCATTTACAGGGAAAACTGACAGTTTCGTACCAAAACATCACTGACCACATTTCAAAAGTTCTAAAGAAGTATAACGTCAAAACCAGATTTACCATTTGTCCAAAAATCTCTCAACATTTTCGGTTCGTCAAAGACAAAATTTGAAATGCCAGGAGTTACAGCATTCCATGCATATGCGGCAAAGAATACATTGCAGAGACCGGACGAAAAATATCAACTAGGCTCAAAGAACATGAAAGAGCCTTAAGACTAAGACAAATAAACTCATCAGCAGTTGCCGAACACAATCACGAAATCGAATATAAAATTTTATTCGGTAAAACTAAAATTCTTGCATGTAATCTTGCAACCTAACAATCTTAACCGCGACTCATTTAGCTCTCAAATAATATAAAAGCAGATACAGAGTAAAATGCGAGCCATTTTTAGTCAAACTCTGAAGAAGCCAATAGGATGATTGGTGATACGTTAGCTAGCTCAATTCAACAAAAACCATAGCAGGAGGAATCCAGAAGTTTTATAAAAAGTGTTGTTTACGTCTTTTGTTTCCTTGATTAGGCCCGGAACTTTTCAAATTACCGTAATATTTCGGGATATCTTTAACTTAACTCTGTTCGCAGATGTTCCATTGAATTCGGCCGGAGATGCCATTAATAGCACTTGTCACCGCCATGTCCGATGTCAATTGACGCGGCGGCGGGCAGCGAAATCTCAAAGTGGATATTAATTCCGGAAACTGACGGCGACGACGACGTCGTTCGTCGGACGCCATAAATCTTACGCAGACGTTCTCATATTGCCCGTATAGGGTGTGGACCGGCATAATCCTCATTCTGTAACGACCTCTTTCGATTATTTATTGCGAAGTTTTTACATCGAAAAACTCGGGATTATATTTTAAGAAGCGTTTTAAATATTTGCCGTCCAGCGACACGTTTCATTCCGAACAAGGAAGGGAATTGCTTAAACGAGCAGCAAAAACCTACATCATTTTTTTAGAAATTGTATTTGTCTCAAAATATACAAGGTAAAGTGCGCCGAACGATGTACCGTTTTTTAGCCGACTTTTATATATTAAGATTAGGGAAATTTTCTTTGACTAAACTGTTATATTAATTTATATTAATGTGCTTCTTATAAATCTTCTTAAAACAGTCCCTATTTGAGGAAGCTCGATTTCAAGTTGAATTTGGCCATCTATTAAAACACATCGCTTAAACTGATTTCCAATTTAAGGGTTTATTATAATGACTGTAATTCAATTGTTTTTCAAGACTCAGTGTGCCATTTTTATTGAGGTTCCATATACATCATATATATAGATCCGCCAAGAAAGGATGGACTGATGGTAACAACAGTTCCGCGGGGCATAACGCTTTGTTGCTTTCTGTAAGAGATATCAAAGAAGTAAAGGTTGATTACCACGAAATTATGAAAGCAGATATCTTTGAAAAACGGTTTTCCGAAAAATTGCTTACCAATATTCCACCAAACAGTGTTGTCGTGATGGACAACACCAGCTACCATGTTGCACAAGAGGAACAAATGCCGAATTTATCATCGACTAAAGAAGTCATTCAACATTTTTTGCTTGAAAATTCCTACACAAAGAAGCAGTAATTGGAAATTCTGAAGACGGGAACGTTTGATAAGAAGTATAATGTGAAGAAGTTGGCCATGGAGCAGGGATTCAAAGAACTGATATAGAGACAGCTGAAACCCAGTTTAAGATCAAACAACACCTCGCCGAAATTTACTTCTGAGGCAATAGAATTAATTAGAAGTGAAGTAGAAAAAATATCTGCCTCCAGTTGGAAAAAATGTGTAGAATAACTTTTTTTATAAATATTCTAACATTTGATCCTTCATTTATATTTATAATAAACATTTTAAAGTAAGAATAGTTTTTTCACTGCATGGACTAATAATCTCACCGATGAGAGTATGTACGAAATACCGAAGTACAGTTCTGAAACGCCATTGTGATACAAAGGAAAATCAAAGCGAGGAAGGGCCTGCGGTTAGACCTTCATAAAGATTTACCAAAGCTAAATACCGGATTATGTCGTAAAAACGGTATATCGTTGTAGACTTTTAAAAACAGCAAAATATCTCGAAACCCCAATTAAATTTTGATATTCCGTTCTTATGTTTCTTACAAAGGTGAATTTGTGTATATGGATGGATGGATGAACGGATAAACAGATTTCGTAGATCATATTTACTGCTATTACCTGTGACAATGTTTTGAGTAAAATTGCTTGTGTTGGATGCACTGTCTAGATTTGATGTAGAACAAACTAAACTATGTTTGGTTCGGTTTAGCGAAGACTGCCTCATAAGGCCACATTGCCGCTATTTTAGAAACACCAATGGTGGAAGAAAAAGTATGCGAGTTCTTCGGTCACTCGTTTAACAAACACTTCCTGCACAACGTTTCGCTCGAAACCAATCAAACTCGTGACTAAATGGGAGTTAATCAAACTTGTAGCACAAATATACTATTTTTACCCCAAACTTCTTGAATGCAATATGTTAGTTGAATTAGGATATATATTTTAATAAGCTATTAGATTATATAGAGAAAGAAATGTTCTTCCAGATTAAATTTCATATACTAATCAGTACGCCGAAATAATCAATAATCAATAACCATCACGAGTGGACTGAGGGAGAGGAATGGCGATTTTCATATCGATTTTTTCAAATATAATATATAATATAACCAAAACCGTAAATACAAAAATTGTAGCTCTTGGTGTGGCCTATAATACCGTTTAAACCAATTAGCCATTTTTTCTACAAATTTTGATTAACGGCAAATAATTGACTCTGGAAAAGAACAATTTTTAGGGTCTTTAATATTTTTGTCTACAACTGAAAAACCCTGTATATAATGGTTGGTATAAAAGTGATAGTACCCGATTGTACGCGTCTCTTGGTCAATAGTATATTATGCCACAAGTGCGGTAAACGGCATTTGACTCACGAGTTTATTTGACACGAGCGGAGCGAGTGTTAAATAAACGAGTTTTTGCGTACATTTTCGCAAAACACGAATACATTCACTGACATGACTATCAGAATTGACAAACGTCAAAATTCAAAGCGTGGGAAATATCTCCGAAAACATCCGATTGCTCTCAAACCCGTGCGGTAAAATCCCGGAAATGTCCGAAGTGGCTCGGATCCGTGGGAAACGAGCCTGACGTGGTAAAGTGACGCTTCCCGCACGCTAGATCGGTGCGTAATTAGGTATTTTACAGACGGGAGTAGAAAAAGAATTTTGCCGATAAGGTAAATAGTTTTGGAGAAAATATAAATATAATAAATAACCCAAAAAAAATTTTTTTTTTAATAGACTTCGTGATATTCGGTGGCGCCCAATTTTAACAATATAAATTGAAGTCTGAACTTTTATCTCTCTGCTAAGTTTGAAGTCGATAGCTTCAAATTTAAGACACTTGCTACATTTCTTAATATAGCACCTTGTACAATAGGTGAAAAGCTTAAATATAAACATTTTAGCTGTCCATACGACGATGTAAAAGAAACTGTTAACTGAAGCACAGCCTTCTAGTTATCGTCAATTGCCATTATAAGAGGACCCAAATTTTCAGTTTTTTGCTAATACCGGGCACACTCTGTATAAATAAACGTTTTAGCACCTAATCTCGTGGATATTTTGGTTTAAGAAATTTCTCGATTGCATGAATCGTTTTCGAAAATTAACGGTTTTCTTGGACTCTTGTAAACGCGTTTTTTTTAAATACTTCCCGGTCCCCCAGCCCCCTCCAGTTTTAATATGTTCCGTCACAGGGCTAAGCTGCATATACGTGCCAAATTTGAAGTCGATTGCTGCAAATTTGGGATACTTATCGTGTTTCATAGCTATGTCCCGAAAACAGTGGAAAATTGAATAAAAAAGATGGCCGCCAAGGTTTGACCGCGACCATTTTCACTCATGTTGTACACGCCTAGACTGTTGAAAACGGGCAAAAATTGAACCGTCTAGCTGAAACCGCTGGGAAGTTATGGTCGAACATACAGAGAAACGGCGGTCCCCTAGGACCAACCGTTACAGAGAATTTAGTGAGCAGCGCGAATAATTACATAAATCATCCCCAGTATCAGCGCCTCTAACTTACGAAAAAAGACTTTCTTTATTTAAAATGTGCTTTTGTCAAGGTTAAATAGATGGTCACTTTTAAATTAAATCGAAATAGGCAAAAACTAAGATAATCGATAAAATATGATGGAAACCAAACTTTGCAACTTTGCTAACATCGATCGATAAGCCAGTTTAGTAAATCCGATCGTCTGAAACACCCTGTATATCCAAAACTTGCACAGCCGCAAACTCGTCAGAATCGAAACGAAAGTTGCCCAAGTACCTTTCCACGTAAGTTTTAAAAACTTTGCTCTTTGAAACTAGGCCAAGTCCCACTCTTGTAAATTTTACCCCATTCGCATAACTCTTGATAAACGGAAACCGATTAGCTTATTTTGGAAATTTTAAATAAAAAAAAGTGGCAGCATGCCATTTGGTGGCAAAAGCGATACGACAAGATTTATACTCACCATTTTTTTCTGTTTGCGGGGTCTTTGTTTCGCGTCGGCCATTGTTTCCGATGTAATTAACGCAAATTCGTCCGCGTAAAGTCGAAATCGGGAAACAAAAGGCCGTCGTAGTTGTGTTCGTGATTCCTTTATTGAGGAATGTTTGGCGATAGCGTCAATGGCGGATAAAACGCCTCTGCTTTTTGTTTTGTCTCATACGCATTCCCTCCCATAATTGATGACAGTGACGTAGTTCAAGTTAAATTAAATTCGATTGGTTGGATAGGATAGAATAGAATTTTTTTATAGCGCTGTTTATCTTAAAGATGTTATTTTATTAATGTACATGCCTATGATATGTTCGTTCTGTGTTAGGCATAATGAATTGATATCTAGGAAATTAAATGTGAACAGAGTTGGCGCAGGAGCTTATACGCAGTTTGGTTGTATTGGTCGTAGTGCTACAGTGTTCGCGGTTGTTATCTTCGTTGTTGCGTATTTCGAGTGTTCTAGAACGGATAAATATGGAAAGAAGACATTGGGTAAACCATCCAAATAGCTTTTGTTATATCTGTACAAGTTATGTGGTAGTAAAGCAAAGGCAAACTATAACTTCTTTTGGGGAAAATGTATACCACGCTTATTTTGGTATAAAAATTGGCAACCAAGAGAAGTCCTGGGTTCCTCATGCTGTTTATGCGTTGAAACATTAAGAAATTGGCAAAAAGTTAGGAAGGAATGTTTAAGCTTTGGTGATTCTATGGTATGGCGAGAGTTATCATTGTTACTTTTGTTAGTGTAATGTTCAAGCATTCAACAGAAAAAATAAGAAACAAATTGTGTATCCCAATCTTGACTCTGTTATTCGGCCAGTTCCTCCTGGACCATATGTACCGTTAGAATCAGAGGAATGTAACTCCGTCCCAGATGACTCAGATTTCACACCAAATTTCAAAGAGTCCGAAGTGTTTAACCGGATCGAATTAAATTTGCACCTTCCAATGGATGCATCCGAATTGTTAGCGTTCAGACTGCTCTTTATTGACTCAAGTAAGCGTAGTTTAACTGGCCTCGGTTCCCGTTACACACTCGGTACATTTAAAAGAAAAATAATAATATTTGAAAATAAAGTACCAAAAACATCAGTAGATGCTTTGGTGACCTTAGAGTGTTGTGCTTACTCCTAGGACAACAGGGGGGGTTATACAAAATTTCCATGCTTTATTTGTGAGCGGGATAGTGGGGCAAGATTCAAATAGAATGGCCTTCTAGAACAAGCCTTACACCTGGTAGCACAAACGTATTAAGAGATAGCTTAGCTGACTCCAAAAAAGTTTTACTGCCTCCTCTTTATATGCTCTCCTCTTCTTGTTGCGCCGCAAATAAAAATATTATGCAAAAACAAGGATTTTCAAAACACCAATGTCGGGTTTCATTTAAAGAAGAAAATTTTCCTGGTAACTCTAAGGACGAATACAACGAAGGTACTGTTCAAAATTTGTTGCAACATTTTCATCGTCTAGGTTGTAATACGAGTTTGAAAGTGCATTTCCTGTTTTCACACTTGAACTATTTTCCTGAAAATCTTGGATGAGTTAGTGAAGAACAGGGAGAGAGGTTTCATCAGGAAATGGAACGACAATACCAAGGCAGATGGAGCATAACGATGATGGCGGACTACTGCTGGATGTTAAAACAAGATGATATTTCCTTAAAAGCACACAGCCGAATGTCCAGACGACGCAGATTTATGGCAAAAAAAAACATGAAGATTTCACTCCAAAAAGTGTGAGTAAAGTTTTTTTTTTACTTTTTTTTTAACTAGGATTCCACTTTTTTACTAAAAAAAAAAACATTTCAAAAATATCTTTTTTTTTCTTTAATATTTGCAAATAAACTTTACGTGACACAATTAAATGCATAGAATTTTTGAAATCAGCCAACCAAAATTATATAATATCACTTTTAAAAATAAAAACATCTGTCAAAAAGTTTAATTTTGTGTTATTACCCTTACAGATGGGACACATTGGTTTAAACCGCATCAAAAGCTAAATTTTTTGTATTTAAAGTTTTATACAGGAATGAGGGAATTATTTGGAACAAATCCCGTTGGAATTCGTTATTTCTGGTACTAATGTACTTTACTTTACTCGCTCATCATCCCGCGGATAGTGCACAATTTTACTGCAATTTGGTAGTTAATATTAAATAAATTGATAAAATCAAATTGAGAACAAAAACAAAATTCAAATTTGTTTATTTAACTATGGCCTTTTCTTCTTTATCTCATTATTATTTTTATATATGGCTACTTCAAGCTTAAACAAATTTAATTTAAAAAAAAAGTTATTTCTTTTCGTTATTTCTGTTATGAAATGTTTTTAAAAGAATTTACAATTAGCAAAAAAGGTTATTTACATTAGCAGTAACTAATACCTACTACTGTTCACTTATATTTAGTAACTTAATGGGAATTATTTTTACCCCTACCTTGAAATGAGGTCAGAGTTTACTCTTAATTCAACTTGAAAACATTGTCGAACTTTCGACAGGGTAGTGGATTTTTCTCTGATCGTAGGCTTAGCAAAGTTTGTATACAGCACAAAATTAAACCACTTTTAGAAGTAAATCACCTTTGTTACAGTGCATACGTAACAAAGAATCACGCGCCGCGTTTCAAAACGCAAAGCTTTTGTGGCCGCTTTCCATTCCATATAAAAGCAGAACGGATTAACCGGAATTTATGAGTTAAAGATTAGCCAAATAAACCGAATCCCGTTACGCTTTAATCTTTATGATTGATGGCCCCGTTTACTGAGCTTTAAAAATGCTTGTTACAAAAGAGGGGCACTTTGGGGACACTCCTTACTTTTAGATTCATTTTTCGACAGTTTGCAGTTACCCGCCATTATTACAAAGCATGCAACAAAGACATGTTGGAGTTTTTTTGGTGGGATATGTATTTTTTTTATTTAAAAAATGTTAATATATACCCATATTCCAAAACGGAGAGATCAAAAAGAAGGAGAGGGATCAAAACGTTTGTAATAAACCTTACTAATAATAATATATTTTCTTGTATCTTTATTATTTTCAGCGGTCCA
This sequence comes from Cylas formicarius, assembly GCF_029955315.1. NCBI lineage: Eukaryota > Metazoa > Arthropoda > Insecta > Coleoptera > Brentidae > Cylas > Cylas formicarius. Next base: position 19,366,868 of record NW_026844319.1, read on the forward strand.
TATTTATATTTTTTACTACTCAGGATGGTGTTGCAACAATGAGTAACTGCAACTGAGTGTTTATTTAGATTTTCGCTTGTTGCATAATAGTTTTAAATTAGTTTCCAACTAATTCCTACGGTTTCGAACTCTAATTTAAGATTAATGTAAGCTTATAAGTGGATGTTTGAGCGACGTTGGCACTTGTGCGGACTCGATACTCAAAGAATCTAAAACAAAGCCTTAGTTATATGCATATGTTACTCTCGATGCGGATTTTGCTTATGTGCATTTCTAAAGCGACTAGTACTAGTACTTATTCATGTCATTTTAGTATGATCATTATAGTATGGTTCGTCAGGGTTGCACACGACTACTACTAGAGCGCCAAATCTTTCTTCAAATCTTCAAATTTTGATTCAGGGGTAAAAAATAAAATTCTACGATTTGTAATGAATTCAGTTTTCTGTGCAGCTTACTATTCCGTAGGGACTAGCCTTGGTGCACTATAGCTACTGTTTTTAGTGCAGTTCATTATTTTCTCTGTGCAAATCTCAATCACAATTCACTACTTTCGCTGGTGATAAAATCACCAAGATCAAGAATAAAGTTTTCACTATGCAAAAGAGAGAAAACTCAGTCAAAGGACTTGCGTAGCTTACTATTGCTCGGTATCCCACAGGGAATTGTCTTGTGGCCCTATAAGTCCTGTTCTAGTGTATTTCACCATTTCCTCTGTGCACACTTTAATAAAAATTCTGCTGTCATTGATGGAGAAATCAAGGATAAAGTTGTGACTGACGCCGAAGGGAAAAGAGAGAAAATTCAGTCAAAAGACTTACTCAGCTTATGATTGCTCGGCATGCCGCAGAGATTAGCCTTGGGGCCTTATACCTATACTGTTACCACTGTTCTACTGTTATCATTTCCTTTGTGCAGACCTCAATCAAAATTCATTGCTGTCATTAAGGATAAAGTTCTTACTGACGCCGAAGGGAAAACAGAGAAAACTAAATCAAAGGATTTGATGTATGCAAAGAGTCCCTCCACCCTTAGTTTTCATAATTTTTAATTAAAGCGTAGACATTTAATTTATTTAATTAATCTTGAGGGTTTAGTTGTGTTGCCTTCCACTCCACGATATATCATGAGCCAACTCAGTGAACAGGTTGTTATCCTACCGGAGCAAAGCTGTGTTAAATCTTGTTGAATTATATTATCGTTTACTGTGCGCCATCTAGTGAAACAACCACAGACGTAACAATTTTAATACATGGATTATACTATAAATCCAATCTATCAATGTTCATCAATTAAGATTTTCCACTAAGTTTTATTATTGAACCCCGCTTTTTCAAGAAGTCTTCGCTTCCATATTCTAAGATTAGTCAATACCGTTAGTTCCTAGATGTAAAGAAATCAAGTGGGAAAAACATCACCATCATCCCAAAGACAGTGACAAAGGCGAAGACTTGCATTAGTTTTAAGGAAAAGTTAGTGGATTGATTCTTAAAAGTTTGTTTTGTTTGTTGGATAGACACTAAGGAGGAAAAGAGGAAATGGGTAAGAGTAGAACCATGGTGAAGTGAAAATAACAATTGCCACACAGATAGACACACAGTTTTGTGCCATTCCGGCGGAATGGAAGTTACTAGCGTCAAAATAATCTATTTTATTGTTTATTAATATTATTTTTGTTTGTTTCCGAGTCATCCTGGACTCCAAATCTCAATGAAAGTGAATTGAACCGGTATAACATCATCTGCAACGTTCGCGGGAAAAATCAATGGAGCTTGTAACATACAGGATGCCCACGGAATCCGTGACACGAATTAATTCAGCGTAAAGCCGATGTAGCAGAACGTAAAGCCCGTCTAACTAACCGTAACACTGGCCTAACATCGACAAACGAACGAGGCTCATTCATATTTACCTTCCCATTCATGCTTCGATTGGACAGACACGACCTGGACAGGCTCATCTTTAGTCTTTGTTCGGTTTGGTTTAGTTTACGCGATATTCTTAGACACTAATCACATGGTATTTAAACCGGAACTATGTCTAGGATATGTCTCTAATAAAATCGAAGGGTAACTAAAAATATCTCGATATGTCCAACTATTAATATATTATTAGTCTATGTATCACAACGTTGTTTAGGTACGTATTGGAGTGATGACGTCTTACGGTTGTAGAAGGGGATCGAAAAAGCTGGGAGCTTGTCGGGCTTCGCGCGCGGGGGGAAATCTGTTGCTCTACACACACCGCTACGTCACCAGCTAACCTCCGTGTAGTCGTCGAAAATTGCCTCGAGGTAAAAAGAATTATTGTACGGTTTATTGTTAACGGGTGCGATTCACACGCGGAGGTTCTCGCGCCGCTTCCCCTAATAATTGTTCATTGAGCCCGCGGCTTGAACGTGTCGGAAAGGGGAGCTGCGTTTCGATTTGATCCGCCAGACAGCGCGGCTCCAGGAAGACTGTATAATCCTGCAGTGGCACTCGAGTCCGGGACTCCTACGAGTGCCAATCGATCCGCGGGAGTTCGCGCCAATATTTCGCGCAGGCGCATTACGCGAGGGACGGTGCCCGAGCTCGTGGACCGCCAGTTTGTAGACGGCCGCCCGCGAAATGCGACTAAGGCCAGGGTAATGTCAAACTTCGACACGAACTTGAAAACCGACCTGTTCTGGGTGCTAGAGCGTTTTTACTCGCTAAGAATAAAATTTGATTTTGCCGTAAAATGCTGGTTTTAACCCATATTATCATAAGCATAAAAAAATTTAAAAAATACTGTTTTGCTCTGAAATTATTTATTTTATTGCATACATTACAAGTGTAAAAAAAAACTCGAAACATACAAAAAAATACTGGTACGTAAACGAACCACATTAAATAATGTTTTGGGGCAAATAAGATGTAACATATAATTTATACATAAATATACTAAATAAATTTCAAATTCGACAGAAAACAACTAAAAGTAAATTGTTTTCCAAATAGAACCTGATACAAAAAAATGCATAATATGGTGCGTGAGCGCACCACCGGTAACACCCGGTTTCATTTTTGGTGATATTTTATAAAGCATGAACTATGTAAATGCACATTACACTTATTACAAACGTACATTGTGTGACTGTGGCAGATTCTACATCTCCTTCGGGCTTTATTAGCGTGAACAATCATGAGGTGACCTTGATTATCATAACGCACTTCATCTATGGCAGGTGCAAGATTTCTTTGAGTAATTGTTTTATCAGTTTTTAAAAGTTGCAAAGCAATGTAAAACCAAATTAATCACTTCGTCATCAAAAAACATAAAAAAATATTTCAGGCGGAGTTTTTCCAGAAAGCCTATTTTTTAGTTCCTCAAATGATCTAAATTCATCGGATATAGGTGTGTGAGTGTACTGAATCTGACCTTTCTTCCGTTTGACAGTAGAAGCAAGCCTGTCGTTTGCAGAAAGCATACGTCTTCTTTTGAATTCCAGGGTTTCATCATCTGATGAGTCCCATTCAGGTTCAGTAGTTGATGAATTACAGGACTGTTCAAGGGCAGCTGTATCATTCAGTGTATGTAACTCGAAAGTTCCAATTATACCAATTTGTTCCCCAAACTCTTGTAGATTTATGTTATCGTTCGTATCTTCTCCGTCAGTCAAGGTATCCACGTCGGGTGAAATACGGAGCTCGTCAATCTGTTGTGTAAATATTTTTTCACGTTATTTTAAGCACAAATTTACAAGGAATGGAATGCTACAATACATAAGAATACTTAAATCCAAATAATACTTACGGGTTTCAATGTTATTGTCCTCATCCATCACGATCTCCTCCATAGCCGCCTTTAACTCCTTTTGAGTCAAATACCTCGGAAATGCCATATTTTACGAACTGTAACGTTCACTGCACAAGGCACAAACTAATACTAAAGAACACGCTAATTGTTGGATGTTTATTCTAGATGCGCTGACTTGTCTAGACTTGCAATAACAAAGTTTGTTTCACAGATAAAACCAGTGGTTCATTCACGCAAAAAATAAAGCATAATCTACATGTTATAGACTTAACAAAAATGGCAATACAAATACAAAATATTTTGGATTTACTTGAAAATGTGATACAAATTTATGTTTATGTGTTAATTTTTGAAGTCATATATAAGATCTTTCCTTTACACATAAATTAGCGATTTCTACGGTTTTATGTCCTTTAGTAGTGATAATAATAAAATTTCGAAATGGATGTGCAAAAATATTTTCTGGATGTGACAAAAAAAATCATAGAATAGGCACCACTGGGACAAAATGGGTTAATATTCACTTTGATTTTAATTCATTTTAAGAACGACATTTTTTAAATTCATCTATACGTCAGGGGTAAATCATTGGGATATTTTAGTATATGGTATAACGCAAACTATATCCTGTTGCCTTTTGACAGACACCACTGTTACACACTATTGTTAGTGGGTAAATTCATCAAGAAATAATTTATTTATACTTAGCACATAGATAGATACATAGATTCTTCATTTCACTGTGTTAACGTACAAAATATATTTTCAAAACATCCAAGTACAAAAAATGTATACGGTTAGATGAAATGGGTATAAGAACGTAATAACATAACATACAAATCAAACAGGAAATCAAATAGTGGCCGTTATCAAGAATCAAACAATATCCTTTCTCACTTGTCTGTATTGTATTGCATTCCTCTCCAGAATAAAGACAATGTTCCGTAAACAATGGTTTTATATTGGCTTTAAAATTTTTTAATGGAAAATTTGTTACTTGATTTGGATTTATGTTTTTAGTTTATTTTTACTTCGATAATAATAATTTGGGGACGAAGTGCGATATCCATGATTATCTAGTGAAGTGGTAACAGATTTTTCGAGTTATGAATTTCTAAAATTGTATGACCGATTGCAATGGTATAACCCTAAGTTTCTGAAACAGAGGTCGCCAATGGTACCTATATCCCGCGTTGGATATAATTCTAATCGCCCTTTTTTGCATAAGAATTTTTTTATGGAATCTGTTGTTTCCCACAGTATAACAGCATATGCCGAAATTGAATGAAATAGGGGGTAGTAGTGCGCGACTAGATAATCTTTTCCAATTAAATTTTTTAGTCGTCGGAGCAAAAACTTTTCACTTGAGAAGCGCCTTCCAAGAGAGTTGGAGCGCTGTGAGATTCCATGCATTATCATTTGTAGATTTGATATTTCATTACTGCAACAAACTACTTTCTTTCTATCAGAAAGATAAAATGATATTACACCCAGTACAATAGTAAAACTGATATTCTTTGAGTGTCGCCAACCGGACCACGCAAGCTACACGGCTACACAAAAAACCAATCTCATCACGTATAAAAACTGAAAGTCAGGAACATTTATCGGAAAATGATATCGATTTTGAATTCAATCACAAGAAAATAAGCAATAATTTAGCTGAACAGCCTTCGCATATTGTTTTATGTCTTCCTATCATCTATCTATCACGCCAATAAAAAAAACCAATAAAATCGAAGATTGGAGCAGAAACCCCTTCTTACCAGTGGTATAAATTTGATAAGAATTTAATTAATGACATACCCGTAGAGCAGATTATAAAAATTAAGTACTACGAAATAACATAAATCCCACTGTAATTAACCGCAATGACAACTCTGGTAGTGAAACGGAATTAGTTTTAGATGTTTAAAATAAAAGTGTAATTATGTAAATAGTATTAGACTATAGTAATTAATTTATAAAAACTTAGTATATACTTAATGTCACTGTTTTTTCTTAATGCAATTTTAAGATTACACTAACCTAAATAAACAAGAAATTATATATATTATTTTATTAAAAACCTTTACGAGATCGGCCCTAATGTTGCGTCCTTTAATACCTACCGGGCAGAGTTGTCTTGGCGTCAACAGCAAACTTCGATGAATACGGACATAGCAATTTGAGGCACACTATACAAGGCTAAGGAATTTCAAATATCTTAGGATGTATCGGAGAATTTCGCAGCATTTCGAGGAATGTATGTGGAATTCAATTGTGATACGAAGAATGGTGCAAGACGAATTTGACTATGCGGAGCATTGGTGAAGACGTTATGAGATACGCTTTGTATCTTTTTCATTTGACAACTAATCGACAAGCTCATAACTGTGCCTAAGCTCTTGCGCAGTATCATTTTTTTTAATTATAGGCCCGTTATTTATTGTTCTAATCATACACCCTGTTTTTTCTTATTTTCAATGATAATGATGTGGAATTTTAAAAAATCTCTAGCTGTAAGAATTTGATTGAAAACTCGACCTCAAAATTTAGCATTATGAATAGTTCACTTAATTATCAAATTAGAAGGAAGCAAATATCTGCAGATTTGTCAAGACCTACCCAGGTTCTTCCAATGTTTCTATTTTGGATTTTTTTTACTTTTTTTGAGAATCGTGAACTAAATAAATATATTACATTCAATTTCCTACTATCCACTCCAGTACTTCCCCAAGTATAGTACTCCTACCCCATAGGGGGAATACTTTAGTTTTAGTATGTGTTGTTTTGCATATAAACGTGTGCTTAATTGTACCCTTGCCGAGAGCTGTGTTTTATGTAAAATTTTTATTATGAATGTTTCTTTATTGAAATGTTGGTCTATCTATTATCTAAGCATAGAGCCGAATAATTATTATTGAGATATTGCCTTTTAAATGTTTTGTTATTTTCTATATCCATTTTTTCCTCTTTCATTTGTATCCCTTGTCTTACCTCTTTTCGTCCTTCTTATATAGTTTTTTCTATATTACCTTTAATATTTGGGATCAACCTTAATAAGGTGATTTCTTAAAATAGCGTATCTCATTAAATAAGGATTGTACCTGTAATGTTTTTCGTTTATTGTTATTATTTCATTAACATTCCAAAAACTGAAACATAAATGTATTTTGACTATTATTAAATTAAATTTTAAAATAATATAATATCAGCATTACAAAAATTATATAAGCGGTATATATATGTCAAAGCTTTGGGAAACACATACCCTACTCTGAAATACCCAATAAGGTGCCGATTAAGTGTTACTATAAGAAGTCAGCTTCGTTAACCACGAGTCACTTAGTACGGTCCTTAGGCCACAGGTTTGGAAGTGATCAGATGTTTTCGGTAGATTCTAGTAACTGACGGCACACTTCACTCGATGAGTGTATCCGTGTTGTTTAGCAAAAATGTGTCCAGAAAATTACAGTGATAGAAAAAGTATAGTAAGCTACGCGTTGATATACTTCTTATATAAACCTTTTTTTCTACTCTCGTCTGTAAAATACCCACCGATCTAGCGTGCGGGAAGCGTCACTTTACCACGTCAGTTTCGTTTCCCATAAATCTGAGCCACTTCGGATATTTCCGGGATTTTACCGCATGTATTTGGAAGCCATCGGATGTTTTCGGAGATCTTTCCCACGCTTTGAATGTTGACGTTTGTCAATTCTCACAGTCATGTCAGTGAATGTATTCGTGTTGTTTTACGAAAATGTACTCAAAAACTAACGGTCGTAGAAAAAGTATAGTATGCAACACGTTCGGTAAACTTTTTAACTCACGAGTTTATTTAATAAAATGCCGTTTACCGTACTTGTTGCATAATATACTATTTTATAATAAACTATTTACAACGTTAATACAGAACGAAATATTGATTCGGGGTCATGCTGAGGGTCAGGTTCAGTTGTCAAATTATGTGATATCACGTATAACACATTACGTTATAAACGTCTTTATAGAAAAGTAAATTATATACTGCTGTTCTGAAATAGACAAACTTCTGGGCCAGAATTTCAGATTCGCGATCCAACTTTGACCTTTAAATCGAATAAGCGATTTTCTGCCCGGAGAAGTTGTTTATCATAATTGATTTTTCCGTTTCTAAATGAACCCCGTCGTTACTCACCGACGCCGCCGCCTGCAGATGATATATATTAATGAGCCGAACTGCGAATTAGTATCTTTCGACGATCCTGACGCCCCGACAGTAAAAAGCTCACGCCGTAAAAGTTTATTTAACAGTTTAACCTCGTTTCCTCTGCATTTTCTCTCCATTCTCGGACCATTTAGTTCTAACTAGTTTAGGCGTTCGGGCGATCGAAAACGAACGTCCAAGTTTTATTGCTTCCCACGGCAATAACGTTTTGATTGCACGTCGGACGTATACGAAAGACACAATTTTTCCGAGAAATTATTTTCCGGAAAATTGAGGAATTTTGTTCGGCACGTATTCGAGTTTTTAAGAGCCGCATCGACGCTAATTATTTTAGAGAAGTCCTTTGTATTATGTAAAATGAATATTTTTTTGTGCATGCACCAACTATAAAGGGATTTCCAGCCCACCCTGTATGATAGACGAAAACCGTAAATACAAAAATTGTGGTTCTCAACGCGGCCAGTTTAACCAAATTGGTTTTTCAATTATGGCCAATGATTTACCACTGAAAAAAGGCAATTTGCAGCGACTTTTTTTGTTTTTGGATATAACCGAAACAATGGCATATATAATATATGTTATATGCCGATCGGGAAAATAATTTTCAAAAAACAATTGCTTCTGCAACCCAAAAAATTTTTCGAATAAAAAAAAAACTTACCAAAGTCCCATTACGCCCAGAATTTACAGGTTATCTGTGTCGGACTTTTACTCCGCTGTCAAAATTTAAGTCGATAGCTGCAAATTGCCAATATGCCAAAAACGGTAAATACAAAAGTTGCAGCTCTCGATTGCCATGTGAAAAAAACTTGACAATTGAAACGTAGTGTTTCATTTATCACAGAGTTTCATTTCAAGAAGTCAGTTTTCAGTTTTTTGCGGATAGCAGGAACACCCTCTAGAATATCGAAAATATAGCTCTTGTGGTTGATCCCTGAATCCCGTAGGTCTCCTGCTTTCATTATTGAATCCGATAAATCCAATGGTTTCCAAAAAAATTTGGATTGCAAATTGAATTTTTAAAAGTTCTTATCATTGTCCGATCCCGGACAATTTCAGTAACGGACACGGAAAGTTGTAGCCCTGGAGCTCAAACTGTTGCCCAATTGTACCAACTTTAAATTCGTTATACATTTGGGTGCATATTCTGAGAATAATGTTTTCAGCCGATTATAAGACCCGAACGGTTATAGAAGGTAAAATCATATACCTATAAATTTTCACAAAAAATATTAGTTACGTATTAAGAAAAGTTATTTGATATGTGTCATAGTGAGTAGTTCGATTTCATCTCTGCCTGCTTTTAAAAGATATATGATCAATTGATTTTTGTTTGTTGTTTCAATCCCAATAAACGAATCAATATAATTCAGTCCAATTAAGATAAATCTCCAATACTAGTTTTTGTTCAACATCGCTTTTCCTTTCTTTCCCCGCTCGAAGTTGAGAGAATAAATTTAAAAAAAAATAAGAGAAGAAGAAAAGAAATCTGATACTTGAACACTTTTTATTAGACAAACGAGAATTTTATGAAGGTCTTCATCAGTAAAATAAAAGAAACCTTTTGCTTCTTTTTTTAGAGACATTCAAGAATATGAGGTTCGTGTCCTCGATTTCGTATTTTCCCAAAAACATTATTGTAAACGAATCCTCGGCAACGAACAATTTGCTGGAATTCGGCCAGAAAATTTTTCATTTCGATTGAACCTGATAACTATCCAACAAAGTTGGAGCTCTGATATTACATTTTACGGTTTCCTCTGACCGTATGAGATTGTCAGTAATTTTCCAGCACTGTGGAACTATTACACGTGATTTATTTCGTGTATAATCTTTTGGATCGGAACGATTTATTGATTTTAAATAATCTTGAAATGAATGTAATTTCGCTCTATTAGCATAAAAAAGCCACTATTAAGTTACTTAGTAAAAAAAAAGTTTTGGAGCGGACCCAAAGACTACCAAACTATTTGTTGTTGCCCAATTTTCACATTGTTTGATTTAGACTTTCACAGCGCAAAAACAATTTTAAGTTAAATAAACCACTTGGACGATAACCACAACGTTGCGGGCAGATGTATCACTACCCGTTATCAAGTCTACCGCCTATCAATGCCTTGTGCTAATATCTATTGAAAACCAAAAATAGTGTGGTAGGGTAGGAAACTGTATTAAAAGTTAACAAATCGATCGGAAATGGATCTAGGTTTGTGTTTGTTAAGTTTTCACGAGCTGTGTTATTTTGTTTGATTCTGCAACAACGAAACTTAATATTTAATTGAAAATATGATTGTCTAGTTCTTATCTAACCATTTGTAAAATATTTTTTTTCAAATGTTATAGTTTTTTATAAATTTTTATCTACAAAAAATCTGGCGAACAGTTGTTCGGCATTACCCTGCATGCATTTTCGTCAATAAAGTTATTTTATTGAATTAAATACAGCCAATCACGTAATTTTGTTTACCTTAGATGCCGAGAAAACATAAAAGAACAACTGTCAAATGTTCTTGGACAGAAGAGAATGTGCTCCCTGTACCTGTAACAAGACTTTACGAAAGAGTTAAAAAGGGAAGATACCACAAGCCAGGGATGGGGGTTCGTACCATATTCTCTGAAGAACAAGAGCAGGAGATTTCTGACCATTTATTCCCAGATGTTTTACGGTCTTACACAAATTCAATTGAGACGTGCTGCTTTTTAATATACTGAGTTATTATCTATCCCTCACAAATTTAATCGGAATAAGAAGGAAGCGGGTAAAGACTGGATGCATGCATTTATGAATAGGCATCCCAAACTTTGCTTTAGAAAACCAAAAGCGACAAGTATTAATAGAATTCAAGCTTTTAGCGAAGAAGAAATCAACAGATTTTTAAAAAATCTTCAGTACTTGATGGCCTGATATGTTCAACATCGATGAAACGGGAATCACTACCGTTAACAGACTGCCTCGAATTTGAGCCATACCTAGTGGGGAAAGAGGAAAAAATATTACGGTGTGTTGTTGTATGAGTGGTTCATTTACCCCACCTTTATTTATTTACCCTAGAATGAGGATGGCACCGTCTTTGGAACGGAATGGCTCACCAAGTTCTATTTACACAAGTACTTAGAGCGGTTGGATGACGGAAGATGTGTTTCTCATTTGGTTGAAACATTTTTCCAAAACAAATAACACTACAAAATACAATCCTGTTCTTTTAATTCTCGACAATCATACAAGTCACATATCTTTACAAATCTACGAATTTTGTAAGGACAATGGAGTTCATATGTTGTCAATTTCTCCACACACGTCCCATCGTATTCAGCCACTGGACTTGACTTTTTATTCCTTCCTTAAAAAAGCTTACGATAACGAATGTGACTTATTTTTAAAATCGGGGCCATATGAAAGGATTTTAATGACTGATGTTAACGGCATATTTACCAAATCCTATATTTGAGTCTTTACTTCGGAAAAAGCCAGAAACGGTTTTGAAAAGGCTGGAATTTTTCCTATTAATCCTGGTCTATTTCGTAAGGAGGACTTTTACGTTTCCCTGAATTCAGCTGAACCAATCACAGAAGCACCGATAGTGGCGAATATTGAATCCGGTGAGAATAATATTTATAATAACTCATTTAATGAAATTATACCTTTGCCGAAAAAGGCCCCTGACAACAAAAACAAAATAAAAATCAGAAAAAGATGATAAAAGAAGAAAAAGAGAAAAGAGGTAAAAAAGTACTAGTCTAGTAGTGAAGATGAAGATGCTATAAATGAGAAAAACCTATGCAACGATGACGAATGGATTTAGAAAATATGGAGCCAGAACAAAATAAAGAAGAAGAGTGTTTGGTGTGCGGAGAAATCGTTAAAGACAAAATTTGGTATGGACTATATTTGTGATTTCTGTTCATAATAAAATAAGGTTTTGTTACATTTTGTTTCTGATTGGCATTATCCTATAGCTGTACGGTATTGCTCGCAAAGTTTAGGCAATGCCGAATTTGACTTATGTTTTTTTTAAACTAGACTGTTGCTAGAATATACTTTAAAAACATGTCTGGGTGATTCATACCCAAACACGTAATCGTACTATCAATAATTTCAAAGTTATGATTGTGTGTTCGCAGTTACCCCTCGCTCCCCTATACTTTCCGTACATAATTTCTGTCGGTGCCATCGATTTTTTGGTATGTTGATAAACATTGCTCCAACAGTTTAAAAATGTTTATGACCTTGTGATTAGTTTACGACACATTTTCGAAACACCCTGCCAGGATAATTCAAACTCGGCGTGCAGCAGGGCTTATATGGAAAAACGAAATCCCTTGTTTTTTGATAATGGGGAGCAAGACACTGGCCAGAGTATATTCTGTGGTATATAATAACTTTCTTTTAAATAGCGAATATGAGACCATAAACACTAATAAAATAGAACATGTTTTTTAAACCACTTTTATATGAACATTTTTTCGTCACTTCTATGGTTTCACTACCTGTGAAGGTGAAATTTTTGCGTTCTCGATTGGGATCAGCATAGCTGAGCTCCGGTATTATTAGTGACCCAGTAAAATGATTACCACTATCTGACTTAACTCCAGTTGACTCAAGGGACTTTGAACAATGGACCAAATTTTGCTTCTGTCAATTTTAGCCCCAGGAATAACGTTTACAAGAATAGAATTAGAGTTTGCAGAGAAAACATTTTAAATGCTTTTCTTGCAAAGAACATCTCTCTCTCTCTCTCTCTCTCTCTCTCCTTTGCTCTTTACAAACAGTTGGGCAAGACTACTATGGCCATTCGCCCATTACCGACTTCCGTCGAAGATTTTCGCTTTTGGTCAGTGACCAACACATACGAAGAAGAAATATAACCAAAATTTACTCGGCTAGCAAAAAAAATGATTTTGACCGATACCAAAAAAAAAATCGGTTTCCCCGCGCTTCCACCGCGGACCATCCGGGCCCCTCCGGCCTCCATACCGGCGTGAACAGGGAAAAACGACGGGGCCGACGACGATTATCACTTTAAAACATACACTGAACACTCAAAACACTAAATCCACACAGTGGAAATCGATATCAAACTTTTGGGGACGAATACAAGGGATTCTGTCGGGAGCGAACGGAGGTTAAACCGCCGCGTGCAATGCTCCACCACATAATCCTGCAAAGAACATTTTAACTTTATAACCCAAGACTTAAATACGCAAGAACGCAGTTCTTAACTTTGGTGGATCGGTGAGTGGTAACTTTTATTCTTTTGTTGAAATATTAGCAAGAATACCATTTAAGTGTAGGACACTTTCGAACTAAGACCTGATTAATCATTCCCTTAAGGCACACCAATAATTCTCAAAATTCTTCCCTTTCTCGAATGCCCAGAGCTTCAAATCGTTATTGCTCAGAAGTGGATTCCCTAATGAAGACACTTACTGTTAGACTTTTCGGATGGCACACACATCATCTAATTTGTAATCTGTCTACTTTCTCTTGTTTATATTATTTCCATTTTTCCTTCTTCTCTACTTATAAAATTATGTTTGATGTACCTGTTAAGTTTCAAATATTATGCATTTTTATAATGTATCATTGACTTATGCATTTTTGCTTTCTTTTTGTACATAAAGAGATTCATTGCAAAAAACAGTAAATTCTAACCAGCTTAGCAACGACAATATTAAATTTTATTTAAGTCGTTGACGTTGGCAGATGTGGCAACGCCGTATTTGCGAAAATATATACATAAACCATTTCGATATTGCGGGAAAATTCTGACCTCCCATCGGAGATTTCCTGCCGTATTCTATTCACGTCGTTTGCATCAAGATTACGCCTGAATGGCCGTAACGACCTCTTAAAATCCTTTCCTACCAGATAATATAGAATTTTTCGTTCCATTCTTAAACGAAAAAGACGCCCGTGAATTTTTTTAGCAAAAATGATCTTTGAACGTTTTATCTTAACTGACTATTCGCCATCGAAAGAATACGCTTCGATAACGAGAAAAAATCAAAGAAGAAAGCGAAATATACTCGATAAATTTCGACCGGAGACTGAAATTTATCGAAGCTTACATAAACAGGATATTAAATGGTGACTCTGGCTTTATACGCTTTTGGTACGCCAAAGAAAATTTATAGACCGATTGGAAAATGTGTTTCGGGAACTTATCTCAACTTTTCAGTTAATAAATTTTAAAACTTAGATATGAGGTTGGAGTTCTATATTACCGGCTACGTCGACGTGATGACGGGCAATATCAAAGTCGCTTTTAGTCCTAACACCAAAAAGAAGAAATGTAACTTTACTAAATATTTCCTTTCCTTGTATTGATTACTTTTTCGTGATTTTCTGCAAGAATCATGTATTGCTGTAGCAGCGTTTGCTATGTGGTTTTTGTTTGTGGGTAAATATTTTGTTAACAGGTATTTTGTGTTGGTTGATACTTCCTTCAAGTAAGTGTTTGTGACATGTTGTGCCTATTTTTGACCATATTGTTGTATATAGAAAACCTACTAATAATTTTATTGCTGTTGTTAATTAATCGACATTTTTTGAAATGGTTGTAGTAAAGTATAAATAGACCTGGCAAAGCAATTTTTTTGGGTAAGTAAAGCATTTACACCCATTGAATATTAATTTCAATTTTTTAACAACTAAATAATAAATCCTTTGATTTATATAAATATTATTATAAAAATAAGGCATTTTCAAGTAATAACGAAAACTGGATATTTTATTTAAACATTTATCATTATAACATAATAATGCATAATTCAACCCAAAAGATAAATCAGCATTTTGCTATCCACTACACGAAATTAAAAAAAAAGAAATAAAATATTTAGGTTAAATAAGGGGTGTTTTTTTTCGATGTACAGAACTTTAAGTAGCAATAAAACAACGATGGATTATTCGATTGACATGAATTTTATTTATCCGAAAGATAATCTTGTGGCATTACATTTTAAATATGATTTCTGGCATATGACCGCCACGGCTGGCGCGGATGTAGTCCAATCTGGACGTCCAATTTTCGATGACTTTTTCAAACATTTGTGGCAGTATATCGACAATAACACGGCGAATGTTGTCTTCCAAATGGTCAAGCGTTTGTGGCTTATCCGCATAGACCAATAACTTTACATAGCCCCACAGAAAGTAATCTAGCGGTGTTAAATCACAAGATCTTGGAGGCCAATTCACAGGTCCAAAACGTGAAATTAGGCGGTCACCAAACGTGTCTTTCAATAAATCGATTGTGGCACGAGCTGTGTGACATGTTGCGCCGTCTTGTTGAAACCGCATCTCCTGGACATCATAATTATTCAATTCAGGAATGAAAGAGTTAGTAATCATAGCTCTATACCGATCACCATTGACTGTAACGTTCTGGCCATCATTGTTTTTGAAGAAGTACGGACCTAGACCAATGATTCCACCAGCCCATAAAGCGCACCAAACAGTCAGTTTTTCTGGATGTAACGGTGTTTCGACATACACTTGAGGATTAGCTTCGCTCCAAATGCGTCAGTTTTGTTTGTTGACTTCTTGCACGAGTTGGATTTTGTAACCACGTAAACCAAGATCCTTCCGCAAAATATTCCATAAAGTGGATGGACACAGATCCAATTCCTGTGCTCGATGTCGGATGGACTCATTCGGGTCTTCCTCAATGCTACATCAGCAATAGCACTGTACGGCGTCTCTGGGGATGCGAGTTATCAATAAGAGTAAACGTGGTGCGAAAACGTTCCATGGTTAATCGAATTAACTGCTCTGATGGACGATTTTGTCGACGATAAAATGGACGTAGTGCGCGATACGCATTCCGCACAGAACCATTATTTTCGAAATAAAATGGCACTATTTGCAAGCGTTGTTCAGGCGTGAGTCTATTCATGATGAATTGCCAAACCAAACTGAGAATAAATCGCTTGACAGTTCTATACATCGAAAAAAAAACACCCTTTATATACCGAGTTAGCGAAGCTCGAAAGATAAAATTTAATACCGGGTGGTTTTCGAACAGGCAAAATTCAAAGATTCTAACAGCAAGCTATTTGTTTTTGTTACATGGAATTGCATGTCGAATTAGGTAAGATCTCATAATTTCAAAATTTTGTCTCTGTTAATTACTGGGCTACAGCAACGCCGCTTTTTCAGTAAGAAATACCGAAACGCTTAAATGTCTCCAAATCTGCCAAAGATGGAACAATAATACTCCTGAAAAAGTACATACTGCCATTCTCTGACCAATGCATGACCATTTTAAAACGTTCGAAAGAATGTGTGAATAATTTCAGTAAGAATATATCGGGCATACAAAGAAAACACCCTATTCACGCTGTTATTTTTAACCAAAGCTAGAATGGTAACAAAAAGCTTCTTAGAATAACTTAAGAATGATAATGTGCTGCGCAATTATAAATTAAAGATTAGTTGTGAGCACACCTTAATTTGCCAATGGTTGTTATAACATTATTGACTGTAGTAATTTGTATGCCGCTCAAATTTGGATAGTTCTGTCTCATACCGTCATAGCATTTTTCTATTCCATTCTCTAAAATATCCAATTATACCCCCATCGAGGGAGCGAAAAGTGTCTCTTTAAGACATCAACTTCATTACTCGCCGTCACGATCGGATGTTTTTTGTGTTTTTCTTTTCTTTTTCCAAAATGTAAATAAAAATGTAAATAAAATAAAGGACCGAATGCAATTTTTCGAGAACAACAGGATTGGTATCGCGGTTACCAGCATAATCAGTCGAGTTTATGCAAAAATTTAAAAAAAAAACAAGATTGAACTGTCGACCATTTATTCTGAGTCACCCAGCTTAGTGAGAAAATGTCCGCTTACAAATGGGAAATACGTCTGTTTTTCGTGAACCTTAGGAAAGCCTATTACAGCATACCCCTAGTACATAGCTCTAGGAGGCATTAGATCGGACAAATCTAAACAGCACATGGATAAAGACTATTAAGCAAAGGTCTCAAACAGGGTTGTTGCTTGTTTAAGATATACCTTGAACAAGCCCGTAAGATATGGAAGCGGAAATGCGAAAATATGAGCATCCCCCTTAACAATGCAATCCTGTGCACCCTTAGTTTCGTAAATGATCAAATTGTCATGGCACAGGAATTTGAATATGATGATTTAGAATATGTGACTCGAAAGCTTATAGAAGAGTATAATAGATGGGGATTGGAAGTTAACATATCGAAAACCGAGTATATGTGTTTCGAAGGAGTATAGCGGAACATGGTGCTGGAAACGTATCACAGACAATGGAGTTTTGGATCAAAGCAATCAAAGAAAATAACACCCAAGGCAATCGCTATGCTGAACTAAGGGATCAAAAAATTACGATAAGGAACAAAATAACATCATAATAAAAAGCATAGTCGCATACAGTCGTGTAGTCTGGCAACTAAAACAAAAGACCATTACACCGCTGGAAGCAACGGAGCTGGACTTCTCGAAAAGAGCAGCAGCAGCAGCAGCAGCAATTGGTTTAGTCATGAAAGTGGGGCATACAAAGCAACTACGGTGGTATAGGCATGTCAAAAAGGATGGAGGAAAAACGATTTCCTAAGCAAATACTTACTTGGGCACCGAACGGAAGAAGCACGAGAGCAAGGCCGAAAAGAAGATGGAGAGAAGGCATAGATAAAGAAATCAAAGAGAGGCTAGAAAAAGACCGGTTGAATGATAGAGAACAGTGGCAATGGGGACTGGGAAGACGTCCGAGGACGTTTTAACTCGATATATATATATATATATATATATATATATATATATATATATATATATATATATATATATATATATATATATATATATATATATATATATATATAAATTAATAATAGAATAAATCCATGAATGAAGATCGACAGTCACCCAAAATGGGAAATGAATTTATGTCAACGCCAAGCGCGTTGACCGGTCAATGATTCCTCAAATCCGAACAATGAAAATGCGTCTTTTGAAAATTTGTCTGGCCGTGTCAGTCGTGGCGTATTTATGTCAAAACATTTCGGCTACCGATCTAGAAAACCTGGTTACCAAAAACGCGTCGATTCAACTGATAAAAAACGAAACGGGTTCTCATTCGACAAATCCCTACTGTTCAATTTGCTGCCCTTTGACAAAACGAGGCGAGAATGGACGAAAATGCGGCGCCCACACCATGTGCCTGTACCATGAGGACAAATCTGGGGCCGCTTGCAGAGGTTTGATGGTGATGCAATTCTCCAACGATGAAATCGAAGCTATGGTAGATGCTCACAACACTTTAAGGAATAGGGTAGCGGCAGGATTTGAATTTGGAGGTTCACCAGGTACGAAGATGTGAATCAACGTAAATTAATTTCAAAATATCAATGAGTCCAATTCAGTAGTCGATCACGAGCCATCAATATGATTATAAGCCGTTGAGCCAAGATTTCGTGTGCTAAATAGAAGGCAGAAAGTAATGTTCACAAACTCGGTAGAAATTCGTCTGGTAGCTCAGTTTTTTAAAATTACCGCGATCTTTAATATGGTTTGGAACAAAGAATATATTTCGTCATTTCTTTATACAGGGTGTTTATTAAGAAAGTGCCTATACTTAAGAGTGTGAATTCGTGGGCGATTTAAGGAAAGGAAGGAAGGGAAGGAAAGGTTGTATCGTTTGGCAGCGGTATTTGGGTACAATTATATCTAATGTGAAAAATTATTAAATGGTGTGTGTCAATTTTTTTTTTAAAGGGTAAGCCCTTTTTTGACTATTTGTTCTCTCCGTCGCCAGGAAACACGCTATTAGGCCCCGTCCAGAATTAAATCCGTTGGACGTCATCAAAACAACAGGTTAATAAATTTCGTACCACTGGAATAAAAATGTATTCGCAAATAAACCTAATCGTGAATCATTACTAAACACAGTTTTTGGAACTCTATGACTTTAAGCATTTGCAGCATAGTTAGCCCAAACCTAATATGCATGTTAGGGGCTCGATTTTCGAGAGAAGTCAAAAACTGAAGCCGTTTTTGAGCTACAAGGTGATTCTCAAAAATGTGCAATTTGGAAGGCCCTCTATAACTTTTTTAATTGTAAGAATAGAGTTTTGCGAAAAAACATTTTTATTTTTTTAAGTTTTTTTAAGCGGGAATCTCTCTATTTTACCCGTTGTGTCTTAGAGCCTTTAGTTTCCCAGATATCACACAGTTTTCGAATAAAATTTCCGGTCGAACGATGTGCCATACACCTATTTTTATTAAATAGGTTAAAAGATATTTGCAATTTTTGTGGGTCCTAAATGTGAAATTAAATTTTGTTCTTTTTTCATACAAAATCAAGTTGGCTACGAGACGAGGGGACACAGCAACCTCACACTTTAACTTCTAGTTTACAGTAATTACAACCTTAAAATAATAAACGGAAATAAAATTATTAAAAGCAATTTTTTTAACATTTTTATTAATGTTATTAATGTAACACTTAAAATCTACATCTAACAAGCTTCTTTAATTCTAAAACAAATGCTCAAATTGACATCTACATCTTCTCTTGACGCTATTTCCTACATTTCTGCATGCAGTACGAAGTGCCACATCCAATTTCCTTCTAGTAGTTGGGCGATTTCGAAATACAAGGTCTTTGATTCTCCCCCACAAAAAAAAGTCGCAAGGGGTCAGGTCTGGAGACCTGGGGCGCCAAAATATAGGACCTTTATTTCCGTTCCAGTTTTCGGCAACACATTATTTAGCAAATTAGTAATGTCTCGTGCACTGTGAGGAGGTGCACCGTCATGTCATATTATTTTGCTGAAGTGGCAAATTGTCGTTAAACGGAATTACCTGCTCTTCTATAATTTGTTGGTATCTTTCGGCATTTAAATTTCCATAAAAATATATGGCCCAATAATTTGTCCTATGTAGATGCTTACCCATACCTTAAAACTGAACCTTCAATGATTCGCTTGTTCCACCATAATATGGGGATTTTGCTGTTTCCAGTAATAGCAGTTATACTTGGTGAATATTTCATCACTAGAAATCGTTGCCTCATCCTTCCGAATAACTTTCCTGGCAAACTCGGGGTCGGTAGGGCCTAAACTTGTGTCTTTTAAGCACCCGCGCGGCATTGCTGCGTGGAATTCCAGTGTTTCTCTCCATAGCCCTGGTGGAAGTATTCGGGTTAATTTCTATTTCTTCCAGAACCGTTAGTTCTTCCAACTCTCTGGCTAGGCTTCTAAATGTTCTAGGTCGCGGTTTTGTAAAGAATGCGTATTCTTGTAGAAGACGTTTTAACCTCAAAAATATTTTTGAGCTAGGTTGCTAGGTAGGTTGGATATCTCTGGGAATATAGATTTAACGCCATCTGTCGATTTTCGTCACTTTCAATGTAACATTTTATCATGTCGTACTTTTCAAAGTTTTCAAATATTTTTACAGCTTGACGAAGACGTCATTTTTGTCACTTGGGCTTATGTATCATGGCAATTGTTTTTATCTGATCATAGCTACCTAGATAGATATTGTAAAACTGCATAGGTCAGAGTTAAGCACAGCCTACTATGGTAATTACTGAAAATTGCAGATATCTTTTTAACTACTTCATAAAAATAGGTGTATTAAATTTAAAAAAATGTAACTTTGTTATATCTCGTGAACTAAATGCTTTAAGCCAACATCCGTGAAACAGGTAGATTTGCGCTTAAAAAATATTCAAAAAATGTTTTTAATACAAATCTCTATCTTTACAAAAAAAAAGTTAGAGAATTTTTAGAAACGCACATTTTTAAGAATCACCCTGTAGCTCAACTTCTTGGGCTCAAAGTCTTGGGCTGCAAATGCTTAAAGCGATAGAAGCAACTCGAATTTGGACCACCTTTTACATACAAACAAAAATGACGAATAACTAAAAAATTATACAATAACAAACTGTTTCTACCGATTTTTGTTAACACAGTCTGGTCTCTTAATGAGAAACCGAATTAAAACTTATTGCTCCATCTAAATATTACGTACCGAATTATCATTTCAAAACACTTATTACAGAATTACAACAAGAGGTGCATTAATACTGTAACAATACACCATACTACAAAATTTTATTCTAAAAATCAACTGCATTACTTTACTTTTTCACGGTCGATAGGGGCACAAAGATCGTAACCTATTACTCTCTACCTAAAACCTGTTGCTAGCAATCGAGTCCTTCTTAAATCGAGTATTTTCCCTTTTCTTGGTGGTAACAATACCTTCCACATTTTATTTTCTTCTACTGCGGTTAATCTTTCTCTTATTGCATCTTTCCAAATAAATTGTCGGCAGTAAGTGCTGCGAAGAAATTGTTATCGTCTAGTTCGCAGCTTTCGAAATACTTCGGTATGTTCCACAACACTTTCTTCTCCTACATTTTCAGTACGTTCTTCATTGCAACGTTCATTTACTAGTTATTCATTTTTCTGTTCCTCGAAAACAACATTCCTTCAATATATAATCGAACTGAACAAACTGTCATTTAAAAAGACGCGTTACAGGATTGTAACTACAATAGTTCAGTGAAATTTTTTCGTTAATGACGTGCGACGGTTGCAGTTTTGGATGAACCATGCGATACAAACGAAGCAACAGGTTGTAATTAAGTTAACGCTGTATTAGACGATGTTGCTGGCGACAGAGCATACGAGGGCAGCGCCAAAATTTCCCGGCCTGAATATGAAAGAAACTAAGTAGAGTAACAATTTTTTATTATTTTTCAATATAATCCCCCTTTATTAACAACTCAATCCCTGTAAAAGGATATTCTTTTGGTTTGTCGGCAAAATGAGCTAAAACAACCTCTTTTAACTCAACTTCGTCGTTAAACCGCCGTCCACATAAGTCCTTTTTCAAATACCCATGCAAATAATAGTCGCTTTGGGCCATATCTGGACTATGGGCAGGTTGATCTACCTGTTGGAACCCACACTCTAAAATGGCAGCTTGTGCAACACCAGCAGACGCACACCTCTGGTCAGTTTTCCTCGATGTTTTACACGTATGCAGTCTCGCCATTTATGTTTGACATTGACAGTGGCATTAGTTTCTTTAAAATCTATCAAAATAAATCCTTCACAATCCCAAAAGATCGTGGCCATCACCTTTTTTGTTTGAATTTTCTTGGAGGTGCTTCACCCTTACGACGCCTCTCCATTGTCGCCAGCGTCATAATAGAGAACTATAGTTTCATCTCCCGTTACAATAGTTTCTATCACAGGCTTCGGTTCCGACCCACAGAGTTCCAAAAAAGACCGCGCATGGTTCAACACGGCGTTGTTTTTGAATAGCCGAAAGGTTTTTAGGAACCCATCTTGCAATAACCTTATGCATACCTAAATGATCATGCAGGATTCGACAAACACTTGTATCAAACAGCTTAGTAATTTTTGAGATTTCCTTGACCTTTAAACGTCGATCAGTCAATACCACCTCTTCCACAATCACAGCAATATCTTCCGTTATGACCTCCACTGGTCGACCAGTTCTTGAATCATGTTCAAGGGACTCCTGCCCCATTCTAAAACGTTTTGCCCATTCTTTCACTACAGAAGACGAAGGAGAACTTTGGCCGCACACACCATCCAGCCTTTCTTTAATAATTTTAGGTGCTAACCTTTCTTTTGTCAAAAACTTTATGACTGCTCTATACTCATTTGCGTCTTGTTTAAAATGCTGTCAATAAAAAACTATTTGACGCAAGACTTCATTTTTTTTTCGCAGCCTACTAAGATATATATTTAAAAGAAGACTAGGTTTTATCGTGATACTGGAGCTGCATCCATGTCAAGCCGCAAAATTTTGGGGCTAACCTCGTAGTTTCGTGAACGACACTTAGGGTGGAAGAAAAAAAAACAATTTATTTAAGGTCCGCAACCGTCGGCGGCGAACATGAGGATAGTTTCGTGGGATGCAGAACTAGCGATGATAGCGATGCGATGGGCGACCCAATGCATATTCGCGCATGACTTTTGCCGAGATCTGGAAAGATTTCCGGTGGGACAAAATGTAGCGCGGGGCAATTACGCGATCAAAAACAATCTCGAATTTATAGAGGACTGGTATGAAAACGTGAACAGTTTCGACCACAGGGACGTCCATTATTACAAAGGGTAGGTTGATATAGAAAGTGAACGACGGGAAACATAAAGGATAGCATACGGGTTAGGAAAATTCTTTATATATTTACTCCAACGGAACGATGAGTTTTATACAGGGGGTCTCACGGTTTTTGGGAAAGCGGGACGTAGTAACGTGATGGAAATTCGGTTATGCGTTGTTGACTTTCTTGTATCAATCCAAAATTGTTTCTGCGCATATGTGCGTAGCGCAGTGTTGCACTTTGTATCGAAAACTAGCGACAAATTTGATTTTTTAAATGGAACAACCTATGCAGGGTGATTTCTAATTGAATGTTAATAATTAAGGGAGCGAGTTTTGGGTCCATTTTAAAAAGAAAACTTCATATGAACATATGTCCTAAACGTCTACTGAGTGCTAAAATTATGAAAAATAAAATATATTTTTTTAATATTCGTAATACCACTTGAGATATTTTAATGGAATTTGGCACACATGTACTATGTACCAAGAGGCATTCTTTGGTGTGCCACATGTTTTTAAAAATACACCAGTGTTGGGCGTAGGGAATTTCACCTGTCTATTTTGGCAGACATTGATGGTACGCTACTAATTTCTTTTTAAATAAAAATTATTCTTACAATCTCCAATCATTTCTAAAAAATCAAATTTCTCGATTTTTTTTTAATCCTATGTACGGTTTTCGAATAAAAAAAGCCTCCTCCCTGCATGGTCATAACGTTAATATGACAGAAGTTACTTTTTATTTTGATGTGAAAGTCATGTGCCGGACTAAACAAAAAATAGGAGACCAAATCTGCTCATAAATAAATACAAATGTCATTTTTTTAAAGGAAATCAGTGGCGTGCCACTTACTGTCTATGAACGAATAATATTTTGGTTAATTAGGTCGCCACTGCACTGGTTAAATCGACAACTTGTTTTTGTGAAAAATAAAATATCCAGCTAAAACAAAATATCTAGTTTTTAGTTAGCAACTAGTGTCCTTCAGAAAAAAAAATATTAGCAGACTGTTCTTGTTACTTTTCCAGTTTTAATGAAATATCATATAACATCCCAACAAGATAATACACAACATTTTTGAAAAACAGTAGAACAAAGAAACTAGATAAGTTGATGAATGTGTCCTGCACCTTCAAGGATATACACGCGCCGTCATACATGAACTACATTATGGTCAGTTAGCCTTTCTGGCACTCAAAAGATCCATTTAAATAATTTCCAACAATTCCAGCTCAAACATTTATCGAAAACTGTTCTGTTTAATTTCTACAACGGCATGGGGGGGAAATTTCTGATTGCATTTCTGAAAAAGTTGGCTTCATCTGTAAATAGTATTTCTTGGTGAAACATGGGATAATGCGAAATTTTGTCCAAAAATCTCTGGAAAGTAAAGCTTGCACTCGTTAAATATGACATGGGTACAATAGAAAATCGTGCAAAATTTTCCAAACCAAGACATGCGAGAAAATTCAAATTATTCCCAATTTTTCTAATACTATGTTTAGGATTTGGATCAATACAATTTAAAACCGCTTCTTCAATTTCTGGAATTATTACAGTCCGATGGGCTCCTTTTAAATGATTATTTACCCTCAAAGTAGCTGTTGCAGCCAACCTTCCATGTACATTTGAAAATGTTCGCCTATCTGGTATGACTCTAATAGGAAAGCGCTCTTAATATAATCGCCTAGGTTCCGGCGCACTGACATCAGCCAAATCATACATAAAATGAATATCTGCCAATTCCCCATTAGTAAACTAAACCATTATTTTTTAAAATAACAATGCTCTGGTCACTTTTGTAAAATATTTTCCTAAACCTCCAGCGATTTTCGAGATATTAATTATTTTCTAAAATTTCCTCCTAAAACAATTTAAATTCTTATTGCTGGGTTAGTTGAATAATTAGAAAGCTGAAATTTTGATTGCAACTTGCAAGTATTCTGGGTACTACTTCTATGTAGAATAATATAAGGTTGTTCGGGAAGTCATTTCGTTTTTTCCCGTCAGAGGACTTAATTACGTTTTTTCGAAACCAACTTCACACTTAAGCCGCATAATCATTATATGTCTTGAGAGCTGATATTGCAAGGCTTGTGTGTGAAAAAGTTCTATTAATTCTACGCAGTAGTTTTTGGTTGGTGCCCTTTTAAATATGGAGAGCAATAAGCAGCATTTTCGTCATATTTTACTTTTTTACTTCAGAAAAGGTAAAAATGCTGTCCAAGCGAGAAAAAAATTGACGGATGTGTATGGAGAAGGCGTGTTAACAGTACGCCAGTGCCAGAACTGGTTTGCAAAATTTCGATCCGGCAATTTTGATGTCGAAGATGCACCACGGTCTGGAAGGCCGGTCGAAGCTGACAAAGATGCGATAAAGGCATTAGTTGATGCAAATCGGCGAATAACCACACGAAAGATTTATGGCCATTTGAAAGGCATGGGCTTAACCTCGAAGCTCGATGTGTGGGTGCCCCATGTCCTTACGGAGCGAAATTTGTGTCGTCGCGTTGACGTGTGTGATTCGCTCCTCAAACGTCAAGAAAATGATCCATTTTTGAAGCGGATTATTACTGGGGACGAAAAATGGGTAGTATACAACAATGTTAAACGCAAGAGGTCATGGAGCAGAAAAGATGAACCGGCTCAAAGGGTGTCAAAAGCCATCATTCACCAAAAAAAGGTGATACTCTCCGTTTGGTGGGATGTCAAAGAAATCGTTTTTTTTGAGCTTTTGCCGGACAATACAACGATTAATTCAGAAGTCAATTGTCATCAACTGGACAAATTGAATGATTCACTTAAAGAGAAGAGGCCCGAATTAATCAACAGGAAGGGTGTAGTGTTCCAACAGGATAATGCGAGACCTCACACAAGTTTGGTCACTCGCCAAAAACTTTTACAGCTTGAATGGGACGTACTGCAACATCCACCATATTCTCCAGATCTGGCGCCTTCCGACTACTATTTGTTCCGGTCCCTGCAAAATTTTTTGGGTGGCAAAACCTTTACCTCAAATGAAGATGTCAAAAACCACCTGAACCAGTTTTTTGCCAGCAAGGACCAAAACTTTTATGAGAGGGGAATTATGTTACTGCCAGAAAGATGGCAAAAGGTGTTGGACCAGAATGGCCAATATATAATTTAATAAAATATTTATTCATTATACGAAAACTGTCTTTCATGTTCCCCAAAAAAAAACGAAATGACTTTCCGAACAACCCAATAACTTTTGAACTCATTATTTTACTGTCATACAAAATTGGCAAATACTATTTTTTTCAAATGGAAAACCTTCTGTTTATCAAAACCGTTTTCTTTTCATATATCACCTATATAATAAGGTTTCCGAAATAGAACCAGTTTTCTCATATAGTTTGTCTATTAGTTATATGAGTTTTTTAAGTAAGTCTGACATATTTATAAACGTAAGGTAGATATGATTGATGAATTTACGAAAAATTGACAATAAAAACAACCAGATTTAAAAAGTAAAAAAAAAGATTGAAATGGATGAAGATTATAATGGACAGCGGATGGATGATGTATGAGAAATTTACTACGAATAGAGAGCTTGTTTTGTAGAAATGCAAACAATATTTCAGAAAGTTCCCAAGTCCCGATTTCGCAAATTTTTTTTGCGTATGTTGAAAAATGTAGAATACTGAATTACTATTAAATATTATGGATCCGAACTTCGTGTCTGGTTTTGGTCAAGGCACTTCTTAAAGTCGCTCCTGATTTAAAATCTGTTCTGGTACCACGACGTACCTTTCCACATAGAGAACCGTTAAGATTGATAATATGTCTTTGTCAGGTAGTCGTACTACTACAATATCTATCAGTCCAAGGTGTGCTTTCCGATACGGTTTCCGTGAACGATATTGGATTACCTACTTACGCTAATCCCTGGTTATTAGATTCGAGAAAGAGAACTTAACAATGACACACTATACGCAATTGGTATGGGCCGATACGTACTTGATGGGCTGCGCGAGAGTCGCATTCCAGAGACACAAAAACGCAGAGGTAGTGTACAAGGAACATTTCGTCTGTAACTACGGCCCTGCCGGGAATATTCGGGGCCAGCCCGTTTACAAAGCAGGTGAGCCATGTACTTTCTGCGTCGACGGCACAGGTTGTACCAACATAGAGTATCCTGCTTTGTGCGGTACCGAAATGCTTGACGAGATGTACTTGAAGAAAAAGAAAAAGAGGGTCGCTAAAAGACTAAATAGTGGCGGAAATATCAACCAGTTATATTTTCCTAATGTTGTATTCCCCATAATGATGTACATTTGCTTCAAGTCTCATTAAATAATGTTCTTGTAAATTGTTCCGCTTTAACTCAACTACAATATATATATATATATATATATATATATATATATATATATATATATATATATATATATATATATATATATATATATATATATATATATATATATATATATATATTTTCTAGTTTGTGAGTTCTTGGATCCTTTTGATTTTATATATTCTTAAGAAATGGTTCTTGGGTTTACTTGTGAAACATTTTATTTTTTGTAACGTTTTGGCCTTCAAAACCTTCTTCAGACATTTAATTTTAACCTTAAGCCAAAAATCAACGGTTCACTATATAGTTGTTTGGTAATTTACAGTTTTACAACATTCACAACAGACATATAGAATATGTAAATCGACAAGCCACATTGATAAGATCTTATCAATCAGACGAAAAATGAATGGAGGGTTTTTTTATTTTCTTTCGATTAGCTACTTAAAAGTGTTCATCTGCGTCAAAACTTTAGTAAATTACAGATTGTGTCCTCTTGCCGTGATAGAGTCGGGTAGAACGGCAGTATGTAAGCCTATACAAAACGGGCGGAACCGAGAAAACGAAAATTTCCTTATAATTAAGGTTTATGAATTCTAATTGTAACGTTTCGTGCGAAACGCTAGATAGATTTGTGGCCGATAGTAAAATGAGTGTCGATTCTATGCGAAAGGTTACCTGGAAACAACGCCCAACCGAACGAAGTGTACGCAAACGCCACAAAAATTAAGTTTACTTACGTCCGCAGACCTCGCAACATTGATGCAAATTTTCTATTGCTTCGCTATTTAAAATCCAAAATTTTGGACTAAATATAAGTGAAGAATTTGTAATTTTGAAATTATTACACAAGACTATCGCGTTAATCTACCGCAAAGTAAAGTTATCATTTGGCTCTGAACAGAGTCCCATGAAAAGCTCGTCAAAGTCACTTTCGAGTTATAAGTGGCCGCGACTCGTCAGTGGTCCGAAAAACATGTCAATTTGGCGCCAAAAATGGATGTTTTATTCACATCACAAAAATGACCTGAGAATGTCGTCATAAAATGACTCGATTCATTCCAGAAATGGACTTTAAAGTTAATAATTAATTTAAACTATTTTCAAATTCTTCCATTTAAAAGCATGACGTAGGAGAATATAATATCTAGAAGATCTCGAAATAGTGGGTCAAAGTAATATATCTCGGTTATTATTATCTTTTTTAGAAAAATGTTAAATACACAACCTAGATGAGATTAAAAGAAACAATTATTAATTATTTTCATAAATGTGCGAAAAATCAAACTTATATTTTTTCAATGGAACGCCCTGTATATCATGGCATTAATAGATATTTTTATACTTAATCACCCAATGCAGGGTTCTTATGGTCTATAACAACGAGTTTTTCGGATTTATGGCCATTTTTGCAACAAAAATGCTTTGTAATTTTATTATTTTATTTTATTATCCTGAACTTAGTTCCAATAGTTTATATAGAGTCAAAATGAAAAATAATAATTTTCGTGAAAAAATAAAATAGCATATATAACATATATATACTTCTATTATTAAATTTTTGAAAAGAAAGACTCATCTTTATTTATTAACTATAATTCTCCATTTTCCGCAACCGCAAAAAACGTTCTATGTAATTAAGTTTCTTTTACTTACTTTAATTTACTTTCGATTTTCCCCACTGGAAAAAGAAAAAAAAACAACTCAAAAATCATATTTTTGACAAATGACGATTCTAATTGGCGTAAAAAAGACGTTGATTAAATGACGTCATTTGTCTGAGACGTTAGTAGGTCAAATTCACGTCCTACTGATATCTTCATTTGGTGACTAGTTAATGACGTTTTTCTGACGACCCTCTGCTACCTGGGGTGGTAGATCAAATAAAAGCGTAAAAAACATGTTGGAATGAAAAACGAATGTGGGCACCATGCAACAACAAGCACACAAGATTCGGCCGTCGAGGTAAGTGAAATAGGTGGATACTGAGGTGGGTTTTTGAGAAATTGCTTCGCATGTTATTGTTCTGACGTTTCTAACCAGCATTGATGGTAATCTACTAACCTTGTTCCCTACAGCTTTTTGAAGCTGATGGTGATACCAATTAACAAATATTTGCTACTTTTTTTCAAACACTACTTATTAAATTATAAGATGTCATTTCAATAACACCTGTATAGACTGTTTTAGCTGTCAATTTAATTGGTAAAGAATATATTTGGCTTCGGCAATGTCGGAAACACGTATATTTTACGAGATTAGGCTCGGGAATGGAAAAGGGGATAACTTATTTCTCTCCTTATCGTATTTCGGAGCTGCAATCGCGATTACAGCAAGCCGGCAGCTGCTTCCATGTATCGCATTCCGTAGAACTCGCTCCATTCCACCTGTAAATAATCCCGAAACCATCACGCCTCTGACCTACTTTCGATTCGAACGACGTTATTTAAATTTCAATTCTCGCCTTCATATATATAGACGTATTTCAGTCAAAGTCGAGAGCTCGGAATTTCAAAGAATCCCGTTCGAAATTTAATTTGAAAATTTAATTAAATTGTTGGACTTCCCGACTCCGGAATGTAATGAAAGTGCCGGGCGGATAAAAGCGGTCGAAAGGCATTACGCCAGGCAAAGTTGGCGGCGCGCTTCTTTTGTCTTCGCGGAAATAAATTGCGATTCCGGTGCGCCGGGGCTTGATTTAGGGGATCCGTCATTTCGTCTAGTGGGCGGCGCGTAATTGTATGCTTTGCACGTGGGCACTTGGAGTTTGTAACATCCCGCCCGGTCGCACATGCGGAAAAATCATTCGAGCTGCACTTATTTTCACAAAACCTTTCGAATTTTTTTTTACCAATAACACAAAAAAATAAACCTGACTTGTATTCTTGTTGCTATTCTCTTCCTTGATGAATATTTTGCGACGGAAATTGCAACTTTAAATGCAAATATATTTTTTCTACTCCCTTTTCTAAAATGCCCAATTATACACCGATCTAGCATGCGGGAAGTGTCACTTTACCACGTGATTTTCTTGTCGAGATATTACCGGATGGGTTTGTCAAATATGACGGTCACGTCAGTGAATTTATTCATGTTGTGTGGTAAAAATGTACCCAAATACTAACTAACTAAAAGTATACTTAATACGGAACACGCTTGGTAAACATTTTCAGTCACTCGTTTATTAAACGCTAGCTCGGCTCGTGCCAAATAAACTCGTGACTCAAATGCCGTTTACCCCACTTGTTGCATAATATACTATTATTCGTATTTTAAGAAGTAATTGTCATAAATATCAATAAAAATCGGTGAAGTTTTCAAACAAATTTATTGAATAATGATACATATTCAATATGCGATAAATCTGATGAACTTGTGGGTCACGGTAGAAGATTTTCCATTGGCTTGTCGGTTCTCCATAGTAACCATAGAGGTACACAGTTTGAGATTGTTGCTGCCTTTGTGTGGACTTTCGGCGCGTTTGCTACGAGCATCGTAACCCCACAAAAACGTCACTCATCACTCAAAACAACCCGATTCCACTCTGAATTCTTGGCACCATCCAGATGTAGTAATACTATTGGTTAATAGCAATACCAACCAAGCACAGTAAGACTGTAGTCCGTAAGCTCTAAATCGTCGATCAAATCAATATCTGCCGGCCCGTAGCTACCTTCAGCTCGTATCTGATTGAGGTAGTTGTGTAGAAACTGTGTAAAAATCCATGAGCAGTTCGTCGCGATCACTGGTTGCTCTAAAAACCCCAGTTCTCCTATCCTCCATATGGCGATGCGGTATAGGGCACTCTGTTTCCCCAAAAGAACATCCTAGATTCTCGTAGGCTTGTACTATCCTACCTAGTTCAAGTTCAGTTAAATGACAATACACGGCACATCTGATATTGCTTGCTTAGTGGTTCCATAAGAAAAAATATAACTTTACTATCTTAGACATTTATCGAACAGTATACATGGAAATAATTTTAGTCTATAAGTCTAATCCAACTATCTTCTATATATTGTTTTTACGATCGCCAATGGTTATCAAGATATCAACCGCCGACGCACTATTGGGATGCCCTGAATAATCAGATAACTTACAGCCTTTGTACATACTCTCCCTTTTTATTAGCTGTAATTGAAAGACCAAACGCAAGCTAGTAGAAAGAATGGTATTCTAATAAAAATAAAAAAACATCAAGAAAAATAAGTATTCCTTCTATTTAAGACCAGTTTCATTAGTGTGAAATTGAATAAATTTATTTAATTAATGCCGAACGTACTGCAAAATGATATTACAAAACTAAATATTTAACTTGGAAACTAGACTAGAATTTTAATGCTTCAACTTGTTAATATTCGCTGCTTAACTAAATTTCGCTAGAAATCACGCAGCAGTGATCATAACTTTGCTCTGTTAACAAACTTTCCGCTCTAATAACTATAACACGTAATCGTAGAATGGGTTGGGCACGACGCTGGGTATTGAGATTGAGAATTGGTGCCCAACAGATAATAAGCTAAAAGTTAAGACTAAAACCTATTTTTAAAAATTCAATTGATTCCTAAACATAAAAGTGTTGTTTAGACAAATAATTAATAATAATTAAATAATTGTTATTGAACCGGTGAAGTCATATATACTTATTAATAATGGTTCCAGAAATAGTGCTGGAAACTAATTTTTTATCGTTAAAAATTTAGGGACTCTGAACATATAGCCATTGGTAATAGGAAGCTTCTCAAAAACTAATCATACTGTCTCCGCCGACTGTTTTTGTTGTCATCAATTCAGTCTCGAACCCCGGACCTTTATCGAGCTCTGTGCGACTAAACGCTTGTATACAGAAGCTAATGAACCGAGAGTGTCTGATTAACGGCGCTTAATTAAACGAACCGATCATTTGGAAATTTCAATCCGCTGCTTGGGCCAACTTTATGTGTACTAATGAATATGCATATAGTCAATTCTGGTGGCACTGATTAGAATATTGAGGATTGCGGAGGAAGGTGTTATTATAGATAGATATATATTATAGATTCAATGTTCTATATGTCAAAGTTAGCACTGTTTTCTAGTATCGTTTTCACAACTTTGATCGCAAATTATAGAATTATGAACGTATTTGAAAGATAAATTGAAATTATCGTCCTGAATTTTATTTAAAACCAGCTATCTAAATCGTGCATGCTTCGCGTTTCAAATGAGAATACCTGGAAGATAAGGTGGTAGGTACTAAATATAATCCCAAATAATTAATAGTTCTTAAC
This sequence comes from Cylas formicarius, assembly GCF_029955315.1. Lineage (NCBI taxonomy): Eukaryota > Metazoa > Arthropoda > Insecta > Coleoptera > Brentidae > Cylas > Cylas formicarius. Next base: position 19,399,558 of record NW_026844319.1, read on the forward strand.
TTATTCACCTCGATCAGAGGTCCGAATAAACCCCTACCAATTAGGCCTGCTACACGACTAAAACATTAATAGAGTTGTTTGCAAGAAACAAGTAAAGCATCGCCATTGCCAACTAATATGAACAGCACACGTCACGGCGAAGGTAATAACAATTACATGTGGCTACGATAAACAAAAACATAACCTTATCCAAACACAGCCACATCGCTCTAACGATGCAGCAGACAAAATCCAATTGAAGATAGCAGTTTTAAGAAACCAACTACCCCATAGCCAACGTCTAATCTATAAATTGCCCCTAAATTCGAAAAATTCTAAACGTCAATGTGCACACCCAAAACCGACGTAAAATTCTATAGACAAATACGCCGCCAAAATAACCGAAATTCTCACAAAACTTAAAGTAATAAGCAAACTATCTTAAGTTACCTGTTTTACTAAGGGTAGCAAAGTTTGTTCTAAACTACGTGTCTTAATCTCTAAACAGTCAAAATTTGTTGTACCTTCAGCTGCCATTTTCTACACTACTGCCCGTCTTTGTTCTGATTGTATACAGCGGGCATCTGACTATCTCGCTTTACGTGCATAACCTCTTCAACCATTTCCCATCGGGAACACAAATCAGATGGTTAATCAGCTGTTCCGCGAAAACTGTGACTTGGGAATTGCTGTTCATGCAGGAGTTTTTAGGGTGCCGATGGCGCCATCTAACCATTAAGATTTCGAACCCGTTTTTGTTTGCAAAGTATTCTCGAAAATCACAAAACGTAAAGAAGTTTTATCTATAGCAATGAGTCACTCATAATCATCAGCTAGCTAGAGCGTAGAGCAAACAATCATGTTTTACATTCGATTTACTGCTTACCGGACAAATATAAAAAGATGACTATGCTTTCCTAGAACTGACCAAAATCAGCCTTTGACTTTGTGTTATGCATTATTTGCGCATTTGATGTAAAAGTTGCGGACCCCCGGTATCGTAATCCGAATAAGTCCACCGAATGCGTGTTTATTTTCGCAAATTGTTTTCGAAGTAGCACTCTTTTCAAGTTAGTCAACAGAACTTTCGGGAAAGCGGTGAACGCGTCTATTAATCACAGATTATAGAATTATTTTTCCGACATAAAGATTGACAACCTTCTGTTGTCTATTCATGGAATAAGATAAAAGAATCAGATTGTTAAATAAACGGTGACTAATTTGCAATAAGTTGGGAGAGCTCACTGATTAGAAAGGCTTTAAAGAAACAGTTATGATTGACCATTCTCTTTTAAGACTATGGCTTTCAAAGGCAAGTACTGTATATTCATTGTCTCATGCAAAATCTAAGAGATTTTGTTGTAGTATCAAAATCCAGACGCTGCCTATCGCGATATTACCCAGGCAGTTCAACATTATCAGGGTTTACAACCACAACAAGATTCTTACAGTAGGTGTCCTTCAGCATCTAAATTCATTGTTAAATGGCTTTTTATTTAAGCTTTCCTGGATGGCACAACAATGGACTTGGTGAATTTAACAGGCACAATTCCTGTCACATACAAAGGCAGTGTTTATAATATCCCTATATGTATCTGGCTCATAGATACTCATCCAAAAAATGCGCCCATTTGCTATGTGCAGCCAACTGCCGACATGTCTGTTAAGGTTTCCATGTTTGTTGATCAGAATGGAAAAATATACTTGCCATATTTACACGACTGGGTTGCTGTATGTTGCTCATTCCAATGGGTTGTGACTGTTAAGTTTTGAATGTTTCAGGACCACTCGGATCTCTTGGGATTGATTCAAGTGATGATAGTTACCTTTGGAGAGCAACCTCCAGTTTTTGCTAAGCCCAAAGATGGCAACCCTCCATATCCAGTTAACAGTAAGTATATGCTCGTTGCAGTTATCAGAATGTGGTATGGACGGCCTACCAAAACAGGTATCTGTAATTTTTAGGGGTCATGCCTCAACCATCTGGCAGTTACCCACCCTCATCATACCCTCCTACATCTCCTTATACTCCAACATGTGGAAATTTTGATGGTTATCCGCCATATTCTATAGGCTATACTGGCTATCCTCAGTTTCCAGAGCCCTCACATCCTAACAGATATCCTCTAGTAACCCCTCTATCCACAAGAAAAGAGGATTACATTAGAGATTCACTGTTAACAGCCATTCACGAAAAACTGCTTAGGAAAATGAAAGACCAGTTTTTGCAAAATCAAGCCGAGTTGCAAACCTTGAAGAAAACACAAGAGGAACTGAAGCAGGGTCAGACTAAACTGGATGGTATATTAGGTAGATTGGAAAAGGAGCAGGTAAATATGTTTGCTGCACATATTCATCAAAAAACTAAGTTTAGATATGTTTAAATGAGGAAAGATTTTATCCATTACAAGATACAGGTATCTTCCAACAAGCAACATTAATATTTTAATACATGCTATTTTGAGGTGAGGTATAAAATACCTCATGCTAAGTTTTGTTTTTGCTCCGGTCCTTTAGAAAGATTTGGAAAAAAGTGTTACTCTTCTAAGGGACAAGGAACAGGAATTGAATAATGCTATAGAAAAAATTGCGGAACAAGAATCAATAGATGTGGATGATGCGGTAACCACAACTGCTCCTCTTTACAAACAGTAAGTCTTTTCCTTAGAGATTTGGACGCCTGGCATAATTGTGTATTTTGAAGGTTGCTGAACGCGTATGCAGAAGAGACGGCCATAGAAGATGCGATTTACTACATGGGAGAAGCACTTCGATGTGGTGTGATTGATCTGGATGTGTTTCTTCGACAGGTGAAGACATTGTCAAGAAAGCAATTTATGCTGTGTGCCTTGATGCAGAAATGCCGTCAGAAGGCTGGATTGGCCGTGTGAAAAGTAGTGCCTAATATTGTGGTTATGTTTAAGTATTTTATTTAGACATTTAAGATTTTATTATGCTTACAAGAAAATGTAATAATTATTAGAATTAAATAAGTATGTTGACCGGGATGCCTTATATCTGCCAAAAGTTTATTGGCCACTGAAGCTGGAAAAAGAAAAAAATATATTGCCATAAATCTAGTGTCTAAAAGGTTAAGATACTCTAATTGACAATAGAATTGAGACAAATAAAATATAGAATTGTGATTTATTTAGTTTTATAATGTGTAACAGCATTTCAGAAGTAATTTATAATACATATATCAAGTGTCTACATTTTAGTCTGAACTATGAGAATCAGAATCCTTATGGCATTTTTTTTTATGTGTCTTTTTAGATTTTTTGCTCGACTTACATACTTCACCATGGTGTTTATATTCTTTCTCAGACTTATACTTTTTCTCATATTTGTTATGTTTTTTATATCTTTTTCTCTGCTTCTCCTCATTTGCACTTTCGGAATCATCAGAATCTGCACTAGACGCTTGATTTCTCTTATGTCTTTTTGAAGACTTCTTATACTTCTTCTTTTTTTGCTTTTTCAACTTGTCTTGGAGTTCCTTTTCGCGTAGTTCTGTTAAAGGCGTTAAATAGTCTCCCAGTTCCGAATCGCTGCTAGTACTACTGACATCCAATACGATTTCTTTATTGGGGTCTACTTTTAGAAAGTTGCGACACTGATAGGTCAAATGGCCCGCATAGCCGCATTTTTTACAAGCAGCTCGGGTTGTTTCTTTTGCGGGTGGCAATAAACGAGATCCATATTCTGCATCCATTTCACAAATCTAAATTTACCACCTAATACGAGATAAAAACAGCAATGAATGTTATGTTAAGTGTCTCAAATTACAATAAACATTAACATTATTGTAATAGTGGTTTTTTTATATCTAATTAAATTCTACTTTTCAAGTTCAAGTTCAAGTATGCGTTTCACAAAAAAATGTTGGGCTCGACTGCTAGGATCATTCGCCCATTGCCGACTTCCGTCGAGGATCTTCGCTTCTGGTCAACGACCACCACGTACAAAGAAGAAAAATAACCAATAATTTGCTCAGCTAGCAAAAAAAGATTCTGACCGATACCAATAAAAAATCGGCTTCCCCCCGCTTCCACCGCGGACCATCCGGGCCCATCCGGCCTCCATACCGGCGTGAACGGGGAAAAACGACGGGGCCGACGACGATTATCACTTTAAAACATGCACTGAACACTAAAAACAGTAAATCCACACAGTGGAAACCGTTATCAAACTTTTGAGGACAAAAGTAAGGGATTCTGTCGGGAGCGAACGGAGGTTAAACCGTCCTGTGCAATGCTCCACCACAGAATCCAAATTCTACTTTTGTTTACTATTTCAAAATCCTTCTTTTTCATGTCTATTAGCTAAATGTACCAAGATCAATCGGCGAATAACATCTGAAGTCCAACTTAATTTAGTTCTAGTAATTGCGTTTTTTTTTTTTTAAGTAAACGTGTGTTCCAGTTTCTCACTGTACCAGCGACAGTCAGTTTTAATACAAATTGAAGCGAAAAAAGAAAAAGAAAGTTAATATTCACTGTGCCTGACTGGGTCTGTAATGGGCGTATGCCCCTTGTAAATATACGTTTTTGGAAAGAAAAGCATATTAAAGAAAAATGTGGATTCTGTGGTGGAGCATTGCACGCGGCGGTTTAACCTCCGTTTACTCCCGACAGAATCCCTTGTATTCGTCCTCAAAAGTTTGATATCGGTTTCCACTGTGTGGACTTAGTGTTTTTAGTGTTCAGTGCATGTTTTAAAGTGATAATCGTCGTCGGCCCCGTCGTTATTCCCTGTTCACGACGGTATGGAGGCCGGATGGGCCCGGATGGTCCGCGGTGAAAGCGGGGGGAAACCGATTTTTTTGGTATCGGTCAGAATCATTTTTTGCTAGCTGAGCAAATTATTGGTTATTTTTCTTCTTTGTACGTGGTGGTCATTGACCAGAAGCGAAAATCCTCGACGGAAGTCGGCAATGGGCGAATGATCCTAGCAGTCGAGCCCAACATTTTTTTGTGAAACGCATAATTGAATTGAATTGAAAGAAAAATTCTGTGGTGGAACATTGCACGCGGCGGTTTAACCTCCGTTCGTTCCCTACAGAATCCGTTGTAATCGTCCAAAAATTTTGAAATCGGTCTCCACTGCGTGGATTTAGTGTTTTCAGTGTTTTGTGAACGTTGTAAAGTGATAATCGTCGCCAATCCCTTCGTTTTTCCCCGTTCACGCCGGTTAGAGGCCGGATGGGCCCGGATGGTTCGCGGCGGAAGCGGGGGGTGTCGGTTTTTTTTTTGCTAGTTGAGCAAATATTGGTTATATGTCTTCTTTGTACGTGTTGGTCCATTACCAAAAGCGAAGATCCTCGACGGAAGTCGGCAATGGGCGAATGATCCTAGCAGTCGTGCCCAACACTTTTTTTGTGAAACGCATACTTGAATTGAAAGAAAAATGTGATGTCTTGGAGTTTATCTGTGCACAGAGGGTAATTTGTGTATTGTTTGGAATATTGTAATATTTTTAAAAATGTCCAAGCCCGGAACATCTTCAGGTGATACCCAGTCACAAATTGCTCAAAAAACTTGGGAACTGACAAACAATGTAGAAGTTGTAAATTCTGTAGATGAGATCTATAAATACGATAAAAAACAGCAGCAAGATATTTTGACAGCTAAACCTTGGGATAAGGATCCCCATTTCTTCAAAAACATTAAGATATCAGCGTTGGCACTTTTAAAAATGGTAATGCATGCTAGATCTGGTGGCACACTAGAAGTAATGGGACTCATCTTAGGAAAAGTAGATGGGAATACCATGTTTGTTATGGATTCCTTTGCATTGCCTGTAGAGGGAACTGAAACTAGGGTCAATGCTCAGGCGCAAGCTTATGAGTATATGAGTTCATATATTGAAGCCGCAAAACTTGTCGGAAGGCAAGAGAACGCTATAGGGTGGTACCATAGTCATCCAGGCTATGGATGCTGGTTATCTGGAATAGACGTTAGTACACAAATGCTGAATCAAAATTTCCAAGAGCCATTTGTAGCCATAGTAATTGATCCTGTGCGAACAATTTCTGCTGGAAAAGTTTGTTTGGGTGCTTTTAGAACATACCCCAAAGGTTATAAACCTGCAAATGAAGAACCTTCAGAGTATCAGACTATACCATTAAATAAGATTGAGGATTTTGGTGTGCATTGTAAGCAGTATTATTCTCTGGAGGTTTCTTATTTTAAATCTGCTCTGGATAGGAGACTTTTAGACTCCCTTTGGAACAAATATTGGGTTAACACTTTGAGCTCATCAAGCTTACTAACAAATGCAGATTATACTACTGGTCAAATTTTTGATTTATCTGAAAAACTGGAGCAATCTGAGACTGCCATCGGCCGTGGTGGATTTATAATGGGAGGTGCAGACCCTAACGAAAAACGCAATGAGGACAAGCTTCTGAAAGCATCCAAGGATAGTTGCAAAACAACAATAGAGATTATTCATGGATTAATGGCGCAAATGATAAAAGACAGATTGTTCAATAGTGTCACCCCCAGTAAGGTGTGCGCACTTGAAGCTAGCAAGTAATTTGTGTTTAAAATATGTGCTTTAGTTGTAGTCAACTTTGATAAATAATGTATTTCCTAATTGGGCCGATGTGTTTTTATTTGTAGAAATATCTGTAACTTCTTGATCAAATTTAATTGAACAAGTCGCCAATAAATTTTTATTTCCATATGGATTTCCAAAGAATTGTGAAAACTGAGGTTCTTCTTCCTTTGCTTCTATTGGCCGATACTGCTAGGATCAATCGGCCATTTTCCCGGAATTGTACATTATGATCTGGAAGGATGGCTTACTTACAAGGGAGATATTTTAAAAGTAAAGAATATTTTATATTTAAGAAGCCGTTACAACAGCGGTACTGAACTTTTCCCATGTAAAAAGTAAAGACTAATAGGAATATTTTGACTCCAAGATTTAGCTTCATATCTATTACCAATATAATATTTGTCTATGCCCTGTGGTTGGCAGTGTTATCACCAACGCTTGGTATCTGAGCGAAAAGTGGAACATTTAAAATTATAACGGACTCTTCGTTCAAAAGCTTTTTTAAAACCAAATGTTTTGCCTTTATGTTATTTAAAAATGGACGTAAAAAAAGAATGCGTTAGTGTTTCGGTTCGAATTAGACCAATTCTTGTTCGGGATAGTGCGACCTCTTCTTGTTTGCAAATTGTCAGCAAAGAACCTCCTGTAAGTCTAGTCCAATGCATAAAGTTCAATATTCCAAACAAACCCCAATTTATAACTTAAGGTGTTGGCTGTACCAGATCGGGCACAAACTTTTTTTTTCGATCAAATTTTTTCGGAAGGTACCGACCAGGAACAAGTGTTCAGAAAAACTGTTAGGCCCCTAGTGGATCATGTTAAGTCAGGATTTAACTGTACGGTGTTTGCCTATGGTCAGACGGGCTCCGGTAAAACTTATACAATGGGAACTGACGCAACGGTAAGCTTTTCAGCACATATAATATATAATATATTTGATACCCTTAGTTTTGCAGTTAACAGCTAAGGATGATGTGGGAATAATACCGCGTTCCTTGGACCACCTCTTTGAAGACAGTAAGGCTAACATAGATGCTTATTGCTCATTTGTTGAAATATATAATGAAAAAGTCTTTGATTTGCTGAATGTTGCAAATAAAAATGCTTTGAATATATCTGGTGGGAGATATAGATTAGATTTTACATTTTATAATGTGATTGTATTTTAGGATTTGTTGTGCAGGGCCTTAGTGTAAAAAGTGTCAAAAACTCGGCGATGGCTAAAGAGTTGTTGCAAGTGGGCAACAAGAACAGACACACAGGTGAAACAAAACAAAACATGAATAGCTCCAGATCTCATGCCATATTTACCATTCATTACAGGTATGGCGTTTTTAGTTGTGTCAGAAAAATCATTAATTTTTGTGATATTAGGGATGGAGATGTATCTGGCAAATTGAATCTGGTGGATTTAGCAGGTTCAGAGTGTGTTAAAAAGACAGGCAGTCAAGGGAGTACATTCCAGGAGGGTGTTAACATAAACAAAGGGTTGCTCTCGATAGGGCAAGTCATTTCTGCTTTGTCAGCCAAGTCTAGCTTTATACCTTACAGACTATCAATTATCACCAGTATATTGCAAGGTATAAAATATCTAAAAATAAAAAGAATAAAATTATTACATAATTTTGTTGTAGGCTCTTTGAACACTGAAAATTTTGTATCTTTAATAGCTTGTGTTAGTCCCAATTCAGATGACATAGCTGAGACTCTGCAAACATTGGACTTTGCCCAACGGGTGAAAAAAATTAAAATCAATCCTGAGGTAAACCAGATCATAACCAAATATAAAAGAGGGTTGCTACAAACTTGCAGAACTCCATTGAAAAGGCCTCCGCAAACACACTCAGCAAGGAAAAATATCACTCTGTTATCCATGCCCCTTATTAATGAATGTCAGGAAAGGGCCCAAAGCAGCTCACTCTCTACTGATAACAGCTCAACCGTTAGTAGCGAGCTGACTCAGCAAGTTTTGAGTCCAGTAATAAGAAAATATATGACTAAAATTGAGGCCTCGCTTATGGATCATCTAGAAACTGTGGTGAAGAAAACTTTCCAAAGGCATAATGTTCAAATTCAAGATGCCAAAAATAAATATAGCACACCCAGGTATGTCGAATTATTAATGTAAATAATTTGTCAGAATAATTTGCAATTGTAGCATGTCATGGGACAAAATCCAGAATGAAGTTACCAAATTGGTAAAAACTGAATTCGCCCAGATGTCTAGTAAAAGAGTTCCCGCGTCAAGCAGTCCCCTTAAAAATAAAATATGTAGAATTTTGGTCAGCAATGGCTGTGTTCAATTTTCCTTAACTAATTTTCTAATTGTAGAGTTATAGTCCTGAAAATGCAGAACCAAAAATTAAGGAACCATTTAAAATGCCAAAGGTGCCGAAACGACACAAGCAGATCGACACCAGGGTTCTACCTATTTCTTCCATAGAGGTCGATCATGAAGTCACATCTTGTAGACGTAGCCTACGATTATCCATAAAGGCAAAAAGCAATAGCAGTAACAACACTTTTAATCAATTGAACGTTTTGAATGACTCAACTGGGGAAGAGTCGGTTAAAGAATTAGAGAAAAGCGACGGTGTAAATAATATCAGGCAGGTGCCTGATAACACAGTAGGTAGGAGGCAGAGTTTAAGGATCGCTAATAGGGATGTTAACTGCAGCGGATGTAATCCTGCAGTTGTTAAGAAGTCAAATGTCTCATTTATGGTTGGCACAAAACTCGCGAAAAGAATGGTAGATCCGAAAAAGAAACAAAAAAGGTAAATTAATCCTTTTCTGGGCAGTAACATAGTAATTTTAAATACCATTTATGGTTTTTTGGGTACGTAAATTTTCTTTTATGAGAAAAATTTTCTACTCTTAAAAAGAGCTGTCGAACACCGCCATTTTTATATTTTGAATAGTTCGAGCATATTTTTTTTTTATTTTGCATTTTTTTAAAAAAGGTAAGGCAACTGGCGATTTTACAATTCTATTCTGCAAACAGTTAATCTAAGGGTTTTGTATCATTCTATTGTATTAAGGGCAAAGCTTACTAGTTCCAAATGTAAACACAATACAAATTGCTCTGTTGATGAATGTCACTCAAGAGACTTTAAATAACAATTATCTTAATAATAGCTTTTCTTGAAAATTATGAAAATGAAAAAATGACATTCTTTGAACCTACCGAACACACTTTCGGAGAACTGCAGCGATATACTTGCAACTTTCCCACTAACCACCACCTTTACAACTGCAAACAATGAAACATTTTATAGGGAGTCCTTTAATTTTGCTAAGGCATAATAAATGTACTTTGAGTTATCAGTCTCTGCAGTAGATCCAATTGACCTAAGATACTGGTTCCATTTCCCTCAAACCTCAAAAATTGAGGTCAAAGGTAATAGGTAAACATTATTCTTTTTTCTTCTCCCTGATGTAAAATATCTAATTGTACAACAGTCTAGCGTGCGGAAAGTGTGATTTGCCTACGCCAGGTTCTTTCCCACTGATCCGAGCCACTGCGGACATTTCCGCAAAAATGTACCCAAAAACTAACGGTCTTTGAAGAAGTATAGTATGCATCAGGTTTGGTAAACTTGTTAAGTCAAATGCCGTTTACCACACTTGTTGCTTAATATACTATTATCTGTCCGCCATGAAAAAATAATTTTTGGGATTAATCTGTTATCCAAATTTTTCAAATTTATCAAGTTCAATAGCGATGTTCAACATACATCATATTTAAAAATAAATATGAAATATTTCTAAAATAAAATGGTAAACAAATTACTACACCAGTGGCCAAAAAATTTAGGTCACTTAAGAAGTTACAACTTAAAAAAAAAAGTTTATCACCGAATCGTCGATCTGGTAGGTGAAAAATTATCTATCCTATTGCATTTGGTTAACTGAATTTAACATTTAATTATGTTTGTTTTCACGATTTTGCCGGAAAACAAAAAATGTCTATTATAAACTAAAGAAACGAGTAATAATTAACGCTATTGAGAAAATCTGAAAATTAATAACTTGTATTCCCTCCTCGAGGCATGCTTTGAATTAAATTACCGATTACTGTCTGATCGATGTTGTTCCATTCCTACATTAGCAACTCTCTCAGTTCTTGGGCACTTGGCGATGGTGTATGTCTTCGAATACGTCGTTCCATCTCATCCCATACATATTCGATGGGATTCACATCTGAACTGAGTGCTGGCCAAGCGGACCGCCTCATTCAGATATTGACTGACAGTTCTGGCGGTCTGAGGTCATTATCGTGCATAATTCATAATTATTCCAGTCTAAGCCAATCTCAGTAGCCACCCTTCGGCAAGACAATCCGTTAGCACGATGCCTTCTTCTAACAGTACATTCGCTAACATTAACATTTCTAATCTCTTAAAGTTCATTTGAAGCTGTCCTATTCCGCAAACTTGCGGACACCAAAAATCGATCGTCTCTTTGGTTGGTGATCCTTCTTTGATCAGATCCTGATCTTTTAGAGATCAAGCCAGTGTACTCGTAACATTGTACAACGCAGCTCCTACTAACCATTTTTGCAGTTTCCCGTTTTCCTTGACCATCTTGTATTATTGCTACAATTCTAGCCACAACGATAGGATCTGAAGGCATTATGATCAGTTAAATATATACCTTAGATCAATACACCAATCATAAGTTTTATAGAGATAAATGAATATTGTACTGGAAAGTATCTAACGCTACAATTTTTAATTAGGTCGAACTTAACGTTATTTCATAAAAATTGGAAACCACGCTGACAGTAACTGATAAATAACAAATATCTCCATCAGCATTTGTAGGAAATCAAATAATTCACTGTCTACTAGACCGACGATTCTGTGATAAAAAAATTTTTACAAATTATTTAAAATTTCTTGAGTGACCTATATTTTTTGTTCCCAGTGTATATGTATCTAAAATTTCTAAGAATATCAAAATTAAAACTATTTTAATTTTTTCCTCCCAAGTTAATACAGCTGCCAGTTCGTGTATTTTGCTGTCGTGTATCGTAGGTTAAATGTTGTTCTATTCACAAATTGTTGCTTTACGGAATTTCTCGGGGCAATAAGGAGAAGTAAATAAATAAGTGTTATGGATGGATATAAGAATAATTCTTTTCTATCAAACTAAGGATACCTTCTTGAAATGTATATTACCTATAACACAATTGGTATCAAGCCAAGTCTATATACTTTACAAGGAAAGCTGAAAACAATGCTTTCTGTGTATTGAAATTTTTGTATATTTTTTTTTAATTTAGCAAGGATAGTCCATTTACAGTGCATTCAAAACGGGTCCTTTCAATTTTAAACTTGGGAAATGTGCAGGAGTTGGAAAGACTCCATTCTGTTGGGGCGAAAACGGCGGAACAAATATTACTTTATAGGTAAGAGTTCCGCTGCAAAGGAGAAGTAAATAGTAAATTTGCGCTTTTAGGCAGTTGAGGGGTAAGTTTGGGAATATCGAAGATCTCTGTCACATGCCGAGGTGGGGAAAGCAGAAATTTGAAAAGTTTCTCGAATCCAACTTCCTGACTCGTTAATAAACAAACTAAAATTGATAGTGATTTATCGACCATTTGGTGGAAGTGCTGAACTGCAGCTGCGAAGTTGTCTGCTTTGCCACTTTATAAGCCCTCCAATTAAATTTTATTTAGTACCAGATAATAAGTATAAATAGATGCACTTGATGTTCCAAAGCCAGGTTTACAATAAATGTGAATCATGGCATGAGAGATAAATGTTGTTTTTATTTTCTTTTTGTTTTATATAGCATTAGGTACTATAGTGGCCTTACCATTGTAAAAACTGATGTGCCGCAGCCGTCATTCATATTTTCGTAAAGAAGGGAAAGATTTTCCTCGTACGCCTCTACATTTCACCCACTAACCTGCACCTTGCGCCATTTTCTTTTTCTCTGCAGCAATTTCCGCACACTGAACTCGTTTTCCGAGAATATTTAACGAGATTTAGGCATATTTTGAGTAAATACTGCCGTAAATATGTAGCATCTAAACTTATTGATGATGTGTGAGCGGCCATGTTGATTGTTGAATTGGTTAAGAAACGAGATTTAAAATCTCATGCGTATGGTGAATAAACCTCCCCAAAATTGTTTTCATAGTTCCTTCATGAGTTCCTGTATTATCGGCGTTTGTATGCTTTGTACCGTTGATGTTGTACCGATGTACGTAATCTGTGCTAGTAGGTATTTGTTTTTACATGTGTGGTAAAAGCCGCAAATTTTCCTTTTAAAACAAATGAAAGTCATCAAACATGCAATGACAAGTCATTGCGGCCGTCACTCACTGCAAATCGTGTTTGATACTTGAGTTAGGGCAAACTTATTATCGGTTAATATTACACGTACGTCAAGCTGTGCGGCGAGCGCCAATTGTTGTTTACCGCCTTTTTACTGCCACATTTGTATTAGAACCGCATGCTGTTTCATGATTTTGTATTACGTTCAATGTTCAAACGAAAGTCGACATATAATGCTAAATCTCATTTTCATCCAAGAACTAGTGTAAGGTTTAGCTTTTAATCATCCTTAGAAAAAAATCCAAAACATCCATCTAAAATGCACATGCACAGTCATTTCAAATCTCACTTTCAACCGATAAGATCTAGCGGCGTTCAACAACCAACATGGCCGCTGACAGCTCTTCAATCCGACAGCTTTCAGTTTAGGAAAAAAAAAAGGAAAAAGTATGTAGAGAATGTTATGTTAGTGTATGAGATTTAGGTTTTATGCGGAAGATTATTTCCGTTTGCGTGAAATATTACAGTATTTACGACCCCTACATTAGCTGATAGCAATATGGTTTGTACCGTTGATGTTGTACCGATGTACGTAATCTGTGCTAGAAGGTATTTGTTTTTACATGTGTGATAAAAACCGCAAATTTTCCTTTTAACACAAATGAAAGTCATCAAACATGCAATGACAACTCATTGCGGCCGTCACTCACTGCAAATCTTGTTTGATACTTGAGTTAGGGCAAACTTATTATCGGTTAATGTTACACGTACGTCAAGCTGTGCGGCGAGCGCCAATTGCTGTTTACCGCCTGTTTACTGCCACATTTGTATTAGAACCGCATGCTGTTTCTTGATTTTGTATTACGTTCAATGTTCAAACGAAAGTCGACATATAATGCTAAATCTCATTTTCATCCAAGAACTAGTGTAATGTTTAGCTTTCAATCATCCTTAGAAAAAAATCGATTTCAACCGATAAAATCTAGCGGCGTTCAACAACCAACATGGCCGCTGACAGATCTTCAATTCGACAGCTCTCAGTTTAGGAAAAAAAAAAACGAAAAAGTATGTAGAGAATGTTATGTTAGTGTATGAGATTTAGGTTTTATGCTGAAGATTATTTCCGTTTGCGTGAAATATTACAGTATTTACGACCCCTACATTAGCTGATAGCAATATGGTTTGTACCGTTGATGTTGTACCGATGTACGTAATCTGTGCTAGAAGGTATTTGTTTTTACATGTGTGATAAAAACCGCAAATTTTCCTTTTAACACAAATGAAAGTCATCAAACATGCAATGACAACTCATTGCGGCCGTCACTCACTGCAAATCTTGTTTGATACTTGAGTTAGGGCAAACTTATTATCGGTTAATGTTACACGTACGTCAAGCTGTGCGGCGAGCGCCAATTGCTGTTTACCGCCTGTTTACTGCCACATTTGTATTAGAACCGCATGCTGTTTCTTGATTTTGTATTACGTTCAATGTTCAAACGAAAGTCGACATATAATGCTAAATCTCATTTTCATCCAAGAACTAGTGTAATGTTTAGCTTTCAATCATCCTTAGAAAAATATCGATTTCAACCGATAAAATCTAGCGGCGTTCAACAACCAACATGGCCGCTGACAGATCTTCAATTCGACAGCTCTCAGTTTAGGAAAAAAAAAAACGAAAAAGTATGTAGAGAATGTTATGTTAGTGTATGAGATTTAGGTTTTATGCTGAAGATTATTTCCGTTTGCGTGAAATATTACAGTATTTACAACCCCTACATCAGCTGATAGCAATATGTACCGTTGATGTACCGATGTACATAATCTGTGCTAGAAGGTATTTGTTTTTACATGTGTGATAAAAACCGCAAATTTTCCTTTTAACACAAATGAAAGTCATCAAACACGCAATGACAAGTCATTGCGGCCGTCACTCACTGCAAATCGTGTTTGATATTTGAGTTTGGGTTGTTGCATTTCTGTAGTCGAGTGGCTTGATAAATACATATTCTCCATCGCTACTTGACAAGCTTGGTGTAATTTACCATAATTTTAAGGCGACGACGTCAATAGTCATTTTTATGACTAAAGTTTGGATAGTATTGGTTAGTTGGAGGAGGAGTTTATCCTTTTTGACGACACAATTAAGTATATTTAGCCATGTGGTTGTACCTTATCGACTTTTTGTGATGTGTTTCGTTTGAAGTTAATGTACTTTCAAATGCTTGCAGATGCTTTATTAACTAAGAGAATATGTATATTCTTTATGTTAACAATATTGTGCAACTGGCAGCTGAAGGAGTGCTCAATAAAAGAGTGACTGAAGAAGTTTATCCATTTATGCAAAATAGCACACGTTGTGACGTACGTATGTAAAATGATGTTCCTCGGACGGCTTTCGATATGATGACCGCGCATGCGCCTATCAATCAGGGAATTGACCCTGTTGCGAAGTTGTGATGGATATCAAAAAATCTGTCCTTTTTTTTTTAAACAGAACACTATTGAATTTACATGTGTTATAAGTTAGATAACACAATAACTAACTCTAGAAATCTTTCTTGTTGCATGAAAGGTTAATAAAGTGTTCACACTTTTTTGTTTTGCTATCTTGCGGAGAAGATTCTAACGCACTATTGCCAATTATCAATGTCACATCAGTGAAACAAAATTGCTAGAGGCCTTTGCCATTTCTTGCATAAACGTTCGCAAAACTTAATTTATTTTAAAAGCAACATTTGCCAGCTCCTATTTTCGCATTCCACTCGATTAACGAAGCTATAATCTAGCTCCGCGGACACACTGTTTAACTGTTTTGACATTTGGTCGTTACAATCACCAATTTCAATCGCTACTTATACGATATTCTCAGACTTAAATGTTTGGAAATGCACCCACCAGTGAACAAAAAGAGCAAAAAATTATTAAAATCAGATGAGTAATTGTAAAACTCAAATAAAATATTGTTCTTTTCGATACACAATCACTAGTTATTATTAGGTCAGTTTCCGGTCACGGAAATGATCTCAGAGACAACTATAGAAGGTTAGTGTCGGTGTAATGGCGCTCCAGCCTAATCCTGTACAAATTGTATCTAATATTTAGTATAATCGGCTTAAAACGCTGGTCGTCGTCGACGTTATAACCGGAGACTTAAAGCTTAAGACCCTTGGGAGCCAGTTTCCTATTCAGCATTAGCATCGCCGAAGATTACTCTGCCCCATTTTTCGGTTAGGGCAAACTTATTATCAGTTAATATTACACGTACGTTAAGCTGCGCGGGGAGTGCCAATTGCTGTTTACCGCCTGTTTGCTGCCAAATTTGTATTAGAACCGCATGCTGTTTCTTGATTCTGTATTACGTTCAATGTTGGAGTTTTGAAAGTCGACATATAATGCTAAATCTCATTTTCATCCAAAAATCTAAATTTTTCTCGTAAACTAATGTTTAGTTTCAATCATCTTTAGAAAAAAAAAAACGAAAACATCCATCTAAAATGCACATGCACAGTCATTTCAAATCTCACTTTGAACGGATAAGATCTAGCGGCGTTCAACAACCAACATGGCCGCTGAGAGATCTTCAATTCGACAGCTTTCAGTTTAGGAAAAAAAAACGAAAAAGTATGTAGAGAATGTTATGTTAGTGTATGAAATTTAGGTTTTATGCGGAAGATTATTTCCGTTTGTGCGAAATATTACAGTATTTACGACTCCTACATTAGCTGATAGCAATATGGTTTTGGGTGTTTGGGTTTCTCCTGAAAGCGTGTGACATAAAAAACTAATATTATGCCAGTGCCGTTTAAACTGCTAGACTTGCTTGCTAAACCTCTCAGCCGTCAACAAGCAGCAGGTAAAAAGGGCAACAGGACCTGAATGATTTATATCGTAAATACCGGAAGGCATTATTCATGTGAACCGGTCACGTGGAGCAGAAAGTCGTGACCCGACTGCGAAAACTGTAACCTCTAACTTCCAAATATCTGCATTTCCAGACAGTCTCTCGTTCTGCTACATTTAGAAGGGGAATTTCGTATCTTAATATTCAGACAAGCGATTTAGAATTATTTCGCGAGGTTTAAGTATAACCGAAGAAAAAAAAATTGTTGGTTATTTTACTAACTATTTTTATGCTGCCCGGCTATAAATATTTTCGGAGTGTTTGGATCAGTCCAGCATTAAATTGATACAATATTTAATATAATGAACGTTATCTAGTTCTGAGGCATCCCTGTTTTGCTCACTAAGGTATGGTCTGTTCATAGATAAAAGAAAGTGACCAATTGCTTTTGAATAGGATTATCCAAGGGTGGTCATTAAAATATATACAATGCAACAAAATTATTACCTAAAGTTTTCAGTAATAGAAAATAATTTTATACCTACCTGTGTTTAATATTCTTTGGTTTGGTATACTACTTAGTTTAAGTTTATTAGTAATCATTCTTATTTCGTGTGTAATACAGCGTGTGTTGAATCGTGTGCGAATTAATAAATTGTGAATAATCCCATTTCAGTGAGGAAAAAAAGAAGCGATGCCGACATTTTCTTGAGTGTAGATGAAAGTGATCAAGATATAATACGGGGTAAAATTTACCAGTTATACGAGTAACAAAGCGTGCCTACATTAGGAGGCTCGAAAAAGATGAAACCGATATTAAATGTGGCAGAACTACCTTATGGAAGTGTATTCAACACTTGGGTTTAAGATTTAAAAAAATTGACAAAGGCATGTTTTAATGAATATCTAGAAAAAATTAAGATTTACAGAGAACAACAAATGCCAATTATTTACTTGGATGAAACCTGGTTCGACACTTATAATACCCCGGAAAAGGGTTGAGTTGACACAACTGATAAGTGTAAAACAAACGCGCCATCAAAAAGATGTAAAAGAATAACTATTTTGCATGCTGGCTCTAAAGATGGTTGGATTTCAAATGGACTTTCTCTGTCTGCGAAAAATATTAAAGGTTCTTCCGTGGATTACCATGAAGACACCACCGCTGATTTATTTGAAAGTTGGTTTAAAAACAAACTAGTTCCAAACATTCCTCCTAATAGCGTAATTGTAATGAACACTGCAAGTTATCACAGTAGACAGTTGACTAAAACCCCTTCCTCATGCGACACAAAAGCAACAATCCAAAACTATATGTATAATAACGACATTTATTTTCACGAAGATTATACCAAAAAGCAATTAATTGAGGTTCTACAAAGCTTGAACCTACAAAAGGAATACGTCTGTGATAATTATGCAAAAAATCTAGGGCATACAGTTTTAAGGCTGTCACCTTACCACTGTATATTTAATCCCATTGAACATGTTTGGCACCAACTGAAATCTGCCATTTGTCGTAACAATGTTTTTCCCCGTGTTAACTCCAATATCCTCAAACTTATAGAAACCGAAGTTTTTAACATCCCTCCACAAAGTTGGGCAAATTCTGTGAAACATATAGAAAAGGCAGAACAATCGTATGTCCATATTGCAAATAATATAGAACAAATAACAATTAGAACAGGCGATGATAGCGATAGTGATACTGATATATTATGTGAGTAATTTTAAGTAATTTAAGTAGGTAATAAAAATAATTTGTAATTTTATTTTAGATTTAAACATAAATACATACATAAATAAATAAATATTGTTTAGTATCTTTTCTAACAAAACCCCAAATAATTAAATTATAAGCAAAGTCGGACCTGTTCGGCCATATTTCATTCTTACAGCTTGTCCGGGTCTTTCCTTAATTCGTATCAGTTAGTCACTTTCTTATATCTATGAACAGACTTTACCTATTTATCAGAAAAAATATAAGCCACAGGCGAATGCTTTAAGTTATAAATTTTTTTTGAATTTTAACCCTTGAAGTTATTTTTATAATTTGTTCCGTTTTCGTGGGAGAACATAAATAATTACTTATTATACTTTATCTACCCACCAGTGTACCCGTTTTATTATTTATTTCATTTTGGATTAGGCTTACAAATCAGCGGCCATTAATTAATAGGTACATTTTTGTAAAACAACACTAATACATTACTAAGGGACGTGCCATCAGAACTGGCAACTAAAATCTACTGAAAGCGTCCGATCGCTTCAACACCTGCGACTAAATTTCCGGAAATGGCAGTGGCTCGCGACTGTGGGTAACAAAGGTGATGTTTCAAAGTGACACTTTAGGCACGTTGGGTATTTTAAAGCGTGGAGTAGAAAAAGTAAATTATTTTTGTTATTATTGACTCAATTAATTTTTTCCTAGGACCAAATAAAATACAGTTATACTTAAACCTCAGAAATAGGACTATCAACTAAGTCACATAGAGCACGGAATGCAGAGATAAAACTAATTTTACAAGCACAAAGGAAATTTATATTATTTTAACTAATTGTTGAGAGTATTATTTGAGCCGCTGAAGAGCATTAGAAGGCCGCGTGAATTTTAAAGACGCGTTAGGAAAACGTTATATAGTAAAAAAAAACATTTTTTTATAAGAAAACGTAAGTTTATTAACAATGCGAATATTATTATTATTATTATTATTATTATTATTATTATAGGAGCCGAGACAGCACAAGGACGATGCAAAGGACCTGTTTTGAAATTTTCTTTGAATATTTGCCCAACTTTTTCTGCATCCGCTAACTCATTAAATTAACTAATAAATAAATAATATATATAAATCCACCGATTGGGAATACGACTGTAGATGTTAGAGTTTTGCCTTAACAATCTTTACACTGTATTTAACTCGTTTCCTGAGAAAATTTAACGAGATCCGAGCATATTTTGACACATTACATTAACAGAGGCCATTTCGGTTATTGGACGCTGCTGAAATCACACTTTCCGCAGTACATGAATCGTGACAAACAACAGACGATGGCTTTAAACAATATACTGCTTTTGAATAAAAGGTTGTACTATATCCAACAAAACATGAAATTGTCCTGAATTAAACCGAAAACAAATTTTAAATGAAGAAATATTTTCATTTCTTATTATTTACAAATCTTCTGGATTCCTCCTGCATCGGTTGTTGATGAATTGAACTTGCTGACGTTTCGTCAATCATCCTCTTGGCTTCTTCAGAGCTTAACTGTCTGGCTTTCTAGCCTGTACCTTTGTACCGATGTCTCGGATGACTGATTCACATATTGGTGAATGGTAGCGGTTAAGATTGTTGGGTTGCTTATTGAACTGAGGAGGCTTTTACTGGATGAAGATCCATTTATCAAAATAAATAAGAACTAAAAGTTCAGATTTTCACGAAATTATATATTTTGACATGACAATTGTTTCGACAACACCGTGTCTTTATCAAACATTTGATGCATTAAGGTATCGGTCTGTGTACGTAGGTTTCTGCAAAAACAGAATGACGCAATGTTAAGTCTGATTTTCTATTAATAAGAATATCTATGAACGGGAGATTATTATTAGTTTCCAATTGAATGGTAAAAAATATGTTAGGGTGTATGGATTTTAAATAGCTAACCATGAGGCTAAATACCAAAACTATCATCAACGGAGCGTTTCCATACTCGCAACTTTTCAATTACTACTGTGGTAAATGTATCATCGCACGAACTATTTAAGACGGAAAATCAGTTCTTGCAACTTCGTCCTTGCCCCGCGTATTATCCCAAAAGAGGAAATCAG
Source organism: Cylas formicarius (assembly GCF_029955315.1). Lineage (NCBI taxonomy): Eukaryota > Metazoa > Arthropoda > Insecta > Coleoptera > Brentidae > Cylas > Cylas formicarius. Next base: position 19,420,064 of record NW_026844319.1, read on the forward strand.
TGCAAATGTCGAGTCTATAATAAACGAACTGCCATTCCGAACAGCTAATGAAATTCGATTTGCAACTGCAAAAATCCTTAAAAAATCCAAACCCCCTAAATCTAATATTGCAAAGCCTGAATGCATTGCTCTAAAATCTCTAAAATCTAATCCCAACATCGTAGTTCTGCAGATAAAGGAAATGCTGTGGTGGTCGTGAACACAAGTAAATATCAGGAGAAAATTCAAGATATTCGTACAGACGGATCCTATCGTCAACTTAAAAAAAATCTTACACCATCTCGGCAAATAATACATTGGAGAGACCGGACGAAAAATATCTAGGCTCAAACTACGATAAATAAACTCATCAGCAGTTGCTGAACACAATCACGAAACCGGACATCAAATTTTGCATTTTTTACAATTTGACATTTATTCCATGAAACTATAATTCGTACAGTTCTTCTACCAACGAAAACGAAAAGTCCGAGATTCTATATAGGAATATAAGCAAACAAACCTTACACCAATATGTGACTCAGTGGTCCGAGACGATCATGTTCCTCTTTTATTTCCGCCCTCCCTCAAACAATATATAAGCAGGTACAGAGTAGAACGCGAATCAGTTTCAGTTAACGTCCGAAGAAGCCTACAAGACGACTGGCGAAACTTCAGCAAGTTAAATTCATCAACAATCAGAAGATTTGTAAATAGTATTACAGTAGCCTCTTAGAGAATTTTTTTTTCCATTTTTCATAGTTCGTGAGAAAGTTGATGGGAAACTTCACTGGAAGCACAAGATACCTCGCACGAGGTTTCTGGTACGGGTTTTCACAGGAAGGAAAGAACTTATTCCTATGCCGTTCCATAAACTTTGGACTTTGCCTCTTTTTTTCGTAAAAATAGATTGGTAGGTGTACGTTGCTCACTTTGCAACAATTACAATTTATGAAAAATTGCTATTACAGCGATTATACTGTTCACATTTTGCGCCTTTCAAAAACTGCTTCTAATTTCGTGACTCTTGAAAAAAGTTTTATCTCATTGTAATTTGTTGCTATGCGGTGACCGAATTATTGCGCTTTCTCGAGATTTTTTGAACATTATCTTTTTCAGTGAACACACGTGCGAAAAAAGAACAATTAACACTTTCCTCCTTATCGATAAGAAATAATTATTTTTGAAACTTGCCTTGCGAATGGCTGTTCATAAACCGCGTTCTGATTTCGATGAAATTTTTACATTTTTCTACCAAAGTGTGATAAATTCACATTTTTTTACAAAATTTTAAGCTCTTGCTATAAAAGTGTATATTTTTAAAAAATATTTTTTACGATATTTTGTTAGAAACTGTAAGTGTTAGTTTTTTTTTGCAAAAAACAGATATTTGAAGAAATTGCTTAAGAAAATTGAGTCATATATATATATATATATATATATATATATATATATATATATATATATATATATATATATATATATATATATATATATATATATATATATATATATATATATATATATATATATATATATATACATAAATTTACGAACTAAAAAAGTGTGATTTTAAAAACTTTTAACGAAATTCACACTTGTTTTTTTTTAAATGTTATAAGAAATGTGTGAATAGGGTCTTGGTAAAAAATTGCAAGCTCATAATTCGGTTTGCCAAAAAAGCACGAGTTTTGTAAAAAGTTTGTGAAGTGGGATTTCACGTTTTTTTTTTAGAAAATATAAAAATGTGCGAATTCAAGAAAAACGGAAAGCGGCCCTTCTATGATCTCGCCCTATGCCAAAAAAAATTATAGTAGCTAATCCTGTAACAAGCTTAACGCGATTAATATCAGAAACAAGCAAAATGCTTAGAAAGTAAAATGTAAATTATACTTTGTTGTTTGTTGATTCTTATCAATTTTGAAGTGTTTTTATGCATGTATTTATTCGATTTTAAATACGTAGGTGTAAGGAAAATATTCGTAGGGTGAAAACAATCATGTGTAAAAATCTATGTATATCATGATGAAGCAATTCTTATTATCATTCTGAATTTTATTACAATATAGCGAGTGTACTTTTCAAATGAAGGATTTCTCAAGTTTTTTTGGAAAGTATCGTTATGGTTAAATAACGATATAGCCCCTTAGCACAAAGAAAATTGAAATTATTTAATTATTTTGAACTCGATAAAATAGAAATTACGACGGTTTGGCATCACCAAAGCGATAACAGAAACTAACCAAAACAAACTAACATTGAAAAAAATCAACCGCTTCCACAGTGGACCTCCTCGGGAACGATTTAGCATCACCAAGACAATAACAGAGGGTAACAAAAACCAGTCAAAATTGAAAAAAATCAACCGCTGTTACAATGGACATCTTCCACGACGGTTTGACATCACCCAGGCAATAACAGAGGCTAACCAAAACAAACCAAAATTGAAAGAAATCAACCGCCTCCACGGTAGACCTCCTCGGGGACGATTTAGCACCACCAAGGCAACAACAGAGATTAACCAAAATCCATCAAATTTGAAAAAAATCAATCGGCGCAAAATGAGCAAAATTTAAATTTATTTACCATACTTGCTAGAACTTAATAAAATAACCAAATAACCAAATAACCAAAGCCATAACAAATTCTAACCAAAACAAACCAAAATTTAAAAAAATCAACCGCCTCCACATTAGACCTCCTCGGCGACGATTTTGCTTCACCGAGACAGTAACCGAGGCTAACTTCTAGATACGACAAACATATTCAGTTAATTACGTAGCACAATTCACAATTTTAATATGTCGGGATAAGTTTATAATTTATAAGTATCCATAATATTAACAATTGTATATATCTTGTGTAAATAAAAAATTGACATTACCTTGTACGTATGTAAGTTATTTTAATTCGAACGTTCTGCGTATCTAATGAGCAAGAATTAAAAAAGTATAATGTTTTACCAATAAAAACAAATATATAGGCTGGGATTTTTAAGTTTTCCAAAAAATCTCAAGGAAGTTAAATTTTCATTCTAACTTCTATGGGCAAAAATGTTGTTTACGTTGAAAAATTTAATTTTAAATTGTTAATGTTTTAATTGTACGCTGCTCCATTATCATAAATAAATAAATCAAAGTCGATGTATTTATTGCACACGTCTCAAGTGCATCAAGGCAGATATCGAATTCGAGTACAGAATTCTTTTATCCCATATTTCTCTGATCCCTGTTTACAAATCAAAGATAAATTACATTAGGACGCATTAACATAATAATAATAGTGATAATGTTTATATTGATTTTAATAATAAAATTTAAAAAAAATGACAAAAACTCCTTCCGTTCAGTAGCTTTATAACTACCCTTAATTCTCGTTCAGTTCCCATGCTTTCTCAACATTTGTTCGACGGTTTCCGCCTCTTGCCTGCATCATCTGTACTTGCTTTTCTCTTCTATCCAATTGGCGCAATGAAATTTCACTACCAACTTTCTTTCCTCTACACTTTCCCTCGCTTGTCCCTTTTGGTCTCCTCTCTTACTATATATCTTCGACATTGATTTTCAACTCCTAAGAACCAAGCGCAATCTCCCTCTGATATTCTGATATCTCGTCTCTTAGAATTGCCAAGACATTTAACAGTGCAAAATTATTTTGTTCCTTTACCAAATAGGTATGAGGCAAATACTTTTATCATTCCATTAGAGTCAGAAAGTAAGAAGAACACTTTATAAACGAGGTTTTATTAACTTTTAATGAGAAAATAAAAATTGTGTTTTCGACGCTACGAATCGGCCAAAACGTCTTGAATAAACTGATCCCAATCGGCTTGCCATTGATCTATGGCGGCACTTTTCTGATCGTCGGTCATCGCGCTATACTGGATAGAGTTTATCGCCAGTTGCTTCAGAGTCCTGAGGTCGTTGTCTCTATGCGTCATCCCCATAAACACCAGATACCAGTCGTAATTCACGCCTTTGGTGCCCCATATGGTCGGATCGTCCTGGCAAATCACCACCGGTAGATCGTTGGCGATCCAATAGTTCGCCGGATGATTCCTAGCTTCGTTGACTAGAATGCCAACCAAATTAGATACGGCGCTGAGTTCGATCGCTATGCCCTGCGACTTGACCATTTCCATTAGGAGGGAATGTTTTAAGATGGCGAACCCGTGCCCTATTCTTTTCGTGCCCAGCAAAATAGCATCGTAAAGGTTCAAGTCTGACGACTGTCCGAACCAATCGGTTTCGCCGGCGTGATAGAAGACGTTTGTCTGATTTTGCAGTTGCTGCAGTTGCGGAATGAAATCGATCAGCGGATTCCCTGGAACAAAAAAATTTGATGCGTCCTTGGTTTACCAATATAGGAGCAGCAGGACTGCAAGATTATACAAACCTAAATCCTCTTGGTCCGTTAAATCAAACCCAATGACGAAATCTGGAAACTGCTCCTGGATTGCCAAAATGTCGTCGACGTACTGTTGAACGACAGAACTGTTAACCTTCCTGCCGGGACCGTAAATAAACCTGGTTCCCAAAAAGTCGCTAAAATTGCTGATAAACTCCTGAGTGGTGTCGATATACAGTTGCATGAGAGTAGTGCGATCGTACGTGGTGTTCTCCAAGTCGTAGAGTTGCGGAAACATTCCTCTAAACTCCAAGTACTTCACGTTGTCCTCGTATAGTTCCCTCAAGGCTTGATAAAAGCAGTCTTTGAATACAGGTTGAAACGTAATCAACGGCATGGACGTGGCAAAGGTGCTTCTGAACTTGTTCCAAACGTCGTCAGTGTCGTTGTAGACGACCTTTGGATTCGGTACGACCAACGTCAGCTGACTTCTCAAACGTGCATCGAACGTTTGGCTATTCGCTCTGGCTTCGGAAATGAGAATCCACGACGAATTCGGCTGCTCGCCGACATTAAAGAATCCGACTTGTATCTCGTTCGGGGGATTATCGAATACGTACAAGTTATCCGCGTATTTGAACGTCATGTTGAAGAAAAAGTCATCGGACACCATGAACAGATCGTGAGCGTGCAAGGCGGCGCCTTTGGGAATTTTTTTCAGGAATTTAAACACCTCGTTATTGGTGATGTTGTCTCTGACTTCGAAAAACGGTTGAGCGGGCAAAAACCGTTTGGGATTCGCGAAACCTTCATCTAACTCTTGATGCTTCAATTGCATAAGTATATCGTTTACCTGACTTTCGTCGTCTGTGAGCGTAAGTGAGTTCCCGATGCTTCTGCTTAAACTGCTCTCTATTAAGTCTGCTCTGTCGGACAAATAGTCCGCACTGCAGAAAAGCACATAGCCCAGGAAAATCAGTATTCTCATTGTCGTGCTAAGATTGGCACCGATCGTATTTTCGGTCACGTTTTTATATGCAAATCGAAAATATTGATATTGATAAGCGACCACTAATTGCGACACGGAATACTTAGCGCGAATGCAAGATTAAAGGTCGATTCACGCGATACCTCACAACTGCAAGTTCCAATTTTTGAGTATGACCATATACCGTTTCAGTTACAAGAACGTTTCTCCGACCAGCTTATGTAATTCTTCTTCCGTGGTATCCAAAGGCACCAGATTTATCGACAATTGAATATATATGGGATAGGACAGGTAGGAGGCTGAGTCGGTTACCACATTTTATATAAGATGTACATTTACGTCAAAAGATTAGAATAACCTCGAAAAACATACCTTGCCAAAATAAAGAGTTACAGTCAAATGTGATGTGGGGGCGCAACTTACTGTTGTATTTTCCAAATCATCGATTTTTTATGGAAAAATGTGATGACAATATATTCCGGCATATCATCCGTTCGTTTGTTGAACTCCGACTGGAATCTTGCAGACGTTTCGCCAAGATCTCACTTGGCATCTTCAATGCTCGCACTCCGAAAACACTTCGAATACTCGTGTTCGGAGACGGTTGCAAATAAGAAGCGTCACAGAATTTTGTTATTAAGTTTTCTTCGTTTCTATGTGTTTCTTGAAAGTAATTCGAATTGTCATTAATCTCCTTCGTCAGCATCCCAAGCACTTGGTGTTGCAATTTTCATATAAGAATTGAGTGGAGTAAACCAGCCTTAACGTTATCGATGGAAATTTTGTACTTCACAATTGCAGTTAAATAAAGAAGAAAGAAACATCCGCTCACCAGTTTCACCGAAATAAAGCCAACTATAAAATGGAGATAGATGAGGGAAAGCATTCGTTTTTTGCTTGTAACGGAAACGATGGTTGAACCTAAATCTTATTCAATGCCAAAGTTGGAGCTAACGGTTTGTTGCTATACAGCTTCATTTTAGTTCAGTTACAGGTTAGCAAATCGAAACAATTGATTTTTGTAGCCACTTAAACTACTAACAATAGCTGATAATATTGTGTCCGGTTATCTATTAAAATCACTTAACATATACGGCTTAACATGTGCTCCGTTCCTATATAAATTAATAAAAAGCTGTGAAAATTTTTGATCTTCAGTCAGCATGAGAGGCTTTGTAGTGTTAAGTTGCTTCCTGGTGTTGTGCGCCGCCGTCGACTACGAAGCTGACAGGAAATTACTGATCGACGTCAGTCTAAGAAGAAGCATAGGGTACGAACTACAGCTCACTCCAAATGAAATCGAGGCAGACGACATATTTTTGAGTTTAAAATACGCGGAGCTGGATGAAGGTTTCGTAAATCCAAAAAAATTTCTGGTCGCCCAACACTTCTACGAAGTCAGGCATAACATTACCGAATCTGAGGTATTCAAATTCATCAAAAAGGTTCCGAAGGGTACCGCGTTACACGCGCACGACCTATTTATGGTTTCCGGTGACTTTTTCTTTAACATGACGTATAAATATGCGGACAACTTATACGTTCTCGATAATCCTCCGAACGACATACGAGTGGGATTCTTCAATGCCGGCGAGCAGCCGAGCTCATGGGTCTTGATTTCGAGCGCCAGAGAGAACAGTTCCACATTCGATGTCCGATTAAGAAGTCAACTCACCTTGGTGGTTTGGAATCCGAAGCTCGTTTACAACGACACGGATGACGTCTGGAATAGATTCAGAAGTACCTTTCCCAGCACCATTCCGCTGATCACCTACCAGCCGATTTTCAAGGACTGCTTCTACCAGGCCTTAAAAGAACTCTACGAGGACAACGTCAAGTATTTGGAGTTTAGGGGTTTGTTTCCACAGCTCTACGACTTGAACAATACCGCGTACGACAAAGACACACTCATGCAGCTCTACATCGACACGACGCAGGAATTTATCAACGACTTTCCTGATTTTTGGGGAACCAGATTCATTTACGGACCGAGCAGGAACGTTAATCAGTCCGTGGTTCAGCAATACATAGACGACTTCTTAGAACTACAAGCTAAGTTTCCCGATTTTGTGGTGGGATTCGATTTGACCGACCAGGAAGATAAAGGTAACTATTTGTACCCCGCGTTCTTTAAATCGAAATTTTAATTTAAGATATATTTCAGGTCGTCCGCTAGCAGATTTCATACCGCAACTTCAACAGCTCCAAAACAAAACCAACTTCTTTTTCCACGCGGGCGAGAGCGATTGGTTCGGCGAACCCACCGACGAAAATCTTTTTGACGCCATTTTGCTCGGCACAAAAAGGATCGGACACGGGTTTGCACTTATAAAGTACACACTCTTGATGGAGATGGTAAAGGAAAAAGGGATAGCTATCGAGCTAAGTCCGATCTCCAATTTGATCGGGATCTTGGTGAACGAGGCTAGAAATCATCCGGGCACTTACTACATTGCCAACAATCTTCCAGTTGTTATTTGTCATGACGATCCGACCATCTGGGGCACTAAAGGTGTTAACTACGATTGGTACGTGGCGTTCATGGGGATGACCCACAGAGACAACGGCTTGGGCACTTTGAAACAGTTAGCTATAAACTCCATTCAATATAGCGCGATGACGGATGATCAAAAATCGGTGGCCATGAACAAATGGCAAGCGGACTGGGATCAGTTTATCCAAGAAGTCTTGGCAGAGGATAACCAACTTGTTATAGTTTAATCATTCCTGTGATATTTTTTTGTTACCGAGTTAATAAACATTGTTTTTATTGTTAAATTTTTAATCCTATAATTCAATCCTTCAGGTTGCGGAATAGTTTGTTCAAGTTGGTGATTACTATTGACCTTTTCACGTGCTATGAAAAAGCACAGTATAGGGGTATCTCCTATTTCGGATGTTAATATTTGAAAGGTGATAAATAAATGAGCTAAATTATTTGGTTTGGTTTAAAAACGTACGTGCAAAATTGCTTAAAAAAAAACGAGAAATTGTATTTGAGGCACGTTCAAATTTTATCTGCGTATTGTTCATAGCCAAAAATAAGTAATATAGGAAAAATAGGTCATTTCCATGGGACATTCTACCCGAAGGTTATTGGCAATGTTAGATATAAACACATATATCCCTTGTAAATCTAAAATTCAATATTGTTGAAATTTAAAACATCGCAAAAATAAATTTTTTATTGAACTATTATATAAAGCAATTAAAACGGATTTAAAGTATGCAAAAAATATTAAATCGGTATTTAGGACTCTCGCCCTAATCATGGTACAGGCAAAACCAAACTTGGAATCCAAGTTTTAAATGCATCATTTCATTTATGTTAAAACGTTGAAAAAATATTTACAAAATCTTTCATGTCATAAAAGTTTTAAAGTCACCAATTGTTCACTTATTCCTGTTAGCTCCGAAACTACAGATGATATTCAATACCATTTTTAAAATCGCAAGAAAGTAGGGTTATAATGTGCAAACGATATCTTTGTATCGTCAATAATAACGGAGTTCTGTTTTTTTTTTCATTTTATTATATCTGTTACTGTCAACAAAGAATTTTCATGGTTCCCGGTGTTATGAAAATAAATTTTTCATGTAATTTCCATTACCTCATGATTTTTTTCAATGCATTGTGTCTTTAAACACATACATATTTTCATGACTTTTTGTGATTTTCTTATTTTTAAGCAGATGTAGTTACTTTTTATGATTCGATCCTTTCTATTTTGTAGTGTTTGGAATTAAATAAACATATCGCTCTCTGCTTGTGATATATTTATCAACAACACCATCTAAGAAAAAATTGACAACGAAATTTTTCATATAGTCAATTTGCGGTCTAGAATAGATATCGTTTTCTATGGGTGAACGGTATTAATGCAACTCGCACAATGGCGGCAATTTCGAAATGTGGGTCGGCTTCATGTTAAAAATGTCTACTATTGTGCCAGTTAATTTTTCGACGAGATCAGTGACGATAACGTATGTATAAGGGCCTCTTGTGAATTTTTAGGCTTTAATTCAAATTATCTGATATAAAAAGGCCAAGTTGGTCCCTCTCTAGCTCTCCTTTCATTTTTTTATTTTATCTAATTGTATTTATTATTATCCACTTTGCGTCAAATTTCTCTTTGTTAAGGTTTCCTAACACGTGATGATAACAGGAGCACATTTCAATTGTAAGCAAATACACGCACATCAACAAGGAAGCAGATTAAATTCAAGTGGATTATTTATACCTTCAGATAAGGGCTTTTAATGTAAAACAATTATTGACTCAGGTCACCGTTGAGCAGAATCAGGCCTTTGAAAATATAAAAATACAAGATGTTTTGCATTATAACATGTAGATGGAAAAAACAGCGACTAAACTGAAATAAATAAAATTTCCTACGAGCGCCACCTTTGGGATAAATTTAAATAATTTAAATTTTTCCTAACTATATTTTAAAAGAAATTACGCCAAGCAATTCCTAGCCTGTTAAAGAAAATATTCATGAAAGTTTAGTACAGTAATTGTGTTAATTCTACCTTGGCCGAAATACATACAAAATGTGTCCTGGGCCTCTGAAGGCACGACATCAAAACATTCTTCAAGCCTACGAGAAAGATCCAGCATACCATTTACCATCTTTCTGCAGTATGGTCTATGTTACAAGTACCAAAAGACTGATGGAAACTAGACTCAATGGGCATAAAGCAAGCTGCCGACTTTTACAGATTGAGGAGTCTGCAATAGTTCAGCACGCTCTAAGCAGCGGAACATCAGTCAGTCAGTCAATCGTCATCCACAAATATCCGGATAACCTCTATAGAAAGTAGAAGAACCTCAGACTCAACCCGATTTGGAATCCGAATCTTAGGAATGCTAGAGCTATGCCGATCGATTTCTCAAGGCTTTCCGAAGCGGGACAAATATCAATCCAGTCGAGGTCTCGACGTCAACTGAACCTGTCCATCATTATAAATACGGCTTGCGCAGGAGGATTCGTGAGTCTCCGTCCAGCATCGGAGATGAAAATGAGCAATTGCAACCGACGAGCGACTTTAGACCCGAATCAGCACAACAGTTCACAAAATATGCAACAAAAAGTTATAGCTTCATGGTTAGAAACTTATTAAAATAATTTTTATTTTAATTCACCTGGACCTACAAAAAATATTAACATATTAAAATCAGAATAATATTTTATTACGTTGAAATAGCCAATTATGTCACAATTTAAGTTTTCTGTATATCCACTATATTAAAATTGTGTGTGTGGGACAGCCAAAAGACACACGTTCTAAAGTTTAATGAGTAAAACATCCGTTAAGCATGATTTCAAGTACTAACTGTTGTGTTATAACGTTAACTCTATGACCTATATTAAAAAACTAAAAAAATACTCTTACGTACTAAAAGTATAAGAAAGTATTTTTTCCTTTTCTATACACTATACTATATCCAATATTCAGTAAAGTAAGCTTAGTTTGCAGTTTTTCAAGTATAATATTTGTAATCTTATCCGTCCTAAAAAGTGTATTGAATGATGCATTGATTTCGAGTTTATTTATAGGACAATGATAGTCAAAATGAAAACTAAAGAAGTTGACTGCAGAAGTAAAACATTTTATTGAGTCGTAATTATCATAGTGACGTAGACGGTATTAGAGGTTTCAAGGTTCTCATAACCTAAGCATTCTGTTTTGTATTGATTTACAATCGGATAATGTAGAACATGATACAGAAATAATGGAATTAGTTGTATTGATAACCCAGTTGTATTCAATTGTATGGGAAATAATATTAAATTGATTTTTAATAAATATTATTTCTCACTTTTTGACTTCCACATGTTGAGTATTGCAAAATCCGAGCAAATGTTCAAATGACACAATACAACAATTAATTATTCATTAATTAAGGGAATGCGCATTTTTCAGTTAGATCGAGATAATGCACAATACTTAAAAGCCGCTTTTGTCGATTAGTATTTATAGACCGAAAGTCAAGCTGTATATAAACTGTCTTATCTGAGACAAAGCAACCGAATTTTTCCATGTCATTTTTTTTGCGAAGTATTAGGCTATTTTAATAGCAATCAGTCATAAAGTATGTACTCATACATTTTATAGATAAAAAAAATAATGGCAGTTTTAACTGTCATTTTGTTACCAATAAATTTTTTGACTTGAAATTTTAAGATCCGACTTTGTTTAATGATTTTCAACATGGCTAAATTTCAAAATATCTCCATGAGGAGGTTGAATCTGATGGGTCAAAAAAAATAGAATTGTGTCAAAGATGCATTTTTCCTTCACCGACCATGTATATAAATATCAGTATATACCGGATGTCTAGAAGAAGTCCACACTACAATGCAACGTAATATAAAGAAGCAGCAACCAGCAGTCACAATCCGTCGACCAGCAGTCGCACCCAGTTTACAGAATTTTATTACAATTCTCTTGATAACATACCAACCGAAGCGCTGAGATATAATTTAAAATAAAGTCAATGTTGAAAATAACAGTTTCATAAAGACCTTTTCATATTCTAATTTTGAAAATTTCGTTTTTGAATTCATGAATTCAACAATTTTTGTTTAAATATTATCAATTGTTTGAATTTTGTGCTTTTTAGTCAACTTTGTGTTTTAGTTTTTACGAAGGATTTTCTGAGAGTTTCTACTACGTTCTTTTCCTGTTTGGTTGATAGCGAAGTGTTGACATTAATATAAAAAATTGGTTTATTTTATCTACAAATTTTTTGTGTTATTATAATCTGTTCAGTGATTTAGTATTATGGTGCTTTTCTTTTACCAAAGTAAAAACATTTTTTGCAAAAATTTTAGATGTTCTATCCATCGTCGAAGTGGAAAAAAAAGTAACCTTTGTATTCTATGGAGTAAACGTTTTGCCAGCTGTTTTTACAGAATTTGAACCTCTTTTCATTATTTTTACTTCATGAGCAAATATTACTTAAATATTTGTGCCGCGAAAAGAGAAATAACCTAATAAAATATTCAGGAAGTCGTAAGAGTCGATCAAGTTATCGGTTAAAGTGTAACCCGTACTCACGCAGGTAATTGGGGCACTATCGAAATCATATTTCATCGGTACAAGGCTTTTAGGGTTCTAATAGAGAGGGTAAAAGGGCAGCCGCTAACGTTAATACCCTCACCATTATTGGAAAGACCCTCGATTCACTTTAAACTTTGATAGTGTTTTTAAGTGAATTACCAGGGAAACGCAAAGCCTTCGGAACACAAACACGTACGAGGAAAAAGTTTCCTAAAGTCGGATACTTATGAAATTAGGTAGCAGGTTAATAAAATAAAAAATGATAGTATGTTATTCACTTTAGCTACGAGTTTGTTTAAGAAAATTATAAATACTTCTTTTACAAGCGTCACAAACAAACTCGTGACTAAAATGACGTTCATAAACAAAGTATTTTAAATGTTTTAAATTTAAGTATTATCAATTTTTTTCCGAATCGATTAAAAAAGAGTTTTGTGTATGAAGTAATTATATTAAAATTCTTGATTGGTGCACAAGAAAGGTAAATTTCGTTCTGTTTTTGGGTATTTTCATTTGTAAATTCGGGACTAGAATGTTCTATAAGATTCTAAAGTAAAGGTGCAGAAATTTTCAACGGTTTTTCGAAGATTAAAGGTGCGCATACGCTTATCCAGAGCTGTCGATAACGTCGGCCATTATCGCCGTAAAATTAATATTCATGTTACGAATGTAATTACAGCGGTCGGATATTGTATAAATTATGCCAGTTATAGACGTTTGATTAAGTGAATTGCCATTAACTCCTAACAATACGTAACGTGTTGCGCAGATAATCTGATAGGTGGATATTATAAATCCCGATAAGCTAATTAACTGATCGGGAGGTGTTCGGCTCTCGCGTAATAGAACGGACAAAAAGCTCTACAAACGCGGATTCGCTACTCACTACTACCAGGAAGGATTAGGACAAGCCTTTTCGTCCATCAGTACTAACTAAGTGTTAGAGCTGGGCTAGGGGACATTTAACCTTCAGGTTGTCGCACCTTGCGTATTTTTGACTTTCCCTTGCTAGAAAAGGAACATATCAGCAACATCGTGAATCGAATGGTTGTTACCACAGACATCCATCTAAAGGAGATTGCACAATTCATGCCTAGATGCGTAGCCAAAATTGGCAACTAAAGGGTATTACAAATTCAATTCTACAGAACCGAGAGAGATAAAGTTATCTAAATATTTTAAAAATATTCTAAAAAATAAATAAGAACTAAAAGTTCAGATTTTCACAAAATTATATATTTTGACATCACAATTGTTTCGACCACAGCGTGTCTTTATCAAATGTAATATTTACAAACTACCTGCTACTATATATACCAAAAAATGACCATAAAACCGTAATTAATGTTGTGAGAATTTAAATTCAATAAAGGAGAGTTAATTAAATCTAATTGACCGTTAAGCAATACATTTGAATGTCTCGTTTTGTTAATCTCCATGACTTCCAATAAATTTAATTTTCTACTTTGTATGGCTGTATTTAGAATATCAAAATTGTCGTCAAAAATGTGTTTTTCTGTGTTTAGATGTAGCATAATTAGAATCTAGACTATTGTTTTTAAACGCTCTTTTATGTTCGTTAATGCGTTTCTTGAAGGATCTACCTGTTTGTCCAATATAAATTTTAGGACAAGATCCGCATTTCAACCTGTAGACACCTGATTTTTGAGATTTTGGACATTTCATTTCATTGTTTTTTAAATATTTTCCTATTGTGTTGTTAGTTCTGAAAGCTATAAATAGGGTTTACTGTTGTCTGGATTTCTTTTATACACAGACTTCTTAATACGCCACTCTCAACAGAAAATTACAACAAAGAACTTAATATCATTAAACAAATTGCACTGAATAACGGATACAATCCGTCCATTATAGATAAAATTATAAATAAAAAACAAATCCAGACAACAGTGAACTCTATTTATCCAAAACCTAATACAGAACACGAACAATTTAAAACAATTACGTACATAGAAGAACCTAGTGAAAAAGTTTCAAAACATTTGTCAAAATGTGGTTTAAAAGTAGCTTTCAGAACTAACAACATAATAGGAAAATATTTAAAAAACAATAAAACGAAATGTCCAAAATCTCAAAAATCAGGTGTCTACAGGTTGAAAAGTGGATCTTGTGCTAAAATTTGTATTGGACAAACAGGTGGATCCTTCAAGAAACTCATTAACCATAAAAGAGCGTTTAAAAGCAATAGTCTAGATTCTAATTATGCTACACACTTAAACACAGAAAAACACATTTTGGACGACAATTTTGATATTTTACATACAGCCACAAAAAGTAGAAAATTAAATTTATTGGAAGCCATGGAGATTAACAAAATGAGACATTCAAATGTATTGCTTAACGATAAATTACGTCTCCTTTATTGAACTTAAATTCTCACAACAACCTTAATTAAGGTTTTATGGTCATTTTTCGGTATACATATAGTACCAGGTAGTTTGTAAATATTACATTTGATAAAGACACGGGGTTGTCAAAACAATTGTCATGTCAAAATATATAATTTCGTGAAAATCTGAACTTTAAGTTCTTATTGATTTTGATAAATGGATTTTCATCAAGTAAAAGCCACCTCAGTTCAATTTTTAAACTATTCTCACCGTCGAAGTGTTACCAGACCTAGTTTGATAACAAGAGCTCTGTCAGTTCTCTAGATATTTTTGATAGGTTAGAAAGTTTGGAATACACCATCAAAATCTGATGGTAAATGGTAAAGGTGCACGGCGCCTTGGCACAGTCGCGGGTTATTCGCATCAATACGTCGCAACGCGAATATCTTTGCAAAATATGCACCCACAATATTTTTCATGATCTGCATGCTTTGGTTGACCTAGAATAATAACCTTTAGAATAAAGGAAAATTAGAATTATCAGCAGCGGCAGACCACGCGAGGTAAAGACTACAGTTTTTCGAGGTAATTGGTCTGTATAATTTCGAAACTTTTGCCGGAAACAAACAGCAACAATTGAATGCGCCGGCAAATGGCTATACTGTCCGTAATTTAGTTCCGAGAATTTAATGTTGACGTTAAATGGGCGGCAATGCGACTATGGTAAAATGCTCGCACTCTATATAGAACTGAAAACTTGCGTTTCCGCGGCGGCCGAAAACTTCCGCGCAGAAAGCGGCGGAATTTGCAGAAAACTCGAGTCCCAGGCGTGCGGATCCGAAACACAATTAAGTAAATTACTCGAAAATATCATATTTCTGCTCTAATAAAATTTCGAGCGACGCGCGAAAACTGAGAGCGGAAGTTCCGGTTCCCGATAATGAAGCCGGCTTGTCTCTAGAATCGTCCGCTTCTGCCTGGAACGTAATCCCATTCACAAAATAATCATATCAAAACGCAAAAACGCTTTCTAAAAGGACGTACACCCACAAACGTAATGTATTCGTTTGTTAAACCTGCGCTCGCATGTAGATGCACCTCTGATTGCAACGTCATTTTTGTTTGTGTTTGTCTACTACGTGTTAATTGACACACATTTTCAGAAAAAAGTTAGTGATATATAGTCGTAGTCTTTCATTCTAGACCATGATCGCCAGGGAACCATTTTCTTCTCAGATAGATCTCTATTTCTCTTTCTTCATCTCTGGTTTTTAACGTCCCTGTTTTAGACCTCTCTCTTTCTTTTCTCTTTAAACGTCTGTGTCCAGTATTCTGTAAAGGCGCACTATCGGTAAATACCAAAGTTTATATTTCCCAAAAGGAGCCATGCATCATTGGTGTGTGAGAGTCAATATTAAATAGTCATATAAAAAACAGTAAATTTGAAATATTAAATTGTGAATTAATAAAAAAAATTCAAAAATCAAGTTCATAATAACTTTTAATTTCATATGAAATGTCGTTACAAACAATTGTTATTTCTGTTTTCTGGAATGTTTGGAAATACTTCACCAAACCGTTCACGCAAATGTATTATAAAAGCGAACCTTTGAAAAAACTAGGAGCTCAATAAAACCACATTTTTAATTTATGTTTTATTTTTAGGATGAACAATTGACAAATTTCCAAATTCTCTGAAATGGCGTACGTACTTTTTCTTCGAGGAGACTGCGACGAATAACTAAAAATGTGTATTACCTTGATTCTGTAGCATTAAATATTATAAATTTTAACTCCATTGCCTTGAAAAGTCAGAAGGTTTAAAGTGCAGCTTTTGGTTTTCTGCAAATCCTAGTAAAGCACACCACACCTGACTTCAGCGTTAAAATGACATATTATAATCGAAACCGCCACTATCACTATCAGTTGTTTTAATATTATTGTAATAAAGACAGTTTTGCACTTTCAAAAACTTACTATTCTCACAAAAACAAAGCAAACCTCGACGTACTATAACACGCACGTAAAATGAAGGTTAAACAACATACTATTTACAAAACTTCTGGATTCCTCCTGCGTTAGTTGTAAAGTCGAACTTGCTAAAGTTTCGCCAATCATTCTGTTGGTTTCTTCAGAGCTTTACTGAAACTGGCTCGCACCTTACTCTGTATCTGCTTATATATTGTTTGAGGGAGGCGGAGCTAAATGAGGGGCATAAACAGTGACTCGGGCTGAAATAGTTTTACTGCTCCGTAAACAAGAGAGTTGATAACCGATGATTTTTGGGCCTGATAGTTATAGAGGGTGATTCAATAAGGGTTTCCACATTAAAATAATGAAAAAAACTCGGAAGAATATAAAAATATACAAACATTTTTATTTGCCATTTTAGATTACAATTAGGTATGAAAGATGATGTCATTCAAATGACCCCCGCGACCCATCCTATCCTATCACTTTTTGACACAATTCAGGTTCTATGCCGGCTATTTCGCGTCTAATCTGCTGTTTCAGCTCTGGAATAGTGTTTGGTTTATTTGTATACACTCTGCTTTTTAGATACCCCAAAAAAAAATCTAGGGGAGTAAGATCACATGATCGCGGCGGCCAATTGATATCGCCGTTACGTGAGTAATTGCATCGTTTCTCTGGATGTGCGACAAGTGGCTCCATCCTGTCGGACCCACCAATCTTCAATGTCCATACCTTCCAACTGCTCCCAGAAAAAATCAGATATCATGTTTCGATAGCGAACACCATTAACCGTAACAGCGTTCTCCGCATTATCCTCGAAAAAAAAAGGGCCAATTATTCCTCCGCACCAAAATGCGCACCAGTCACTTTTTGAGGATGCATTGCTTTTTGAACAATCTCTCTTGGATTTTCTAATCCCCAAATACGAGCATTGTGTTTGTTTACAAAGCCACCAACGTGAAAATGTGCCTCATCGCTAAAGATCGTATCCATTCTGCAAACACCCGGCGCTGTTGATGATCTCGAGGTTTTAACTTCTGAGTTATTTGAACTTTATATGGGTGTAGATGCAAGTCCTTTGCTAAAATTCGCTGTGTGGTTGAATACGTAAGGCCCACTTGCCGAGATCGATGACGAATCGATGTGTCTGGATCTTCGGCTACACTTTCGCGAACAATGGCAATATTTTGATCTGACCGACCTGCACCAGCACGTTGAGGGACTTTGAGGTTAGTTGCAGATACTGTTTGCTCAAATTTTTGAACCACATTCCAAATTGTCCTCTCAGAAGGTCGATTTTGCGCGCCGACAATTTTCATAACAGGCTTGCACAATTTTTAAACGTTGTTCAGTCGTATATTGCTCCTTGACAAATTTTGTTTATGTTTTGAGGTTAGAAATCTCATATGATAATAAACAAATACAGTGGCGTCTCAAAAATATTTCAGATTGTAATGTGGAAACTCTTATTGAATCACCCGTTATGTCCATGCATTAAGGTATCGGTCTGTGTGCGTAGGTTTTCTGTAAACACAATGACCCAATTTTAGGTTTTATTTTCTATTGATAAGAATATCTAAGAATGGGAGGTTATTATTAGTTTCTAATTCGATGGTAAAACGTATGTTAGGGCGCATAGAGTTTAAGAGTGTAAAAAAATCTACTACGGATTCTTCACCATGAGGCCAAATAATAAAAGTATCATCGACGTAGCGTTTCGATAATTTTGGTGTTAGATGGAAGGTGCCGAGAGCTTTGTTCTCAAGATAATAAATTCGCGATGACTGGTGATAATCGAGAACCCATAGCCGTTCCAGATGTTTGTTCAAATATTTGACTGTTATTAGAAAAACATGTTTCGGACAAACATCTATCAATTATGGTGAGAAGGATTGCTTCCAGATTCTCAGATTTTAAACATCTGAAATGATGTTGACAGCTTCAGGAGTAGGGAGTTTATTAAAAAGGGATTCTACGTCGAAACTAACCAGAATACCTTGCGTATCTAATATAACGCCTTTAAATTGTTCAGTCAAGTGAAAGGAATTAAGTACCATTGAATTAGAATTTAGAATCTTTACCTGTCGCCAATATTTTAGCTCCGCCCCCCTCAAACAATATATAACCAGGTACAAAGTAAAATGCGAATCAATTTCAAATTCAAGTTAGCAAGTTCGACTCAACAACAACCAAGAAGTTTTATAAATAGTATGTGGAAATTTCTTAAAAAAAAGATTAAACAACTCCCCTACAATGCGGTAAGCGTCTGTTCATTTCGACGTTGTCGCATGATAAAATTGAATTTCCTACTAATCATATTGCCATTAGAACAAAAGGGTGTACTTGAAATTATATGGATTATTCTTAATTAAGGGATATAAGCACGGCATTTTGTTAACCTACATAGAATAAAATTTCTAATTTATAATTTTTTAGACCTAAAATTATTATTGTGTATGTATTAATCCTATAGAATATGTGGTAATGCTCAGCACTGGGCAACATTATCTCAGCCCGTGAAGATATTTGCATCACGTTAAAATGTAAACAATGCCAGTCATAAACAAGTTTTGTCCAGTTGGTGATATTGTTTAACTGATGTTTGTGCCATACCCAAACAAAATAACCAATAAATTTGAATCCTTGCTCCCAATGGAGAATCTGTTCAACACCTTTCAAACGAGTTCGAAAATTCAACGCGAATGTTATTCTAAGTGGTATTTTTCTACAACATCAACAGTCAAGTGAGTGTAGACTTATTTGAAATAGAGTGCCCTGTACAACGTTGCAAGCTAAATGCGTCTCCTGGGATAATCTACACGTATTTGGTAATACGATAGCAATTAACTTAAAATCAATACTATACCATATTTATGACAAATTATGGTCCACGTGGGTACAGTAGATGATAGACGATGATTACGTGTACGAAGCATTTGCGGTTTAGAAATGAGAAATTGCTCAGAGTTTGTATCAGTTGCACGAAATATCGAAAAATGCAGTTGGTGTTTATCAAAATTACTAACAAAACTTGTCGAGTGAAATTATAAATATCTCTGTCACTGTCAATTTGTCATTGGAAAAGAAGATTGTTCAGAGAACAACGTCCCAAATGCTGATGCAATAATTTTTATAAAATCGGCGGTAAAAGGTATTCTTTATTTTATTATATACCACGAGAGATCGTTTGCTTGACGGTACTTTGGGGTTTTGGTTAATTTTAACTATTTTTGACGGTGACAATCTTAAATGTCCTAATTAAGAAACATTTTTTAAATTGGTATATTATTGTGTTGTATAATGCACGCAGTAATGTTTATAGGCGAAAAACAAAATTTATTTTTTGTGTAAATAAAGCATTGCCGAGTCTTTCATATTACCAAAATAAAAAATAAAACTCATCTTGTTATTATCAAAATATGATTATTATTTTGAAATAAAAATAAAATTAGTATTTTTGTATTCTTTCCCATTAATTCGCCTTTAACTGATGCTTACGGTAAACATGTGAGCATTTTAAGTGTCGAAAAGTCTTTGAATTTCTAGGAATTTCTTTAAGTTAGATTATTAGAAATTTTATTTTTTACAAATGTTTAAAGAAAATATTGAAGTAAGTAATACTATGTGGATAATTTCAATAAGAACTATATCGGTATAAGGTAATAAAAAATCGAGAACACTCAGTTCTCTTATTAATGCAATGAATAAGAGAAACAGAACAATTCCCATTACTAGCTGTCTTTTGTATTATAAAATTTGCCTTACTTACTTTAATTGAAATTGTGTTGGTTGACATTGAACGCTTTTTGAAGAAAAACAACATTCAAGAGTTAATTTTGCCAAAGGATTAAAGGGCTATCCTTTTATTTCAACGCTTGAGTTTACCATATGCAACTACTTAGTGGCAAAATGTGCCAAAGCGCACTTTAGACTGAAAACGTAAATTTTACGGTGGTGGTAATCGCGTATTCGGTTCACGTGTTCCATATCTGTGCGTTTGTCACAAACCGAAGATCTCCCACGAGAGCGACAAATTATCAGCAAAAATCTCACAGTACATTCACCGTAGAATGCAAATATTCTTATATTACGCGTTCCTAATTGATTTACTCTCCGCAGGGGAATTTGGAAATTACGATTCGTGGGCTGTTATATTTCTCGTTCAAGGAAAATGTGCTTGAATATTGTGTTTTCTTATATTACACTTTGGAGACTGTTTATTATTATTCTTAAATTGTGCGCGCATAATGAAAATTGACATACAATCATCAATTTATCGCCTGAAATCAGCAGTTCAACACAGACAAGTGCCAATTTCAAATTCCGAGAAAATCGAACTTAAAAATATTTTAGCAACTCAATTGCGGATATGTATTGAACTTCGATGTTAAATTCAGGTTAATATTTCATCTTTTACTATATTTTTGAATGTGATGATAACGTTTATTAAAAAAAAAAACTTGTCTGACCTGGACACTGTCTATGAGACTTTTGATTTTATATTTAATCTTTTTTTCATATTTTTACTCGCAAAAACTAATAGTTATAGTATCTTCTGTATTTGGTATATTCCGTTATTTTACGCTGGTCCTGGCGTTAAGTCAAGATCTCAAAAATACTTATTTATAAAATGACTTTGACTTTGGAGTGTGGTTGATGGCTAATAGTTTTTTGAAATCTCTCTCTTCGAGTATGGGCGATTCATTTTATTTTATTAACTTTAAAGAATGCCTATTTAAAAAATATTTTGTAAAAATATTTTATTTGCTTTATATTTACTTTCATAATTTGAATATGGAGAGGGATAGAGGAGGTTTGTGAAGTAGGGAGATATCGGGTTTATGTCAGCAAATATTCCTATAGTGTTACAGTGGTATTGAATTTTACTATTAATTTTATATTTTCATCGCAACACCGACATATTTATTTTCATAAATTTTAACTTGAAAACAGATACATGTGAATGTAAATATTTATTGAGAGATCTTTTTAACTCTTTTTTGGAAGTACTTCACCTCCCTAAATTTTGCTGGTGTCTATAGGCTTCTATAGCTTCCAACCGAATATTGCAAAAGTTTTTTTCTTTCAGATAATATGTCTCCTTGACTGTGTGACAAGTGATAAATCTTACATTATCTAAATAAAAAAAATATTTTGTTTTATTAAGCTTTACGTTGCGAATTTGTGTACAGTATTTAATAAATAGATGATTCATTTAAGATTGTTGATAATGTTTTAAGATAAGCCAAGCACGGAAACGTGGAAAACATGAGGGAAGAAGATACCCAGAGAAGGCGCTACCATGCAGTTGTCACATGCATATAACTGGAAATCTAAATTTAAATGAACTAAAAATATATATTTTTTTATAATTTGCTAGGTAACTGCTATCTGCTTAAATCTTAGATATTTTTTTAAACAGTAGATTACTTACAGCTGCACTTTACTCTCTACCCACTTCTGGGAACATTATTTTCACATCTTACGAAACCTTATTGTTTGACGAAAACAGATATGAAATCCATACGTGTGTTTCACTCCTTTCCGATAAAAAATATGACAATTCAGCATACGAATCAAAACAGGAAGTATCTATCAACAGAAAGAGACAAAGACGCATTTTGCGCCTCCATCGTTTAACATTTATGTTGACGTTTCTACCAGGGGATTTTTTTGGCACTATACTAATTAGGATTATATAAATTATTTAGATGCAGCAACGGTCGATGACAATTCAAAAATCATATACTGTGCTGACGACACATTTGTCTTAGCATATTGATTATCTGTATACAAAGCTACAGGAATGAATGTAGTTTCTAGATATTTATCAAATCATGTTTTGCGAGTTTTGAATACATCACGAAATATAGAATAATGTTGTAGGAAGCAAATTCCGATATTCAAAGAGTTCATTGTTCAAAGGGCACATAAAAACAATTACATACATTAACTGTTGTTCGATTTTTCTTTTTGTGTAAAGACAAATTTGATGGTACATATTATGTACATGGTTACAGTACCAGGGATCTAATTTTTTTATAGCGAAAAGCTCTCTATGTATTACACAAAATAGTGTTGCCTTAGAATTATTATTGTTATTGTTATAGTTAAACAACAAGAAAGATTAACACATAAGGTGCAGAATCCAGATAGCTAAACGACACTCCTATAAATTAAAAAATGTTGGACCATGACCACCATAAAAAACGCCGGAGCTCTGTTTCGATGAAAACGTCAAAACATGCATCTGGAATGCACACGAGAGTGAAGATTCTGTCTATTTCTCAGACCGATTTCAAAGAACTTAAATTACATCTAAACTCTTTCCTGCATTCTACCAATCGTGTACGACTGGAACGTATGATTATTAGATTTTTGCCGCATGTGCAAGTTTATGAGCGCGACTTAATTCAAAAGGGAATATTTCGGGATATAGCAAAGGCGACGGTAAAATATACCGACACATGTAGATAGATAAATGCGTCTAAGCTGATTGAAATCGTGAGCTCGATCCGAATAAGAAATTCTTTTATCGGATTTGAGTCAGTATATCGGTTGAGCAAAATATAGAACAATTTGCGACAGTGCTGTTATTATCAGAAAATTCCAGATCCATACAATCTCTGTTTGATTTTTAGCATCAAAACAAATTCCCACTGTTAACTAAAAATTGTAGATCATGCTCGAACATTGTTTATGTAAAAAATGGAAAGAAAAATTCGCATTCAAATATTTCTGGCAGAGGTAGATAAAAACCAGTAAAAACATTTTAGGCTTGATTTTTCAGACAAATCCAAATATAAAAACATCGTGTCGTAAAATTATGAATTGCTTTCAAAATAAGTTGCTACCTGAGTCTTCAAAGGACGCAAATTGAATTGAATATAAGTCAAAATCGTAGGACAATATCCAGCAGCTCACGCTTGCAAAATATTGAAAGAATGAAAAATGAAAAAGTCAATTGTTTTGGAGACGAACTGTAACACGGAGGCGCGTAATCAGAGTTCGAATAGAAAGGTTCTTCTCCTCGGTAGTTATTTGTTAACGATACGCCCGGTGGTCCCATTGTCGAAGAAGAAATCGGCAATAAATCTGCGGTTTCGATATCATCATGCGAAGGAGCAACGATATACGCGGATCCGCCCATTTAAATTTAAAGAGAAAGATATAATTTCGGCTCTTCCCACCAAACTTGCCGGGCTGTAAATACTTCGGAGTATTTCAAACATTATTAATTCGTTGAACCGGTCAAATAATGTATATTTTTTGCATAATTATTTAATTTCACCAGAAAATGCTAATAACCATTTCGGTTGGCGTTAAAATTTCTCCGATTACGAAATTTACAACTTGTTACGTTATAACAATATTTAATATTAATAAATAAGTTTTTAATAATAGCTTTAATAATAAATCGTGGTATTTTTTTTTCAATATAATTAAAACATCGAGAGACCGACTTAAAACTGAGTATAGTGGAAACACTTTTTTAGAAAATCTTTAAATTTGAGACCTTTAGATAAGGGCAACTGATCAGCGATCTGAGTTATAAAGAACACAAGATACTCATTAATTTGAACATCATTTAGAATATCATTTCTTGTTTTATTAATTCCAAACTATTAAGGTCCAATATGTTCTAGAACAACTAGAACTATAATTATGTTCATTCTTGTCATATTTCTGATATAGTTCGGACAAAAATTGCAATTTACTGCTCATGTTTATACTTTCCAAAGAAAACCAGTTACCTACTTTTTTATTACTCGAATTTAATTGATCTATTTGGAAAGCAAACTTTGACACGATGTATAAAAATGTTCAAGAAACATTCAAACTTTACAACAAATTTTCAGAGATAAAACTCCAATTCGTGGTTAAAATTGCTAAGCATTTTATCTAAAAAAAATACAATAAAAATGTTAAAAAAACGATTTGGCACCTTTTTTAGAGGACTCTTCAACTAACAATGATTGAATGTCAACAATGCATAACCATTGTTACCGTTTGTCTCGGGTAGATTAGTAATTTCTTGGTATTTGGGTAGCAGAAATCTTTAACATCTATTTTTGATAGGTTTATTTATTACCAACATGCGCAGTCAGTGGATTTTGATTTTGACCGAGTTCAGCTATTCGCACATAGATGGTACCACCTTATTCCACCTGATATGTAGATTTCTGCCTAGGACTAAGAGATTGCAAGATTGTACATTTACGATGTGTCTACTAGAAGGTGCATCACCGCTTGACTTGTTTACTTTGGAATGTCTTTTCTGTTCCATAAGAAAGAAAAGTAATTTTCAGTGATATCTCTAGATGTTTTGGAAAAAAAATTAAAAAACATGTATCAAAAAGCTTTTTACACAAAACAAAAGTTTCAGAACAATAAAAAACATCCTCGCGATTGTAAACTTTGGACAAACCCCTCGTAGCTCCATAACTGTATTTATTAGGTGTCAAGATAAAGTTCAAGATATGTCTTCGTACCGAAGATTTCTAAAAAATAATAATTTGTTCCACCCTGTTGTTTGCAATAATTGCTTAAAATCTAAACGTCCTAAAAGGTTTTTTATTGCCTTGAATTTTTGCAAGTTAAGAATTTCTGGCTTTGAAATAATTGTTTTAGAAAACCTATTAAACATTGTATTTATATATTTCATAAAAAATAACGTTCTTTTTTAAAATGTGTTGCAATTATCGAGCTAAAATTAGGTGCAAATTATTTTAGGTATGATTGCCTACGTTTTGAACTGAGACTTTTTGGTCAAAATCAACATAAATACAATAAATATAACGCAATTAAGGTCTAATTAAGACAAACGCGTTAAACACAAAACTTGCATATATTCTAATAAAATGCAAACCGAATTATATCCATAATTTATCTAATTTTTTAGACTGTAGTTAGTTGCGAAGTTAGAAATCTAAAAGTTGTTGCCGAGTAACTTTGGAGGTCGTTCCTGAGAGATGGCTTGCAGTGTTTATTAATCCTCTGCAGTTAAATAAATCTCCAAAATTCCATTTGTTTTATTTTCAACAGCTCCGCTCTTAACAACGAAAGTTACGTTAAAATTTTAATATACTGTCTGGGTCATGTTGGCATTCTCAGAAAGTACGATGGATAGATAAAGGGTTAAATAGGCAAAGATTTTTTTTGGCGATTTTTAGTGACATTTTCTATAAAGAAATGTAACTGCAACTGTAACTAAAATTTTTTAATTAAGTGTGAATGAGGAAAATCAAAATAAATAAGAACTAAAAGTTCAAATTTTCACGAAATTATATATTTTTACATGACAATCGTTTCGACAAGACCGTGTCTTTAATGTTTGATAAAGACACGGTGTAAAAGCCACCTCAGTTCAATTTATGAATTAGGAAAACTATCAAAAACTTTGTTATTTCTTTATCGTCCATAAAAAATTATGAGTTTTTTCTCTAATGGCTTTTCACTTACGTAATAATTTGTGATAAGAATACAATCTTAAAAATACCTTTGTGTGTGTGATTGCCAAATTTGGAGTACTCTAGTTGTCACCAGGCTTATACATCTTTTATCATTTTAAAGGCACTGGTGTTGCAGTGGGTTATTTTTAATAGGCGACAATTTAAACAACTAACGGATAAATGTGATTGCTGCAATTAATATTTTCGTTCCGTTATTGGTCTATTGTAAGTCTCAACTTTTACAATCGATAAAATAAATCCGAATTGATAATAACTTATTTTTTGGTAATATCATAGTATGCGGCGATATCATCATATCGGACGCCTATGGCATAATTTCTTTTAATATATACTCGGAATATGATAGAAGTGGAATAGATCAAAAAAATGAATCAGGTCAAATTTGTGGTGGTGTGTGCTGTAATTTTTAATTTGGGCCATGTCGGGTAAGCATACAGTTGTTTGTTGCTAACTCAGAATGGATAATTTGTATCTTAAGCAATGCTATTTGTTTTAAACAGTGTAGTGTTAAAATATTTGCGAGAAAATTTCTTTATATTGACGAACATTATATTTATTAGTTTCATTCTTCATTCGTTCATCATTAGTTCATTTAGTTTAATATGCGTAAAATGAAGAGAAGATACTCGTGCGGGTAAAAGTTACATGGTATAGGATGGACCAAATTGAAAATGTTTTACTTTGTCTTAAAACTATGATGCGCTTTATAATAGTTGTAAATCATTATTTCAAACCTTAGTGGTTTTAGCCGCATTCCATAGAGGAAGGATTGTATCTATGATGATTTTCAAGGGTAGGTAGACGGTAGACGGTAGTTGACCTACCTTTGCCTTAGTGTTCAAAATTGGAATTATAGTTACTTGTCGTCCGCTTACTTTAAATAAGGAGACACTGGAGATTGTATATTTGAATAAAACTAAATTAAAAATTAACGATTTATCTATTTTATATTATTCGTATGTACATTTTTATTTACATGATTTCAGAATAATGAATATCTAACTATTTGCCCACCTGTTGATTTATTTATTATTTCGTATTATTATACCAAATACGAAATAAACAACTATCATTATGTGAACTTTCCTATACAACCTTTAAGTTTTCCTCTCTGTTTAATGGTTCATGTTATTTTACAGGAAACAAAATATTATTATCAACAGAAAAATCATATTTTTCATACCTTTACCTGTATATCTTTGAGTCGTTGAAAAAAAAATTAAAATTATCTTTGCAAATCCACCCCACACTTGATATTTCGGGCGTTAAAATTGTAAAATGTTTACAAGTATAGAAAGGAAGGAAGTATCTAAATAATATCAAACAATCTCGGTAAATTTCTTATTCTTGCCCTTTCTGAGAGGACGAGTAAAGCACAGTATGGAAGGGCTAGCAATAAATCTTTATTACCTCGTCATAAGAACATTTTTTTTTCAAATGTGTAAGAAATTTTCCTTGCTTACTTTAGTTAAACTTCGAAATAGCTGCTTTAAATAAGCAGTGACGTGAATTCTGACAGGTAGGGATTTAAGCGTGTAACATTTTAAATATGATATGATAAGTTATATAAAGTGGTGGCCACTTGAGAAAAAAAGCCAAACAAAAATCGTAGACGGCTTTGAAATAAGCTAAGGTTCATTTTATACATTGTTGCCAAGTTGCTGCGTCTTTTTAAGTATTTTTTATACGGAATGGCTAATCACTGGCAAAAAAGTTGCTTTTTTCGCATTTTGTTCACATTGCTGGGGTCTGTTTAAAAGCAAAGTGTTATTAATAATTTCTGAAGTATTTAATTTAGAATTTTTGGTGATAAGTCGATTATTTCAATAACGTAAATTCTGTTTCCCCCTTGAATTTATCAAAACTAGGTATCAATGTGGTTATCTACTTAAAATGAACACGAATAATGAAAAAAATTAAAATGTCAAAATCAAAATAGAATACTTGTTGATCTAATTGATAATATGCAATAAATAACTTGTAAAATCGTAATTGTTTTAATATATCATACTAAGCAAAGACAAATTTTGCTAAGTGAAAATAACTTAAGTTACAATGACTGGCAATCAACATTGTTAATAAATATATTAATTCTTATTTGTTGTCAGTTTTATACAATATTCCATTTTCTAGATTTTTTCCATATTTTTTTTTACTTTTTAATGATAACGATTTTCATGCCACTATCATAAATATGACCGCTTGGGTGTTCTAGAGCATGTAATTTTTTTTAGGAGCTAATGATTTTTCACAAATGCTAAACAAAAAAAAACTAGTGGATTTTAGTTATTAAATCAAAAATTCAAGTCTGTTTGAAATCTTAAGAATATTCCTAAAATTATTATTATACACCTAATTTTATGGTAGAGGTTATCAAAAAAGTAATTCTACTGGTAGAATATTAAAAGCTTCCTCCCGGTAGGTAGTAATTTGCAGAAGATTGTCAGATGAATCTAAAAATGTGTAACCCTGTATTCTTTAAATAAAGTCTTCTAGATTAAAACTTTGTACGAACAACCGTCCGGTATAATTTCACCAAGTTTACGAGGTTTCATTGTGGCTCACTTTTTGTAAATTATCGAAATCGTGCAACCTTCCTAAAATTTATTAGAGGTTTTCATTAGTTGGACCGTAAGTGATATTTTATTAGAATCCTGTGTTGGTTCGTCTAATAATAATAATAATAATAATAATGTTTATTTAGTAAAACGCAATAAGAAAATAGTGACAATAACTAAAATAAACGTGCAAGAATTCACTGAAGTCTCAATAAAATGCATTTAATGTACTTGAAACTAAGATTAAACTTAAATTAACATAAAAATGATTTCTATAAAACACTTATATAGCAGACGACACAATGGGTATAATTCTGAGGGACCTTGGTAAAACAGTCAAGGTTAGATATAGTTAAAACAAGTCCTGAAAAGCATTTCATCGCAAACGTCAAAATCAAATCAGAAATATATATTATCAAAAAGGTAATATATCGAATGAAGATAGAGGTACTATCTATCTGTGTTAATTGAGTTTGATCAAATTACAAAATATTTGTTTACCGCTTGCAAACATCCACTCTTTGAGTAACGCTTAGAAAATTTTAAATTTTTTCTTCTTTCTTTATATTTCATGGTAACATTTCACACAATCTGGGTGTAGCGAAGTGTTTTTTGAATTATGGTTAGACAAGCAGCTTTAATGCCTTTATGGATGTTTAATATATTCAAGCAATATAATTGCCGCATATCGAATAGCCAACTTTTAATATACAATATATATATTATATATAATATACAAACTTATATATCGTGCCCCAATTTTATTAGAAACCTTTTTTATGTGAATATCCCACCTAAGACACCTTCAAAATTCCACCATCCAGATTACCTAACTTGGAACGATTATTTTTATGATTAATGTTTTAGATGTGTAACGAATGAATGAACCACTTAATTAACTCAGTGGTCCCGTATTTTCAGAGGTCAGTCTTCGGTATGGCACTACGAATGCACCCAAAACTATTGTCTCAAAACCTTGATCACCAACGAGACGACGTCACCTCAAAGCTACTCCGTATGCAACTTGTTATGCCTGGACGCTGCTGGACTCTGGCCCAAACCGACCGGACAAGTATCGGTTGCCAACCTAGTTGAAGTTGACGTAGGAAGTTTCTCGATTAGCCAGTCACAATCATCCGCCATCTCGGATCTAGTATCGCAAGCTTTTCAAAATTTCGTGGACGTGGTGAACGAGCAATTGCCAGAAAGATTAGTTTACTTCAGCAAAAAACTCGGCTCCAGCGCGGCCCAGGTTATATTCAACATAACAGATGTTGATTCAAGCCGATTGCTATTAAACACCGACGAAAGCTACTCGCTAAAGATTTCCTCTGGTTCAGATCAGAATTTGCAGATAAACATCGATTCGGGAAGTTTTTTTGGTGCCCGACACGCCCTGGAAACTTTAAGTCAGTTAATCGTGTACGACGACATCAACAATCAAATTTTGATTCCGAGCGATGTGGTCATCACGGATAAACCAAAGTATCCGTGGAGGGGAGTCTCTGTCGACACCGCTAGAAATTACGTCAGCGTGGACATTATCAAAAATATAATTAAAGGTTTGGCTGCTGCCAAGCTGAATACTTTTCATTGGCACATAACCGACTCATCTAGTTTCCCATACGAATCTAAATCGTTACCTGAGTTATCTCAATTCGGTGCTTATAGCCAAAGAAAAGTTTACGACGCTGCATCTATTCAGGACATTATTGACTACGCGACAGTTAGAGGTATCAGAGTGGTACCGGAGTTCGACGCTCCTGCACATGTGGGTGAAGGTTGGCAAAATAAAGGCGTCCTCACGTGTTTCAACATTCATCCGTGGCAAAGCTTCTGCAACGAGCCTCCTTGTGGCCAGTTCGACCCCTCTAAACCAGAACTTTATGACTATTTGGAAGGCAAGTTGACAATATGGATGAACGCAACATCACACTCTCATTCCATTGTCTTACCATGGTTTACAATATTTTTGATGTTTTAATTTCAGAGCTCTACGGTGATTTGTTAGAGCAATTCGACCCCGAAGTTTTCCATATGGGAGGAGATGAGGTCAGCGTCAGTTGCTGGAATGCCACCGAAGACTTAGTGGACTGGATCGTCAACGAGAAGAATTGGACACTGACAAGGGATGACTTTATAGACAACGTCTGGGGTTATTTCCAGGAGGAAGCGCTGCAGAGGCTTTACCAGAAAGCCGGCAGGGAGATACCTGTCATTTTGTGGACCAGCGATTTAACCGCCTCCGATAAAGTAACAACCATTTTACCAGTTGACAAGTATATTATTCAAGTATGGACTGCCGCGGATGATGCCGCCATTCCGGCGTTGTTAGATAACAACTACACGTTAATTTTGAGTAACTTCGACTCTCTTTACTTGGATTGTGGATTTTCATCGTGGGTAGCTACCGGAAACAACTGGTGCTCCCCCTACAAGGGGTGGCAACAGGCCTACAACAACACTCCTGCTAGGATCGTAGGTAATAAATTTAATTAACATTTGCAATTACATTTTAAAAGAAGGCCAAGTGCAGCAAGCAAACAGTTATCAATGGTGAACCAGTGGCGTGGGTTTTGAGTGAGTTGTTTTGCCCAGTCATGTTGCAGTGACATAATGGTTTTATTATCTGCCACTCTTAGTCTACAAAGATTAAATAGATAAGAAATGAATCTGAGGCATTTAAATTTAACTAGAAACATTAAATCAAAAATTTCTAAAAAAAAATGTAAGATAATAATAAAAAAATTAACATATTAAATATACCATAGAAGGTTGCCCCAATTTTTGATACAGTTTTTAGATGAATTTTTACTCTTATTTTTTTAAATAACTAACATTAATAATTATCGTATACTCCGTTAGGCCTCTTCAGAATTTCGCAGAATTAAATAATTTTTTATATGGTTATGGTTTTTCGAGATTGGTAGAATTAATTTCCTTATTCGTTAATTAAATTAAGTCGACTCATCCGCCCTACTTGACATTAAGTATTTTCACCAGGGGACAGAACTAACCAGGTTCTAGGTGGGGAAGCCGCGATATGGACCGAACAGGCTGACTCGGCGTCGGCAGAGGGAAGAATTTTCCCCAGGGCTTCGGCTTTCGGTGAAGCTCTTTGGACCGAACCTTCGACTACGTGGGCAGAAGCCGAAGAAAGGTTTCTACTGCACAGGGAACGTTTAGTGAGTTTGGGAATCCTCGCTGACGCACTTGAACCAGAATGGTGCCGTCAGAATCAACAAAACTGTGCGATAGGGGGAATTTTCAACGCGGCCAATCCGAGTGAGGATTGAGTAAAGAGGTTACATTGGTCTGTAGAGAATTTGTAAAGATTTTTCGTTAATAAAGGTAGTATATTTTGTGAGAAGTCCTTTACTACATTTGCTTTGCTTTACTACCTACATCGAGAGATAATACTTTGCGCTCTGGCTGGGGCAAGATAGATGGTTAGATGTGTTTATGCTTATTGGTGCACAACAACGATCATAAAATTTATGTAAAATTACACTCACAGCGCCTATATTTTAAATTACAAAAATTTAGTATTATTGCATTACGGGAAACATACGTTAGTATTTAAAAATTCGTTTATTGGATAATAGCATATTATCCACCACTTTAGTCATGAGTTTGATTTGGCGCGAGCGGAGCGAGTGCCTTAGAAGTTTACCAACGTTTTATACTGTTTCTGCGACGACCATTAGTTTTTGTGTATATTTTTGCAAAACATTACGATCACATTTAATGTGATGGAAATGTCAAAATACCATAGCTAAAACTACCAAAAGTATCCGTGACTAAATAACCTAAATTCCTCGGGACCATCGATAAAGTTCTAAAGTGCCCCCCCCTTCGCAAGCTTGATCCGTGAATAATTTTGTATTTTAGAGCGGGATGGAGAAAAAATGCATTTATTGTAGCGTTTTCGAGGAATGGGTACTTTGTTGTTTCTTTATCGTTTATCGCTCGCACTGTTTTCCTCTGTATACCAAAAATTTTGCCATTGTTTGAATGTGCTCAATGCTAATAATGCGTAGGAAATTGGGGATTAAATAAAAGGATAGTAAACTGTTTTTAAATAAACATACGAGACACACCTTGACAGACTACTTAAGGTAAATAAACTACTATTTAATTTCTTGGCCAGGTGGTCAATATGAGTTTTCCATGTCAACTTTGGATTGAGATAGCCCCCAGGAATGTAATCTATGAAAAGACTTTTTTTGTTTAATTTTTAATTAGCATTAGGTCACTATTAGTCAATCATTTTTTTGAACGTGATCGTTTTTCAACCGCTGTTATTTTTATAAGAAGTAAGGTAAAGGGCTCAGAATCACCTGGTCAACACAGAGTGATTGTGTTCTATCAGAAGGACTAGATCTTATTAATTTAATACTCTCAAAATCAACATTATGATACTTGGTAATAAGTAAAAGATTCTATCTCACACATATTCTTTACTCAAACCACACGGGAAACATTGTATTTCTCAGTTAATTGTTAGTGTTGATGTAGGGCTAAGCGTTCTGTTTAGAAGAAGGCTCAGTGGGTTTGCTGCAGCAGTTTCCTTTAAGCAGCAGTCGAGACAAAAATGCTGATTCTTGGTGTAAGTGGGATTTTGACAAACACAATAAAACCAAATAAATTCGAATCTTTACAGGCTATAATATTGATTTCATACAAACAAGGGGATTCCTTACACGCTAATATTTTTTGTTTTGCGCAACAAAGGTGTATCCTTCGCGACCACTTTGCCCACTCGAATCGGCAGCTATATCGGAAACCTTTCTAAAGAACCCACATTGTGTTGTAACGTGCTTTTAAGAATCCTCACATTTACAAAGAACACAGCTTCCACATACACATTTCCACTAATAGCACCATTTAGCGGCGGGATGACCGCGTATCGAATAGCTTTTCTTTTTGAGTCACAATTTCCTCTACGTAGTCTTAAAATGCCGCGACATTTTATGAAAATAGATAAGGGGTGTTTTTTTCGATGTATAGAACTTTAAGTTGCAATAAAACAACGATGGATTATTCGATTGACATGAATTTTATTTATCTTGTGGCATTAAATTTTAAATATGATTTCTGGCATATGAGCGCCACAGCTGGCGCGGATGTAGTCCAATCTGGACGTCCAATTCTCGATGACTTTTTCCAACATTTGTGGCCGTATATCGGCAACAATACGGCGAATGTTGTCTTCCAAATGGTCAAGCGTTTGTGGCTTATCCGCATAGACCAATGACTTACATAGCCCCACAGAAAGTAGTCTAGCGGTGTTAAATCACAAGATCTTGGAGGCTAATTCACAGGTCTAAAACGTGAAATTAGGCGGTCACCAAACCTGTCTTTCAATAAATCGATTGTGGCACGAGCTGTGTGACATGTTGCGCCGTCTTGTTGAAACCACATTTCCTGGACATCATGGTTAATCAATTCAGGATTGAAAGAGTTAGTAATCATAGCTCTATACCTATACCCATTGACTGTAACGTTCTGGCCATCATCGTTTTTGAAGAAGTACATACCAATGATTCCACCAGCCCATAAAGCGCACCAAAGAATCAGTTTTTCTGGATGTAACGGTGTTTCGGCATACACTTGAGGATTAGCTTCGCTCCAAATGCCGCAGTTTTGTTTGTTGACGTAGCCATTCAACCAGAAGTGCGCTTCATCGCTAAACAAAATTCGCTTATGAAAATCGGGAACAACGGCAATCTCATTTTGGGCCCATTCGACGAATCTACGCCGTACTTGATGATCGTTGTTTGGCTTCAATTCTTGCACGAGTTGGATTTTGTAAGCACGTAAACCAAGATCCTTCCCCAAAATCTTCCATAAAGTGGATGGACACAGATCCAATTCCTGTGCTCGATGGCGGATGGACTCATTCGGATCTTCCTCAATGCTACGCTCTACAGCAGCAATAGCTTCTTCTGTACGTACCGTACGGCGTCTCTGGGGATGCGAGTTATCAATAAGAGTAAACGTGGTGTAAAAACGTTCCATGGTTAATCGAATTGACTGCTCTGATGGAAGATTTTGTCGACGATAAAATAGACGTAGTGCACGATACGTATTCCGCACAGAAGCATTATTTTCGAAATAAAATTGCACTATTTGCAAGCGTTGTTCAGGCGTGAGTCTATTCATAATGATTTGCCAAATCAAACTGAGAATAGATCACTTGACAGCTGTTAAATCGGTCGCCATCTTGAACAGTAATGCCAACTTAAAGTTCTATACATCGAAAAAAAACACCCATTAGTTTTGATTTGGAGACAATACAGGGGATGATAAAACGCGGTAACGTGTAGAGAAAATTGGTAGTTTGTGGAGACAAAATATTCAATAAATTTTTGTGGTTAATTTTATATAACAATACTTATTTTACGAGGTGTGGAACGGAAACTATGGGGTCGGCAACATTGGCAGTACAAACACGGATTTATGTGAACCTTTTATTGAAACAAGGTTTTTCATGGCAATTGCCATATAAAGATAACCAATATTATCTTAAGTCTCAAACACACAAAAAGTACCATATTTGCTAACGCCCGTGTGATAAACCGATAACATTTTATAATAATAAATGTGAATCTCGGTTTTATGACTGCAAGCCACGGGAATAATGGACAATTGGGCTTCTACAATAATTCATGGGCCTTTAATTTCGTGTGGGCTGTTTTTTAATGCATTTAAGATAGCTCCGATTAATACAAAATATCTGCTTTATACATTACGAACGATAATATGAATCTCATTAGAAGATATTGCTCTTGTGTCATTTTCCTCAAACCACACATCACAATAACAAATAGGGGAATGACAAATAAAGTCACTACTGTGAATAAATACTCTAGTGAAGGTATAATATGCTGAATGGCGTTCATCGCAGGGAGAAATGGGGCATAAAATATCTTGGTCTTAGACCTGATGATGATATGTCCATCTTTTTGCCATCCTCTCGACTCATCAGGCGGTAAAAAAATTTTAGACTACTACGCAGGGTGACTGCTGACCATCTCTAGAGGATAGTCCTATATTCTGTGACGTCACCAACTG
This sequence comes from Cylas formicarius, assembly GCF_029955315.1. Lineage (NCBI taxonomy): Eukaryota > Metazoa > Arthropoda > Insecta > Coleoptera > Brentidae > Cylas > Cylas formicarius. The sequence continues at coordinate 19,455,879 of NW_026844319.1, forward strand.
CTAATTAAGTAATGTCAATAAGATCAAAGCTTCGGGAGCTGAAAAGGACAATGACGGAATGGATGAAATTGCTGAGACTGAATTTAAAAATATGATGTTTGAGGTGTACAAAGTTATGATTTTACATTTGTGCCAAATATGGTTGTAACATTTATTCATAATACATACAATTCTTTGTTTGTATATAAAAAAACAAAAATCATATACGAAAGATTTCATTGAAAAGTGGTATATAATGTGTTACCAATTTAAGAACTGCCCATTGTTCTTATGGTAATTTGGTTAGTTTTGTCCATATTGTGAAGTAAAATCCAAGGTAGGAACGCTATAATGAGAAAACGCTGTTAGAAAAACGAAGGAACCTTCATGAAAATTAAAGAACAGTATTAGCAATTTAATAGTTCTTGGTGTTACCTTATTTCACATAAACCTCAATTTTGTCGACTCCATTTTTAATCTACTTTAATTTTTTTTATTTTAATTATTATTTACTTACCATAATTTTTTCATGGATCTGCAAAAAAGTACCGTTTTGTATTGATTTTAATACTTTACTATTCCACTTTTAGTAATATATACTACATCCCTAATCGAAAATTATATGAAACAACGCAGAAATGAAGTATAAAAAAACATAAACAATATTGTGTCGCAAGTAATTCGGTTCCTGTAATTAAAGGCCAGCTGCCAAATAATTGAACCTTTTTTGAGTCGCCGTTTTGTATAAATAATAAAATCCTGTCTGGAACTGGAACCGAGAGGCCCTCGTTACGCCATTGTAAAATGTATTCGGGAAATATTTACTTATCCCGTAGGACCCGGTTTCCGGTGCAAGCGGATCCCGGTGAACATTTTAACGATTCTGACCTGTAGACTCCTAATGGAGCTCTTAAAAAATTGCAGCTCCGGGTTTGTGCAGAACGTCGCGAAATGGAAAAGTGCACGAGTAGGAATTCTATGCAAATATCTATAAAAAAATTAAACGGTTTGTCCGCTAGCGAAAAGAAAGAAAATCTATGACTGAGTTTTGTATTCCCGTCGGGCGCTAGAGATCTTTTACACATGGTGATTCGTAACTCCTCCGCCATAACTGTGGGGGCAAATTTCCCAATTTATTTAGATATACTTAATATTAAGTATTTCAAACAACAATAATCATCATTAAGTCTTTATCCATATATATATATATATATATATATATATATATATATATATATATATATATATATATATATATATATATATATATATATATATATATATATATATATATATATATATATATATATATATATATATATATAGGATGGTAAATTGGTTAAGGACTATTCTTTCAGCATTTCAGGATTTTTCTGATAGTAAAGTAAGTTACGATGAACCGAATAGTCAGTAATGACTCCTCCTGCGAATAATTGATTAAATAAATAAATAAAATATATAATAATTTAAATTCCTCTTTTCTCGTTCCAAACGCGCGTTAGCCAAGTTTCGCATCTTGTAAAAAAATAATAAACCCTCTGCGACGACGCGTATCTAGCTCATTAACCGAAAAGCCTGGTAAGTTATTTATTGTCATTTATTCTTCCAACTAAGGATTTCTTTTCTATAAAATAAATATTTTGTTTATTTTCGGGTTCTGCCCCAACAATAATGACATACAGATACAATAATATTGTTTTAAAAACTTAAAGATTGTTGCAGTTAAAGTCGAATAAAACACTAAATCAGCTTGGAGAACAGTCTTTCAAGACTACGTATTTGACATTTCCTCCATAAAGTAGTTTCAAATTCAAGACTCGAGTACTTATTTTCAGAACTTTGATCCAATGATTTTTGCCACGCTGGAGCATTAAGAAATCATATTTGCTTTTTGAGGAGTCAGTACCATTTTGTTCTGGGTACACCACGCTCTAATCTGGTCTTTGGCTTCTTAGGTCATATTTGAGATAGTATCCGACTAGCTAAGAAACATTAGCTGCAAAAAGTGTTACAAACGCATTTTTTTGACAAAGTCGGGACAATTTTTATATATACAATGAATAACACCATTAATTAACTATCGATTTATGAACCTACCTGTTTATAAAATTATCAAACAAATTGAGTTGAACAAGAAAGTAATTTTTGCCCGAATAGTGGTTTTACCTTTCCAGTGTAGATTATAGGATGCCCTATTCTAAAATAATCAATTATACAGCGTCAATCACCACTTTAAGACGCCAACTTTAGTGTTAGCGGTCCTGAGCCCCTTCGAACGTCTTTGATCCTTTAGTCATAGGTTTAGGGGCAAATAGATATTTTCAGTAAAGTTTAGCCACGAATGGCATTTGCTAGTTCTCATGGTCACGTTACAAATCACTCAGTGAATGTATCCGTGCTCTGTTGCAAAACTGCATTGATAAACCTAAAGTGTGGTTTTCAATTTTGCATAATATGCAACTTGCAACTTTGTCGGAATTTTTAATATTGCTATCAACTTCTTAGTTACAAGGAGTTCAACATAACTAGAAAATTGGAACTTAAAGATAAGCAATCCAAAGCTTCCGAACTTAAATGCACCACTTAAAAATTATCTACTATTTAATATATTTTGTAATCTGTGAAACAAATAAATTTTACATCATACCTCTAAATATTATTATATATGGTCTTGCACATTTAATTTTAATGAGTTCGAATATTAATAAAGCTCTTTAGCGGAATTTTTATGAGCGTAAAGAATCATTAACAACCACTAAAACACTACTTAACAAAGTGATCAAAGACTCAGAAGCGAATAATGTAAATTCCTTTCTTCAATACAAATTATATGGATAAAACGGCAAGTCCTTAACGTTTTCCATTTAGTAGAAATTAATTTGTTTTTTTTTATTAAATACTTTTTAATAAATAATTATAATTATTACATATAACATTATAAATAGGGGAGAGTGAGTTACCCTGGGGCATAACAGACCCCTCAAAATTTTTGGATTTTTTTCTAAATAAATTTCCCGAGATATTCCTGATTTTTTCGAAAAAAAATATTTCCAAAATACTTGATCTAAAGAAATGAATTTGATGTTAAAAAACGGCGTGCTAGTAGTACAGGTTGACGATATACTAGTAGAAGTTGATGGAGTATTCATAGAGGTCAATGATGTACTAGGATTGGTCGATGATGTATCAGTACCAGTTTTTTTAATAAATCACTCAAACTTTAAGTTAATTCTTGTAATGACTCATATACTTGTTTCCTTTTCATAACATGATGATACAGGCTTCATGAAACATACATCTAAAAGTTGTAACCGATGAGTACAGAGGCGGCAAGCAGAGCATGATAAGGTGGTGATCATGAGCATAATTTAAAATTTCTAAATTATTGGTGACCATCTAATATGAGGAGAACAGGATCTTCCGCAATTGGTTTTAAGTGAATAATAAACCACTCTATGCAATATCTGAAGGATGACAAACTCTCCTACTTCATGGTAATATGTTATTTAATAAAACAGTCTTCATTCGCTGACGAGGAAAAATGAAAAGTGGAGGTAAAAGTGCACCCGATGCTGAAATGCTCAGTTCTACTGTGACTTTTTTCCACGTTCAGCTGATATTACAATTCCAACCTGTTTTTTTCCTTTTTCGGCAACGATTATACCGTGTGTTTTTGTTCCAATGATTCGTAGCAGCAGCTCGAAAAAATTCTGAACCAACCGTCTAGACCCAAAAACAATTTTTTTTAGAAGCTAAGTTAGTTAAAAATAAATCGACTTGATGGTTAAAGGTACAAAAAATGTAAAAAAGCTTAAGTGGACCGTCTTGCCCCACCCTCCCTTATAAATTAAAATTTAGTTCACAAAAATATCAAATATACAAAAATTTGGAAAACAAGCCTTATAAATTGGGAAGTTAATTTGCTGAGAGCGTTTCATTTATTTAAACCATCTCGAATTGCGTCTGAGATGAAGTTCGTGTCGACAATTATAGTTAATTAGGCTAATCTAATTGAAAAGTTCCTAATTTCTTGGAGAGTAAATATTTTAGGGGGTTGTAATTCGAGTCCGCTTTTGGTATATATATCTTTAGAAACTGTCAGCCAACTCGGGGCAAATATTTAAAACGAATACAATTTTTATAGTCAAAAGGTGCTTTTTAATAATTAAATTGAAAACTTTGGATTTCATAAAACTTTGTTCGTTTTTGTCGGTTGCTTTTTATAACAAGAGGTTAGATAAGAGGATGCGATTAAAGTTGCTTCAGTGATAGTTCAGTAGTAATTTTTTGTGACCTGCATTATGCAAGTGTCTTTCCTTGGTTCATGTTTTCATTTTGAGTCAGAATTTGAAATTACACCAGACATGAGAAAAGTACAATAAGTAGAGTAGTAGTAGTAAAAAATAGGATAACATGTTGGTGACAATATTTATAACTTTCTTATATCTATGAACAGACCATACCGGCTGCTGCAGAAACTCTTAATTTTCGATTGTATTTTTGAAAATAAAGATTTTAAAAAGTCATCTCGTCTTCGTTTGAACATAATTTGCTGGAATGTAATAGCATATCATGCGAGTGGCTGAAGTAGCTTTTGGTTATATTTTTGAAAAACTGCACAAATACGCTGAGTGACGTGTGACTTGACTATCAGAAATGCCAAACATCCCAATGGTTCGCGACCGTGGTTGAGGAAGGAAGGATCATTTGAATAAACGAGCATAAACCTTCGTAATTGAATGAAAATGTACGGCCGAACCTTTTTATCCAACGACACACGATTAGACTTTTATAGGGATGTTTTTCTTCAGATAATCGTAAATTATCCAATAGCTCGCACGCACACGACAACAATGGACAATTGCTCTGCTAAGTGGTCAGCGACGTTGGCCGTGTTCCGTCTTCGCGACTATTCACTTCTCGCCGTTTATCGCTTTTTCTTTTGTGCCCCGAGGTCCATTTCTATCACATGTAGACCCCCCTAATGGTTATAAATGCCCCGAGGAACAAATAAAGGGAAAAAAACGGCCGAGCGATATAGGGAAGTGCATCAAAACATTAGCAGGACCTATTAGGGACAGCTCATTATTTTCGTACTACACGATAATGTTTCCGGGCGGAGAAATATATACGGCACCGGGTAAAATTAATTTTTGGTCCTCGTGGAAGAATAAATGACAATAAATAACTTACCAGGCTTTTCGGTTAATGAGCTAGATACGCGTCGTCGCAGAGGGTTTATTATTTTTTTACAAGATGCGAAACTTGGCTAACGCGCGTTTGGAACGAGAAAAGAGGAATTTAAATTATTATATATTTTATTTATTTATTTAATCAATTATTCGCAGGAGGAGTCATTACTGACTATTCGGTTCATCGTAACTTACTTTACTATCAGAAAAATCCTGAAATGCTGAAAGAATAGTCCTTAACCAATTTACCATCCTATATATATATATATATATATATATATATATATATATATATATATATATATATATATATATATATATATATATATATATATATATATATATATATATATATATATATATATATATATATATATATATATATATATATATATATATATATATATATATATATATATATATATATATATATAGGATGGTAAATTGGTTAAGGACTATTCTTTCAGCATTTCAGGATTTTTCTGATAGTAAAGTAAGTTACGATGAACCGAATAGTCAGTAATGACTCCTCCTGCGAATAATTGATTAAATAAATAAATAAAATATATAATAATTTAAATTCCTCTTTTCTCGTTCCAAACGCGCGTTAGCCAAGTTTCGCATCTTGTAAAAAAATAATAAACCCTCTGCGACGACGCGTATCTAGCTCATTAACCGAAAAGCCTGGTAAGTTATTTATTGTCATTTATTCTTCCACGAGGACCAAAAATTAATTTTACCCGGTGCCGTATATATTTCTCCGCCCGGAAACATTATCGTGTAGTACGAAAATAATGAGCTGTCCCTAATAGGTCCTGCTAATGTTTTGATGCACTTCCCTATATCGCTCGGCCGTTTTTTTCCCTTTATTTGTTCCTCGGGGCATTTATAACCATTAGGGGGGTCTACATGTGATAGAAATGGACCTCGGGGCACAAAAGAAAAAGCGATAAACGGCGAGAAGTGAATAGTCGCGAAGACGGAACACGGCCAACGTCGCTGACCACTTAGCAGAGCAATTGTCCATTGTTGTCGTGTGCGTGCGAGCTATTGGATAATTTACGATTATCTGAAGAAAAACATCCCTATAAAAGTCTAATCGTGTGTCGTTGGATAAAAAGGTTCGGCCGTACATTTTCATTCAATTACGAAGGTTTATGCTCGTTTATTCAAATGATCCTTCCTTCCTCAACCACGGTCGCGAACCATTGGGATGTTTGGCATTTCTGATAGTCAAGTCACACGTCACTCAGCGTATTTGTGCAGTTTTTCAAAAATATAACCAAAAGCTACTTCAGCCACTCGCATGATATGCTATTACATTCCAGCAAATTATGTTCAAACGAAGACGAGATGACTTTTTAAAATCTTTATTTTCAAAAATACAATCGAAAATTAAGAGTTTCTGCAGCAGCCGGTATGGTCTGTTCATAGATATAAGAAAGTTATAAATATTGTCACCAACATGTTATCCTATTTTTTACTACTACTACTCTACTTATTGTACTTTTCTCATGTCTGGTGTAATTTCAAATTCTGACTCAAAATGAAAACATGAACCAAGGAAAGACACTTGCATAATGCAGGTCACAAAAAATTACTACTGAACTATCACTGAAGCAACTTTAATCGCATCCTCTTATCTAACCTCTTGTTATAAAAAGCAACCGACAAAAACGAACAAAGTTTTATGAAATCCAAAGTTTTCAATTTAATTATTAAAAAGCACCTTTTGACTATAAAAATTGTATTCGTTTTAAATATTTGCCCCGAGTTGGCTGACAGTTTCTAAAGATATATATACCAAAAGCGGACTCGAATTACAACCCCCTAAAATATTTACTCTCCAAGAAATTAGGAACTTTTCAATTAGATTAGCCTAATTAACTATAATTGTCGACACGAACTTCATCTCAGACGCAATTCGAGATGGTTTAAATAAATGAAACGCTCTCAGCAAATTAACTTCCCAATTTATAAGGCTTGTTTTCCAAATTTTTGTATATTTGATATTTTTGTGAACTAAATTTTAATTTATAAGGGAGGGTGGGGCAAGACGGTCCACTTAAGCTTTTTTACATTTTTTGTACCTTTAACCATCAAGTCGATTTATTTTTAACTAACTTAGCTTCTAAAAAAAATTGTTTTTGGGTCTAGACGGTTGGTTCAGAATTTTTTCGAGCTGCTGCTACGAATCATTGGAACAAAAACACACGGTATAATCGTTGCCGAAAAAGGAAAAAAACAGGTTGGAATTGTAATATCAGCTGAACGTGGAAAAAAAGTCACAGTAGAACTGAGCATTTCAGCATCGGGTGCACTTTTACCTCCACTTTTCATTTTTCCTCGTCAGCGAATGAAGACTGTTTTATTAAATAACATATTACCATGAAGTAGGAGAGTTTGTCATCCTTCAGATATTGCATAGAGTGGTTTATTATTCACTTAAAACCAATTGCGGAAGATCCTGTTCTCCTCATATTAGATGGTCACCAATAATTTAGAAATTTTAAATTATGCTCATGATCACCACCTTATCATGCTCTGCTTGCCGCCTCTGTACTCATCGGTTACAACTTTTAGATGTATGTTTCATGAAGCCTGTATCATCATGTTATGAAAAGGAAACAAGTATATGAGTCATTACAAGAATTAACTTAAAGTTTGAGTGATTTATTAAAAAAACTGGTACTGATACATCATCGACCAATCCTAGTACATCATTGACCTCTATGAATACTCCATCAACTTCTACTAGTATATCGTCAACCTGTACTACTAGCACGCCGTTTTTTAAACATCAAATTCATTTCTTTAGATCAAGTATTTTGGAAATATTTTTTTTCGAAAAAATCAGGAATATCTCGGGAAATTTATTTAGAAAAAAATCCAAAAATTTTGAGGGGTCTGTTATGCCCCAGGGTAACTCACTCTCCCCTATTTATAATGTTATATGTAATAATTATAATTATTTATTAAAAAGTATTTAATAAAAAAAAACAAATTAATTTCTACTAAATGGAAAACGTTAAGGACTTGCCGTTTTATCCATATAATTTGTATTGAAGAAAGGAATTTACATTATTCGCTTCTGAGTCTTTGATCACTTTGTTAAGTAGTGTTTTAGTGGTTGTTAATGATTCTTTACGCTCATAAAAATTCCGCTAAAGAGCTTTATTAATATTCGAACTCATTAAAATTAAATGTGCAAGACCATATATAATAATATTTAGAGGTATGATGTAAAATTTATTTGTTTCACAGATTACAAAATATATTAAATAGTAGATAATTTTTAAGTGGTGCATTTAAGTTCGGAAGCTTTGGATTGCTTATCTTTAAGTTCCAATTTTCTAGTTATGTTGAACTCCTTGTAACTAAGAAGTTGATAGCAATATTAAAAATTCCGACAAAGTTGCAAGTTGCATATTATGCAAAATTGAAAACCACACTTTAGGTTTATCAATGCAGTTTTGCAACAGAGCACGGATACATTCACTGAGTGATTTGTAACGTGACCATGAGAACTAGCAAATGCCATTCGTGGCTAAACTTTACTGAAAATATCTATTTGCCCCTAAACCTATGACTAAAGGATCAAAGACGTTCGAAGGGGCTCAGGACCGCTAACACTAAAGTTGGCGTCTTAAAGTGGTGATTGACGCTGTATAATTGATTATTTTAGAATAGGGCATCCTATAATCTACACTGGAAAGGTAAAACCACTATTCGGGCAAAAATTACTTTCTTGTTCAACTCAATTTGTTTGATAATTTTATAAACAGGTAGGTTCATAAATCGATAGTTAATTAATGTTGTTATTCATTGTATATATAAAAATTGTCCCGACTTTGTCAAAAAAATGCGTTTGTAACACTTTTTGCAGCTAATGTTTCTTAGCTAGTCGGATACTATCTCAAATATGACCTAAGAAGCCAAAGACCAGATTAGAGCGTGGTGTACCCAGAACAAAATGGTACTGACTCCTCAAAAAGCAAATATGATTTCTTAATGCTCCAGCGTGGCAAAAATCATTGGATCAAAGTTCTGAAAATAAGTACTCGAGTCTTGAATTTGAAACTACTTTATGGAGGAAATGTCAAATACGTAGTCTTGAAAGACTGTTCTCCAAGCTGATTTAGTGTTTTATTCGACTTTAACTGCAACAATCTTTAAGTTTTTAAAACAATATTATTGTATCTGTATGTCATTATTGTTGGGGCAGAACCCGAAAATAAACAAAATATTTATTTTATAGAAAAGAAATCCTTAGTTGGGGTGGCAAATTGAATCAGTACATTTTACTAACAAATTTAAGGGAATATCAGAGACTGAGGATGGAGGAGAAGCAGTGTTGAATCTGGGTCAAGAATCAACAATTTCAACTTTCAGTACGACAAAAGTACAAGAAAAAAAAACAAATAAAGTTACACAAGAGGAGGTAGAAGTTTTGCATTGTGTTTGTAAATAGCACTGTTAATGGACAAATAACGACTATGTGTTATTTATTATTATTATTTTTACACCTTGATCATATGAATATGGAGAAATCACATTTGCTCAGAAAATATTCTGCACACATCATACACATATTAGAAGCTTCTAAATACATAAAGTATAACTAATGTGGCTAGATAATTTGTACGCAACCCGTTTCGCAAATCTGTTATCTAAAAACAATTCGTAAAGTTGTTATTTGTCATTATTAGTGTCACTCAATGTAATGTCACTTCTTGTGTTAGGTTTTTATTTTTTTAGATATATTAATTTTTCCAGCAAAGACTCCGGTAAAATATAAATTATTTTGTGAATTTTTGTAAGCAGCTTTCAGTAATTAATTTTGTTGACAGTTGCTCTTTTGTTAGGGCAAGCCAGTACCTGCCACCAGAATGTGGTTCCAGTAAATTTGAAACAGTATTTTAATACTTTCCAGTGTCCATTTATTAATAAAAGTAGGATAAAGAAGATTTTTAGTTACATGTGTGATTCGCTTTATTAACTCTAACCTCCGTGTATGGACGCGCAGCTGAAGCAGAACGGACAGGGATGCGTGTTAGGGAGAGAACCGCATGAGAGAAGCAATACAGACACCTCCGCGTAGACCGGGTCTACTAGTTCCCTGAGTATTGAACGGGGTTATCATTCGACGCTCTTACATAGGAAACTTTGGTTCTTCGAGTAGGATTTGCATTCATTCTTAAAATAACCTGAACGTAAACATGCGTATTTGTAAAATCCTTCTCCGGATTATATTCTAAGTAGGTTTTTGAATGACTCTGCAAAAATAGGAATTATATTTATAATATAATTATTATTATATTTAAAATATAATAATTATTATAATTGTAAATGTAATTATTAATAATTCAAAATGTTTACCGACATGCCCATCATTCTAGATTATTTATTCTGCTATTACCTGATTCAGACGAAAGATATTGCCGCTAAAACCTGTTTACTTCCTTCTCTTAGATAGTCTTCATCGACTTTTCCCCAGATTTAAAGCAGGTGATATTCATTATTTTATTGCCTTTTGCTTATCCATCACATTTCGTTAAACATCTCCCTCTGTCGTAACGCAAGGTTATGCCGTTGAGAAATCCGAGAAACGATGTCGGGAATAAAACAAAAAAAAGTGAAGGAAACGTCTGACGTTATTTGCTCGAGTGGAAATTCTTGTAAGGCTGTTAATAATAGTTTCGGCACTTTCTTATTTACTGTCAGCGCTCTTTCGTACGCCTCGGGAAGTTCCTAACGTTGCCAGTTACACATCGATATAAGTTGAGGAAAACTATCAAAATACGATGTATCGCACAAATCGGATTTCCTTCTTAAGTTAATAAGTTCGACGCATCCTTTGCGACTAATTAGTTCAAGCCACGCAAATGAATAATAATTTTAGAAAATGTAGTTGTCAATTTTTGTATATTCCGTAATTGGTGAGTAGTTTTTAGTAATGAAGTTATTTGAAGTGTCCATATATGACAATACAAATAGGATAAAAACTTTTTTTCCTACAGAGTTTTAAATATTCAATTTTTGGATGTATCACATAAATTAATTCCACTAATTCCGCTACCGTTTATAATTTTTTATAATAAACTGAACTTTCATTTTCCAATAAAATTTTGAGAATATTGCACAAAAATGATATAGAACTAAAAATTTATTATTAAAATTAAAATATGAAACACGGCGGTGGAAAAAGGCAAGTGATTTATTCTTTTAGATAAAATGATATAAACTTCTTTCTCTTTTCATTTGAACGTCTTCGTTTCAATATTCAGGGTGTCACAGTTAAAGTGCATTTTCATTCCTATATTCTGTGTGTTTTGAGATAACTTTCTGACATTTGTTTTTTTTTTCTAAGTACGGTTCCTGCATGAATTTTAGGTGGCGTGTTACGCTTTTTGTAATTAAGTTCATGAGTTAAAAATTCTCAAAAATAAGCAAGAAGAGGCGCTAGGATGTACAGATCCTCCAGAAATGAAGTCCTAACCCAAGCAAAAAAAAAAGAGAAAAGACAAAAATTGATGACTCCAGACAATTAAAAACTAGTGGAAGAACGTCGGAGTTTAAAATAGGACTAGCAAAATGCAGAAATGGCAACAATATTAAACAAACCCAAATGGCAAAATTATCACGGACGCTGAAAAGAAAATTAAAACTATGGAAGAAGTACATGGAAGAACTGCAAAGACCATATAGAAGAGCGACAGACAAAGAGAGGCAGACAGAAAACGGTTGTAGAAGTGGATGGGAAACATATCGATCATTATTTCAGTAAATATATATGAGCTACAATACCTGGGACGTGTAATGGGGGGAGACTTATTGCAACTAATATACGGGAAAATATAAATACCGAGCAGCGTGGAAAGAAGGAGCTATTCCTTGTTGAAAAACCTACAACACTGGTGTAGTTGCACAACAGATCAGCTACCTGGATCAGTTGTATCAAGAATATCTATAGGCATGATGATTGCCAACTTTCGCAACGAATCACTTAAAAATGATTTGAATGAAAAACAACTACTTCGGCTGCTGATTTTGTTGTAATTTTTTTTTGCAGATTTTATTTAGAGCCAGTAACAGGGATATATTCTTTTGTCATATATATTCGTTCCTTAATTTTTCTAAACGTTTGGATTTTTTGGGTGCAATCGTTTAGCATTCTCCCACGTATATAGATTTGTGTTGTAATGCTATCACGCCGTTGCTATGCCTATTTGAATCGAGTTCACTGCATTTAATACGCATTACAGTTTTCGGTATGCGCTATACAAGAAAAATATTAAAAAATAAATCACAGTTTGACGTCATTTGTCAACCCTGGAACCGCAGTTCATATTGCCGCCACTGCACACCGCGTAGTTAAATTTGATTAAATCGGAATATATATATATATATATATATATATATATATATATATATATATATATATATTTATCGTCTGGAACGTTCTATTCACCCCACATGTATGGATGGCGTGTATGACGACCCTGACAATAACATATGACGCAAAAACAATGACCGCGTTGATCTGGCGACACGGGGTTGCGAAATGGAGTGCATCGCTCGAATCCGGTAAAAAAAAAGACAAATCGCTCGAAGGCGTGCGGCCGGATAGAGCGAGAGATGACTGCAATACTGCAACCGTCCGAAGCGAAACAAATAAATCACTACAGGAAACTGACGCTCAAACGAACGCTTAACCCCTCAATGACAAAGGCCAAAGTGTTATATTTTTCATACGAAGTGATATACAGGGCATTACGGAATGAACGGAGAAAATTTAGAAGTAGACATTTCAAAAGAAGATGGAAAATATGGAAAAGTTCAAAGACACGTATTTTACATTATCCGATCCATATTTATGGGATATTTTTTCATATTTTTAGAAGCAGAATCTGCCTTCAAATTTGCTTTTAAATATTCCCCGTATAATTTCGCCAAACAAAATTCACCGGGTAAAGTTTATTTATAGATTCCATTTTTAGCGTTACTAAAGAGCATATATCCTAGGCATAGTGTGACAAATAAAGACAGTCGTTTAGTGTTAACTTTCATGTAAGAAACTGTGGTTGGTGTGAACTTGACTGAATTTAAAATTAATGGATTGGCAGTTCCGTGGGTTCAATTTATTCTTGATAACATTTTAATTGACTGTAGCTTTTTTGGTTTTAGAGATATCGAGGTAAACATAAAAACAAAATGTAGGGTTAGTAACCAAATTTTGTTTTCAAGTGACGTATAAAACACCATCAATTGTCTGACATATAAGCCTCAATCATTTTTTTTAATGGAACAACCTGTATATTATATAAGGTTGTTCGGAAAGTCATTTCGTTTTTTCCCGTCAGAGGACTTAATTACGTTTTTTCGAAACCAACTTCACACTTAAGCCGCATAACCATTATATGTCTTGAGAGCTGATATTGCGAGGCTTGTGTGTGAAAAAGTTCTATTAATTCTACGCAGTAGTTTTTGGTTGGTGCCCTTTTAAATATGGAGAGCAATAAGCAGCATTTTCGTCATATTTTACTTTTTTACTTCAGAAAAGGTAAAAATGCTATCCAAGCGAGAAAAAAATTGACGGATGTGTATGGAGAAGGCGTGTTAACAGTACGCCAGTGCCAGAACTGGTTTGCAAAATTTCGATCCGGCAATTTTGATGTCGAAGATGCACCACGGTCTGGAGGCCGGTCGAAGCTGACAAAGATGCGATAAAGGCATTAGTTGATGCAAATCGGCGAATAACCACACGAGAGATCGGTGAGAGATTAAATTTGTCGAATTCGACTGTTTATGGCCATTTGAAAGGCACGGGCTTAACCTCGAAGCTCGATGTGTGGGTGCCCCATGTCCTTACGGACCGAAATTTGTGTCGTCGCGTTGACGTGTGTGATTTGCTCCTCAAACGTCAAGAAAATGATCCATTTTTGAAGCGGATTATTACTGGGGACGAAAAATGGGTTGTATACAACAATGTTAAACGCAAGAGGTCATGGAGCAGAAAAGATGAACCGGCTCAAAGCGTGTCAAAAGCCAACATTCACCAAAAAAAGGTGATGCTCTCCGTTTGGTGGGATGTCAAAGGAATCGTTTTTTTTGAGGTTTTGCGGGACAATACAACGATTAATTCAGAAGTCTATTGTCATCAACTGGACAAATTGAATGATTCACTTAAAGAGAAGAGGCCCGAATTAATCAACAGGAAGGGTGTAGTGTTCCACCAGGATAATGCGAGACCTCACACAAGTTTGGTCACTCGCCAAAAACTTTTACAGCTTGAATGGGACATACTGCAACATCCACCATATTCTCCAGATCTGGCGAATTCCGACTACTATTTGTTCCGGTCCCTGCAAAATTTTTTGGATGGCAAAACCTTTACCTCAAATGAAGATGTCAAAAACCACCTGAACCAGTTTTTTGCCAGCAAGGACCAAAACTTTTATGAGAGGGGAATTATGTTACTGCCAGAAAGATGGCAAAAGGTGTTGGACCAGAATGGCCAATATATAATTTAATAAAATATTTATTCATTATACGAAAACTGTCTTTCATGTTCCCCAAAAAAAAAACGAAATGACTTTCCGAACAACCCAATATATGTGCTTAATAGAATATCTTATTTCGATTACAATAATGTAACACGCTTTGTATTTTATTACACTGGTTTTTGACAAATCAGCAAAAACATGGAATTTTTATATGATTTCAAAGAATTCCCTGACTGTCAAATAAAAATATGTTTATTTGACATATTAGTAAACAACGTTGATGTTTGATTTATTGTCTAAGTCATTATTGTTAAAATGAATTTTCGCGAATTTAGCATCCGTGAAAGGAGTGATATGCTTCAAGTATACTTTCTGAATAATAAAAGTGCAACTGCAGCTCGTCGTCAGTATATTAGACTTTATTCAGAGCGCGGAGCTCCTTCAAAACAGATATTTTTTTTTATCCAAGCCTGACAAAAAAATTTGCAGAAAACGGTAACGTATTAAATGCTAAAAAAGTATGCCGGAATCATAATGTTGATAATGATAAGATAATAAGGCAAACATATTAGGATTCTATGAAGCATTACTATTACTAGAGTATATGAAGAAAGAGGTATTTCTCTAGGCTCAACCAACTCAGTTTTGAAAGATCTGATATTTATATTATTTATATTATATTATTTGCAACTCTTAGAGCACCATATAGAACAATATATAGAAGATTTATAATTAAATATATCAGCGCTGATTATATGGCAGCAAGACGGGGCCCCTTCTCACAATGTTGTGAAAGTTAAAAGTTTTCTTAACATGGAATATCCCAGGGGTTGGATAGGGAACGGCGGAACCATGTATAGGATTGTCAACACATAAAAAATCACGTGCACAGAACTATTTGTAATCATGTAGTAGAACTTGGGCAAAAGATTTCGGAGGAAATCATTTGAGAGACAATCCGGAAGCGTTACTAAATGCAAGACATTATACAATTAGAGTGTATGAGAAATGTGTTCAGGAAAATGGTGTCACATAGAACAGTATTTAGAATAGCTAAAGAATTTTGTACGTTAGAGTGTCCTGCCATTTTTGCACTCGCCGAATAAAAAAAGTACCATCAACGTAGCGTTTCCATAATTTTGGTTTTAGATCAAAGCTTTCTTCTCGATGACTTCCATAAAAATTTTTGCGATGACTGGTGATAGTGGAGAACCAATAGCTGTTCCCGACGTTTGTTCAAAAATTTGACCGTTATAAGAAAAATATGTTCCAGAGAAGCATTTTTCAATTAAGGCGAGAAGGTTTGATTCCAGATTCTCGGCCTTTAATATATCTGAAATGAGGTTGACAGTTTCAGGAATAGCAACTTTGGTTAAGAGGGAGTCTACGTCGAAACTAACTATAACATCTTCCACTTGTCCAAAAATCTCTCAACATCTTCGGTCCGTCAAAGACAAAATTCCATTTGAGATGCCAAGAGTTTACAGCATTTCATGCATATGCGGTAAAAAATACATTGGAGAGACCGGACGAAAAATATCAACTAGACTCAAAGAACACGAAAGAGCCTTACGACTAAGACAAATAATTTCATGAGCTGTTGCCGAACACAATCACGAAACCGGACATAAAATTTTATTCGATGAAACTAAAATTATTGCATGCAATTCTTCTACCAACGAAAAATCCGAGAGTCTTAACCGCGACTCAGGTGTCTACCTGTCACCAATAATTGAAATCAGTCATCTGAGACTGTGTTTATGCCCCTGATTTAGCTCCGGCCCCCTCAAACAATATATAAGCAGATACAGAGTAAAATGCGAGCCAGTTTCAGTCAAGCTTGCGACACAGCAAAAACCGACGCAGGAGGAATCCAGAAGTTTTGTAAAAAGTATTACAGTAGCCTGTGGAAGTTGCATACATAATATACAAGCTGTTATATGTGTTAAAATGTTATCAACATAAATTGAACGCACGGTACAAAATTGAAATAGGGTATGTAACAGCGAGGAGAGTGAGTGAAGAAGTTTATCAACGTGCAGCCCATTGCTATGACCATTAGTTTTTGTGTACATTTTTAGGTCAGTATGACGTGACCGTTGGAAGTGACTAAGTGAAAACACCGAAAATGAAGCTGATATCTTAAAGGGACACTTTTCGCAGGGTCGATGGGGGTATCCTAGAGTTGGCAGTAGAAAAGGTCAGGTTGTCCTTTATCTTGCATGTTATAATTCTGGATGGATATATCTATGAATCTCGTATTGACGTGGAAGTGACTCCCAATAGTACATAATAAAGCCGACGTCTTAAAGTGACACTTTTCTCATGCCAGATCGTAGTAGTAGTAGTATACCAGAAATAAATAGTTATGATATAAATATCATAAACAAATAAATATCTAATATAAAAAAATGTCGTCCAATAGTTTTAAAAACAATAAATCTAGGACCTCTTCAAGTAAAGAGAGCATACTAAAATCGAGGATTAACTACGAAATACAATTGTCAGGTCTAAAGACTTGTTAGAATAGATTGTGAATGGGAATTTTGCTTTATCTGGAATCGGGTATTACAAGAGTCAATGACAAGGCATTACATTGGGGGCTATATTTAGTGACGATTTAGACTTCGATAAAGCTCTGAGCTTGCATTGTTGCCTTGCCGCTTTTCTAATATTTGCTATGGAATATGCCGCACTATTCCAGATAATTAAGTTCAGATTAAAATATTCGAGAAATTTCACCGGGATTTTTAAACATATATACATCTACGAACGGCATTATTTTGGTAGAGGAAATTAACTATTATAATTATTATTTCTCTTCTTATATGGGTCGGAGAAGGTTCAAATATTTATAGAAAATGCACATCAATGTGCGAAATATGTAGTCGATTGCTTCATATTTCGGAAACTTATCGTGTTTCATAGCAAGGTCCAAAAAACAGTCGAAAATCCCGAATCAGGGTCATTTCTTATAATTTCATCGATTTTCGAAAGTAACAAGATTGCTTAAGCAATCTCGTCGCTGCACGAGGTCTATTCGCAGATACTATAAAATCAACCCCAAACCCCCAGTTTTTCATGTTCATCTGAGAAGGTTGAAATTTTTATCGAAGATGGAGGTCAATGAGGTCTATCCACAGATACCATAAAGTTCCCACCAGCCACCTCGATTTAAATATAAATAATTACTTGTTATAAATTTACAGCCTCACACAAAAACCGTTCCCGACGGCAAACGGTATAACTTGTGTGAATCTCTTTGGTTTCATTGGATAGAAGAAGGACCAAAGCATTTAACGTGTATATTTGAATTTCTCTCAATTTTTAATAAATAGTATATAAAACGTTCAATATTGATCATTGATTTTTAAACTGTCTTTTCCATTTAAAGTGAGATTTTAAGGCTATTTCTCAACTTATTATTGATTCGAGAAGGTTGAAAGTTGTACAGAAAATGCACATCAAAGTGATCTATCCGCACATACTATGTTGTCTCTCTCAGCCCCCCATTTTCGGTTAATGCTTTCGATTTATTATTTTCATGTTTATCATGTTTTTCCTCATAAATTTTAAATTTTAAATTTTTTAAAATATCTACGTATTTCCTGAAATTTGTATCGAAGTTAGAGGTCAATGAGGTCTATTCACAAATTTTATAAAATAAGCCTCAAAGTTAATTTTCTCAAATTTTTCATTTTTTCAAAATGCCTACGTTGCTTCGAAAAGGTTGAAATTTTTACTGAAGATGGAGGTCAATGAGGTCTATCCACAGATACCATAAAGTCCACCCCAACCCCTTCCATTTAATGGTAATTAATTATTTTTTAAACATTTTCAGCCTCCCACGAAAAACGTTCCCCACGATAAACGGTACAACTTGGGTCAAACTTTTTGGTGTCGTCGGATAGAGGAAGGGCCAGGGTATATAAGATATAAACTTTAAATTCTCAAAATTATAAATATGCGAGATATAAAACTTTCAAAATTAAATATCGATTTTCAATGTAATAATTTGTAATAATTTGACATTTTTTTGACCAATATTTTGTCTGGTTTATTTTGGCATTGTTGAAATTCATGAATATGAAAAATGCTTGCAAGGATCTGTAATTTATTACTCAATTGCTAATTATTAAAGGGGTATTTCTATTCTCCCGTGCTACTGAGGATCGTTGCTTCGAGATACAAGACCGTAAAATATACAGGAAAAATCTTTTTTACGTTATGTTAATTGAAGGTGGCCATTTCGAACAATTTTCATAAAAATTTAGTTAATATTGGTATAAAATTAATAATAAATTTGAGGAAATAATATGAAGTTTCTTAAGAAGGTGCTACGAAATTTAACTATTTTAGTTTAATTATTTTAATCAATGATGTATCTGATACGAAAGAAGCAATTTAGAAGGAGAAATACCAGTGGCGTGCCATTTTTTGTTAGAAACTATGGGGATGGATGCAACTGGTAGAAATGAAAGAGCGTTGTTTACCTGAAAATTCCGCTTGAATCACAAAGTAGATTTACCAAATTTCTCGAAAATAACAAAACTTTAGATGTATAGGACATGCGTTTCAATGAAGTTTTGTTTTTTTTGTAATAAACTCATGCTTTTTTTCCATCAATATTAAGAAAAATATTCCAAAATTCGTACTTGACGTGACGTTCGAAAGAAATTGGTGAAAATCACTCTTTTCGTGATATTCGGTACAAGAAATTTATCCAGTTTAAAGGTTTTTCGAAACTACCGGATATACGCTCTTAATCCCATGCCAACAGTTTAAGCTTCAAGTTCCGGGAAATGAAATATGTCTTAATATTACACACATATTTGACTTGAATATATGAGATTTGTTCAAGACTTCCGGACACCCTCGAGAAATAAACTAGAATGTCATGTAGCGTATATAACGCAGCTCGCAAGAACAGCTTGAACATATTTCATGGCGAGATCAGGGCCGGTACGTTCTAATTGGATCAATTTCGTAGTTTGCCGACCTGGCCGAATTTATTTTTCGGTTGAAGCAACGATTGCGATTTAACGCGCAAGACTTTGGAATGGCCACGACAATTTTGTTATTTTATTAGTGAACATTTGACAAAGTGGGGAACAAAGATTTCTAGTTGAAGGAAATGCTCTGTGCGATCGTAGCTTTTTATTGAAAACTGAAATGGCAACGGACTGATAGAAAAGGAAAATTGTATAGGGTGGGCCTTATCTCAGAAACTGTAAGGGATGGAGCTAAAAGTTAATTGAAGTATTAAAAGCCTTTGATTTATTTTAATTTTGTATATACAGGGTGTTTCATTTCTCGTGGGCGAGTATCAACTTTCTTATTTTAAATGAAACACCTGGTATATTACTTCATTTTTTAATTCTGCATAAAATTCTAGACATGTTGACAAAGGACTCGAATTACGGATTTCATAAGAAATTTCGATACATATTAATACAGGGTGCGCAAAAAATAAGATTAAAAATTAAATTATTAAAAAATTAATAATTAAAAAATTAAATTATTTCCTGTCTATTATAAATAATTTGATGTTGAGATATAAGTTCAGTTAGTGTAAGCTGGTTATGAGGGCCTTTGAACAAAACAAGTGCTAAAGTGCTGCTGCCACTTTGATTTACCATTTCATAGTTGACCATAATCTTTGCCGATGCACTTATGAAGATTATGTAAATGTATGAATGCATTATTTATACGTTGGTGAATGTTTTATTAACGAACAATCAATAAAAAATTAATAGCTTACAAAGGATAATAATTATTGTAACAGTTGTTCAATATGTCCTCCACTTTGAGCAATACAATACATAATGGCATTTCAGACAGATTCAGTGTCATTTCAATATCCGATACCTTCTCTTATCCGACAGTTAAGTTCCTCGGCAGTTGGCGGTTTGTGTTTATAAACTAAATCTTTAAGAGTACCCCATAGAAAAAAAATCTAGGGAGTTAAGTCGAACCTTGTTGGAGGTCAGGCGTAACTATCACTCTCCCCAATAGTTTGCATTTAAGTAGGTGCTAATTTTTTGACTTGTGTGATAAGGAGCGCCATCCTGCTGTCAAATTAAGTTTCGTAGTTCCCTTTCAAGCACTTCTTTTTCAACAAATGGATGGATAATATTTAAAAGCTCTAAGTAGAGTTGGGAATTTAAATTCTGATCAAAAAGTACTGGAGCTATTATTCTTAACCTCCAAATGGCGTACCATACTTTGACAGAAGTTCTAACTAATTTTGTAACTTCTATATGTTTTTTTATTATTCTTGGTGCTCCAGTAATGGGTATTTTTCCTATTAGAAAATTTAGTTGACGTTGTAAATATGAACTCATCCGTCCAAATAATATTAGCGAATATAATTTCGGAAAAGTGTGTCTCCATAAGATTTTGCAAAAATCTAACTTAATGTTGTAATCCCGTTGCTCTACTTTCTGCACTGGACAGAGTTTATAGGATTTCCAATTGTTTATTTGAAGGCTGGTTTGAAGCGTTGTTCTTTAGACATCTGGATCTAAAGACACATTTCGTGTTGAATTTTCAGGGGTGTCTGCCAAATTCAACAAAATATTAAGTTGCTGTTCATCGTTGAAAACATGATGACGTCTATTTATTCTTTTTTCAAGGTTCCGTATATTCTAAAGTGTTGGTAAATCCTGGCGAAGACTTTTTTTCTGGACGCCTCCTTAATGGAGATTTCGATATATAATCTCTAAGAATCAGGGTCCGGTTTATTGTTCGATATCTAACTTTGTAATATATCAATTTTCTCCTCTGCGGTAAACATGATACGCAAGCAAGCGAATAAATTTAATTTATAAACGATAAATAAATATATCAATAATGTGTCAAAAAATATTGGAATTATGACAGTAATCAACAACAAAACACGCGTCCAAGGAGGCAGCGTTCTAGCACTCGTTTTGTTCAAACATTATTGCCACTTATACTAACTGAAGTTATATTTCAAAAGTAAATTATTTGTGATAGACAGATGTTTAAAAGGAAATATTTAAAAAAGCCAAAATATTAGGCATATACAACCTTATATAAAATTGCCTTAATTTTGAATAATAAATATGGGTAGTTTCCAATAAAAAAAAGTTTTTTGGCAATTTTTTTAATTTCATTATTAGTCCAATTGTTCGAGTACCCTCTATTAGTAAGTGTGTATCGATATTTTCGCATAAAAAAATATCAATGTCAATGTTTGTTATATATATGTACCAAGTGTTCTTTTTAAAATAAGAAAGTTGATACACGTCCACGAAAAATGAATCATCCTGTATATACAAAATAATTTGAAGGGTTGTAATACCCCAGAAGATAAACGGCCCACTCTATATAATAAAAAGGTGCGTTAGTAGTGGGAGTTATTGTCTGTCTCTTACTGACTTGTAAATGTTTGATTATTTACATTTATTTAAAAATCCTGAAACTTCGCCTGTATAGTCGTTGGGTGAATTGAGTAACT
This sequence comes from Cylas formicarius, assembly GCF_029955315.1. Classification (NCBI taxonomy): domain Eukaryota; kingdom Metazoa; phylum Arthropoda; class Insecta; order Coleoptera; family Brentidae; genus Cylas; species Cylas formicarius. Next base: position 19,478,039 of record NW_026844319.1, read on the forward strand.
CAATAGTGATGCAGCCTGGTCCCAAGCTCGGGTAAAGGAGACCGGTTCTCAGGCTAGGCTAACACCCTGCCTGGGGTAAAAGAAATACCGCTCTCAGAACTGAAGGGACAGTCTCGGAAACCGATCGGAATCATACTATGACGACGCACGCTATGAAAAGGAAGAAACGACCTAGAAAACGTAAACGCACCATAACATGATTTGCCTGCTGGAATATAACATCGTGGAATCTCAGAGACCAGGAGATTGTTAACGAAATGAAACAACATAAGATTGATATATACGTTCTATCAGAAACGAAGAGGAAACTCCAGGGCCCATCAAGATATGATGATTACATCTTAGCCTATAGCGCAAGAGATAAGCAAGAACGAGCACCACATTCAGACACACTTAATAAGCACATATGCACTAGATATAAGCAAACCCATAGAGAAGAGCAAAACATTTTACCAACAAAATACCATAGACAATATGCTCGGGAATATGAACGTCAGAATAGACAGGGAATTGATATCAGGCATAAAACAAAAATATAATGAAGAGATAACCAATGAAAATGAAGGACTCCTGATAGACTTATGTGTGAGAAACGAGCTACGAATAAACAACACGTATTTCCCCCACAAAGAGCAACATAAATATACATTTATTAATACACTGACAGAGGATAGCATTCCATAAAACGAGATTACTGGGCAAAATTTACAAGCGAATGGATCACGACCTATATGCAGCACAGAGGAATGTCTGGAGGATGCTCAAGGACAGGAAAAAGCCAATAAATGAATTGGTGCAAACACAAGAAGTCACCAAAGGTGTATGGGAAAAATTCTTCAGGGGACTTTATAACACCGAAGAAGCTATAAGTATCGAAAACTACGGGACAAATCATTAAATATCACTGAACGAAGAAGAGGTAATGGCAAAAATAAAAAAATTGAAAAACTGAAAAGCTCCCAGAACAGACCACATCCAAATCGAAAATTCGGCGGACCTGAGCTAGGAAAACATCTAAAAATGCTCTACAACAAAATTTTTGAAACATCGGAGATACCTACGGAATGGCACAAAAGTATAACTATCCCTATATTTAAGAAAGGATAGAAGACGCACCTAGACAACTACAGGGGCATAACGCGGTTGAATATAAGTATGAGACTCTTTACTAGCGTTTTGAAGTAAGGACTTGAAACACAAATAACAAACAAAGAACAGCAACAAGGCTCAGACGAAACATATCCACGACCGACGCCATATTCATTATCATCAACAACTAAAAGAAAAATCAATCGAATTTAATACACCAGCGTGTGTCTGCTTTATCGATTTGACCAAGGCATTTGCTAGGGTTCGCCTCTCCGACATCATAAATATGCTGATAGCGAAAAAAAAGCTAGACACCATCGTAAGAGCGGTCCGCAGTCTCAATATGAACAATATGACTTAAGTAAAGGCAGAAGACAGACACTATAGCGAAGAGATACCGTCACGAGCAGGCATCAGACAAGGTGAAAGCCTTGGGATATGGGATACCGAGTTATTTTCGCGGAAACGGAGGACCACTACACAAATTCTGCCGGGTCAGCCAAAGCATGACCTTTGCAAAAGAGCCCGTAAGATGTAAGGTGGTAGTTCAGGACAAAATCATCGGATATGGGTATGGATCTGACGAGTTATCACGACCCAGTGAAGGACCTGAGAAGCCAGATCAACAAAGCGACTGCCATGTCGGTTTGCTTAAGGCATATAATATGGGCAAACGAATACATGCGAAAGGATAGCAAGGTTAGGATCTATAAGACCTGTATCATGCCAATCATGACATACGGAATGGAAACCAGAAAAGAAACCAATATACATTTAAATATTATTCTTTATATGATGAAAAGAATTTTTTAAAAATATATTTAAAAAAAAATCGACACCTAACTCCATAGGTATAGGATACAAAAATTGATTTGTTGGAAATACTTTTTTTATATAATTATATTTATGTATTTCAATTATTTAACTCCTTGCGATATTATACAAATACCTTCACTTCCCTCATTAATTTTCACATTGGCAGATATTATCTCTAAGAGGCATGTTAAATGTTTTGATTTAATAAAAACAGAAAGCCTTAAATCTCGAGTTGTAAAAGGAAAACGCAAATAAGTTCCATTCACTCTCAATACATAATTAGTTACCCTGTTTACACGATTGCAACAACATGCATCACAAAATTTAATGTTTCAAAAGTGATAAACTGTTATTTATAAAACAAACGAACGTAACGAATTAACAAAATTAAAAGAATGCAAACGTCAAACTCCACCATTGGTAAACTAGTCCAAATCCAATTCAGTTTCCAAAAGGCAGTAAATTTGCAGTGGAGAAATGACCAATCTATGCCTCTTGAGATTTTATTGATTTATTGGTACTCAGGATATAAGGATTGGGAAACTTAAACAAACCCAGAGGATTAAAAAATGCAATCATATATATAAATGTAACTTGGTGAACTGACAACTTCCGGTTTGACAGCAAGTAGTTTTCTTTATTATTATGGGTTTATGTTATGCAGACTAGAGGAACATTTGAAATTATTTCAAAAAAGGACAAGCGGTCCAGGAAAGTTCGTATATTCGTCCCATTCACTAACCTGTTAAGATGTCGCTATCAAAATTGGATAAATTATTTTGGTAAAGAATATTGAAGCCTAGTAGCAATAATTTAATACATATTGAATATTTAAACCTTAAATCTAATCAAATTAAAACTGAATTTTGAAAACGTTTAAACTTGTCCCCAAATAGTTGGGTCATGGTGTTGTCAAATACAGAACTGAAACATTTTCTGCCGCATCACAACATGTGAGCTGACGAAATAAATTCTGTCGGCTTTAAAGTCTATGCTTTGAAGACTTTAAAGCCGACCCTGATTAAAATTGAGTTAGTTTTGGTTAGTTTTAAATTAGAAAATTGGGACCTTTCACCGTACATCATCGTGATCTACAGTGTACACACACACACAACCACACACACACACACACACACACACACACACACACACACACACACACACACACACACACACACACACACACACACACACACACACACACACACACACACACACACACACACACACACACACACACACACACACACACACACACACACACACACACACACACACAGTTGCCAGCCAAAATTGCATCGCAAATGATCGCCGAAAGTTGCAGATGTTCATTAATCGCCATTTTTTAAATACTCTTAATGAAGTTTTGTCTAAATTACGGCACATGTGGTAACTGTGATTCTCATCTTAATCCTTATAATCAGATTAACGGGGATTCAAGGAAAGCGCCTTAAAAAAGCGGTAAGGTACGAGATTCAAATCAAAATTTTCCATTTAGCTATTCATCCTGAGACCCTTAGCCGGATCCCTTTTCTGTCCCGCGCGTCCCGTATCAAGGGAAATTGCTTTATCTGAAAAATCAAGCCCCCCCTAGTAAAATATTCATGGTCAAAGGTAAATAAAATCGTCCCAATAATAGGGGGGTGGGGGCGCTTGCGCCCCTACATCCAACTAAGTTGGACCGTTAAATCGCGTTTTCAGTCCTCGCGTGTCCTTCTTGCGCGTGAAACAGTTGCTACGGGAATCCTGTCGCGTGGTTTTCCGAAAATCCGGACGACGTCCTGGAAGTTTCCCGCCAATTTTCGAAAAGGTCTGGCAGTTTGTACGTTGATCGTTGGGTTTTTTGAAACTCGCGAGATACTCATCCAGCCAATCAATTACTTGCCGATAAGTTTAATTGAGAATATTTAAATTGTACCAAGCGGAAAAAGTTTGGTTCTGCGGCAGCACAGTCAAAATATTTTTTTCAGAGTTCCGTAAATTTTGTTTGAATTTTTACCGGTCGAAAAAGACATAATTTAAGGTTTGAAAACTTTATACTTTGTAAAAACTTAAATTAAACCCCATAAAGCCTTCATTATTAGTTCTAATAAATAAAAGTAAGAAAAGTGTGATGAAAAATACTTAATAGTGCAATAAATGGCTATACAGGGTGTTTCAAAAAAATCGCCAAAAAATTCATATAAAGATAGGTCCAGAAATGCTTGGTTTTCAACTCTTTCTTTGGTGTTAATTTGGTAGAACTTTTTAAAAGGGTCCAAAAAATAAATGTTCATAAAAATATGTTTTGTTGATTTTCATGATTTTTATTTTTTCGCTCAAAAATAAAGCAAAATTCGAAAACAACGCAAGAGCCAAAACAATGTTACTTTTTTAAACTTATTCACAAACATTTGACAATACTAGTTGAAACACAGTTAGTGTTCTATAACTATAAATTATGCTGCCAAATGTCAACAAAATAGGAAAACAAATGTTTAATATATTGTAAAAAATCCGGTTTAATAAACAATAAACTATCTTGAAAGCATTTCCGAAATTTTTCTTTTTTTTTTTGGATAACCAATATCTGAGCATTATCTTGTGTTTTTTGAAACACCCTAGGTAGCAAATTTAGATTTAAAAAACGTTTAAAAAATATTTCAAAATTAAAGAAACATTTGTAATTGTCTCTGGTCTTGTCAAAATTTAATTATTGTAGCTTAATGAATGGCTTCTGCTTTGATAATCTTTTTTTTGTTCTTCTCTTCGGCTTCATGAGCTTATTTGATACTCGTTCACAGAATTCTATTCTGAAACGTTTTGTTTGAAAATTCATTTTAAAATCTGGTTTCCTTCGCATTTTATTATATATCCGTCGTTATTATCTGAAAAACAAAATACTATATTAATTTTAAAAATATGACGAAAAAAATGTTTTCATTCTCTTTATAAGAAAAATTAAACCTCCTTGACAAATTGCTTATAAGCATTTTTTTGAGGGTGTCTGTTATTCCTTATACTCTTAGAGGGTATCTTAAAATCATACAAAAACTCTGGCTGGATTATTGTAAAAAAAAATAAATTTAAGTTAAGTTAAAATTAACAAGTGAAAATAATTAAAAAATAAATATAATCCTTATACCTAAAAAAACATTAATAGAGATTAATTTAATTCCATATTTACCCAGGACAAATGTTTTGGCCGATTTTCTTCAACATTCGATTATCAAAAAATGTCGGTAGGTTTTGAGTTTAATTGAAAGGAATAATTTCTGTTTTGAAATGATATTTTTTTCAACAACTTTTATTTAAAATTTTATCTAGTCTTTCATGATCTGATAAAAAATAAGTACACACAAGTCTACATTTTTTCACCCACCACAAGCCTGTGCCCAAAAATAAATTTAACATGTCTGATTCAATGATTATATAACAATTTTAAATAAAAAAAAATAAAATTATTAAATAAAATATTACCTTTTTAAGAACACCAATGAAAGTGAATTGAATTTATAATTAAATTATTATAATATGTATTATCATTATGAACCCGTGATTCTCTAAGACGCTAAATAAAAAGAAAAGCGCATTCGGATTATAATCGATTTTTTTCAATTTCAAATCCGCTTTTAAAATCACTTTGCCCGACATAATCCTCCTTCCATCTGAAAGCATCTCCCGTTATTCATTTTCTTGAGAGCTGCACCAAGGGATTAATTATTACAGGAGGATGCGTCGCTCATATGTTCCCTTTGTATCTCTTTGTTCGTCCACTTGAACTTTTTTTAAGGAACCGTCCTCAGGTATTACGATATCAGCTTCTGAAAGCCTTTGAATAATGACTAAATCATTATGTACTGTGTTTCTTTAAAAATTATAGTTTTTTAATTTCACTATATATTTTTCTGAATTCAAACGTCTCAATGGCACTCAGTCCAAAAAAAGTGAGGAAAATGTTATTTATATATTTTTATTTACTGATCAAATAATATTTTCTTTGAATGTTTATATAAAATAATAACCTAACTTTTAAAAACATTCGAAAAAATCGCATACATATCGATATACCTACAAATTAAAAATATTTTAGTAATTTCTAACATTAGCAGCCAGGGTATTGAAAAAACACATGAAAATTTGAAAAATTTAATATTTTCTCTAGACACCTAAATCAAGAGGCAAAAAATACCAAAAAATTGCAAATGTACATTATCATGTCATACAAATGATAAAATGAAATTATCAATATTCGGTATTTTCATGGAAATGCGTTATTTATATAATCATATTTCAAAATTTCATTTATATAATAACTGGTGTATTAAGTATGCTGTCTAGATAAAATTGTCACAATAAAAAATGGTCAAAATATACCATTACCACTTAATTCAAAGAAGACCCATTGAAATGATTTGATTTTATCAGTTTACAAATGATCAAACCATCAAAAATAAAAACTGCTCGTCTCGTTATAAATAGAAATTGTTGTATTCACATTTTTTAAGCCAACTGTAATCATTCAGTGGTTAATTCCTTTTACAATTCCGCACAAAGAAAATTGTACGGTTAAATCATAACCAAAATGTCTTCTTCATTTTAACATTGCTTGTTTAAAAACGAACAAAACGATTGAAAAACCAGAAACACGTAATGGAAAATGGTAAAAAACAACAACAAATGAACAACACATATCCCATAGTCAGCATGAGACCCAGAGTCGAAGTGAAAAAAACTATGCAACTATTTACTTCATCTTTCATTTGAAAATCAGCAAAATGTCATTGTGAATTGTTTCGTATTTGCTTAATTTGAGCTGAAGTTTAGAAAATTAGCCAATTATATAGGGTAGCTACTGCGGATTGGATTATCTTCATAAGATTTTACGAAAATTTTTAAATACGTGCTTCATGCAATGAAAATAGTTACCATTATACAGACTGCCACAACTTCTTCGGCGTAAATAAAACCAAAAACATATCAAACTTGGCCATAATTAATTCTAACTAGAAAAACCGGCTTTGAATAATTTTTGATATATAATATGAAAGAAGAAAAGAAAGAAAATCATCGAAAGTAGGTATTATTAAATAAATTATACATCACACTATACAATAATATGACAGAATCCTCAGTAGGGAGCCCATTATTGCGGAATTCTTTTACATCTCCCTGTGAGCGACAAATCAATTTTCAATACTAATTTGGAAAGGACGATTCATTTGTTTCCGTTGGTCGTAGAAACCATTACCACTAATTAAAAATGGCTAAAAGCCGCATTATTTAAAATAATGTTACATCTTTCAAAACTTCTAAACTAATCAAGATATCTAAGGAACTATTGGGAATAAGAATAGGGAAACATTAAGAAACCTGAATTTGAAAAATAAAATTATATTCATTGTGGTACATTTAAAAGAAGGAATTTGGGTAATGAAAGATATGGTCTGTTCATAGATATAAGAAAGTGACTAACTGATGCGAATTAAGGAAAGACCCGCGCAAGCTGTAAGAATGAAATATGGCCGAACAGGTCAGTACTTTCCTTAGAATTTAATTATTTGGGGTTCTCTTAGGAAAGATACTAAACAATATTTGTTTATGTATGTATTTAAGTTTAAATCTTATCAGAATTTGCCCAACTTTGTGGAGGGATGTTAAAAACTTCTGTTTCTATAAGTTTGAGGACATTGGAGTTAACACGGGGAAAAACAATGTTACGACGAGTGGCAGATTTCAGTTGGTGCCTTAAAACTGTATGCCCTAGATTTTTTGCATAATAAAAATTATCACAGACGTATGTATTCCTTTTGTTGGTTCAATCTTTGTAGAACCTCAATTAATTGCTTTTTGGTATAATCCGGTTTCATCTTTTTCAAGGCTCCTAATTAATATATCTAATGTAGGCACGCTTTGTTACTCGTATAACTGGCAAATTTTACGCCGTATTATATCTTGATCACTTTCATATCTACACTCGAGAAAATGTCAGCATCGCTTCTTTTTTTCCTCGCTGAAATGGGATTATTCACAATTTTCCATACAGTTGATGTTGGAATTTGCGTCAATGTGGCCGTTTCTTCTAAAGATGCTTGCTTGCTGGCACCACGTTCAATGAGAGTCAAATAAATATTGTTTATAACTTCCTCAGTCTCAATAGAATAGTGTTGGCGGGAGCATCTCCTCCTGAGATACACTAGATTCGCATATATTTTGCATAATTCCCACACGATTCAACACACGCTGAATTATACACGAAATAAGAATGATTACTAATAAACTTAAACTAAGTAGTATACCAATCCAAAGGATATTAAGGTTTAAAATTATTTTTAATTACGGACCGCAATTTTACCTGAATTTAAATTCCGAAACTTTAGGTAATAATCTTGTTGCATTGTATGTTAATGACCACCCTTTGATAATCCCATTCAAAAGCAATTGGTCACTTTCTTATATCCATGAACAGACTTTACCTATGAGATACCCCGCATAATAGTATAACACTCCTATACTTTTGCATTTAAAATTTTTGTGTGTTAAACAAAATGTCGTATCCAACATAAGCACCATACCGCTTACTCGTGAGTTTCAAAACACTTAAATGATCTCACGTTTTTTGGGGTAATTCCAGACGCGTTTACCTAAAAATTGTCTCCACGTCTAGCGTTCGCTATTAAAGCATCCAAGAACTCCTCGTGTCGCGATAAAAAACTTGTTCGCCAGTGATGGTTTTATAAGTGACTTTAGAAACTTTGCTTTGAAAAGACGCCTTGCTGTTTGACAGAGAACACATCTTTAAGACAAGATGCAACCGACGCCTCTGACTCTGTTGCTAGTCCTCGTCATTCTGTTTGAAGGTGAGTCGGTTTATAAAAATTAAAAAAAAATAACTGACTCGGAGAAACTAAGTTCTTATGTGAAAGAGCTTATACTAAAACTTAAAAGAAACAGTTTTAGCAGATTTTCCATTATCCTGTAGATCAGATGGTAACTGTTGGTTTTAATTGTCAGTGTTGGTTTTGTGTTTCTTTTTATATAAGGAACTCTTATTTTGAGAAGTAAAAAAAAGAGACAATTCGAAAGACCTTCCATTCAATTAGGTAATTTCTTTACGTATGTAGGTCAGTATTTACAACTTCGAGTCTGTTATTTTACTTTTAAGTAGGTTTGAGGATGCATGGTGTTATCATTTTAATAAAAGAAAAAAGTTAAAAACATACGTTTTTGTTCTATTAGACCCCAAAAGATTGTTGTTTCGAAAAAATGCATCCAAGAACTAATAAACTTTTTAAGTCACTCGTTTATTAAGCACTCGTGACAAATAAATTCGTGACTCAAATGCCGTTTACCACACTTGAATATTAATGGATATAATAAGTCTACTAGGTATTAAAGTATCCGTATTTAAAAAAGTATTGTTTATGTTTTTATTGGTTTGGATTTTGTATTTTTTTAATTTGTTTCCTTATTTAAAACATAGTTATTTAAAATTAAAGTGAATTCCTGAATGGAACAAACAGTACTGCGAGGTTATTTTTCGATCCAATACTATCTACAACTACCTAAGTAACCCCAAAAGTAACCCTAAACCTATCGAAAACTGTCAAAATTCGTCAAAATTAACCCAAATTAACCAAAGCAAACCAAAATAAAATTTCTTTTTTGAGGAAAATTAAAAAAATAAACAGAGTTCTAACATTTTGTAATAAATTGCTAATTAAACAGCTTTTTTTTTAAATTTTAGTTCTATTATATAAAAACAATTTTTGTGAATTTACCTTTTTATTAAAAATTTCATTTTTTTCATTATTTAAATTTGCAGAGAACAATAACAATAACAAATAACAAATGCAGTAAATGCGCTTTAAGTATAATATTTCATGCAAAAATGTTAGTAATGTTAATATTTTTACCCAATAAATCTGCAGTTTTACTGCGCGACGCTAATTATAGGAAACCCTGTATAAACTATATGTGAGAAATTATAATTAAAACTTATTTCGATAATAAAATCCGAAACTGCTATTAACAAACATTGACAACATTTGACTATATAATAGCCTCATAAAGCATAGGCTAAATTTAGTCTATATTGAAAACTTCGTATTTTGGTCGCAATTTCAAGACCGCTACCGAATTTGTTTTTTTTAATGCGTTTTTCGTTCAAGGTGTGGCTATTTTTTTCATCTTTAGACTTAACAGAAATATCAATAAACGTTTCTGAAACGTGAAGTGTCCTTGAATCAAGCTCAATCCGTGAAGTAAATACTTAAATGCAGACTCCGATTTTATTTCATCGAGACTGATAACTGTCGAGAATATACAGTTTGTTTTGGTTTACTTTAGGGTTGGTTAAGTCAATATTCTCCTTAAAGGATTACCAACAAGCTTTTAACAAATCCTCTTAAGCTTTATATCCTCATCAGCAACGAAGTTTATCTGGCATCGTTGATGTTTGTCAAGTTTGAAAGCCAGCAATAAATTTCTGTTTTCGCCGTTTAGTTTCAAGTCAAGCTCCGGATTATTTGGACGGTGACTTATAGATAATTTACGAAACTTGGCAAAACTGGGCTATGAAAATTTTAACGTACAGCCGTAAATCTGCAGCATCGGTTGATTTATTCACGTAATTAAGGGCGACGTGTTCCTATTCACCTAGTTGGCGATAGCCATTCATTAATTAAAATAAGAATAATGACGACTACTTCATTTGAGATAGTAGATTGTAAACAGTCGTAGTAGATCAAGAGGAAGTTGTTTGTAAACAATATCACATAAAAAACAAGATTGCTTTCTAAAAATGATCGCTGGGCGGGGCAAGTTCGTAGCGCCTAGCCCGAAGCATCTTTTTATTTTAAAAAGAAATAGCTTCGGTAAAGCTTGTGGTAAAGGGACGCATCGTTTTGCTATCATGCTTCTGATGAAATGTCTTTCACAGCTCGAAAAACTTCAAAGTTACGGCAAACTTTGGTAAATTTAAAATTTTTCCTAATTATATTTTTTGAAATATCTGGCCCACCCTGTATGATAGACGAAACTTGAAACTCTATCTCGACACTTTTTAAACCAAATCATCCCATGTTTTATAGTTTTTCATTTGCGGCTAATAATTTACCCACGAAAACAAGAATTTTCAAGATCTCTTTGTTTTTTTTTTGCGAATAATCCACACACCCTGTACATAAACCAAAAAATACCGGAAGTAAAAGTTACAACACCAGATTTCGCACGTTTCCCGGTATATGAATTCTTTCAATAGGATAAATAGTTTTCGAGAAAATACCTCTTTACTGAAACCATGCAGTACACCGTAATAGTAAATGACGTCATCGGGTCTAGATTGACTGCGAGATATTGCGATTGGATTTTTTCAAATATCTCGAGCAGGGTACGCGACAGACGAAAATCGTAAATATAAAAATTGTAGCCTTTGATACGGCCTATAACACTGTTCTAACGGATTAGCTATTTTTAGTACGAATTTTGATTTACGGTTAATAAAAGAACAATTTTTAGGGTCTTTTGAATTTTTGTCTATAACTAAAACACCTTGTATATAAAAAGCCAAAATAAACAAAAAAAAAATAAAAAATACTTGCCGTTATTTTATTGCCAGCAATTTAAAGGGTCTAAATGCAAATCTGTACATACACTTTAAATACAAAAGTTTTAGTTGTCTATGTGGGTTATATCGTCATGTAAAAGAAACTGACATCTAAAACACAGATTTTAAATTATTGCCAATTTTCAATAATAGGGGGACCCATTTTTCAGATTTTTTGATTTTGTGGCGCATCCTGTATACTTTTGAAAAATTGTCAAGAAAAAAAATTTATGGAGCCGTATCCTCTGCATCTTCTGGTTAAAGAATTTTTTCGGTCTTGCAAACGGTTTTTGACAAACGGTCTTTTTTGTAGACCCTTGCACACGTGATTTTTATTTTTTTTAAAGATATAGTCGAAAATCGCGAAAAAAAGATATATACTGGAGTCGCTTCGAGGCCATTTCTTAAAAGCTTATGTATCTCGTGGAGGGTTAAAAAGGAGGCAAATGTCAATTTTGTAGCTCCAACGGTTCGAAAATTATTCAGGAAAAACCAAAAGACGCGAACGGACAGATAAAAAAAATTTTTTTTTCGACGCTGATCATGTGAAGCTCATATGTAAAGAGCTGACAAAACACTCGGAAGAATGTGGTTTGGCCATTTTAAAACTAGTCCTATGGCGGGAAATATAAATACAATTAACATACAGGGTGTTTCAAAAAAGTCCGTATAATTCCTAAGACAAGCAGAATAAAGAAAAATGAGGTTAGTTCTACTGGTATAAAAATAATTTATTAATTTTTTACTTCAAAGAAGAGGAAAATTGTTTACAAAATATTATTTTTTCCAAAAAATTAAAAACGTCCTCGTAAAATGTAAGTGACCCTCCCTCATCCCTTTTACCAAACGTCCTCTACAAAATGTATCAGCAAAAACAAATTGCGACTCCTATTACGTTATTTTTTCTAATTTATTTTTTTGAATTTTGTGTTTCAAACAAAAGATGTCGCAAAAAACATATTTAACAGCAAACTATGTATTATAGCTTTATGTATTTATGCTATACACTTTTGCTTGTGGGAAAAAACTTTGTTGTCACATTTTCTTAATTGAGGAGGAATGTGTGATTCCTTGTTAATCAATCAATCTTGTTGAAGAAGAAAGTAACGGATCTTTATTTTAGACGTTTTTATTTAAATAAAAAATAAAAGAGTTTTCACTTTAATCACCACTATTTCCAGAAAATTTAAATTCTAAATAAAATTAATTACAAAACCCCGAATCTTAATGGGCTTTGTTTTTTTATTGTATATCTATTCCGTATCGCGACCAGTCCGCTTTTGGTTTACTTTTAATGCTCTTTTTTTATCAAATAAACCAACTGACAATAAATAATGGGTGTTTTTTTTTCGATGTATAGAATTTTAACTTTGCATTACTGTTCAAGATGGCTCAGTTTGGTTTGTCAATTCATCATGAATGGACTCACGCCTGAACAACAAATATTGCAATTTTATTTCGAAAATAATGGTTCTGTGCGGAATACGCATCGCGCACTACGACCATTTTATCGTCGACAAAATCGTCCATCAGAGCAGTTAATCCGATTTACCATGGAACATTTTCGCACCACGTTTACTCTTATTGATAACTCGCATCCCCAGAGACGCCGTACGGTGCGTACAGAAGAAGCTATTGCTGCTATAGAGCGTAGCATTGAGGAAGACCCGGATGAGTCCATCCGCCATCGAGCACAGGAATTGGATCTGTGTCCATCCACTTTATGGAAGATTTTGCGGAAGGATCTTGGTTTACGTGCTTACAAAATCCGACTCGTGCAAGAATCGAAGCCAAACGATCATCAAGTAAGGCGTAGATTGGTCGAATGGGCCCAAAACGAGATTGCCCTTGTTCCCGATTTTCATAAGCGAATTTTGTTTAGCGATGAAGCGCACTTCTGGTTGAATGGCTACGTCAACAAACAAAACTGCCGCATTTGGAGCGAAGCTAATCCTCAAGTGTATGCCGAAACACCGTTACATCCAGAAAAACTGACTCTTTGGTGCGCTTAATGGGCTGGTGGAATCATTGGTCCGTACTTCTTCAAAAACGATGATGGCCAGAACGTTACAGTCAATGGTGATCGGTATAGAGCTATGATTACCAAATCTTTCATTCCTGAATTAAATAACCATGATCTCCAGGAGATGTGGTTTGAACAAGACGGCGGAACATGTCACACAGCTCGTGCCACAATCGATTTATTGAAAGACACGTTTGGTGACCGCCTAATTTCACGTTTTAGACCTGTGAATTGGCCTCCAAGATCTTGTGATTTAACACCGCTAGACTACTTTCTGTGGGGCTATGTAAAGTTATTGGTCTATGCCGATAAACCACAAACGCTTGACCATTTGGAAGACAACATTCGCCGTGTTATTGCCGATATACGGCCACAAATGTTGGAAAAAGTCATAGAGAATTGGACGTCCAGATTGGACTACATCCGCGCCAGCCGTGGCGGTCATATGCCAGAAATCATATTTAAAATGTAATGCCACAAGATTATCTTTCAGATAAATAAAATTCATGTCAATCGAATAATCCATCGTTGTTTTATTGCAACTTAAAGTTCTATGCATCGAAAAAAGAACGCCCCTTATTATAGCAAATTTGTATTCTGCAACAAAGAACCTCGTGATGTACGGAAAAGAAATATTTTTAACATACATACATAATTATTTTCGTTCCACGTGAGACAGAAAAAGGTTAATAATGTATTTGTTCCAAGAACTTTGTTTAGCGTATTTTTCTAAACTTTGTTCTATGGTATTGTGTAGGATAGTCTATATTATGACTAAAACCACGTGATCACATCTCGTTTTCCCGTCCCAACCATTTTTATTATTTAAAAATAGTTTACAAATCTAAAAATGTAACTTACAGCCTTGTAATATTATGACGACTAGTTGTTGACATACTGAAAATAGAAATTTTTTAAAGGACTTAGTTTTGGTTAATTTATCACAACCTGGGAAATAAGTTCGGTTTAGGCATCGACCGGCCGCAATCAATACAAAACTTTTTATTTTGTGCAAAAAAAAGTTCCCTTTGATTACGTTTTGTATCAGCGTTATGCTTATTCTCGACGAAACATTCTAAATACTCAACACAACCGTCAAGTCTTTAATAAAACGATCAAAGGCATTGTGACGAAAACCTGGTTAGCAAAATAAAACTTTCTGTTTTAATTTCCCGTCTACGGGTTCTCTAAATCAAATTTCGCCCGTCGAAGAGGAAAACCACTTAAAACAAATAAAAGCTCTCGCCGCCATTAAAGCTTTTGGTTTTATTCTAAGCACACTTACAATATCCCGGGCGGAATTTCCATTATATCGTTTTTAAAAGACGGGCAAAATCGATATATTATTTAAAAGCTCGAATTTACAAACACAAATCTGACGTGAGGGAATACAATTTTTTTATTAAAACGATGTTATTTTAGACACGCAACAGTATATATTGGATCTCTTGCAGAACTGTGATTATCAGCTGCAGTGGTCATTGCTCCTTGGCAGAGCCGCTATGCCATTTTCTAAGTAAAGGCGATAATGGGCAATGGGCCCTTTGTATAAATTTTAAATTTGATGAAAAAAAAACATCCTATATTTATGATTTGCTAAAGTCTATATAACACTTTTTCTTTAATATAATGTTAGACGAAAACGCTTTATATTACCATTAAATTTCAGCCCGTAGGAATGATTAAACTAACTTAAACCCTTTTTAACCGAAAACTTGACTTAAAAGTGACATTGTTTTAATTTAAAAAATGAAACTCGCAGCAGAAAGATAATGAAATAAATCACACAACAAAAAGAATATGTCAAAGATCACAAGAAACAGTATTTAAATACAATTATTCATTTTAATTTTTCAATGAGCTGTTTTACTTCTGTGTAATATAGACCTATCGAATAGTGCTTCTTAATAAAAGATTTCAGGAAAAGTACAACAAATAGATCAACAAAGGTGATAACAAAATCATGAACATCAGTTAAAAAATAAAAAAATATTAAACTCAGTCAGATTGGCGGGATATTTTGACAACCGGTGTATTTTATATTGCTGCATTAAAAAATTTACGGCTATGTATATGATTTTCAAAACGTATATACGATTTCCGCATTTATTAGAGTTTCATCTTTCCATCTATCATCAACTTTAGTTTTTCTTACTGCAGTCATATTGGCTTTTTGTACTTTTTAATAGCCTCTTTTTTTGTCTATTTAATGATATGTTACAATTTATTGTAACATATCATTACTGATTATTTTACTGATGAACGGAGATTTAAAAAAATATTCAAGAGAGGTGTTTATTACAAATTAACATTGACGTTAGATTTCACATTTTACTCTAGTTTAAATTTTGTTTGTTTGTTGGCTTTGGTGGAAAATACTACTACGATCTAAATTTATATAAAAATAATTGCTAAACAGAAAACAGTAGTTCTTACAATATTTATTTATATATAATTATTTATGGTAAAACTAATTAAACTATTTTTTCTGATTATTGAGCAGGTACACTGTGGTATTGATTTTGAGTTTAGTAGATGAAACTTATTCAATCAGACATCAAAGAAGAGAAAAAAAAAACATAATTAAAATGACAAAAACATACATTTCTTCGGCGTCGAACCAACTGACCGGCTTATCAAAATATCAACGAGATTGTTTTGTTTTGGAAAATCCGGACCGGAATACGTCAGCGTTCCCCATAAACGCAAAGGTGTTGAAACTTGAGTAGTGAGAACGTCGAGGCGATAAGAAATCATTCCTTTACAAAATAGCAGCTCATCGATCAAAAATGTAGCACGAGGTTCATGATTTATTTGCTCCCGCTTGGGAAATGCAAATACCATATTGTGTACAAGATATAACGCTGCCTTTTTAATATTTCGGACAGGTTCGAAATAAAGGAAAACAGATGTTATCGTTTTGCAAATTGTTTTTTTTTGACGTACCGGTAAATTCGGAAAATGGATTGTTTTTTTCTTATCTTGTGTATTGGCCTCGTGGAATACAAAGTTTTTGCGAAAGTTATTGCTACCAAAAACCTGTCCACATATACTTGGCTCAAAGATATAGCGTTCATACAACTTCAAAACACTATTCCACGATAGATATCTCATAGACATTCTCTCGACATTCAACACGGTTCTGCCTACTTGTATGAAATTCGATTATGTCTGTATCTATATTTTCTTATCTATCTATATTTCATATCTTTCGCACTTGTTGCATAAAAGTGAGTTAATAATTTACAATTTATAATCTCTAACAAATAATCATTAAAGTAGAGACTTGGAACAAGATAGCTTTTTGTTTTTTTTTTCCTTATTAAAAATTCCTATTTAGCTTTTCTAATGGAACATTGAATATTAGTGTAAGAGATTTATTACACTTTTACAATTTTATTCGAAAATTCTTGAAATTGTGAAAAATTTAATGTTGAAAATATTTTCCTCCAACCTTCTATAAATTCATAGTTTTAGTATAATAATAGTGATATAAAAATAGTATATTATGCAGCAAGTGCGGTAAACAGCGCGTTTACTATTTCTACTACCGTTAGTTTTTGAGTGCATTTTCGCAAAACAACACGAATACATTCACTGACATGACCGTCAGAATTGACAAACGTCAAAATTCAAGGCGTGAGAAATATTTCCGAAAACATCCGATTGGTCCCAAACCCGTGCGGTAGAATCCCGGAAATGTCCGAAGTGGCTCGGATCTGTGGGAAACGAAACTGACGTGCTAAAGTGATGCTTCTCGCACGTTCGATCGGTATGTAATTAGGTATTTTAGAGACGGGAATAGATGAATCTGCATGAAGAATTAAATAATGTTTAAATACTAATTTCAAAAGTTTTTCTGAGGACAGGTTAGCTTTCTAATGAAAATCTTCTTCGTTTTAGCATTAACATTAGCTGCTTGATTTCAGCAATCCGTTTTTAATTATCCATTTTTATTTTGTTTAAGGTGAAATCCTTAGAATATCGAATTTTTCAAAGACCATAACATTGGACTAGTGAAAAATACAAAAACTGAAATAAGTTTTTGATCATCAACAATTGGATATACGGTTATTTTAATTCTAAATGGTCTCCCTCTAAGTTTTATCGTTGACTTCAAGGATACCCTGCCGCATCTTACATCTTTATAGTAGCGAAAAGAAAAAAATATTTATTAGCGCATTTATTAGCAGTTCCTGTTAAAAGTTTAAAATTTACAAAGTGAAAAGATTAAGACGTCAAATGAATGTCAAATATAACTTTTCAAAGAAACTTCTACAGGCTACTGTAATACTTTTTGCAAAACTTCTGGATTGATTTGATTGATTGACTGAAACGACGCGGGAGGAATCCAGGAGTTTTGTGAAATTTCAAATGTCAAATGTAGATTTGAAATAAGCTCGTAATCTGCATTCGTTACTTTATCACAAACTTCATAAAAATTTGTTAATTGGCAACAGTGTATACTAAAACTTGAACCAAATCTATCAATATAATTTCTTATACTATTTACAATTTTTCTGGATTCCTCCTGCGTTGTTGTTGTTTGTAACTCGTTTCAGTTAAGTCCCGAAGAAGCTTACCGGATGATTGGCGAAACGTCAGCAAGTTCGATTTATAAACAATGGATGCAGGAGGAAACCAGATGAATTGTAAATAGCATTACAGTAATAGCCTGTGGAGGTTTCTTTGAAAAAAAAATCATTTTTTCTTTTTAAGTTATAAACTGTTCAAATATGATACTATACCAGGTAAGAAAAAAAAACTTTTTAATTTTTTGGAATTCTAATGGCTAATGTAAATAAATCATTATTCATGTTGTACTTGGAATAATATTTCATTTCTGAGGTTACGTCTCATGAAATTTAATATTGTTAGATTCACCAAAAATCTTCTTTTTGGAAAGTTATTTTACAAAAAGTGTTGCCATTTAAATAAATATAGCTAGAGCCGAAACTATAATTTTGATAACTTTTATTATTCTCATCTATCATACACCCAACAAAAACTTTGCGATTGTAATTTTCTTGCTTTATCCCAAATTGTATTGTTACACCATTTATCTGTAACAAATCATCATCTGGTATATATAAATGTCCATTTAGCGCTTGTGTTTGAATATTTGTCTAAT
The DNA here is from genome assembly GCF_029955315.1 of Cylas formicarius. NCBI lineage: Eukaryota > Metazoa > Arthropoda > Insecta > Coleoptera > Brentidae > Cylas > Cylas formicarius. Next base: position 19,496,684 of record NW_026844319.1, read on the forward strand.
ACCAACATACTTCTTTGATAAAAATTAGTTGACTGTGTGAACTGTATATTCAGCAGTTTATGTCAGTAACTTAATAAAGTACGTATTGGCTACATCAAATCCAAATCGAAACCTTTGGATTTTATGCTGCTCCGCTGTCCGAATCGAAAATCATCCGCATTAACGAACTATTCGTGATTTTTCGCATTCGGTCCACCCTCCAAAAAAACCGCACAATAAATAAGCGCCAGTGCCTTTGTCCGGGACCGATTCCATTTTCCGAAATGGTTGATCGTTTGGAACAATAGCCCAAAACATCATCATAAATACCGAACCGGTATTTCTAAACCGGTATCGAATAAAACCCAATCAAAACGACGAAGTGAACGAGCTAATGCACTGGCCAAATCGTTGTTCTATGCATAAAATTATTTTGTTGTCGACCGCGTTTGCCAGACGCCGTAAATCGGTTGCAGAATTCGCACTAATGCCGCACAGATGGCGGCATTTGGATTACGCGTTTATGGAAATTGACCACCACTCGGTTGATGGTATGAACCCGGCTAAAAACTATCAGTTGGTAAAGTTTTTTTTCAAATGCGGTTTGATTTTGTGTTTTTCGATTCGGGAAATACGTGGATTATTTCGATGAAAGAAACTAAGATTGGATATCGGATATTGGAGTTCTAGACGCCCCATCAGTAATCGGCATACTATTTAAATATTACGTATAATAATAATATATAAATAATGCTATAATATAAATCGCAATAATAATATATATAAAATTTTATTCGTGTATAAATTTTGTCTATTGTTCCTTTTTCTGTGGCTTGCTGAACTCCGACTGGAATTCTGCAGACGTTTCGCCAAAATCTCACTTGGCATCTTCAATGCTCGCGCTCCGAAAACACTTCGTGTTCGAAACGTCTGCATGATTCCAGTCGGAGTTCAACAAGCGAAAGGATGATATCCCGGAATATAGTGTCATCACATATATGTATATATATATATATATATATATATATATATATATATATATATATATATATATATATATATATATATATATATATATATATATATATATATATATATATATATATATATATTCCGACTGGAATCCTGCAGACGTTTCGCCAAAATCTCACTTGGCATCTTCAATGCTCGCGCTCCGAAAACACTTCGAACACGAGAGAACCTAGGTTACTCAGGATGGACAAGGACGACATTATAGCAAGTTTCGATGTCAAATCCCTCTACCCGAGTATTCCAGTAGAAGAGGCACTCTTGCTTATAGAAGAAAACGAAGATCTTCCGCCATATATAATGGATCTGTCAAGACATTGCCTGAAAAACGCTTACTTTATGTACAACGGGAAAATTTACCTACATGATTTACTTCGAAAAGAAAGCAATAGAGAAGGCAAATCTGAAGCCAAAACTATGGACAAGATACGTTGATGACGTATTTGTTGTATGGCCTTTTGGCAAGGAGGAGCTTTTGAAATTCCTAGATCATCTGAATTCCATTCACCCAAGGATTCAATTTACAATAGAACTTGAAGAGGATAACAGTCTGCCCTTTTTAGATGTGCACATCACAAGGACCGAAGATGGACACTTGGAACACACTGTCTATAGAAAACCAACACACACTAATAGATATCTGAACGCTAAATCTCATCACCACCCGTCACAGATGCAGGCAGTGGCAGATACATTAATTGCTCGGTCCTTCAGGCTCACAAACGAGAGGAACAGAGATAAAGAAGATATGTAAGGAATATCAAAATATCGGATTTAGAACTGAGGAAAGGAAGTATCAAAATTCATATAGAACAAAAAAAAATCGTACTGGGTTAACAATGATTTACAAACAACCTTAAATTTAGCAGTAAGAAGCTACATCAAACAAATATTTTTATGATATTATGTTCAATCAAACAATTGTTTAGAAAAAAAAACTCTGAACACCGGATGTTTTAGAGAAATTTTACGTCATTCGTAAACTCAAATAATAGCTCCAATATTGAGCCTTGAGGAACACCTGAGAAAGCAATGAGTGCGATTAGACAAGTACGAAGGAAATAAATTAACAAGCGAATTGGAAAATCCAAAGGCACGGAGCTTGTGCATTAGAATTTTGTAATCTGGGTGATCAAACGCTGAAAAAAAAAAGATATATGCTGTCCATTTGAGAACCTTCATCGGTGCCTCAGAAATATAGTGAGACATAGTGTTTCAATTGGTAATGGTGGATGCTCCTTGAAAAAAGAAACATGCTGGGGACTATTTGGTTTTTAACAACATGAAATATTTTGTCCTTTAGGGGAGATTCTAAAACTTTACAGAAATTACGGATATGGGAAATAATCCTATATTTTTTCCACGTACCAAGCACAAGCGATTTAGCCAGAACAAAACAACAGTCATGTATGCTGGAATTAAATCTGGACCCATTGTAAATGTAGGTAAAATTACTTTTAGAGCTTTTTCCACCTCATATTCAGAGAACATCTTTATGTTTATATTTTCAGAGTGGTGCAAATTACTAATACCAATAAAATTGTTGAGAAAACTCCCGTTATAAAATGACTGTCCAAAACATAGTGCATTAGAGTTGAGAATGTAACTCAGTGTCATTAAACTTCATGTAACTGGGTACACCTGAGATTTCTCTTTGTTTTCAATAAACGAAAAAAAATTTTTAGGAACTATTTTATCGTATTCAATTTTCAGTAGATAACTTTTATAGGAGTCCTGAATTTCAGATTTATCGTCGCATTTACAATTTTGCAATTCTGAGGGACTACGCGTACTTCTCAACCTTTTATGACATCCAGTTTTTTAAATTGTAATTGTAACGTGTATTTTACTGTGTATAGCATTTTCTCTCTAGCTTATTTTTGGTAACAATTGGAGATGAAATGGCGATTAGTAAATAATTGACAGCAATTACTGACAATAACAATAGTATATTATGCAACAAGTGCGGTAAACGGCATTTGACTCACGAGTTTTTAATAAACGAATGAGTTAAAAAGTTTACCGAACGTGTTGCATACTATACTTTTTCTACAACCGTTAGATTTTGGGTACATTTTCGCGGAACAACACGAATACATTCACTGACATGACCGTCAGAATGGACAAACGTCAGAATTCAAAGCGTGGGAAATATATCCGAAAACATCCGATTGCTCCTAAATCGGTGCGGTAAAATCCCGCAAATGTCCGACGTGGGTCGGATTCATGGGAAACGAAACTGATGTGGTAAAGTGACACTTCCCGCACGCTAGATCGGTTGGTAATTATGTATCTTACGAACGGGAGTAGAAAATAGTATATTATGCAACAAATGCGGTAAACGACATTTGACTCACGAGTTTATATGACACGAGCGGAGCGAGTTTTTAATAAACGAGTGAGTTAAAAAGTTTACCGAACGTGTTGCATACTATACTTTTTCTACGACTGTTAGTTTTTGGGTCCATTTTCGCAAAACAACACGAATACATTAACTGACATGACCGTCAGAATTGACAAACGTCAAAATTCAAAGCGTGGGAAATATCTCCGAAAACATCCTATTGCTCCCAAACCCGTACGGTAAAACCCCGGAAATGTCCGAAGTGGCTCGGATTCATGGGAAACCAAAAAAGCTTTTTCAGTATTAAAATTGGACCTACTTAGATTAAACCTTAAACCCAGAACAAAGGCAGCCTAAAATATTTACAAACAACGTTGTTTCGTCGCTTTTTCCATTCTAGTTAAAAAAAAAACAATAAGCTTCTGGTTTGTGTTGAAATGATCAATATTTTCAATTTCCAAACCATTAAAAATTAATGTAACCACAATATGCATTAAAGTGTCTTTTATTATCTATTGTTTCATTTTTATAATAAAAATAAATCTCAAGAACTGCAATTTATATAAAAATTTAAATGAAAAAGAAAAAATATGTAAAGTAAGGGGTTTATTAACGAAATAATTTTTGGTGTAATAAGGCACGAGCGACTACTTTTATCTGTAGCGTTTAATTTATTAAATTTTTATGAAAAGTTCAAGTCAATAAGTCTATACACACCTAGTTTTAGCATTTTTTTTACACTTTAACGGTCAGAAGACTGCCATTTACGAGTTGGTTACTTTTTTTCGACTCACTCTGTATGCTGGAAATATTTTCTTTTAAGTTTTTTCATTCGAGGCTGATTGTTTATGGCATTCCTTAATATGCTGTCCAACGCTTTTCTAATTCTGTAAATGCTAAATATAACTTCTTTGTAGGGTTCTTTTCTATCATCCCTTGTATGGTGAAGGAATGGTCTTATATTTCTCGACCTATGTAACATTTCATGTTTCATGTGATCTCCTTTCCCAAGAAATGTACTTTTTAATTGGAGTATCCTAGAACACGCAAAATTATGGTTTTTGAAATTTAGTTATCCTTATTTTTCTTTAAATAGCCTTTGCCAATATAGCTTTAAATGTCCCGCTTGAAACCGGTTTGTATTCGCTAGAATTTCTCGGTGCGCCTATGAAAATTCCGATAAAGTTCGTGCCGCTCCCAATACATTTCCCGCCGATCTGCTGATCTTATTACCGCTGATTGTCGACCGCTGATTGGATTTGCCGCTTGACCTTTAACTGAACTCGGGCAAACAAAAGAGAGAAATTTTTCTCATTTTCCCTCCGAACGTCTTGATTCGCCGTTATTTGCTTTTTTGTCAGGCTTGAACTATATCGAAAAAATGCCTTCCAACTAAAAATTGCTAGTTTTGGGATAGTTGTTTAGGCTCATTTGCCCATAATTGTATAGAATAGAATATTTCTGCAATTTTAGAGGAGAAATTAATCTTCCTTTTTAGGAATGACATGCCATTTACTTTATTTTAATTGAGCAGTTTATTGCTATATATTTTTAATTTTTTTTAATTATTTTTTTAATTTTGGTTTCATTTGTACCTCCACTCTTCCTATTTGTATCTGTATCATGTTAACTTCAAATTTAAACTAACACACAGGGCAATGACATTTCCTACCCCAGTTTCATTTGGTTTCGTGTTAGAATGAACATGATTTTTTTTAATATAATTTGCACGGAACTGAGGAATGCTAAATTGGACATCAGACATTTGCAGGCAATTAAATATAAATATTTAGATGTTAGTTTGTCGTTGTTTTTTAACGACCAGAAGTCAAGGAAAAGTAACTTCCGGACACGAAAGCTGACACTGCAAATTATTTTACTACGTCGAAATAAAGTAAAGCGGTAAGTTTTTCTTTTAATTTTTCTGTGAATACCGCAGCGGGAAGTCCATAAAACATGTCCAAGAAGAAATGAAAATTTTGAACTTGGTAGTAGTAGAGATTTCGTCGGCAAATTACAGGTAGTAACAGCAAAATCTCAACGTTGAATGGTAAACTGGAAATGTTTATCAAAATCCTTTATTTTTTGTTTCTAGTTTATTTATACATAATTTAGATTAGGATGGAGATATTAAGATGCGGTTTTCCTCTTCTAATCTTTTTGGTTGTCTAGTGACCTAAAAAAGTCATCGTTGCATTTATTTAAAAAATACATATTTTCTTGTTTTTGTGTCAGAAAACAGCTGGTGTCAATCGTTTCACTCATGGTGCGATGGCTAGCGTAGGAAAGGAACTTTTTAAGGCATTGAAGTTTATTGAAATGCGTTAACATTTTTTTGAGTGTTGACATTTATTTCCGAAAATGTTTGAACACCCCTTACCACTTTAAGAGGAAGGTAGAGCTGACAGCATTAAACAAAATCACAGTTTATAAATAGTACTCACTCTAAAAAAAGGTTAATAAAATAAGCTGAGCAGAAACCGGGTTCTTAACACGATAAAATTTATTAAATTAGCTTTTATACAGTGTGTCCCATTTAAGAATTCTAAAATCTTTGTTTATGGTTCCATTTTGATAATTTTAATGATCGATAGATCTTTCAAAAATGCACTTAAACCGTGTTATATGGCCAATTATTTAACAAATTCGAGAGAAGAGAGCAGTACTATTAGGGATAATTTAAGGAACAAATTGGCAACGAATTTTTATTCAGTAGTATTTAGAACCCAAGTATTACAGGATACTGTAATATTATTTACACATATGTTTCAATTAAGCTCGGAAGAAGTCAACAGGATGATTGGCGAAATGTCAGAAGATGTGTAAATAGCAACTACACCAATTTCTATCAAGTTTCAATACAGGGTTTTTGAAAAACAGCCTTCTAAATTTTGTAGATCTCACAAAAACGCACTTAAACCTTATGTTGCTTATTGTATCAACCTGATATCATAGCCCATTGAAACTATTTTTTGATGCCAAAATCGGAACGGGCTATTAATGATTTCTTGAAGAATAAAATGTTACTAATTCTTATTCATGACTACCTAAAACCGAACTATACTAATTTCCACGAATAGGATTACAATATTTGTTTATGGCTCAATTTAGAATTTTTTTTTGTTGGATAGATCTTACTAAAAGGCACTGAAACGAATTTTTTTGAATATCATCATCAAACTGAAACAGTTTTTTGAACCGCAAAATCAAGAAGTAGTTTTAGGGATTTTTTCCAATTGAAAATTACAACAGATTCGTATTTAGTAACTAGAACACTTACCGAAGTTTGCAATGTTTAAAAAAAATAAATATTTACACAAAATTAACTAGAACACTTACCGAAGTTTCAAATGTTTAAAAAAATAAATATTTACGTTGCAAGTAACCATTATGTATTTTGAATTTGAATTACACAAATTTTAAAAACAATAATAAAAAAGACTTCAAAGGATATTTATTTTTTAGTATCATCTTAAAACAATAGTATTAATAATTCTATGGCATTGGAATGGTATAATGTAACCAATTCTCTAAACGACTAAGGAATGATGATCAAATTCGGAAAAGTGTCCGAGATGTTCAAAAATTTTCTCTCTCTCGCTCTCTCTCCTCTCCCTGTAGCTTTACAACCCAGGGTAGGCCTTGGCTGACTTCACAATCTGCCTCCATCTGCCCCGATCCATCATTATTTCTTCGACCTGTTCAATGTTTAGCGTATTTAGGTCTGCTGTTAGGTTAGGTCTCTCCAACGCAATCTATATAAGAAGCGGGCACACGAACAGAGACTTATTGAGGAAATGGAGATACATAAGCACAATAACAAGACGAGAAAATTCTTCCAGGAAATTAATAAAATAAAGAAAAGTTGCAGACCCTGAGAGGGAACACTTATCCATAATGATCACGGAAAACTTGGAACAAGCGAAAAAGAAATAGTAGATACCTGGAATAAATATTTTGACAATCTGTTGAATATTCAACCAAATCATACAACGAAGGAACTTACCTACTACACTGCAGAACTCTTAGTGGAAGCACCAACAATAGTTGAAAAAGTAACCCTTAAGTTAAAAAACAACAAATCACCTGGAAAGGATACCATCCCGGCAGAATGTCTAAAAAATGGAGGTAGGGGGTAGAAATATGGACAAAACAACAAATACCATCAAGCTGGAAGGGAAGTGTGATTTTACCCATACACCAGAAAGAAAATAAAATGTGGTGCTCAAACTACAGAACTATATTTCTTATAAATACAGGCTCTCAAGTTCTCTCCCTCGTTATGCTGGAAAAACTGACTTACTACGTCGAAAACCAAATAGGCGACTACCAGTGCGGGTTTCGGAAAAATCGTTAAACATTAGACCATATTTTCACAATCAGAGAATTAATGGAGAAATGCTGGGAATATAATAAAATATTACACCAACTCTTTATTGATTTCAAACAGGCTTATGATAGTATAATGAGAATAGAATTGTGGGGTGCTATGGCAGAATTGGGAATACCAAAAAAATTAATCAATTTTACAAAGGCCTGTATAGTGGGATCGAGAAGTACCGTCAGAGTAGGAGGAAAAATCTCAGACTTCTTCGCAGTCAACGACGGATTAAAGCAGGGAGATGCACTGTCACCATTACTTTTCCACGTCGCTCTATAAAGCATAGTACGAAAAGCCAATACAGAAACACTGCTATTTCGAAATCAGGGACCCCGTCTAATACTGGCGTACGCAGACTACATAGATATAGTAGGTAACTCAGCTATCAATGTTAAAGAGGACTTCTTCAAGCTGGAAAATGCTGCCAAGCGACTAGGTCTAAGAATTAACGAAGACAAGGCAAAGTACAAGGTAACGACAAGAACAGAGCGCAGAGGCAGAATATGCCAAAATGTCTCTATGGACCACCACTTTAAGAGGGTCCACGAATTTAAATATTTGAGAGCGACCATCACCTCAGGCAACAACATTACGAATGTACAAGACCATATTTTATAATATGAAGCCTATTGAAGTAAAGTCGATTTCTGGCACTTAGATTTTTTCTCAATCGTTTTAACATGTCTACATCTTCAATTAAATAAAAAACATTCTTTTTTCACTGTTCTAGAGTATGGAGAAATTTGGGTTTAAAGGCCTGTTTTCCACTTTCATTGAATTATCTCCAGATGCAATTTCTGGAAATATTTAAGTTTACACTTGCGCTCCCAATACCATAAAGGGTATTTTCATTAAAAAAATTATTTAGAGGAACAACACCCTTGCGATATTGGTTGGCGAGTTTATCGACAGTCCCGTTCTGATCAACATGTCTATTTATATTCGCAACTGTACTGTGATTAATATTTCGGCCAGTATAGTTCGGCTTTATCTAGTCCTAAATAAAAATTCGTTGACACTCTATTCTTGAAGAAATCTCCAATAGCCCTTATCGATATTTGGCATAAAAAAATAGTCTCAGTTGCCCATGACTTCAGGTTGATGTAATAATGTATCAATCATCAATCAAAGACTTTACAAGGATATATAACAATAAGCGATGCGAAAATGGTATTTCAAATACCCTGTACTGAAATATGATAGAAATTGGTATAGTTGGGTTCTAAGTAACCCTGCTGGATAAGAATGGTACTTCTATCTTCCCTCTTGTTTGTTCAATGGTGCCAGTTGGCTATAACTTTAGGTTGAAGCAAAGCAAAATAAGATTTATGTGCCAATCCAAGAAAAAAAAATAAAATCGAACTATAAACAAAGATATTACAAGGAAGTACAGTTCTTAAATGAGTGTCGAGGTTTCAAAATTTTGAACCACCCCTCACACCAAAGCACTAGTCGAAAAAACCCACGTCCCATGTTATTTATAATTGTTTCACTAGAAGCTCGCTAAGCGGAAAAAACGACGCGAAAACAAATTCCTTAAATTGGCGCAATTTAAAAGTAAGCAAGATTCCTGCGAGGCGGTAATCACTGTTTACTGCATTATCCGAACGTTTACGTCCTTCGGGCGTAGCGTTTATAATCCCATTAGGCCGAATTATACGGAACGGTGAGTATTGCCTCGTTAGCTGTCTGCGTTTCCGTTACTAATTTATTACAAAAAAACAGATTTATATTTCAGAACGGAGGATAGGCGCAAGAGACGACGAGAATATTCGAGAAAAAGTCAAAGAAGCCGAATGAAGCTTTCTGCACGTAATTCGCCCGTGATCCGATCGAGCTGGTCTGCGGCCGGGAAACAGTGTACTAAGTGAAGCGAGGCGAATATTTGCAATAGAAAAATACAGTTATTAATCAACATTGCTGTTTTTGTCTTGCTGATTTATGTAAATTGCATATCTTCGTTGTTAAAATACTTTATTTACTGAAAAATGTACATATTATTATTTGATGGTCACAAAATAATTTCTTTAAATATTTTTGAAAACTAAACTTTATAGTCGTATAACTTTTTCAAAAACCAACGAATAAGGCACATACACATTGATATAGATATAGTTAGAAACTAACCAAAACAAGATAGAAACTTATCAAAACTAACCAAAACAAGAAAAAATGTTTGTTAATTAACAGTGCCATGAAAGTATAAGTGAGTATTCTACACACACAAGAGTGTCACTCTCAAAAAAAGGCGTAATTTATTACAACCTCTTAGTTCATGGAGGTTATAATGATTTCGCCCTTAGCAAACGAATTACCAATTAACATTACCAAACTGGTAGAATCATAGAGAAAAAAAACAATATCTTAGTATGATAAGAAAGAGAATCCACCTTGCCACCCGTCTTCCTCTAAAACAAAACTTGCCTCACCAAAATGATATTGCCTGCATTACCTATTACCTATTACATATTAGATGAGTTCACTGCCCAAAAATCCATGAATCCATTCGACAGTTCAATACTTATCGCGAGAAGACGCTGCGACCTATAAAAGTTAAGTTCGCTTGATAGGTTTTAGTTTTTTTTTTGGATATTATGACTATAAATTCACAATCACATAGAATGCATTTTTGGCATTAGGAAAAAAAATTAATCTGTACTATTTGTTTATTTTTAAGTCTCTGAGGTTTTTTTCTGTTTTGACACACTGAATAATATTATATCATACAATAAATTTGATAAACAACATTTTAGTGACGAGTTTGTTTACGCATCAGCTGAGGTCGTTTAATGTACTGAGTGACGTGTGATCATCAGAACTGACAAACGCCACAATGCTATCAGTGTTTTAAATCTAATGAAAATTAATAACCCATTCGCTATCAAATCCGTGACAAAAGTACCAGAAACACCCGAAGTGAGTCCTGATAGTGTTTAAGCTGAAGTTATAAATTTTCCTTACATATTATTTTGTTGTTTCTGAGTTCTGTAATAGTCGTAGAAAAAATGTAAGATTACACTTGTTGATAAACTTGTTCAGGCACTCGTTTATTAAACCCTTGCTCCTCCGTCTAAAGTTTCGTTTATCAAATTGTTCCAAAATATATTATTTTCTATCGATAGTTGAACGATTTTCTATGATAGTTGAACAAAGAGAAATAAAATAAAAAATACGAGCGGTTAAGGAGAAGTGGATGACGGATAGATGTTCTGAAATGCAAGAATTTGAAAAAAAACATGATATGTTCAACATGTACAAGAAAGTTAGGGAAGTTGCTGGCTTATATAACAAAAAGGCTGCTAATACTATAGTGGATAATACAGGAAAAACTATTATTGATGAACAAGAAATGCTGGAGATATGCAGTAAATACGTAACCGAAATGTTTGAAGACGACAGGCCAAATATACAAGATAATGTAAATCAAGGTGAAGGACCAGAAATCTTGAAATCGGAAGTTCTACATGCTTTAAAAACAGCCAAACCCAAGAAAGCAGACCAGACAACATTCCAACAGAGCTCTTGCAGATGATCCACGAAGACCACATCAGTGCCTTAACTAAGTTTTTCAACAATGTATATGATATACCCGAAGAATGGTTGAAGTCTGTTTTTATAGCCCTTCCGAAAAAATAACAGGCGAAGAGATGCGATGAATACAGGTTAATTAGCCTCATGAGCCACACACTTAAGATCTTCCTTCCCATAATACATAGAAGAATAAGAAGCCGGTGCGAAAGGGATATAGACGAAACCCAATTTGATTTTAGAAACGCACTTGGAACCCGTGAGGCACTTTTGACTCTAAACATCCTCCTAAAAAAGTGTCGCGACCATCGTAAAGACATCTATGTATATATATTCGAACCTTTACTCAGATGTGATTTTCAAAGAGACTCTACAAGATAAAGACTATGGAGTGAAGATCAACGGCGAATTGATCCGGTATGCCGACGACACGATCATCTTATGTGATAGTATCCAAGGCCTTCAAGAGCTGTCTAAAAATGAATGTCGCTAAAACAAAATTTATAGTATTCAGTCGCCAGCCACATGCCGATGCATCCCTACATATAGACCAGCAAAACATTGAGAGAGTTACCTATTACAGATATCTTGGATGCTATATCACAGAGCAACTAGATCTAGATAAAGAAATCAAATGCAGAATAGAAACAGCTAGCACAACTTTTATGAAAATGAAACCATTCTTCTGCAATGATAACTTAAACCTCAAATTGCGCTAAAGAATGATCAAATGCTATATTTGGTCTGTATTGTTATACGGTGCTGAGACTTGGACTCTCAAGGCCAATGCTATTAATCGCCTGGAAGCATTCGAGATGTGGTTGCATAGAAGAATGCTCCGAATACCATGGACCGCCCTGTAGACCAACGAAGCAGTTTTAAATAGAGCAAGTGCCGTCCGTGAGTTATTTAACACAATCAAATTACTAAAAATATCGTACCTGGGGCATGTTCTTAGAGGGGACCGCTACAAAATCCTTCAACTTATAATGAAAAGCAAAATCGAAGGTCGCAGAGGTGTTGGAAGGAAACAAATGTCATGGATAAAGAACATCCGCGATTGGACCGGAATACGCAATGCCATTCCGGCATTCGGCTATTCAAATTAGCCGAAGACCGTGATCAACTCGCCAATGTGATTGCGAACGTTAGGGGGACCTGATATGGCACCGAAAGAAGAAGAATCGATAGTTGAAAATAGTCAATTCTTCTATGAGTTAGTGATTCTAGTAAAAGCGAATAAAGTGTTTCCAAAGATTTTTATTTTATTTTTATTACTCTTGTTCATATTTACTTAAAACATAATTCTCATCAAATGTAAGTGAAAGAAGAAACTAAAAGAAAACTGAAAAAATACAATGTGAACGGAGATTTTTTTGACCGACTGTATATAAAAAGTTTTAATTTTGTCGACCGTAATAGTAAATAACAATATTATCATAAAAATGCATGTATGAAAAAAAATACAAACAAATTAAAAGTTCTTAAAAACGACTCCGACGACTCTGTCTGCTGCTAATATTGTTTCAGAACTAATTCCCGTTTTCTAGATATAAATAACTATAGTTTTTCACATTTATCGTAACACATCAAACGCCATTTTGCGTTTGATACTCGTATACCTCGGTATCCGGCGGGCACGAACAAAATTCATTTTTCTGGGTCCCGGTTTCCACGCGCTCGCTAGGCTTTAATATTTACGTCTTCATGACCTTTTCAAGGCCTCGAGTGCCACTCAAGCTTTCCGGATAGACGCAAATATTTCGAAGGGATGTTGAACTTTATTCAGCCCCGCGAATATATTGAAATATAAACATAATATTTCTCGTAAACTTTATATACGGGTTTTATATTCATGGCGGTCGGGCAAAAAGTTTCCGAAAGATTTGTGCGGATCTTTTTCATCTCGGCAACGACGGCCGACGGTGGTCGGTAAAATTAAACTACTGTGCAAAAAAATAAGTTCGGGACGCTTAAAAAAATAGTCATTTTTTTGCAGGGTGTCTCAGTCACGACTTTCATTGGGCACGAGCGGAGCGAGTGCTTAATAAATGGGTGACTGAATTTCGTAACAATAACCAAATATGGTCAAAGAAGCAAAAAAATATAAAAGTACAATGTTCAAAATCGCCCCGATGCACAGTGCTCCACACCATGAACAAAATTAGAACTTTTCACTTTTTTTAAATCCCTCGTAATATTATTTTCTGAAAGGACTGGCTGAAATTGGAAAAACTGATGGAATCTTGAATTCCAATCAAGTCGCCTTGTTTGAATTGACAGTCGATGTTTACGTTCTTAATAAAAGCGTTTACTTTATGACACTTGACATTTGTCGTTTGTAAAGAAAGTGTTACAACAATTTAGATATGATTCAAAAATTGATTTTCCATAATGGAAATTCGACATCAAGGTACGTATTTTTTCATATCCACATGTTGTCTTTTTCTTTATGGAAGTGATTTCAGATGATACCTTTGAATGTTTAGAATAGAAAGTAAAACTTTTTTTTGACGGTAAAATCTAAATTTAGAAATTGCACAAGAAATAGTTCATATTTTTTTTTTTTTTTTTGTAATTATCGATTAATATTTAACATATTGCACGTCTTGATGTCACACCCCGATCATCGGAACAAGTTAAGGGAGACTTTAACGAAGAACAGTCGAATGATGGCGATCTCCATGGGCGGTTTCCGCAGCATTAACATGTTGTAGTAGTTAGAGCCTGATAAAAATCGTCAATTTTTTAGATATCTCGAACATTTTGTAAAGTAATTTTTTCATTTTTAGGGGTGTTGCGGTTTATTTTTGGTTTTGTCCCACCAAATCGGACAGCGAAAATTTGTTTTACATAAAATTATTTATGCACGACTCATTCTACGTTTGCATGTCTCTGGCACCAGTGACACAAATATCGTGAATAATTAAAATTCCTATAAGCACGAACTATATGCAAATACGGGATAAATTGCATTTATATTACGCACGGGCACATATCAACGTCGACCAAAATTAACGTTGAATCCTCATCAACTGCTTATCGCCCCTTTGTTCGTAGGTTGAATATTTCATCACATAAACAATTGGTTCCGTCGTCAAACTTGATTTCGATACCTTCGTACAATATAAATTACCTGTGGAGTTCGTTTCAGAAATGACGGCCGCTTGATCCCTTATTGAATTAGCTCTCTTATAAGTTTAAAGCGACATCTATAGCAATTTTTATTAGCAAAGTTGTTGTAATAGTTATTCATATTTCCAGTGCGGTATGAGCTTTGTTACAGTAACAAGTAGGGAAATGTGTGTGTGGGTGTGTGTGCATTTTATACATTATTTGCATTACAAATAATAAAATAATTAAAGCAGTCAACAAAAAAAAAATGCAAAAATGAACAGCGCATCGATTATGATATTAGTCGATCATCATATGTACACCGTGTGCCAAATAAAACGATCCACTATACGATCTGGAAACCCATATAATTTGTTTTTATATTATAATTTAATTATAAGTTCCTTAGTCTTTCCGGGGGGCAAAATATTGACAAAATATTTCCCTTATTTATAATCTTAAGAATTTGAAATTTATACGTGTTTTCTTTAGTTTTTTCTCTATTTAATGATACCAAAAGATCTTACACAAGTTCAATCTTTTCGAAACAACGTAGATATTTTAAAAAAATGAAAATGGGAATTTTTGAGGAGTATCATGATATCCATGAAAATTATAATTTGAGAATATTAACTAATGATGGGGGCAAACTTTTTGGTATTTGTGAATAGACCTCATTGAATTCTAACTTCAATAAAAATTTCAATCTTCTCGGAGAAACGTAGATATTTTAAAAAATTAATCTAATCTAATTAAATCTAAAATTCCTGAACAAAAACATGATAAATATGAAAATAATAAATTTCAAATTATTAACCGAAAATGGTAGGTTGGGGGGGGGGGGGACATTATAGTATCTGCGGATAGACCTCATTGATGTGTATCTTCCATAAAAATTTCAACTTTCTCGAATCAATACAGGTTGAAAAATAATCTTAAAATTTCATTTTAAATGGAAAAATCGGCTTAAAAATCAATAATGAATTTTGAATGTTTTATATCTTATTTGTTTATAATTTTATGAGTTTTAAATTAATACGTTAAATGCTTTGGTCTTTCCTCTATTAAAGTATACTAAAAAGATTTCCACAAGTTATACCGTTTGTCGTCAGAAACGGTTTTTGTATGGAGTTGCAAATTTATAAAAAATAAAGAATTATATTTAAATGAAGGGAGCTGGGGGGAATTTTTTGGTATCTGTGGATAGACCTCATTGACCTCTATCTTTGATAAAAATTTTATCCTTCTCAGAAAAAAAACATTTTAAATGCAGGGTATACGTGAAAATGGGTTATATCGATAAATCATCGATAATTTATCGATATTTTCAAAGAATAATTACAAATTCGAATTTCTCGTCTTCGAAAACCCCTATGCAGAATTTTATCCACTTTTGAGAAATCACCTCGAAATCGCATTTCGGAATCAAATATCGGCCCGAAAATCGATGGCCAATTTTGAAACTTTAATATTTCGCTTATTTACAATTTTGAGAATATGAAATTTATACGTTATATACCTTGGTCCTTTCTCTATCTGATGATATCAAAAAGTCTTATGCAATTCGGACCATTTGCCGTCGGGAACGGTTTTTCTGGGACGCTGCAAATTTTTAACGGATACATCTTAATCGACCTCCATCTTTCGTAAAAATGCCAATCTTTTTGGAACGACGTAGGTATTTTAAAAAATTAAAAATATAAATTTTTGGTAAAAATCACGACAATACTCATGAAATTTTGGATCGAGGTCGATATTAACCGATCTGGCTGAAACTTGGCACGAAGATAGGGGGTCGGGGGGTATTAAAAAAAATAGTCAGTTGTTTAATTATAAGTTCCTTAGTCCTTCCGGGGAACAAAATATTGACAAAAATAAAATGGTTTTTTTTGATAAAATGTTTCATATTTCCGTTATTTATAATTTGCAACACGTACGGTAAAATTTTTAACTCACTCGTTTATTAAAAACTCGCTCCGCTCGTGTTAAATAAATTCGTGAGTCAAATGAAGTTTGCCACACTTGTTGCATAATATACTATTTTCTACTCCTTTCTATGAAATAGATAATTATACACCGATCTAGAGTGCGGGAAACGTCATTTTACCAAGTCAGTTTTCCTACAGATTCACTATCCACTATTTGAGAAAACTGGATCTGTAAGATAAAAGTTTCATAAATATTTCCACTACGAGACACTAAATTCTAAATTCTTGATCGTAGTACACTCGGTATAGCCGGCGTTCTGTAACTAACAAGCACGAAAACATCTGCTAACCAAAACGACACCACCCCGGAGGTTCGACAGGCGAAGCGTACATTGCGGTCCGGTAAAATACGGATTTCAAAACACCACCCCAACAGAATCGTACAACATGCACAGAAAACCCAAACGGACGGCAAATAACATAACTGTAATTTTACGGGATTAATACGGCGGAACGCGAAATGCACTTTAGAATTGTTCGCGAATCTGTGGCTGCTACAAAATTCAATTCTCATCGAATATTTCCACTCTCGGTGAATAATATTTAGGATACCACAAAAATTATAAATGGACGGTAAACAAATACCGTGTGCTGCAGATATTGCAACACTTACGTTTACGTATTTATTTATAAAGCTGTGTTTGTTGACTGTTTGCACGAAATGATGGTCTTATTTATTTTCGATGGAATTTACTTGGAGCTATTTAGTTTTATTCCCTTCGCATCATTGCAAACATCGTTTTTCTGATTTGCATTTAATTCGTGTTCATCAAAACTTGTTGCTTAATACAATATACCATTAGTAATGAATTCTTTATCAACACGTGCCGCGTATCGTCAATGAAGTGAATTTGAACGAGGATAGCAGGTAGGAATATAAGACTTTGAGGTTCCCTTCGAAAAATTGGGAACAAGATTGACCAGAATGAGTGACGAGGTTTTCAAAACAACCACGAATCGGTGCGCGATCCTTACGTCATAACCAACACAATCGTAGAGAGATACTTGAGACCTTGTAGTAAACCTTAGCGTCTTCGATTGATTTTGCTATTAACATATAGACAGAAAACTCATGCATGGTGTCCAAAACTGACTTATGATTTAAGTGATGTAAGCGTGGGACCGCGTTTCCTAGGAGTGTTATGGTTTGGGGTTCTATAATAGTTGGGATGAGGTCAGGTACAGAAATGTGAAAGCTCAATCGTAAATTAATAACCTGTCACGTTTCCTTACCTTCAGAAATTTTTTAGCAAGACAGCTAGGCCATACACACTTGGTAGATACTTTCTCCGTCAAGCTAATGTAACTCTTGTTCCTGTGTCCCCCAAACTTATAGCCCATTGAAGGCTTAGTCGGCAGCCACATCTTATTCTGAATCGGTCACATATCGGTCAGTAACCTTAGTCTAAGAGGTACAAAGTGTCAAAAGAGTTTCAGATTAGTTTTTCATTGATCTTGATCTTTGAAATGCGTTAGCTATTTTAATCCTAACCCAATAATGGAGCGTGTAGAAGGTGTCGCTTTTGGCAAATTTTAGTCATAGTTTGTTGACGTTTGTCTGTACACACGCTCACGTCACACATCACTCAGTGAATGTATTCGTGCTGTTTTGCAACAATGTTCCTAAAGATTGATGACAGATTGATAATTTTTTGTGGCCTCGTTTATTAAGCACTCGTTCCGCTCGTGCCAATACAAACTGCGTTAAATTTTTTAATCAAAAGTAAAGTTTAATATTTCTCTAAAATAACTCGACTAGACATCAAACGAATTTTTTTTTCGGCAAACTGTCAATTTTACCGCCTATAACCATAAAAAATCGAATTTTTATAGCAACACTAAATAATTATCGCGACTCGTTACCGCCGAAATTTATATCCCTTGTCAATAATTTAGAAAACGCCTCTGGATCGAGTTACTGGCCATAAAACTAATATTTTTCTTTCTTCCCTTCTTTTTTTTCTCCTTCTCGGCGCCCGTCCAAACTTAGTTAAGCGTGAAACGACTTTTTTAGGTTGTTTAAAAGAACGAAAATTGGTTTTTGCCGGTTTTAAGTTTTTCGCGGGAGAGAAGACTTTCTTAACGACCCTTGGGCCTTGTAAATTCGCCATTGTTATAAATGCTAATTAGAAAGAGCGATTCTGCTTCAACGAATCGATTTTGTGCTTAACAATAAATTATACTTCATTATCGACATTATCGGGAGTAGACATCTCTCTTTTCTCGCATTGTTAAAGGAAAACAACACCAAGAGGAGTATGATGCCTTACTTGTTTCAATAAATTTAATTAACTTTCCATTCCACTCACTTTTGAAATGGAGTTAACAAAAAAATGGTTATTTGCGTAGAGCCAATACCAAACCTATTCGGAATATAAATCGAACATACCAGTGCGCATGTTTGTCAACGCACTAATTCGGAATATTTCGATTGCGCGAATGGATAGTCGGATTTTACTAAATCTGTTGGCGATGTTCGATTTTCAAAATTCTGAAGTATTGTATTCCAGTATTCGTTTTTTCCCTCTGTATTTCAGAATGACTTGTTATTAAGCATTCTACTTCTATTCGACATACTTATTTTAACGGTTTTTGTGACTTGTATGCATTTTTTCATATAATCATATAAATACCAATTGTTGTTGCTACTGGCTATATTTCTGCTACTTATATATTCTTGACTGCACTTTACTGTCTTCGATTTCTTTAACTTTACATCTCTAAAACACGTACCATGTCGATGTACCCATAAAAGTTTCGCAGCTATTAATAAGTTTGTCCTCCAAATTTAAATCTACAACATGATCTCCAAAACATAAGTATCAGTTTAACCCATATTTATTTTAAGTCCTCACAATTACTATTCTACCTTCCGCTCTTTTACCATATACTCCATAAAAAATAGAGAATGTAGTACATCTCTTACGCACGTAGATATGTTCATCCTTCCACATTTCTTATACTATTTCTGTAGAGCCTGTTATATATAGATATATATTTAAAATTGTTTGTGATAAACCGTTTAATTATTTTACATCTTTTGTTATGCCGATTCGTTGTCTTAGTTTAGTGCCTATTGTTATTTGTGCTTTTGAATATAACATTTTGCTTCGTACCTTTAACTGTTGTCCTTATAAAATGTTTTCCCAATCTAACCAAAGCCTTACACCTCAGCCAATCAAAACAATAACCAATAAATTGAAGGTTATCATTCTTTCCGAACGAAAAATTTCTGCCCCGATTCCTGAATCAGCTGAACACCTTCCTCCCCGAAAAACAGAATTTTTAATCCAGAGATGCAATTTTCTACACGTGGTAAATTTATTAAAGTGCAGGTGCTAGTATTCCGAAGGCAACTTACAAAAGTTTTTATTTATTTTGTTTTTAAATTGTCTTGGTCAAATTTCAACGCAGTATTGGAAATTAAGTATTTAATCAATAAGGTGCAGCCTCGACTAGATCAAGTAAATTTTAAAGGTTTTTACTTACCAATTATATTCAAAATATTGTAATTGTAAATTGTAATAAGTAGGTGTACGTGTGTAGGTAACGTGTAAGTATATCAGTTTGATGACCCGTTATTCGGAACCTTTTCTAAGGAGTTAAATCATTGGAATTGAATTATTTCGTTTAGAATTTATAGGTAAATAAAGTAATTAAGTAACGAGAACACCCTATTCTCCATTCGCTAATATTATATTGTTAACAAGCAACAGTGGGTTGAATTGGAGTGGTTGAAATATACATATTTTTTAATTAGAGGTAGAGAGTGTAGGCGCTTGCTCAGAGTGAGAGTCGTGGTCCACTTGTCTCATTTCATGAATATACATAACTTGTAAAATGAGCGCCAGGTAGTTAATTAAAATTAAAATAGAACTACAGAGTTCAAGGGAGTATTAATTGGGTAGGTTGTTGCTAGCCCTACAGAGAAATACAAAAGAGGTGGGCACAACCTTTTCCGAATATAGCCTAGACCATCATTAATTTTGTAAAATCCACTAGGTGGTCCAGATTTAACCTATACGACGGTAACAGGCCGACAGGCAGGTAGTATTGATGGACAGCTATACTATTAACGTATAATTTTTTAACCCTTTAAGGGTACTTTAAGGAATGTGTTGACAAAATGGGTTTGTCTCGATGGTCCTATTATGATTATTAGATAAGGAAAGAGTAGCTAATCTAAGTCCTGCACACTTGATCAAAAATGCGCAAAAGAAGTATTGACTTCTTCTTCTTATTCATATTTAAGACCTCGTAATCTCTTAGTTCGGTAGGTTCCTCTGTATCAGTTCCATCTGCCAGCTGTCCTTCCATCACTTAGGTGGTCTTTTTCCCTTAAAGTGCAATGCGTGCCAATATTCTGTGTTCCATTCATCTCACGTGAACATACCATTATATTTTTCTTTGTCTCCCACACCTTACGATGTCTTGCGTCCCTGAGCGTTTTCATTTCGGTTACTTGATTCATTGTTAGTGTCTTCTCTGGTTTCTATTATGTATGTCATGATTGGCCTGATACAGGTCTTTTAGATCCTAACCTTGCTATCCTTTCGCATGTATTCGTTTATTATTATCTGCCTGAAGCACCCCTACATGGCAGTTGCTTTGTTGATTTGGCTTCGCTACAATTTTGGCATGGTATTTGATACACAACGTGGCTTTTTTTCTCGTCAGGGATTTTTGATTTTAATTTACTAAAGTTTTGTTCTAATACGTTATAACCTTTGTGTGCCACAGTAATGTTCGAAAACATTGCTTAAATTTTCCGATAGCCCTGGAACGTACGGTAATGGGAGATATTGTTTTTGAGTATTTTTCTTTTCGGATTTGTTACCAGCATTTTGATTGTGAAATTTATGTATCCGTTTTTTGAAAATTTTATTTATTAATACATCCGGATAACAGTTTAATTTTAGGCCTTGTTTTGCTTTTTTAATAGCTTGCTGTCTGTATTTAGGATCGAACAATTTAATAGCTCGGTCGGCTAAACCTATTATTACGGATTTTTTTTGGGTGATGGGATGTTGGGAGTTGAAGCTTACATACCTAGATGACCAAGTATCTTTGGTGTACCATTTGGTTTTGATTTGGTCTTTGCTGTGGTATAGAGTCAGGTCTAGAAAGTTAATGACTTTATTTTTTCGATCCCTATTGTAAATTGAAGTTTGTCGTTGTATGAATTAAAATTCTTTAGAATATCATCGATTTCAGTTTTTGGGACAGCAGTCGTCAACATAACGATAAAATAGGGGGATATGAAGATTTATATTTTTTAGTACGGATTCTTCCAAATCTTCCATTACTAACTGTACAATAACACTGGAATTCGATGCTCCCATTGCGCAACCATCGACCTGCCTGTAATATTTGTCATTGAATAAGAAATAGTTTGATGTTAATGTTAATTCTACAGCTTCAAGAAAGTGATTTAACGGAATGTCTGTGAACTTTTGGCCATTTTTTCTTTATTATATCTTTAGCTAAAGGGATGGGAATATTTGTGTACAGAGAAATGACATCTAACGATATTAAAACATAGTTTTCAGGCATCTTGACATTTTTCATTTTTTCTTTAAAATCGAAAGAGTTTTTGATGTAATATTGATTTTGATTTATAACGTTTTGTAGTATATTTTTAAGGAACTTTGATAATTTTTCACAAGGGGACTGAATGCATGACGCTATGGGTCTTAGAGGTACGCCAGGTTTATGTGGTTTTGGCAATTCATAGATTCTAGGAGGTAGTGCATTCTGTATTTTAAGATTTTTGGCTACATTCGGTGAAATAAATAAATAAATAAATATATATATAAATCTTCCAAATTCAACATTGGGCAGCTCTTGTTTTTTAAAGGGTTTGAGGGCACCAAATTGTTATTTTTACTTGTTTCCTACGACCCCTGAAGAAGTTTTTTCAACAATAATGAACTTAAAGAATTCATAAGCCCGAATAGCAGAGTACTCAAGGAGACCGCAGATATTTTGGTGGAATCTTTGACTAGTTTGATAAATCGTTGTTTTACTGAAGGAATATTCCCAAGTATTTTTAAAATTTCTAAAGTAACGTACAGTAAAGTAAAGCAATATTTAAAAACGGAGACCCTCAGATGGTCGATAATTATCGTCCTATCTCTATCATTTAAAAGATATATATATATATATATATATATATATATATATATATATATATATATATATATATATATATATATATATATATATATATATATATATATATATATATATATATATATATATATTCTCACGTATTGATTCACGGATGGAAAAATGTGATGACACTATACTCCGGGATATCATCCGTTCGCTCGTTGAACTCCGACTGGAATCCTGCATCCGACTGGAATCCTGCAAATCCTGCATCCGACTGGAATCCTGCAGACGTTTCGCCAAAATCTCACTTGGCATCTTCAATGCTCGCGCTCCGAGTGTTCGAAGTGTTTTCGGAGCGCGAGCATTGAAGATGCCAAGTGAGATTTTGGCGAAACGTCTGCAGGATTCCAGTCGGATGCAGGATTTGCAGGATTCCAGTCGGATGCAGGATTCCAGTCGGAGTTCAACGAGCGAACGGATGATATCCCGGAGTATAGTGTCATCATATATATATATATATATATATATATATATATATATATATATATATATATATATATATATATATATATATATATATATATATATATATATATATATATATATATATATATATATATATATATATATACATCCCGCTATTTTCCGAGCGTCCTTTCATGGATCCGTCTCTGAGCGTCCAGTATCGTTTTCTTCAAGATCCCTACTTTAACAAGTGAATATTTTGAAGTTTTATAAACGAGATGGCGTTGAGTTTCCTTAGGACAGATTTTACGAAGATCATTTTTGTGAAGTTTTATGATACTTATATGTCGGCGTCCTTTTATAGAGGTACCTTGCTAGCGTCCAATATACACGGGAAAACTTTTACATTTCAGCATCCTAGCGTCCGTATGTATATTTTTCATTTATTGGGCAGATTTCTGAGCGTCCGAGCAACGTTGCCCGATTGATTGTGTATTAAAGTACATATAAATAGATATGGTCTTTAGAACACGCTTCTCCTTTTTAACATGACGGTGCACAGTCGAGCGGGTATAAGGCGATTCATGTTTTCGCTATATTTTAAAAAATGTTTTGTTGCTAACTGTTTTATTTTTTATTTTATTATTTTTTTTTTGTAGATTTGGTAGTTTTTAAAGCTCTTTGCTAAACTTAATTTCTTTGTGTAGATGTTTTCTTTAACACGTCTCCCGATTTTGGAAAGTAATTCTTGAATTTTTTGATTCTTGAATATGTTTGCCAGAAATATTGCACATGTATTTACGTTAGCCAGGCGCTGCTTGGACATAAACCTAACCAATAATAATAATAATTGAAAGCAAATACTATTATTAATTTTTCAAAGAAACTTCCACAGGCTACTGTAATACTTTCTACAAAACTTCTGGTTTCCTCCTGCGCCGGTTTTTGCTGAATCGAACTTGCTTACGTTTCGCCAATCTTCCTGTTGGCTTCTTCAGGGATTGAGTGAAACTGGCTCGCATTTTACTCTGTACCTGTATATATATTGTTTGAGGGGGGCGGAGCTAAATGAGGGGCATGAACACCGTCTCGGATCACTGATTCCCATGTTGGCGACCGGTAAAGACCAGAGTCGCGGTTAAGATTCTTTGGTTGTTTAGAGATTTGTTTGATTACATACAAGAATTCGCCAACAGCTGATGAATTTATTTGTCTTAGTCGTAAGGCTCTTTCGTGTTCTTTGAGCCTAGTTGATATTTTTCGTCCGGTTTCTCCAATGTATTCTTTGCCGCATATGTAACCCAGAAGTTTTGTAAAAAGTAAATACTAATATTTAAATATACTAAGTTCTTGACAGTTGACTTATTTGCAGATCAATAAATTATGGTACCAAACTAAGAAAAACTGTTAATTTAGAAATTATGTAATATAATTTCAACTGGCCAACTGAGGCAATATTACTGTGTTGTTTGTGCTTAATGTTGGTCTAAAATGGGCCGATGTTAGTTATTTGGAATAATTAGAAGTTACTATTTTAGTTTAATTTAAAAAAATTATAAAGAACACAGACAACTGCGATGAAAACAGCATTCGTTACTCGTTAAAATTAACATTTTCTTCAGAAGGCTATTTACAAATCTTCTAGATCCCTTCTGCATCTTTTGTTTATAAATAAAGCTAGCTGACGTTTCACCAATCATGCTGATGGCTTCCTCAGAGCTTAAGTGAAGCTTGCTCACATTCTATTCTGAACTCACTGATATACTGTTTGAGAGAGGCGGAGCTACAAGAGTGACATGAACATTGTCTCGGATTTCCATATTGTTAAGATTGTTTGGTTGTTTAGAGATTTCTATTAATTTTCGGATATTTCCCTGGTAGAAGAATCGATTACATTGATTAATTTTTAATTTGATCGAATGAGATTTCGGTGTCATTATTGTTTTCGGCAACTGCTTATGACTCTATTTGTCATAGTCGTATATTTTTTGTTCTGTTTCTCTGGTTAGTTTTGACATAGCTCTTTCAGATATATTGCAATTCGGGAATCTGGAATCAAACATATTCAACCAAATTGAAAAATGCTTGTCTGGAACATATTTTTCTTGTAACGGTCAAATTTATGAACAGGACCAGCTGTGAGATCTCCAGAATGGTTGGCGAAACGTCAGAAAGTTCGATTTATCAACCACCGACGCAGGTAGAATGCAGAATATTTGTAAATAGTCTTACATTATTTTATTATTTTAAAGTTTCCTTTAAAAAAAAATCTTCAGAAATCTTTGCTAAACAAGTTTGATAAACGCCATATTAGTTTATTTGGCACGAATGGAGCCAGTGCTTAATAAATGAGTGAAAGAAGAAGTTTACAAGGTGTTGCATACTATATGCGTGTACCTTGACCATCAGAATCGACAAACCAAAGCACTGGCTAGTATATCACCGGAAATATCCGCAGTGGCTCGCAGCCCTACGTAACGTCTTTAAGCCACACTGTATAATGCGTATTTTAGAGCAGGAATGTAAAAGGGGGATTTTTTTAAATCAATTTGGGAAAAAATTTAGATGATATCCAAGGAACTAAAGAGACACTTTTTATCCCGAGGCAAAACTTTATAGAGAACATGTCGAACATCACCTAAAAAGATACTTTATTTCAGAGGTTCATTGTTAGGATTTAAGTTTAGGTACATTAAAAAAAGTAATATATGAAAATATTGTTCAGTGGCAGTGGTGATACATTATTGTACTTTACTTTTCATCCCTCACATTCCTTGTTTAACTTCATTTTTATTTATATCTTAGGGCACAATGAAGAAAAATAACTATTAAAAAGAACACTTTTATCGAATAACTTTTATCAAAGTTCATTTCAAAATAATAATTCTTACTAAAATATAGAAATGTTACTTTTCACATTTATTTTGGTTTGATTAAAAGCAAAAGTCAACAACTTAAATCGTTCAATAAAATAGTTCTTATATGTTGCGCACTTTAATAGGCGACCTATTAATATTAATGAAATATTATTAGACAACAAAATCAAAATATTTTATTACCTAATTATTTAGATAAGTTTTTAGCAAATGATATTTTAATTTGCAAATTCCAACAACTTCTTTTCCTATTGCATTAAACAACCATTTATGTTCAATATTTCTATAATATAAATATTTATATTCGATATTTTTAATATTTCGAACACCGTTCTAAATAGCATTTAGCAGAAATTATCGGAAGAAAGTAATAAATCTAAAAATGTGCCCAAAAATTAAAAAAGATTCAGAAGTTATTGCATAGTATTCGCATATAAAAAACCAAAATTTGTTGGTGCCATTTTGTTTAATTAAAACATTTTAATAATGTTGCTTCATGGATCTGAAGATTATATAATGCAATAATAATAAAATAATCGAAAAATAGCAATTTGTGCAACTAAATAAAAAATATAATTTTTTTTTAAGTGATCGAGGATGGCTCGGTTGGTAAGTCGTTAGACCTGCCAACTCGACTTGCAGTAGAAGTTGTTGGTTCGATTCCCACCTGGAGTCTTGGGTGTTGTTATTGCGTTTGTTGTCCGACTTTAACGACTGACTTCAATCTAGTCAGGCTTCTAAGTAAAGACAGACGCGAGTTCATTGAATTAAGGTAAAAAAAAATGCAACCGGCGGACAAATAGTTGAAAAAAGAATAACTTTATGCAATGAGCGGATTTTCTCACGAAGAGAGCAAGCGAAACAAAAGAGTTTGGCGACGTGTCACAGAATGTTGTTTTAAATTCTAATATCATATAAAGCGTACGGCATTGGCAACAGGATATAAATATGATTTTTGTAAATTTTGAATTCTTTACCACACATTTCGAAAATAAACTTTTATTAATTATTTAATTTTTTAATAGAAAAAAAAGTCTTGTGTATTGGTGTTACGTTTACGTTAATTACAACTTAGCCTACTTCCGAATTCGTGGTAAAAAAATAAAATTCTTTATTTCCACCGTCTCTACATGCTCGAACTGCGGAGCGCCAATCGAGTTCATTCAATATGAAAAACAAAACAACTAGGCGAAGCAGAGCCGTTACCCCACAATTTCGCGCCAGTCTGCAAAAGTTAATAGTGACAGTGTTGCCACATAACAAAGGCGCAGAGGACGCCTGGAAATCGACGAGCTGAAAGTAGAATATATCTTGTAAAATATACAGAGACTGGGTCTCGCGCCTCTACCGGGTATACAGCTGAACTAACAATATACAAGAAAAATCAGTTTACTATGATCGTAGCGTCTTTCTATAGCGCTGCATCCGGGCGTCCATATATGGAGGCCCGGTTGTAGACGGACGCTCGGAAAATAGCAAATTGTTAATGTACGGACGCTTGGAAGATAGTGGGATATATATATATATATATATATATATATATATATATATATATATATATATATATATATATATATATATATATATATATATATATATATATATATATATATATATATATATATATATATATATATATATATATATATATATATATATATATATATATATATATATATATATATATATATATATATATATATATATATATAATTATTGGGATCACCCCAACTTCGATCGATCGCCGTAAAGGGAGCAATAAAAGATGTTGAAGCTCAAAGCAAAGTGGCAATTTATTGTAATATCTAGTAATATATATATATATATATATATATATATATATATATATATATATATATATATATATATATATATATATATATATATATATATATATATATATATATATATATATATATATATATATATATATATATATATAAATTAACTTTAAGGAATTGTAATAATAAAAATGTGCAAGACAAAGACAGCAATCCATATTACCAGTTTTCTTTGCCAACGTAAAATTTGCCTCGCTTTCCTAGGACTCCGTTGCCGTTCCAGTTCATTGATCGCAGATCTCTTTATCACTATCACGAGGATCAAAAATTCCCCCTGAGAGGGGCGGAAATATGTACTCTATCAACCGGCAGATTTAGAATTTGGGTCGATTCTCGTCGTAAATTAGAGCAAACGCCGAATAAAGCTGCATACGGCGTAGGAAAGCACGTAATAATCTCCAACCGGGCTTAAGTTTACTGCCGCGTATGGCGAAAACATCACACGCAATAGTACGCATAACGGGTTCTATCTCATTTCTGCCTTTGTGTGAGCGTCGACGTTTCCACGGCAACGTCCCTGCAGATTTATGTTGTAAATTGATAATGTCGACTCTCTCTATCTTAAAGCAACAAGTAACGGTTAATGCAAACAATTGCATTGTTAACGCTCGGTTATTAATTCGAATCCAGATTTTGGAATCTGGAGATGCGAATTTAATTGGGTCTCGGGGGACCGAATACGCCGTGGATCGTTATTTGATCCTTGTCGCTTATACAAGTTTGGAGTTACGTAAAAACGACTGTTATTGTAATATTATGTGGAAATTTCTAGACAACTAGACAGCAAGATTAACAACAAAGATGCTCAGAACATTAGCTGGTTTCAGGATAATTTGAGATATATTTAGGGAACATTGAAATTTGAGATAACAGAGTATGTTTGATCGAAGCAATCCGCGATGTGTACAAGAAAGAAATAGAAAAAAGCATAAAAAAGTTGAAGAACACCAGTTTTATATACAAAATCTTGGTTCAAGTGTTCAAGTTCAATTAAGGTCCCAAGAGGAGTACCTAAGAAAACAAGAATCGCTGCTTCAAGAATCAGTAGGTCATAAAAGAAAAAATGGACCAAATTCTTAAAGTGCTATTGAATCGATAGACATGATCACATCTAAAGAAAGATAAAAAACTAAAAATACCTTGATTAGGAATTTAGGAAAAGTCGAACATAGAACACGCGCACTCTCTAACTAAGTAGTCCAAAAATCCGAAGTTAAAATTTCCGCAAAGTCAAGCCAAGAAACTGTACAATAACACAACGCATATCTTCTTGAAAGGGTGAATTAGTTAGTTTTTCTGTGATTCGGATAACAACCCCGTTATTCTGTA
This sequence comes from Cylas formicarius, assembly GCF_029955315.1. Lineage (NCBI taxonomy): Eukaryota > Metazoa > Arthropoda > Insecta > Coleoptera > Brentidae > Cylas > Cylas formicarius. The sequence continues at coordinate 19,525,672 of NW_026844319.1, forward strand.
ATATAACGAAGAACTGAAACAAATAAACAGTTTTTATTCAGAGTGTTTTGCGGCGTTTGTGCACGATGTCATCAAAATGCGATATATGTATTAACGTTATATACTATAACCATCCGGGTATTCAATGCGAAGGTTGGAAATGTAAACATTGTATCGGAACGGATGATTTCTCCAAGTACTTTCAAGAAATAATTAAATTAAATCATGTCTGCGAGTGAATTAAATGTTGAGCAAGTCTTCTTTAAAGATTGCTTGGATCTTTTTTGGAGGGAAATTGATGATATTACTGCCCAGATGGAAACTGTTAAAAATATGTCTCGGGAGAATAATAACTTAAAAGAGGAACTTGTATCAGCTAAAGCCGAATGTAGCTCTCTGAGGCCAGAACTGGAGTGGACGATGCAACAGAATTGAAACCTAGAAATATTTGGGGTTCCAGAGGTAAAGGATGAAAACGTTGGAGACATTGTTAAGAAAGTTGGAGAGAAACTTCAAATTGAACTTCAGGATGATGACATTATCTCTAGTTACAGAGTTCCCCAATTTCTGGGTGTTGCCTCCAGAAACACCTCTAACCAATTCAGTACTCAAAAAATTCTTGAGAGAATAGGGTAGCCGTGTTATCCATGTTGAAAACGAGAATGCTTTAGCGCACCTGAGTTAGTTTTCTCATTCAAACTCATATCTACTTATTTGGAAATTATACTTGATACATAATTTTTAAAAATAGCTCGAAACGACTTTTTTAGTGTATAATATCAGAATACCAGAGGACTACCAACCAAATTAAATGATTTTTACTTAGGTGTTACCTTATCTGAGTTTGACTGCGCCTTTATAACAGAATCCTGGCTTAATTTAGACATCCATTGTGCTGAGGTTTTTCCGGCACAATTTCTCAAAAATTGCCCACTTTTGTCGAAACCTCTTAAAATTCTCTTTAATAAATGTCTAGGTCAAGGGACGATTAAAAAAAGCTGAAAAGTGGCCCAAATAGTCCCTATTTTAAAGTCTGGTGATTCTAGGATGCCGCTAATAATCGTCCTATCTCTCGCTTATGTCACTTTGTCAAGTTTTTTAATGCTGCAATTTATTCACAGTTGTTTTTTCTGGTAAAGAATGCCATAGATACAAATCAACGTGGTTTTCGCAAAAAAAACTTTCAGTTCTTACAAACTGAGTACCGTTAATCCATGACATCAATTGAACCATGCATGATGGTTTTGAGAGGTGCGCTGTGTATACCGATTTTTACAAGGCTTTTGATAAAGTACACCATCCGACTCTGATAATGAAACTCCGAAACTTCGTTGTAAAGCTATATTACAGAATGAACCCAGGTTGTTGTTGTCAATGGTAAAAAATGTTGTTGTGCAAATGTTTGCGATGTTGGTCTTTGTTTCTCAGTTTCTGTTTAGACTTCTTGTGAAGGTATTTTCAAAGTAAAAAAGAAATTCGTTCACATTTAGATGTATTAGAGCTTCAGAGCGATCTAGGCCGATTTACTGATTACGGATTTACAGATTATTCTTAAATCTTGATAAATGTCGATATATTCTATTTACAAGGAAAAATGATTTTATAGATATTAACTTAATGCTTGGTAATAAACAGCTGAAAAGAGTTAAGCAGGTAAAAGACTTGGGAATTGTTCTTGACTCGCAGTTAGACTCTGAGGTTCATATCGAAACTATTGTCAAAAAATGTTTGAGAAACTTGGGCTTCATTTTAAGAACTACCAAAGGGTTCAACAAGCATCAATCAGTAATATTCTTGTATAATCGCATGATAAGGTATGTACTAGAATACTCATCCACAGTTTGCAATTCTATTTATAGTAAGTATATCATCAGCATAGAAAACATTAAAAAAAATTTAACACCTTAAACTTAGATACAACACGTTGGCTCCTACGAAGAAAACTTTACATTTTACAATTTGAAGTCGCTTGAAACTCGAAGAAACTGTTTTTATGTTTCTTTTCTTTGCAAAGAATGTAAATAACCTTGTAGATTCTTCGTTTTCCATAAATTACTTGAGCTTTAACGCTAATCCCTATCAGGTGAACGAGACTGACGCTTTCTATTGAGCGATTTAATTCGAATTACTTTTCTAACTCTAATAATAACTATAATAATTGTATTTTTCAAAAGGTCATAGATATCGATATGATGTGAAATGATTAAATCTTAGTTTATTTGAAACAAACGTATCTAAACTTCTTTAGCTAAATAAGTAACTCGAACAGTCAATCACTCAGGCTATTCAATCAACAATCAGAGACCGATCAAAGAAAGATCCCCCATTGATACCTAGTGACTGAACATATATCTTTTACTTTATGAAGCAACAAACAAACAGAATTAATTAAAATAAAACTTAGTAAGCAATTAAAAATACATTTTCGCATCTTTTATAAGAAAGAGGAACAAAAAACTATATGCTGTCGTAAAAGGTATACAGAATACTACACATTATAGAAGAGATCTAAGAGGAAATTATAATCCTAAACTATCATCCAGTCAGAACCCATAGGATGCTAAAGAAAATAAATGTAAGAAAGGTACCACTACCTACCAATGACAGTCGTCCCAACAAATTTACAATGAAAACTATTTGCTAAATTTAAAAATTAAGATAGAATCACTTCTTACAAAAAGTGACAATACACAATGCTTCAATTGCTAATTGTTTGGCTATAATCTAGCCAAAAGTTACATAGTAACCGTTAGAAAACATTTTTCAAAGAAACTTCCACAGGCTACTGTAATGCTTTTTACAAAACTTCTGGATTCCTCCTGCGTCGATTTGGCTCAGTCGAACTTGTTGACGTTTCGCCAATCATCGTGTTGACTTCTTCAGAGCTTGAGTGAAACTGCTCAGCAAGTTCGACTCAGCAAAAACCGACGCAGGAGGAATCCGTTAGAAAAAATATTCCAAATAAATAAAAAATTTACGACAGTTATAAAAGGCACCGACAATTATGGCCAATCAAAGCAAAATGCCACAGGCCAGAGTTGAAAGATCGCAATTTCAAAGGCCAAAAGATAAAAATAAATAGTTTAGTTTACAATAAAGGACAGTGATCCATCCATCCCCGAAATGTTGTTATAATATAGACACTAGTTCGAAGTTGTTTTATTTTCAACATAAATAAAAAAAATTACGTACAACAATTCAGTCAAGAACAACAATAGTCTCACCACATTAGTACAATGAATTATAAAAACGACAAGGCAACCCAATTTTTATATAATTAGTTTTATATAATTGTTAAAATTTGCCTCGAGAAATAACTAACTAACTGATCCGGACTCCAGATTGTCCCACGATTAACAAAACAGCAGTTTCTCAGCTCTTCATGAACGACTGTTTCTGTAACTTTGTCTACAAGTGACAGATTTGAATTAAAGACATCTCTTTGGTCCAAACTGGCTAGGATCTCTTCGGTACGGTCGCAAATAAAATCAGGCCCATAAAATAGAACGCCAGTTTAGTGGCCAACTTGTTGATCGATGGCCGCAAAGAAACTCGGAATCCATAATTTAGGTTGTAAATTGTATAGACAGTCGCCTGGAGGGTTGTGTGCACTTCCGGGTAAAATACGACTTTTTGCGGGCGAACGTATGGGATTTTACCTCCGGAGCTGCACCGTATAATACGGCCTCATACTGTGATTTGTTTTTCTCTCGGTGCTATTTGATTTGCGTACGTTTTGGGAGAGAGATGCGATGAATTAATAATGCCTTTGTTTTCGGGATGTTAATTGCGCAAATAAAAGAATTTATTATTAGGGCATTTTCACTTTTATGGTTGCTTTTGCTTTACATTTAACATGCGGACACTGAGCCTTCAAGGAGCAGTGATTATAAAGAACGTATCCAGATCATTTGGGCACAATCAATTCAATTCAAATAACTAAGGAATGTTAAAAAACATTAATTGCAGGTAACAGTTTTTACAGTAATACACAACAAAAGACAAATATAAACAAAACTCCTGCACACTTGTTGGTAGTAAATTCAAAGAAATTCAAAAAAGATAATGACACGTTTGGTGACTAGTAATTATGTTTATCAATACTAAGCTTGTTCCTCTTGTTTGTAAGATATGCGCGATAAGTGCTGTTTAATGTTAACAGAATCTGACGTTGATCAATGTAACAGTTTTGTTAATATATACAATTATTGCCGCGAACATTTTGTTTTGTTTAAATGCGTGTTTCTAGGTAGTACGGAAAAGTAAATCAAATAAAAATTGAATCAGTCGCTTTTCAGCTACTAAAATTCGAGCTGTTTTAGAGGCCCTATTTCATAATTATGCATTTGCATAATACACAGTAGTCAGCTCCGATCTACTGTCTACAGATGTCCCAAAGCACTACCTTGTGGGTTATCTATGCTCGACTGTTCAAAATCAATGCTGAGAATTTCTGTCGAAACCATTCTGACTAGATTTTGTAACACTATCTTATGTTGAGCCAAATTATCTTTCCAAATATTTTTGGAAAAGTATTTAATGAGGGTTATTGTCATTGATCAATAGACATAAACAGGCTGATGGGCTGACTGGAATCAGAAGCGGAATCTGTTCGTTTTTAGTAATGAGTCAGCATTTCCTTTATGGTCAGGCGATGTTCGTAGATTAGACCACCAAAGACATGGACATCTAGTTCTTTTGGACAGAAACATGAACGCCTTATCCTATATTAATAACATGTTGAACCTTGTTGCGTCGCCTTTCAAGTGCCAGATCCAACTTTTCATCATAGAACACATAACCCTTCTTGTCATTTATTGACTATGTATAGTAGGGATGCGATAGGTAGAAGGCTGAGTGCTGTGCCATATCTTATAATCCATGTTCAACGTTTACAATAACAGGTAAGAGGTAAGATTTTCCTATGACATAACAAACAGATATTGATCATCAGATTTGCAGAGAAGATTTAGAAGATGCCAAAATGTAAGTGGAGAGGCGATTTATAAGAACGAAAGTGTGACACTAAATCAACAAAATAATGAATTGTTCTTGTTTAATGATTACCATAATGGTAGTCGTAAATTGCAAATACGTTTCCTAAAATGAATTAATTCTGCTGCCTACGAAATTAATCGAGATGATTGATATTGTCCATGGTTGGATGGAAAGACTAACCTGAAACATCAGATTTTGTTTTAGTTTTGTTTTTGATATAAATGCGTTTCATCTCAATTTATGACGACATGCAGGAAGTTCTTATTACTCGAGCCTGCGCTGCCACCTGTGACCTGTCCTGCATTTTTAAAAGGTGTGTTTGCTTTTATTTAGCAACGCCGTGCAAAACTGGCATGCATAAGATACATTAATATCAGGATGGCTGGTAAATCGGAGTATTGTTTTATGCAATTAATGGTTTTCATTATTTATGCTAATTTATCCTTAAAACTATGGCGGAAACATGTATTACATTTTCTAAAATATTGATTCTGTAAAAGTTAAAGTATTCAAAGCAATTTTGATATAAAATAATATTTGTTAAAAGTTCCTAATAACTATTACCTACCTACATCGAATATTAACAATTAAGTAAAACGTCTTAATTACTTTAATTTTGAACAGCTAAGTGAAGCGTTTTTATTACCCAAACAATCAGCAAGGCGTGTGTCAACCGACTTAGTATCAAATGACGACAATAAAGAAACACGTTTTAAACAATTGATTGATGAATTTAAGTGCACAGTAAGGTGTTCATCGGTAGTTATTTATAAACAAGTAGAATGTGTAAAAGCTTTTGTAAATCAGCCTTGACAGCTAATTTGATTAATTTTTGTTTCAACTTCCTACACTTAAGAATCAAGACTGTGGAAAGTGTCACTTTAAAAACAGCCCACCCTTGCGTGCCATATTTTCAGTTCTTTTTTCTGCAAATTTTAGCCATGTCGTATTTTGACGTGTGTTATTTCTGAAGTTCACCTCACATCTCTTGAAAATAGTAGCGTTGCTTTGCAAAAATATACCCAAAAACCAATGCTTGCAGTATATCAACACGGTAATAAAGTTCTTTAGTGGATCGTTTGTTAAGAACTTGCTCCGCTCATTGTCATATCACTCTCGTGAATAAAATGGTGTTTATGAAAGTGGGTATATAATATACTCTTATGTCTTATGAATAATCAGTTTTTATTCTAGCAACAACCAAAGCAAACAGCACAAGAAATCGTACAATTTTATAAGAACTTTTGTTAAATTTGAATTACCATTTGTTATGTCGATTTACAAATCTTCATAGGATTTGTTTAGAATAAATTAGAATAGAATATAAATTTACTAACCATTCACATAAATTATACGCCAACAAATTTTAAGTCTGAAATAATAAAATGTTGATGCAATAATACAGAGAAGTAAATAATAACTATTATATTACAGACAAATCTAATAATGAACGTACAGAAAATACGAAAGTTCATGATAGCATATTGTGAGTAAGTAGCTCCAAGTGTTCATTAGTGTTATAAAAGACATTCTAAGCAAAAAAGTCTTTCATTATAAAATTTTACATTAATCTTATTAGATTGCGAGGATGTCAGTCTGGAGTAACCAGGTTTGATCATATCAACGTGCCTGGTATTGTAGTCATGCTTATTAGTAGTTACATATAAAACAGATCGGTATATGTATATAGAAGGCAGGGTCATAATTTTTTAACGGGTAAAAATTACGCAAATGGATCGGCTCGGTTCAGCACCCGCACAGCCTTTTTTTGCCATCGGAAAGCTTTTTCCGAATATCTAACCCCGCCTCAAAGCACTACTCCAGCTGAAGTTACGCTGTGTAACAACCCAAAGCAGGCTACTCGGAGAGTTGCCGGCATTAGACAACCAATTCACGTCTCAGATAGTCCTTTGTCAATATGGCCTGCCCAGTATAGAGTTCTATCGATAACAAATCCCAAGAGATTAATGTTATTTTGATTTAGAAATTGCATTTCACTACAGGAGACAATTAGTTTTTGGGGTTTCAGTTCATTAAGTACTAAATTATTTGCAGAAAACCGTTGTTGCAGAATATTTGTAACTGCAGTAAGCATTCGATGATGTTTAGTAATTGACAAGACGGCAGTATCGTCCGCAAACAGGGTGATGCTAGCACTCGGGACACACAGCGGAAAATCGTTTATATAAATGATAAATAGCAGCGGACCAAGAACCGAGCCCTGTAGGACACCACACTTCACAAGTAGGTCGCTGTCACTCGACTCACCTCCATATTCAACCCACTGAAACCTGTTATGCCATAGAATTCTAATTTATTTAAGAGTACACTACGGGTCACACAGTCGAAGGCTTTATAACGTCATATAAGAGTGCCATTGAAATGTCACCATCATCGAACCCTTAAAGTAAAGGAAGTACTTGTAAAATTTAATACCCCGCTGTTGATTCGACAGATTTCCGTTTCAATCACTCCGAACTTCCTAATTCGAATGAAACGAAATAATCCTTAATTAAAGATAATGCATTTCGTTACGAATTCTCTGTAATTGGTCACTCGGTAATTAAGACGAGATTCGCGAACGGACTTTAAAAAGTAAACCGGCAATTTCATTCTGTATTCCGGACGCTTAAGCCGAAATAATTGACCTGTACCTTCCCTATAGCTTTGCCATTTACCAAGAACTGGATGTCCGTTAATTGTTGTATACTTAATTGGTGTATATACATTTTATATCCGAGTCAGAAATAGATATTTTATTACGTTTAAATAATTGTTCATTTATTTATTTCTTTAATAGATTTGGATTTTCACAAATGCAGATAATGTAACTGATTCTGGTGTGTTAGATTTAAATATTTGAGAACATTGTTTTGTTTTTGTCATACTACCTTACTATAAATCAATAATACGATGATTTTCAAAGGGATTTGGAGTACATGCCGTCTAATAACATATTTTATATTACAAACACTGACGATAAAGTAACTTTTTTGAATCAGTGTATCTTGGCTTTTTTTGATAGACACGCCCCTTTAAAACGTTTAAAAAAAAATTCGAAGGACACGTGGTCAGAGTTAAAAGGACTTAATATAACCAACTGTAAAGAAAATATTCTACCAAACAATTTCCGAATTTCCAATGATCTGAATCAGTTTTTTATAATTTCTGTCGAAAATAATAAAATACCAGATCAGGAATTAATCAATTTCTATGATCAATCAATCAATTAAAAAATGTCGATCAAGAGCTACAGTGGCTACAGAGGATGAAATATCTTACTTAATAAAAAATATAAAATCTAAGGCAATAAGTGATGATAAATTAAATATTACTCTAATACACATGTCATAAACGAACGTATATTGAATTCTTATTTTCCAAAATCTTGGAAGCCTGCAAAGGTAAAGAACGTCACAGAGTTTGAATTTTTAGAGAAAATAATTGATAGGCAAAAAGGGAAATTCTTTGCCCTTTGATACCTACAAAACAATCTGTGTTTAGATTGTAGTTGTGAGAGTGCTTTGATCGATATTACTGATGATTTACCGCAGGCATTGGACGAAGGCATAATTGGCACACTAATTTTGTTAGACTTCAGCAAGGCTTTTGACATGTTCAATCATAAATTGCTTCAACAGTTCAACAGGTGTTCTGCGACAATGTGTATTCCGAACCAATCTCTGTTGAGTTAGGTGTACCACAAGATAGCATATTGGATCCCTTGTTGTATACAATTTATACGTTTAACATTGAAAAGGCTTCAAAATATTGTAATTATTACCTATATGTTGACGACACTCAAATTTACTTTTCTTTTCAGGATCATGAAATGACGCAGACTGAGACCAAAATTGACACTGATTTAAGGAACTTTTATAAACTTGCATCCGATCATCTACTGCAGTTTAATCCAACTAAATCGTCGGTTTTGGTTATTGGAAATGACTTCCAGGGACATAATGTCAAAAACAAAATGATTATGAAATTTAATAACACTTCATTACCATACTCGGATTTCTCCATACTTGGCTGTTTCGGGCTGCCTTAACATGTGCAATAGGTTTAGGTTACACAGTGCTAGATCCTATTTTAAATTAATTCAGTATAAATCTCCTGAATATCTTTTTAACAAAATCACTTTTCGTACAGATGACTTGAATGTAAGAAAAAATTTTATATTGGAATACCACAACATCAAAAAGAAATGTTTAAAAGATCATTTTCTTATGGCATAATTTAAGTCTTTTCGATTTAACAATATCAACCAAAACTTTTAAAAACCGGTATAAAAAATATCTTCTTGGAACTCAATAATTTCTGAATCGGAAAACCACTCTGTTGTGTATCCTTACCCCCCCGTTTCTCCTTTGTCCTGCGACTTCTCTCTTTATTGAAAAATATATTTAATGATTCTGCTTATGGTAATTTGGTTTACATTAAATTGAGGCTTGAACAGTATATCTGGCTTTGCTGGATATCTGCGTTTTTTAGGCCTTTTGTTTGCCTTAAAAGTGGTACCATCTAATATTTTGTAGTGTAATAGCAGTACATTTGGCTAAGCAATAAATGTATTTATTATTATTATTATTGGTGTCGGTGATAGTCTAAGTCGACCTCTATTTTTACGTATTTCAAATTTCCATGTTTTTTTTCTTAATGCACTCTAAATATGGCGAGAAATTAATTCAATTTGTACCTTCGATTTTCTAAAGGCCGTTAAAAATCCGGACAAACAATTCGGTTTCGATTTTTCAAGGATTTCAATTTCAAATTTTTCAATTGTTTCGGCGTCGGAATACCGGAACGAATTTTACATCAAATTCGGTTTTAATACATCGGTGTTTTATTATTTCATTCGAGAGTCACTCGAAATGAAATTGTCGATAATGAAATCAACGCAGCGCACCAGAAAAACATTCGTAGCAAATTATTTTCAATTATTACTGTTTACAAACGTTTATGGAGCACATTAGCGGGGTCAATTATATTTTCGAGCACTTTTTTTTGGTAAATATCAAAATTCCGATTAATAATAATAAAAAATTCTTATTAATTATTGCATCTCAAGGTCTCCACTTTCCACTTGTTCCACTGGTCGCCGTTTTGTTGGATGTTATGACTGGCGAATTTCCAAGAAGCTCAATTTGCCAAAATAAATAAAAACTAAAAGTTCAGGTTTTCAGGAAATTATATATTTTTACATGACAATTGTTTCCACAACACCGTTTCTTTATCAAACGTAATATTTACAAACTACCTGCTACTACATATACCGAAAAATAGCCATAAAACTTTAATTAAAGTTGTTGCGAGAATTTAAGTTCAATAAAGGAGAAGTATTTAAATCTAATTGGTCGTTGAGCAATACATTTGAATGTCTCATTTTGTTAATCTCCATGGCTTCCAATAAATTAAATTTTCTACTTTTTGTGGCTGTAAAATATAAAAATATAATATAATATATAATATAATATAATATAAAAAAAAAATAAAAATGTGTTTTTCTGTGTTTAAGTGTGTCGCATAATTAGAATCTAGACTATGTTTTTAAACGCTCTTTTATGTTCGTTAATGCGTTTCTTGAAGGATCTACCTGTTTGTCCAATATAAATTTTAGGGCAAGATCCGCATTTCAACCTGTAGACACCTGATTTTTGAGATTTTGGACATTTCGTTTTATTGTTTTTTAAAAATTTTCCTATTGTGTTGTTAGTTCTGAAAGCTGTTTTTAAACCACAACAACTCATTACATAATCGTATGAAATTCACTGTCGAGATTGAACAGGATAACTCTATTAATTTTTTTGAATTAACTATTACGAAAACGCAAAACAAATTCGATTTTTCCATTTATCATAACCCTTCACTCACGGACACAGTCATACATAACAGCTCAAATCACCCTTATACACACAAAATGGCAGACTTCTTAAAACGCCACTCTCAACAGAAAATTACAACAAAGAACTTAATATTATTAAACAAATTGCACTCAAAAACGGCTACAATCCGTCCATTTTAGATAAACTTATAAATAAAAAAACAAATCCAGACAACAGTAAACTCTATTTATCCGAAACCTAATACAGAACACGAACAATTTAAAACAATTATATACATAGGAGAACCCAGTGAAAAAGTTTCAAAACATTTGTCAAAATGTGGTTTAAAAATAGCTTTCAGAACTAACAACACAATAGGAAATTTTTCTAAAAACAATAAAACGAAATGTCCAAAATCTCAAAAATCGTGTCTACAGGTTGAAATGCGGATCTTGTCCTAAAATTTATATTTTACAAACAGGTAGATCCTTCAAGAGACGCATTAACGAACATAAAAGAGCGTTTAAAACCAATAGTCTAGATTCTAATTATGCTACATACTTAAACACACATTTTTGACGACAATTTTGGTATTTTACATACAGCCACAAAAAGTAGAAAATTAAATTTATTGGAAGTCATGGAATGTATATTGCTTAACGATCAATTAGATTTAATATCTCTCCTTTATTGAACTTAAATTCTCGCAACAACATTAATTAAGCTTTTATTGCTATTTTTCGGTATATGTAGTAGCAGGTAGTTTGTAAATATTACGTTTGATAAAGACACGATGTTGTCGAAACAATTGTCATGTAAAAATATATAATTTCATGAAAATCTGAACTTTTAGTTCTTATTTATTTTGATAAATGGATTTTCATCAAGTAAAAGCCACCTCAGTTCAATCAAATTCCCAATGTCAATCTAATTCGCTCCTTGATTTCTGCTGCTTTTTGAACTATAATAAATTTAACAATTAGTCTTCTTACTTGTGTGTTGGTCTTGACTTTAGTTTTAGTGTAGTTCAAATTGAGTCCTATATTTTTAGTCACTGTGTCCCAGCTTTCAGATATCATTGGAATATCTTGTGTTGTTCAAGTTCACATGTTTTTACATCTTTTTCTTCTCGGGCTGATGTCTTCCCAGTCTCATAGTAAAATGAAAACGAAACAAAGTACTAACTAATTAATTACGAATTACTATTAATTATTTAGGATAGTATGTGTGGTATTATTTGCTGCTACTTATTACTAACCCCTAATTACTAATATATAATATCACTCACTAATTATTAATTTTTAATTATTAATCTACTAACTGTCCATAATGTAAAAAATTATAACACTAATTAAAGGGAAGGTTACACATAACCTTCAATTAAACTTTCGTTTATTTCAAAAATTGTCTTCATTTAGGCCCATGGTTAAAGAATAATTAGAAGTGCATTTTTTTTTAACCGTTATTACAAACAACTGCTCTTCTTAATTTGCTAGTTTGCTAGTACTATGTTTCACTATTACAAATTACGGTTTGAGTACATGATGTGCTCATAACCATTTAAAATGGGTTCCTTTCTCATACACCTTTCGGATTGAAGTAGTTTCGACCGGCTTGCGCTCAATTAATTCATTTGAATTCTTCAGAATTAAACTATTTTTTCTTTTTCTTTATGTGTTTCTTAAATATCTATATCCATAATTAACATGAACATATCCCACAGGTCCACGATCTCCGCTTCCATGATCCCTTCGGGTTAAAAACTTTGCAAAATTTGATTTGTTGACTTCGTGCCTCTTTGCAAGTAGATGGCAAAAAATTATACCGTTGTTCGGCGATAGATCGGAGACGCGAAAGTTTTATATAACTTTTTTTCATTCATTTCTCCCCAGTTCACTAACAAAGTTTGACATTGTCCCCGAGGAGCGAGCGTTCCAATATTTTCCAAGAGTAATGTCGCACAGTTTCCAAGAGAGTGCCAGTCTGCAGCGTATTTGTTTATTATGATAGAACAATATCTGAATCATTATAATATACTCATTGAGAAGCCATCCTAGCATTATGTGCACGTTCTTAGTTAGTTAGTTTATTCATTCATTTGTCAAATAACATAACATTTTCCTTGATCGAGCAAACCTATCAACGATGCATTCCACTTTTCGCCGTAGCATCATTTTTTTTTAAATACGGTCCTGGGCTTTTGCTTTGATTTTATAATATACCTAATTCCGATAATATGGACTAAATTTAAATTAAATTCCAATAACTCCCAATTTGAGAAAATAATTTTATTGTTCCATTTAAAATCTTGCAATAAAGAGAAAAATCACTCTAACGAAGGTAGAGAAAACAAATGGGGAGTGTGTGCATTTATATTAATAAGCAAATTAAAAAATAAACGAAAAATTAAAAAAAAGTCGGGTAAATTCTACGGGAGAATTTTTTAAATTGTTCGGAATTGTCAAAATATTAAAGTACGAAAATACAAAATAAACAGCCATTTAATTGCAATGATAGGATTTTTGTAGTATACTGGTTTTTCAATAAATTAAAAGCGAATGGATCATCACGAAACGAAATATCAAGATTTATAGTATTACATCTATGACCGAGATCAAGATTGAATTGGATTGAATTTTTGAGAAATAGTATAAATCGCATGTCTTCACTATTCACTAAGATATATTTCCAATTTTTTGGTTAGGATCAAACCGATGATAAAAGCATTATTAGTTTGGAAAAAAAAATCATAATTAAAACACTCCATTTACGAATTCCTGTACATCGTAATTCCTTTTGTCCTTAAGTTCTTGGAATCCATTTAATTCATCACTGAAATTACTCTTAATTCCTCTGTAATTAGCTGGAATTCCTCTGAAATTCCTTAATACTGTACAATAAATCATCTAAGATCATCTGCTGTGTACCTCTCGTGTGGATGTTAGTAGTTTCTAATAGTGGGGTATAACGTATGATTGGATTAATGACGGTTTCACATTTCGTTACATTATGTTTTCCCATTTACGCAGATAGGTTAGTAGGATAGAATAGATAGTGCGGAGCGCAGCGGAGCGAGTGTTTAATAAACGAGTTGCTCGGATCCGTGAGACAAGAAACTCACGTGGAAAGTGAACCTTCCCCCATCCTAGATAATTAGTTATTTTGCAGAAGAGAGTAGAAAATGATATATTATGCAACAAGTGCGGTAAACGGCATTTGACTCACGAGTTTATTTGACACGAGCGGAGCCCAGCGGAGCGAGTTTTTAATAAACTAGTGAGATAAAAAGTTTACCGAACGTGTTGCATACTATACTTTTTCTACGACCGTTAGTTTTTGGATACATTTTTGCAAAACAACACAAATACATTCACTAACATGACCGTCAGAATTGGACCGCTCCCGTGCGGTAAAATCCCGGCAATGTCCGAAATGGCTCGGATTCGTGGACACCGAAACTAACATGATAAAGTGACGCTTCCCGCAAGCTAGATCGGTGAGTAATTTGACTCAGGAGTTTATTTGAAGGAGCGGAGCGAGTGTTTAATAAACGAGTAATTTAAAAAGTTTAACGAACGTGTTGCATACTATACTTTTTCTACGACCGCTAGTTTTTAGTATATTTTCGCAAAACAACATGATTATATTCATTGACATGGCCGTCAGAATTTAAAAACGTCAAAATTCAAGGCATGGGAAATATCCCCGAAAAACTTGGAAAACATCCGATTGCTCCCAAACCTTTGCGGTAATATCGCGGAAATGTCCAAAGTGACTCGGATCCGTGGGAAACGAAACTGATGTGGCAAAGTGACGCTTCCCGCATGCTAGATCGGTGTGTAATTGGGTATTTTACAGACGGGAGTAGAAAAAAGATATGTATTTACCCAAAAATAAATGTTTTTATACATTGCATTATTTCATGGAATAAGGTTCTAGGTCACAGATATATTTGGAAGTGACGCACGCTAGATCGGTGTATAATTGGGTATTTTACAGAAGGGGGTAGAAATAGTATATTATGCAACGAGTGCGGTAAACGAGTTTATTTGACATAAGCGGAGCGCAGTGGAGTGAGTGTTTAATAAACGAGTGACTTAAAAAGTTTACCTAACGTGTTGTATACTATACTTTTTCTACGACCGTTAGATTTTGGGTACATTTTAGCAAAACAACACGAATACATTCACTGACATGACCGTCAGAATTGACAAAAGACCAAATTCAAGCCGTGCGGTAATATCTCCGAAAATATCCGATTGCTCCCAAACCCGTGCGGTAAAATCCCGGAAATGTCCGAAGTGGCGCTCATCCGTGGGAAACGAAACTGACGCGGTGAAGTGACGCTCCCGCACTCTAGATCGGTGTGTAATTAGGTATTTTACAGACCGAAGTAGCAAAAACATATTCATCTACCCAAAAAAATATTCTTCTAAATTCACATAGTCAGTTGTAAGTTTAATGCCATCAAATATCGCATTAAATAAAAATTTAGGCCAATTTTTGGACTTTTTTAAATGGATGTTAATTTGCGTTTTGGATATGCATAGATTCTATTTTTGCTGGAATTATACGTTTGACAGCACATTTTATTTTTGAAATTGTTTTAGTGATTAAAGGCACATAATGATTTTGTGTAAATATATGCTCCTGAAACGGGAAGAATCGAATTAAATGTAAACTTTTCCCTACAAACCTATTTTGGTTTCATTTTAAGTATGATCCTTAGACCCCATATTCTATTAGTTTTAGTTAGTCAAAGTCATTATACAATATTCTATAATATGAAGTTTGAGAAGTTCAACTTGCTGTATTTCTAACATATTCTTCCAATTTTGATTGGATATCAATTGTCACTCCTAGAAGTTTTGTGTAGTTTTCAAGATGGTACCATTTGAGCAGTAGTTTGAAAGAGTACATAGTTTATTATGAGCTAATTTTTTTCCAGCTATATTTTAATGGCGCTTATCTGTTGCTCCGCCCAAGTTCTGACATCATCAATTGTGGGGCTGGGTATTACAACTGTTATACCATCGGCATAATTGAAGCAAATTTCGAAATTATCTTCAATAACTTCAGAGATATCATTTTTATAAATATTGTTCAATCAAAATCATTTGATTGCTCGATCAGTTAAGAAATTGACAGGATGCTCCGTGGCACTATTGTGCCGCTTCGATAGTAAAACAAACGGTTCGATATTCGCCACTATAGCAACATCCGCAATAATTCGCAAATTAACTCCAGTGCAGCGTACTTAATTTAGGTGACGATATTCATCGCGCACATATATATATAGAGGATCGACACGGGTCTGTCCCAAAATCCAATCTTGCCGCGTTCAGCTATTCCCTGGTTGTAATTACATCCCCTCAATTATCTTAGCGCAATAATAAAACAGGAAGACAAATCATCTACCCGAACTTATATAACGCGAGTCGATTGTCCAATTCAGATACCAAATTGCTTCACGAAAGCTCCACTATTACTCTCCGGGTTTGCTGGAGCCTCCCTCCGCCCTGGTTATAAACCGGGGAGGAAATTACCGAATTATAGTTTCCAGTTAGCAGGCGTCGTCTTGGTCTTTTCCTCCCTGGAAATCGCCCTTAGACGCCGTTTTATTTTCCGATTTTATTCCGTTTCCGTCCTTCATTAGTAGCTCCGACTGATTTTGGTCTAATAATGTCCGCATTTCTCTCCGGATATTTATCTCTGTGTCGGCGTTGCAGCGGTTGAAATCCGCTGGAACGGAATTTTCACGCTTCAGGTTAAAAAAGTCGTCTCTAAAAACTTTTTTTATTTAAACTTGATTATACAACTGGATACATAGAGCGACGTAATTGTTTGGCAAAGTATGGATTGTTATGTCTTTCCGTCAGTAGCTATTGTAATATGATTGATTATAAGCTAAGTCAAATGAATCACTGAAGATATACTAAAGCGGCTATGTAATTACCTCGTAACAGAGAGTTTCCAATTTAACGAATTTTAAACCAATCTTTTTCTGATTTTTCTCTTGTTTTTCTCTGTTAAAGCTTCCTCGTAGTAATAAATTTGACCATTGTAGAATTTATTTTTGGTATTATCAAGTCAAGTTTTATTTATTATTAAGGCAAGGTTTTGACTGAGACTCTCTCTATAGCTATAGAGCTTTATCTAGGTTCATCTGCCAGATGGAAACGCCCTCTCGATTTCTTAGTGCATGCGTTGCCGTTTTCGACTGTTCTTGGCAGTGTTTTCTTTCACACTCATATTAGATATTCGATTAGAAGCATTGTCCAGTGACAGTGTCCCGTCAATAGATTAACTGACATTATAATTACTGCCTTTATTTCGTAGCTTGGCAGATCTGCTGTAAATTTGGCAGCGGGACGTCTAAGCAATTCCTATATTTATCCTGGGATATCGCTACACAATTTGTTTTCCATTCATTGTTGGTGGCTGATTTGCAATGAGTTTGGACACCCCATAAAAGACATTCAGTTCAATCATTCTACTTAACGAGCCTTTGCGGGCTACTTCATTAGCCTTTTCTTACCTTTGTCACCACTTCATGTTGACTTTCTATCTCCTTTAATGCCTTATGACAATCTAAAACTAACTTAGTGGTTACTTTGTTGGACTACATAGCTTAGTAATAATCATAATATGCAAAAGTGTATTAAAATACGTCAGATTTTCTAAGTGAGAAAAATAAAAGGCATGCTGGCGATATTTTTATTGATTAAATTTTAACTAGACATATTATAGAAACCAAAATTTAAAAAATGCTGAAATACTGTAAAGGCTTTGGTAATTGCTCATTTTGCTACAGGGCTACCTGAGCTATAATTTACCCCTTGGCGAGTAAGATTTTATGACCAACCGATTGACAATTGTGCCACCTGAGTTGTTTTTTTAGCTTAAATACCCGCAGTTAATATTGTTAGCACACATGTGTTTTTTTTTCTGCGCAGCTCAGTTCTAACTTTATCTCCCTTTATACATGCTTTCTCAGAACTTAGACCCATTATTTCTCAAGTTTAAAGTTGAAAATTATTTGTTTTAACTGTATGTCCGGTTAGTGACAATTTTGTTATTGAATAAACTTCAATTAAAATTGTTTAAAAAACAAAATAAAACATACGGGATGGTCAAATTGTTTCTGGATCAACAAAAGCATCCTGTATTAGTGAATATTATTTTAAAATGTTATAATTTTCTCTATTCTTCTCACCCTATAAATCGACCCTGAACCAATATTTAGGACAATATAATTATTACATTCCAATTATAGCGTTACTTCCTGTTAGCCTTTTTTGTTCATGCTTCTTCCCCGCTCTTAATTTTTCGCTTGTTAAAGAATAATTAATTATCTAAATTGAGTGGAAGCAACAAACAAAAACGATGCGACGCTTTTCGTAAACTACGTGGGGGTAATAATAATTAAAAAGTCGGCGAAGTAGCCGGAACTTTACTAAAAAACAATTTCTTAACGAGCCGCACCACTGGCGGCGATTCATTTCAAGTTAGTTTCGGCTTGAAATCGGACCGCAATTCGCTTTGATGCGGTCGACATGAAAAAGAATTTCAGTTTACGTTGGGGCTCTGGATTTAATTATTTCGGTTTTAGTTTCTGTTTTTCGCTCTTCCGCGAGGTTTAATTAGAAGTGTTCTACATTCTCCATTACTTTGCCGCATAGTACGTTAAATACGCTTAAAGCGAAAAACCCCCGACCAAGCTGTTACTTTTATATCGATCTCGTGTTTCCCATTTGGAATATTTGCTTTCAAATGTTTTGAAAGTCGCTTACTGACGGATACCTAACGTAGGTCAGTGCTACGTCTTAAAATCGTATAAGAATCAGGATTCGTATTAATTACATTGATATTGACCTTTTTGAAATTATTCTAAAAAGACGCATTAGGATAAGTGACGTCACTATCTTGGACTGACCAACAGAAATAAAACGGATGTTGATTGGTTGACTATTCACTGTCCTTGGACAACTATATAATCATTTTCCTGTCATTTTTATGGCAGACGCTGCAACAGTACGTCGCACGTCAAAAATCTTTAACAAAGACTGGAACAGGATATCTATTTCATTCGAATATAGCCTTGGCAGATCTTTGTTATTTGTTATATCATATAATGTGATTTTTTAATCTTGATTTAAACGAGATGTAAGCGGCAGAGGAATTATGGTGCACGGGAATACCAGAGAACAATAACAGATGTGTTGCAAGGAATTAGACGTATAAAACTAGTTATTCTATATTCTGAATCAAGCGTTATTTTTAAGGGACGCGTAAGTTCGGGGTGATATAAATATAGATAATATAAAATGCAAGCAGCAATTAGTTTGTTTAGTTTTTAAATTTATTCATTTTATTCTATATTAAATTATTCCAGAATCTTCGTATTTTAAATGTCAAGTGTCCAACTACACATTCTCTAAGAATGACCTAAACTACAAACAGTTTCCATTAAATATCACTACCATTACCACAGCGACGACCTTGCTTCGATGAAATAAATAACGACAGATAAGTAAGGAAAGCTTTAACCTTCACTTAGAGTAAAATAACGTTCACAAGATGAAAAATATTACCATTATATTTTAATTTTTAAGTTCAACCTAAGATTTTCATGGAAATGAACGCTTTCTCTGATAATTGAACATATCAAACTACTGATTCTCTTGTGGAAGTTTCTAATCCCTCATCTAATAGTACAGTATAGTGCAAAATCAAATTACCTTAAACATTTCTTTAAATTACGTTATATTACCACTATGATTCTTCTAATTTCCACTAATTACCAATATATTTCCGCTCTAATTATTAGTAATTATTACTGATTTATCCTAAAATTTGCACATTACCACAATGAAATATCCCCCGATTGCGAAATATTTATCAAAAATTTTGGTATTCAGGACATCTCCAATTCAATCTTGCAAAACGATAGTTTGATTAGGGACGTCATTTTGATTGTTTAAAATAAGTTACTTTATAAACCTCGAGTTTTGCGTGCTCTAATATCTGTATCAATTTCCAGTATGTCCGATCGAATCCTGTATTCATGCGCGAATTCCCAAAGAATCTTATAAATTCACATAAAGGCCGCCAGGGACGTAAGAAAGGCGAACTAATTTTCCAGATGAACGTCGAAGAGATGTGAGGCACGCATTTACCGACGAGAAATACCCTCGCAATAAAAATACCACCGATGGCATCGTTGCTGCGGATCAACAAAACCGTCCTTGGATCGATTGAAATTCTGCGAATACGCTTATTGGTATTTGCTTATATTTCAAATTCAATGGGAGTCTTCAATATAGTGCCTATGGAAACAAGGAAGGCGGTCGAATAAAACTACGTATACCACGGATATTCGATGCGATTCAATGTCTTGAGAAAAAACCGAATTATTGCCGCTTCGAATAAGTTAGCGTGACTACGAGGGAAGTTCAGATATTACCTTAAGTAAATTTTCGGCAATTTTCAGTTGAACTGAAGTCTTTGAAAATTTGTCAGTTGAATTTTGATCTGTATCGCGCCTTAATAGATATTTCTAATCCACAGTCATATTATTTTGCTTAAACATAAAAAAATAATAATTTAAGTTTTCTTGGGTTTTACATTTAATATTTCTTTCCTATAAAATTTAGGGATTATCTTTTTGAATAGCTTTCACAGCTTGAACAGTTCTAGTTCTGATTCATGCCAAGAATGATTGCTTTGGTGAATTAAGTGATAATAAATTTAAACAAAGAATACTGTCCAGCAACTTGCTCATACTTTGAACTATGTTTTTGAGCCAACTGTTGGTAGGAACCAACGATTGTTGTATAAAACGTAACTAGAAATATTGTTGTATTACCACCTCACTTTGTTGAAGTGAAAAGGAGAAATAAAAATTAGTGCAAAATTTTTAGGACTTTGCTGCACCTTCAGGAAAAAGGTAAGGAGGAGTAATGTAAGGTAATTTCATTTTTACACTTCTCTTATCAACATTATCAAATCTGTTGCTCTCTACATTACATTACTTAAAATTTGTATCGACGCAAGCAATCTGCATCTTCAGGGGATTTTCAACTTTGCCGAGAGATCTGCACTCTGACAAGTAGTTCTACTAAGGTTTGTTTATTCCATTTGCGCTTTGATAATGGGCGGATAGTAGCACTTGCGCCCATTTTCTTGTGAACTGTTGTCTTCAGTATATTATAATCGTGATGTTTGGTGTAATTATGTATTACCTTGGCGTTTCGGAAAATAATAAAATTAATACTAGTACTAGTTGTATGGTCTGTTCATAGATATAAGAAACTGACCAATTGCTTTTGAATGGAATTATCCAAGGGTGGTGATTAACATACAGTGCAACAAGATTATTACCTAAAGTTTCGGAATTTAAATTCAGGTAAAATTGTGGTCCGTAATAGAATATAATTTTATACCTACCTGTATTTAATATTCTTGGTTTGGTGTACTACTTAGTTTAAGTTTATTAGTAATCATTCTTATTTCGTGTGTCATACAGCGTGTGTCGAATCGTGTGCGAATTATGCAAAATATGTGCGAGTCTAGTGTATTTCAGGAGATGCTCCCGCCCAAATGTAGAAAACACTATTCTATTGAGAGTAAGGAAGTTATAAACAATGTTTATTTGACTCTCATTGAACGTGGTGCCAGCAAGCAAGCATCTGTATAAGAAACGGCCACATTGACGAAAATTCCAACATCAACTGTATGGAAAATTGTGAATAATCCCATTTCAGCGAAGAAAAAAAGAAGCGATGCTGACATTTTCTCGAGTATAGATGAAAATGATCAAGATATACCTTATGGAAGTGTATTCAACACATTGGTTTTAGATTTAAAAAAATTGACAAAAGGCAAGTTTTAATGGAATCTTTTAGAATTCGGAAATGGCGACTAGAATATCTAGAAAAAAATAAGATTTACAGAGAACAACAAAGGCCAATTATGAAAGCTAGTTCGACACTTGTGATACCTCGGAAAAGGATTGGGTGGACTCAACTGATAAGTGTAAAACAAACGCGCCATTAAAAAGAGGTAAAAGAATAACTATTTTGCATGCAGGCTCTAAAGATGGTTGGATTCCAAATGAACTTTCTCTGTCTGCGAAAAATATTAAAGATTCTTCTCTGGATTACCATGAAGAGACCACCGCTTATTTATTTGAAAGTTGGTTTAAAAACAAACTAGTTCCAAACATTCCTCCTAATAGCGTAATTGTAATGGACAATGCCGGTTATCACAGTAGACAGTTGACTAAAACCCTCATGTAACACAAAAGCAACAATCCAAAACTACATGTATAATAACGACAATTATTTTCACGAAGATTATACCAAAAAGCAATTAATTGAGGTTCTACAAAGCTTGAACCTACACAAAGAATACGTCTGTGATAATTATGCAAAAAATCTAGGGCATACAGTTTTAAGGATATTTAATGTATATTTAATCGTATTGAACATGAGCTATTATCTTGATTCGGGTTTAAAGGCGGTCGTCGGTTGGAATTACTTCCTAACGTTTCGCCAGCACGAGTGGCGAGCTTCTTCAGAGGTCCTTCCATCTCCGATGTTGGACGTAGACTGATGATTTCTCCTGCGCAGATTGTATTTATGCCGATTGGTGGTGGGCGGGGCTTGTTCCGCTTCGGTTGGTCTCGAGATATCGATCGGTTCTGCTCGGGCGTTCCTAAGGATCGGGTTCCAGATTTGGTTGAGTCTAAGGGTCTCCTCCTTTCTGTTGAAATTGTGTGGGTGTTTTTGTATCTCAATGACTTCCCTAACTAGTCTGTTGTGATAGCCGTTGACCGATGCTAGTAACTTACAGCTCTCAAAGTGTATCCTGTGTTCCCCGCTGCCCAGTGCGTGTTCAGCTACTGCAGACTTCTCTGTCTGTCCTAGCCTGCAGCTTGCTTTATGCTCCTTAAGTCTCGTTCCCATTGATCTCTTGGTAGTTCCGATGTAGACCTTTCCGCATGTACACGGAATGCGGTAGAATCCTGCAGCTGAAAGTGAGTCCCTCTTGTCCTTCGCTGACCTGATGGTCTGCTGGATCTTCTTTGTAGGCTTAAAGATTGTTTTGATGTCGTGTGTTTTCAATACTCTGCCAATCCTGTCGGTGACACTCGGAATATTCGGCAGATATGCGTGGGAGGTGGAGGGTCGTTGTTCGGTATCCCGTGATCTTGATGATCTTGAGTTCATTGATCTCTCGATCTCCCTCTTGCTGTAGCCATTTGCCTCGAACGCAGTTTTCAGGTGTTCAAGTTCCATCTGGAGGTTCTCCGGTTCGCCAATCCTTCGGGCTCGTTCTGTCAGGGTTCTAATAACCCCATACTTTTGACTTGCGTGATGGTTGGATAGAGCATGCAGGTATCTGTCCGTATGGGTTGGTTTTCTGTACACTGTGTGGCCCAGCTTGTTACCTCGCTTCCTCACTAGTACGTCTAAGAATGCAAGTTGTTGGTCATTTTCAGTCTCCATAGTAAACTGGATGCTGGCATGCTGACTGTTGACATGCTGCAGAAAGTTGTTGAGTTTGTCCATACCATGATTCCAAATCACGAAGGTGTCATCCACCCCGCCCACCACCAATCGGCATAAATACAACCTGCGCAGGAGAAATCATCAGTCTACGTCCAACATCGGAGATGGAAGGACCTCTGAAGAAGCTCGCCACTCGTGCTAGCGAAACGTTAGGAAGTAATTCCAACCGACGACGGCCTTTACACCCGAATCAAGATAATAGCTCATCAACGGGCCGCGAAAGCCTTAACCAATTTATCCTATTGAACATGTTTGGCACCAACTGAAATCTGCCATTCGTCGTAACAATGTTTTTCCCCGCATTAACTCCAATGTCCTCAAACTTATACAAACTGAAGTTTTTAACATCCCTCCAAAACGTTGGGCAAATTCTGATAAACATATAGAAAAAGCAGAACAATCGTATATCTATATTGCAAATAATATAGAACAAATAATAATTAGAACAGGCGATGATAGCGATAGAGATACTGATATATTATGTTAATAACTTTAAGTAATTTAAGTAGGTAATAAAAATAATTTTGTAGTTTTATTTTAGATTTAAACATAAATACATACATAAATTAATAAATATTGTTTAGTATCCTTCCTAACAAAACCCCAAATAATTAAATTCTAAGCAAAATACGGACCTATTCGGCCATATTTCATTCTTACCGCTCGCCCGGGTCTTTCCCTAATTCGTATCAGTTAGTCACATCTTATATCTATGAACAGACTTTACTAAAGTAACGAGTGGATGATATTCTCACGACGAAGTCGTATAAGTGTATTGTAATAAGCCTTCTGGGTAATAAATGGATTATTGTATTATTGAATTTATTTATTTCCATCAGATACAAATTTCTTATGAACCTTACAGCTTTATAAACATAAATTAAAATGTGGCACTTCGATCTCGAACATCATTACACACTTAATGACCTATATAGTACCGCAATTATCAGTGCATTTTCATCCTGAACGACAAGCCGCAACGTTCGTTACTTTACAAAATCATCGAGGCGACTTACATCCGAAAACCGGTAAATGTTGAAGCGAACTCAGACTCCATTTTGCGAAAATGGAGATAAATGTCTGTCGAATACCTCGGTACATTTTAATGCAATTGGATTCCCGAATCGAAAGAGAATGAAATTGCGAACGCATTAGAATAATTGGGAAAGAACAGATTTTCGTTGCGATAAAATATACCCGCGCCTCGGTTGTTTTTCGGCTTTTGGTCGGAACGCGCAAGGTACCTTCGACTTTGAGGTAATATATTTGCCGTGTGGATTTTGGTCGACGAACGAATGCGCTTTTGAATTTGGTCCCAGTCGATTTCAATTCTGCATGGATGTCGATGCTTGAAAGCCGAAAATTCATATGCGACAAATTTCTTCAAGCGGCCCTAACCATTTTTGTTCTAAGCAATGAAGGAAGTGAATTTTAGGTTGCTGCGATTTTTTGAAACTTAAATGCTTGAAGACTTGTCTGCCGCTCCGATGCCATTAGACTGCGGTCAGAGGGGGCGTATCAATTTACAGTACAAAAAACTGCAAATATCTAGACTTAGACAAATACCCGTTAGATATTCACGCGGAATTTTGCGGAATAGAGTTAATCCACAAAAACACCACATACAGATCGGGGAGCCACGGCGACCCTTATTCGTTTATGTCCAGATTTGAGCTTCTCCTAAGGGATTTCTACCCTCTAAAAAGAAAACTCATAATCACAGGTGATTTTAATATCAAATTCAACTTGACTACTAACCTTTTAACGGTGGATTTTGTCAACCTACTAGCTATCTTTGGTATCTCTCCTACAATCAGCGACCACACCCGAGTAACTGAAACTACGTCAAACTGCATTGATAATTTCCTTGTCAATATATCTCCAATTTTGTTTACTGCGGGCAGTGTGGATCCAGCAATCTCTGACCATTCAGCAGTGTTTTTCAAACTACATGCAGACTCTTGTACCGCGGTTGAAAATCCCACTCGATTTAGACCAATTACACGGACCGGTTTAAATGACCGATGATCCGCGAGCTTTGAAGCTACCAATCTTAACAAACAATGTGCTCCTTGTCTACACCCCGAATATTGAAGAGCATTTTAAAGTTGTCGAGGGAAACAATTCCTTTCGCCCGCAATGCAAACGTGACTCTGTTCGCAGATGACACTGCCATTCTCTCAACGGATAGGAATCATAGAATGCTTACTGAAAACATTGATGAGAAGTGAGGGTCCTTCAGCAGTGATTCTCTGCAAACAACCTAATCCTTAACCAACAAAAAACTCAAGAACTTACGTTCTCTTATAGCAAAGTATACTTTCTTCATCAAGACAATATTACTCTACTGGGATTTGTTATTGACAGAACTCTGTCATGAACCGGCCAGATCGACGAAGTTTGAGCCACACTGTCCCGGCATTTGTTCCTGTTAATACATCTCAGCCACTGTCTAACAAGGTTGGCCCTAAGAACGGCCTACTTCGGTCTGCTGCACAGTGTGTTGTCTTACGGTGTTGTGTTGTGGGGTGGGGTAAAATACTCGGAAAAAGCCTTTCGTTTGCAAAAGAAGGCCATGCGGTTACTTAGCGGCGCTAGTCCGCATCTTCGCAGATTTGGAGATTATGATGCTGCCCTCTACCTACATCTACAGATCTGTTTTATACATTCATGATAATGCTGATTCTTGTCGCACACTAACTAGTAGACTTGAGTATAACATTCGTGATTCGTGACTCGATCGCCCTATCGTACTCCAGACTACTACTCGCAAACTAATAAAATCAATGTTCTCCCGAGCAGCCTTAAACATCTACCAACCAGACAATTTAAGCAGAAAATGAAAATTTTCTTTATAGAGAATCCCTATTATGGCACCGATGAATATTTGTCACTTTGTTATCTATATGATTACTAATTTATAATATAATTTAGTGCAATTTGTTTGTACTTTATTATTGTTTACTTTATATATTTTTCCACTGCGATAACCATTGTAATTGCCATACTCTTGATATACCATTTGTTGTTCTTGTGAATTATCTGAATAGTTAATAAAGTTTTATTCTATTCTATTCCATTATTACTATTATTAATTTATTTATAATTTTTTTTTCTATAAACATATGTTTATATACATTTTATTTTTTCTATTTCTTGTTAAATTTATCAAATTTTGTTTTGTTATTGTTGCTGTTATTTCTATTTTGTTATATTACTGAGTTTCGACTTCACAAATACATGTATTTATAGGTGGTCAATAAACGATATCTATCTATCTAATGTGGTTCTTGTTGTTTTCATTATTATTACCATTATTATTATTATTATTATTATTATTATTATTATTATTATTATAATTATTATTATTATTACTATTATTATTATTATTATTATTATCATTGTCATTATAATTTTTATTATTGGTTGTTTGTTATGATCGTCTATACTTCAGTTTTCATTGCGAAAACAACTTTTCTTTCTAGCTACAGCTATAGTGACATCGCACAGCTTTAATCTTTGCAAGGGTAGAATGTAGCATTGGACCCGTAAATGTTTGGATATAATCTATATATATACAATATTTTTTTAAATATTATCATTGTAATAAACAAGCAGGTTATTTGTAAAATTCCGTAGACGAAATCCAATTGAATGATTGTTTTGGTAATAGGATAGTGTTGGGAAGGAACATTAATAGGACGTTATTTAAAATGGTTTAGTTGAAATAGTACACTGATATTAATTTGCAATTTAAATATGAAACAATATTTAAATTGCAAACAAATTTATATTGGGGAACAGAACTAATGTGGAAAATATTTGTCTTCAAAATAATCTGAGCACTTTTATTTTGTCAAATCCGTTCTTACCCCACGCCAGTGGAAAATATCACATTCGGACACCGATCCAACAAACTTTCAAGTTTTATGCAAAGCTTTATCGGATAAAAAAAACAATTCGAACATTCTGACACTTTTTAATATACCCGCCAAACCGCCAACTTGCAACTCTCGTTTAAACTTTTAATACACTTTATTTATGCCCGCAATAAAGACGTCAAATAAAACCGCCATTATTATACGGGGGGGCGAAAGTGTTCGTCGCGCTAAAACCCAATCTCGATATCATTTTTAAAAGACTGTCGGGAGACGCGTAATAAAAAATGCCGCGCTTTATTTAAACGACCGTCGTTTCATTTAAATGCAAATGAAAACTTTGTTTCTAATTTATGCCCCTTTATTTGAATTGTTGCTGCGCGAAGAGATTCATACGCACGTACGTCATCATGCTCACCTGCGCGTGCGCGTTAAATAACAGCTACTTAAAATAACAGTACTAGAATTTCGATATCCCCATCGATTGGCTTATCTTATCGATCTTATTTTAAAAGATTTAATTAATTCATTAATGACTATATAAATTGCAATAGCAGCTTTAAGATAGAGGTTACACTTTTAAACACGAATTAATTAAAAGGACGGAGTTTACCAGATTATGTCAAATGTTGACGTAATAAGGTCGTTCAAAGATTTGTTTCAGTTGCAACACTTTGTAATAAGAATTTGTAAGTGGTAGTTAGTAGTCAAAACTTGTTGCATAGGAAAGATAAATTAACAAGGTTGCTTTCGAAAAATCGTCGCTGGGCGGGGTAAGTTCAGCCTTGTATTTCAAAAAGAAGTCGAACTTTAGCAAGATTGATGTAATTATATCGTGTACACACCCTGTATAAAGCGTCTTTTACTTATCGCCGAATTTCAAACTCACGACAAACTTTGGCAAGTAAAAAAAATTGTACAAGTAATAACGATTTCCAATTATATTATTCCAAGTATCTCGCTCACCCTGTATGATAGACGAAACCTGAAACTCTCTCTCTCTCGGCACAATATTCGAGACTGTTTAAACCAAATTATCCAATGTTTTATATTTTTGCATTTAGGGCTAATAATTTAACCACGAAAAAGCAACTTTCAGAGTTTTTTAGATTTTTGTACTCATAATGGAGACACCCGATACATAATTGAAAAAATTCCGCTAATGGAGGTTATAGTTCTGGAACTTCCACGTTTCCTGGACTAGAATTTTTCCAAAATAATAAATGGTTTTCGAGAAAATAAGTTTTTTCTGAAACCATGCACTGCGCCGTAATAATACATGACGTCACCGCGTCTTGTGTGAGCCCTCGAAATAGCGATTTTAATGTGGATTTTTTCAAATATCCCGAACAGCGTATGTGATAGACGACAACCGCAAATACAAAATTTGTAGTTATTGTTTCCGCCTATAACACTATTTTAACCGATTTTTGATTTGCGGTTTATAATTTACTCTTTAAAGAACAATTTTCTAGGTCTTTAGATTTTTGCCAATAATTTGAAAACTGTATATAATCGAAAAAAATGCCTGAAATAAATGTCATTGCATTGGATCTTCCGCATCTGCTGGTTAAAGAATTTTACCGATCGGGTGAACGATTATGGAGGAAAGTCAAAATTACCAAAAAAAAAAAATTAAAAAGCTCGACCGAAACTGAGGATGATTAGCGAAAAGTTAGCTAGTTCGACTTAACAAAAACTGACGCAGAAGGAATCCAGAAGTTTTATAAAAAGCATTGCAGTAGCCTGTGGAAGTTTCTTTGAAAAATGTAAAGTCAAAAATTTTTAAAAAATATTTGGTAAAATTTGATTGCACCCAATTTCTACTGTTTAAATGTGGACAAGTTCTCTGCCAAATTTGAAGTTGAGATCTGCAAATTTAGGACACTTAACACTTATTTAGCAGGAAATATGGAGAACACCCTGTACAATAGGTGAAAACCTGAAATTCAAAAGTTTTAGCTGTCAATGAGGGCTATATCGCAATGTAAAAAGTGACATCTGAATCATAGTCTTTCAGTTATCACTAATTTTTAATGTTAGGGGGACCCATTTTTCCGTTTTTTTGAATCGCGGCTCACCCTGCATATTTTTAAAAAATTGTCAAGAATAAAAGTTTATGGAGCCGTATCTTCCGCGTCTTCTGGTTCAAGAATTTTTTGGTCTCGGTTTTTTTATAGGCCCTTGCACACGCGATTTTTTATTTATTTAGAATACTTAACGACCCCCCCCATTTTCAATAGGTTCCGTGCTGCATATATGTGCCAAACATGAATCCGATTGCTTCAAATTTCAGACACTTATCTTGTTTCATAACAATGTCCAAAAAACAAACAAACAAAATCGCGAAAAAGGATGGATGCCGGCGTCGGATCAAGGTCATTTCTTATAAACTTATGTGCCTCGTGGAGAGTAGTAGGCAAATTTTAATTTTGTAGCTCCAACGGTTCGAAAGTTATTCAGGATAAACCAAAAGACGAGAACGGAGAATGGAGAATGGACGACGCTGATCATTTCAGTACCAACGGCGATACCATATGACCTACCGAGATATAAAATTTTTATACCAGCGTAGATACTTTCGAAAAATCGAATTTTTCGAAAGTAACAAGCGAGACAATTATCAAAACTTCTTTTGTTAAAGTTATTTTTTGTGAATTAGTAGACGACTTTTGACAACACGCTTCACGTTTTCAATTTGATTCAAATATACCGGCCATTTTGTTGTTGTTACAATCCATGAACAATTTTGTCACAAATTCCGTCAACCCTGTTATTGCTTGAGACTTTAACATCCCAAGAATATCCTGGCCTGTTACGTCAGACAACTTTGTCGCCACTTCCATACAGGCTCTTAAATTTTCCATACATGTTAAATTTTTGTCAGATTGTAATCTTAGTCAAGAACACACGCGCTTCCGAGAGAACGACACTCTGTCAACTCTTGATCTTGTAATTACTCCGGATCCCAATTTACTTGACAAATTGGAGCTTGATTCCTCAATCGGAGAATTTGATCATGTTATTGAGTTTTGTATTCAAGCCTTATGTTATCCCAAGCAGGTCAATAATCGAAAAATGTTATGGAGGACAAATTTTGCAAGATTAGCTGCAGACCTTTCCCACCATACATGGAACTTTCCTGATAACGACGTTAATGATGCCTGGATATATTTTTTGTCTACTTTGGATTATTACATAGACACAAGCTCCAAAACTCATTTTGTTAAGTCCAATTCTGAAAAACCTTGGTTAACTAGACATGTGTTCAAACAAATAAAACATAGGAGAGCTCTGTGCCGTAGATTTAAGGCCTCTGCCTCTGCTTCCGATTATGCTTTGAACAGAAGAGTTTCTAATAGTTTATCTTTGGAGATTAGAGAGGCGAAGTCAGCATTCTAAAATGACTTCAATCGGCCCATAGCGTTTTATTTCTATGTCAGACAACACGTATCGTCTAAGGTATCCCTTCTTGTCATTAGAGATACCTCGGGAAAGGTCTCCTATAACCAGGATTTCATTTCAAATGAATTTGCTTCATATTTTGCTAGTGTCTTTGCTGACGAACCAGCTAACCTACCGTCTCTACTGTGAGGGTCCTATAAATCTAGATTTATTAGAAGACATTCCCTTTGACCAAGATGACGTGAAAAAAACTCTGAGTTAAAACAATATTGTGCTCCCGGACCTGATGGAATTTCCAGTAAAATCTTAAAAGCGTGTGGCACTGTGCTTGCAGAGACTATTTATATTATTTTGAGAAAATCTTTGGACTCTACCACACTCCCGACCCAGTGGTTATCTGCAAATGTAACACTGATGTCTCAAATTATCGCCCTACGAGCCTAGTGTTTATTATATGTAAAATCCTTGAACGTCTTATAGTAAATCAGCTATTACCGTTTTTGATCGACTGCTATATTAACAAGCAATTAATTAATTATTAATTAAGTAATTTAATTAATTACCTTAATAGCAAACAAACTGATGGGTACGAAATTACGCACAGTACAGATTTAGGTCATTAATTGAACACCAATCGGTTTGAAGAATTCTTACTTACGTTTAAATTGTCTGAAATTTGATATATAGGCTTTTGTAACAACGCTTTAACACTGCCAAGCAAACATATTGCCTTTTACCTGACACAGTGAATTGTAGGAAATAGAAAATATTAAAGCAGTAATTTAAAAAATCTGATCCCTTGTATATATTTTCAAGCAAACTAGGCAAACTGAAATTTTGTTGTACTTTATGTTACATTCTTGGTTGGAGCGGTGCATTCAAAAGCAATGCAAGTAATTTTTTAAGTTGACCGACAGTATCCCGTATATCAGGCTCTTATTAGATTAGGTCCAGCAGGGTATTAATTATATAATAATTCATATTATCATTTATATGGACAAATAAACATTACTAGCACACGGCATATCTAAGGGAAGTATTAAAAAAAATACATCCATTTGCAAAAAAATGATAGGCCAACGAACAATTCTATATGTTGGAAATAAATTATGTGATATAGTTCCTACTGAAATAAGAAACATTTATCTAAAGGTTAGGCTATCAATTATCTGATTGGTTAGTCGAAAATTGTCCACAAGTTTAGAAGTTAATTAAAACTAAGTGGCATTGCAGTCCATTATCTTTGTTCCTAGTCAATTCATTGGTAAGTTGGGATAATATTTGCAAAATGAAATAGCACTAGACGAGAAACTAGCTACTAGTGCCATAATTCATGCTTAATTAATTGTTAGAAATTCTTCCACAAATATTATTAAGGTTTTATTAAATTTATCCTTCTTGCTCTGCCAGTGCCAATCCTATATGTCACGTTGGTCACTATAATCTTGTTGAAAGTGGCCTCGAATAAATCTACGGTCGTCATTCTTGTCCACTGCCCAATATTTTCCTCTACCGTCTATTTTGCACTGCAAAGTTAGTTGGATAAGTTGATATGGTCTGTTCATAGATATAAGAAAGTGACCAATTGCTTTTGAATGGGATTATCGAAGTGTGGTCAAACAATGCAACAAGATTATTATTTATTATTTTCTATTACGGACCACAATTTTACCTGAATTTAAATTCCGAAATTTTAGGTAATAATCTTGTTGCAATGTATGTTAATGACCACCCTTGAATAATCCCATTCAAAAGCAATTGGTCACTCTCTTATATCTATGAACATACCACACTTCTCATTTCGCATCACATGCCTAAGGCTCAGAGCCCAATTTTCCTGGACATCACACAACGCATAATTCCTAATTCCTTCCGCAGTTAAAAAAATTGTTTCAATCTGAACAGTCTTGTAGTCAGAAAGAAACAATTTACTATTATTATTCAACAAAAAATAGCCTTTAACGGCGTGAATTTCTACGTGCTGCGACCTTTCAAGCTCCATCGCTTCGTACCCTTTCGGTGCTCGCGAGAGTCGACACTTGCCGTTAATGGAGTAATAGCTCATCGTGAATAATTAAGGAGTAAAAAACCTATTTCGGCACCGACATCGAAGAAGGGCCGTTCCAAGCGGCGTACACCTACCTATCTAGCCCGTTTATTGCTAATTTACGTCCTAAGTCACGCTCTTAACAAGGCATTAAGTAGTTAATGTTGTGTCGCAGGACCGTTTGCACCCACTTTCTGGGTGAGGAAATTTAACGGCCTAAGCATCTTCCCTCATTAATGGCCTTTAATTTCTAACGACGATCGATGATTGGCACGTGCTTATTGCGGTTTCGGCGTACGGGGAATTTTTGGACGGTCCCTATGGAGCCTGGGAATTGCTTTG
Source organism: Cylas formicarius (assembly GCF_029955315.1). NCBI lineage: Eukaryota > Metazoa > Arthropoda > Insecta > Coleoptera > Brentidae > Cylas > Cylas formicarius. The sequence continues at coordinate 19,558,721 of NW_026844319.1, forward strand.
TGGACGTGAAATAAACGCTGTCTCTAAAGGAATTAGAGCTATGACACGGAAGTCACGAGCTACTTCATATCATTTCTAGTAGCGGTGACAATTGTGCTTGAAATGGTTTTGCGGAAAGTCACTATATTTGAACATAGAGCAAACTAATAATTGAAGATGTCACAACACTTAAAGCAATAAGCTCGGATTAACGAGGGAATAAGCAACTCTAAAACAACAGCAGTCTTTTTAGATAACACAATTGATTAAAACGTTGAACTGGATATTTCATTGAGAAAATGTCTTGTTATCTATCAAAAAATTGAAATAGTATCATCTGCAACATGATTCCGAGAAACCTCGGACATTTCCGGGATTTTACCGCACGGATTTGGGAGCAATCGGATGTTTTCGGAGATATTTCTCACGCTTTGAATTTTGAAGTTTGTCAATTTTGACAGTCATGTCAGTGTATGTATTCGTGTTTTGCGAAAATGTACCCAAAAACTAACGGTCGTAGAAAAAGTATAGTATGCAACACGTTCGGTAAACTTTTTAACTCACGCGTTTATTAAAAACTCGCTCCGCTGCGCTTCGCTCGTGTCAAATAAACTTGTGAGTCAAATGCCGTTTACCGCACTTGTTGCATAATATACTATTGCTTAACGAGTGACTGAAGAACTTACATCAGTCACGAACTGGGAAGCGATGTTTTCGATAGATTTTAGTCATGGAAATTTGATGTTTGTCAGATCTGTCGTATAAAAAGTGTACTATGCAGTACCTTGCTACACTTCAGCCACTTGTGACTAAAATAGGGTTTATCAAACCCTTGGTATAATATGCCATTTTATCCATCTTAACCAACTGCTCTTTCAGAATATTATCCTTAGTGACACCTCTATAAACCATTGAGAGTTCAACCCATAAAATATCATGCATAAGAAATGGAAATTTGATATCAAATCAAACATCAAATATCACAAATGGGATCTGTCGAGTATATGGGCCATATTGAAAAGTCAGAAATAAAAACCTAACGACTTCAACAAACAGTAAACATTCGTTATCGCTACTTTAGTAGTCCATTTAAATGGTTACAAACATTACCTTATATTAGGTTTACAGATCGAAAAATAAAATCTGTAGTACGTCCTTGTTTAGGGGCTTTTCATGCCGGATATACGTTCCGATATTATCTTTACTGGGCTGTAAACCCTTCGTGAGATTAGTCCGGTCCTTGTTTGCCATAAGAGTAATAAAATTTTACTTACTGTACGTCGGGACTTGAATGTTTCGCAAATATCGCACAGTAATATATACTGTGTGCCGTTGAAATTACTACTGGCAGTATATTTATGCTTTGTCGGTCGATAGTGTAGGAAATGATTATATTTATGAAGTGCCGTGTATCATCAATTAAGTAAATTTAAGAACAATGTCTAGTGGCGAAGAACTGAAGTCTTAGTGCCTTTGAAGATCCTTTCAGCACAACCAGCGCAATCGGACCTGAGTGGATGGTACAAATACAAGACTGCGTTTACTAGACGTGATAAAGGCGATAGCATTTGGGGTATGACAACAGTTGGAAGCATTGACTTCCACTGCCATTATTTGAAATCTATGTCAACATATCAGTTGGTATTTATCAATTGGGTGTTTGAATACATCATCGATTGTGATTGATAGAGTCCGTCTCGATAGAGAAGAGCGCAGTGACGTCAGATGCGTAGAAGACGAATTTGAAAATGCAATCTGCTGTCGTTCGAAAATTCGGTCGCTATTGGCGTGGATCAATTCGTTCCGGTTGTTTACGTTTCTTGGCTGTGTTTTGTGGGTGCTTATATTTCGTTCATTTTTATATATTATATTATATTATATGCTTGTTAAGGTAAGGCATTTTAATGAAATAATATTCTTTGCACCAAAGCGGTACAAAAATGTTAATAAGATATATTCATATTTAATGGATGTCACAATTTGTATGTTACATCGTTTACAACATAATTGTTATTTTTTTCAACTTCTCAATATAATCTATGATAATTTTTTAAGCAGTTCTCAACAAACTTTTTCGATGTCTTCTCAATTCACCTGTTTATGGCACGTTCACGTTAGTTAAACTATAAAATCGAACACCCCGTAGGGGATTTTTCAAATCTCAGGGCTGATGATAGTCACTGAGTGGAAGATCCAGGAGCTAAAGTGGATTTGGAAGCAACTCCCGTCGTAATCTCGGAATACAGTACGCATTACTTTTCCAATAGACTAAGATTCATGCGCCTGAAGTGGAGGCCCTTCTTCAGGTTTGCGCAATTCTTTGAAAATCGAAGTTTTGTGAGTGGTTATTAGTCATTACCATATTAATCACCAAAATGGGCTAACAGCGCTTAAAGCTGACCAGTATTATGCCTAATGTTCTGGTTCCAACAACTTTGACACCCAGAGCGCCAAAACCTTTCTAACGCCTATACAATCATGCGGGATGTCATGAATTTGTCTTGTGCATAATTGGACGCCTGTCCACTTTCACTAGGTCTTTGACGGCAGTTATGTTTCTTTCATTTTAGCGTGCTTCGTCTTCTAATGATGTTTTAAAACGATTGTTCCCCCGATAAACAGTACTTTTGGATTCAACCGACTCACCAAATGCTCCTTGCAGATGCTGAATAATTTCTGATGTTTTCACACAAAAAGAACTTAATGCTTTTTGAGATTTTGCTGCGTCTAATGTAATGTAATGTAATGTAATAGCTCAATACCCCGAACTTTGAAACATCCCTCATATCAACTACTTGTAGTTTAATATTAATATTATTAATTGTGGACGATTAATATATAAAATATATTTTTTTAATATAACAAAGTAAATTCAAAATTTTTGCAAAACTCTTACTAAGCTTTGGTAGGCTTAAATATTTCTATGAAAAAGCGCGGTCATGCGAAACCCAAACCTCACTTAATTTTTACTGCGGTGTGACAATTGAAGTTTTGCTGAAAACAAGTTTGGATTACGATTGCGAGACGTTTCAAAGTTTCCACTAGATGACACGTCTAGATACCGTCAATTAGATTTCGCTTGTCTGAAACCGTTTATCGCAAAAGAATTTAAAATGAAATCCCCGAAAGCGTCACTTCCGACGCGAAAAGATTGAATCGGTCGTATTCCGTTATAATTGCGCCGATCAAAGGTCTATTTTTGGAAGGCGAAATGGACTTACCTTTTGAAAACTGCCGTTTACAACGTAACGCTTGTATACAAACAACCAGGCGCCCCTATCGAAAACTTTTTATTTAACGTTGCTACGTGACCAGGGAGCCGCAGTAATAAATTTTCGACTCAATCCGGCAAGCTAATCTTTTTTTTTGGTATTGGTTACCTGGCGTATTTTTAAACATTAATTTTCGTTTTGTCCCCAGGTCATTCGATAAATTTTAATTTGCTCCGGACCGAGGATGAGCTTACATTCTGCTATGCATCAAACTCATACTGTTCGTGATGATACTGAACCCAATTGTCGCTCATTAATGAAATACAGGGGATCAAACTTCATTTCTACTCTTTCATTAATATATCGACGTAAAAACTTCGATTCCGCTGTAGAGTGTGATAGTTATGGTCTGTTCATAGATATAAGAAAGTGGTTATTGACAGACAATGCACCAAGATTATTACCTAAAGTTTCGGAATTTAAATTCAGGTAAAATTGTGGTCCGTAATAGATAATAATTTTATACCAACCTGTGTTTAATATTCTTTGATTTGGTGTACTACTTAGTTTAAGTTTATTAGTAATCATTCTTATTTCGTGTGTCATACAGCGTGTGTTGAATCGTGTGCGAATTATGCAAAATATGTGCGCGTCTAGTGTATCTCAGGAGATGCTCCCGCCCAAATGTAGAAAACACTATTCTATTGAGACTAAGGAAAAATGTTTATTTGACTCTCATTGAACGTGGTGCCAGCAAGCAAGCATCTTTAGAAGAAACGGCCACATTGACGAAAATTCCAACATCAACTGTGTGGAAAATTGTGAATAATCCCATTTTAGCGAGGAAAAAAAGAAGCGAAAATGATCAAGATATAATACGGCGTAAAATTTACCAGTTATAAGGGGAACAAAGTGTGCCTACATTAGAAATCTTAATTAGGAGGCTTGAAAAAGATGAAACCGGTCTTAAATGTGGCAGAACTACCTTATGGAAGTGTATTCAACACTTGGGTTTTAGATTTAAAAAACGTGACAAAAGGCAAGTTTTAATGGAATCTTTTAGAATTCGGAAATGGCGACTAGAATATCTAGAAAAAAATAGGATTTACAGAGAACAACAAAGGCCAATTATTTACTTGGATGAAACCTAGTTCGACAATTGCGATACCTCGGAAAAGGGTTGGGTGGACTCAACTGATAAGTGTAAAACAAACGCGCCATCAAAAAGAGGTAAAAGAATAACTATTTTGCATGCTGGCTCTAAAGATGGTTGGATTCCAAATGGACTTTCTCTGTCTGCGAAAAATATTAAAGAATCTTCCCTGGATTACCATGAAGACACCACCGTTGATTTATTTGAAATTTGGTTTAAAAACAAACTAGTTCCAAACATTCCTCCAAATAGCGTCATTGTAATGGACAATGTAAATTATCACAGTAGACAGTTGACTAAAACCCCTTCCTCGTGTGACACAAAAGCAACAATCCAAAACTACATGTATAATAACGACATTTATTTTTACGAAGATTATACCAAAAATCAATTAATTGAGGTTCTACAAAGCTTGAACCTACAAAAGGAATACGTCTGTGATAATTATGCAAAAAATAATCTAGGGCATACAGTTTTAAGGCTTCCACCTTACCACTGTATATTTAATCCCATTGAACATGTTTGGCACCAACTAAAATTTGCCATTCGTCGTAACAATGTTTATCCCCGTGTTAACTCCAATGTCCTCAAACTTATAGAAACCGAAGTTTTTAACATCCCTCCACAAAGTAAAGTTGGGCAAATTCTGTTAAACATATAGAAAAAGCAGAACAATCTTATATCCATATCGCAAATAATATAGAACAAATAATAATTAGAATAGGAGATGATAGCGATAGTGATACTGATATATTGTGTGAATAGTTTTAAGTAATTTAAGTAGGTAATAAAAATAATTTGTAACTTTATTTTAGATTGAAACATAAATACATACATAAATAAATAAATATTGTTTAGTATCTTTCCTAACAAAACCCCAAACAATTAAATTCTAAGCAAAGTACGGACCTGTTTGGCCATATTTCATTCTTACAGCTTGTCCAGGTCTTTCCTTAATTCGTATCAATTAGTCACTTTCTTATATCTATGAACAGACTTTACCTAATTATCAGAAAAAATATAAGCCACAGGCGAATGCTTTAAGTTATAAAATTTTGAAGTAAAAAAAATATCCAGCAAAAATTAAAATAAATGTTTTGAGTCAATCATGGACCAAGTTTAACATTTGGTAGTCCACCGTTGACACTGACTAATTAACAAAAACAAATATGGGCAAAATGAGAAACACGAAAATAAGAAATGATGAACAATAATCGACACTGGAATACATTCAAATACGACAATTATGCTGGTGGAGAGATTGGCAAATAATAGACAAGTTAAACAGGTGTAGGAAGCAAAAAGAAGAAAAAGAAAGAAAAGTTAAAAACCAAGCTAAATATGGAATTGCTCCGCGTAAGAAAGCTGATCTGGGATTGCTTTTTCGGACAACTCGTATACATTTTCGTGTCATACTCCGACGCTGGTTAAAATATTGTTTACATCAAGGAGTTCCGATGCAATTTTTAATTAACGCTCAAAATGGGGTTGTCAAGAATTTTTAATGGAGTTTGTCTAAAGTTAACGTAGCGTCTGGCTTATTAATTAATTAAATTAAAAATTATAAAAAGAAACGGAAAATGTGTTTAATGTTTTTTTCATCAGCCATTTGGATGCAGACGGAGTTTAGACGTCTTGGAAAAATTTGCAAGTATATAAATATTTATGCATTTGAAGAGGTTAGTGTGTAGTTTTTTAATTTTGCAAAAATATTAATTTTGAAAATGGACGCAAATTTTCTTTATTTGGTTACTTTTATAGAATTTCTGCATTGAATACAGGAAGTGTGGAACTATTTTGTGTAGCACTGACTTCCAGATATATTACTTAAAAATTTCATTGATTTTATAACTTAAAAACCAATTGAATCAAAACTTTACCACTGCCCTTTTATTATAAGGTGCTATTTATTTAAATATTTTAAAATTTAATTCTTATACTACTTGTACTACCCTCATATCTGCTCTCACTTTCAAAGGCATGGTGATTGATTGTCTGTATTACATTTTTCTCAAAAAAAAAAACTGATTTTTACTTACAAGAAATCGACGCGGCTGCAATGGCGTGAGAAACTGACAAAGACATATGACAAAAAAGAAGAACAAATCCAAATTCACAGCAGAATTAAAAAAATGCAATAATAAATGGCGGTTTTCTATGCTACAAAGGAGCTGTGGCTAGGTTTTTGATATGAGTGTGGAACAGCTGAAAATTGTTCCATGCACCAATTCTTTAAAGGATGTTCGCCTCATTGATTAGTTCTTGCTTTAGTTTCGACCTGTATGATCTTTAAAGCTAGGCAGCTTTCGCTATCGAGCGGGCATGCATTTGAAAAAAAAAAGAAGAAATTGAAACAAGCTCTCTCGATTGAATAAACCTGTGCCCATTGGAACGTTCCATTAACCGTTACTTTACCGTCATAAAAACGTAATGAAACTATATTTTTGCGACGGAAAAAACGAAAACAATCCTTAACAGGTCGTAAAATTATATCACAGCGATTTCGCCAGTTTTATGGTAAAATTTCCATCGTAAATAACAATAATAATCTCCAAGATTCGGGCACGGAGGTCCTTTAAAATGATTTACGAAATTCATAAAGGAATTCGGAATAGTGGCAATAACGTCAGCAAAGACCGTAATATGGCAACGCGCTCCGACACTGACGCATATTCACGACGAGATTCAAAACAGTCGATGCCAAGCCTGTGTTACGGTTATTATGGAAGTGTCCATGCTTATACTTCGAAATCATAATTATAATTTATGGCCCCTTGTTCATAATAAAAAGGCATACCTTTTCATAAAACTCCTGGATTCCTCCTGCGTTGATTTTTGTTGAGTCGAACTAGCTAACGTTTCGCCAATCATCCTGACTGAGAGACTGAGCTTGTTTCAGTCAAGCTCTGAAGAAGCCAACAGGATGATTGCGAAACGTTAGCTAGTTCGACTCAACAAAAACCGACGCAGGAGGAATCCAGAAGTTTTATGAAAAGTATAACAGTAGCCTGTGGAAGTTTCTTTGAAAAATTAAAAAGGCATACCGTAAACCGGAGCTACTTAACTCTGTTTTATTGAACAAATTCCGAAACCTATTAAAACTACAATTTAGTTTCTTTTTGCACCAGGTACATGAGATATGATTTGGATCAAAGTCAACCAAATGCACGGGGTAACTCTACCACAAATAGCGAGTAGCTTACAGTGATTGACTTAAAAGTAATGATTAGTGATTAGGGGCTTTATAATTAATTAAGTAAAAAAATTTATTGGTAACTCTTTTTTTTTTGGCAAAAAGTGGCGTAGTCTACCAGTGGAAGGGGCTACTTTGAACCAGTACGAAAAATGCATGGTACTGTAAGATACTCGATATTTGTGGCAAAGTTACCCTTTGCATTGATTGACTGTGATCCAAATCATAGCTCAACCTGATAAATACAGCCCCAAATATGTTTTAAAGATATTTTTATTTCAGAAACCTAAAAATACTGCTACTGCAACCAAATAGAACTGCATAAAAAACATTTGAGTATCAAAGAGATATAATCGTTATGATAGTTAAAAACAAACTAATGTATCGGATGCACTAATAGTTTAATACTTTTTTAATAATAAACTAAAAACAGACCTTCACAAATATAAAAATAGCCTAAGGTCACTCTAAAAACATAAAAATATTAAACGATAAATTTTTAAGAACTTTTAAAAATCACTAAATGCTGGCTAAAACTAACTACAAGTCTAAAACTAAAACTACTAATCTAAAAAGTCCATCAACTCTGGAGTAGCAAATAGTAACTTTGTTTGACGTATTTATGGAGTCTAAAACGTCGTCCCAAGAATAAGAAAATTCGTCTGGTTTTTCCACATTTTCAGTGATTTTTGAGTGATTTTCAGTGACTTTTTCATAGAGCTAATAATGACATCATTTTCATAAAAACTCGAAATTTTTGCTGGATATAACAACCCTTGATAGGAAAAAAGAACGTCACTTCCAAGTTCCTGTATTTTTAAATTGTGGGGTGTAACCGCTGGCTGACTTCACCTCTATGTAGTCTAAAAACTCATTTTCTTTTTCCTTCTCTTCGCTCAGCTCATCAAAATCCACGTCGTCTGAAGAGTTATCGTTAAATATAATTTCGTTGTGTTGTATCGCAGTGGACATAGTAGGCTTTTTCCTGCAAGTCGCTATCCAGTATTGTGTTATAATTAGGCGCATTTTCTTCACGCTCTGGATTCTAAACACAAACACTTTACCCGACTGCAATATTTAGTTTTTTTCTACGATTTGTGAACGTTTTTGTCAATTCTGCTAGTTGGTTTTGAAGTTTTTTTAAAAACGCATCTTGGACATCACTGAGTTGCAAAAATGTCTTTGAATGCTATCTTGAACTTCTTTTGGGTTTAAGGATACTGTCCCACATTTTCGAAAACCCGCTTTCAGATTATCTTCTTTTGGTAAGATCATTTTCGAAAGAAGATGGATGGTTTTGTTTCTGAATATTTGTGTTACGAATGCCCTCATCATCATCAGTATCCTTCCACTCCGTTAGTATCTTCCTCCAAGCTATTTTCAGTGGCCTGAAAAACGCCGTTTATAAGGATCGTATCAAATGTGTGCTAAATGTCGGTAAACAAATTAAAGTTAAGACAGATCTTCACATTCGACGTCTGACATTCCAACCAGTCACTCGATATTGATACATCAAATCATCCCGAATTGTCGTCCAAATTTTATTGGTTAGATACACTACGTAAGGAAATAGTAATGCACCAGCCGCATTGCCAGAAAACATAACCGATATTGAAGTTTTTGATACATTCCTTATCAATTCTAGGTACTTCGTCGCTTTTCTGACTATAACTCTTTTCTTCCCGGGATCATCGCTTAAATGCGTCTAATCGAAATTCCAAATGTTTGTTGGTGAAACGTCTTTTAGCTCATTCGATAGATTTTTAAAAAAACTTCTTTATATATTTTCGGCAAAGCATTGGAATAGCACAACAAGCCAATCAGCGCCAGGTAAATTATCCTTAAATACCTTTACTTCCCTTTCTCATCTGACTAAGTAATTCTTTATGATATATCTTAACCCTTGCATGTTCACAGGTAAACCGAAATCCCCCAACGATATGATGCACTGTACAAACTGCTTTTCTCCTTCCTTTCATTTCAGTTTATTGTTTTTCTAGGAATCTTACACTTTTTCTCAGCATTTCTATGTGAGATACGTCCATTTAGAATTTCGTTTGAACATTCAAATCGAGTTTCTTCTGTATATTCAACTTATCTTCGCGAGCCAGCTTTCCTTTGGTATTTTCCAGGCATGGTTAGCTATAACAAAGATATGCGAAAAATAAAAATAGGTAGACTTTACCCAGGGGCAAAGTAACACCAAAAATGAAATTGGGCTTACTTTACTCCATTTTTAATGCAAATTTAAATAATACAACGTAAGAATTATGATTGCTATAGACAGTTATGTGTGTGAACCAAAATTGACGAAAAGTTTGATGAATTTAGATAAGTGCGCTTATTTTTAAGGATTATTACTTAGAAAAACAAAAAAAATCATTATTAGGTAGCAGAGAAATAATATAAACTTTATTTCTCAACTCTGGTCCTTGCTAGAAGTAGCCACCGCCACCAACACTGTCATACCAATTTAAAAAACTACGGGTGTTGGTGCAAAAAGTTATTGTGAATCCTTGGCCCTTTCTTAACTAACCGAGCGGAATGATCAGTCAAATATTTCTTTCGTCCTCTACAATTTGTTGATGAACCTGTTGATAGGCCATTAGACGAAAACCGAAATTCGAGGGCGAATCATTTAAACGATTTGTCCAACCCCTTTCGAATAAAGTCGTCGAAAACGGGACTCTGTCTAATTGAGAATTCTTGTTTGTGCCAATCCCACTTCTGAAACGACTCCCTCTATAAGTATATTGATACTTCGGAAACACTTTCGTTTCATTACCCCCGCTGCTCCGATCCGGGATTTACGATTTCCACCTCGATTTTATGGGGTGGTTGTACTAGGGGCGGCGGGGTCTTTGATGAAATATTCAACGGGGACCTTTTTTCGGTGAGCGATATGCGAATCGCGAAATGGCTACAGTGTTTCGCCATAAAGTCGCTTAATACGAAATTAATGAAATTTTAACTGACAGCCTGGATGTGCGTTTCATGAATTACAAATTTTTCTCTCTATTTATAATCCCATGTACTCGTATGGGGTTGCTTTGAAGTGCTGAAACACCACACAAAAACTTGCTAGATTTTTACACTTCAGCATCTTGAAATGACTTAATAAATTTATAAAAATTAATTTAGATAAAAGAGAACCATTTTGTTTATGGTAGGTACAGAGTCATTTGAAATTAATTAATTTAACAATTGCGCTCTGCTCGTGCCAAATCAAAATCGTGACTAAAATGTCGTTTAACAAATTTGTTATATAATATGCTATTATTTTATTAATTCCATATGTCTATGCCAAATAATTTTGAAGCTATCGTTTGTAAATTCAATAAGACGTGAATAAATTTGATCAAAATTTACAAAAAGTTGTCTAATATATGATTGCTTCAACCAAAACTAGTCAAATATGCTTGGGCGAGCTTAATACTAAAGCAAGTCACATTATGTAGATCACATAAAAAACCGACACCATTGTTTTGTTAAGCATTGTAAAAGATAATATATAAATATTAATTGTACGATGTACATGAAAACATTCTGAAAGTACTAAACAAGAAATAAAAATGCAATCTCTGCTGAAAATTTGTTTGGTCGCCCTTATTTTCAAAACATCTTTCACTGAAAAGTTTTCCTAATCGGATGGAACTTAATCCAGACAGCTGGTCGCTAGCAAGAATTTTGTCTAGAGAGGTCGTTCGTAAGCTGCCTGGGAAAATAAAATTTAAGCGAGTTTGCCTTCTTTAGCACCGGATTATGTTTACTCAACGATTAAACTTTTCCGTGTGGACATTTTTTTTTATCGACTAACAATGCAACTTTAATTTGAACGATAGAATTTAAGTAATTTTGTTCCGGCGTAATTACAGTCTGTCGGGATTTAAGGCGACGCGAAATGTTTCTTTTTATAAGTGGAAATTGAGAATCCTTGTTTATGCCTACCCCACTTCTGAAACTTCTAAAAAATCATACTGTTTGTTAATATATTTCACTCCTGCGTATGGATTAAGAATTACCATGTTTAAAGGTTACTGGTAAATGACAACGCTGATGATTTTAACAAATTCATTATTAATAATTCAAGGAAACTTCCACAGGCTACTGTAATACTTTTTATAAGACTTCTGAATTCCTCCTACGTCAGTTTTTGTTGAGTCGAACTAACTAATGTTTGCTTCTTCAACTGCAGTTTCAGTTAAGCTCGACTCGACAAAAATCGACGCAGGGGGAATCCAGAAGTTTTATAAAAAGTAAAATCATTATTCTGTCAAAGAGTTGTACCCAACTACAACGATTCTGATATCATCGTTATGGTAAATGGACCAACGAATTGTGCAAGTTCCGGACCAATATAGACCAATTCTGAGGCCAGTATGCAACCAATTTTAGACCAATTGTACCTATTTAGGTAAAGGAATTAGGAGCGAATTCAGCCCTTTTTTGATTGTTAGTTGTAGTGCTAAGCATAATACTATTTATTGTGTATTGTTATCAATTCCAAACGCTTAGTACTAACTAATCTGGCATCTAGGACTGACGTACTTTAAAAGATTGCTGGGTGGTATCTGGGTCACATTCTCACACATAATTTTCCCATGAATGAATCCAAAAAACTAATCCATTAGTTAATGACAGCCAATTTATTTTCAAAACAACTTCATTCTCCATATTTTAAGTATTTTTCTTTACGTGTGCTTTTTCAGCTATAGTCAACTAATTGCATAGTCAATGTTTAGCGATAATTGTGTATTTCTCAATTTACCACAGTTTCCAACCCACCGTGTTATAACGATACGTTCTTTTGTATCGCTGTACCTACACAGGCGAGATGTTCCCTTTGTGTCTTCGAAACCAGAGTATCGCTCGTTATCTCGGGATTCTTTTATTTCCTCTTGAAATGAATTTTACCGTAAACTTTAAATATAAAAGTTGCCGCTCTAACATGAATATGAGATTCACTTTTTTCCATTTGGCTCAAAATAAATTCACAGTGTGGAGCATTTTCTGTATATTGAAAGACATTTATAAAATATTAATTCATTTCCTCTTTAAACATAAAATTTAAAAAACACAATAACGCGTTTTAACGCAAACCGAAACTCAATTTTACGTACTCGACGCGCGTTTCGCCAACCAAGTTGGCATCTTCAGGAGAAGATTAAAACTAAACTTAATAGAACAAATGTTCTCTATATATATACACATCGGGAAGTGGGAGGGGGAATTACGCACTGTCCACGCAACCAATCAGCGCGTATAACGGGCTAAATTGGATTGGACCTCTGTCCTTGTTCAGTGCCTTATTCCCTCTCTTAACAATTTCTAAGCTTTCGTAGGCATCTAATTTTCTAGTATTATTTACATGTTTAACTAATTTTAAATTACTAATATCTACCTTATGATTATTGTTGAACATATGTTCGGCTACACTTGATTTTTCTAATCTAGCAAATTTTAAATGAGCAAAATGTTCCTTAAATCTAACATTAATTGATCTTTTGGTTTGCCTTACATATGACTTGTCACAATCGTCACAACATATTTCATAAATTTGCGACTTTTCAAGGGTATCTAGTTTATCCAAGAGATTTTTTAATTTTGATCCGGACTGATAGACACTTCGAAGACCTGCGGCCCTGAAGACTCTATCAAGTCCACTTGTATATTGGGGAAAGAAAGGAATTGAGACTACTTTTAAATTTTCCTTATCAGCTTGAAAAGTCGTTAATTTTTGAAGTTTGTTTTTAAATCTAAATTTGCGAATTAACTTATCGATAAAACTATCTTCATAGCCATTGATTCTGGCCACCTTTTTTATAAGGCATCTTCCACCTCAAACCTTTCTTGATTTAAAGGAAATGTGACAAGTTTAGGGACTAGAAAATTAAAAGTTGAATGGTTAGAATCATTGGTTATGTATCTTAAAGTACTAGTGCCTTTCCTATAAATGTCAAAAACTATATAATTTCCACTGTTTTTGATAACGAGAACGTCCAAAAAAGGCAACTGCATGTTACTTTCTATTTCATATGTGAATTTAATAGATGGGAAGTAATTAATCAAGTTTGAAACAAAGTCATTTAAATCCATGCAAGTTGTATCGAAAACCGCGAAATCATCGTCGACGTATCTATACCATATCCTAGGAAAGTACTAAAAATTTTCTTTGGCATTATGTTCAAAATGATGCATGAAAAGTTCAGCCAGGAAAGGAGATAAACAATTTCCTATGGCCGTTCCATTTTGTTGTTCATAATAGTTGTTATTATATAGAAAAATATTTTGACTCATGCAAAGCTTTGTCAGAGTGATTAGCTCTTCAATTATATCTTTACTGTCGTTATTATATTCGAGTAATTTCCTGAGGTATTCCAAAGTTTCTGGTATAGGAACGCTTGGAAAAAATGACGAGACATCAAAAGATACTAAAAGTTCATGTTCATTTAGCCTTACGTCTTTGATTTTACTAACCAACCACTTTGAAATATTATATGTTGGAGGTTTGAGGTGCCTTATAAAAAAGGTGGCTAGAATCAATGGCTATGAAGATAGTTTTATCGATAAGTTAATTAGCAAATTTAGATTTAAAAACAAACTTTAAAAATCAACGACTTTTCAAGCTGATAAGGAATATTTAAAAGTAGTCTCAATTCCTTTCTTTCCCCAATATACAAGTGGACTTGATAGAGTCTTCAGGGCCGCAGGTCTTCGAAGTGTCTATCAGTTCAGATCAAAATTAAAAAATCTCTTGGGTAATCCCAAGGATATAGAGAACATTTGTTCTATTAAGTTTAGTTTTAATCTTCTCTTGAAGATGCCAACTTGGTTGGCGAAACGCGCGTCGAGTACGTAAACTTGAGTTTCGGTTTGTGGTAAAACGCGTTATTGTGTGTTAGTACAGTGCCGAAGGTTCCAGTCAAGAGTTTGATAAAATTTAAACACCAAAAATTTTCATTATAACAAAAACTTATTCAATAATTATTTATATATTTATTTAACAACAAAAGGGATATCAAAATTACATTTCACTATTAAAGCAAAACTGTTTTTAGCTTGAGTCTGTTTAATTTAATATACAGACGCGTTTTCGGTATTTAATTAAATTATGGTATTAATTGATAAACACATAGTTAATAAACAAGCAAGCAAACGTCTCTGGAATTTTGTGAGTAGCCAAATTTTTAAGAGTTTACATAGATTCATTTAAAAAATTAGCGTTTTTCAGTTGCCCCTTAAGAAACTAATTTCCAAAATTTTGCCCGTGGTTAATATAATTTATTTGTATTGTACGACTTTGGCAAAAAATTTAAATGTAATCTAAGACGTTCAAAAATTATAAGAATACTTTGAAACTTTTATAAATACCCTTCCTTTTTTCTAGACCGTTTAAAATATTTGGGCAGGCTAAATAAATTAAAGTAGATAAAAGTAGTTCAAATGAAAGTGTTTTTAATCACATTTTTCTAATGTATCAAATTTACGTATATATAAATTTTAATTTTAACCAATCAGATAACTATATGGAAAGGTCACTAAATATAGTTTTTATTAAGTGTCAACGGCACATTTTTTTATAAGTGGTTTGTTTTTAATTTAAAGATTAAGTTTAGTTTGAAAGTTGACTCTTCGACTTTGATTGCTCTCCAAACTCTATACGTGTATAAAAAACAGATTCACAATTAGTTGGTAAAAACAAGTTTCAAATAAAGTAGAAGGATCTCTAGAGAAATCCATCTAAATAAAACGGGTAAAATTACCCGCTTTCGTATTTTCCGCGACGTTATCTTCAATGAAGCATAAATCTGACCGAATTTAGGCCATTATGCTGACTGCTCCGAAGGAGCAATAATTTCCTAGTCACACATTGCAACTCTGCAACTCTGAAATTTATCGAAATAATAACTTCGTTTTATTATACAGTCTGGAAGTTGCTGAATGGAAGGGATCATTAAACCTGCTTTAATAGCCATTTCAACATTTATGAAGTTCCCAGAATGTTGTTGTCTCGCCTAATTGTTACAATCGTATTTTTTTTGCAAAAGAATGTACAATGTTAGAAGTTGCACTGATTTATTGCTTTAATATGGTTAAGTCAAATTAAAAACGGAAGTTTATCTACTCATAGATAGATGATAAAATGGTATGACCTATTCATATATATAAGAAAGTGACCAATTGCTTTTGAATGGCATTATCCAAGGGTGGTCATTAACATACAATGCAACAAGATTATTACCTTAAGTTTCGGAATTTAAATTCTGGTAAAGTTGTGGTCCGTAATAGAAAATAATTTTTTACCTACCTGTGTTTAATATTCTTTGGTTTGGTATACTACTTAGTTTAAGTTTATTAGTAATCAGTCTTATTTCGTGTGTAATACAGAGTGTGTTGAATCGTGTGCGAATCATGTATCTCAGGAGATGCTCCCGCCCAAATGTAGAAAACACTATTCTAATGTTTATTTGACTCTCATTGAACGTGGTGCCAGCAAGCAAGTATCTTTAGAAGAAACGGTCACATTGACGAAAATTCCAACATCAACTGTATGGAAAATTATCAATAATCCCATTTCAGAGAGGAAAAAAAGAAGCGATGCTGACATTTTTTAAGTCTAGATGAAACTGATCAAGAAATAATACGGCATGAAATTTATCAGTTATACGAGGAACAAAGCGTGTCTACATTAAATATCTTAATTAGGAGGCTTGAAAAAGATGAAACCGGTGTTAAATGTGGCAGAACTACTTTATGGAAGTGTATTCAAAACATGGGTTTTAGATTTTAAAAAATTGACAAAAGGCAAGTTTTAATGGAATCTTTTAGAATTCGGAAATGGCTACTGGAATATCTAGAAAAAATTAGGATTTACAGAGAACAACAAAAGCCAACTATTTAGTTGGACGAAACCTGGTTCGACACTTATGATACCCCGGAAAGGGGTTGGGTTGACTCAACTGATAAGTGTAAAACAAACGCGCCATCAAAAAGAGGTAAAAGAATAACTATTTTGCATGCTGGCTCTAAAGATGGTTGGATTCCAAATGGACTTTCTCTGTCTGCGAAAAATATTAAAGATTCTTCTCTGGATTACCATGAAGACACCACCGCTGATTTATTTGAAAGTTGGTTTAAAAACAAACTAGTTCCAGACATTGCTTCGAATACAAGTTATCACAGTAGACAGTGGACTAAAACCCCTTCCTCATGTGACACAAAAGCAACAATCCAAAACTACATGTATAATAACTACATTTATTGTCACGAAGATTATACCAAAAAGAAATTAATTGAGGTTCTACAAAGCTTGAACCTACAAAAGAAATACATCTGTGATAATTATGCAAAAAATCTAAGGCATACAGTTTTAAGGCTTCCACCTTACCACTGTATATTTAATCCCATTGAACATGTTTGGCACCAACTGAAATCTGCCATTCGTCGTAACAATGTTTTTCCCCGTGTTAACTCCAATGTCCTCAAACTTATAGAAACCGAAGTTTTTAACATCCTTCCACAAAGTTGGGCAAATTCTGTGAAACATATAGAAAAGGCAGAATAATCGTATATCCATATTGCAAATAATATAGAACAAATAATAGAACAGGCGATGATAGCGATAGTGATACTGATATATTATGTTAATAATTTTAAATAATTTAAGTAGGTGATTAAAATTATTTGTAATTTTATTTTAGATTTAAACATAATACATACATAAATAAATAAATATTGTTTAGTATCTTTCCTAACAAAACTCCAAATAATTAAATTCTAAGCAAAGTATGAACAGATTTTGCTTGTAAACTTAAATATTGGATGTTTTAGAGTAGGGAATAGAAAAATAGATTAAAGAAACTTTTTTGGACTGACTAGTTATTTTCTTTAGCAAAAAAAAAACGCGTAGTTCGTCCGCATTAAAACAAAACCACCCTGCCAAGAGTAAATTAGTTTCCAATGGGGTCTCCAAACACCAGCGCGGTCCGGACGAGGAACAATTAAAGTTTAACCGGTCGTTTTAAACTTGAATTAGAAGTTCAGCTGGTCGAACAATTGATGGTTCTTTGTTTCCCGATATACATTCAATTGGAAGCAAATTGAGCGTATTGAAACTCTGCGGTTTGGGTCCCTCCGCTGCCGAAATTAATAAAATTCTATAATAACGAATATTACAAAATTTAACGCTTCAACTCGCCCGTCGTTATATGAATTTGTTAAATAAATCGGTATTGATTGGAATAGTTATTGCATACAGTATTATCACTTGTAGATCCATCGCTAATAACATTTTACATAATAAATATAATTGCAATATAAATATAACATAGTTTTAATTAAAAAAATACTATAAACTCAAGGGTAAAAGAACGCAGCAAGTTGGTAAAATTGAAAAGCAAATATTAGCTGGTTGCACAGCGTCGCTGAAACGGATTTTTTTTCTTAAGTCCCTACTCTACAATACCCAATTGCGCCAGTAGGTAAAGTGTCTTTCAGAAGGTCAGCGAGTTTGGGAGCGATCGAATATTTTAAATACTGAGGGTCTTTTTGACGTTTGTCATAGAAAAAATATGTTTTATAGGAACACCTCTAGAAATCTGTTGCGCCAAAAATGTAATTTTGTGGTTCCATAGATGTTTTTTGAAATTAATAGAATCAGGATGACAGAAATTTTGAGAAACATTTAATGCAAATGTTTCCATTCAGTGCAATCCAATCGTACTTACAATTTGCACAGCCTGCGAAAGTTCTTTGAACAATTGATGTAGAATAATTTTTATAAACATCAAACTTGTGACTAAGTGGCGTTTATCCAAAAAAAATCTAAATTTAAACAAGCTTAAAGTTTTACAATGGCAGTTGCGGTTTTACGATATACCTTTTTTCTACAAAAATAATGATGAACTTATTAAAATATAAGTACTCCATTGCTATTGAAATTTGAGTAATTAGATTGTGTCAATACCAAATTTTATCAAGCAACACAACACAATAACATGCCTTGGACTATGACAAAATGGTATACTACATTCGTAGATGTCAAAAGAAATTTTGAAATATTTTAAATTCCCGGCACCGCCCTAAGCAGATCTGACTGGACATTGGAATGCAAATTTCTTACTAGAAGATGTACATTTAACTGATGGTTTAGAACCATAATATGCCGTTAGACGTTTACAAAAAATCCGTTAGCTCCAAAGTTTTGTAAACCAAGATTTACTTATTTCTTGCAGCGGAGTAGACTGCTTTCGACGATATTTTTGACCGATAGTCAAGTTTAGTTTTCTTGCATATTATTCATATTATAATAATAATTATCCATATTATAATATAATATTCCCAAATTGTAAATGGGGTCATGGGGTTGTTCAACGAAGCCTATGGATTTTTTTATATATCTGCGCAGAATTTCCAATTTTTGATGTTGTAACTTTCCGAATGAGCGTGCAGAAAAGTTTTGATCGATGATTTAGTTTTTCTTATCTGAGTTAAATTCCTAATTTATTTTCTCTATTAGTACTACTACAAAGACAATATCAAAAGCGTGATCGATCTGCTGAAAATGGTATATTATGCGACAAGTTTGATAAAACGTTAATTAAGGAGAATTAAATAACAAGAATTTGATATATGTCTATACCGTAATTATTTTTTGGATAAATTTTCACAAAGCAGTACGAAACTTTTCCATCTTCAATGTAAACTGAACAAATATCAAAGATGTGTACATGTGCATATATCATGAGTATTCTGTACAGATAGTGTAACTAAAAAGTAACTGGGTTTGAATTATTGAAACCGAAATCCTAATTATAGCAAAAATCTTACAAGAAACTTAGTACTTAGGAACTTTATTTAACTATCTTTCACTTTACTTTTGTTTTGAAGTATTGATTCATTTCTCCTCAATATGATACAGACTACGTAGATACCTGTGTCAATCACGAATTCATTGTTTTAAATAAATTTCCAACATTTTGTCTACAGCGTGCGTACTATATTTGAGGACATCCATAATTAGAACAATTTTTTTTGTTTTTTTTTTCTTAGATCATCAATAGAGGACTATAAAGTAACGCAATAAATGAAGAGACATTCAGTTATCGTCGCTATGTGCGCTACACACACCGATTTAGAAATTTTCGTTTTTCTCAACTGCATCCGATGGTTCGTACATAAGGTTCGTCGTGAACTGGAAGCATCACCTAACGATTTAGAAACTGTTGCAAAACGCAAAAGACACTCGGAACGTTCGGACACTACTAGAAATACACAATTTGTCCAACGAGTGCAAGAAATCGTTCACGAAAACCTTCCAAAGTCCATGAGGGTCATTGCAATATCTCTGAGGATCTAATCAGTCGAGTTGTCCACAAAGACCTCTGCTATAAGTCCTACGTTATGCACAGAGGATAGTTTATGTAGATACAAACTCGGAATCAGAGGCAAGACACAAGATCCCTATAACACTATTTCATCGCTGAAGAATGGCATAACAACCACAATGAACAACATGAAGAAAGCATTTGATTCGGACATGCTGCCAATTCCGTTCTGGAATTGAGTCAGTTATTACCGCTAATGGGGATATTATTGAATAATTGTATAGAGTAAATTAACGTTAGGTAAAAATTTCATGGAATTATAATAAATTTTGCAGTAAATATGAGTAAATAAATTTTAATGTTAATTTGTCCTCAAAAATGTGTAGGCACCCTGTATTTTGTAAGTTGTAACTCAATTTGTTCAAATTTTGGGCCATTGTGATTTGCGTTGGTACCCTGAATATTTGCATTTAATTCGTCAATCTTTTTTGGTTCATTTTTGCTATGGGAATAACCAATCAAGAACATCGGATTTCCGTGCAAAGATAACGTGACAGCGACTCTTTAAAATGTCCGAAACAAGTTTAATTAATGGCCCCGATTCAGTTCCGCCCGACAACAGAGAAAGACGTTATTGTTTAATGCCGTGGATCTATTTGGCTTTTGCATTCGAGTACCAAACTAAACAAGAACGAAATTCACGAGGAGAGGACGGAGAGTATCGACGCATTATACTGGACTTGTCAGCGTGTATTGTTGAAAATTCAGAGGGAAGAGCGATACGGTTAAATCGGAACAACCCGACCAATATATACTGGACATCGTTTTTATCCAGTTTCGCAGGACGAAGTGGTCTATGCTACGCACACGGTGACGATGAAGCTTTTAAGCTAAGTTGATCAGATTTTTAGAGGGGCAAAGCAGGACAATGAAGTTTGGGGGGGGGGGGGGCTCATCAACAAAAAATTTCTTTATTTTTAACATAAGTACAATTTATAAATATAAAAAAATGTATAATATTTTACTTCTTGACATATTTTTTATTTGAGTGAAGTTATTTCAGTAAATTGTTGTAATTTTTTTAAATATTGTAAAAATCTTCAAAAGAATTTGTCAATTTATATTTGACATATAAAATGGCTTTTAAAGTTTCCAAATTTAATTTTTCTGATGTCCACACTTGATTTACTGTAGAAAAAAACGCGTTCATTCACAGCGTTAGTTCCAGGTAAAGACCGTGCATATTCCATAATTTTTCGCTTAAAATTTAAGCGAAACTACCAGACAGACTTATATTTTATATATTCTGGTGGAAGAATCCAATATTTATAATAAGCGACAGAAAATTGGACATTTGATTGGGTAGGAACTACATAAAAAATTCAAACAATCAATTTTAACTGCCGGTTAACTACTGGCCTGTCTCGATATTTCTATAATGAGCACTTTCTCCAGCAAAGTTGTTTTTTGACGTGGTTATTCGGAAGAAACATAAATTTTACTCGGGGTGTTTTAGTGTAAGCTCCAATCCTGTTGAAGCGGAAATCATTTGACAGTAAAAATTACTACATTATTCATTTTGTATATTTAATTCGGGCCTTTTATATATGAAGCTACTTTTATATTTTAGTTGCTTTAGTTTTTTTATCTCTACTATAGATAGATATTTTTGTAAAATTCCATATACAGATGATAGGGGAAATCTGAATAAAAATAAGATTTATATTTAGGCAATAGTACTAACAATAATAATATAATTTTATATTGTTATAGATGTTGACATTTAATTAATTACAATGGTTTTAGAGAATATAAAGTTTTGCCAGTTTTTGGCATATATTATGTCTCAATGTTTCTTCCTATTTCGTGAAAGCAGTTCCATTGGCTATCCTTCTATGTGTATATTTTGACTATTTTGAGGGTAGCGATCTTATTGTATGTAGAATAGTCACAAATATTTTCGAGGTTGTGTAGATGAATAAACATTTTTACAAATAATAAATTCTTTTATTGTATATTCTTGCCGTAATGTAAGCATAAATTCTGCAATGAATAATATATTGTTTTGGATATGTAAAGCATTTATTGCATATTACCAATTCATTACAATACATGTCCTGATTGTGTTTTATAAATAAGTGAGCCGAGTTATTATATAAATAAAACAGATAGTATATCCCAATAGAGCAATAGAAAAAACATTAATTAGAAAGATGCACATGTGTATTTCTTTAGAATTATGATTTTTGGCAGAAGTATTGCTGAAACTAGGATTTACCTGCTTAATACAGTCAGCTCCGAGTGTCTCAAATATTGGGCAGAATTGAAGAAATTTCAAAACATCTGCAATGTTTTGAATATTGCATTCCTGTGCGCATAATGAGCCATGCCTTAAATCTGTAGTTGCTGTCACAGATATTACAATTAGTTATATACATGCCCCATGACTCGATATGGTACTTATTTGCGAGTATTATTTTATTCAATATAGGTATCAGTGAAATCCCTCTACTGAGAAAATAATGATAGCACTGAGCTCTGTCGAAATGACTAGACAAAAAGATGATGCACAAGAAATGTGGAATGATACTAGAGCTTGGATAAATGACATAGTCAAAAAAGCTGTACACCTGGAAAGACAGACATAAAATCCAAACCTGGGTTATCTGATAACACTGTCAGTTTGCTGGAATCACGAAAACACCTAAAAGCCTTGCCGGCAACAATATCTGATAAAGAGTTAAAATTGAAAAACACCAATAAAGAAATAAAAATCAGCTGTAGACAGGATAAAAACGCTCACATTCACAAAATCTGCATGGAAATAGAAAGGCACTCCGCAACTAACGAATCTAGGGAACTGTTCAATAAAGTAAAATATCTCTCTCGTGAGTTTAAACTTCGCACACAAATTTTACAGGACGAAAATGGTAGAACGATTACCGATCCGGATGGCATTGCGGAGGTCTGGCGGGAATACTGCAATAAACTTTACAACGATGATGCACCCTTCAACACCGTAAACTTAAATCGGAGGTTGAACGCGCCTTAAAGAGCCTCAAAAACAAAAAAGGTCCAGGCGTAGATGGCATAGCTGCAGAGATATTAAAGTCAATAGGACAGCCAGTAGTTGATGTTTTACATTTTATATGTAATCGAGTGTGGAAGACAGGAGTCTGGCCAGGCGAATGGTGCGGCTCACTTTATATGTCACTACATAAAAAGGGTAATGATTGCATTAATACCCCATGCATGCAAATCACAGATCATTAATAACAGACTTAGACTATATCTACTACCCCAGATTGCAGAAGAACAAACCGGCTTTATGCCGGGCAAGGGTACGAGATAACAAATAGGAAACGTACGACAACTAATTGAGAAAGCTAGAGAATTTGACATAACAATGTACCTCTCGACTACACCAAGGCCTTCGACTTGGTAAAATGGCCAAAACTGTGGCAAATAGACAGCTTTATGAACATAATTACGGTCTGATAAGAATCAACGGTGTCACATCAAACAGGTTTCAAGCGATGAAGGGTGTCAGACAGGGATGTGTTCTCTCGCCCTTACTGTTCAACACATACACCGAATACATAATGCGGGACATTCTGGATAACTCGTAGGGTGGCATATCTATAGGGGGAAGAAAAGTCAACAATCTGAGATATGCCGACGACACACTAATTATAACCTCCAGTGTAGAAGAAATCATGAAGTCATGATTGTAGACCGGCAAAACCAGAACCAACCCCCTTAAAAAACATAGCTAAGTTCAATGTAGTAAATAAGTACCTACATTTGGGATCCTTAATTGACAATAGCGGTGCATGTGAAGGTGAAATAAAGCGAAGAATTGCACTAGTTCGAACAGCCGTAACTAAGTTAAGTAAGATCTGGAGAGATACAGCCATCACTAAAAACACCAAACTAAGATTGTTGAGTTCACTTGTGCTCCCGATTGCCACTTATGAAGCTGAAACGTGGACGATCAAGAAGAGCGCTGCAAGGCGGATAGATGCCCTTGAAATATGGGCATACAGACGGCTGTTACGGATACCCTGGACGGCCCACCGTACAAATGAGCCCGTTCTTCAAGAACTAAACACTGAACTAAATCTGTCAAAAACGATAAATCGAAGCTTTCTAACATTCATTGGCCATATTGCAAGAAGAACGGACTCGCTGCAACTACTAATAGTCGAAGGAAAGGTAGAAGGAAGACGGCCGCGGGGAAGGTCACCCAAAAGATGGATAGATCAAACCAAGGATCTTATCGGCCATGGCCTTCATGAAACCCTAATCATGGCTCGGAATAGGACGGAATGGCGCAATACCATAAGCACTGCTTCAAGAGCATCATAGTCACTAATCACTTCTTAGGGAAATGGACTAAAGAGAGAGATCAGTGAAATCAGCAGTGCTTCAGTTTATTTGATTCCACATTTTTAATCACTATCACGCACTTGTCGTTGCAATTTAGATCGAGTTCACTGTTTAGATCTGGACAGAGAAAGATGGAGTTAGCAACAATTTTTCAGATTTACGAAATAGACAAGTTGCATAGCCCGCTGTGATTTCTTGGTCGTTGGACCTATCGCCAAGTCCGATCTTAATATAATGCGATCAAATTTCGCGCCTGCGCAGGTTAATTTAGTTAGTTCGCGATACTTAACCGTGGTCCCTCCAGGCAGCCGAAGGCTACGACCAATTTATAAATGCAGCGCGAAATCGGATCAGGGTGCATGCACCGTGCCAGGCGAAAGGTTTGTCCCTCCAGGGGCACGCGGATGGCATAATTCCATTTAGCTAATGAAGCCGAGACGGTAAATACATTATTATATGCAAATGGGGCTTATCGTGTTAAATAATTCCGAGTGCACCTAGCGAGGTTATAAACAAGAATTTTGCAAGGTCCCCGAGGCAGTTTACGTCGTAATTTATATAAACAAAACGTGCGGGGTTGGCCAAAACCTGCGCGGGAAAGAACCGTATATTCGGTTCGTTTTGTGGGGGTTTTGCGGAGCTATTTCGTACTGATATAGTTTGGTTCAAATTATAACTGCGTCATTTCGGTGGTCGTTAAGTTTTGAATTACCTTTTTTTCGGTCAGAATCGGTGTGCACTGAATGGACCAAGTTATTCGTGAGAGACAGTTGTTCGAAAGTCATTCCTTTATGAAATAAAAAGTGTGCATCAACATATGTGTGTCGTTTCCGTTTACTTTTTAAATTTGGTTAGTTTCGAATAGCTCAACCAAGCTATAGTTTTAAAATGATACTTTGTCCACCCTTAATTAGGGAATAATTGACTGGACTCGGAGCGGGAGAGGTATCGTTTTGCGTCCAGGTGTTGATTCAAAGATACCGGAATATCAACCGTTACTTTGAGAAGGCTTTTGACAAAGAGAAATATAAAAAGATGATAGGAAAACTATAAAAATCATGTATAGATGACAAGGATGTGCTAATTTGTACCGGCCAAAGTTTCGGTAATTTTTAATCTACGTTCGAAATTCCTGCTGAAGCTACATTAGGAATTAATAACAGTTAACGATCTTGAATAAGTTGATGATACTTTGATACTGACAAACTGTAGTGAGAACTTCCAGGCTTTAATGAAAAAGAAAAACAGAGAAAAGCGAACAATTTGAACTAAAACTGAGCATTAATAAAACAAAATTATATGATCAACAGCAAAGGCACGGACCTAGAAGACCAAAGTGTAGAGATTAATAGTAGAGCTATGGAGAACGTTAATGAACTGGGACCCGTCCTTTGATATCAGAATACCGAGAGCAAGCATTCATCGAGATATAAAAAAACCATGCAGTTACGATCTGAGATTATTAGATTACGAAGATTGTGAGATCCTAGTACAGCTGGATGGAAAAGGTAAGAAACACTGACCTACTTCTTGGATTGAATAAGAAACTGGAAATAGTCATTCATAATGAGACCCAGAAAAAAACGAACTCCTTCATTTAATCATACAGGGAAAAGTTGCCAGTAAACGTGGTCAATTATTCTGTTCAGCAATCAATAAGCCAATGTTAGTAAATATCGATAACGGTAATGGCACTTTAAGAAGAATTAGTAACAAAATAAATATATTAGTAAGCATAACTAATTTCCGAAACTGTTTGTCCAAATTTCCTTTCAATTTTAAACACCCTCCATTTGGATTGGAAGTTTATATTCACTTTTCTTTTAATAGTTACCTTTCAATTGTTTGTCACGTGATATTTAAGTTTTGGTTTGATATATTTATGTTTGCAATAAAAATTTCTCTTCGTTCTGAAGCGAATAATTTTTGCAATATAATAAGTAAAATTATAAAACATAAACTCCTTCGTCGTGAAAAAAAATGTATAATATCTAAAACTGTTACATTTCTGATATTTTCGAACATGATGCTTAAATTGTCAACATATTTTTGCCTTTGTCTTTCAGCAAAGAAAGTAACTTCCTTTAATAATAATAATTTTTGTATTTATTAATCAATTTTTGTGACTTTGCAATCTCTTAACAAATTTTGAAACTAGCTAGAATTTGTTTAAGTCAAAGTGTATACGTTTTGCAAGCTATTTCACTATAGCTTGAACATTTGTGAACGGAACAAAAATTCGAACAAAGCAATCTTTCGAAAATTGTTTGACGTATGACCCGATAAACACAATTAGACACACAGATATATTGACCCGTTTTTTTCTGATATTTTCAAAAATGAAGTAAACGAATGTCGCGGCCAGCATTTTTAACACAAGTCAAATTAAATTTTGCAATCAACTGCATTAATAAATGAAAAAATATCGATTAAAATTCAGAAAAATTTAATAGATGTAGTGAGTGAATTATACTCTGGTTGGTTGCGCGCCAAACTTCACGATACCGATCCAGATAATAAGCAGCACAGAAATCAATTTAGTTATCGAGGGAAATAGTATGGCAGGTTTAGCCAATTATAAATTACTGGAATCTATCTCCAAACTTCCATGCTTCCACATACATACATATAATGCTATTATTTCCTAATATAGGGGACAACCTAACTTTCTCGCGTTTCTATAGAATAATCTGAGCAACTTTTGCTTGCAATGCTCATTGTTTTACCGTATATTCCACGGCCCTAAATATGCCACGCTTAATTAAATAATTACATTATCCTGTTTGAGTAATTGTTAATTAAGTACCCGCAAACCAAAAGCCACCGTCTGGTAGGTTTATGTCGTGCTCATTAT
Organism: Cylas formicarius; assembly: GCF_029955315.1. Taxonomy (NCBI): domain Eukaryota; kingdom Metazoa; phylum Arthropoda; class Insecta; order Coleoptera; family Brentidae; genus Cylas; species Cylas formicarius. The sequence goes on from NW_026844319.1 coordinate 19,585,827, forward strand.
CGTGAAAGTTGTTAAGCCAAACAAGTAAGAACACGTTTGATCACCATGGTTGTATAATGAAGTCCACAATTACCTCAATCTTCCACCATTAAATTTCCAGTTTAGAACGGCCGTTGACAATGTCAACCACATCACGGTTATAATTATCCATAAGCTGGAAAAGACAGAACCATAAAAAAGATAGTTTTAATCACAGAATGGCAGCAAAACACAAAATAATGTTTTTATATATCATTATAAATCAAATACGTTTTCAAAGGTGAATTTACATAAATTTCCAATTCAGGCCAAAAAAATATTTTCAAAAGCATATGAGTGTCTCTTGAAAACGAGATGTAGAAAATTGCTGAAAGTTTTTGACTCTAGTACATCGATTTCAAAAAATTTCACTATCGTTTTTATCGAAAAGTAGCGACCACTATGATTGTTTAAATAAGACACCCTGTATATTGTATCAGATTATTTTCTTTGGGGCTACCTAAAAAACGTTATCTATGAAGAACCTATCGAAGATATGGCTGATCTCATTAACAAAATTAGTGCAGCGTGTGCCGCTATCACAAGAAGGACTCTCCTACAAGTGACCCAAGCTCATCTGTTAAAAGTTTTTAATAGTTGTGTTCGAGCAGATTGACATAATTTTGAACAAAATTTTTGAAATGTCTTATTATGTAGTTAATTGCAATAATAATTTTGGTTATTAACTTGTAGGTATTTTACTGTTTTTTCATTCATTTTTTCATACTAAAATAGTTGAAATCTATTGTTTGTAATTGCACTTAAAACAACTGCGATAACAATGGTTGCCATAGTAACTAACATTCATGGCATACTTGTAAAAATAAGCGTTAATCACATTTTTTATTAATCAAGAAATGTTTACTTTAAATCGGTATAACTTAGAAATGGGTAAAGTAAATAAGTTTGAGTAAATAACAAAAAAGTTTTTAAATAATATGTACTTTTGTATGCGCGTATTTCCAAAGTCTCTGCAATCGAATAATTTTTCAACGCATCGCGACGCCCAGCTCTTTGCAGGCGTCGAATTTTTTAAACTTTAGGAAATATCTACTTGACCCCACACTTTGACTACTTTTTACATAAATTAAATATTTCTTTTCGTTTTGGACTTATTGGCGTGCGGAGTTTTAAGTGAAAAACCCTGTATATATATATATATATATATATATATATATATATATATATATATATATATATATATATATATATATATATATATATATATATATATATATATGCTAGGTAACACAGAAAATATCGTACACACGTCTTTATAAAGATTTTCCAATAATCATTCTATTGACAAATATAAAAATTAAATTATCACAGGCGGAATGAATTTAGAAAAGGATAAATTTTTTCATTTTAATATTTCCATAGCACAATTATTTCCAAAAAAAATTATACAAAACCATTGATAATGTAATGCTTTTGATTCAACTATGTTCAATTTACTAAAATTAATTTTTAGTATCCAAATAAATTTTTCAAAGCAAAATAATGCCACTATCAGGTCTAGTCTTAATTCGACTTATGCTTCGTACCGACAATATACAGGGTGTCGTTAGAAGAATGGACGTTTTATGAACACGGGAGACAGAAAAATCACCCTGAGTCACCGTTACCGAATAGTACCGATAACTTTATTTTTGAAATAGGATACGGTGTTAATTCTTCCATTTTTAATTTTTATTTTGATTTGTAATTGACTTTCGGCCTTGAGCTTTGAACCGTAAATAAATTATTTTCTATTCATCTCGTTGAACCTTCGGCATGCTCATTTAAATAATCTGCTCCAGTTTTAATTATTTTTAACCATTTTTTGAATAATGATTAATGAAAAAAATATTTGTCAATAGAATGATTATTGGAAAATCTTTATAAAGACGTGTGTACGATATTTTCTGTGTTACCTAGCATATATATATATATATATATATATATATATATATATATATATATATATATATATATATATATATATATATATATATATATATATATATATATATATATATATATATATATATATATATATATATATATATATATATATATATATATATATATATATATATATATATATATATATATATATATATATATATATATATATATATATATATATATATATATATATATATATATATATATATATATATATATATATATATATATATATATATATATATATATATATATATATATATATATATATATATATATATATATATATATATATATATATATATATATATATATATATATATATATATATATATATATATATATATATGCTAGGTAACACAGAAAATATCGTACACACGTCTTTATAAAGATTTTCCAATAATCATTCTATTGACAAATATTTTTTTCATTAATCATTATTCAAAAAATGGTTAAAAATAATTAAAACTGGAGCAGATTATTTAAATGAGCATGCCGAAGGTTCAACGAGATGAATAGAAAATAATTTATTTACGGTTCAAAGCTCAAGGCCGAAAGTCAATTACAAATCAAAATAAAAATTAAAAATGGAAGAATTAACACCGTATCCTATTTCAAAAATAAAGTTATCGGTACTATTCGGTAACGGTGACTCAGGGTGATTTTTCTGTCTCCCGTGTTCATAAAACGTCCATTCTTCTAACGACACCCTGTATATTGTCGGTACGAAGCATAAGTCGAATTAAGACTAGACCTGATAGTGGCATTATTTTGCTTTGAAAAATTTATTTGGATACTAAAAATTAATTTTAGTAAATTGAACATAGTTGAATCAAAAGCATTACATTATCAATGGTTTTGTATAATTTTTTTTGGAAATAATTGTGCTATGGAAATATTAAAATGAAAAAATTTATCCTTTTCTAAATTCATTCCGCCTGTGATAATTTAATTTTAGTAACTTCAGATTCTAGTGAATCTAAATACATAACTTTTATCCCATTTAACTGACCCTGTACCTTTAATCTTTATTTTAATATTTACTGGCACAATTACATCGAAAATGTGGCAACTATGTATTAGAATTAGCGTAAGTATGGAGTAATCCATCTAGTATATGTAAAACTATGTACGTAAACGACTCTGAAAAATTTCAACATTGAATTAATACCGAATTTATCCGAAATATTGGAATTTCTTTTTTTCGCATTCGCTCTCGCGGGCATATGCAAAAAATAGCCGAAAATAAAAACACTCCGTGGATCAAAGGGTTGAGCTCGCTACGGAACGCTGCAAAGAGACCCCAGGGGTTGCTTTAAGCTAAATACATTTAGATTATTTCAGCTCTTTCGGTGAAAAAAAAAAACGCGTACTCTGATTTATTAAAAATTCGCGAAAGAGTCGAGATAAGTGATGTGGCTTTCCGAAACTTTTTTGTTATTTTATCAACACAGAATGTTTTTATTTAACGTCCTTCCTATCGCACTACATATCTACTTGGTGTGTTCCAACAGTAGTCAGAATTTCACAATTGAATGATTTTTTTTATAATACCTTTTAAACAATTCCAGATATCTTTGTGAAATTTGGTGAGGCAAGAGGCATTTTCAGGTGCACAATACTTTCATTATTTCCACAAATCGCCCTCGTGCTCGACTTGTATACCATAATAATGAAGAAAAAAAATGTACGCTACTGAAATTTTTTCATGTTAATATTTTCGTTAGATAGTATAGTCATTTTTACTGTAAAAGGTAACTCTAGTGTTTTACTTGCGAGTAGCACCGTTCTTATTTACATTGACAAAATTGAAAGTGCTGTTGGTGTTTCATTTAATTATTCTTATTCAGAACGGCGTATTTGACAAGAGAAATACAGGAAATATTCTCCTGACAAAATGTTAGTAGCGTATCCTTTTTCTCTTCATAAATATGCTATACAAATCGCGCGGGATTGTTTATTGTCTTGATTAAAAAAGTACAGAAATGTAGTGTTGTAAGCTACCCAATCTGTTTAAAAAATTAGAAACATAATAATATTTTCTAAAACCATACACAAAGTGCACACATTGGTTCTGAATTTTTTGAATTCCACTCTCACTTTCATTATCTAAAAAAAAAACATATACAAAATTACAATAACTACAATTTGACAAGACAAGGGAGTCGCACAACTTTTTCCTTAACTTTTGACATAAAATTTTTCTATTACTGTATAATATTTTTGATGTCGTATATGCTTTTTAAATGTTCTTTAGATCTTAGCTCACTATCTAAAGAAATTCCCAAGTTCTTAGCAATATTAACGAAGCACCGTGCCATTAATTAAAATATTTAAAGAATTTATGATCCTCTTCATCTAATATTAATTACCAAACAGTAATAATGAAGATTTTGTACGGTTTAACTTACGATTATGGCTTTTGGACAGTTCACTTCAAACCCGTATATCGTGATTTATGTTTTGTTCTACCCCCAAAAGATCATCATCATCAAAACAATAATAAATTGTGTGTATCGTCGGCAAACGCTTGAATTTTACAGAAAGTTAATGAACTTAGAATGTCCGAAATATTCACAACAAAACACAGAGGACCGAATATTTGTCACTAGAGAATATTATTTGCTTTTTCTTATTCAGATACGATCACGTTAGAGAACAATATTTATTAGAATATCCGTAATATTTTAACTTTGATATTAGAAGTTCATGATTGATTGTATCGAAATCCGTCGAGAAATCTAACAGCACAAGAACGGTACTCATACGCTCGGAAAATATCATCCAATACATTAAACAGCGCCACTTGTGTCCCAGACTTCTTTTTAAGACCACATTTCGTAAATAGAACAATATTTTTAGCAATAAAATTCGTACATTTGATTACATAATAAGTACAATTAATTTTTGAAATTGAGTTTGAAAAATTATACTTCATTGGATTAGAAACTATAATGGGGTAAAAGATCGCACCTAAATATTCTTAATAATTTTATTTCTTTTTATTAGCAAAACCAGTAAAAGCAATTAAGTATGATTTGAAAAAATCTGTTTTTTTTCAAGATTTAAAAATTCGGTTTTATTTGTTTTTCAATGTGTGAATCTTTCACTAAACTTTAATTCCAATGAAAGCATTTTATAAGATATTTATTATAAAACGAATGGATAGTAATGCGTTGTAAATAAGAAAACATGTTACATCAATATTGTATGTGCCTGAAACTAAAAAATAGGAGTTTCTAAATGGTTTTCTTTTAAATTCAAATTTAGACAATACTTTTGCTTTAGTAAGAATAAGTATGTTAATTTTAAAAATATATTATAGAATAATATAGCGTCTTATTTATTTATTAAAAAGCAACAATGAAGCAAAATCATATTGAATTTTGATCAAACCGTTTGCGCTTTTTTTATTTCATATTTTTTCTCTCTCTCCAATAAAAATTTAAAAAATGCACAGAATCGTGTCACCAAATTTCACAAAGTGATCTTGAATAGATTTTTAGACAACATTTCTGTAGATAAGATTTTTTTCTAAAAATATTTGACATTTCATTAAGGATCATTTGATGCAAACTGCTAATGTTAATTAAAGTCTAAAATTAACATTTTTGATTTGTGAAAACACGACGTTCAAAGCAACGCAAAAGAATGAAAAGAAACGTAGATTTACATCTTAAATTATCCGAATATAATTGTCTAAGGCAATTGTAATTAACGCGGGATGAAGCAGACGAGGAATATCTTATCAAAAGTCCTAAGCCGATCCCCCTCAAGTTTCTCCAGTGCCCTTGACACGGAACTCGCATTGTGAGTCGTCCCCAGAGGCTTTTAGGGCGACGCGTTGAAACCGAAAACCCAAGAGTTGTTATTTTTCTGTATATTTTGTTAAAATTCTGCTGCCAGAACGGTTATGTTGTATCGCGCCATGTTGACCGCATTGTCAATGACCGAAAATGTTAATTAATTATTAATTTATTAACTTATTATTTCAATGAGGAACTTGCACATTTTTTTAATTTCTTTAATATATTTGTTTATGTATAGAAATAATGCATATCAAATATCAAAACTCAAAAAACCTGTATATAAATAATTCAAGTTATGACACGCGGCTATTCCTTTTAAATGACAATAAAGGAGCGGGAATGATCGAGACGTCATCGCTGCTTTTCTACGTGTTATTATGTTATTCTCAGATTATACGCCGAAAATTATTTTATTTACATTTATGTTTGTATTTAATCTACGCCGGTTTGTATTTGTGTTTAGTGTGCTTTACATGCTAATAATAGAAGCAATAGAAAAACAATATTACAAATGGTGCCATCGTGTTTGAGTAAAACCCGTAAAACCCTAGATATACTTTTTGTTCGTCTACCGCTTTGTTAACATTATGTTCAGGTGTCACTTTAGCCTTAACCGTGCAAACATTTTTAACTCTTCGCACTTGCAGCCATCCTTTTGCAGTCTCCGCAGGAAAGGATTCCTGATCTATATAAAATAAAGATCACTTCAAGTTATCAATGCCAAGCTTAAAATCTACAACAGAAGCTATGCTTTTTGTGGTTCTTATAGGCCACCAAGACTAAATTTTAATACTGTGGCCTCTGATTTTGATAATATTTTTTCCTACCTTTACCCCACTGTCGATGACGTATTTTGGCTACGAGTTTTAATATTAATTTAATGAATGTCCAGAACCCTTTAGTGCTCTTATTTGAAAATTATAACTTTGTGCAGATTATTGACGAGCCTATATGCATTTCTGCCGCTTTAAGTACTTTAATTGATGCTATTTTTGTTACTAACACATCTTTAGTATTGAGGTCAGGGGTCGGATCAGCAGGAACTATTTCTGATCACAGTTTTATTTATTGCGACATCAATCTAACAAGGGTAGCAAAGTCGTCAAAAAAATCAAGCATCGATCATTTAAACACTTCAATCAATTAAAGAATTCTAAATAACTAAGCCAAAAGCTCCTTGGCTGGCAGAAAACATTAAATTATTTATGAAACAAAGAGATATGACCTTGCAGAAATTAAAAAAATCTAAACTAGAGTCCGACTGGCTAAGCAATAAACATCTAAGAAATATTACAATAGGAATACAATACAATACAATGAGGAAAGAAAAAAAGCAATATTTTGACTGATTTAAAAACAATTCCAAAAAAAACTTTGCCAACTCTAAAAAGTTTCAATATATGCTGCACAGAAACTCGGCAACATTTATCAGAACCTAATGAAATTAGTAACTTTTTTTTACATACCTACAACAGCAAACTTAGATTCAAAAAATATTTCAAAAATCCTTTGCCTCCATAAAAGTTTTATACAATAACAGACATATTTTAAGTAGACAACTGAAACGAAGTCTGTGCGAATCCCTGGCCCTCTTTAACGTCAATTATTGTGACTTTGTCTATGGTTTTTGTTTGCATCAGGAAAGTAAAAAGCGTGTTCAGATAGTACAGAATGCTTGTATTAGGTTTGTCTATGGTGTGACGAAATTTGATCATGTATCACACTTATTTACTAATTCTCCAGTTTTCACAAAAAATCGATTAATATTTCATAACACTGTCCACAATATTAAGATTAGAAATAATGCCCAAGTAACGATGCCACATCATAACGCTGCAATCTCTCAGCGATCATTTTCAACTAATTTCAAAACCAGTTCCTTGTTGTGTCATTTTATAATTTCAAAATAAAATATAAAAAAATCTTCCAACTCTCTTAAACTAAAATTAGTACATAGTACATATCACGGAGTTCCAAAATGTTATAAAACCAATTAATGCTCCTCCAATGTTATATTTTAAAAATTAGGTACTTAAATTTATATAATTTGTTTTTTGTGCAACTTATTTCCATAGTTTATAATTACAGCAATTTCTATAGGCAATTTTTTATAGGATTAACACAGTAGAGTAGCCAAAGGCTAGACTTGTTCAAATAAAGTCATTATTATTAATGTTGTTAATATACTTGAAAATCAGTATTTAGGTTTCCACTAGTTTTAAAAAAATCCTTTTTGTTTTTTTTTGTTGAATAATTTACATTTTATTTGATATACCGTTTGAATTTTAAAAACTAGAAAACTTACTGATTACTATATTATATTGGCTTAAAATTAGTTTCTAAATTTTCTATGAACATACCTTTTAGCTTTAACACCGCGAATTTCAGTAAAAGAAAAACCATTAAAATTAACTAGAAAATTATTTTTTTTGTGAACTGTGGTTCTTTTAATAATATGAACCTTTTTTAAAAACAATATTTTTCAAATTGAAATTTTGTAGTCATACTTTTAAATGTATTCGATTGCACTGGACGTGATAATTCTAGTTCTATGTCGAAAAACGTTGCAGAATTATTGCAAGAAAGAAAGGGTGGAGACCAAGTAGAAGGCCGGAGAACATGGATTAATTGGTATATGTAGGACGAAAAGTATTGCGAGATAAAAATATTACTAGTGCTTTTGTTAAGCTATCAAGGCTGGTTGATAGGTATTAAGGTACCATCGCGAAAATTCAGAATACTTATCGGCGTATCGAAGAAACGCCATCTTTGTCTTGAAGAAAACAAGAGAGTATCGCCTGACTTACTAACAACGATGTTAGGTTTGAAGGAAACATAATTCATAATTTTTGTTATCCACAATTATTAGATTTATTGCAATACATTTTACTTATCAAAATCAAATTTCTTTTAATTGGTTTTTGTATCCCACACATTGTGCTCATTTATTTATGGTCATTATTTTTGAACGGGAAACAATGGACAGACTACTTAAGGGACGAATTGCATTGCCAAACTAATTAGCATGAATTATGGTCCCCGATCCTATAAACTTGTGCCAACGGTTGTGGAAAACAGGTTTTATAAACTGCAGTTAATACATTAAACTTTGACTGCTCTTAATTTTAATCGGCTTCAATCAAAAAAATATTGATAATGTTGGGAGATAAATCCTTTACTAAAGTGCGAAAAAGTTCTTAAGCGTAACACATTCGCTCTGCATAAAACGACTTTGCAGCGGGTTGCAATAAAAAGTTAAAATTTGAATACGCAGAGTCGCTTTCCTCTCGCGGCATTTTAAATCCCCTAAAATAGAAATAAATTGTTGATTCACTTCCTTGAAGCGAGACAAATTTCCTTAAGGTCTGAGGAAATTAAAGGAAAATAAACAGAAAAGGCGACGTGACTGCCCATTTACATTTTAATTAGAGATTTTATTGCAATGAATAATAATTAACCACTACTAGAATCTGGGGAAATTTAAAATTTAAAACGGCGAGGCGCTGGTTTTTTGTTATACGATTTGAATATAACGCTAATTTCATTTAACGTTTTTAATTTGGCTAGCAACGTGAGGCTATATATTTTCCCACAGCTATAATTTAAAGTGAGAATTTTACGGCCGCCCAGTTGCTTGAACATTAAGAAATACATTAAGTCAGAAATATCCTAACAACTAAAATAAACTAAAAACTCGTCAGGATCTTAATATTGTGGTTACAGATTCTATTATGTTTAGAGTGACCGTTCTTGTCCTATTGGGTACTCCAAATCAACTGTTGGCATTATAGTCTTCGTATCCAGTTTGACGCACAGCAAGTGTTGTCAAGGGGTTCATTTAGATTTTAAAACAAATCAAAATTACGAGTGTGGTTCCGCACTTTTCTTTTATCGATTTTCTTATCTTATCATCATCATTTATTAAAAACAGCGTAGTGCTGTTTGACATTGGGAGAAAGTCGACTTAAAAATTGTGCTTGATACACACTCTAAAAGCACTGGATTTAAATAACGCTTTTTCTTAGAATACTTTTGCATATATACACTTTGTAACAATAGAGCCCCGCTAGTATAAAAGTGGTGGCTAATCGATAAAGCAAGGAAAAATATTCGGGTATGCAAGTCTCTAGGTAGACTGACCATTAAATATATATTAAAAAATGTTGATAGGTGTCATGACAACCTAACCAATTTTTAAAATTTGATGGTATCTGTTTATTGTTTTTGTTAATAAATTATCTTTTTTTTCTCTTGATTTCTTTTGAATACAATGCAATATTTACACAGAAACTACAAGTGCGTGAAAACAGTAGATAAAACTGAACAATACACTTCACAGTTCAATGAGTAATTGGGTACTTTAGAATAGGGAGAAGAAGATAGTATATTATGCAATAAGTGTGTTAAACGGCATTTGAGTCACGAGTTTATTTGGTGTGTGCCAAACGAATTGCATACTATACTTTTTCTACGACCGTTGGACTTTGGGTACATTTTTGCAAATTAACATGAATACATTCGCTGAGGAGCAGTTGGAATTATCTTCGAAAACATTCTAAACCCGTCCGAAGTGGCTCGGATCCGAAACTGACGTGGCTTAAAACTACAATTTTTCAAAGAAACTTCGACAGGCTACTGTAATAATATTTACAAATCTTCTAAATTCCCCCTGCGTTGGTGGTTTATTAATCAAATTTTCTGACGTTACGTTAATCATCGTGGGCTTTTTCAGAGCTTTGTACCTGCTTATATATTATTTGATGGCGACGGAGCTAAAGAATTTAGATTAAGACAATGATTGTATTCGGCAACTGATGATGAATTTGTTTGTCGTAGTCTTAATGCTCTTTCGTGTTCTTTGAGTCTGCCTCTCTCATGCAGTCTTTGTCGCATATACATGGAATGCTGTAAACTCCTACTATTTCTACCGGAATATTGTCTTTGACGAAGCGAAGATGTTGATAGATTTTTTACAAATCTGATTTCAACGTTATATTTTTTAAGAACTGTTGATATGTCGTCAGTAATGTTTTGAATGTAAGGAAAGACAACAGTTGCAAGTGTAGAGTTGCTTTCAGACTCATTGTCTTTGGAAGGTTGAGGTAAAGTGTATTTTCTTAAGGAATGTCTAATGTGGAAATCACAGGGTGCGGCAAAAAGGTAGGCAGGATTTCAAATAGTGGTTGTTCGGTTTTTAAAACCGGCAACACTGTGTGCGCACTCGCGTTAGGCAGACAAAAGTATGCAATTTTCCGTTATCGACATGGCTTGGAGCGGAGTGCATCGTGCTTTCGTTGTCGAGGAGTTTATTAGAAATGGGGAATCTGCAATAGCGACGCGGCGCGCCTTTCGTAATCAGTTTGATATTGGTCGGCATGGCGCGGTTCCGGATGGAAGAACAACTCGTCGGTGGGTTTTACACTTCAGGGAAACAGGTTCTGAGCTTAACCGAAAATCTACTGGCCTACCAACGACAGTAAGAACACCGGAAAATGTGAATGCAGTAAGAGTTTCCGTACAACAGTCTCCAAGGCGTTCAGCTCGTAAGCATGCAGCTCATTTGGGAAGTCCCGATAGAAGTGTTCGAATAATTTTACACAACTTACTCCAAATGCATCCGTACAAAATGATCGTAGTGCAGGAATTAGGCGCAAGAGATTTTGAAACCCGTACAAATTTATGCCGGGATATTCTTCAAAACATTCCCAGAGGCGCCGTATTCATGTCTAGCGATGAAGCTCACTTTCACCTCTCGGGTACCGCAAAATAAGCAAAATTTCCGTTATTTGTCAGCAAACAGTCCACAGGAACTTCATGAGCGACCTCTTCACAGTCCAAAAGTCACCGTCTGGTGTGCGATCTCGAGGTTCGGCGTGTGGGGTCCTTACTTTTTCGAAGAAGATGAAATAACGGTAACAGGCAACGGAGATCGATATTTTGATATGCTTAACAATTTCGTCCGTCCAAAAGTGAACGAGTTGAACAACGATCAAAGAGAACATCTTTGGTTCCAGCAGGATGGTGATACATCGCACACAACGCGTCGTTCACTAAATCTTCTTCAAGAAATGTTCCTAAACAAAGTGGTGTCTTTACGGGGTGATCTTGGCTGGTCGCCACGTTCGCCTGATTTGTGCGACTTTTTTCTTTGTCGTTACCTGAAAGCGAGAGTTTTCACGGACTTTGGAAGAATTAAAGGCAGCCATAAGACAAGAAATTGCCTCAATTCCCCAAGAAATGATCCATCGGGTAATGATGCGCTTCCGCGAGAATCTATAAGAGTGCGTCGACAATAATGGCCGTCATTTAACAGACATCATTTTTAAACAATAACGTTCCTAAATGGCATAAAATATACATTTCAAAAATAATTTAAATAAAATGTTTGCTTTATGTAGTTTTTTTTGGTAGTGTTTCAATTCAAGGTTCAGTGACTCGGCTTGAGATAGTGTTACGGCTCTGGAAACAAGAAAGTGCATAACCGATGATTTTTGGGCCAGATGGTGATGTGACAATGCATACATGTGTAGGTTTCCTGTATAAAAGATCCAATATTAGGTCTGATTTTTTATTTGATAAGAATATCTAAGAATTATACAATTAGCTTTTAATTCAGTGGTAAAACGAATGTTAGGATGTATAGAGCTTTGATGGCTAAGAAAGGACTATGAGGCCGAATAACAACAGCATCATCAACGTAACGTTTCGACATTTTTGGTTTTAGATGGCAGGTGTCGAGGGCTTTCGTTTCGAAGGCTTCCATAAATATATTCGTCGTGAGTGGTGATAATGGAGAACCCATAGCTGGTCCCGACGTTTATTAATAAATGTTACAAGGAAAATGCGTTCCAGGCAAGCACAGGGATTCCACGTCGGAACTAACCAGAATATCGTTTGGATCTAATGTAATGGTTTTTAATTGTTCAATGATATGAAAGTAATTAAGTGCGAATCTAAATAGTTTTCCCTGTAAAGGGTTTTAATATAGAAACTAAATATTTTGCTAGAGAATATTTTGGAGCACCAATGGAACTGTCAATAGGTCGAAGGGGTATTTCTGATTTGTGAATTTTATGGAGTCCGTAGAGACGAGGAATTTGTAACGGATTCTGATAGAGAAGAAGCCTTAATAAGAGATTTGAGGTTGCGTTCCATAGATGACGTTGGATCTGTAAAAAGCTTTTAATGTTTTCCTGATAGTCAGTCAGTGTTTTCAGTTATGCTCTGAATCCAAAAGATTTGTAAATATTATAGGAAATATAATATAATTGATGGGAAAATACCAAATTTTATGCAATTGTTTATAAATATTTAATGTGGTACCTAAAATGGAGTATTCCGATCCTGACAATGGTGTCAGAGTGCATGGAAAAACGTATCTGCACGACAGTACCGAAATAGACATCCCTAAAAAGCGAAGCTTTCTTTTTTGAGTGAGCATTTCTTTAAAGTAAGTAAATTTACAATTCGTCCATAATGCTTTTGGTAAAACATATAGAAGATGTTAATATCAAAGCGGGGTATAATGAAAAAGAAACACACGCATCCTAAAAAATGAAAAAAACAACATTATACAAAGCGGAATAAAAATTAAATGGAGATCTCCTAATTCGAAGAAGTCATTTTGAATAATTCCGATGGGGTCAGTTAAGCAAAAGGGGTTCGTGAAAATGCGATTCGACTGTCCTCCATTCTTTAGTGATTTATTTGTAAATTGCTTTGAAAAAATTTGAAGCACAATTTTAGGTGCCAATCTAAAAACTAGCGGTAATAACGAGCCAGTATTTGGTTTAAAAATATGTTGGCAGGCAGGCGAGGGTTCATCTGTCGACTTTCATTTTTAAACCCGGACATAATGTGTTTAAATATCATTTCGTATATTTCGCGTTTTTGAGTTTCGAATACACTCGAACTTCAATGGGCCGCGGCCGATGTTTTATCGAGAGCTTTCCAATTTGTGCCGGAAAAATTTCCGTATTTGCCAAACGTTTCGCCACGAGAATTATGAGCACTACGGTTTGCTATACAATTCAAACCGCTGAAATAGGATTAACGCAGGGGAAAAAATTAGTACAATGGCGTTGCTCAGATCGTCTTGAAAAACAGATGAGCTGGAAAATTTCACCCGTTCATGCGGCGAGTAATAAAAACCGCAGCCAGGAAAAATCACAATAGAAATTTGACGTGAAGCGGAAATGAAAAATGTTTCAAGTTTCCTATTTCAACTATATTTGTGGGTTTTACACCACAAGTATTCAGAAAATCCCAAAACCAAGTAAATCTTTTCAGACCTGACTCGTCCATTATAGTATTTTTCACGATGAAAGTGACCCGGTTACTGTTATTATGTAATAATAATAATAATGGTAACAATAGCTTTTTATTTCTAGGCGGCCGTCAAGTCAATCATCTTAAATAAGCAAATCAAATATAAATATAAATATATATATATATATATATATATATATATATATATATATATATATATATATATATATATATATATATATATATATATATATATATATATATATATATATATATATATATAAAATGCTTCAAATACAAAAAGAAGTATAGAGGAGAAAACTTTAGACGAATATTAACACAACTAACACAAAAGGGACGAATCAGACAGATTGCGCAACTTTTTTAACAAAGATTGGGAACGACTACAAAAAATATGTCGGAAAGATCGAGATACGATTACACATAGATAAAATTGTGTGGATGGGAAAAATATAGGATTTGGAAGGAGTTAATTTCTAGCGCCTGTCGGTGAACCTGAAACGATAGTTTTTACAGGAGAAATGGACGGTCAATCTTAGGGTTGACGCGTTTTTGGAGAAAAGATAGTTACTCTTCGAACCTGGTGAGTGACTCAACAGATTGAATATGGCAGTTATAAAAAAGAGGATCATAGGAGTAATACAGTAGTTTAAAGCTTTACAGTTTTATGAAACAAAACATAAACATGAACATTTCATCACACAATGTGTGGCCATTTATAGAGTAGTTAAAATGAATTGAATTTTTGATCTACAGTAAGAGACCGTATTACATTTCGCAATGTTCAGTCTGGTGTAGTTCAGCATCTGATGTAGTTTAGTTGAGTTTAAATTTGACCTGAACCTCTCAAAGAGGGATTTTCGTCGTAAAACAAGAATTCAAATTGGTCCCGAGTCTTTTGGAGTAATATATGATGCTCAACTTAGTCAAAAGCCATGCTAAAGTAGCTGCAAATTACATCGACTTTGCTCTTCACATTGACATGACACATTAGCATAGCGTAGCATACCACTCCACCAACCTCCATATTAAAAGGTTAATGAATTCTATAATTCGTTAACACATACCAAGAATCCTCATGTCCAAATTTAGCGACACAAACAGAAATAAATGTGCTATTGGGTTCAAATTTGATAAACGTGTTCTCATTGGTCATGATATCAGTGCACGTATCGAGACTTGGCCATCAACTTAAACAATTTAAAGCATTAAAATATCAGATTAAGTTCATTTTTAGCAGCAATTTTTATCTTCCGAATTTTTTAAATAATTATCAAGTCTTCTTACTACTCGGTAAAGTATTACTCTTTTTCCCCGTACAATTTACTAGCTTTAAGAGGTAAAATAAAAAACGCAAGTTATAACTACTAGCGAAACAGTGACCATGTGATGTTTTGGCATGACACTAGAGCGACATAATAATAATAATAATAATAATAATAATAACAATAATGAAACAAAAAATAATCCAAAAACTTTCGTGGAGAGTAAGACTGGAAAAGAACATAAAAAGCGTTAGAAGGAAAGCTGACCTCATCGATAAATATTTGAAAGAAACCCCATCAAGAAAAGTTGAACGAAAAGTTACTGAAATCTGTATTAAAGCCCGAATTAATATTAAATCAAATGAAAGCTCTCAAAAGCTGTTCGAACTTAAAGATATTTTGAAACAGAAGGCCAAAGTGAAAGGTTCCAGGCTAAGAAGATCCAACATCCAACTAATCAAAAGACAAGAACAAAACTGGGAATTCCATGTTAATTAATTAATTAATTAATTTTTCAAAAATTTTCATTCGAGCACCAACGAGAATTGAGAAAAGTTTTAAAAAATACTGGAATTTAACTTCACAATTCAACCTGCACAATACAAGAACTTATAAGTAGCGAAAGCCTTCTCAAAAGCACTACATGAGCCAGGAATTATCCCACAACATTTTATGGAAGGAGACATTTACCTCCTATACAAAAAAGGCGACGCAACACAACCTGAAAATTACAGACCAATCACCTGTCTCTCAGTTATATATAATCTATACACGTCATTATTGAACACCAAAATATATTAACACTGCGATATATATAAGTTGATTTCAGAAGAACCAAAATGATGCATCAGAGGAAATTTGGGCTGTAAACAACAATTAATCATTGATTCTGTCATTACAAAACAAGTAAAAACAAATAAATGTAATCTCTACATGTGTTACATTGACCACATAACTGGGTGATGAGATATTTGGAAATCTATAAATTGATCCTAAAATGATGAAAAACTGGCAAATCGGCAACTATTTGACCAAGAAAGGACGGTTTTACGTCAATATCTGCTGGTTTATTAACGTTTTGGTTTCAATGAAGGTCGAAGATGCCGATTTTGACTAGTATTTGAAATTTATTGACATAAAAAGTAACTGTTTGGAACAAAAAATGTTTTGTTGCGGTTTTAGAAACGAAATTTGTTGGAAGAGCTATCCATGTAGTTCATACTGTCACTTAACCCATTGTTGACCCTTCTGAATAGAGCTCAGATAGGATAGGATAGAACAACCCAACGGCAATTCCAAAATAAGCACCCCATTATTCATGTATTTAAAAATGTATGTAGAAAATCGATCCAAACTGAACAGCCTCATTGCTAACGTGAAAACATTCAGTGACGATATTATGATATCATTTGGATCAGATATGTGCGCAGCAATAGGAATCAAGGAAGGAAAACTTGTACCATCAGGTGAAGAAGAAGAATCTTTCGAATCGCATCGCATCGCAGACCTAAAACACAAATATCTTGGTATACCACAAAACATGAAAGTAGACCATTCCCAACTTAAGCAGGAGTTCAATAAAAAATACAAAGAAAGGTTGACTAAAGTGTTGAACACAAAACTAACCGGCAAAAACTGAAGAAATAGGGAAATTGAGATTGCCATACCGCTGACTCACAATTTGAGATCTACGGAAGCTGAGAAAGTTCGAAAATATGAAGACCTGGCTATCTAGCTAAAACAAATCTGGCGTCTTAACGAACTAACCATATGTCGATTGGTTATGTCAACGGAGGGAATTGTTACAGAAAAATTCGAGAAAAACCTGGAGAAACTTGACATGCAGAATAACAGCTTTGATGCATCACAAAAAGCTATAATACTGCAGACATGTCACATTGTTCGAAATTTTTTGAGCTTAGGTGAAGTAGGATAGGAGGAAGCTCCTCTCTACCAATATAACATAACCGATATCTGCAAAGCAGAGAAATCTGAGACCGATAATAATAATAATAATAATAATAATCCTTCTTTATTTTTAACAGATATAAACCCAATTACAGAGAATACATAAAATAAAACAAAATACTGTATAGCAGCGGACTACCAATTTCGTATACCTGCCCAAAGACAAAAGTTTGTTCTTGGTAATGATAAAAAAAACAGCAAATTGGAGGGTGTCGAGAAGGAAAAATTGGAAGCTGAATTAAATATTGTTTATATTCTCTTTACATTTGGACACAACAGTGTACAGTGAGTAAAAGTCAATGTTTTGGAAGACAACAATTTGATTCAAGTTTCGACATATATATACTGGTGATTCTTGGCTCTACCCCCGAAGATGATCATCAAAAGTTGATCAAATCCTCTTGAAGGATAATATCCATATAACTTAAAGTTGAAATAATTAAAGCACTTACGTTGCACACTTCCTAAACTAGGAGTGTGATTTTCGTGGATAGGTAGATATTACAGAGGAATATATCCTTACATACGTTGTGTAAACTAGTTTGGAAAACGTTGGACAAACTTCGCCGGTTTCAAACACAGTAGCCCAAATTCAACACCCAGATCTCCGAACGTATCACACAAGGGCACATTACATTTAGTTGTTTTTCACTCTACATGGGATAGCTGTGTAAAATTATATGGAAGGCTGCAGTCATTTATTTCGAAAATATCACAAGGAACCATCACAGCGAAAACCAGACGGATTGCATGACGCAAACAATGAACTCATAAATATTATCGGTAACAATCGTATAAATTTAACATAATGCGTGTTAAGTTCGAATTCGACCAACCGTTTTAGATAAATATTATATTTAGGTCAGCCATATTAGTGTAAACATTCGTCGCTGACAAAATGTCACTTTTTTTTTAATTATTCCGTGTCGCATTACGTGACGGAATGGGGCATAGCCCCGTAATTGGTACGTGTGATTTATATCCCCGCAAATTGTTGACACTTGCCTATTGAATTATGTTATAAATATGGAAAAAATGCCGGTGCAGTTAATGTTCGTGTGAATAATACGATCATGCAACCCTTGCGGGGCGCAGGTTAACCTTCCACCCTAGGGAGAACCAATTTAAATCGTTGATTGAGGTGGATTTTTATAACCGGGTATCAGACATTGGTCTCGAAATTAGTTTTTTTCGTCGCTGAGAGACCGCGTTCTAACCGAGTTTTAAAATGTAGAGGAAAAATTAAAACCAAATTCCAAAAATATCGAATAATAATAATACATTTATTCTGCAAATTTTCAATTTACAATACAATAAAATACCAATAAACCACGTAAATTGCAAAAAAGGAGATGAAAGCAATTAAAATTCTTCTAAGTTCAACCCCTATAAAATAATATATAGCAACTACTTTAAAATTATTAGTTCGCATGAGATAACTATAGCAAAAAAGAAATGTGTGCATGTATATAAAATTTAATATTGCATAGAAAACTTTAGGACTGAACTTAGCGGAAAATCACTTGCAATTTGCTTGTTGGCTGAACATTTGTCTTTTTTTTTATTTTTGAAGTTTCATGGTGATGGTAATTTTTTAAGTTTATAAACGTTACAGAAGAAGCTTTTTAGAAAAAGAGACGTCCAGTGTGGTTATGTATTTGCCTTATGCGGGTTTAATCTAAACAAGATAGTATATAGTCTCGACATTTGATTTAAGCTGAACCTACTATAAAAGTGAGGACAGAAAAAATTTGCAAAAACAGTATTCATACAGAAATATGTGTCGGTTGTTTCTATATTGGGTTTTCCAAAAAACGTTAGCTTAATTTCTAGTGAAAATATAATATTAAAAAATAACGTTAATAAACATGTGTGCGAAAATGCACTGTAAAAGAGACACCAAAAATTATTTCTGAAATAGTTTAGGATCCCTCGATGAAATTTATACCAAAAATATGTTTGATTGGTTCATAAGAGTTTCTGATAACAAAATTTTAATATGTTGAACTAACTAAACGAGTGAAGTGGCACTTATTTTGCTTCTAAACTTTTTTTGGAGTACGGTTGAATAAAAATGACATTTCCCAAATATTGCATATAAAAAAGGAACTTTTGTTTAAAGTTAAAGAAATTACTGATTTTTGAGTAATTTGTTTAGGTAAGTAATGCTGACCTAGTCATGCTCGAGAATAAGGTATCTCATATAGAGTTAAAATATTGTAAATTATTTTGAAATTAACAGGGTATTTGTGGTTAAATTTCATTTAGATATATTCTACAGTTCTAGAAATAATTTTCGAAATGTTAGGTTATGCAACAAGTGTGATAAACGGTATCTACCAAACGTGTTACATATTAAACTTTTTCTGTGACGCTTAGTTTTGGCGACTGGAATATCTAAAAAAAAAATGGAATTACAGAGAACAACAAAGGCCAATTATTTACTTGGATGGTTCGACACTTATGATACTCAGGAAAAGGGTTGGGTTGACCCAACTGATAAGTGTAAAACAAGCGCGCCATCAAAAACAGGTAAAAGAATAACTATTTTGCATGCTGGCTATAAAGATGGTTGGATTGTAAATGGACTTTCCCTGCCTGCGAAAAATATTAAAGATTCTTCTCTGGATTGCCATGATTACCGCTGATTTATTTTTTAAGTTGGTTTAAAAGCAAACTAGTTCCAAACATTCCTCCTAATAGCGTCATTTTAATGGACAATGCAAGTTATCACAGATGACTAAAACCCCTTCCTCATCTAACACAAAAGCAACAATCCAAAACTACATGTATAATAACGACATTTATTTTCACGAAGGTTATACCAAAAATCAATTAATTGAGGTTCTACCAAGCTTGAACCTACAAAAGGAACACGTCTGTAATAATTATGCAAAAAATCTAGGGCACACAGTTTTATGGTTGCCACCTTACTACTATATATTTAATCCCATTGAACACGTTTGGCACCAAATTAAATCTGCCATTCGTCGTAACAATGTTTTTCCCCGTGTTAACTCCAATGTCCTCAACCTTATAGAAACCGAAGCTATTAACATCCCTCCACAAAGTTGGGCAAATTCTGTTAAATATATAGGAAAAGCAGAACAATCGTATATCCATATTGCAAATAATATAGAACAAATAATAATTAGAACAGACAATCATAGCGATATACTGATATACCCGTATTATGTGAATAATTTTAAGTAATTTAAGTAGGTAATAAAAATAATTTGTAATTTTATTTTAGATTTAAACATAAATAAATAAATATTGTTTAGTATCTTTCCTAACAAAACCCCAAATAATTAAATTTTAAGGCCATATTTCATTCTTACAGCTTGCCCGGGTCTTTCCTTAGTTCGTATTCTTATAACTATGAACAGACTTTACATTTTTGCAAAGCAAGCAAAATTGCCAAACTTCAAAATTCAAACCGTGCGAAAATATCCGATTGCTCCCAAATCCGAGCCGTAATATCCCGGAAATGTCCGAAGTACCTCGGATCCGTCGGAAACGCGGTAAAATGACACTTTTCGCACACCAGATCGGTGTATAATTAGGTATTTTACAGAAAGAAAAATATTGTTGTGAGCCCTTTTATAGAACTGAAAGTGTCTTCTTCTGGAGGCTGCTCTTTTAGACCCATGTTTACTAATTGAACTAATTTTTTTTTCATTATCCCTTGAAAGTAGCTGAATGGTCTTAAGATCACCCTGTTAGATTCGCCATAAAAATGAATAAAGAAATATATCAGCTTCATACATAAATTTTGAAAGACCAAAACAAATAATTCTTATAGCCATTTTAGTAAATCGGATGGGCAATCATTGGGGAGCAGCAGTTCATATCTCCTTCTCATATTTTTCGATTCAAACCAGCTGGCGTCGTTTCATAACAATAGTACTCTATATTTAAACTTGTATTTTGTGTATCAAATTTGATAAACTCCACTTTAGACACGAGTTTATGTCCTTACCTCTCTAAAGACGATTTAAAAATTAAAAATAAACAAAGTTAACAAATAGTACATCTAAAATTGAAAAAAAAAATTGAACTAAACAAATTTATAGACTGCAACTCTGGAAATTTCCACTTCACCTTTGAACGCAGTCAGCAATTAATTTTCGCGTAAATGCAGAGATGTGACCAAATGCTTCAGTTCATGAGAGAAGAATCTCCTCAACCATTACTGTAAAATACTTGACACATCTATTTTGACGTCACGTCGTTGGTTTGTTAGAGACGCCATGCGCCAACACTGATTCGTACCTAAGTCCCATTGAGTCAGTTTAATAGCCATCAGACGAGGACAATTAAAGTTAAGTTTGTGCTCTCAATCGATACTGAGCAAAAAAAAAGGGGAAAGGGATGCGCATTATCTTGGAAGGGAGCTATCCTGCGGCATCCTGAAAAGGAGGCATTCATCTCGGACAATAGAGCCGGTCTCTTAAAGCACAAAAGAACGCAATTACTGCTGGAATAATCAAAGCCTACATCCTTTAACGGGGACGTTCGGGTTAGAGCATCTTTGACGTTTATTTTTGAATTCGGTTTCGAGTGGATCCCAAAGGTTACATCGATAAAGCCACTGTCGAACGTTGGCAAGCGGAAGGCCATTTTTGATTCTTTGAAAGATATAAAGATGTTTACTGCGATAGAGACTGATTCTGTACGTTGGCCTTTTCATAATTCCTTACAAGGGAACCTGAATTATACAGAACCGACAACTAGAAAATGTATTATTAAATATACTTAGAAATATAAACAACGAAAACATTTTTTTGTTATAGAATGAAATATTTTTAAATTTATTTTTCGGAAATCAGGAATAAATGAAAAAAAAACAGTCATCATAATATGTATATCATTATATATACTTAAAACAAATTGTTATACAAATACGAACTCTAATTTTAATATCAACATTTAAAAACAATAAAACACAAAGGAACCATAATAAAAACTGTCTGCAACAGTGGGTAAAACGTAAAAACTTATTTAAACCAAACAATCTGAACTAATAAATTCAAAAACCTAGGTACCCAGAAAAATACCTATATCAAATACAATTAATTTAAGCATTTTGCTAATGGTAATACTTTAATATAAAACTAAAAGTTTAAATTAAATTTAAAGCCATATTCTTTTAATTTTTATTTTCGGTATTTTTAGAGCCCTCAAATTTTGAAGTCTTATTGTTGTAACTTTGTTCTTATAGCAATGTTCACCAAAATATTATTTTTTGGTGTAAATTCCAAGCTAATTAAAATAGGTTGTTAAAGTTCTCCTTCCAGGGTTTATAAGCAGAAGACAGGCGCAGAGTATCTAAACTTACCATTTCTATGTGGATTCATACTTTAAAAACCCTAAATGACAGACTGAAAGATAATCTACATACGTAAAACACATTTAAAATTTTGCAAGCTTTTCGAATTGTCTCTTTCCTGTGCATCAAAAAATGGGTTGTAAGAAAGTGTAGTTACATACCCAGCAGAATTGCTGTGTGCAAAAATTCATAGTTTTGGTTAGTCACTAACCTCCAGTAAATCAAAGCACATTTTTATTGATTGTGGGCCCTCCGTCAGCTGGACGAGGATTGATATCTTAAGATCTAGTGTTCAGATCTCATTTTGTGCAGATTTAGTTTCGTGGTTATGCGAGAGATGTCAACGTATTAAGAATTTATATTTTGGTGAAAAGTCTCTTCAAATAAATTAAATTAAAGTCTACCTCCATAGTTCACAGCGAACATAAACTGTCAGTTATCGACGTTATGCTGGGCTAACTGTCCTATTTAAGTCACGGCTTTGCTTTACACCGTCGCGGGGTTCCGAGTTGTTCTGTGTCCGTATTTAAAAAAAACGTTGAGAGCACTTTCGTTTGGCCCAGCAAAAGACAACTCGGCAACATCGACAGCGCGATTATAAGCTGGTTATTCCGCTGGTCGATCTTACCTACGCTATCGACGGCATTTCCATTGCAGTTTTTATCATTATAACAATGCGAATGCGAAATATTATGAATTTTATTGTTGATAAAAGAAAATATTTCAGTCAGGCTCTTTAATTATGATTTTTTACTGTAAGTTTTTCATTTTTTGGGAGCTCCGTATCACTACAGCGCATATGCACCAGTCTGCCTCTGCGTGGCGCTTTTGTTTATGGTTCCATTTTGATAATTTTTTTTTGTTGGATATATTTCTGAAAAATGCACTCACAGAACAAGATTTTGTTTTGCTTATTACTTCAACTTAGAGTTGTGGTCAACTGCGACTATTTCACGAGTACTGTTAGAGATTAAAAAAAAAAAAGGCAATTTCTATAATGTTTCAATATCAACTCAAAGTTTTCAAAACTAACCAAAACTAACTGACACGGTTATATTAACTTGAAAATGATTCGTATTTAAGACTACCTAAAAGTAACTAGACCAATGACCAAAGTTTTAAGGTTTTAAAAAATAGATATTGTACATCTTGTAAATAATGATCATTTTGTATGTGACTTTAAGATTTTACAAATTTTAATTATACAAATTTAAAAAATAATGATAAGAAATACTTCAAACATTTTTTAAGGAAACGTAACATCTTAAAACGGTAGCATTAATAGATCTATAGTATTCGAAGAGTATTCGAACCTCGACCTGTCCAAAAATTAGTTTAATTGGAGTTCTTTATTCATTCAAACCGATAAAATATCTTACTTGGAAAATTAACATAACAAACAAGGAAAAAACGAAAAGTCGATTTTAGTCACACAGGACTTTTCAGCATTCGTTTTAACATATCTATCTCTTCAATTAAATTAAAAGTAGTTTCCGCGATCGTTGGAATATGGGACAGTATGTACAGAATAGTATAACAAAAAAGCAAATTAAATTTTGGGAAAAACAAATTTGTTTGAAAGAAAATGGTCAGTAAATATTAGTTATATCAATTAGATCTTCATTTTTTCGTCCTATCCAACGATTAGGAAAATTTTGGTATAACCAATTCCTTATACCGGCCGAGTTATGGATAGAAGCACCATCAAGCTGCAAATACAAATCGTACCGACCCTCGAGAGGTAATTCATCAATTTCAAGTCTTAGTTAATTTTCTAAAAATCGTTTAAAATTAAACACCAGACGTTCATGTTATGAGAATACTGTCCCTTGCACTGTATATACGGATTTTCTAAACTCCACATTCTAATATTCTGAGATGAAACAGTACCTGGTATTTTCTAAGATACCCTGCGTCCATAGACAAAACTCCATTCTTCTTTCGCTGTCACCACACTCAAGAGGATGCAGAAATTTGGGTTTAAAGGACTTCTTTCCACTTTTATTCAACTGAATCAGTTTTTCGAAATATTTAAGTTTACACTTGCGCTGCTAATGCAGGTTCGGGGATTTTCATTAAAATAATCAACAATTATTTTAAGATATCTTCTATTAAACTCTGCAGCATCTTCACGGAAAGATCGCGCACCATCACCAACTGGACGTACAATTGCCACTTTTTTTTCCAAAGATAAATTAACCATAGTTGTTTAATAAACAAAATTAAAATATAAATAATAATCGGCTCTCCATGGCAAACTTGGTTTTATAAATATTGATTTTTATGTTATTTTCATTATTAGATGAGAATTTAAAATCCTTTTTAATTAAAAAAATACAGCGTTGAAAAGTCTGCTTAGTTCATATCTAATCCTCTCTAATCATCATATCTAATTTTACGAAAATCATTTGAGCAATAAATAAACATTCTACAGGAGCAGTGCTTAAGCAAGTCCCAGTTGTCCATGACTTTGATGTAATAAGAAAAATGAGGTTTTAGTGAGTTTTTGAGAGATCTGTCCAACAAAAAAAATTATCAAATTCGAACAATAAACAAAGATTTTACAAGTATGTACAGTTTTTAAGTGGGACACACTGTATAATAAAAACGATAAAGTAGCGGAGACCAAAATGGGCTTACGAAAAACTTTCCTGTTACCGCATTCTAGAAATGCTACCAGGTAAGTCAGTACACAATAAATGCACTTTACTTATATGTGGATTTATTGCATTTGTACTTATCAGATATAAAATGGTAAAGGAAAGTAAACCGTTATGGATTTTTTTAATAACTTGTAAATGTAAATGTAATATAGCCTCTTGCAAGTTTTCAAAGAAGTGTTCTCTCTCTTCAATTGTTTTGCTTAAATCCGGTGTATATACACAAGTATATACAAACAGGATTTTCTCGTCTTCAAATGCCACTATAATATATGTTAGATTCTGGTTTATGCACTTTACTTCTTCTACTGTGCCTTCAAACTTTTCATGTACTATGCCGGCTTGCGCCCTTTTGTCTTTCTCGACTCGACTATAAAACAAGATATAATTTTGTAGTCTCGTGTTGCCTTTACCCTTTTTTTAGTCTGTGATAACGTGCATATCTCATTTTTGTGTTTATTCATCTCCATAATGATTTCTTGGTCTTTATTGTACCACGATGTTATATTCCAGCACCCAATTCATAGTCCATATTGTCCATTGTTCTTTGGAAACTGTCAGTTTCCCGAGGCATTTCTGCTAGGCATATGAGCAAGTTATCTTTTTACAAGAGGTGGGTTGCTAACCTCACCTCTCAACCCTCATCGTTTCATCCGGAATTGGGGCCGGCCGAAGCTACTCATTCCACGTATTGCTACCTTTGCCGTTGCTCCCAAAGCAGTGGCGCAATTACCGCAAACATCCGAAGTGGGTCGCGACCGTAGTTAACGAGGGATCTCGTTAACAAAGCTGACTTTTTAAAGATACATCTTGTGTATGCACGATCAGTGCATAATTGGGTATTTTAGAGTAAGGAGTAAAAAGAATTAAGAATGAATTGATTGTTTTGGGCAAATGACCGTTCTTAACTGAATGTAGCGTAGGCGAGTCCAGCCAGAATAACCGACGAGTATATTTGATGGCCGGGATGGTTCATAATCTAATTAAATAAAACATTCACCTTGTTAATACTTTTTTCTATTCCCGTCGATAAAATACCTAATTACACACCGATCTAGAGTGCGGGAAGCGTCACTTTACCACGTTAGTTTCGTTTCCCACGGATCCGGGCCACTTCGGACATTTCCGGGATTTTACCGCACAGGTTTGGGAGAAATCAGATGTTTTCGAAAATATTACCCATGGCTTGAATTTTGACGTTTGTCAATTCTGACGGTCATGTAAGTGAATATATTCGTGACGTTTTGCGAAAACGTACCCAAAAACTAACGGTCGCAGAAAAAGTATAGTATGCACTCGTTTATTAAGCACTCGCTCCGCTCGTGCCCTTTATTCCATTGTTTATATAAGATATCCAACATCTCTCTCTGTCTAACGTACTCAGCTAAAAAGAGACAATAATCTAACGTGCGGGCAGAGTCACTTTACCACGTCAGATTCGTTTCCCACCGATTCGGGCCACTTCGGACATTTCCGGGATTTTACCGAACGGGTTTGGGAGCAATCGGATGTTTCAGGAGATTTTACCGCACGGTTTGAATTTTGACGTCCGTCAATTTTGACGTTCATGTCATTGAATGTATTCGTGTTTTGCAAAAATGTATCCAAAAACTAATACACAGAAAAATGTTATACGATACTAAAATCCAGTTGACTAGTCGGTACGTAAAGTGACAGTTTCCCACAGAAACTTTACATATCGTTCGCATGAACTTTAGTGGTTTTTACAGTTTTTATATTAATATATTGCCAACACCAATTGTACCATTTTCAAATATCCATATCTCATCATTTCAAACAAAACAAAATTGAAGTTTAGGGCATGCTTTTTCTTGCTTATACGATCTTAAAAACTTAATCCTTTTAGAAATATTGATTTTTCTCTGAAATCTTAGATGTTGAGATATAAAAACAAAATGACACCGCGTTGATTTTAAAGTCGAAATAGAGCTTGTGAGTTGAGGCCAATTCTTGAATAAATTGCCAGCGGGGGCTGGCAGCGGAATGACAGCTAATTTAGTGAACATTCTAGTACCACAGTCAGGAGTCCGACCGGGCATTAACGACGAAGTAACACACATATATCGGGCGGCGGGGTCGGCCCATTACGTAAAAGCGGCAGATCATTACAGCACATTAATTCGCACACAGTTTCCGAGTGACCGAGGCAAAGTTAAATTCCAAGTCGCGGACCAAGAATAATTATGGCCGTTCGGCACAGTTGCCGTAGTATTTGCACGGTCGCGGAATAATCTCGAACCCGTGCCGGCCTGGCAATTAATCGAAAACAACAATATCAAATGTTGAACATAATTCTTAGCTGCGGGCGCAAATTCCAATTTGTGAGGGCGCGGATGTAATCGGCTCGGACCGCGTAAAATTAATTCCCGTTTTGAGATTTAATAATCGCGTATACGCGTAATCGACGGACGTCGATTTGGTTGCATATTTTTGATTGCGAATAGGGTTCCGTTCAATTTATACGTCATTATTTAGATGATATCTAGATTTTCCATTCGTTCGACGCACCTGTAATTGTCCATACTAATAACTTAATGAATATTGAACCAGATAGTCTGATATTGGGACAGAAAACTTCCAAAAGAAATCGGTATAGATTTCGTTTAGTCCGAAAAACGTAAGGCAAGACTAACTGATAAAATTTGTAGTAAGTTAGGAAGATAACTTGTAAAATACTGTAAAAAACATAAACCTAAGGATTTAAATTCAGTCACTCGTTTATTGAGCACTCGCTCCGCTCGTGCCAAGTACACTCGTGAGTTAAATGCCGTTCACCGCACTTGTTGCATATTATACTATTTTCTACTCCCAACGTCACTTTAAGACGCCAGCTTCGTTTCCCACGAATCCGAGCCACTTCGGACATTTCCGGGATATTATTTCACGGATTTGAGAGCAATCGGATTTTTTCGGAGATATTACCGCACGGCTTGAACTTTGACGGTTCTGACGGTCATGTCAGTGAATACATTAGTGTTGTTTTGCAAAAATGTACTCAATAATTAACGGTCGTAGAAAAAATCTAGTATACAACAGGTTTATTAAGCTTTTTAAGTCACTCGTTTATTAAATACTCGATCCGCTGCGCTCCGCTCGTGCCAAACACAAAAACACTATATTTTCGGGCACAGGTTTGGGAGCAATCGGATGCTTTTGGAGATATTTCCAATGCTTTGAATTTTTACGTTTGTCAATTCATGTCAGTGTACCCAAAAACCAACGGTCGCATAAAAAGGATAGTATGCAAAACGTTTGGTAAACTTTTGGTAACTCGTTTATTAAACACTCGTGTCAACTAAACTCGTGGGTCAAATGCCATTTACAATCTTATAGGCTTTTTATATTCCTGCGACGACAGGCACGTTTGTTTTATTATTATCGATAGTAACATTTTCGTATTGCCTCAGTCTTCCAGATGGCTTTAACATCACTTTGTATTGTTTTTTCCTCTCTAATACAAAGATTAACTCATTAACTCCATAACATTTTAATGTTTATATTTTCTACTGAACTTTTTCCTTATTTATATCCTTTTTCTTTCCATTCCTTTCTTCTGCTATATCATTCTCCACACCTATTTATATTTATGTCGTAATATTGTTTGCAGAAGTATTATTTTTCTAATTCATTTTGAGGCTATAAAACGACGTGTATAAAATCTGTTCTTGCAGCTGTAATCACGATCATTTACTTATTCCTTTGTTTCTGTAATAAAATTCAAAAATGAGCAAGATACCAGATCATCAAGATTTCTTCCACTTCTTCTTGTCAGCTTCATTGCGAGGTCTAGTTTTTTATAAATAAAATTTAAAAAAATAATAAAAATTTATTTATTCAAATAAACAATTAACCTTTTTTTAAATAAATTTTTTAAAGAGTGCATTAAGCCCTGACAACGAGATGTCTCATAGAATATTGTCACAGAGTGAGGGTTATCACTGATAAATATCTTACTACAAATACAAGTATAATAATGTCAAATACTTAAATAAACATATATAACTAAGAAAGTACTGTAAAGAAAATAAATTTTTAATTGTTTATAATATAGATTATATTGTTATTTATAAGAATCTATCTATCTATCTATAAGAAATTATCAAATTTGTATTGGCCTTTTGGTGTTGACTATTAAATGTTTCTTTAAATAGGAATTCTAAAGTTTTATTAAATCTATATTGTTAGCAATATGTTTTACTGATATACGGGTGTTAACTTAAACCTCGAATATTTCAAAAAGTAAGTAAAATTTTAATATAAGATAAATTACAAGCTTACCTTACCTTACTTTTTGTCGTAAAAATGATTTCTGAATAAAAATATAGGTGTTCCAGTTCAACATTTTGGCATTTAGTGAACCAACTATTTGGGACCTCTGTATAACCTGAGGCGCATTTGCCAAACTGATTGAGTAGTACATTATCTCCGTCGTCAGTAGTCAGTACACAATTTTATGTGGGGCAATCAAAATATGAAAAAAAAAACACATCACCTCAGTTTCTGCCAAAACTATGCAAAATTCGAATAAGAATTTGTTAAGAAAGTGGCCTTTATTTTAACCAAGGATTCAAAAAATGACGAAATATGCAGGGTGTTTTATTTAAAATAACAAAGTTTAGGTCGGGAGACACCCTGTATCACAAAATTATAATAGTTTAAATCTTCTGGAGAGTCCAAGGAACTTTTGTAAAGTCTGTTCATAGATATAAGAAAGTGACTAACTGATACGAATTAAGGAAAATATGGCCGAACAGGTCCGAACTTTGCTTAGAATTTAATTATTTGGGGTTTTGTTACGAAAGATACTAAACAATATTTATTTATTTATATATGTACTTATGTTTAAGTCTAAAATAAAATTACAAAATTATTTTTATTGCTTAATTAAATCACTTAAAATTATTCACATAATTTATCAGTATCTCTATCGCTATCATCGCCTGTTCTAATTATTATTTGTTCTATATTATTTGCGAATGTTATGCTTTTCCTATATGTTTAGCAGAATTTGCCCAACTTTGTGGAAGGATGTCAAAAACTTCGGTTTCTATAAGTTTGAGGATATTGGAGTTAACACTGGAAAAAGCATTGTTACGACGAATGGCGGATTTCAGTTGGTGCCTAATATGTTCAATGGGATTAAATATACAGTGGTAAGGTGGAAACCTTAAAACTGTATGCCCTAGAATTTTTGCATAATTATCACAGACGTATTCCTTTTTTAGGTTCAACCTTTGTAGAACCTCAATTAATTGCTTTTTGGTATAATCTTCGTGAAAATAAATGTCAGTATTATACATGTAGTTTTGGATTGTTGCTTTTGTGTCACATGAGGAAGGGGTTTTAGTCCACTGTCTACTGTGATAACTTGCATTGTGCATTACAATGACGCTATTAGGAGGAATGTTTGGAACTAGTTTGTTTTTAAACCAGCTTTCAAATAAATCAGCGGTGTTGTCTTCATGGTAATCCAGAGAAGAATCTTTAATATTTTTCGCAGACAGAGAAAGTCCATTCCAAGTCCTCTTTTCGATGGCGCGTTTATTTTATCAGTTGAGTCAACCCAACCCTTTTCCAGGGTATTATAAGTGTCGAACCAGGTTTCATCCAAGTACATAATTGGCCTTTATTGTTCTATGTAAATCCTATTTTTTTCTAGATATTTCTGTCGCCATTTCCCAATTCTAAAAGATTCCATTAAAACTTGCCATTTGTCAATTTTTTAAAATCTAAAACCCAAGTGTTGAATATACTTCCATAAGGTAGTTCTGCCACATTTAACACCGGTTTCATCTTTTTCAACCCTCCTAATTAAGATATCTAATGTAGGCACGCTTTGTTCCTCGTATAACTGGTAAATATTACGCCGTATTATATCTTGATCACTTTCGTCTACAGTCGAGAAAATGTCAGCATCGCTTCGTTTTTCCTCGCTGAAATGGGATTATTCACAATTTTCCATGCAGTTGATGTTGGAATTTTCGTCAATGTGGCCGTTTCTTATACAGATGCTTGCTTGCTGGCACCACGTTCAATGAGAGTCAAATAAACATTTTTATAACTTCCTTAGTCTTGATAGAACAGTGTTTTCTATGTTTGGGCGGGAGCATCTCCTGAGATACACTAGACTCGCACATAATTTGCATAATTCGCACACGATTCAACGCACGCTGTATTACGCACGAAATAAGAATGACTACTAATAAACTTAAACTAAGTAGTCTACCAAACCAAAGAATATTAAACATAGGTAGGTATAAAACTATTTTACCTGAATTTAAATTATGAAACTTTAGGTAGGATAATCCCATTCAAAGCAATCATTTTATTTGGCACACGGTGTACATGCGTCAAATCATCTGGAAGCATAAAAATTCGCAAAGAGCTAGGACAAATCACAAGCACCTTTCAAATTGGCACAGTACAGACAACAAACTATTATCTAACTGTCAGCGATTCGGATTGGATAGCGCTTGGCGATATTGCGCATAATCCTGACCGTAAGAAACTGTTTCTGACTGCGATTGGCCGGAACCTATTATACGAAAGCCGTCGGTCGATAAATCAAAATTAAGTTTGAGACGGAAGAAAAACTGGCCACTAAACTGTCGCGAATTAGGGCCGGCGAGTACAAAGCGCCTTTTAAAGTGTCATGGTTGCCACGGAATAACTGTAATTCATGCCTCCCCAGTTTACTACGTAAATGCCTAGGTGGCCGCGTATACAGTTTTATACAAAAATTGCTTCATAATTTTTAAACAAGTGACATTACATGCACAGCGTTTCGCATGCAACGTGTGTAGTGGGGTATTCGCGTTACCGTAAATTATGTTAGGTTTTATGTGCTACATGCCCGGGTTGTTCGGTTTTTATTTTGCACCCCGCGGGTCCGCTTTTTTGCGCCAAAATGGTACCCGGCGTAAATTTAATTTAGTTAAAATTGTTGCACGACTCGGAATGCAGATTTGTGTAAAGCATAGTTAAGTAAAACTTTAAAGCAATTTCGTGAAGGTTTATGGTATTATTACCTTAACAATTTATTACGTAGCTATAGGTGAAAGTGTCGTTATCAGATTTGAAACCCCTTATAGTCACTGGTTACTAAAAACTGGTATTACGGAATGTAAAAACGTATTTTTTCATTATTTTTAAATTCTGGCTACAAACGACTCAATTTTATCATGCAATATGTGATAATACTGTTCTATAGATCGTAATATTGTGATTTTGTTAGTTGGAGAACATATATTATTAATAATATTGTAATTTTGTAGTTGAGAAAGGGCATATAGAATAGAAACAAGACATCTTGCTAATCTAAAAATACAGTTTCTTTATAGAGTAGCTGTTACATACATATGTTCGATTAAGTTAGGTTATGTTGTACTTTTCGGACAAATATGTAGTATATAATACACGCTAGACTGGTGGCCTAAAGGCAGAAAGAACCTAATTACATACAAATACAACACAATATAAATCTCTACGCACAAACTCAACAAATTCATCAATAGAATAAAAAGAGTTACAAATTACAAACATTTTTAGATATTATCTTCTAATAAAATCAACAGTTAGGCAGTTTATCATGATTCTCTAAATGGAACAGACTCAACAAGGACACTATGAGGCCTAAGATGTCGGCATTTTATGACGACGCTCCCAAAAAGCAACAGTAAGATATATCTATAAAACCTTAGTTTTAGGTCAAAGTAGTGCTTTCGGTTGTACCGCTTGCTTCAGAAACTTAAATTTTGGAGCTTATTTTGAAAATAAAGATTTTAAAATGCCGCCTCTTCGTCGTTTGAACATAACTTCTCTTACAAAAAGTCTCTCTATGTCAACTGACTGTTTGTAATCGCATTACAAGGAGGCTTTGTTAAGTTATTCCTATTTAATTTATTCTGTAAACCGTAAGTAGCGTAACATGCAGAGTTTAATTTATTACACAGATTTCTATACATGCTGTGTAAAAGTCGTGTCAAGAAAGTTTTTGTTGTTATTTTGTTCCAATTTATTTCAAATTCAAAATTTTGGGCATAATTGTATAGATGGATGCTACCAAACTCAATTTTACTGTAATGTAATTTATGACGTAGAATTTTTTTTTATGTAAATCTTTCACTACACCCTCACTTGCTTAAACTAACTCCTAGGTTTTCTACACACTTCGAAAACTTAAATTTGTCGAACCTCTTCGTTAAAAACGCTCCAGAAACATTTTCTCAGTGAATACATACTGTATGAGCTTTATATCCACCATTCCTTACCAATTTTTTTGGCTCTTGCCTGTCAATATGTAAAAAGTCTCTTACCTCGTTGTTTGCAGTAGTTATTGATAAATTTGGAGCTTTTCTTTCGGCATTCCAAAATTATTTTTTTGATGTCATGTGAGTCGAACCTGCAATGCAATCAAGAAACCATTAATTTTCACTTCTTTAAACTGTAAAAATGGAATACAGCAAAGCATCTTCACTTTTGTTCTTGCGCTCTGAGGCGAAGTGTCCTTTCCAATGCACAAAAAACAATGAGGTCATTTGTAGCACAATACATAGCTATTGCGTAATTTTCTAAGGTTGTCCTTATAGAGTCACGTGTCACTTTAACAATTCCAATTATCATTGGTTGATAAGTTTCTGGCAAACGGTTATTAATATGGTGCCAATATCTCACCAATTTATATGGTTTTCTTTAAAAACTTTATGTATATTTTACTGGATTCATTAAGAGTATTAGTTTCGACTTCCCCTTTCTTCCGATCTTTTTGCATGACCTATCTCAATATTGTAAGTTTGTAGTTGTAATCGAAATTAAAACATGTGTTCTGCAATATTAACATTTATTGTTAAAACGCACCAGGTTGGTGATACAAAACCAGACTGGAAAAAGTTACTAATTTTAAATCGTTCACTACAATTTTATTTTAATAAATGTTAAGAAACAAAAGTGGTTTATTTTACGCGCACACTGCAGATACGGCTTGGTAAATTAAAAGTCGGAATGTCTATTGTAGGCCGGATTTCAATATTATGAAAGAATATTCAGGTATTTTTCTGGAAAAGAATATTTTCTTGCTAAAAAAAGAGGGGCGAAGGAAAGCGGAAGAAAGACCGATGAAAATACGCCACCTCTGAATAAGAGGATTAAGCTGGATAGGCCTCTATTTTGTCAAAAATTCGGGGTGGAAAAGTAATTAATTTGTTTTGTTGCGATAGGGACGACCCTATAATATTCATATGGAACTGTGGCTCCTTTATTGCTTCGAGATAAAGTCTGGAGTGTGTGCGCTTGGCTTGGAGATGATGATTAGCCGAGGGTGGGGCTACCAACGTAAATATTAAGGGGACGAATAGGGATGGGGTTGTATAATTGAATTGAAATGCGATTAGAATTATGATTCAAATGCGTGAAGATTCTATTGAAGGGGATAATATTCATATTTTGTTCGTATTTTTATATTCGATGGTGAATTTCGATTTTTTTTTCAGGATCTTTGCAAGCCCACATCAAAGTCGACCCTGCCACACTTCCGACGTTTTTAACGTCGAGCCAGGTCTTTAAGGTGAAAGAGTTGGACAGAGTCGTTTTGCCCTGCGAGGTAACAAACCTTGGTAAGCTTCTAATATTTTTTTCACTAAATGTTTAGTTCAAAAAAAAGAATTCATAATAAAATTAGTCTTGCTGCTCCCTACTCTAAAATAACCAATTATGTCCAGACCAAGCGCTTTGCCGAGCTTAGCACGCACCAAAATGCTATTTGTCATGCTTTAGGTATTGGGAAAGAAACTTAAATGTCAATTTGTGTGCAATGACTTGTCAATAGGTAAGCTATTAAAGTGATTGGGGTTTAATATGATTACACAATGAATTTTAGTCTTTCCTGGGTCTGTTGTTCCTTGAATTGTGTGTAACAATTTACAAGGTGCCAGAAATTGTCTCGCCTAACCACAGCCGAACTTGTAGTTGAGTTGCATTGTAAATTACAAACATTTGTGATCTTCTGTTGGAATTGATAAAATTAGGCGATAGAAAGAAACCGGCGTATATAATCCGTTTTATTCAAAAAATGATATATATTGGACATTTGGAGTCATGAAATTTTGTAAAATATATGTACTAGGTTCGCTGAATCTTAAAGTTTTTTTTCATTCTTAATAATTTATTCATGATTTGTAAATTATAAAAATGTGGAAATATCAGAAACAAAAATCCATCCAAATTGTCATATAAAAAAAATGCTATAAATCGTGGGGTTTAGAATGTTACTTACGGCATAAATTGAAAATGTATTGGAAAATGAGATAAAATATTTCTTTGATCCGGGCAAGCAAATCAGGCAAATATTGTGAGCGTAATTGCTAAATCAGATGTTTGTTGAAAAAACTTTTCACGGAAAACATATTTTCAGCCGTTGGCGCCGGCAATGAGGAAGTTTTTCGCTGAAAAAAAATCACAGACGCGGCAGTCGACAGAGTCAAACCGGGTGTTGCCGAAGGAAGTAAATTGGAAACTTATAATAGGTTTTTAAAGTGTATGAAACTTCTCCCTAAATATCTCTAAGCAGTTTTCGCTTTTTTCGTCAAAGCCGCTAGCTCCACCGCCACACCCTTACCCCTACCCGTTTTCGAAAAATTTCAATTAAAAACTTCCGAACTAATCCTGGGAACCGTCAGTAACTTTATTAAAAGCAGAAATTACGACAGGTAATATTAAAGCCTCCAAACCCCAGTTCCGGTTTTAACTAGTTTTACATTTTAAATTTCGCGGGCCCGATTTGTTTCAAAGGGTGTGTGTTTTTATCCGACGTATTTCCCCGCTTTGTGTTTCACCGGAAACACTAATTCTCTCGTCTGGCGATGATCAAACAGATGCAAATCACGCTTAATGTTCTCCCAATTATGCGCAACCATTTGAGCTAGGCCGACACAGCAAATTTAAAAAAAAATCATTAAAGTAGCACAAGTTTCTTGAAGGAGAGTTTTCAGTTTGTTGTTAGTTGACTTTTAATTACTAAAAGTTGACATATAGTTTCTAGTGAACTTAATATAAACCGGAAACGCAAAGAGGTGCTAGGAGAAATGACGAAAATTTTTGTGACTAAATGACTAAATGACATTCTTTCATATTTTTCAGAAATAAAAAAATTTTAGCTCACGTTACTCGGAAAACTAGCACTGAAGATCATAATTATAAAAATGCGAGAAATAAGTGACTATGAAATATTTAATGATTATTATTTTTATAACATATTTTTTTAAAAATATTAATACTTAATAAAAATTTAATGTTATGGCGTTGTTGTGAACACATAACTTTCAAGACAGAGAAAGTTATTCTTTAAAATATTCTAAATATTCGGGCACAATGACAAGAATTGTTTTCTGCATACTTTGTAAATAAATAAGAACTAAAAGTTCAGATTTTCTCGAAATTTATATATATATATATATATATATATATATATATATATATATATATATATATATATATATATATATATATATATATATATATATATATATATATATATATATATATATATTGTTTCGACAACACCATGTCTTTATCAAATGTAATATATACAAACTACCTGCTACTATATATACCGAAAAATGACCTTATTTAATGTTGTTGTCGGAACTTAAGTTTAATAATGGAGAGATATTTAAATCTACTTGATCTTTAAGCAATACATTTCAAAGTCTCATTTTGCTAATCTCCATGGTTTCCATTAAATTTAATTTTTTACTTTTTGTGGCTGTATGTAAAATATCAAAATTTTTGTCAAAAATGGGTTTTTCTGTGTTTAAGTGTGTAGCATAATTAGAATCTAGACTATTGTTTTTAAATCCTCTTTTATGTTCGTTAATGCGTTTATCTACCTGTAAACACCTGATTTAAAAAAAAAATGTATTGTTGTTGGTTCTGAAAGCTATTTTTAAACCGCATTTTGACAAATGTTTTGAAACTTTTTCACTGGAATCTCCTATATGTGTAATTGTTTTAAATTGTTCATGTTCTGTATTAGGTTCCGGATAAATAGAAATCAATTTTATCAATAATGGACGAATTGTAGCCGTCGTGCAGTGCAATTTGTTTAATGATATTAAATTCTTTGTTGTAATTTTCTGTTGAGAGTGGCGTAGTAAGAAGTCTGTGTAAAAGAGTAAAATGCAGCCATTTTGTGTGTATAAGGGTGGATTTGAGCTACCTATGTCCGTTAAGTCTAAAAAATGAATGGAGTTATCCTGTTCAATCTGGATAGTGAATTTTATACAATTATGTAATGAGTTACTGTAATTTAAAATAGAATTCAATTTTCTGTGCATTCCAACAAAGTAGTAGCACGTAGTTGATAAAGACACGGTGTTGTCGAAACAATTATCATGTCAAATTATATAATTTCATGAAAATCTGAACTTTCAGTTCTTATTTATTTTGTTAAAAAATAAAATAAATAAAATAAAAATAAAAGCCACCTCAGTTCAATGCATATTTTCTGCTTATTCTTTACACCGCAGTCGGTTTCAAATAATTTTTTTTTTCAAAGAAGCTTAGAATTTTGGAAATACAATTCAGGTGATTCATTTTTGACGTTGTGTTAGGTATTTCATCAAAACCATCACGTGACCTTACTATTAGCTTGGCCTTAATGGACATAGATACCTTATGTTCATTACTGCCTTTTTAGTAAATGGTTATCATTAACACCAGCAAGCTATTATCCACATCTATAATTCATTGAATAACATTTGCGCATTTGATAACGTCGATCATGGCTTGCTCCTACAATGTATGGGCATAAGAGGTCCAGCATCTGATTGGGTGCGTTCGTATCTACAAGAACTCACACAGCAGGTTGAGATCGATGGTATTTGCTCTACCATCCGCTCTGTTAATAAAGGTACACCTCAAGGATCTTGTTTATCACCTTTACTGTTTAATACGTTTGTTAATAATCTGCCTCTAAATTTGGTAAGCTTTGGTGTCCCAATTTTATACGCGGACGACAACAATATTATTATCACAGGTAAAACATGTCCTGAAATTTCAAATAAAAGAGTCCTTTAGAGTGATGACAGGGTGGTGCAGCGATAATGCCTTAAATTTGAACTCAGATCAAACCGTGGCCATGAACGTGGTAGCAAAGAATTTTACAGTGGATAGCAGTGTTTTGATGCGAATGTAGAACAAATTGATTAAAAATGTATCAAGTACAAAATTATTAGGTATATCTATACCCAAAAAATGACATGGCCCACTCATATACAAAATATAACACCTAAACTAAGCTAAGCTGCTCCTTACTTAAAAATATCAAAAATACTGTTTCTATAAAGATCCTTAAATTGGTGCATTTTGGTTTGTTCCACTCTGTCGTTTCATACGGACTTGTGTACTGGGGGCAGGCGAGCTGTATCAATGATATATTTATTATACAAAAAAAAATGTATAAGAGTCGGGAATTTCAACATTAACATTAACATCATTATATATTTATTCATTAGTAAAACAGAAAAGAAAAGACTTTATGTATGTATCCTACATACGTGGGAATTAAATGTTATAACAAAATTGCAAAGATCGACAAGAGCTTACAGGACGAAAATGTTAAAATACCACTGTTTAAAAAAAATCTTAATTCACTATTACAGCTAAATGTCACTATACAGAAGATGAATTCTATAACGACGACTTACCTCTGTAGTATATTGAATGTTAATCCTAAAGTTATATATTAAATATATTGTATAATTTTTGTGTGCGTATTTTTACTAATATTTGTTTGGTGAATGCGTATATTTGTTATGCATATATTTGTTGGTTTACATTTTACTGAAAATCTATCATAAAATGGCGTGCATATAATGTACAATCAATGTATCATAATTGACTGTAACATTCAAATGCGAAATAAAATAACATTGAAACATTGAAAGAATGAAGATGAAATGACATATTTTGGACGTTGTCGTCTCTGCTGGTAGCGATTAATAAACTATATAAGTTCAAAATATATCATTTTATCCAGATCTATCGTTGTCAACAAAGGCAAGCAATGAAATTATTGGTAGATGTTCTACATATGTAACATTGTAACCATCAAAGTATATCACAACCACTTAGATAATTTCCCTTCACACATTCAAGTCGTTTATTCCTTGAAAATATAATGAACTTTATTAATAACTTGATAAAATATTGCCGAAAAAAAAAGCTACATTAAACCTGAAAATTGTCGAATTGACCAGCTCCCCTGATGATAACGTCGCTATTGATTAAAATGTGACCAATCTCTCGATGCGGAAGATGAAATATTTGGTATTGGTATTGGTATTGGTATTGGTATTAAAGGGGGGCGCCCTCGCGGGCGTCCAAGCACTTAGGCCACCAGATGGGCCCGTTGTGCCCCCAGGCCGCTCTAGAGGGCGTCCAGAATGCCGCCCCTCCTGTAGAAGGTCAGCAACTCCTTTAGCCCAATACCGTGCACTGAGTCCGGATCGATCAGGGCCGTTCCGAAGACTCCCAATCTTGCCCATGTCAAGGCAGGGCACTCGGTGAGCAGATGATACGGGGTCTCCTCTCCTTCCATGCAACACCTACACTCCGGATCGTCTCCAATTCCTAGCAAGCAAAGATGCCTACTAAGCCTGCAATGTCCTGTGTAGGCCCCTGTTAGTGCTCTACACTCCCTTCTGGTCAGTCTAAGCAGCTCCCTGGTCCGAGGAAGGGCGGGCCCATCCATCATAAGCCTCGCCTGCCTCATTCCCGGAGCAACTCTCCAGCCCCCCGCGGCCCGGTCTCTCGCCCAGGCTTCGAGAGCTCCCCGCCTCACACACGGGGCGATCCCCAAGCGGGGCTCTGGCCCTATATGCCTATGCGAGGAACCCTCCCTGGCTAAGGCGTCCGCTGCCTCATTGCCCCGGATACCGGTGTGACCCGGGACCCAGACCAACGTGACCTTTCTCTCCTCAGCCACCCTCCTCAGTACCCCTTTGCACTCCTTTATCAACAAGGAGCGCATACGCACTGACTTCAGCGCCACGAGTGCAGCCCTACTATCCGAGCAGAAGAAGACTCTCCTGCTTCCGTAGTTGAGCCGAAGCACCTCTCTGGCTGCCATCAATAAAGCGAAAATTTCCGCCTGAAACACAGTGCAGTACTGACCCAGAGGGACCGACAAGCTTGATCCCGTTGGTTGATAAAATATTGCCGAAAAAAAAAAGCTACATTAAAACTAAAAATTGTCGAATTGACCAGCTCCCCTGATGATAACGTCGCTATTGATTAAAATGTGACCAATCTTTCGATGCGGAAGATGAAATATTTGCGAGTTGTAGAAAACAATATTCAGTTCGGGACGTTCCGGCGAGTCTTAAGGAACGGATCGGTTGTGTAACGGGAATATTAAACAAGTTTTAAACTGTTTGACGGAAATTCGCTAAGAGCTTTTCTTAGTTCGCCTCTCAACAATGCCAGGAATTGTAAAGTGGACTTTTGTTTTGTTCCGGATCACTTTCCGAATTAAAAGGGTCTAAATATCGGGAATACCTTTAAAAGCAAACACCCGATAGTTTTCGATTTCACAGAGAACATTTTTGTCGACTTGACGAAATAAATTGTGCACATAGTTTTCAGCAATATGTTGAATATTGCGTGTGACTATTTTTTTGATTCCGTGTGCACAAAAGTCAACGTTATTATTATTATTTTGCTTCCGAAGTAACGTTTGACATTTATCGATCATACCAA
The DNA here is from genome assembly GCF_029955315.1 of Cylas formicarius. NCBI lineage: Eukaryota > Metazoa > Arthropoda > Insecta > Coleoptera > Brentidae > Cylas > Cylas formicarius. The sequence continues at coordinate 19,626,892 of NW_026844319.1, forward strand.
TATCAAATAACGAGCATTTTTGCGTATATAATAATTTTTTATAAAATTATTTTCTTTACAAAGTGTTGTCGATTTAAAAACTTATAGCAATATGCTAAATTTTGTCCTCATAAGAAGTGAATTTTCTCTGCCATCCCAAAGCCTTGACCTAAATCCTTTGGATTTGTGTAAGTCAAGAGGCTGCTAATGAAATAAAAAGTAAATTGCTACTCTTGAAGTTTGGGAAAACGTATCGACGTAAATAGCTGCTTTTAAAGTATTTTTTTATTTGTCATCATTGGATTATTATTACAAATAGAGAACCCGTTAGACCATGTTGACCAGCGATTCAGAAATAGAATAAAAACATTTTTCTATAATTAGAAATCAAAAATTTTCGCACGCAAGCTTAAAGAAGACTTAAAGATAAAATTCAACGTTATATTATAAATAAACCTTTAAGAAATGATTTAATTATAAAACCCTAAGAAACTTAATTTGGTATAAAAATTTAGAAATAATATAAAACCATCTCAATGACAGCAAAGAAATAGAAAGTATCTTATTATGTTTAATAAAGAAAAGAATAGCACCTACCGGCCGTCTTCCTCTGAATAAAATTTCCTTCACAAAATCGTAATTGGCTGACGTACCTAGTCAATTGCAGTTTATATTGAGTTTACTGATTTCAACAGACAAAAAAGCTACATGTTATATATATTCAAGGAGCTATACCTAGTGCCTGAGCTACATTATAATGAATCGGCTTTCACACCTAGAAAATTCCCGGATACCTGCTTTTATGTTGCTACTGCGTAAATTATTATAATTATAGGGATTTTTAATATTTGAAAAAACAGCTTTTACTGTAACACATAAACTAAACTTGTGTTAGGCCCGTTCGAATTGATCGCCATATAAGAGGGATCTTGGACTTTTTTTTTTAATATCTTTAATACATTCATAAATATCAAAACTCAAAACCCGATATATAAATTGCAATAAATAATTCGAGTAGTGACACTCGACTATTCCTTTCAAACGACACTAAACGTCATACCGCTTCTTTTCGATCGTTACGGCGACATTTTATAGTGTTATTCTCAGGTTATAGGCCGAAAATTCTGTTATTTACGTTTATTTTTGGCTCGTGTAAAGGTGTGTTTCTATTTAATCTACGCCAGTTTGTATTTGTTTTTTTTTTTTATTTATTATTATTTTTATATACTATAAAACAGTATTTAGGTTTCCACTAATTTGACAATAATCCTTTTTGTTTTTTTTTTGTTGAATAATTTACATTTTATTTGATATAATATTTGAATTTTAAAAACTAGAAAACTTTAAGCTGATTACAATATTATATTGGTTTAAAACTAGCTATTAAACTTTCTATGGATATAACTTTTAGCTTTAACACCCCGAACCTCAGCAAAAGATAAACTTTCGGTGTTTTGTATGTAAGAGATATCACCATAAACATATACACTAAAGGTAAATTATCAGATTGATGTTTTAAAAAATTGGCTTCGGTCTTTTTAAAACTTTCTTTTTGATACTAAACACAAGATAACAAAAGCAAGCGACAAGATCAAAATTTAAATGAAAATTAAAAATTGATCCTCTATGCTACCGTCCGGCTGGCGCATAGTCAACTAGCGAATTGACGTCACAACCGGTCACAGCTAATAACAGCGCGTTTCAAAGAGGATTTAAGTTTTACAATTTTTAACTAGTTTTATTTGTTACATAGAACTACGAAATTATTTTTTTTGTTAATTGTGGTCCGTTTAATGGTATAAACTTTCTTTTATAAGCATATTTTTCAAATTAATTTTTTTTTCAAGCTCTCTATTACGTGTTGTACCTAAGATTACTGGATTTCCATTTCGTTTCCAATCAACTCTTGTACCCTGATCACTATACGACGCATTTTCCGAGTAACAAAAATCCGCAATAAAACATTTTTATTTCAGGACATTACGTGTTGGCGTGGAAAAAAAGCATCGCGGTCCTGTCAGCGGGCAGGGTGAAAGTGTCTCCGGATCCTCGTATTAATTTAGTTAACGACTACAACTTGGAGATAAGAGAGGTCGGGCCCCAGGACGCCGGAGATTACGTCTGCCAAATAGGCACCTTAGAACCGAGAGAAATCACACACACCCTGGAAGTTTTGGGTAAGTGAAACCATTAAAAAAAATTAAATATCTCTCCCACTCGGCCGACGAACACGGCGCCCTTAATTTGGGCGCACGCGTGGGTGAAATTATACTGCAGTACTCTTACTTTGTATCATTTTTCGTTGTCTGCTGCCGCATTAAAAATGTACTATACATTTTTGAATTGAACGCAATACGGATTATAGCATGCACTCGTCTAGTGCAGGTAAATGTTTTTGAAAAATGCGGAAAAATGGGAGAGAGATGGGCAATCTTTCTCCTCATTCTCAGAGACAAGCATGAGACGCGTATAGTTTGTTTCACAGAATATCGTATACCGGACAGGTAGCACAGAACATTAGGGATTTTAATAATAATATTGTTAAGGTAATTTATTGTTTATTTGTTAAATTACATCAAGAAAAATACAGGGGCATTGGCTATATACGAAATTCATAATTTAATTGCCATAGTATATATGGTGTATAGACATGTAAGAGTCCAAAATTTTTATAATTTTTGTATCTCTCAACTGGTGTGCTATTTTTTGGTATTTTTATTACATTTTCAGTACTGATATTCAAAGTAGGAATAACTTTTTGTACTCTGACTTTTGATTTTACTACGTTTCGTAAATATTTTATGGGACTAAACATACAGTGACACGGAGGAAGATGTCAAACAATAGGCCCAGCCTGTTCAGCTGAAATATCACATTTCACATTTTCACAATTTTGACAACCTGTTATGCATCTAATGAAATTCAATTTCGACGCGAAGTATTCTCTTAGAACAGTTTTTTCGAAACGCACAGTACAAAAAAGATTCGTTAGTACTGCTACTAATATAACAGCAAACATACCAATGTACCTAATGATTAACACTAATGAAATAACTGACTTACTTCTGTCTTGTCACTCAGATTTGAACAAATTAATTATTAATGGGTTGACCCAATAACAATAATTAGGTAAGGTCTGTTCATAGATATAAGAAAGTGACTAACTGATACGAATTAAGGAAAGACTCGGACAAGCTGTAAGAATGAAATATGACCGAACAGGTCCGTACTTTGCTTAGAATTTAATTATTTGGGGTTTTGTTAGGAAAGATACTAAATAATATTTATTTATTTATGTATGTATTTATGTTTAAATCTAAAATAAAATAACAAATTATTTTTATTACCTATTAAAATTATTTAAAATTATTCACAAAATATATCAGTATCACTATCGCTATCATTGCCTGTTCTAATTATTATTTGTTCTATATTATTTGCAATATGGATATATGATTTTTCTGCTTTTTCTATATGTTTAACAAAATTTGCTCAACTTTGTGGAGGGATGTTAAAAACTTCGGTTTCTATAAGTTTGAGGACATTGGAGTTAACACGGGGAAAAACATTGTTATGTCGAATGGCAGATTTCAGTTGGTGCCAAATATGTTCAATGGGATTAAATATACAGTGGTAAGGTGGAAGCCTTAAAACTGTATGCCCTAGATTATTTTTTGTATAATTATCACAGACGTATTCCTTTTATAGGTTCAAGCTTTGTAGAATCTCAATTAATTGCTTTTTGGTATAATCTTAGTGAAAATAAATGTCGTTATTATAAATGTAGTTTTGGATTGTTGCTTTTGTGTCACGTGAGGAAGGCGTTTTAGTCAACTGTCTACTGTGATAACTTGCATTGTCCAATTACGCTATTAGGAGGAATGTTTGGAACTAGTTTGTTTTTAAACCAAATTTCAAATAAATCAGCGGTGGTGTCTTCATGGTAATCCAGGGAAGATTCTTTAATATTTTTCGCAGACAGAGAAAGTCCATTTGGAATCCAAACATCTTTAGAGCCAGCATGCAAAATAGTTATTCTTTTACCTCTTTTTGATGGCGCGTTTGTTTTACACTTATCAGTTCAGTCCACCCAACCCTTTTCCGAGGTATCACAAGTGTCGAACTAGGTTTAATCCAAGTAAATAATTGGCCTTTTTTGTTCTCTGTAAATCCTATTTTTTTATAGATATTCCAGTCGCCATTTCCGAATTCTAAAAGATTTCATTAAAACTTGCCTTTTGTCAATTTTTTAAAATCTAAAACCCATGTGTTGAATACATTTCCATAAGATAGTTCTGCCACATTTAACACCAGTTTCATCGTTTTCGAGCCTCCTAATTAAGATATCTAATGTAGGCACGCTTTGTTCCTGGTATAACTGGTAAATTTTACGCCGTATTATATCTTGATCAATTTCATCTATACTCATGAAAATGTCAGCATGGCTTCTTTTTTTCCTCGCTGAAATACAGTTGATGTTGGAATTTTCGTCAATGTGGCTGTTTCTTCTAAAGATGCTTGCTTGCTGGCACTACGTTCAATGAGAGTCAATTGTTCTATTGTTCCTTAGTCTCAATACATTTGGGCGGGAGCATCTCCTGAGATACACTAGACTCGCACATATTTTGCATAATTCGCACACGATTCAACACACGCTGCATTACACACGAAATAAGAATGATTACTAATAAACTTAAACTAAGTAGTATACCAAACCAAAGAATTTTAAACACAGGTAGGTATAAAATTATTTTCTATTAGGGACCACAATTTTACCTGAATTTAAATTCCGAAACTTTAGGTAATAATCTTGTTGCATTGTATGTTAATGACCACCCTTGGATAATCCCATTCAAATGCAATTGGTCACTTTCTTATATCTATGAACAAATCGTAAGAGATTTATTTTATATAGTCCATCAAAACGTAATACGTTATACTTTTGTGATACACTATAATTGTATCTTAAAAATTGTCCTATTTTGCTTCATCCTACGTATTTTGCTATATAACCATCTTCCTCTAGCAACATAGAAGGCGACGCAGATAGAGATACTGCCTTAATCATTAATAACCAAGCATTCAGTGCTGGCCATAACCATATAGTACCGATTTATAAATCTTCAAAAATGTGGACAACCTTCTTTATCAACAACTTTTGCTTATTTAAATATCACTTTGGGTTTAATCAATTTTTCCTCCGTTAAGGTGCAAAAATTGTGTGTGCAATTTCAGCAGACCTCAAGTTGAGTTCAAGAAAACACCAGATTTTAAATATTCTAAACTAGATTTAAAATTAGCTGGTGCATATGAAGTACCTAAAGCAAAGATATATACTTCCTATCCTTTCTTTTTTTTTGAAAGATCGCAACACGTATCTTTTGCCTCCCGTTCTGCTTCTAATCGTATAAACCCCGAACAAAAAGCCAATTTTTATTGTTGAAAAGGTTTCGGGCTTTTCCGATTTAACGCCATATTTACAAAAGAAAATAAGCCCTTTTAATGTACCGTGTTCCATCATGCATACGCGAAATATGTGGCGTTTTCTGCGCGAACGGCCACGACTCGAGCTCACAATATCACACCCCGATGCACGCAGTCAAAGCTCCCTCTGGATGTGTCTTTTGATGGTTCACACTGACAAAAAAGTGTACGGCCCAATTCACCGCATTCGCATTGCTAAAATACACATGGCGCCGCATTAAGGAGCCGCGACCTTAGGCTAAATATAATATAAGTAAATAGGACGTTGGGAGCCCGGAGCACTAACGAAGATTTACTCTGTATGTAAAGTAGTATTAAAATTTTTATCGCCAAAGTCTAATTAAAAGTCATTTAAATGTCCCTACTAGAACAGAATTCATTTTAAAAACTATGGTAATATAAATAACAGAGTGTTGCTTTAAAATACATAAATTCTTCTAAACCGTGGTTGCAGAGATTTTCATTTCAGTATACATCTTAAAAATAAGTTTATATAAAAAAAAAGATGATTTTGAAGTTCAAATTTTTGAGAATATTTTTCATATTTATAATAACCAGTAAGGGAACGGAGTACGAGAATTGTGCAAAATTTGAGAAAATTTTGGAAATGGTAAAAAAATTAGGTAAATCGGACATTTAATTTCGAGTTTCTGAAAATCAAATTCCGGTTTCTGCAAGAGTTTTTTTATACTCACCGTGAATACTCTGTTGCTCCGAATCTTATTGAGAATAAAGGAGTCGTAAAAAATATTTTGCTAAGTTATACCGGGTGACACAAGAAAGTGAGAACACTAACTTGTAAACGGTTTGAGATAGCGAATTGAAATTTGGAATCCTTAATATAGGCTGAACGTCCAATTTTTTGACAATATGTAGCCAATGGTTGCACTTCCGGTTTGAGTGGAAACAGCATTAACTTTTGCATTTTAAATGGCACACCACATATATTTTTTTGCATTTTTGGATTCAGAAGATCATTCTACGTAGGAGAGGAGAGTTTTTCTCTTTTTTTTTAATTTTTATGTAATTTCTGAAAATTGTGTCTAGGTGGCTGTGACCATCATAAATACCGGGTCACCTGATCACGGGAAAAATTGTAAATGAAACTTTTCTTTACTTGGCTGGCAGCACGGGCCTGTCGAGAGTTTTTTTCTGCATTTCCCGTATATCAGAAATTCCATGATAATCCAAATCGATAAAACGACAAAATCTATAATCAGATAAAAATGTATAAACCGTCAGAATTTTGCATTATGCCGACTTGATTATGGATAGAAGCAAAGCCACCTAAGAAATACATTGTTTCTATAAAAATTCATTTAGTTTTCCTTGCTGTGAGCTTGATTACATTAAATGCTATTTGATATTAGACAAGTAAAGAAAATTTTCACTTATAATTTTTCACACGATCGGGTGACCCAGTAAATGGTATTTATGATAGTCACAGCCTCCTAGACACAGTTTTCTAAAATTGAATAAAAATTTTAAAAAACAAAAAAATGAGTAAAACCTTAATCCAAAAATGCAAAAAATATAGGTTTGTGCCATTTAAAATTCAAAAGTTACTGCCGTTTCCCGACAAACCGGAAGTGCAATCATTGACTACATATTGTTAAAGAATTAGACATTCAGCCTATATTAACCCTTCTAAATTTCAAATCGCTATCTCAAGTCGTTTAAAAGTTATAGAATGTTCCCACTTTCTTGTGTCATCCGGTAAGTGAAGCCATTTCTATTGCTTACCCGATCATCAGATGGTGTTTTCTTAATAACAATGCAACGATATGACTTTTTTACTTCAATAGGTCTTTAAAAAAGAGCTCCCCAAACCAGTACCACCCGCATCTCAACATCTTTATTTTAACCTAAAACTTGAATAAAAGAATTTAAAATTTAAAGAAAATAATAATTCATGTTGATTTACTAAATAAAACGGTTATGTATTATGTAAGATCAAAATAAATAAGAACTAAAAGACATGATAAAGACACGGTGTTGTCGAAACAATCGTCATGTCAAAATATATAATTTCGTGAAAATCTGAACTTTTAGTTCTTATTTATTTTGATTATTTTATTTATTTATTTTAATAACTTATTTTTTCATTAAAAATTAAAACAGTACCCACTCTGACTATGGTCACTATATGAAAATTTAGCAGAATCCTGGTTGTCGTTTCAGAACATTTCCATCTTTTTCGCTTGGCTCATTTACTTAATTTACTTTCTAATTTCTATTACTTTCGGTTTCTCGAATACTGTACCTCATATCCCTTATTGAGACACTGACAATATGTTGAGTTTTCCTATTGAAAGTTCCGGATCAAAAAAAGAAAAAAATTTAAATTTTCTAATTTTATGCGGCTTTAACTTAAAACTATTTTACTTAATTTACTTTCTGATTTATATTACATTCCTTTTCCCGAATAATATACCTCGTAGCCCTTATTGAGACACCGACTTATCGAACACTATATGTTAAGTTTTCATATTGATAGTTTTGGATAAAAAAAAATCAAATTTTCTAATTTTAACTATTTTACTTAGTTTACTTTCTAATTTCTTCCCGTTTCCCGCATAGTGTACCTTGTAGCCCTTATTGGGGCACTGAGTAGGTAACACTATATGTTGCGTTTTCATATTGAGAGTTCTGGATAAACAAATTATATACGGATATAACTTCTTAAAACTATGTTGCTAAATGCACCGTTGCCAAACCACTTCAAAACCAACTTTAAAATTTGGAACTGCAAACTTGAACATATTCTACTATTCTTCTTCTACATGTTATAATGGCGAGGTTTTTCTACCTAAATTTAATACTGAATAAAATACGAAACCGTTTTTTACAGTACCGCCAAAAATCGAGTACCTATCAAACAATGGTCGGGTGGAAGTCAAAAAGGGTTCGTCGGTCCGTCTAGAATGCAAGGGTAGCGGCAATCCGACTCCTAAAATTACTTGGTCCCGGAAAAACAATCTGCTTCCGGGCGGAGAGCAAACCGTCGTGACTTCGGTTTTGACCCTGAATAACGTGGACAGACACCAAGCCGGCACATACCAATGTACCGCCAGTAACGGCATCGGCGAAGATGTCACTCAACAAGTGGTCCTGCACGTTTTGTGTAAGTATAGAGTCAGCGCATTATTTGCTTCCTTAACTAAAATATTTAGAAACTGATTTAAATTTGGAAAGGTCATGGAATTTAAAGGTCAACCTGGAAAATTCTGGCGAAGAGTGTAAATTATCTAAAAATGTAAATTACCTTCAGGGTTTTGGTTTGGTTTGAATAAATATGTTTGGTTGGGTTTTATTGACATTCTTTTCCTAAAAAATAAGGACCTTCGAGACATATAGTTTTTGTTTGTTTCTTATATACTCTTATATATACTTAGCAGGCAAATTTTTTGTGATCCAAATGTTGCACCAAGATGATGTAGCATTTGTTTATTTGAGTGTTGTTCAGCCCTATTGAAATTTGAGAAGAGAAATTTAAAGAATGGTTAATAGCAAGTTGTATAAATAGTTAGCATGTTATATAAAACGCGAGTAGATGCAATTGGTTACACATTGGCCACCGTCCACCGTTGGAGGTCAGTATATACATGGATCTCAAAAATAGCACGACACAAAGGATTTCTGATACTGATACTGAGCCACACCAGTGGCTAGTTTGCAAGCAATTATATCTACTAGTGTTCTCAAAATACTGGCTTTTAAATTTAGCTCACTTTTTCTTTTTTTAATTTTGAATACATTTTAATACAAACTGCTAAATGGTCAACACCATAGTTATTAAAAGATTTAATAAAAAACGAGTAGAAGAACGGTGTAAAGTTGTCGCCCCCGTTCGTCGCCGAGCGATTCCCCTCTTCCTCTACTCCAACTACAAGCCCCGCACGACGGCCTACCTCAGAGACGCGCGGCGCGGCGACGAGAGAAATTCACCATTTTATATAAAAACAGTACATATTTTCTAAAATATTCTTCAGATAAATATTCAGATACGAACATTAAATTTTTAATGACGAATCATTGCAGTATATCTCCAAAAAATCTCGTTACTGTACACCCAATATTTTTTTAGAAACTGTTTTTCGGAAAATAGAAAATATATTTTTTAGTAAGATTCCGGTCTATGTGCAGCGATTGCGTTGATACCACTAACGTATAATTACGAAAGGGATATTCCGTCGAAATCTGAGTAAAGCAACTTGGCGATTAGGGCTTGAAATAAGCAAAAAACTGTTTTTGGTTAAAAAATCAATTTTTCAGAAAATTCTTTAATTGATAATAACGATTTTTTATTTTTGCGCCGATGAAAAATTTGTTGTTTCAATAATGAAATAGAAAAATTTTTGATTGTTTATACATTCAATTAATATTAATAATTTCAAGAATTTTATTTCACTAAAATTGCTATAACATATATTTTTTATAAAAAATTTAAATCTTCATAATCCTTTAGCATTGATGAATCATAGCTATTGAAAAATTATGGACACATGGCAAAAATAAACAAACTCAGTTTGGATACATTTGCATTCCGCAGTTATATGATATGATAATGGCGTTTATCAATATTAGATTTGAAAGAAAATATTGTGTCGCACATAGATCCAACTAGTCACATGACTAATACAATTGAAGCCAGAACCACATTGAACCAAATTAATTGCCCATTACAAAACTTTTCAGTAAAATGTTTTTTGCTTAAACAGTAAATCTTGGTCATGAACTGTGGTCCACTAGTAGTATAATAGTTTTGGTTAGTTGCTTTGCAAGTTACTGTATTCAAATTTTGGTGAAATATCCCTTTTATGATTATGTGGTGGTATCAACGCAATTACCGCACATAGGCCAGTTGTTAGCATATTTGAACCTCTAATCCCCAAGTTGCTTTATTCAAATTGTGATAAAATATTGCTGCACATAGACCGGAACGTAATAAAAACTATTTTCTATTGTCGGAAAAACAGTTTCTAAAAAAAATATTTCATGTATACCAATGACATTTGACGAACTAACTAATATGAATCTGAAGAATATTTTAGAAAACATATACTATTTTTCTATAAAATAAGCCGTCGGGCGGAGCTAGTAGTTGGAGTAGGGGTAGAGGGGAATCGCTCTGCGAAGAACGTGGATGTGGCTGAAGTTAGATTTGGATTTGGATTCGGATTTGCGAATTTTACAGTGGACCAGTTCGTTATTTACCTTAATTAAAAAAACGTATGCCTGTGGAAATGGCGGGAAATTAAGCAAGAACATATTGTAAGGGAACTCCCAAAAACCATGTTCAATGTTGCTATATAGAACATAACTCCTTTTCCGCTCGCATCAGCCCAAATATATTTCGCAATCTCAAAAAAATCCGACGTTGTCCCAGATATTGAATTATCCCATTAAAGAGCCACTTATGAAAGCTTCAAAATAATGTATTACTCAACCACCTTGAAACTGTCGGGAAGATATAAAACTAACACCAATAATGAAATAACCAAATATTCGTTTTATTTATTTCGGAATCTCAAAAATAGCTGACGTTGTCCCAGATATTGAATTAGACCATTGAAAAGTAACTTAGGAGAGCTTCAAAACGATGTACCAGTTTGAAGCGGTCGGGAAGGTATAAAACCACCCCCAATAATGAAATAACCAAATCTGCGTTTTATTTATTTCGGAAACGCAAAAAACCTGACGTTGTCCCAGATATTGAACTAGACCATTGAAGAGCCACTTAGGAGAGCTTCAAAATGATATACTACTCAACCCTCTTGAAGCGGTCGGGATGGTATAAAACAACCCACAATAATGAAATAACCAAATGTTCGTTTTATTTATTTCGGAATCTCAAGAAAAGCTGACGTTGTCCCAGATATTGAATGAGACCATTGAAGACTCACTTAAGATAGCTTCAAATTTATGTACTACTCAACCACCTTGAAGAGGTCGGAAAGATTTGAAACTACCCCCGATTACGATTCGTTTTCAAATAGTTGTCATATTTAAAATGTTAAGTTACACACCCTGTATATTTTATCATGTTTTATTCCTGTGTTTAATTTTAAGTTAATTTTCAAAAGGTGTATATGCCTGTCTCTTTTTGTTTCTGAATTATTTGAAAAAAATTGTAAAACCAGCATGATAACTTTTGCTCCTAATCCGGAAACGAATCAAATTGTTTTTTCTTAAAATGGGACATCCTGTTTGTCTAAACGTCATCAAGTACAGAATTTAGTCCCCTGTCGAATATTAGCGTTCCTTATACTGGAAATATTTAATAAAGAAACATATAAAACATATTGTTATTAATCCCAAAAGCTCAAATTTGTGCAAAAATGTCCTCCCAAAAAACTTTTAAGTAATGGCCCAATAAATATAAGAATGAAAAGTACAAATAAAATTAAGAAAATCTCCTGAATATAGCTACCATCCATGATTGATATATGTGTCTTTGTGGGTCAATTTCGAGTTAAAAACCAAATCTCTACTTTGATAATGGCGAATTTTAGGGGGTAGTTTTATATCTGCCCGACCGTTTCAAGGTGATTCATTTTGAAGCTCTCTCAAGTGACTTTTCAATGGTCTAATTAAATATCTGGGATAATATCAGTTTTTTTTGAGATTCCGAAATAAATAAAACGAATTTTAGGGGGTATTTCATAATTTTGGGTAGTTTTATACATTGCCAACGGTTTCAAGGTGGTTAGTTTTGGTTAGTTACAATACAATACCTTACAATATTTCCGTGCCTAATTTCACGGCATTTCCACTGGAACACGTTTTTTTAATTACGGCAAATAACGAAGTGGTCCACTGTAATATTCGCAAATCCGAATCCAAATCCAAATTAACTTCAGCCACATCGAACGTGGGTACGATGGTAAGTAGAAGAGGGTGTCCTATTTTCAACGTCTCCTCATGGAAACCTCCGTTATAATTGAAAATAGATTGAATTGAAAGCCATGTTGTTTAAAGCCCCGATTTCTCTTTTAATAATCTATCACCGCGTTAGATGCTTCTAGAGTTATTTAAATTTGAATTGTATGGGGTTCTGTAGGTGCAAATAATACTAGTGAAACCAGAAACTGATATTTTTTAGTAATATATAATTCAAAATACATAGGGATATCTGAAAAAGTAAAATAATGAACATGTTTATTATAATATTTTGGAAGTTTGTATATGGCGAAAATAAAATTTAAATTCAGCCATGAAAATATTTTTACAAAATCAAAATATCTTTCATATTAAGGAAGATATGGCAAATTATCCTCATTTTTTCCATATTGCTCAGCAATTACCAGATGTTATTCAAAACCGTATGAATTATATACCATTTTCAAGTCTCAAACAAGTATTGCAGTAAATTTCTTCGAATGTTTACGAAAACATATTCTTCTGGTATCGTGGACTAAAGGACTCTGTTTCAATCTCCTCCTTTATTTCACGTTTCATATGCCTTAATAATTAAAAAAAATCGTGTCACATTTTTTCGCAATTACACTGTGAACAATGCCCGTCCCAGTTTTCCTTTTTTTGCCGCAGGCCGCGCATCACCGTCGTTGTAATAAAACGTTTCAGTTTTCAGTAAATAAATGAATATTGGAAACTTTGCTATAATCCTGAAACAATTTCATGTAAATTTCTACTCGGGACATAAAAAACGAATGTAATTTTTATTTTTATGACAATATAAAAATAACCTAGCAAAAACTTAGCCATATTGGCGATATTAGAATTCAGTGAAACTTAGTCACGGAAAAACTTTGAAAGTAAAATTTTGAACGATCGTTTTGTTTTCATGTGAGTTTCATGTTGTTAGCTTCTTGCGGTTTATGTTGATATTGCTTTAAAAATTTTTCGTTTGATAGGTATCATTCGCGATAAATCCGAGTCTTAAACATTAAACGAAAAGGCTTACAGGTTCCAAATATAAGCAAAACAAATTGCTCTATTGATGGTTATTACTCAAGAAACATTAAAAAAATAATATTAGCCTAATATTAGCTGTTGATGCAAGAAATGTTTGTTTACCATCAGCAGCGCCTTTCGTATTCGAGACCTAAATACTAAACAACTTTACAGAAATCCTCATCTTTTCCAAAATATTCGCCAAAAACCGTAAATTTTTGACTTCCTCACATTGACACCATGTTTAACGAAAATCATTTCAAAACAAATGTGACACCACTGACTCACAAAATAAAGATGACTCTTTACACTACTGCCTGAAAATCCAACATCGTCGAAGAAAGTTCTAGCTAATCCAAATTTTGGCACTTCATCTGCCGTTCAGTTTAACAACATGATATTATGGACGGTTTAAATTGTTTATAATTACCGCCTCATTCGAGCAATGAACCTTCAATTAGTGCTATTAAAAAATCTTAATGTGAATCGATGTCGCATGCGTTTAATATTTTACCATGTCCGAGCAGGCTCGCTATCGTCAATTCCATCTCTTTCCGTATAAACAGAAGCCGGAATTGATGTAATCTATCCGTTGTATATTTCCCAGTTTAAAGGAGATTTCTCATAAAATATTTATACCCAGAAATGCACTTTGTCGTGATTTATGCGAAAAGGTTATTTTATTTACGTACACTTTGTTATATTTTGTCCTGCGGGTTTTTGACGTTCGCTTCAATTTGAAAAATTGCCCGCAATTCTCCGGCAGATTTATCGATAGTATGAACTGTAAAGAAAATAGAGTCTCGTTTCTCTTTGACTCAATTACGTGTAGCTATGTCAGTTCTTATTTGTTCTTCGAAGACCAGCCTAGATATAATACGAAGGGCTTATAAAAGTTATATAACGCTAGAGGCGCCTTGTTTATAACAAATTTTTACACAGGTGAAGTAAAAACTTTTATCGTAAAATAGTTGATTTTGGTTAGCGTTTGTATCTCCATATAATAAACTTTTAATATGGTTTTGAAACCAAAGTTATTCCGCAAAAGTAGTTCACACACAAAGTGTCTCCATAACAAGTCCTCTTATATTAATTTACCTTCATTCGAAATTGCTCGGTAATATTTTTGTGAATATAAGCTAATCGCTATGGTTGTTGTAGAGTGTGTCACACACACTGTGGTTCCGAATGGTCGTAACTTTATTCCCTGTGTAATTTCCTTATTTTTATTAAGGAAATTGTTTCTTCAATTTTGAATACAAAATTTCGCTTCTATCGTTGACTTTTCAATTTTGGGCAACAAAATATATTTGACTGGGTTTACTACTTGCTTGCTATAGCAAATATTCCGGAATGTTTTTTTAATTCAGCGGGGAAATATTTCCAAATTTGACGCTGTTTACCAAACCAGAAAAGAATACAGATTTCTGTATGTGAAAATTACACACTCCAAAAAAGTATCATTAAATGATAGTAGTGAATAAGTATAATATAGGCTTCCCCCACTCCTCTCCCTTTTGTGGGCGTATCCTCCTTCCCCACGACTCTCTAGCTCCTCCCCCTTTACCCATAATCCCTTGAAACTGGCTCCCATTGGATAAGCAACCAGAAATGCGGTTTAATCAATCTCCCCACCTCTAGTTTGCGATGGCGGCGAAGCCAATCAGAGCCCAGATATTTTCCCACCCCTAAGAAAAGCAATGGCGTCAATGAGACTTGATCATATTGTTCGCGTGACCATCTGCACCCCCTAGCGGTTCGAATGTAAACTAGTGTCCCCTCTTGGAATAAGATTTTCTTTAATAAGGTAACCCCACCTAGTGAATATTGACCAAAACATTTATTTTAAAAACATATAGTTCTGCGAA
Source organism: Cylas formicarius (assembly GCF_029955315.1). Lineage (NCBI taxonomy): Eukaryota > Metazoa > Arthropoda > Insecta > Coleoptera > Brentidae > Cylas > Cylas formicarius. The sequence goes on from NW_026844319.1 coordinate 19,642,140, forward strand.
TGTGTACCCACGCGGGTACAAACTGTACTTTTATTGCGCACAAAGGACAGGGGAAATAAAGACGAAAAGTGTTGGATTTCTTTTCTCGGAACTGGAAGCTGGCAGGCACCACCAATAATATCTGCAAAACAAAAAGCTGGTTAAAATTTTCATTAATAAAGTAGGATATTAGAAACCATATACCTTTTTAATTTACTAAGCAATCTACCGTGCGTTAACTTCATACATATTTCCGCATGCTTCTGTTTTAAGGTATCGTGAAATATTTGACTATTTATCTGGGAAAAGTTCATATGTCGAAAATATTATGTGTATGTGGCCGTGGTAGGCTTTCTTTACTATTATAATTTTATTTTTATTATTTAATATTTACAAAATTAATTTATCTATCTTATTGATGATTTTGATTTTCTTTGCTATTTTTATTATTTGTTTTTATTATTTAATATTTTCAAAATTAATTTAATTTATCTATCTTATTGATGATTTTAAGATATCGCAGTCAACTTTACTATTTCATCAATTTCTTTTATTTATTGCTGATCTTTGAGGATAGTGTACATACTTTTTTTCGTAACTTATCTGTATCTACCCTTTAATTTCCTATCAAGCCATAAAGCAAACTCGAAAGGCATCTTAACTAAAAAGTCATATACTTTAAAGCTGCTGCGACTACTACATGAAAGTGTGTTTCTGTGAAATCTCAACAATAATGAAATCTGGACGCTTATATTAAATACTGTAATACTCTTCTCTGCTAACGCTCTAGGAGACGCTATTTGAACCCTGTTCAAAGAAAAACTTCTACAGCCCAAATAACCCCTCTGAACCACACTTAAGCGCATCACTCTTTCACTGTCTTGCAGCCTTCAGATTAATATTCCGTACTAACTACGTATGCCATACACGAAACGTTCTCTTTTCTAATTTTTTTCTATGCGCTACATTAACGAACAGGATCTAAACTTTTCTGTCTGTGTATTTTGTTAGCCACCTTAAAAAAATTAAAAAAAAGGTATGCGAACCTAGAGGATATTTTCCATATTTTTCACAAATGGTGACAACAATTAATGCAAGTATTATTTTTAATAATAATCCATCTTTCGCTATGACACGAAAACATCGACTTTTTAATTCTAACTTTTCTCATAGAGCTTCCCTTTAGTCTCTATCTGTTCTTTAACTAAATCCCCACCTTTTTGAAAAACCAACCTCTAAAAATAGTTAATTTTCTCTAATTTAAATTTGTACGTTTTCCGCAATATGTGTGAATATTTTCGCTAGAGCATTTAGTTACTTAGTACATGTCCTAATCAATATTTTAAAAATATAATTCTAATGATACGTGTTTACGATTTGAAGATAACGAAACATTCCCCAGTTTCATAAATGAGAGCTCACTGCCAAACTACCAAACATCACAGTACAAACTACCGTACTACGCCCCCTGGACAAAATCAGGTCAGTCAGCGTCATTAATTCTACCTGCGTTAACGAATAGCGTATTGTTAATTATGGTTTAATACGCAGAAAATTTAAGTAACAAATAATTGCAATGAAACTCACTAACATCATAAATTATTAAAAAAAAAATTAGAACAGTTGGAATTTACTGGAGTAACCAATTTGGCACTAAAAATGGAAATTTTCGATACTCTACTAGGTGCCTACAATAAATTTTACTATTATTTTTTAATGCAGAGACACAACGATTTTCTAGTTCTGAATTTGATCAGGGGTATATGACCATAGTTTACGCCGACTCTAAAAGGCATGCAGTCTATTGTTTTTGAACGCCCCCATTTTGTGTATTATGTTCAAAACAGAGACTCTCTGGGCTTACGACTACAGCTACCAGCTACTACTTTCAATAATATTAACACAAAAAAAGTAGGTGGCATTTCTATAATACGTGCAAAGTTTATGTGAAACTGACTGGAAGACAGAGTAATGCACCAATATGTTACTAAACATATTTCGATAGAATTCCGTAAGAGCTTACCTCCAAGTTTCCTCATTTAGTCAGTCAAAGCATCAAATGGGAAATTCCAATCCAACATAGGTAGTGGTGGAAATATATCAATCGCCTACGTTACCGATGGTACCCGACTGAAGCTTCTGCGTCTTCTTTACCCCACATGCCTACTTAAAAGATACTGGTCTAAGTCTCAATATTCCTGTTAAAAAAAGAGAGGTTCTATATTGCCATAACTATGTGTTTTCAAAATTTTACCTGAATGGTTCGTGATTCCTTATATATGCAGTGTTGGCAGCAATGTGGCGACGACTACGCTGAAACTTTCCATATCTCGTGTCCCCATGACTGGTCTGTTTCATATATCAAACCTCACCTCGCACGGGTTTGAACCTCCTTTAAAAAAAAAAAAACAGGCAAGACTTATACTTATATCAAAGTAATACGAGGAACTTATATTTTATGCCAAAACTTATTTCATCACCTCCAAAGGGGAGTAGGGGTTTCTAAAGTATGGTAGGTACATCTCTTTCATTTTTTAATTAAAAAAGTGACACAATTACGCGACGTAACTCGATCCGGATCGTTAACGCGTCTCAAGATGGGGGTTTAGAGATGCTGAGGTCATTAAATTGATTCACTATTACCAGTACACACTGAAACCCCTTATTTCCAAAATAAAAAAATTGTTAACTGTTAACACAACAAAAAAAACTATTTTCTCACCAATTATATTTCTGGGTCGTTTTCAGAATTTGTCCAACGTAGAATCCCAAGAGGATAGGGCCGCAATTTCGAAAAATGTTCATGTCTCCCCACTATGCATTTGTACAAGAAGCAGGGCCGGATTAACAGCAATTATATTCTTGTCAGTCAACATACAGCCGCCGATTGAATTCTCGGATTCTGCTTTACTAGTTGCCATGGTCTGTCAAATATGTTACTTAAAAATTGTATATTTTTTTTTACAAATAATATACCTTTCCTAAAATAATTCCGCCTTTGTCAAGTGGGACACGGGCACGTCTGTCCGCTTTGAAAAGCGCAGGCGTATGTATCTTCCAAAATGATCCAAGCAGGCCCGGATTGCCAGCAAATACACAACTCCCCGATTCAATTCTGAGATGTTGCTTCACGAGTTACCATGATCTGTCAAATATTTTAATTAAAAAAAATCTATTATTTAGCAACAATATACCTTTTTAAAATAATTTCGTCTTTTTTCAAGTTCAACAGGACACGTGTGTTCGTTTCAGTTGGACAAGGGCACGTCTGTCCGCTTTGAAAAGCGCGGCGTATGTATCTTCCAAAATGATCCAAATTGTTAACCTTTTTTTGATTCCTCGTTCCCCGATTCAATTCTGAGATGTTGCTTCACGAGTTACCATGATCTGTCAAATATTTTAATTAAAAAAAAAAATCTATTATTTAGCAACAATATACCTTTTTAAAAATAATTTCGTCTTTTTTCAAGTTCAACAGGACACGTGTGTTCGTTTCGAAAGGTTTCGTAGTCTGTAGCTCTGTCGAATTCTCCAAAATTCGTTAAACCTTCAGATATTTTCAAAATTTGTCCAACGCAGACTTCCACTCACGCAGTTTCGAAAACTTTCTGGTCTCCCCGCCATGCATTTGTACACGAAGCCGTTCTGGACTATCAGCAAACAGCACATCCGTCATTTTTCTTCTCGGATTCCGCTTGACGAGTTACATCGATCTGTCAAATATTTAATGTAAAACAATCTTATCTATTACTTTTACCCAATATTAAGTACCTATTCAAAATTAGTAGCGCCTTTTCGAGTTCGAAAGGCTTCGTAGCCTATAGCCCTGCCGAAATGGCATTGCATTTGTACACGAAGCAGGGTCGGATTGTAAGCAAACAGCACCCCGGTCACTTTTCTTCTCGGATTCTGCTTGACGAGTTACATCGATCTGTGGAATATTTAGCGTAAAAAAAAATTATCTATTACTTTTACCAAAAATGAAGTACCTATTCAAAATTAGTAGCGCCTTTTCGAGTTCGAAAGGTTTCGTAGCCTATAGCCCTGCCGAAATGGCATTGCATTTGTACACGAAGCAGGGTCGGATTGTAAGCAAACAGCACCACCGGTCACTTTTCTTCTCGGATTCTGCTTGACGAGTTACATCGATCTGTGGAATATTTAGCGAAAAAAAAAATTATCTATTACTTTTACCAAAAATGAAGTACCTTTTTTCTTTAAAACAGTTCGTCCTTTTCGAGTTTGAAAGGTTTCGTAGCCTATAGCCCTGCCGAAATGTCATTGCATTTGTACACGAAGCAGGGTCGGATTGTCAGCAAACACCACAAGCGTCACTTTTCTTTTCGGTTTCCGCTTGACGAATTACATCGATCGGTCAAATATTTAATATAAAAAATATCTATTTTACCAAAAATACGTACTCTTCTAAGATAAATTAGCTCTTTTCGAGTTTAAGAGGACACGTATGTCAACTGTAGGATGTTTTATTATTATATTTTCCAGTGTCTATAAATTAATAAACAACAGAAGCTTCCGAATACAAAAATTTCAACATGAGTTTTTTTTCTTGAAATTTAAAAGTTCTAACCCCTAAAACCATATTTTAATACGCTGGCGGACGTATAACAATCCCCAAAAATTACCATATTTAAATTGTTACTATTGATATATTTCTATTCCGAACTTAACTCAATACATGCAAAAAAAAACTAGCGAATGTTATTTATTATCTCCGATGGGTGGATGATTGAGAAACGTTTAAATAAATCTACCTTTCTGTCTCTCTTTCTCTATATAGGTCACTCATTCTCTCTATCTGTTACTTTCCACAATCCGAATTTACACTTGGCCCCCCAAAAATCTTGTAAAATTTTATCTGCTTAACTTCTTCGCGTTGTTCATATGGCTGAATTTTTTGGGAGATATATCGTGCGTTATTTCTATTAAAATTCTGTTTCCTTTTTACCTACTTCAAAAACGTAAGCGAGCATTTTTGGTTGTTTTATTAAACAAAAATTGATACTAACCAAGATCCGTATCTCCGACCTCAGCTTCCTTTGATCACTCCCCAATTTTTTTTAATTAAGTATAGAAACCTCGTCGAACATATACATAATACTAGGTCAAAATGTTACGCGGTTACTCATTAAAGTCGCAATTCCGAAAGCTTCTTACCTATCTTTTTCCAGTCTTTTTTGTTTTATTTATCCGTATATGAAACACACATTGAACACAAAACTTAAACTCGTTGGCGATATTGCATTAAGCAACAAACGCGTATAACAGAAACGAACCCTTAACACAAACGCTTCTTTAAACTTCGACTGACACGTGAAACAACCCGCATTCCTACGAAAGGCAGGTAAACCAAGCAGGTCAAATTTTAAGCTACCCTCCAGTGTCGTCGTAGGTTGGGGCATAGTAAATAGCGAATACAACAAAGCGGTAATTTATAATAATTTAATTTGCATTTTATTTAACTTAAGTTGTTTTGTAGAAAATGAGACATTTCTACAATTAATCAATATACTACGAGTACTTTTCCGCTTAATTACTATTTTTGAGAAACAAAAGGAAACGTTAGATTCCATTCAAACTTTTTCGGTTTTCATGATATCTCGCGTTTATTTAGAAGCTAATGGCCTGTGGCCTTAACCAGACGTTTCCAAAGCCTGGTTTGATATTATGTATATAAATCTTAACAAACACGAAAAATAGAGTTATATTGCCACCGAAAATCTGAATTTATGTTTAAAAATGTAACTTCCCGTATTTAAACTATTGCCTGCATTGGCGCCTATATTTTATAGTTTTTTTTTTGTATCCTATTTTTTTTTGTTTTGCTTGCAAATGTGTGTCCATTTTTCGGGTACTGAATTTTTTTTTCTCAAATTATTACAAATTACTCAAAACGGAGTTAAAAAGAGACGAGGAGAAAAGGGTAGAACCCTTATTTCTCCGACACTGACCTCCGATGTTTATAAAAATTGACCCCTTGACACCCTCCCCGTGAATATTTTACAAAGGATTTTTAAAATTTAACTTCCAAATAACGCATACTCTCGCCTAGTGTCACAGTTTTGGGCCCCATTTTGCTATGGTTAGACAGGTTTATTCTTGTACATTGTCGGGACAAAAGAAGCATCTCCTTCATCCAAATTGACTTTTTCATACCTAATATAACAGCTGCCGGGCATCATCTCGCCTTAATTGTTTCTATTGAATTAATTTTAGTTACAAAAAATTAGATGATCGACAAAATTGGCATAAAAAGATAATCAAGATTTAATTAAAACAAGAATATGCACAAAAGAAAAGAGATAAACTCCGACACGGGAAACAAGGAAATATCGCTGAAACGGCAATTGATCTAGCGCGCGCCTTTTTTAAAAATAATAATTTTTCAAAAGAATTCTAGGCTAAGCTAAATACCTGGTGCAACAAAATATTGAAGGATCTTCATGATCCTACCTGTGAGCGAGTAGAAAATTATTTGCAAAGAGGATAAAGGTATATCTTAATATAAATAGTTTCACTATTGATAATATGTCCCCTTTTAAAATGGCGCATTATTTGATACGTACTTTTTTCTTGTCAGAGCTTGTCTAAAAAAAAAAAAATCGGGATGGATGGAGGTTCTCCGTCAGGTTTTTTTCCTGTCGAAACAAGTATGTGCGGCGTTCGCTTTGGATCTGGGGGAATGGGTGGGGTTATACATATATAAGCTATAAGAAATTTTAATTTTTTATTCAGTTTCCACTCATACAATTTCGTGATAAGTGCAGAGTGAGAAAAATGTCCGAAGTCGAAAATTATCCAACGCAAGCATTGGATTCGTGGGGAAGATTTGTGGTCAATGCGGAAATAATCCGCGAACAAAAATACATTTACGAGGCAGCAATTACGCTGCCGGAATTCGGACTAGAAATTACCTCAGGTCTTAGCCCAGCAAGAATCTTCGCTCCGGCAGTGAAAGTGAGCTTTATCCCCTACGTTTTGGCGGAGAAAAGAAGCATTTCGTTCGACGAGATAGACTTCACAGAATTAATACAACAGCTTCCATTGTTATTGTTAGCAGGCCCGACTGGTAAAGTTATGTATTTAACCTGCTTCAAACTCAGCTGTCTACAATGTGATGGTGAAGTCTTGGTCAAGATTGAAAATAGCGAGGGTATACTCTATATTTCGAAAGACTGGGTACAGAAATTAATTACCATAAGCAAATTGGTATTTAAAAGAATACGAGTACTGTCTCGTTTGAACTTTTACGAGTACTACGATAGAATATTGTATTTGACTATACATGAAAATTTACTGGAAGACGCCAAAATCTTTCCGCATATAGAATATTTATGTTCTACAGAAGAGAGTGAGCAGAGCTACTGCATGGAGGACTACATGCGTTTTGGAAAAATGCAGATAAAACAAGATATCAACAAAAGGATAGCATGGGACATACCTGTGTTTTAATAGAAATTTACCTGTAAACTAATAATAATAAATGTATTTTTAAAATTCAGTGTGTGTGTATGTTTTATCCTTACCCCCATAAAAAAAAGTAAAAAAAAAACAAGTAATTGCGTAAAATAACTTTATTAAAGAAAAAAAAATAACAACAAAATATATTCAAACAAAACATGGTACCACCGGAATGAAACCATCAGAAATTACCCCAACAACGGAGATTCTCGCATATAATTTACCAAAAAAAATTTGCAGTGCAAAAGTCAAAGTTCAAAGCTGGCGATGCAGTGAGCATAAGTCGCACAAAATCGGTTTTTGACAAAAGCTATGAAATTAATTGGACACCCCGAAAATTTCAAGATTGTTAAAGTAAGTGGTTCCTTCCCTCTTACGTATATTTTGGAAGATGTGGAGGGGCGTTAAATCAAAGCTTCGTTTTATGAAGTCGAATTACAAAAACCGTACTACCAAATAGTCGAATCGACTATTTGGTAGTACGGTTTTTGTAATTCGACTTCATAAAACGAAGCTTTGATTTAACGCCCCTCCACATCTTCCAAAATATACGTAAGAGGGAAGGAACCACTTACTTTAACAATCTTGAAATTTTCGGGGTGTCCAATTAATTTCATAGCTTTTGTCAAAAACCGATTTTGTGCGACTTATGCTCACTGCATCGCCAGCTTTGAACTTTGACTTTTGCACTGCAAATTTTTTTTGGTAAATTATATGCGAGAATCTCCGTTGTTGGGGTAATTTCTGATGGTTTCATTCCGGTGGTACCATGTTTTGTTTGAATATATTTTGTTGTTATTTTTTTTTCTTTAATAAAGTTATTTTACGCAATTACTTGTTTTTTTTTTACTTTTTTTTATGGGGGTAAGGATAAAACATACACACACACTGAATTTTAAAAATACATTTATTATTATTAGTTTACAGGTAAATTTCTATTAAAACACAGGTATGTCCCATGCTATCCTTTTGTTGATATCTTGTTTTATCTGCATTTTTCCAAAACGCATGTAGTCCTCCATGCAGTAGCTCTGCTCACTCTCTTCTGTAGAACATAAATATTCTATATGCGGAAAGATTTTGGCGTCTTCCAGTAAATTTTCATGTATAGTCAAATACAATATTCTATCGTAGTACTCGTAAAAGTTCAAACGAGACAGTACTCGTATTCTTTTAAATACCAATTTGCTTATGGTAATTAATTTCTGTACCCAGTCTTTCGAAATATAGAGTATACCCTCGCTATTTTCAATCTTGACCAAGACTTCACCATCACATTGTAGACAGCTGAGTTTGAAGCAGGTTAAATACATAACTTTACCAGTCGGGCCTGCTAACAATAACAATGGAAGCTGTTGTATTAATTCTGTGAAGTCTATCTCGTCGAACGAAATGCTTCTTTTCTCCGCCAAAACGTAGGGGATAAAGCTCACTTTCACTGCCGGAGCGAAGATTCTTGCTGGGCTAAGACCTGAGGTAATTTCTAGTCCGAATTCCGGCAGCGTAATTGCTGCCTCGTAAATGTATTTTTGTTCGCGGATTATTTCCGCATTGACCACAAATCTTCCCCACGAATCCAATGCTTGCGTTGGATAATTTTCGACTTCGGACATTTTTCTCACTCTGCACTTATCACGAAATTGTATGAGTGGAAACTGAATAAAAAATTAAAATTTCTTATAGCTTATATATGTATAACCCCACCCATTCCCCCAGATCCAAAGCGAACGCCGCACATACTTGTTTCGACAGGAAAAAAACCTGACGGAGAACCTCCATCCATCCCGATTTTTTTTTTTTAGACAAGCTCTGACAAGAAAAAAGTACGTATCAAATAATGCGCCATTTTAAAAGGGGACATATTATCAATAGTGAAACTATTTATATTAAGATATACCTTTATCCTCTTTGCAAATAATTTTCTACTCGCTCACAGGTAGGATCATGAAGATCCTTCAATATTTTGTTGCACCAGGTATTTAGCTTAGCCTAGAATTCTTTTGAAAAATTATTATTTTTAAAAAAGGCGCGCGCTAGATCAATTGCCGTTTCAGCGATATTTCCTTGTTTCCCGTGTCGGAGTTTATCTCTTTTCTTTTGTGCATATTCTTGTTTTAATTAAATCTTGATTATCTTTTTATGCCAATTTTGACGATCATCTAATTTTTTGTAACTAAAATTAATTCAATAGAAACAATTAAGGCGAGATGATGCCCGGCAGCTGTTATATTAGGTATGAAAAAGTCAATTTGGATGAAGGAGATGCTTCTTTTGTCCCGACAATGTACAAGAATAAACCTGTCTAACCATAGCAAAATGGGGCCCAAAACTGTGACACTAGGCGAGAGTATGCGTTATTTGGAAGTTAAATTTTAAAAATCCTTTGTAAAATATTCACGGGGAGGGTGTCAAGGGGTCAATTTTTATAAACATCGGAGGTCAGTGTCGGAGAAATAAGGGTTCTACCCTTTTCTCCTCGTCTCTTTTTAACTCCGTTTTGAGTAATTTGTAATAATTTGAGAAAAAAAAATTCAGTACCCGAAAAATGGACACACATTTGCAAGCAAAACAAAAAAAAATAGGATACAAAAAAAAAACTATAAAATATAGGCGCCAATGCAGGCAATAGTTTAAATACGGGAAGTTACATTTTTAAACATAAATTCAGATTTTCGGTGGCAATATAACTCTATTTTTCGTGTTTGTTAAGATTTATATACATAATATCAAACCAGGCTTTGGAAACGTCTGGTTAAGGCCACAGGCCATTAGCTTCTAAATAAACGCGAGATATCATGAAAACCGAAAAAGTTTGAATGGAATCTAACGTTTCCTTTTGTTTCTCAAAAATAGTAATTAAGCGGAAAAGTACTCGTAGTATATTGATTAATTGTAGAAATGTCTCATTTTCTACAAAACAACTTAAGTTAAATAAAATGCAAATTAAATTATTATAAATTACCGCTTTGTTGTATTCGCTATTTACTATGCCCCAACCTACGACGACACTGGAGGGTAGCTTAAAATTTGACCTGCTTGGTTTACCTGCCTTTCGTAGGAATGCGGGTTGTTTCACGTGTCAGTCGAAGTTTAAAGAAGCGTTTGTGTTAAGGGTTCGTTTCTGTTATACGCGTTTGTTGCTTAATGCAATATCGCCAACGAGTTTAAGTTTTGTGTTCAATGTGTGTTTCATATACGGATAAATAAAACAAAAAAGACTGGAAAAAGATAGGTAAGAAGCTTTCGGAATTGCGACTTTAATGAGTAACCGCGTAACATTTTGACCTAGTATTATGTATATGTTCGACGAGGTTTCTATACTTAATTAAAAAAAATTGGGGAGTGATCAAAGGAAGCTGAGGTCGGAGATACGGATCTTGGTTAGTATCAATTTTTGTTTAATAAAACAACCAAAAATGCTCGCTTACGTTTTTGAAGTAGGTAAAAAGGAAACAGAATTTTAATAGAAATAACGCACGATATATCTCCCAAAAAATTCAGCCATATGAACAACGCGAAGAAGTTAAGCAGATAAAATTTTACAAGATTTTTGGGGGGCCAAGTGTAAATTCGGATTGTGGAAAGTAACAGATAGAGAGAATGAGTGACCTATATAGAAAAAGAGAGACAGAAAGGTAGATTTATTTAAACGTTTCTCAATCATCCACCCATCGGAGATAATAAATAACATTCGCTAGTTTTTTTTTGCATGTATTGAGTTAAGTTCGGAATAGAAATATATCAATAGTAACAATTTAAATATGGTAATTTTTGGGGATTGTTATACGTCCGCCAGCGTATTAAAATATGGTTTTAGGGGTTAGAACTTTTAAATTTCAAGAAAAAAAACTCATGTTGAAATTTTTGTATTCGGAAGCTTCTGTTGTTTATTAATTTATAGACACTGGAAAATATAATAATAAAACATCCTACAGTTGACATACGTGTCCTCTTAAACTCGAAAAGAGCTAATTTATCTTAGAAGAGTACGTATTTTTGGTAAAATAGATATTTTTTATATTAAATATTTGACCGATCGATGTAATTCGTCAAGCGGAAACCGAAAAGAAAAGTGACGCTTGTGGTGTTTGCTGACAATCCGACCCTGCTTCGTGTACAAATGCAATGACATTTCGGCAGGGCTATAGGCTACGAAACCTTTCAAACTCGAAAAGGACGAACTGTTTTAAAGAAAAAAGGTACTTCATTTTTGGTAAAAGTAATAGATAATTTTTTTTTTCGCTAAATATTCCACAGATCGATGTAACTCGTCAAGCAGAATCCGAGAAGAAAAGTGACCGGTGGTGCTGTTTGCTTACAATCCGACCCTGCTTCGTGTACAAATGCAATGCCATTTCGGCAGGGCTATAGGCTACGAAACCTTTCGAACTCGAAAAGGCGCTACTAATTTTGAATAGGTACTTCATTTTTGGTAAAAGTAATAGATAATTTTTTTTTACGCTAAATATTCCACAGATCGATGTAACTCGTCAAGCAGAATCCGAGAAGAAAAGTGACCGGGGTGCTGTTTGCTTACAATCCGACCCTGCTTCGTGTACAAATGCAATGCCATTTCGGCAGGGCTATAGGCTACGAAGCCTTTCGAACTCGAAAAGGCGCTACTAATTTTGAATAGGTACTTAATATTGGGTAAAAGTAATAGATAAGATTGTTTTACATTAAATATTTGACAGATCGATGTAACTCGTCAAGCGGAATCCGAGAAGAAAAATGACGGATGTGCTGTTTGCTGATAGTCCAGAACGGCTTCGTGTACAAATGCATGGCGGGGAGACCAGAAAGTTTTCGAAACTGCGTGAGTGGAAGTCTGCGTTGGACAAATTTTGAAAATATCTGAAGGTTTAACGAATTTTGGAGAATTCGACAGAGCTACAGACTACGAAACCTTTCGAAACGAACACACGTGTCCTGTTGAACTTGAAAAAAGACGAAATTATTTTTAAAAAGGTATATTGTTGCTAAATAATAGATTTTTTTTTTTAATTAAAATATTTGACAGATCATGGTAACTCGTGAAGCAACATCTCAGAATTGAATCGGGGAACGAGGAATCAAAAAAAGGTTAACAATTTGGATCATTTTGGAAGATACATACGCCGCGCTTTTCAAAGCGGACAGACGTGCCCTTGTCCAACTGAAACGAACACACGTGTCCTGTTGAACTTGAAAAAAGACGAAATTATTTTAAAAAGGTATATTGTTGCTAAATAATAGATTTTTTTTAATTAAAATATTTGACAGATCATGGTAACTCGTGAAGCAACATCTCAGAATTGAATCGGGGAGTTGTGTATTTGCTGGCAATCCGGGCCTGCTTGGATCATTTTGGAAGATACATACGCCTGCGCTTTTCAAAGCGGACAGACGTGCCCGTGTCCCACTTGACAAAGGCGGAATTATTTTAGGAAAGGTATATTATTTGTAAAAAAAAATATACAATTTTTAAGTAACATATTTGACAGACCATGGCAACTAGTAAAGCAGAATCCGAGAATTCAATCGGCGGCTGTATGTTGACTGACAAGAATATAATTGCTGTTAATCCGGCCCTGCTTCTTGTACAAATGCATAGTGGGGAGACATGAACATTTTTCGAAATTGCGGCCCTATCCTCTTGGGATTCTACGTTGGACAAATTCTGAAAACGACCCAGAAATATAATTGGTGAGAAAATAGTTTTTTTTGTTGTGTTAACAGTTAACAATTTTTTTATTTTGGAAATAAGGGGTTTCAGTGTGTACTGGTAATAGTGAATCAATTTAATGACCTCAGCATCTCTAAACCCCCATCTTGAGACGCGTTAACGATCCGGATCGAGTTACGTCGCGTAATTGTGTCACTTTTTTAATTAAAAAATGAAAGAGATGTACCTACCATACTTTAGAAACCCCTACTCCCCTTTGGAGGTGATGAAATAAGTTTTGGCATAAAATATAAGTTCCTCGTATTACTTTGATATAAGTATAAGTCTTGCCTGTTTTTTTTTTTTTAAAGGAGGTTCAAACCCGTGCGAGGTGAGGTTTGATATATGAAACAGACCAGTCATGGGGACACGAGATATGGAAAGTTTCAGCGTAGTCGTCGCCACATTGCTGCCAACACTGCATATATAAGGAATCACGAACCATTCAGGTAAAATTTTGAAAACACATAGTTATGGCAATATAGAACCTCTCTTTTTTTAACAGGAATATTGAGACTTAGACCAGTATCTTTTAAGTAGGCATGTGGGGTAAAGAAGACGCAGAAGCTTCAGTCGGGTACCATCGGTAACGTAGGCGATTGATATATTTCCACCACTACCTATGTTGGATTGGAATTTCCCATTTGATGCTTTGACTGACTAAATGAGGAAACTTGGAGGTAAGCTCTTACGGAATTCTATCGAAATATGTTTAGTAACATATTGGTGCATTACTCTGTCTTCCAGTCAGTTTCACATAAACTTTGCACGTATTATAGAAATGCCACCTACTTTTTTTGTGTTAATATTATTGAAAGTAGTAGCTGGTAGCTGTAGTCGTAAGCCCAGAGAGTCTCTGTTTTGAACATAATACACAAAATGGGGGCGTTCAAAAACAATAGACTGCATGCCTTTTAGAGTCGGCGTAAACTATGGTCATATACCCCTGATCAAATTCAGAACTAGAAAATCGTTGTGTCTCTGCATTAAAAAATAATAGTAAAATTTATTGTAGGCACCTAGTAGAGTATCGAAAATTTCCATTTTTAGTGCCAAATTGGTTACTCCAGTAAATTCCAACTGTTCTAATTTTTTTTTTAATAATTTATGATGTTAGTGAGTTTCATTGCAATTATTTGTTACTTAAATTTTCTGCGTATTAAACCATAATTAACAATACGCTATTCGTTAACGCAGGTAGAATTAATGACGCTGACTGACCTGATTTTGTCCAGGGGGCGTAGTACGGTAGTTTGTACTGTGATGTTTGGTAGTTTGGCAGTGAGCTCTCATTTATGAAACTGGGGAATGTTTCGTTATCTTCAAATCGTAAACACGTATCATTAGAATTATATTTTTAAAATATTGATTAGGACATGTACTAAGTAACTAAATGCTCTAGCGAAAATATTCACACATATTGCGGAAAACGTACAAATTTAAATTAGAGAAAATTAACTATTTTTAGAGGTTGGTTTTTCAAAAAGGTGGGGATTTAGTTAAAGAACAGATAGAGACTAAAGGGAAGCTCTATGAGAAAAGTTAGAATTAAAAAGTCGATGTTTTCGTGTCATAGCGAAAGATGGATTATTATTAAAAATAATACTTGCATTAATTGTTGTCACCATTTGTGAAAAATATGGAAAATATCCTCTAGGTTCGCATACCTTTTTTTTAATTTTTTTAAGGTGGCTAACAAAATACACAGACAGAAAAGTTTAGATCCTGTTCGTTAATGTAGCGCATAGAAAAAAATTAGAAAAGAGAACGTTTCGTGTATGGCATACGTAGTTAGTACGGAATATTAATCTGAAGGCTGCAAGACAGTGAAAGAGTGATGCGCTTAAGTGTGGTTCAGAGGGGTTATTTGGGCTGTAGAAGTTTTTCTTTGAACAGGGTTCAAATAGCGTCTCCTAGAGCGTTAGCAGAGAAGAGTATTACAGTATTTAATATAAGCGTCCAGATTTCATTATTGTTGAGATTTCACAGAAACACACTTTCATGTAGTAGTCGCAGCAGCTTTAAAGTATATGACTTTTTAGTTAAGATGCCTTTCGAGTTTGCTTTATGGCTTGATAGGAAATTAAAGGGTAGATACAGATAAGTTACGAAAAAAAGTATGTACACTATCCTCAAAGATCAGCAATAAATAAAAGAAATTGATGAAATAGTAAAGTTGACTGCGATATCTTAAAATCATCAATAAGATAGATAAATTAAATTAATTTTGAAAATATTAAATAATAAAAACAAATAATAAAAATAGCAAAGAAAATCAAAATCATCAATAAGATAGATAAATTAATTTTGTAAATATTAAATAATAAAAATAAAATTATAATAGTAAAGAAAGCCTACCACGGCCACATACACATAATATTTTCGACATATGAACTTTTCCCAGATAAATAGTCAAATATTTCACGATACCTTAAAACAGAAGCATGCGGAAATATGTATGAAGTTAACGCACGGTAGATTGCTTAGTAAATTAAAAAGGTATATGGTTTCTAATATCCTACTTTATTAATGAAAATTTTAACCAGCTTTTTGTTTTGCAGATATTATTGGTGGTGCCTGCCAGCTTCCAGTTCCGAGAAAAGAAATCCAACACTTTTCGTCTTTATTTCCCCTGTCCTTTGTGCGCAATAAAAGTACAGTTTGTACCCGCGTGGGTACACATTCGCAGAACTATATGTTTTTAAAATAAATGTTTTGGTCAATATTCACTAGGTGGGGTTACCTTATTAAAGAAAATCTTATTCCAAGAGGGGACACTAGTTTACATTCGAACCGCTAGGGGGTGCAGATGGTCACGCGAACAATATGATCAAGTCTCATTGACGCCATTGCTTTTCTTAGGGGTGGGAAAATATCTGGGCTCTGATTGGCTTCGCCGCCATCGCAAACTAGAGGTGGGGAGATTGATTAAACCGCATTTCTGGTTGCTTATCCAATGGGAGCCAGTTTCAAGGGATTATGGGTAAAGGGGGAGGAGCTAGAGAGTCGTGGGGAAGGAGGATACGCCCACAAAAGGGAGAGGAGTGGGGGAAGCCTATATTATACTTATTCTCTACTAATGATCCATTTGGCAGAACTTGCCAATTTTTATCCTTAAAGGTGACAATATACATATATTTACTATAACTGATTTTAAGAGTAGTACCTTTTTGCCTATAAGTTTTTAGAAAATAATTTCTTTCTCAAGGAAACGAAAAAAAAAACACAAACAAAAAATAAACAGGATCCCCTAATGAATATATTCGGGTTAGGCATTCAAAAAAGTCTCCGGAAAACACACGTTTAAAGTAACACATTCAAAACTGTACAGGGACAATTTTGTAAAAATTAATGTAAAAAATAATATATTGAGTATTCCATTAAAAAAAATATATGTTTAAGTAAAAAACAAACGCAATTAGATTCTACGGAAAAAATCCTATATGAACATTTTTTAAACTCTTCAATAGCTCATAAGACAACGATGATACGGGAGTGGTCCCAAAATCGAAGTATCTCAGAAACCACGAGAGTCAGGGTAATTTGTTGAGGGCATCTTTAGTTATACAAGAAAGAAGCACAGTGTACTTGTAAACCACGACTCTCTATCTTTAAAGATAACTGAGAAATCCAGTAAAAGTGTCCATGAAACATTTTAAGACCTTTTCGAATCATAAAGTATAGAATCTTTACCTTAAAATATTAAAACTGATTCCAAGAAAAAGCGTGGCACCTCTACTGACTTAAAATGTGTTGTATTTTACAATTACCATATTATATATGTAAAACACCCACTTTTTCATTATAACGATATTTAAAGATATTTAAACATAAAGTGTGCACAAATATTTTGTTGACAGTGAATAGCTACTTATTAATTACATCATTTAACTCTTTAATTCGTATTGAAGCATTGTAATTGCTTCCAATTCTTCCATAAGAACCATTTTGATCTAATCTAAATAAACGAACAAATCTAATTAGCTAAAAATATCAACAAATTCAATGATTTCTGCGAAATCTTGTTGTATTGAGCTCAAAATTCTGCAGTTAATATATTTCTAATTATTAATAAATCTCAGAAACAGCTGCTAAAATCAACCCTTACCTTTTTAAAAGATAGAATACTTTGAAGAATGAAAATTGTTTAAAAAAGTTTCAGAAAAAAAATATTACTAATATTATTAGCGAAAAGCTGATACCAAATTGAAATTTTGGAAATAAAAATCTGAATTTAATGTCGTATAAAACAAGTTCAAGATCTCGTACAAGTTTATTTGTCAAGATTAACTGAATTTAAAGGTCGGAAGAGTACTTTTGCAAAAGTTCCTTTTACCATTTCGCCTAGTTTGACCGTTGTTCCGGCGAAAATAAACCAATTATACGTTTACTGCGTCGTTCTGGACCGTTTCACATTGGACTATTGCTTTCCATAGAAAAAGATCGTCGGTCAGTTGAAATCCCGGATAAACTTTCCGCCGAAACGGGGACGCGGCTAAATGATACGTAAACAATCGGCGTAATTGCTAATTTGTCCCCATATTAATGCAACGTTAAATGGGAAAATTACACGCGTTCGAGTTTGTAACTTGATTCTTCAATTAAAGCATGGGACTTTCGGTTTAAGGATGTGCTACAATAAAATTATTTGAAGCTGGGGATCTGTTATATGGGGTTTTAATTAAAACGGGTTATGGTCAACTTATACATCGATCTAAGGGAATCGTAGAATTTACGTAATTTTAAATGCAAAATTAACTTTTGAAGAGCATAGGAGTTACACAAATATTAAATCAATTTTTGCTCTGTATAACTCTTTGATCACACCGGAATACGTAAAAAAATGAAGCAATGAATTATTGTTTCAACAGAACACGGCATTACTTTTTGGTGTGTAAAAAGTTATAATGATGTTTGCTGTCAACATATCCGCAATTGTCATATTTTACAGTTAAGTTTAAATAAATGTTTTTAAGAACCGCTTAACCTTTTCGGGAGAGGAACGTATCAAGAAAAGTGGGAGAACATGAGAAGCAAGAAGAAAAGGATAACGATGAGCTTTTTCTTTTTGAATTTTTTTTTTTAGTTCGAATGTTTGCTCTTGTAAACAACTTTGTGCTGCCTTGCGCCATTTCCTTTTCTCATTAAAACGGCATTTATTCAGCTCGATTGGAAATTGAAAGGGACTACGAAAGGTCAAATTAAAACTAGAGTTGGTACTTACTATAGAAGTAAAATATTTTGGCAGGTGAGGACAAATTTTATGATTATTCAGAATTGGGATAATATAGGAATTTGAAACACAAACAGCGTATTTATATTGATACTTAATTCATTTATTTCTTAGTTGATTTGACTTTCATAAATTCTTGTATTAACTAATTTGGGATTTTCTAAAAAGAGAATAAAAAAGCATTTTTTAATGTAATAATTTATATTTCTTCAAAATTCTAGAAAATTAAATAGTTTGTTTCATATAAATATACTTTTGTCCAAGACCTACAGATCTCTATTTTTAAAGCCTATTACATATTTTGGTTTCAAAGACGCACATATTTTTTCTAGTAAGTGCCAAAATTCCTCCATTTCTTCGCGTAATAAATTGAAAGACGTTTTTTTTAATGCAACTCTCAACAATCGGATATGACGACACGACGGAGATAATTGCATACGTTTATTATTAACCAATAAAAAAAATAAAATAACAGATAATTAGATAGCAAGTGAAGTTTTCCCTGCAGAAGTATTTCGTTCAAAAAATGAGAAAAATAAATTCTCACAACGGGAAAGGTTACAACTGCACTTGATTGTTTAGAAATAATCCATCATTCGTTTATTTTTGGTTAGTCTTAATTAGTTTAGAATATGGAGTATTAGCTTAAAAAGTGGACTGCATTGCAAGTTTCTCACCCAAAATAGAAATTTCCACATGTGTTATTTTTAACTTGGAAAAAGTGTTTTCTGTGCATTGGGTGTTTTTTTTCGATGTTTAGTACTTTAAGTTGGCATTACTGTTCAAGATGGTGACCGATTTGACAGCTGTCAAGTGATTTATTCTCAGTTTGGTTTGGCGATTCATCATGAATAGACTCACGCCTGAACAACGCTTGCAAATAGTGCCATTTTATTTCGAAAATAATGGTTCTGTGCGGAATCCGTATCGCGCACTACGTCCATTTTATCGTCGACAAAATCGTCCATCAGAACCATAGAACGTTTTCGCACCACGTTTACTCTTATTGATAATTCGCATCCCCAGAGAGCTTTATGGGCTGGTGGAATCATTGGTCCGTACTGCTTCAAAAACGATGATGGCCAGAACGTTACAGTCAATAGTGATCGATATAGAGCTATGATTACTAACTCTTTCATTCCTGAATTGAACAACCATGATGTCCAAGAGATGTGGTTTCAACAAGACAGCGCAACATGTCACACAGCTCGTGCCACAATCGATTTATTGAAAGACACGTTTGGTGACCGCCTAATTTCACGTTTTGGACCTGTGAATTGTCCTCCAAGATCTTGTGATTTAACACCGCTAGACTAGTTTCTGTGGGGCTATGTAAAGTCATTGGTCTATGCGGATAAGCCACAAACGCTTGACCATTTGGAAGACAACATTCGCCGTGTTATTGCCGACATACGGCCATAAATGTTGGAAAAAGTCATCGAAAATTGGACGTCCAGATTGGACTAGATCCGCGCCAGCGGTGGCGGTCATATGCCAGAAATCATATTTAAAACGTAATGCCACAAGATTATCTTTCGGATAAATAAAATTCATGTCAGTCGAATAATCCATCGTTGTTTCATTGCTTCTATACATCGAAAAAAAACACCCCTTACCTTTAAACAAGTAAGCAGAATTAGCGACATAAAACGATGACGTTTATCAAATATACATATTGGCTTTCTAAAAGAAAAAGAAAATCTGTGTAATTTGTTCTCTCTGAACAGATCTTTCCATCCCAAAATCAAAAATATATGCTATTGTTTTGAATATAGCCGCTCTATTTTCTATAATAAAACATAACATAATGAAAAATAGCTAACCAAAAACTTTTTCAACCTCCTTGTGATGTCATTTTATGTTCGAAACGAAACGAAATGATCAAATGATATTCAGAGGTTTGTTTGCATCAGAATCTAAGATGTCATCGTATCTTAGACATTTTCTTCGAATTGGAAAATAGCAAATAGCTTTTATTTCGAGTGAGACACTGTACACTGCCTTATTAAAAAATAAAATATAAAATATCGATCGATGCTGTTTGGTAATTCTTATCGAAAACTTGACATTAAGCTAGAGAAAATTGTGCCGAGCGCATCGAAATATTTTAACCTTAAAGCGTAAATACAAATCAGTCCTCTCGTTTTATTCGCGCATCCAAAAGCGTAGCTCACGCTTTAATTTTCCGAGCGAAAAGATTGAGGAAAGTAGGAACGTTTTTTTACTGCAACATTTGCTCTATTCAAATATACTTTTATTTGCATATCGGGTTAGACGTGATTTCAATCTTCGGTTTACCGGATCTGAGTTTGTAATTAGATTTTTCTGACGAATTTTCAAAAATTCGTAGTAAACTGAACATATTTAGAGGCGGACAGTTCAATTATTTACTTAATTATTTTCGTTGAATGTTAGAGAGCTCCACCTCTTACTAGTTCTAAGTAACTATAGCGTGAAGGTCCTAACAAACATTCTAGACAGAAGCGTGGAAAAATTAATCCCTTAATTAGACCAACGAAAACGTGCCAGTTTCTCTCCTTAATCGTCACAACATGCTCAGTCTCGGTGTCGAATCTTCTACTCTCTAAACACCTTACCGAGCGGAATTTTCCCCATGAGCAAACTTTCCATTTTCTTGCTCGGCGTAGCCCGTTACGTTTAAGGACTTTTGAGCCGCTCCCACGGTGCGTTGTTGCGTTATTAACTATAACTGAGCCCGGCAGCGGTTTCCAAGCTGCGTTGACAAATCTGCGCGATTATCCTCAGCATCGATCCCGTGTGTTTGAAAATCGATTTGTCCGCGTCAGATTCTTTCGAATATGTTCCCGAAAAACGTAATGACTTTCAGAATTTTGCTCTCTTTTTAATTCGCCGAAAACCATATATTGAATAGAATAGAAATGTATTTTATTTCTGTTTTCTTAATCTAGCTTTAAAATATTCACATTTGCACAACTAGTTTCAAGTTATTATACCTCTAAAAAAATATATATCTATATATATTATTAACACCTACACTATATTTCGGTTTTTAATGCGACAGAATAATAAAATTTAAATTTGCAGTGAGAGGGATCATTGAACAGAGTGAACAACTTAAAGCTTATATGTTCGGGCAAATTGTAAATGTAGTTTCCGATAACTTCAGCATTTCTGCTTTTAATACTTACACACATCTCCAATCCTTAATAAATAACAATAAAAAGACGAGTTTGGGCATGAAAGTGGCCTTACTACAAGTAGTTTATTAGAATAATAAATATAACAATAATTATACATGATTATAATTATAGTGATGAGCACCAAGATTAAGTAAATAGAAAACTTACAGATAAATTTACTATTTACATTTGTAAAAATTAGTCATCATTTTCCGTGTCTTTATTCCCCCATTTTTAAAAAAATCTTAAAATCTTCCACAGTTGTGTCCAAGGTAGGTATTTCTTTTTTTAAAATAAAACGAGTGTATTATTCTTCTGATAGCAGTCTAAACTTGCCAAAACTAACCAACTCCGAATGTTGAGTTTTTATTACAGTCAGAATAATAATTTTCTCACTTTTAGAAAACGAAGTTTTACCAATCATTTTTTCAGCAACAAATTCTGAAAAACTGGCCATTTTCAAGAAAGAACTTTGCCAACAATTGCCGGGAAGTAACTATAATCCTAATTTTAAACACAGCGGCACTAGATGAACTACCTCTCTGTCTACCTGCCACTCTCGGAACCCTTGACAATCATCATAATAATATCTCTATGGAATACGGATAAGACAACTAAGCTTTTCAGTTCCCGGATTACGAAAGAGAAAGGAAAAAACAACATTAATTAGATAAGATTAATATGATATAATACAAAATAATAATAATGTTTATCAATTATATTTCAACATTATTTATTAAGCGAATAATTGTTAAACTCGGATTTTAATGACAAATAGGTTTGTATGTCGAGGTATTGATTATGTACCTCTGAAATAAATATTTTAGGGGTCGCATATGAAAAAGAGTAGTAAAAAATATATATTATAACGAAAATAATAGTATTCAGTGAGAATTAAGATACATTCAGAAATATACAATATACAATATTCTCTCGACATTAACCCAACCCTATAAATGTATCTATTATACATCTTTTTGTATATTGTCGATTCTCAACCACTGCAACTCTAGAATTTTTCGGGGCAAATGTTTAATTGGTTTTGTTGTTTTACTTGGAAAAAAATGACTGTATATTTTAATGCAAATTTATTTTACAACTCAAATAAAACAACATATTGAAAACTTTAAAATAGTCATGCATTGTTATTTTTGATTCACTTTTTGATCCATTCGTCTACGTTTTCATTTTCAAATTTGTGCTGTTTCCTTTAATTTTAATTTTAAAATGAAAAATGTTTTTCATGTTCAATGTTTTGTTTCGTTTTAATTGCAAGATATAAATTTCCAAAGATTTGTCTTATTTTAGTTATAAAATACAAATACAACTAAAACAAAACAAAAATTTTACTGTATTGTTTAACTTTATTTCAACTGTATTTTGAAAACCAAAAGAATAAAAAATGAACGCAGGGCTATGATTGCTAATTAGAAAATAATAACTTGGCTTATCGGTTGCCTCGATCGGACTTCTGAGCAGACGCATCCTCGAAGCGAGTTGTAGAATTGAATAATTTATAATCAATCACCAAATCTTTAAGAGGTTAATGAGGCAGAGCTGACGTATATGTCTATGTCACCAGTCACAACGTTTCTCTCATCCGGTTGGCAACGCCGTCTGAGAGTTATCTCGGTCGGCGTAGACAATCTTTTGTTTCCTTGGAACGGTTTACGGCGATGCCAGATCTGGCAATTTCAGTCCTGGGGAACAAGCCGAAAAATTTCTCCGAGATTTAAACGCCCCGCGATTTAAATTTAATTTGGTTCTCGGCCATGTTTCGCGTCGTTACTTTTTAGCGTTCTGCTACGCGTTCTTCTTCCGCGGGGACGACGTCTTTCGCCGTGGATTGGATTAGGTAGGAAATTTCAACGGAAACTTCCATCCGCTATCATTCCGCCATTCTTGCCTCCTTAACGTAACTAGAATCTTTGCCTGGTTGGGTCGCAATACTATAAGGTACTATCTAACAGCGGCTATTAGTTTATTTAAACTAATGGTCCTAGAAATTTCGAAAAGGATTATTAAGTAAACCGATAAAGGGAAAATGCTGGAAATTATTTTCTAGTTTCTGAAAGGGTCACCACTGTAGTTGCCATCTGGCTTTTTACCGGTTTTTCCAAAAATTTCTAATGTTATGATAGAGCGAATACTGTTTAAAAACTGAAAACCATTCAAATCTATTTTATTAACACAGGTAATTCAATTTTGATGCATGGTCAAAACTAATCACAATCAGATCTGTCCATCACATTATTCAAAAATATTGTCTATTGTCCACATGCTCCATTTCTTCCATTTTTCTTTATTTACATTTAATATTTTTTCGTAAAATAATTCATTTTTTACCGATGTTTTAAAAGTTTTAAATTGTCTCAGTTGGATTAAGCTATGAAAAGCTGTACTCCGGTACATATAGACGAGGTGTGTTCAACGTTTTATCAAAAAGTATTCATTTATTCATTAAAATTAATGTGGGCCCCTTGAAAGTAATCCCCCAGATATAAAACACTTGTGCCAACGTTTTTTCCGATTCTCGAAGCGCTTTTGGTATAGCCTTGAGTTTATCTTTATCTTCTCAATCGTTACAAACCTACTGCCTTTCATGGGTTTCTTGAGTTTTGGGAACAGGAAAATGCCGCAGAGGGGCATATCCGGTGAATATGGTGGCTCCTCAGTGTCTTTGTTTTTGGTCAAAAAGTTGGATAAAAGCAACAATCATTGTTGAGCATATCAGGATCATCAGCAACATCGTTAAACAGCTCTGAGCGGTATTCCTTCGACGGTCCTTTTGTTTCAAATTAAGCAGTTTCTGAACAAATTTTGCGGTTACGCGTTTCATAACCAAAACTTCGGAAAAAGTTGCATGGCACGAGCCATTAGAGATGCCAACGTCTTTAGCCACTTTTCTAATAGTGATTCACGATTTTTCAACACCATTTGTTCCACTTCTTTAACGCTTTCATCAGTTATTCATGTGCTAGGGCACACAAAGCGAGGTTCGTCATCATCAACGGCCATCTTGGAACAGCTTGTATTACTTATAAATATTGTTGTTCTCAACATCAACAATTGTATGAGAATTACTATTAGAGTTCCACTCCCAAACACGTCAGAGTTCATATCTTCATATTAGATTCAAAAGTAAGAAAATTAAGTTTTATTACAGAAGATGTGATATCGCTGCCCAAAAATCTTTTTAGTTTTGCTGATACAGGCCTTTGAAAAGCACTAGCAAAACCAGGCTATTTTGAGCGCACTTTTCCTTACCTTTAAGCGTTAATAACAGTACACAGAAAAATAAAGCATTTAATAAATAAATAAATAAATATATATATATATATATATATATATATATATATATATATATATATATATATATATATATATATATATATATATATATATATATATATATATATATATATATATATATATATATATATATATATATATATATATATATATATATATATATATATATATATATACATATATATATATATATATATATATATATATATATATATATATATATACATATATATATATATATATATATTTTATATTTCACTTTTCAAAAATAACTTTTTTTAAAAAATATATTTATTAACTTTAAATTAAAATTATAATCAAAATGAAATTGGACGTAATAACCTCGTGACGAGAGAATGTTATTAGACCGTTAAAATCAAACTAAAAATGGACATAATAACCTCGTGATGAGAGAATGTTATCAGACCGTTAAAATACAACTAAAAATGGACATAATAACCTCGCGATGAGAGAATGTTATCAGACAACGTTTTACAATAGAAATTCGTATTTATAATAAATTTATGCTGACGTTGACGGGGTCGACGGCTGCGGATGTTGCGACATATCGTTGACACGACGTTTTCGCAATCGTTGCACTCTTGCAGGTCGGTGGCATTTAACCCATGTGGACAATAGGATTTCCGGATATAACAGCTCCCCCATTAAGTGAAAAGGTGGAGCCTTGCTGCAGCTTTTGTAGACTAATTAAAGCGTAGCTTCTCTGGTAGTTACTTCTGGGTGAATGCTAGTCCGTCTTTTCGGAGTTAGTGATTTTAGTTGCATCGGGAGCAGGGGTCTTCGACTTGGCTTCGGAGGTTGTTGGGGATCGTTACCATCGGCGATGCTGAGTGTTGTCGGTTTCTTTCTCCGGCATTTGCAAACGAAATAGCAAAGTACTAAAACAGTCATTAAAATAATCGAAATAATTGTCAGCCAGTGAGAATGTTTCTGAAGGGTTGGTTGATGAAGTAGGTTTTCTAATTTTTCCGAATATTCGTGCAGCTTGTGTTGGGCCACGTTAAGGTCGTCGGTGTCGATCTTACTTAGCTTCAGGGGTTTCAACTCTGGGGGTTGAAACTTCTCTGGAATGTGAGAACAGCAATCATATGGAATCTCCACGGCGTGGCTCTTGTAGGTCACGTTCTTATATTCTTCGACAAAGTATTTAGCTCGTACTCTGGAGCTTCGAATAAATGCACTGCAATCTGGTTGTAGTTTAAGTAAAGAATTAGTTTTTAACGTTTCGGCTACGAGGTCTCTTTTTCCACATTTAATGGAGATTGGTAGTGGTTCGGATACGGTAATTAACCAATAATTAAAGTCGATTTCTATAACATTGTAATCGGAGGCCAAGACGATTGAAGATTTACATGTAACAGGAACACGATCGGAATGTCTAAGCAACTGCGCTTCGCAAAGGGCTTCTCTATCGATGGGATATTGCATTAAGTTAAAACAGATTCTTTCTTTACCGCGAATTTGTTTGCAGCTTTTTAGATCTTCAGGTAGTACATAGAGTAAAGAATCGTCATCACGCGCAATATATTTTATTGTTGATGGAATTATATGAAATAATCGTGTTCGATTGTCCAAAATTGGAATAGGTAAAACACGATACAATGTGTATATTTCAGGCTCAATTAAGGGTATTCTTAGTACAAAAACAACTTTATTTTCAGTTTGAAATGCTTCTAGCTCCATAATATCTACGTACCTTGTAATGCTCGAAGTATAGGGTGGTAGTGGTAAATTATTTTTTGTCAAGGATTTTGAAATTTCCTGAAGAGAAATGACTAAATCTCGTGGGTAAATAATAGAACTATGTAAAACTTTGATTCGTGCGAACGTGATTGCGTTTAATATATCGCTGAGGTAAGACTCTAGGTATACATAACTTTCCATAAGGCTTTCGCAAAGATTAAGTGTTTTAATCTGACTTTCGTAAAATGCTACGGTGTCCGAAATATCATAGAGAGATTTTTGAATTTGAGTTAGATCCTGATTGAAAGTTTCTTCGTCGATTCGGAGACTTTGAATTGTAGAATTAAAAGATTTTATAACAGATGATGTAACCGATATTTGATTTTTTAACAGCTTTTCGATTTCGTGTTCGTCTTTAGTTACTTTATCTATGCATTCATTAAAGTATTCGCCGTCTGTAGAGTCTAGGTTTCCGGTAATTGATTTAAAAATGGTTCCTACACCGTTAATTAAACCGCGTTTAGTTCTAAAATTAAAATTTTCAGTGTCGATAGTAATTTCTGAAAATTTTTCTTCGACTGAGTCAGCAATTCTGGTTAGAAGACTAAAATAAGTTTGGATACTTGTTTTGAAGGCTGTCATACGAGGAGAAGAATCGTCTAACATTTCTGTGAGAGAGGAAAGTATTTTATTATTATGTCGTATGGCTTCTCGCAGAGGTTCTAGTTCCTTATATACTAGCAGCGTCTATTTGTTGTTGGATATTCTTAAACTACTTTCTTCATGGTAGAAGATGCCTACTGTATTATTTACTGGAGTAATGAGGAATTGGGGTGCGACTGTAGAGATCAGTCCCAAGATCCTGAAAGAAATTTAATCTAATCGTAATAAGGTTTAAACTTGTCAAAATTGAATTTTGAAACTTGTTCGGTAGTTAAATTTTTGACAGTGGCTGAAGTTTCAAATACTTCAAGAATTTCATACGGACCGTTAAATTTATTCTGAGCTTTATCGCTAATTTGAGTTTCCTTAACATAAACTTTATCTCCTACATTATATTTAGTCATATTTCTAGAGATTGCTTGATCAAATCTTACTTTGGATTTTTGTTTTTGTTGATCAGTGCGGGTACGCGCGACTCTGTAATAATGCTGCATGCGATTATTTAGGTCTCGGATGTATTTGGTGATGAGTTGTTCTTCATTATACAGAATTTCTGGAGGTCTACTAGAAGTGTGCCCAAATATTAGTTCATAAGGGGAGAAACCATGCGTTTTATTCTTTGTGTTGTTGTAGCAGATTATTGCGTATGGAAGAGCATGAAAGGGGTGTTCTTTTGGATTTTCGGCTTTATGAGCTCGGATCATTTCTGTGAGCGTGGCATGGAATCTTTCTAGTGATCCATTAGATTGTGGGTGGCTAACGCTGGAGAAAGTTAACTTTATATCGTACAAAAGACAAAGATCTTTGACGAGGGCGTTATCAAATTCCCGGCCATGGTCACAATGTATTCTAAGAGGAGTTCCAAAATGTTGGAAGTAGAGAAGAAGGGTAGTAACGATTGTAGAAGCTTTTTTGTCTTTTATTGGATATGCCTGGGTGAATTTTGTGAGTTCGTCTCTTATGGTAAGGGCGTAATTACGAACTGGGAATTCGAAAATATCGATGTTAATGCGCTCAAAAGGAGTTTTAGGAGTTTCTGTGATAACTGATCGTGTGTTGAGGTTTTTACGATAGATCTTGACTTTTTGACATATTTCGCACTTTCTAATATAGTTTTCGACATCTTTGGTCAAGGTTGGCCAATTGTATTTTTGCTTTATGCGCTTAACTGTTTCGTTGATTCCGCGATGTAAATTATTTTTTCCTGAATGGTATTGGTCTAAAATGATAGGGATTTCGTCTTGATCGGGAGTTCGAACTATATCTTGGCAGATTCTTAGTTTTATATCCTTTTCGGAAAATATAAAGGAGAATACTTCTAATATTGGAAGTTGTAAATTATTTTCAATACAATACAGTTTTGAAAGATCAAAGTCATTTTTAGCTGTGAATAAAATATAGAATAAATGTTGAACTACAGTTTCATTGTCATATGGAAGAGGGATTATATAATATTTCCTGCCTTTGACGGTTTTGCTAGAAAAAATGTTAATTTTGTTAAACGTAAAATTTATATCTTCTTCAAAAATATCGTCCATTATTTTGTTATGCAAATCATCAAGTTTTGATTGCCAAAAGAAAGTGACAATATCTTTGTGGTTTTTGTCGAGAAGTTGCGAATTAGAGGTTTCTATTTTGGAATAATCTATAAGGGATGTGGTTTTGTGAAGGTATGCGAAGTTGTTGTATTCTTCTGTAACTTCCGCTGTGTCGTCTTCGATATCTGAATTATTAGAATTGTCATCGTGAACGATTTCTTCTTTACTAGTGGATGGTCGAATGATTCCTTGTTCGAGCATTTTGTTGATTTGTGACTTTACTTCTTGTTTGTGGACATGTGGGTACCTATATGATTTTGTAAAAATCGGTCTGGCGGTGTTCGTTTCAATAGTATGTTTAATTTCATTAGTAAAACTTAAATGATCTCCTTCTAAATAGAATATATCAGAAAAATCAAGACATAATTGTGTTATTAATTCTTTTTCTTCTTCGTTTAAATGATCGGTACGTAACTGGGATTGAATTATACCGCGCCTATCAACAGGTTGAGGATTTAAATTGAAAATATTATTTATTTCTTTTTCGTTAGGATTTGTATTAAAAGGTTCGATAGATAAATTTGAAAAATCTATAGTTTTTGGGATTGCATTAGCGTTAATAACAGTAGTAAAAAATTCACCTTTGTTATTTACTTTAACTAAAGCATTAGGTAACCTAACTTTTTCGCATTCTTGAGAGTGGAGAATAGCGTCTGTGTTTGTTAAACTACATTTTAATTTGAAAATTCTTTCGGTCCTAGGTTCGATTGAAATTCGATTTTGAATATTTTGTTCAGGTTTTTTACAAATTTTGGGAAGAACAGATTCGTGTCCTACTTTATGCAAAGGCATTGTTTTGAAATTCGTTATAAGTTTTTTGGACTTTAAATCGATTATACATTGGTAGCGATCAAGAAAATCTAAACCGAGAATTCCGTCAAATTCGATATCAAGATCGTAAAGATATACTTTATGTTTGTCGTTATCGGTGAATGGAATAAGTGTGGATTCTTTAATAAAAAGTGTTTGATTTGTTATACCTTGGATGGTAATATTTTCCTTAACTCGTGTTCTGTAATTTTCAGCGGTTTTATATTTAAAGATAGAAATACCTGCGCCTGTATCTATTAATATTTTGAATTTTTGCGTAGCGTCAAAAATATAGTATAAATTTTTAGAATTTACCGTAAGAAGAGGGTTTAACAGAAGT
Organism: Cylas formicarius; assembly: GCF_029955315.1. Classification (NCBI taxonomy): domain Eukaryota; kingdom Metazoa; phylum Arthropoda; class Insecta; order Coleoptera; family Brentidae; genus Cylas; species Cylas formicarius. Next base: position 19,672,123 of record NW_026844319.1, read on the forward strand.
TCTGTTCTGGAAAGTTTAGATTGGGATTCATGTTGTCTAAATTCAGGGTTTGAATTTGGGAATTGATTTCGAAAATTGGGTCTGGAGACATTTCGTCTGGTGGGATATCGTAAGGGCTTTCTTGAAAATCCTGCTCTGGTTCGCAGTTTTCTGGATGGTTAGAATAATGATTCTGAAGTTCATTATCTTCTTGAAGAGTGTAATTTTCATGTGAAAATTCCTGGGAATTTCCGGAATAACCGTCGATGTAGATCGGGTTTGAGTTTACATGATGAGTTCGCTGCGGGTTTGGATTCATAAAATGTGGCTTAGGATAAGAGTTTGAAGATTTCATCGGTATTTGATTCGAGTTGTTGCTAATGTTGCTTTGTTGGAACCAATTACAAGGTCGCTGTGGATATTGCGAAAAATTTGGTTTGACATGCTGATGCGTACTTCTACATTGATTTGAAGTATGGCCAATTTTATTACACAAAGTGCATTTGGGTTGCTGAAGAGGGGTTCGAATATTCGCAGAATGCGATTTAGGAGAATTTAATTTGACAGATTTTTGATTTTCAAAATATGAGAGTTGGAGTTCTCGACGAATCCTTGCTTGGGCTTCTAAAAGTGAAGTGGGATTACTAGCACGAATGAGTTGACCTAATCTAGGTTCTAAGCCTGTAAGAAGTGTATTAAGGGTCATAGTCTCAATTAAAGATATCTGAGCATCCTTTTGCTCTTTGGATCCTAATGTGGTGGATTTTTGAACACATGAATGCATTTTCGCATTTAGGACTTGAAGACGATTGAAAAATGTTAATGCTGATTCATTGGGCAATTGTTTAAGACATTGAAGGTCATGAATTAGGGAAGGTAAATCTCTAGAATCACCAAAGTGTAGAGTTAATAGTTTCTTTATTTCTAGATATGAATCAGGATTCCTAGAATTAATTAATTGAGCTGCTTTACCGCGGAGCTTATTTTTAATGTGAATCACTAAAAGAATTTTTTGTTGCGTCGTTGCCATATTATAAGCACAATCACACGCGTTTATAAAATTTCCTAAAAAGATTTGGTCACCCTCAAATTCAGGTACGATGCAGAAAATTTCCGAAAGTTTATATGGTTCAACTTCCAGCATTGTACTAGGTTCGTCTGATTGAGTTGCCATTATTTTAGGTTTTAAGAAAAAGCAAATAAATTTATAAGAAGTTCAAACACAATTATTTTTTGTTTTAAATATTGCCAAGTTAAACTTGGAGACTAAAATTGAATCAAAATAATTATCGCGCAACGATTCTACGTTGGGAAATTCAATAAATAGGTTTTTTTCAACCTTGGGTAATCGAACGTAATAAATTCAACAATGTTGCAAATTAAAAATAAAATTATTCGTAACGATTCTTAACACTTACAGTACTATTTTCATTGCTGCCTTTCGAGACGGTTGATGGGTTTATCCTTGTTCCGGTACGATGGGCTGTCTTCGTTGTTCCCTAGATTTAGGGGTCGGAATCTGCCGCCACTAGTTAGAATACTCGTGTTCTAGCAACGTGAACAGATCCTACTCCGAATTCTTGCCTCTCGAAACGGTGATGGAAGGTTCCTTGTTCCGGCACGACTGGGCTGCGATGGTTCTTCTTTCCGTCTAAGGGATTGGAATCCGCCGTCACTAGTTAGAATACTCGTGTTCTAGCAACGTGAACGGATCCTATTACGACTGCGCCAATTTTTATATTTCACTTTTCAAAAATAACTTTTTTTAAAAAATATATTTATTAACTTTAAATTAAAATTATAATCAAAATGAAATTGGACGTAATAACCTCGTGACGAGAGAATGTTATTAGACCGTTAAAATCAAACTAAAAATGGACATAATAACCTCGTGATGAGAGAATGTTATCAGACCGTTAAAATACAACTAAAAATGGACATAATAACCTCGCGATGAGAGAATGTTATCAGACAACGTTTTACAATAGAAATTCGTATTTATAATAAATTTATGCTGACGTTGACGGGGTCGACGGCTGCGGATGTTGCGACATATCGTTGACACGACGTTTTCGCAATCGTTGCACTCTTGCAGGTCGGTGGCATTTAACCCATGTGGACAATAGGATTTCCGGATATAACATATATATATATATATATATATATATATATATATATATATATATATATATATATATATATATATATATATATATATATATATATATATATATATATATATATATATATATATATATATATATATATATATATATATATATATATATATATATATATATATATATATATATATATATATATATATATATATATATATATATATATTCTCACGTATTGATCCACGGATGGAAAAATGTGATGACACTATATTCCGGGATATCATCCGTTCGCTCGTTGAACTCTGACTGGAATCCTGCAAATCCTGCAGCCGACTGGAATCCTGCAGACGTTTCGCCAAAATCTCACTTGGCATCTTCAATGCTCGCGCTCCGAAAACACTTCGCTTCTCGCAGAGGTTCTAGTTCGTTATATACTAGCGGCGTCCATTTGTTGTTGAATATTCTTAAACTACTTTCTTCATGTATTATTTACTGGAGTAATGAGGAATTGGGGTGCGACCGCAGAGATCAGTCCCAAGATCAGTACTATTTTCATTGCTGCCTTTCGAGACGGTTGATGGGTTTAATCTTGTTCCTTTACGATGGGGCTGTCTTCGTTGTTCCCTAGATTTAGGGGTCGGAATCTGCCGCCACTAGTTAGAATACTCGTCTTCTAGCAACGTGAACAGATCCTACTCCGAATTCTTGCCTCTCGAAACGGTGATGGAAGGTTCCTTGTTCCGGCACGACTGGGCTGTGATGGTTCTTCTTTCCGTTTAAGGGATTGGAATCCGCCGTCACTAGTTAGAATGCTCGTGTTCTAGCAACGTGAACGGATCCTACTCACTGCGCCAATTTTTATATTTCACTTTTCAAAAATAACTTTTTAAAAAAATATATTTATGAACTTTAAATCAAAATGAAAATGGACATAATAGCCTCGTGAGGAGAGAATGTTATTAGACCGTTAAAATCAAAGTAAAAATGTACATAATAACCTCGTGATGAGAGAATGTTATCAGACAACGTTTTACAATAAAAATTAGTATTTATAATAAATTTATGCTGACCTTGACGGGGTCGACGGCTGCGGATGTTGCGACCTATCGTTGACACGACGTTTTCGCAATCGTTGCACTCTTGCAGGTCGGTGGCATTTAACCCATGTGGACAATAGGATTTCCGGATATAACATATATATATATATATATATATATATATATATATATATATATATATATATATATATATATATATATATATATATATATATATATATATATATATATATATATATATATATATATATATATATATATATATATATATATATATATATATATATATATATATATATATATATATATATATATATATATGTATATATATATATATATATATATATATATATATATATATATATATATATATATATATATATATATATATATATATTGGATAATTTAAATCGACTCGGAATTTCAATATCGAAGTACAAATTAATTCGCGCGGCTTAAAATTTAAATCGATATGTTTCGTCGTCCGATTTTTTATAACCAGAGACCGAAATTCTAGGCCGGTCATTTTCTAGATGGTGGTAAAAAGGCAATTAATTGCTAGGATAAATCGGGTACAGTGTTAAAATGGAAACTATTCCTCTATATTTATTTTGGTCTAAACAAAAGGTTTTGCCAACCCATAACATGTAGCAATACTCAGCTGGAGAGTGATTTTCGTATTGCGGAAATAAAAATAGTACATGGAAAAATTGCTAACCAAAACAGGAGAACTATAGTTCATCTTTTAAAAGCAGAGCGCCATAAATAATCGAAAACGGTATATAATATATAGTATGTAGTATATACAAAATCTATTTCAATCAGATGACACTTTGTAAAACAGATTTTTTGTTTTCAGGATACAAAACACTTTTTCGAATTGTTTAGGAATTAAAAATGTCTCTAAAATTGTGCGTTTTAATGGTGGAATTCTTTGACTACTCTATTTCCATTCGTTCGCAATATTTGTCTTAGAGAACGGAAGGCATTCTTAAAGGGAGCTTACATGTGGTCTTAGAACATTAATCACTATTTTAATTAAACAAATTCGACCTTCGAAAAGTCGTTAACGCCGAAACATATTTATCTTGTTGGCGTTCTTACATCCCCTCTCGCATAAAACAGCTCTCGAAGAAAATGACGATTTTTTACGTCACAAACCTAGACGCGATTGTGTTTCAGGCTTCTTGAAAGACATCCAGCCAGTGACTGTTTAATTCCCCTGCCATGCTTGTGTTACTATGATTAATGTTCCTGAAGCCACATTGAATGGTTCAGAAATTTGTCTGCTTAAGAAGGGAATATTAATAAGATTAGGGAGGGCTTTGTTGTTTGACTGGGATACTCAAAAATCTGCCGCTTCCCTAATTTGTCTCGGTAAGGGGGGAAAACAAGCCCAATATCTTTCGCCCCATGGTTACATTTTACGTTCTCTGAAAATCATCCACAATCCACTCTCAATTTATTCACATCATTCTTATATTTGTAACAATTGTATGAGGATAAACAACAATATCATCTAGTTCTAAGACGTTCTCAGTTGAAAATGACAGTTTTTACCTCGCATTTCCTCTATTTCTCTGAGTTAAGAGAAAGTAAATGGATCGTGTGAAGTTATGCATTTACGAAAAGTAAGCAGCTTGACCATCTTAACAATGTGGAAGCTGCAAAACGTCTTAGCAATTACTCCTAGTTTAGGATCATACTAAGAAGACAACATGGAGCTTAACCAAAATCCAAACGTTAAACATTTCAGCATTTCAGTAAGAGAGCTATGAGAAGCGAATTCGTCCAAAAGCATCATCAATCAAAAGACAAAGGCCTGCACCATCGAGGCACACTTCCACGTTTCCCCTCATACATCTCAATTTGCTTGTTTATAAAATACCACTTGCCGTAACTTATCCCTTCCTAAATAATGTATATAAACGATTGTAGACCATCAATATGTCATCATAACTCTGTTAGCGAAACGCAGGCCCAGAAATTTGTTCACGCACGATAAGCTCCTCGTGGGGAAAGTTCGTTTTCCGGCACGATGTACACATATAAAAGGGAACGTCTTCTTTAACGTGCAAATATATAAACGATATACGGTATATAATACGAATAGTCAGTCAGGTATTGGATATTTCGATTACCCAAATCGCATATACATTGAAATAGCCATTTAAAAAATATATGTCTTGCCAAAATACATACAAATTAATTATAACTGTTGGGGTAATCAAACCTTTTTTTTATTCTCTCCCGTTGAGAGTTGTGAACTTGATAATGCGGAGACCACAATGGGCAGATATACTTGACTAATATATAGTTAATTATTGTTAAAATGAAATTCATGAAGTAACATAAAATCGCTAGTAAATTAATTATAATCTCCTCTTTACTGATGAAATAAGTATGTTCGTTTGATGTCGTTTTCTTAGAAAAAAGGATCAGGCCATTTCTAACAATCACGAATCACCTAATAAGAGAAGTGGCCTATCTTAAACAAAAGGCTGCGGAAGATTTGGTGATTGATTTGATGTTACTAAAAATATAAAAAACTAAAAAGGCAACCAAATTTGATTATGATAATCATCACTGGAGATAAGAGATTTGGTGCGATATGCCACATGCACAATACTTCTAATAATTATTTAATTAACCTATACCACAAAAAATATCACGAAATGTTTGTTCCGGTTGTTGCTGACTATGTTATCTTTTCTGAAGCAAAAATTTCGATCGTAGCCTAGGAAGCTTTAATTTGAGAAGCATGTGTTGGGCCTAATAACTAATATTTTCTTCATAAAATCTGATTGCATCGTACAGTTCTATGATAATAAAAAAAGAAGAGGCTAAATAAATTTAAACTTACTTAAAGGAATATATAATTAGATAGTAAAAATAATTATAAATTTATAAAAGTGACAGAACTATAAAAACTTGCAAATTTTTAACAGTAAACTAGCCGAAAATATACAGATTATGAACTCCGACGCTGGCCACTAAAGGGTTTTAAAAACACAGATTAACGTAATTTTCTCTGGACGCCCGACTAAATGTGGTCGTAATATGCAGAACATTGTCCTTAGCTCTTATAGATCGCGATTATCTAAACTATGCAAAAAACTGGGATAACCCCACTGCATTTGCATTTGCATTCGAGCTTTATGTTTGGTCGTGTGTGTGTTATAAGCTATCACAGCAACTACTACTTTGAATTTGTAAATTTTTTAACTGCCAACTTTAAAGTCATATCCATTATATTGTCAGTTTTCGACAATTCCAGCATTCTATTAAAAACAGATAAAAAATTATTCAAAAAGCTTTGTGCTATAAAGTTTCTTCGATTATTTATTGACTCAAAAATATTTACCTTGTCAATCGTAAAAAATGTATTATTAGATTAGACTAAATTAGATCTGAAACACATTAGCGTTACTAAGATTCCGAATTTATATTTATATATAAAATGTATCAATCTTTGGACGATTTTTTTAGATATAAAAACATAGAATGAGATTTGACTGAGTTTGACCTTCATTATTATAGGATGCTTGACGAGAGTAAGCCAAACTTAGTAGGCATATATATAGGGTCTGTCCCCTAAATGTCTTTAATTTTTTTATATATATTATCCGTTTTCTAATATTTTCAAAAATTTACAATAATTGACTCTCATTTATACAATTTTTTCAATGTTTCTAAATCTTATTTCTTGTGTATTTTTGGTTTGTAATGTATCCTTGCTTTAATAAAGTTATAGTTAGTCTCAAATATTTCCGAATTAAAGGTTACGAAAACGATATCAGATATCACAGGTCATTTAAAAAAATATTTTCGAAATGGGTCGTTCTGTAATCCCGCTAGGTTTGGCCAACACTCTGCCAAACACCATGTTTATATTTTTAATTTATAGTTTGTCCTCAGGTAATATTTTGTTTGTCAATTTTTTTATTGTCATATTGTCACGTCATATTTTTTATTTAAAGGAACTGGTAAATGTCTACTCTACTCTGCTTTAGTTATAGTTGTTCATATAAAATTAGCACTAATCGAATGTAAAATCCTTACCAGCAAGTGATATGATCTCAAAATTTCATATTTTGTTAAAGTAATTCGTTCATTGGCAGTTTAAAATTACTAAGCAATCCAAACCATACCACAATACTCGAGCAGTAAGAAATTTAGCTACTTAAACCTCCAAAGTTTCTTTTTAGATTGCAAAAGTAATGGTTCCTTATATCGGCTGCTTCCCGCCGTAATCACGCTGAAATTTCGAATCAGGGCAATTTCCTTCAAACGGAAACAAATTTAATGGAAACTACGGCCATTCTCCCGGAGATACGTTCCGGAAACGTACACTCTGGCATAAATTATGTATGTACAGAGTACCGTAAAACCATAGAAGCTCGTCGCAAATGCTTCTCTGTATTGCCCTAGACCTTACGGCACTTGTAAACAATTACCTGGTGCGCAAACAGATGTCCTTTATCCCCGGGCGCTGACGCTGAGTGGCTAAGTGCACCGATTCGTTAAAATTTATTTACGGTTTCATTCAGTCTGAGCCCGATGATGCATTATTTGGATGAGAAGTTCTTGTTGCTTCTGCGTTGCAATATTCCCTTTTGTAAAATACCTAAATAAATACCGATCGAGTCTGCAGAAAGTGTCATTTTACGAAGTCAGTTTCGTTATCTACGGCTGCACACCACTTCGGACATTTCCGGGATATTACCACACGGGTTTGGAAGCATTTATATATTTTCGGAGGCTTGAATTGTAACCTTTATCAGTTCTGACGATCAGACGTCACTCTTCTGTTTTTCTGGTACCATCTCCTATCCTCGGTGACAGTTTCACTAATGTTTTATTGCTTCCTTAGATTTTTCAAACAGGAATCTCTTCTTCTGCCAGGTGCTATTTTCCGTCTATTTTATCGTGCATGATGAGCAGCAGTAATTCGTATTTGTTATCATGCATTACTTGGCCAAAATATTTCTTCTCTTGATGACGACGTCACTAAGTGAATGAAAATGTAATGGTCGAAGAAGAAGTGTAATATGCAATAGATTTGGTGTAAGGAAGTTGTACCACTCTCGTTCCGGGCAGCATAATCGACCTAGTCTCACATTAGAAGTATTTTCTCAATGTCAATAATTAACAATATATAATTAAAGTCATTTTAGTCATCACAATCTCAAACTTTACCCTATGCGATCCTTTAAGTTTGCGCTATCAAAATTTTCTTAACCATTCATCAATCTCAACCATTGCGACCTAAATATCTCAAGAAAAATCTAACGAAACGTATATTTCGTCGTTCGCTTTTAACGAGGAATAGGTTTAAATAAAAACCGGATTCATAACGACACAAACGTTTATGACAGGAATACCCAGTGACGTCGGTTCGCTCCAAAACAATCGCAATTGAACAACTCGACGCCGGTTGTCATTTGCAAGGAGCGCTCTTTTGTTTCACCTGCCAATACCTGAATTTCCAACCATCCGTCCGAATGAAATGAATTAATTAGTCTTTCCATTGCTTGCGTGGCAGCCTGAAGGGCCTCGTCGAGTCGATAACGCTTTAAATGTTAATAAGGATCGAACGTTTTCTGTACCTTCATTTAAAGAGGCGTGGGCTTACGATTGATCCCGAATAGCGAGAGTGAAAATCAAAGATATACGGGGTGTTATTGAAATTATATCATATCGTCTAATGAGTGAATCTGAACTACAAAGAGCAATCGAATTTTAATCAAAAACGCTCTTCATAGATTTATCCGGACCAACAAAACATTCATGTTAATTTGAGTCAGTCAAAAGAAGAATATTCTTGACGATCGTTTTTGCTGTGTGACGAGGGTAACAGGGTTGAGCTAAAAACAGTATAGTTAACAAAACATCGAAAAGGTGGTCTTCGAAGTTCAGTTATCTATACTTGGCATGAAGATATAAATAATTTTGTAAAACCGGGACCTTACACCAAGGCTGCTGTTGCTCCTGATCCACATCAAGTGGGAAAATAATGGGTGTTTTTTTTTTCGATGTATAGAACTTCAAGTTGGCATTACTGTTCAAGATGGCGACCGATTTAACAGCTGTCAAGTGATTTATTCTCAGTTTGGTTTGGCAATTCATCATGAATAGACTCGCGCCTGAACAACGCTTGCAAATAGTGCAATTTTATTTCGAAAATAATGGTTCTCTGCGGAATACGTATCGCGCACTACGTCCATTTTATCGTCGACAAAATCGTCAATCAGAGCAGTTAATTCGATTAACCATGGAACGTTTTCACACCACGTTTACTCTTATTGATAACTCGCATCCCCAGAGACGCCGCACGGTGCGTACAGAAGAAGCTATTGCTGCTGTAGAGCGTAGCATTGAGGAAGACCCGAATGAGTCCATCCGCCATCGAGCACAGGGATTGGATCTGTGTCCATCCACTTTATGGAAGATTGGTTTACGTGCTTACAAAATCCAACTCGTGCAAGGATTGAAGCCAAACGATCATCAAGTGAGGCGTAGATTCGTCGAATGGGCTCAAAACGAGATTGCCGTTGTTCCCGATTTTCATAAGCGAATTTTGTTTAGCGATGAAGCGCACTTCTGGTTGAATGGCTACGTCAACAAAGAAAACTGCGGCATTTGGAGCGAAGCGAATCCTCAAGTGTATGTCGAAACACCGTTACATACAGAAAAACTGACTGGTGCGCTTTATGGGCTGGTGGAATCGTTGGTCCGTACTTCTTCAAAAACGATGATGGTCAGAACAGTCAACGGTGATCGGTGTAGAGCTATGATTACTAACTCTTTCATTCCTGAATTGAATAATCATGATGTCCAGGAGATATGTTTCAACAAGACGGCGCAACATGTCATACAGCTCGTGCCACAGTCGATTTATTGAAAGACACGTTTGATGACCGCCTAATTTCACGTTTTGGACCTGTGAATTGGCCTCCAAGATCTTGTGATTTAACACCGCTAGACTAGTTTCTGTGGGGCTATGTAAAATCATTGTATGCGGATAAGCCACAAACGCTTGACCATTTGGAAGACAACATTCGCCGTGTTATTGCCGATATACGGTCACAAATGTTGGAAAAAGTCATCGAAAATTGGACGTCCAAATTGGACTACATCCGCGCCAGCCGTAGCGGTCATATGCCAGAAATCATATTTAAAATGTAATGGCACAAGATTATCTTTCGGATAAATAAAATTCATTTCAATCGAATCCATCGTTGTTTTATTGCAACTTAAAGTTCTATACATTGAAAAAAAACACCCCTTATGAGCAACTTTGTGTGATCTCAAACATTTTGTGTGTATATAAATACTCGCACTATACCTCCACATACCTCGGGTATAGTTATAGATATGGTTCAATGAGCTACCTTAAGCCTTGCCAAAAACCTCAATAATTTCACTGACGAAGGATCCTATTCTCATAGTTCGTGACTTGTTTTGATATATGAGGAGCTAAATTAGTTAATAAATACTGATGCGTTTTGCAATTATCTATTCCACCACCTAAGTTTTTTTTTTCACTTAATTACTTGTTTGTACCAAAACGTGATAAGCAGCAGCTGCAGTTACAGTATTCGCTATACTAAAAAAGTTGCAGCTACTGGATGTTGTAGTCAATTTAGTTCCCTTTGCTACAAAGTTGCACTAAACAGATTTGAAGATGAAAATATAGATACACAAACACAATGTTATCCAAATGCAAGAAAAGGTAAAGACCCTATCTGTATAATAATTACGAAAAGAAAACATAACCTAATAATAATATCTTTTTTAGTACTATAGGAATATTGCAAAAACGAATTGAATTGAATTAAATTGACATATTTTGTATGTATTTATACTCTCAGGCTAATAATAACCGCGACCCCAAATCGAAGTTTTCCGGAATCCAAGAGAATTGCATGGCGGAACAACGTCTGCAAATTTACTAAGGCGGAAACGCGGTAAATCAAGGGAGGCTCTCGACGTGACGCTTGTATCTCAGGCTAACCGCTCCCGTGGGCAGTGATTAACCAGATAAGCTGATCCAGTAGGTACGAGGCGATGCCGATGTACGCTTCACTGACCGTTTTACGATTGCCGGCTGCAATTGCGACGTTGCCGAGACTTAGCAAATGAAGTTTGTGGCGAAAGTTACGATTTTCATTAGCAATACTTAGCAGCTTCCATTTAGGATTTAGCAAACAAAAATGATTGCAATTTTTTATAATTATTTTTCCAATTCATTACATTAAACAGGATGTTCCCTAATGGCGAAAGACATAATTTTTGAATTAATTTTAAGAAAAAAATCATATCAACTTATGGCCGTCTTAACTTCAGAGTGCTAAAAGTTTTTAAGGTCTGTACGAAAGGATTTTTTGAGAAATTTAATAAATACATTTTGGGCATTAGAGACATTTTCGGCTTTGTTGATTTCTTCCATCCTTTTGAAGAAAAAAATTGTACGAAACTGATATTGTTTAAAGAAAGAAGCACCATTCTTGATTAAAATCATTAAATTAGAAGTCCTAAATTTCGCAGCACTGAGTATTATATATTTTAAGAAACTTCATAAAAATATTTAACTTGGTATTAATATGAACTAAATTAATATAAGGATTGTTTGAAACGTATATCATTATTGTAGATAAAATATCATGATTCTTAGCAGGGCGACCGAATGTAGATAAAATATCATATATCCTTTAGTTTAGTTTCCGCCAGAACAGTATTTCTTTGTTATTTCTACGTGCAATTATAGAAGGCTAAGTTTACATTATCTCTTAACGGGCGCGAGACAAAATCAAAAGGAAGCCGCTTTGCGGTGGTGCCTCGAGTTCGGGACTAGTTTTTGATGCGCACCGGCGAACGATTAAAAGTGACCACGGGGTATTAGACGGTTAGACGAAAAAGACGCAAAAGACGAGGGTAGCGCGGAAAACTGTGCGTCTTACTTTTTTTCTTTAAAAAGACGAAAGACGGATCCTAGACTAATTACTATTATCCCCATATGTCGACGAAATTGTACAAGGTGCACTGTAAATGAGAGTTAGACTATTAATAAACAAATCTTCATTATTTTACGAATAATCCGGGCGTTTTTCATATAGTTCCACACAAGCATACTATTCGCTGATTCAAATCTTCTCTGAGAATTTTTATACCCTAGACATTTAGCTCACCCCATATAAAAAGAAAAATAAAATATTAAGATCAGGGGACCTTACCGGTCATTGTTGAACCCCCGCTATCGATGAGGATAAACGGTATCTAATTGATTTTGAATAAAGACAATGAAAAGATTGACTCGTCAATGTAATTGGCACAGGCAGCTAAGAGACATTTAACCTTCCAAGAAAATGTAAGTAAAAGCACTCATCAAATCGACGTGTTAAAAAAACTGCATTAACCTATAATTTTTCTCTAAAATTAGTTTTATCTATAGCTTAGCTGGTTAATTTTGAATAGCATATCTTGAAAACAATTCGGAGGCGGACGCCACTAATAGAAATAAAACAAGTTTTCACTTGTATCTTAACGCACAGAGTACATTTACCAAATTTTAGAGACTTGTCTTAGAACATAATAATACCAAGATTTTTCCCGGAAGAATTTACCATCTTGAGCTTGAAAAGCGACGACTTTCTGAAACTTCTTTACTGCTACTTGCATTTATTACATTTATTTTAAATATAACTGGGCCTTTGTCTACGTTTTTATGGATTCTGTAAATATTCAATTTAAGCGTTGTACGTTTTTTCACTTTCTATTTTATTTTCAATTTAAATTTTTGTGTTTTTAGAATTTGAAATTGTTTCAGATCCTCCTGAAATTACCGTAGAAAATCCGGTTGTGCATTCAGCAGAAGGTTTCGAAGCCCAACTTGTCTGTATTGTTCATGGAGAGAGTCAACCTGAGGTAAGCGCATTGTTTCGGTAAGAAAAATGTGATTGCTAAAGTTGAAATGCATTTTGAAACACACATTCGCAACTTCGAAAAGGGTAATATAAGTACGAACCAAGACCGCATCATTTCTACAAACGCGAGTGGGCAATTCGCTCACAGTTCGGCTATTACTCGATAGATGTCGCCGATTTTCACGTTTTAAGGAATGAATTCTCACTGCCATTTTTTACACATTGAAAGTGAAAATAGACAGAGAATCATGCAATTTCATATTTTAAAATTGTTTTTTTTTTCATTTAAAATTATTGTGTACTAAACCGATTAGCAAAAAGAAAAAAAGCTTATAAGACGTTAAGCAAGTTACCAACTAATGTTCATAAGAATATAACAACCTCTAGCGAACGGTGAGTGTGAAATAACTTTTTGGTTTGATCAACATATGCCATCATATTTTTGGAACGTCACCAAATCCTGCATCATCTCGATGATTAATCGAGTCAGAAATCGGAATTGGCAGGACAATAAAATTACCATTCAGCAAACTCAAGTATAATTGGACCCGGTTTACTAATTCAGAATTATTGTGCCAAAGGGTCAATAGGTTTAACAATTATGATGGGAATATCGTGCCGTCAACTTGGCTAATTGAAAATGGAACTTGACATCCACGTCCCTACAAGTTTCGTCATAAATATTGATAAACCTATCATATCGGTTCAATTATTTTATGCCTACCAAAATACATGTATCGAACGCCCATAAAGGTATTGTTAATAATTAATACAAATTGCGCTTTTGCGTAATTATTTTATTGATCTTGATGCAAAAGTTTTGCAAAGTGCTAACGTTCACCGACGTATCGTTTCCAGTATGATAAGTAGGTTATTCTTTTCTCAAGAGCGCACAATTAACCTCTTCTTTTTGAAACATTTTTGTGAAAAACTTTTCAAAAATTTATATCTATAGTGAGCGTGCAACATTGGAAGAAGAAAGTTTATAAAATTGAGAAAGTACTTACGGAATTTTTCATTTCTCTTTCGTACTCTTATGTTTGGTTTATTTGGAACTATTTCACCGCAAGCACTGCGCCCACCCTGTAGTTTTTAGGTTATGTAAGGAATTCCGCTCTGGAAGCGGGTTTACTTATCTATTATAACCTCATTATAGTTAATTTATGACCTATATTAACCTATACCTTCACTCACTTTTTGCTTAGTGCAATACTGATGTGGTGCCTGACTTCTACTTAATTTTGATATTGGCGTTGAAAAGTTAATGTGGTTTTCCCGGGAATAGATAAATGGATAAATAAAAATAAATCGGAAGCAATAGCAAAAATAAATATTTAACAAACAAAATAATTATAAGAAATATTATGTGAGATACTGTTGATATAAAAACAGTGATACGCAAAGAAGGATTTTGTGGTGAATTTTTACATCCGATGAACAATATTAAGTCTTTCAATAAATTTGAACAGAGGACGGGAACGACGTCGTTATCCCTCGAAAACTTTGGAAGGATATTGCAGATCGAATCTCGGTAATAGCCGCAAGAGTAGTTTGGTAGGTAATGATTGGCCTTCCGAAACAGGATGAAATACAACCTGCGGCTCAATGTCTCGATCGAGAAAGTTGCCGGCCTGTTCTTGAAGTTCAAAGACACAGGTTAATGAAAATATGGCATATTAAAATAACGCTGGTACTGATAATACCCTGTTGTCATATGTGTCAAAGATTTTCGCGTCCCCTTGTTCTAATGCACACATGCAAGCCGAGGCGTCAAGCCAAAATTTGAGTTATAACCTAGGGTGAAATAAATACTCCTAATTATGTATATCGGGGTAGGAAAAAGTAACAGAACGCAGAAATATCTTCAAAACTGCCAAAGCTCGAACGATAAAATTCAATACTTGGGGTGTTTTGAATATGCTGAAGTCAAAATAGCAATGTTGTCAGATTTCACTATGATATTTATAATTCTGGTCAACGTTCACTGATAGCATTTTTGAATTCTGTATGTTCAAAAACGTCATGGTAAAATATACTAATAAACTAAAAAAAAAATATGACGTGTAACTTAAATGTCGTAAACCTGTCAACATTGCTGTTAGCATTTTTGAATTCTGCATGGTCAAAAACCCCCAGCTGTTGCAATTTATCGTTCTAGCTTTGGCAATCTTGGAAAAATGCCGGTATACTTCTTGTGTTTCGACGCATTGACATAATTTGATAAAGATGTCCTAATGAAGGGGTTAGAATGGTTAAAATTAAAACATTCCCCATTTTAAGACCACCAGATATAGGTCACGGATAAAGTCGACTAATGAACCCTAGTTGGCAACAATATTATTAAATTTACTTTAACTTAGATTTGGAGAATATAATTGAAGGATTTTATTATACAGTCCGAGGTAAGGGTTTCTTTTTAAAATTGAATTCAGCACCGTGTTTCACCAATTTTACATTGTTAGTCGCACCAAATTTCATAGTCAAATAGTCAAATTTTCAATTTGAGTATTCTCTTCTTCTAAGTGGTATAATTTTAACAACATCGTTTGGAGACAAACCCCCACGAAAAAAATAAAAAAGGAATCTGTAATTTCGTATAGAATTCAATTCACATATGCACAAACTCATTATTACACCTCCAAGGCACATTAGACGGTGTAAGAGATTTATAGACCTGATGTCTTCATCCTCTTGACGAGAAAACCCTACTAATATATTTTTAATAATTTCAAATAAGAACAGAGTCTAAAATGGAAAAATAATTCATTCAAATATTTTTGTTGTTAACATAATAACTCAAAAATGCGAAACTAAGCAGCATATATTTTACATAGACACAACAGACTTTACGAGTTCTAAAATTATCAAAAGTTATAGTTATAGAAAAAAAGCACATGGTACACATAGCACAAGCACTTGGAAAAGATTATTTCTTTTTCTTAGTCTAAGCACATCTAGTCAGCTACCAATTGAAATCAAACATCTAAATTCGGCAAAGTATAATTTAATTTACTTTATACAAATTTTCTGTTTTTTACTTCTTGTAACTCAAATTGAATTAATAAATAAACGTTATAGTTTATTATTACTAATAAAATACAAAGTTATTAATTAAGTGAACAGATAGTATTCTTCTCTAACCATTATTTTTATTGTTACATAGCATTTATTGCTATAAAATACAAATACAATGTTATGTGACCAATACATCCCACGAAGACCATAAACACAGTATTCATTCCACAAAAGTAACATCGTAGGTGGAAAAATGACCATACATACTGAATACTTCCCCAGGATACTATTAGTTACTACTACTTGGACAACTTAAAACTATACCAAATTCTGACCTGGAAGGCATTTTTTTAAAAACTTTGATAGAAGCAATAAAAAAAGAAAAAACACTGGAAAAAGAAAAGAAAAAACATTAATAAATCTGGATTTTGTCCCTAGTAAATAAATAATAACCCTTACATTACTAATTGCATGCCAGTAAGCATGCAAAGTAAATGGATGGATCAAATTAATAAATTCTAAATTATTAGCTGTTCTTCAAATCTATTATGCTTTGGATTTCTAGTTATTTCGGTTTTAATAAATGTTTTTAATTGGAATTTAAATAATCAAAGTGTTCTGCTATTAAACAATCCTATTATTTTTTGTGAAACTGTTGCAGAGAGATAGAGGAAAAATATCTGTGCTATTGTTTTAGAGACCTCAGGTTTGACAGTGCCTTGGTCCATTCTGTTTCTGCTAGAGTAAGGATGTTCATAATTTCTAATTTGACTTTTATTTAAAAAGATTTGGACTGCTATTTTTTGAAAATAGAGTTGTCTTGCATCGAGCATACCCAATTCATTAAAAATTTGTGTTGTTGAATAACACCTATCTCTTTTATAATTAATTTTCAAGATCCATTTTTGTGAAATGTTGATCCCTTCGTTGTTGGTCAACCATTTTATGTATTCTATAAAATTTCCTGGTATTTTGTCTATTAGATGTTCCCAAGTATCAGCCTCATGGTAAAAACTTGCATCGTCTGCAAATGCAATAGCGCTTGACCTTAGGACGGTCATTAATATATAATATAAAAGACTGGGCCAAGGACAGTTCCTTGGACCACTCCGCAGGTCAATTCCAAAGGATCGCTCAGAACACTATTTATTTCCACAGAGTGTCTTCTATGACTAATGTAGCTTTTTAGTAATTCTAAATCTCCTCCTGAAAAACCACTATTTTAAAGTTTTTTGATCAGTAATGAATATATATATATATATATATATATATATATATATATATATATATATATATATATATATATATATATATATATATATATATATATATATATATATATATATATATATATATATATATATATATATATATATATATATATATTCAAGAAAGTGCTACATAAAGAAATACATACATACAAGCCCTTAGTTGCCCAGATTTGATATTTCTAAGCCTAGAATGTGGGAAGAGGATGGCAACCAAATTCATTTTATGAATGAATTATATCTCTCTTGTATATATTCTTGTGACGAATCATTGTTAAAATGTCTTCGAATCTAATGTACCAAATGCGCTTTAAAGCGTTCCCTACTACCGTCAGATGTTCCTTATCCTTCATAGATCGTTGCGCACACAATTTTTGCGCCGTAGTAATATAGGTCGATCCCCGCATCTTTCACAGTCCAAACCTGTCGGGTTTTCTTATGACGAGCAAATCCTAATAATGCCCCAAATATAATCCCGAGAAGGATGGGCGTCGGACTTTGCACGATTCGCAGTAAATCCTAAATTGGCTGACCCTTGAAATCCCGTAAAGGCCACCTATCCGGTAACGCGGTTACTGTGAAATTGTTCGCAAACATTGGAGGAGCAAGGGGCAAAATACGACCCCTCACGTTAATTACAATATCTCGTTTAGCACCGCTTTGATAAAATATTCTGCGGGAATAATTATAAAGTTTTTGTCCCAGGAAACAAAAGTATACCAAAATATACAACCAGATAAGCAGATCCGTCACTCTCAGTTCAAAAACATGAGTCCTAAATGCTAATTCCAATTTTTCTTCCCACGCCATGCGCACATCCCCCACAACCTATTTATTCTCGTCCTCACCAAGTGCGATCTTTAACTTTAATTTTTTCTACTTCCCACCGTTTGGGAAGAATGGATTTAAAAAAAAATCTCTCTGTTTCTATCTCGTTGAAAAGATTTCGACTCCGAGATAATATGTTGCAGCAGCACTGGAAAATTTAGATTTTGGATTTACAATGACATGTTCCGGTACATGTTACTGAGCATTCTCGCAAACAACGTTGGATTGATGTTCACCTCAGGCGCTCGTATTCTTTAGACCCTGTTTACCTACATTTTCTTTTCATTTTCCTCTGGTTGATATGGGCTTATTTGTTCTGCCCTAATGAGGTACTAAATCCTTAAAATCTGAAAAACAATTTATTAAACTGGATAGAAAATAAACAATTTAAAAAAAATCTTAAGATTTCACGCTATCTACCGTCCTGACTATCAAATGAATTATCAGACATGTCTAAATTCCGTTAGTAACAATTACAGTCATTTTGATGTATTCCGTATAGTATAGTTTGTCTCGTCTTGGTGTTGGACGCCAATTATTCCAACTTTTATTTCCCAAGATTAATATATTTTGCGGTAGACGTTTCGTTGAATTGTAAACTCGCCAATAGGATTGAATCTTTGATGCTTTTAGCTCGATAAAACTTGTTGAAAGCTTTGTATTTTGGCTGCAATGTTTTATGTGAATAAACTCTCTCGGTAGAATGGTAGAGACTCACGCAAGTAAATCTATCGTTAATAAATATTTCATATTTTAGGTGTCCATTTTGTGGTTAGTTTTCAGGTCTAATTGATCATTGTCATGCTATATCCTAATTTTCCGTAATAATTAAGACGCCCGTGGCTAACATTAGTACTTGAGTTAATGAACAAGATCCGTCCCTAAACCAGATGAAGGAATCATGTTTAACGTATACGAATTAAGCGGCTTAATGACCTTTTTTTAAAGGGACGTGACTCGAATACTTAAAGAAAACCCAGACTGACACAGGACGAAGTTAAAAATGTAAACATTGACACTCTAATAAAAATGTCAGCCCGGCAGTCCGGGGAAAAACCCCAAATCGTTTTTCGCTGCTTTGAAAGGAACAACGTCAAAAATAAATTCTCTGGTTTTAGTCGTCAGCTCTGACTGTCGAATTATTTATGAAGACGCGGACTAACCGTGGAACCCTTCGGATTCTTTCGATTTGGCGCGCGAACGAAATTCCATCATGTATAAGGTATGGACTCAGACAAGTGACAAAGGTAAAATCAAGTTTTCAATGTGTCTGGCGGACTTCGGGTCCTGAGATCTTCTACGTTGCGTTCGGCGCTTCATTTTAGTCGCTTTTTCTATATTTATCCTAAAAGCAGAAAAAAAAGCAGAGTAAAGGTAATAAAAGTTGGGAAAATTCTTCCGTATCAGTAGACTAAAAAGTAATTGTTTGAAGTGTATGCCTGCCTTGGTCATAATAATCTTTGTTTGATGATTCAAGAAAACGATGAAAGTTGTTGCAGAATAACTAGAACTGGAAAATCCAGTGTATTTATGTTACTGAAGAAATTTTTCAAAGAAACTTCCGCAGGCTACTGTAATACTTTTTACAAAACTTCTGGATCCCTTCTTCATAGCTCTGAAGAAGCCAACAGGACGATTGACGAAGCGTCAGCAAGTTCGGCTCAGCGAAAACCGACGCAGGAGGAATCCAAAAGTTTTGTAAAAAGTAAGTCAAGAACCATACAAAAAGACTCGATGAAGGCCAGCAAAAGGCCTTGACGACACGAATTATGCTATTTGAGAGAAGAGAAAAGAATCGAACTAACCAAAACTAACCAAAACTGCCATGGAAAACGTACAGCAATTTTACCTGGATAAAGCATAACCGCAAATTCATTTTACTTGAGAGTGATAAAACTTGAAAGTGAATATGGAAAATTATCATAATGTTCTCGAAGATTACTTTAGCCAAATGTTAAATATGCTCTGACTAGCTCAAGAGACTGTTAGTAAAGTATGTTAACATGTTCAAAACGTTATCAGCTGTATTGAATTTACACAAACATAAATTTTTTGAATTACAATTTCACTTTGAATTAAAGCCAACAGAACTCATATGGACTCGGAGTGAAAGAAAAGCAAAGGAAAACGAAAATGAAAGATGGAAAATTTCTGTTCTAATAAGCCAATTTGCATGTGAACCCATAGAACAGGTGAAAAGTTGTTTATACATCAAAGAAGAAGAAAACTTGTGGGATGTTGACGGTATACCCTTTAAAACCATCATAATAGTATCAAGAGAAGGCAGTTCATGAGGAAATGAGGAAAAAAACGATTTTTTATAATTTGTAATAAATTGTATTCCGTTCATAAAACATCAAAATTTGTTTGCAATAAATGGATTAATCCGATCTAATCAAATCTGTTGAATAAAGTGGTCAAGATTAGAGAAACTCGATTCGGGAGTTTAAGCGTCCACTTCCCCATAAACCCTCTATTTAATTAACGAATTGAAAACGTTTTACGAGGGGGTTGATTTATTGCTTACCTTCCGTGATAGCGTTTCCGATAAATGAGGTATTTTTCCTCCTTAAGGAGATCGAATTACAGGTGAATAAAAACCGGCGGGGTCCCACACTTTGATCCCCCGAAAGCCCCCGATAATGCCTTCTGTTTGTTTCGGTATAGGCTTTGTAATGTGGTTCTCATTAAATATTCAAAGGGATTTAAGTCAGTTCGAATGTTTTTTCCGCAATAAATTCGATTTAGCGTCCTTAAAGGTTTGATAATACCCCGGGTCATTAGTTCGGCTTTACGCGCTTGTGTCGGACGTAATTCTATTAGTAATATATCGAATTTCGAATTTCGATAAGCTTCACAGTGTCACGATTTTACCTTAAGACCTAACAATTTTAGTTCCGATTCTAATTAACCAGTTGTGAACTGTAGTTCAAAACTTTGGCCGACAGCTCCAGTAACTTTCCAGCAGAGTTCATATACTCAACCTATACTCTAAAGGGACTTTGTGGAGTATATCGAATAGAATATAATGAAACAGAAATATCTCTTATCAGTATCGTGAAGAGCTGTTTTTGTAACCGACTACATGAAACTTAAATACAATACGACTTTAATTCGCAGAATTGAATATTTTTGAACTTATGACAGTATATTCAATTGGTATATTGCGACGAGGACCGCAGTACGTGTAGGGGCTTTAGTTAAGCAATAGAATACAAATTTTTCCCAAAAATATTGAGGAGCTCCACTCTCAAGTAATTTGAGCAAAAAATTAGCTAAATGCAATTTTATTGTGCTACGCATGTTGGTAAAATATTCAGCGTGGCATACATCATCTTTCTTTTTAATGCGTTTTGAATTCTCTGCTGTAGGCTACCCCGAGCTGTAGGCTGAGCGTGGGACTAGACAATATTAGTGTAATTACTTAAGACTCAGGTACCAGTTTTGTTAGTGAATGATTTTTTCAAGATTTCATCTTAAATTTAACGGTACTGTCAAAAATTATTTCGATATTTTCATATTCTGAGATAATGGGGACAGAAGCATTGGCCAATGTAAATCCGCTATAAAATCCGATAAAGAGCAAAACATAGGTCGCAATTAAGGTCGATTTATTTTTAGGCCGTTTTTAAAAGAATATGCATTATTACATTCGGCATTCCCATTGTCTGTCGCTAGAGCATCCGAAGTCTTATTTTTGCAAATGCTTTTCCATAATTCCTCGACAAAATTATAGATTAAAAATAATAGGACACTTACTGGTTGCTTGACTGAAACTGTTTCAGTCAAGCTCTGAAGAAGCCAACAGGATGATTGGCGAAACGTCAGCAATTTAGACTCAGCAAAAAGCGACGCAGAGGGAATCCAGAAGTTTTGTAAAAATTATTACAGTACCCTGTGTAAGTTCCTTTGAAAAAACAAAATCAGGACCCTTGTTATAAAATATGAAGGCTCCGAAAATACACCCTTAGATATATGTATATGGGCCAGATGTATTATCATCAAGAAGCATTTGCTGGAATCGATCTGATAAATATTCATCGGAACATGGAAAAAACTAAATCTCAAAAAATGGCCGACGAATATTTGGTATGCGCGTGCAGTTTCAACATGTTTTTTAAAAAATTTATATTCCTATCTGTTAGCGACATCTTACTGATACCTATTTCATAAATACCAGTGGAAATTAATACATAAAACGAAAGTAAAAACAATAACTTTACCGATTTAAAACAACCTGGAAAAATCTCATAAAGTACGTTTTAAGAGCTCTTTTGGTCACACTAATTAGTACGCAATTTGTATAATTTTTTTTATACTTCCGTATGGGTTAGTGATTAACTGTTTCTTAATTTATGTAATTTTAATTTTATTTTCAACGTGTGCATTTAAATGCGATTTTTTCCTAATATAATGGGAGCAATTTTTTTTTCTAAAATACATTAAAACGTTGCACACACCCAAAAACAGCACAGATGTATGGACCTGTTTCGAAAACAAAAATAAAAATGCAAAATTATATAAATTTTATTTTTGTGTTAATCGATGATTTATATTTACTAACGTAATAGCAGCGCTCTGGGTAATTGAAATTTCATGCCATATTACGGCGTAAAAGAGACCACCCTGCGCAAGCAAACTTTTATTAATATGTATTTACGGTCCCGGAGAAAGACGTCTTATACCTATATACGTATGGTAAGTTATAAACTACAGGGATTCATAAAGAAATCCTCTTATAAATCCTAATGTCCTCCCCAAGAGCCTTCGTGTCCGAGGCGCCCTCGCGCTGAAAAGCCCGCTTTGTCCGGCGCAACAAAGGGGACATTTTAAAGCCCTCGTTCAAGAGACCAGTGAAAAAAAAGAGGAAAATTATCTCAAAAAAGAATTTTTTTGGGATTAGCCTGCGTGTATGTGTCGCTTTATTTTACATAAAACTATTATCTTAAAGTAACAACGAATGAACCGAAGTCGGGATTTTTCTTCCAAAATCGGAATTAGTATCTTTGAATATGAGCACGGATTTTTGGGTTTATACACAGAGTACCCCAAAATGAAACCGACAAACGATGCAAATTCTAGATATAGAGAGGCTTCCTATTAACGCCCCTTTCATCTTACAGATTGTCGTTGTTCATCCTAAAAATACCTTTTTTTTCGTTCGATACGCAAAAAGTTTGAAAATCTAATAGAATCTGTTTTAAAATATTTACTTCTGATATATAAGCTTAACTAACATAACACGAGGGGGATTTCGGTAGTGGATATTTGTGCACTAAATTACCACTTCTATCAAAAATTACCTAAAGATTCACCACTAAATACAACTTAAATTGCCAGCAAATATTGCAATGATTTTGCTTTTATTAAATAAATAACGACAGGTAAGCAAAGCAAACTCTTTAAATATTATATTTAGTAGTCCATATTTCGAACTGAACAAAAATAACACTAATAAGAAAGAAAATATAAAAATAAGTGAACAAATTTGACTACAAATAAGTAAAATAAAATAAATTTAATTACTACACCACCACCACACCACTACACATACTCATTTTGATATTAAAAAGCCGTTTTGACATTACAACAAAAAATGTAGTCAAAGGAAGAAATATATCTTATATATAAGTAATCGCAGTGACGGACACTCACAAAGTTTACCAACAAATCAAACTGCTGACGTTAAAAATAGATATTTAGTTATTAATGTTGTTTTGGACTTTTCCAATATATCGTCCCTCATATTTTTCTATTTCTACGGAAGCTAAGTTACATATATTTTCGATCAAATTTACCTTAATTACATAAAAAAAATATATCCAATAAAGTTTTAACAATGTTATTACCAATTGTTATTAGGTAATTCCATTAACAAAAAAATTATTCTTACTTAAGCGGCAAGGCTATAGTTCTTAAGTGTTGACCATTTGTGGCAGTGTTGAATAATCTTTTTTACTGTGCGTTTTCGTGTCGCCTCGAAACCATTTGTCGGTTGTTGCAAAACAGGCCGTGAAAAATGTGTATAAAACTTTAATCAGTAGAGGAATTCTTTAACAATGAGCTTTAAAAGAAACCTGTCAACACTCAAAAACGCCTATATTGTCGAGAATTGAAAAAAAGGAATAAACGTAGTGATTTTCAAACTCACCGTATAGCCTCATAGTGATCAGGACCTAATAAGGAAAATTTTATCAACCCCAAGTTGTTGATACCTTGGATAAATTGAAAAAGAAGCTGAAACCAATATAAATATAAGCCTTGCCACCCTCTATAGATGGGATTTAAGTACAAAGACAAAGACAAAAGGCAAGTAGTAATGGACTCACACAGATTACACAGTTGGAGAAATTAAAAGATATAGATCCATAATTTACCTTGATGAAACATGGTTTATTCCACTCAAATGTTTCTGACGAAAGCACCTTCAAACTCTGAGTCAGAGGAAGGATTTATCCTAAACTGCTTGCTGTTGTTTGCAAAGAATATGAAGGATTCCACCTTGGATTATCATGAAGATACAACCAAACTATTAGAAGAATGGTTTCAAAACAATCCTTTAAAAAATTTTAAAGCATTTGTGGAAACAAATAAATTCAAAGATCGGCTCAGAAAATGTTGCTCCTATTTTAAGTATCAGTTTTATATAAAAAAATGTTATGTAAAAAAATTAATAACATACCAATTGAGAGGATTAGATTTAATGTCATTGTTTTTTGTTAGTGTAATTTAATAAGATTATACCCAGCTAAATAAACAAAAAAAAATTATGAAAACCTTTGAAAGTCCATCCCCAATGTTCTGTCCTTTAATACCTACTGAACCCGGGTTAACTTTGGCAGGTATAGTCTGTTCATAGATATAAGAAAGTGACTAACTGATACGAATTAAGGAAAGACCCGGGCAAGCTGTAAGAATGAAATATCGCCGAACAGGTTTTGTTAGGAAAGATACAAAACAGTATTTATTTATTTATGTATGTATTTATATTTAAATGTAAAATAAAATTACAAATTATTTTTATTACCTACTTAAATTACTTAAAATTATTCACATAATAGATCAGTATCACTATCGCTATCATCGCCTGTTCTAATTATTATTTGTTTTATATTATTTGCAATATGGATATACGATTGTTCTGCTTTTTCTATATGTTTAACAGAATTTGCACAACTTTGTGGAGGGATGTTAAAAACTTCGGTTTGTATAAGTTTGAGGAATTTGGAGTTAACACGGGGAAAAACATTGTTACGACGGATGACAGATTTCAGTTGGTGCCAAACATGTTCAATGGGATTAGATATACAGTGGTATAGTGGAAGCCTTAAAACTGTATGCCCCTGTATTGCATAATTATTACAGACGTATTCCTTTTGTAGGTTCAAGCTTTGTAGAACCTCAATTAATTGCTTTTTGGTATAATCTTCGTGAAAATCAATGTAGTTATTTTTTAGTTTTAGTCAACTGTCTACTGTGATAACTTACATTGTCCATTACAATTACGATATTAGGAGGAATGTTTCAAACTAGTTTGTTTTTAAACCAATTTTCAAATAAATCAGCGGTGGTGTCTTCATTGGTAATCCAGAGAAGAATCTTTAATATTTTTCGCAAACAGAGAAAGCCCATTTGGAATCCAACCATCTTTAGAGCCAGCATGCAAAATAGTTATTCTTTTACCTCTGTTTGATAGCGCGTTTGTTTTACACCTGATCAGTTGAGCCAACCCAACCCTTTTCCGGGTTATCATAAGTATCGAACCATGTTTCATCCAAGTAAATAATTGGCCTTTGTTGTTCTCTGTAAATCCTATTTTTTTCTAGATATTCTAGTCGCCATTTCCGAATTCTAAAAATTCCGTTAAAACTTGCCTTTTGTCAGTTTTTTTAAATCTAAAACCCATGTGTTGAATACACTTGCATAAGGTAGTTCTGCCACATTTAACACCGGTTTCATCTTTTTCAAGCCTTCTAATTAAGATATCTAATTTAGGCCCGCTTTGTTCCTCGTATGACTGGTAAATTTTACGTCGTATTATATCTTAATCATTCTCATCTACACTCGAGAAAATGTCAGCATCGCTTCTTTTTTTCCTCGCTGAAATGGGATTATTCATAATTTTCCATAGAGTTGATGTTGGAATTTTCGTCAATGTGGCTATTTCTTCTAAAGCTCAAAGAGTCAAATAAACATTGTCTATAACTTCCTTAGTCTCAATAGAATAGTGTTTTCTACATTTGGGCGGGAGCATCTCCTGAGATACACTAGACTCGCACATATTTTGCATAATTCGCACACGATTCAACACATGCTGTATTACACACGAAATAAGAATGATTACTAATAAACTTAAACTAAATCGTATACCAAACCAAAGAATATTATACACAGGTAGGTATAAAATTATTTTCTATTACGGACCACAATTTTACCTGAATTTAAAATCCGAAACTTTAGGTAATAATCTTGTTGCATTGTATGTTACTGACCACCCTTGGATAATCCCATTCAAAAGCAATTGGTCACCTTGTTATATCTATGAACAGACCATAACTTCCATAATTGAGGACAAAAGCAAGCACGATGAAGATTGAGACAGATTATATCAGCATAATTCTATTAATGACCTTGCTTAAAGTTTCCACTAATCACCGCAAATGTGTACACCACAACGAAAAGCTGCTCGCGAAAATATAATTTCCTCTTTTTAGTAATAATTCCAGCCTGAGGTTCTTATGACAACCAAAGTTGCATGATATACAAGGTGTAAAGCTGTATCTTGAACGCTAAGCACTTTAACTCTGCAGTGTCCTATCTCAATGTTTATAATAATGTCTGTCTAGCGTTGTTGGTCCCACATCCAGGCACCTTGTGAAATTGATATAAGCTACAGTATTAAATGCGATTTAGAAAACTACGTTCTGTTTTGAAAACTCGACGTTTTTAATTAAAAAACAACATATTAAAGGTCCGTGTGTCGGCGACCGACAAAACCTCCGACAAATGATCCTCTGTCGGATTTGCGGACATGTCGTGATAAAATTTATGACGTGTATAATATATTTGTTCCAGGTTTTATGGTATCGAGATACGATGCAATTGGACACAACGGAAAGACGGATAATGGAATCCCGAGGATCCAGGCACACGCTTGTTATCCGAAAAGTGCATCGATCCGATTTCGGGAACTATACTTGCGTCGCCGACAACCAGCTGGGAAAAACAAGGAAGAGCATTCAGCTGACTGGTAAGACTTACCGCCTAATACGGTTTATTTGTGAGAAAAGAAATTGGGAGGGCATTTTAGGGAACGTCTCTGCTGGATGTTCGATTTTCGATACTATTTTACTAATAAAAAAAATTCGAAGAGATGGAGAGACCAGAATGAAATACAGAGTTTGAATAGTTTTTTCTACTGCTCTGATCAGAATTTGTTTTCTGTAAAGTGCAATCAGGTTAACGATATGTAACTATTCCCACTGTAATCTACATTCAAATCAATTAAATTAAATACCGCCTTAAATTATAAATGTCGATATATTCTATTTACAAGGAAAAAGGTTTTTATAGATATTAACTTAATGCTTGAGAATAAACAGTGTTTAGCGATTAAACGACTTGGGAACTGTTCTTTACTCCCAGTTAAACTTTGAGGATCATATCGAAACTGTTAAAAAATGTTTGAGAAATCTGGCTTCATTTTAAGAACTACCAAAGGGTTCAGCATTCAGTCACACCGTTTGAAATCCTATTTATAGTAAATATATCACCAAAATAGAAAGCATAGAAAACCTTGAAAACTTAAACTATAGAGATCGACACTTTTACTAGTACGCAGAAAAGTTTGCATTTGAAAATTTGAACTAACTTGAAACTCGAAGAAATTGTTTTGATGTCTCGATGAGGCTTTTCTATACAAAGTGGTGAATAACCTTGTGGATTTTTCTTTTTCTGTAAATGGTGGTATCAGGTGCGAACGAGATTAGCGTTTTCTATTGGGCGATTTAGGTCGTAGATGTACTTGTACTTGTAATAATTGTGTTTTTCAAAACGGCATAGATATAGAAATGTTTAACTTAAGCCTCTGTTTATTTAAAACAAACGTATGTAAACTTCTTTCGCTTGTAGTTATAATTGATATAAATCTAACCTTTGTTTTTATTATAGAGATAAGAAATTGATTGATCACTTTCCGGATTTTGTTAAATAGTATAACCCCATTTTGTGCCATTCTGTAATGGGTTAGCTGCGTCTGCGCGTTGAATGACCTGTAAAATATAAATAAATAAATAAACCGTTGATTTGTATCACATAATCAATAGCTTTTCGTCTTATTATTCAAACATTTTAATGATAAACATCAGTAGTTTTGCTTGATCTAAAAATGTTTGCCCAACGCAGATCTCATTCTGTATTTCAACGCATTCACTGGGAAAGGGAAAATTCTGAATTTGAAGTGTAAGTGAACTACAAGAAGTTTTTAATTTTTCTTGTTGAAATCAAAGCAAACTATAATTGTAATCCAGTTATTTAAATTGCCAATTGAAAATATGTGATTCCGCTAGTTTCTGAAAGTGCCGTTTCACTTTCTCGGATAACAAAGAACAAGCCTTAAAAATAGCTAAAACCACCAGTAATTCTAGTAATTTAACAATATCAAATCGATAGCCATTTGTCCGAAATTATTTGCCATCCAAACACTACGCGTCAAAATAGAGGAAATAAACCGACAGACATCATCTGTGTTGCATTGCAAGCAAAAAACAGCATCCAATTATCCCTTAAGATTTATGTGTGTTGCAAAGAACAATCAAGGGGAATGAGAGAGTCCTGTGGAATAACCCCATTTTGCTTTACGACCGCATTTGTTGCCCTCATGGCCCAAACTAAATCGTTACTAATCAGTTGCAATTTGTCCGAGTGCAGCGGCTTGCGATATATTTTACGTTGGGGTTTATCTGCGTATAATAAAAATTAACTGCGGAAAAACAGCTCGAATATGTTTTTTGGTTAGTGTGTGCCGCTAATAATATAATATAATAATAATAATAATAAATTTATTTTTAGCGGGAAATGGTTGTTTTGTTTCTAAAGACAGACTTGGATAGCTTAGATAGCTTTGGGTAGTTTTGGTTAACTTTGTTTTGGTCAGTTTTAAGTTTGTTTCGGTTCGTCTTGGTTGGTTTTGTTTAGTTTCGGTTAGTTTCGCTTAGTATCGGTGAGTTTTGTTTTAGTTCTGGTTAATTTTGTTTTAGTTCTTGTTAGTTTTGTTTTGTTCCGCTTCCGATTTGAGTGACTTTCAGTCACTCTTCGTTAGTTTTGCTGAGTAGCGGTCAGTTTTGGTTAGTGCTGGTAGGTTTTATTTTGTTATGCTTAGTGCTTAGTTCTAATTGCACGTTTCATATTTGAAAATCTGATTGAAGTATAAACAAAAAATCTTCTACCACTTTGGATTGTTCTGTTTTATTCAGTTCCGATTGGTTCCGCTTAGTTTTTGATAGTTCTGGGATCATATGAAATATTTCTTAAGATTTTTTTACTACCTCATTCCTGTAATTGTTTTAATGCTCTTTTCTAGAGGCCACGGTGGTCTCAAAAATTATTATTAAATTTTCGGTCAAAAATCCCAGTACTGTTGTATTTTTACCAAAATTAGTATAAGCTCTCTGATCCCTAATATGATAAAAAAAAAGTCATTTACAAGATGGCAGACATTTTGCTAATTTGTAATTGCTAATGTAATGTAATAAATAATAATTATAAAGGTTATATTGAGAAACCAGATTTAGAAAATATTTTCAAATTGTGCCTTAATTGTCACAGATTATTCAATATTTCTTAGGCATCTGGAGGGTATTTTAAACTTTGACCCTTCTCGCTATCTCATTTATAATTGTAATAAAAATAATTCGATCCAATTTACTTAAAAGTATTCAGGTATTTTTAATTAAATTTAAATTTATATATATGATAATTATTATATATACTTATAAATTTTAAATTAAATTTAAGGACTATTTACAAATTATTACTCGAAATTTAATTATTACTAATTAAGGTAAATTAATGACTAGTAACCAATTATTATTCTGAATCACTCTCACTCAACTCGGAATCAATTTGAAAGTCATCTTGAGAACCGCTCGATATTAACGTTTGTAGGGTTTCAGCTGAAAGATGTTTCAGTTTTTTCTTTGGAAGCTTCCGAAGGCTAGAGATGTGAGGATCGGACGATACAAGAAATCTATTGAAAACTTCTTCCGCTGTTTTTACACGAGAAATTGGTAAAAGCGCGATTTCTATACTTGTTTTCCATGTGTTGACTTAACTTCTGTCTGATTTTTCCATTACGTCCAAGATAATCAACCCGTTTCTTAGGCGGTCCTTCACCAACAAAGAAACATATTAATTTTCTATCCAAAATATCACTATTGCATCTAGTATATTATATTTTGGGAAATCTGTATTTTAGAATTTTAGAACGAGAAAATCATTACAATATAATCGGATTCTTGCTTTATTCTTTTATATACAGGGTGTTCAACATTATTTTAATTGTTTTTTCAAAATTAAAATATCAGTCCGTACCAACCATTATATATTTATGCATATATTTTTAACGCGTTTTCTGTCAGCTGTGGCTGGAGGGGCAACTGGCTGCAGAACTGCACCAAATTTAAGAGATATTAAGTCATTCTGTTCAAATCCTAATATGTGCGGCATTTACTGGTATATGCCACATTTGGACCTAATGAATCAGTGAAAAATTTAATAAATACGTATTTTTTACGTTACCCATTTTAAATAACTAAAAATAAAATTTACATACCTGATGGAGTTGGTTCCATAATGCCAACATACATACTAGGAAATAACTTCGGTCCAAATTAGTTCACTTTATTTTATAAGAAAGTCACAATCTAAAAGTCTCTGAAGACTACTACTCTTGAAAAGCACTAAATTACATTCAAAATTAAGGTGGTAAAAGGCAAATATCTAAGGACTTCCCGATTGTTGAGGGGTAGGCTGGACCCTCTACTAATTGACCTTTTTATTGAAATTCCCAGACAGGAATTTTGTATTTACCTATTACGACTGGTTTTCAGGCGACTTAGACCACGGTGAGGCACTAATTTGTTTTGTCTGGAAGCAAACATAACTAACAAACAAACCACAACTACCCAAATTTCATAAAAATCCTTCTACATCGGCATAACAATATTTGTCATTCCTTACTGTTACAGGAACACCGAAAGCTGCGATTTTCAGAAGCCCGTCCGTCGGCAACTACAAAGAGAGTTATAACATAAGCTGGGCGGTAGAGTCTTTGAGTCCGATAGAAGAATACCAGCTATTGTTCAGGAGACTTCCCGATGGCATTTCGAGCGGAGAAGACGGTCATCCCCAGCCGCTGCACCACCAAAGTCAAAGAAGATTCCCACTTCGAGTAAGCTCGTTCCTTCAAATCGCGAGACGGATGAAAACGACATTTGATTGCTTCCAGGATAACCGAACGTACTCGGCAGTGGGTTATAGCGTGGGGTACGGTTATGGCAGAACCAACAGCAGGGGGCGTGCCGACTGGAGCAATGTAATCCTTCCGGCGTCTCGGACGTACAGCAACGGAATGCAATCAATGAGCTACGTTATCCGCGGACTAGAAGCCGGACAACATTACGAGGCCAAAGTTCAAGCCCGGAACAAATTCGGATGGAGTCCCGTGTCCAAGTCTTTTGCATTTCAAACTACCGACCGAGGTAAGTAATAATGTTTTGGTCGCTTTTTTAAATACTGTTTTCTCTACTTGAGTTAATAGTAAATTATTATCAGAAGTGAATTGCGCGCCAAAGTCAATAATTCGTTTTCCTTTCTATGCATTATACAGGGTGCTATTTTCATAAGGTGTTAACGAGTTGCGGTGTAAAACGATTCGTATTCGAGTTATGGGGTTTTAATTTTGATTTTGTTTTTTTTTTTTCATAACTTTCTAAATAATTCCGATTTCTGAACATCGCGTGTTATAGATGACACACACTTCTTCAACGATTCAGATCCTTTACTTGATTTTAGTATAACTGTCGATGATATCAAAACAATTTTAAAACAATTTATGTCCAATAGGTATAGATCTAATACCGTGCGAACTTTTAAAAAATCTACCGGATAGTTGGTTATTGTATCTACGTTCACTATTTAATAACATATTTCAGTCTCGAACGGTCCCCTCATCTTGGGGTCAAGTGCTGTTGTCTATGTTACACAAAAAAGCAGCTTTGATGATTCCACAAATTATCGCCCTATCGTTAGTTGCACCGCAAAACTATTTACGAGAATTTTGTTAAAAAGGCTCTTGAACTGGGCAGAAAGAACACACGCAATTCCCGAATCTCAGTCAGGTTTTCTGGACGCGGCGTTTATGTTTTATCTTCGGTAATTTAGCTCCAACTTAGACCGAAAAAATAAAGGTTTTTGTAGCTTTCGTTGATTTTAAACGAACTTTTGATTCGATCACTCATACTCTACTTTGGAACAAGCTGTATCACGCCGGCATTAGTTCTAGGTATATTTCAATAATCAAAAGCCTTTATGAAGTGGCGACAGTAAAAATTAATATTGACGCGATTCATAGCCTCAACTTACTGACCTCCGCAGACGCTTTATTAGTTGAATCAGAGGGCCAATTACAGAAAAAATGTTGACTTGTCTGGCCAGGTAGGCAAACGAAAATTCTCTTACAATCAATGCTCAAAAAACTAAAGTTATGTGCTTTAGTAACTCCCTTTCAGAAACCCAGCCATAGCTCTTCTTTAGTAATTTTTATGGCATTCCCTTTTTCCTCTTTGTTTAGAGAACTGGTAGACAGAACAGTTTCAAAAGCGAGTCACGCAGCGATGCTGAGAGAGAGGGAGTCAGCTATAATCTTGGGACGCAATTCAAAAAATATACCAAAAAAACATACTAAATGTTTTTTCCAGATGTCTTCCAGTTTAGGGCATAGGTTATACCGACATACTTAAAAAGATTTTGTTACTTCCTAAATCAATTTCAGGTGCTTTGCTTCTCCTTGAAAGAGGTTTCACACACTTAATTTAATTAATTACTTAATTTAAATCTTGCCCCTGCTTTCTTATGAAAATGTTAAGAATGAACGAGAGTCGTCTCCCGAAACTGTGTTTTAATCCCCAGCAATCTCTAATCAATAACACAGGGCACACCAAATTCAACTGGGCATGTCAGATTAGAGAGCTGTTTCGTGAGCTGGGTTATGGTGAGTGGTGGAGCAGTCCATCAGACGGCAAAAGTATGACATCTTAGAATGTGTTAAATGAGAACTTTTTGAAGCAGCTATCAACATTGAAGTCGATTCACACGACATGAATTTTTACTGAGGCTTTGCACCCTCTGATCTATTACCCATCTATTTAAATTTCCAATTGCCAATGTCCGTTTTAAAAATTATCGCATAATTAAAAGACTGCTCTTCAGACTTGCTCCACGTGTAACACCAAACAATTTGAAACAATTTACCACCTTCTATTGACTTTCCCCATGTATAATGCTCTCCGTATCGTGGGGTTTTCTAATAATAATACCTTTATTACCGCTTTTAAAAAATTGGACTCACGTGAGTCAAAAAGTTTTTGCGTATCTTGTTATAAATATATTAAAAACCAGCGCCTTTCCAAAAAATGAGTAAAAATAAAACTATAATTAGATCTCTATTAGTTTACCATTTTGTTTTCTTTAGCATCGTCCGATGGGGATTTCTTGTTGTAAAAATGCAATTTCTCATAAACAATAAATAATAATAATAAAAAAAAATGAATTTGTTTTTTTTTGCATAACTTCGTAAATAATGCCCATTTCTGAACGAAATTTGCTACCTGGAGATTTCTTCGAAGTAATTTGAATTTGAATTTGTTTTTAATTTAGGTCTGACTTGCAGGAGGCGCTACCTATATATCGTTTCTCACTCTCAGACTTTATACTAGTAACTTTTCACTCAAAAATTCTATAGAAGTTACCCGGTCAATTTCTTGCATCGGAAAATTGTTAATGTCGTTATTACTTTTGATACTATGGATTTACTACTGAAAAAAAATCTTCAGATTTAAATCACAAAACCATTTGTAAGATGAAATTTTTTTTTTTTTCAGATACAACAGATATCCGAAGCAGTTTCGAACAAAATGGTGAGTTTTATATTTTATATTTATTTGTTACTATTGCTTTCTTCGATACATACGATAGATGACTGATACGACCTTTATGGTACATTTTTTTCAGAGCCTAGCTCAATGGAAGATTTTTTCGGCATCAGCACATTTAACGCTTGTTCTCCAACACCGCCGCCATATTATCAGTTTGTGGGCTTGCTCTATATTTTTTGCGTAAACTATAGATGAACTAAAAAAGTAACACAATAATTTATGCTGTCTAACTTGCTCCGAATAGATTTGTTCTAAAATATTTGAAAAGACCACGTATAATCTACCATGATGGAATTTAATTTTTCCACCTGAAGCAATTAATACAATTTTTGTTTCTATCCTTTTAAACTAATTTCCCTGCACAGTTTTGAACTTCGTCTTCTATGTATTTAATTTTAAATAAATTTTATTCTGGCAATATTAAAAAAAATATTTTTTTAAATGCTCCCAATAATATGTACCGTATAACATCAAAATTTGTAAATATCACCCAGCTTTTCAATAATAATAATGTTAGACTTAATATTGCACGCATTTCTGTAAATATTATTATTCAATATTATATTCTTAATATGTAGAATTATTATTGGTAAAAGCCAAACCATGTACAGTTTGACTCTAAATTTTCCTGTTAATTTGTTTTAATAAAAAAGCGGCGACACTGATTCGATTAATCCATAATTTAATTGGTTTTTTAAATAATTGATGTATTAGAAATTCTGCTTATAAATGTTGTGATCCAATAGGGTGCGTCCGAATATTTAAAAAGTATTTCAATTCATGAAGCCACAAGCTTCTAATTTAAACGGCATTTATAGTAAATATGTAAATAAACGTAAAATTTGTAGCAGTTGTAGGTGGAACCAAATTTAAGGCTGATTGACGAAGTGCAAAATTATAATATTCTTAGACAGAGTCATATATGGTTTGTACAGGGATCGATAAGCAGCAAATAAACAGTATTTATATTCCATGTTTGCCTCAATGCACCTTTGTGTTCGTTTCCTTCTTCCAATTTCCAAATTTGGAATAAATGCACCTGTAAGATATATGAAATATAATTTATGCCATATCTATATCAAAATTAAATGTTTGAGTGCTTTTTACAAAACTTCTGGATTCCTCCTGCGTCGGTTTTTGCTTAGTCGAAATTGTTGACGTTTCGCCAATCATCAGCTTGAAACTCTGAAGAAGCCAACAGGATGATTGGCGAAACGTCAGCAATTTCGACTAAGCAAAATCTGACGCAGGAGGAATCCAGAAGTTTTGTAAAATGCATTACAGTAGTCTGTGGAAGTTTCTTTGAAAAATTAAATGTTTGAGTGTTTGCAACAATATCTTAGACATCTAAAAGGGAAGTCTTCGCCAGGTTGATGATTCTTGGAGAATGGTTTTCTCTGCTCCCGTCTGTAATAGCATATTATGCAAGTGCTATAAACGGAATTTGACTCACGAGTTTTTTTGCAAAACAACATTCACTGACATGACCACAGAATTGATAAACGTCAAAATTCAAGCCGTGGAGTAAAATCTCCGAAAATATCCGATTACTCTCAAACCCGTGCGGAAATGTCCGAAGTAACTAGGTATTTTACAGAAGGGAGTAGACAAAATACCTTATTATATTCCGATCTAGCTTGCGAAACGCGTCCCTTTTCCATGTGAGTTTCTTGCCCCACAGATCAGAGCCACGGATATTTCCGCGATATTATCGCACGGGTTGGGCAGTAATCGGATGGTTTCGGAGATTTTACCGCACGACGTTTGTCAATTCTGCCGTCTCGTGTTGTTTTGCAAAAATTTACCGAAAAACTAACGGTCTTATAAAAAGTGTAGTAGCAACACGTTTGGTAAACTCACTCGTGACTCAAATGCCATTTACTACACTTGTTGTATAATACACTATTAGTACGTATAACTCGTTTTGCTTCCCTAAGACTAATAAATTACATGTAGTGGCAACAGCTTGGGATCCGAAAAAATATTAACATACAGGCCGGTATATGGTGTATGGGGCTTATATAACATGGGGTATATGTATTTTTAAACTTAACAATAAATAAATTAAATTATTAAGTTAATTAAATATTTTTGAAATGGATGAAACGGCTCCTACTAGTAAATGTCCGTCTTTTTACTTATAGCATATAGGCAATCTCGAATATAACTATTTTATTTCTTTTCTTCTATTTGTTTTATTGAAGAAAGCTTTTATCTTCGAGTAAATTAATGTAAGACTGGTGAGCAATAATCTTCGGGCAGTACCTCAGGACCTGTGGTCAAAAGAGGACACGCTAGCGCTGACTCTTAAAAGCATTAATTTTGTCTAATGTGCATCGAAGAGTCCATTACGGTGTAATTTGGATTATGACGACGCTATCACCGGTAAGTGTCGTGCTCAAAACTCAATCCTCGTATATCGAACCGTTGTTGTTATGGATACTCGAAAAACTAACAACACTGTCATCACCATCGCGATGGTCTTGTTTCTACAGGTACGTAAACACAACTTTCTGAATATTCTATCTATTAATTGACCTACATTTCGAGGATAATAAGTACAAACAATACGAATTTTTAAAATAATGTTTAACAACGTTTGTATATCAGGAAAAAAATGTAAATTGAAAAGGCTTTTTCAATTTTTATTAGCAATTCTTAAATTTAAGGTTACGAAATATTCTTTACCAACGTAATTAAAGCATCGTTGTGTGTGTTTTTGTTCGATATGAAATTTGCGGTGTCTCTCTAAGGAAGAAAATGTTCTGGATATGCCCCAGTCCAGTTCTTGTAAATTCAACGCTGTTTTAGCTATATTGCGGTTAAACTTTATAATATTATAGTACATATTTTGATCAGTTCTAGTATTAAGGAAGAAAATTAGGGTGCATTTGTTAAAATGTTTAATGTTTACACTCTTATTACTATAGCTGCCGGTTTATTGTTAATGTAATATTCGAGAAATGTTGAGCAGCTGAGATCAGGATCTTAAGTTAAACTTCGCCTTTTGAGATGTAGGTATGTAAGTATATTAGTTTGTGCGGGTATTACGTAATTTTGGAAAAAAAATTGTGCAAGAACAACCCATGCTCTATCTTTTTCCAATATATCATCTTATGTTTCCCTATCTCATAGTAAGTATATTTTTCAATTTCGGCAGAATCTAATTTCCGAATTTTCTTCGTGTGCTTTATATCATTTATTACCACGTAAATCCACCTAGTTACCTCAAAATTTGTTCAAATTACTTAATATTACCACTAATTAATACTATACTTCCACTAATTAGTAATAATTAAAGCCCATTTCTACAAACTACAATCGTGTTTTCTTCTTCTTCAAGTGCCATGCCAGTTCGCCCGAACGTAAACGATTACTGCAGAGAGCGCGGCTCTGTCTTCCGCAAGGCTGAGGAGGTCTGCAGCTTTCTGGATGCCCGTCCATTCCCTGATGTTTTGTCTTCGTCCCCTACCCCGCTTGCCTTCTATTTTTACTTTCTCGATTAAATCAAGAAGATGGTACTTTTATCCACGTAAGATGTGGCCAAGGTCAGCAATTTCGCGTCATTTTCCCATTACAATTATTTGTCGCTCCTCCCTGGCTCATCTCAACACTTCATCATTGGTCAGCAGGTCGGTCCACGGAACATGCAGCATTCTACGGTAAATCCAAATTTCAAATGCTTCTAGCCGCATTATTGGGCTTAACTTTAAGGTCCACCCCATATTTAAGAACTGACCAAATAGAGCACTTCACCATACACTGCCGAAATTTAAGGTCAAGGTTATCGTCGCAAAAAAGTGTTCTCATTTAACTTTTGGGTCTAATGTATCTGTTCACAAATATTTAAGCTGCGTTCTATTACTCTCCCATCAGGCTACTATTTAAAAGTCAGACACTTTTTTTTAACATTTATATTTATTCCGAACTCTTAACTAACTATCCTGATTTTTGTTTAATAATTGTTGTCAGATATTCATGGTGTTGCTTATGATGACAGTCTCATCAGCAAAGCTAATGGTATTCAAAGAATGCCGTTCATCTTAACTCTGTACGCCACAAGACTTTAAAAAAAATTGTATCGGAGTAAGCATTAAGCAAAACGTTCACACCTGAATTTTGATATTAGTGCCGGCTTTTGCTCCAGCTGTTTGTCCCCAGTACAGCTTTTCTATTATTCGGGTGTCTTTATCTATATATTTATATGTACAGGCTGGGATCGAGGGATATCAGGCCCCGTTCTTGTCGCGTTGACAACCCAACAAAGAAGCGCCATTGGTCCTATTTGATTTATAATTTACATAAATAACATAACAGAATTGCTAACACTAGTAGAAAATTGCAAAATAACGAACTATGCGGACCATAAACCTTTTTTCTTAGTTGACACTATATAAATATAAATATTCTAAAGGACACTGCCAGGAACTTTATGAAATCAGTTGAACATAATAACAAAGTAAATATAACATTATTCAAGACGAACGCGTGCAAAGTAGTGGAACCAAAACTATAAATATCCATGGCTAGAAGTAAAAAATACAAACAAATCCTTGGGGATATTTCTGTACAATATGTTGACTTGGGATTCGCACGTTATTTATGTTGTGGGTAAATTAAATAATGTATGGTTAATTATGGTTATTTTTTCATACTATTTAATGTATATATACACCTTAAATAAAGGTATATTATTATTATTCCTATTAACTTAAAATTCTAAATGCCTTCTTGTAATCTATCTACTTTAAATACTGAAATTTTCCATTCCATTTCACGTGTACATCAAAATCGTGGAACGGGAAGCGCATTACATCACTTTTCCTCTAAAAAGTCATGTATATTTTCGATTTTACTTTTTGTCCACCATACTGCCAAATAGCGGATAACGCGTAAACGGCATTTCAGAGGCAACGTGACGAAACAACCAATAGAGAACTAGGAATTAATAAAATTACGCAAATTCTCATCGAAGCTAACGTAGGACCGGCGACGGTAACAGGTTAATTAACGTAACCGGTCGTGAATTTCGACAGGCAATCTAGTTCGGTTTGGAGTATTACGTTGTTAATTTTCGTTCCGGTTTACTAGTTCTGTCGTCACTTAACTACAAAGGATATGTAAATCTCGGCAACCCTGCAACTTTGGCGAGCCAAATTAACCGTGTATCTTATGTCAGCGGAGGAACCGGTGTTGGGCGAAGACGATGCGATAGCCTTCATACGCCACATTTGCCGTCTCATTATCTTAATCCGTCCGTAATGTGAATTCCAACCCGTAGCGCTTGATCCGTTACAACAGAGATCCAAAGTAAACGGAAACTGTTACGGACAATAATTTGCTAACAGAAATCTACACCATAAACCAAAGAGTGGACGTTCTGATACGTGAAGGAACAATTTGCGGTCCTAAGTGCCTGTGCAGCTAGGATTACAATAATCCAACGCTGAGGAATTACGGTTATTTAGTAACTAGAACGCATCCTCTGTTTGTAAGCAGATAAGAAGACGTTGCTCTAACTGCTGATGCTCCTTTTTAATTTTGTAAAATGGTAAGCAGCGGTTTTAATTAGTTGCTAAATCCAAATGCAAGTGATTTGCAACCCATGAAAAAGTGTATAAATTTATCTTCGTTTTCGGAATACTACATTTGCGGCAAAATAGTAAAAGTTAATATAAAACACGATACAAGGTCAAATAAATTAATAGCGTTTGGTGTTCTATATTTCAACGTGCCATTAATGTGGTATTTTTTAGAAAAACATTTCATTTAAACAAATGGCGATAGTGAACTTGTTTACGAGATAAGTGTTAAATAAGTTCCAATGATTTTCTTTAAAATCATAATTTGATTAAGGCTTTTAATTTTTTTATCGCAAAGGCAGTTTTTTTTAATTACCAGTGGTATCCGTAAAGCGTTCAGACTGGATAATTTTCAGAGGAAAAAAAGTACGCACTTAAAACAACTGCGATAACAATGGTTGCAATAGTAACTAACATTCATGGCATACTTGTAAAAATAAGCGTTAATCACATTTTTTATTAATCAAGAAATGTTTACTTTAAATCGGTATAACTTAGAAACGGGTAAAGTAAATAAGTTTGAGTAAATAACAAAAAAGTTTTTAAATAATATGTACTTTTGTATGCGCGTATTTCCAAAGTCTCTGCAATCGAATAATTTTTCGACGCGTCGCGACGCCCAGCTCTTTGCAGGCGTCGAATTTTTTAAACTTTAGGAAATATCTACTTGACCCCACACTTTGACTACTTTTTACATAAATTAAATATTTCTTTTCGTTTTGGACTTATTGGCGTGCGGAGTTTTAAGTGAAAAACCCTGTATATTTGTATTTTCACGTATTGATTCACGGATGGAAAAATGTGATGACACTATATTCCGGGATTTCATTCGTTCGCTTGTTGAACTCCGACTGGAATCCTGCAGACGTTTCGCCAAAATCTCACTTGGCATCTTCAATGCTCGCGCTCCGAAAATACTTCGAACACATTGAAGATGCCAAGTGAGATTTTGGCGAAACGTCTGCAGGATTCCAGTCGGAGTTCAATAAGCGAACGGATGAAATCCCGGAATCTAGTGTCATCATATATATATATATATATATATATATATATATATATATATATATATATATATATATATATATATATATATATATATATATATATATATATATATATATATATATATATATATATATATATAATTTAAAGATTCTTGGGGCCTTGGGGTCCAAATATATTGACGTTTCGACCGTAAATTGGGTCTTTCTCAAAAAATCTAAAAACGACGGACTTCTGTAGAATACATAAGCGTAAAAACATTAAAACTTACCCTTACTTTAAGTTAGAAAGAGTTGTCACAAATAAGAAACATTTAGTTAATTAAAACAGATACTTCGACGTTACATTGTGTAAATAAAATACGGAAATAACATAGATTTGTACACATAATACGTCCATGAAT
This sequence comes from Cylas formicarius, assembly GCF_029955315.1. Taxonomy (NCBI): domain Eukaryota; kingdom Metazoa; phylum Arthropoda; class Insecta; order Coleoptera; family Brentidae; genus Cylas; species Cylas formicarius. Next base: position 19,713,518 of record NW_026844319.1, read on the forward strand.
TTATCGTACGGACTGAGTTTGGCAAGCAAAGCAAAGCGGCAAATTAATGTTAAGTGTGTACGTCATTATTACCATTTTCTATTTTTTTTTTAGTTATTCTTTTACACACCCTAATTTAAAATAGTATAGTATATATATTTTTTATAGTTTATAGAGTTTTTGTTTTTTTGGATTTCGATTGATTCGTACAATTCTCTTTTCCTAACGTTGCGTTCTGTATTCAGTATTCTTACTGTTTGGAAATTAAATGCATGTTTAATTTCTTTGCTATGTGTGTGAATGGCTGTTTTGTTGGACTTGACAAAAATTTATGTCCATTTATTCGATTTTTCAAATATTGGCTTGTTTGTCCTATGTAAACGCTATCGCAGTTAGAACAAGTGATTTCATACACCACGTTGCTTCTTTTTTCATCCGGTTTTAATATTTTTATGATTATGTATTCTACAGAAGTCCGTCGATTTTAGATTTTTTGAGAGAGACCGAGTTTATGGTCGAAACGTCATATATTTCAATGAATTAAAACCGGTGCATTTATTTCTTGCTAACCTTACCCCAGAAAAAACTTTACTTTTAAAAAATAAATACAGATCGGTCCAAAATATATATATATATATATATATATATATATATATATATATATATATATATATATATATATATATATATATATATATATATATATATATATATATATATATATATATATATATATATATATATATATATATATATATATATATATATATATATATATATATATATATATATATATATATATATATATATATATATATATATATATATATATATATATATATATATATATATATATATATATATATATATATATATATATATATATATATATATATATATATATATATATATATATATATATATATATATATATATATATATATATATATATATACGCCATGCTAGCAGAAAAAATGAGGGTCCCCAAGTTTTATTGTTGGTATTAATCCTTAATGCATTAATTAATTGTGGATTTTTGATGTCAAGTGTAGTTTTTGAGACATAACATATAATACAAAAAATCATGGGCCTTTCAAAGTGGCAAAAGACATGTACGTAGTGTCCCCTACAAGCAACAGCGAAATTATGTAGAAAGAACAAAAACAAATAAAACTTTGACACTACGAGACTATGGTCATATTATAGACCCTTGCGGCGTCAACCATGTCGGCTTACAGTTCATAAATTAGATATTTTTAAAATTTTATGTTAGTGCCGTGACAGAAACAATTAAGATATGGCACTTATGGGTTAACTAACAAATCGAGTTTCAGACAATGTTTGATATCCACTTTTGTTTTTCTCTGATTCGGGGCATACAAAATTGATGTTGTTTCCCGTGTCGCCGACTAGATAAAATAAATCGGCGGAAAGTTCGCAGTCAAATAAAAAAAAGTTTTGACGTATCGGCCGTCAACTTGGTCCTTGGAAAGAGACAACTCTCGCGACGAATATGAAAAACAGCAAAAAGCGACTGCCGTTGAAAAGTACATAATAAAGAGTCAGGCAGTCAGGCGCGTTATTTATGGTGTTGGGGAATGAAAAATAAAAGAGGAGCGAAACCGAGAGACGTACGCATAAAAAAGGCATTATTCGGTGGAAGTGAAGTGAGCATACTTCCCTGTCAGATTGCGGAAACTTAAAGAGTTACGGCCTATCAAAAGCGATTTACTTTGTTTCAAACGGGAGGTGTATTCTTGTTTCTCCCTTCGTCGGGCTTTTAGATTTTGTTTACTTTAGAGGAAGGGCTTTAGAAAAGGGACGTTTGTTTTACGCAAGCGGGGATCTTCTGGCCGCACGAATTACACAATTTTTATCTTTGGCAAAGGGTATTCGATGGATCCAATGTGAAAACTACGCCTACATAAAAAAATATTTTACTGGCTGATATGAAGATGAAAATATATTTTAGGTTGGTAGACTTATCGAACTAACGAAAAATTAGGATGGTAAAGGTAAAGATAGTGAATAAAAAGTTGGTGAATTTGGGAGAAGGAGGGACTTATCTCAGAAACACACTTAATGAATCAATAATGAATTATTTTATTTATATTTGTTTACTCCACAAACCTGAATTCATACTGGAAAAGAGCACTTATTTCTTAGAAACTCATGGTTCCTACGAACTGTTTGCTAGATATTTTCTCGATGAAAACACCTCGTACCTTTCTATCGACTAACATTTGCCTTAAAATTCATCGCCTGGAGAGAAGTTACAGAACACTCAAAATAAAGCAGGTGCGAATATTTTAAAAATTGACTTTAGGTAGAATTTTAAATACCAATATGTTTTTAAGTAAAAAATTAAGTTTATATATGTGGAATTCGTGGAAATGGTAAGAACTATGTAAAACTTTAATTTTTTTTTTGGAAAAAATTGACGTTTTGTGGATATTTGCTTTGATTTCCTGGACTAAAATATTTGAATAAAAATCTGTGCTTTTAATAAATTTGTTAGATCGATTCTTAGAATGATAACCCCACTAGCATAAAAAACCGATTAAAAACTGAATTATGGATATGTTGAATGTATTTTTGTTTTTAGCTTTAGGTTAAGCAATGTTGGTAAGTTAAAAAAAGTAAATAAATGCATGGCCTGCTATTGTAAAAATCATACAATTTAAAACGCAAATGACCGTTTGTGCAAAATTAATATTGTTGAAATTTCGTTTATAGAGAATCTTTCTTTGGGTAGTTTTGTATTTTCTTTATTTTAATGGCCTTATAAAACTTCAAATATTGTTAAATTTACAATTTTTGTGGACTACGGTATGCTGTAGATGTCGATTAATTTGTGGCGGTGGTATTAAGCACTTGTTCCACCAGATGGAACCGTTGTGCCCTCAGACCGCACTAAAGGGCGTATAGAATGCCGCTCTTCCTATAAAAGGTCGGCAACCCCTTTAGCCCATTACCGTGCACTATGTCGGGATCGATCAGGGCCGTTCCGAAGACTCCAAATCTTGCCCATGTCAAAGCATGGAACTCGGTGAGCAGATGATATGGGCTCTCCTCCCTTTCCATGCACCACCTGCATTCCGGGTTGTCTCCAATGCCTAGCAAGCAAAGATGCCTCCTAAGCTTGCAATGTCCTGTGTAAGCCCTTCTGGGCAGTCCAAGCAGCTCGCTGATCCGAGGGAGGGCGGGCCCCATCTATCATAAGCCTCGCCTGCCTCATTCCCGGAGCAACCCTCCAGCCCACCACGGCCCGTTCTCTCACCCAGGCTTCGAAAGCTCCCCGCCTCACGCACGGTGCGATCACTAAGCGGGGCTCTGGTCCCTTATGTCTGGGCGAAGAGCCCTCCCTGGCTAAGGCGTCCGCTGCCTTATTGTCCCGAATCCCAGTGTAACCTGGGAACCAGACCAACGTGACATTCCTCACGTCGGTCACTTTCCTCAATACCATTTGGCACTCCTTTATCAACAAGGAGCGTGTGCGTACTGACTTTAGCGAAATAAGTGTAGCCCTACCGTCAGAGCAGAAGAATACTCCCGTGCTACCGTGGTTGAGCCGAACCACCTCTCTGGCAGCCATTAATATAGCGAAAATTTCCGCCTGAAACACGGTGCAATACTGACCTAGAGGGGCCGACAAGCTCGATCACATTGTCGAGCAGTACTCTCCAACTCCGGCCAAATCTCCCATTGTGGACCTGTCCATGTGCCAGACAAGCCCATCCCAGGAGCCAATTCTGCCCTTTCTCCACTCTTCCCTTAATGGAAAGCGAAAGGTCCATTTGTCAAAGAAGATTATCTCAGGGATCATGACGTCACTCGACATGTCCATGACACCGCGATCCCCGCGCCAGCCCTCTAAAATGTTGTACGGGTCCCGTTTAAAGGTTCTGTCTCTCCAGAGCCCGCAGCTGGCCAGCCTTACAGCCGTCCTGACCGCCTCCACCCGCACCCGATCCGCCAAAGAGGGCACACCTACCAGAGCCTCTAGGGTCCTCGTGGGAGCCATCTTCATCGCGCCCGTTATGCAGAGGCATGTCAATCTCTGCAGTTTATCAAGAAGTATTCTTGCTGCTGCTCTTTTGGGCCCCGACCACCATGCCACTGCCCTATGCGTGAGCATAGGCACCACCATGGTACCGTAGACCCAATACATGATCTTTGGCCCCAGGAAACAAGTGTCTCCCACCGCTCTCCGGCACGCCCTCAGAGCTCCAAAAGCCGAACTGGTCCTTGATCTTATGTGTTCCTGGAAGGTCAACTTGGAGTCCAACCATTCCCCTAAGTACTTGAAGTTTCCGTTTGCAGAAAGAGGCACTCCATCCATCTAAATGTTGAGGTTACGCTCCACCTTCCTTTCCGTTTCCTGGTGAAGATGACTATCCTCACCTTGCCAGGATTGACAGTTAACTTGCCGTCCCGGCACCATTGTGAGAATCTTGCCAATGCCCCTGCATCCTTCGTCCTCTGTGTCATTATCACAAGGTCATTTGCATATGCCTGAGCATAAACCCTGTGTTCTTCGCTCAGAATATGCAACATCTCGTTTACGACTAGGCACTACAGGAAGGGGGACAAGACCCCTCCCTGTGGACAGCCCCGTGATAAGCCGATGGAGATCTGCTCCCCACCCAGCCTCTGGTCGGTTAGCATGTAGTGGATCCAGTTTACAATGACCATCCCCACTTGAGTACGCTCCACCGCCCTGCAGATCGGGTACAGGCCCGTATTATTGAAGGCCCTTTCGATGTCCGCGAACACGCACACCGACAGCCCTCCCGAGCCCAGATCCCCCTCCAACCTGGAAGTCAGATGGTAAAGAGCCGAGCGCAGACGCGCCAGTTCGGTACGCATGCTGGGTTGGCTTTAATAGGGCTTCCAGCTCCACCCAGTCCTTCAGACACCGATCCACAAGTCTCTCCATAGTTTTCATAATGAAACCGGTGAGGCAAACGGGCCTGTATGACTTCGGGTCCGTGTAGTTGTTCTTTCCTGCCTTGGAGATGAATACTACCCTGCTGTCTCCACAGCTCCGGCACGTATCCACTCGCAATGGAGGCTTGGTCAGGAGAATGGGCCAACGATGTTAATAGCCAACCTCAGCCTACTATGGGTAACCCCCTCCTTGTGGCGTAATCGCTTCTAGGACGACCCCCGGCTTCAGCATTCCCCACTGTGTCCTGTTCGGCGGACCCTGGGAAGTAGTGAGCAACTGTTGTCGTATGTCCGCTGGTCCCGCTGTATAGCCACCGCCAATCCTGCGAACCACTCTCAGTGTTCCCGCCGTGTCACTTCTGAGTACCCTAAGGAGCCTAGCCGCGTCCGGGGTGTTCATTACTTCTTCCCAGTAGCCCCTCCAGGCCCTCCTCTGTGATGCCCGTAGTTCTATTTTGTATTGTCTATGGACCTCCCTATAGAGATCCCAGTCAGTACCTAGGCTGCTGCTTTTCGTTGTGCTGAGCACCCTCCTCCTGAGTCGCTCCAGGGAAGAGCTATACTGAGGAGTCCTCCCCGCTCTATCCGGGCAACTATTCTGGAAAGCCCGTATCATCGCGGAGCTGACGAGGTCGGCGGCCTCGCGAGCGCCAAGCGAGCTTCTCCCTATAGAATTTCCAGTTGTTGTTGTTGTCCGGGGGTTCCTAACTCTAACAGGTTTCAGCACACCCATTTCCAACCTAAAGGTGATATATCTATTCGTGAGAGCCTGGGCTCCCCTATCCACCACCTGGGGACGTGCCTCATGGATTGCTCAATCACAGAGCTTGTGGCGGTGGTCTATGGAGATTTAAAAGAGATAAAAAATGGCGTGATCCTTTATCGCTGAATTTCAAAAAATCCAAGGTATGACTCCCTCAATTTGAAGGTATCAATTTGTGCTGTTGATGCATTTGTTTGTTGCAATGCATTGCTGCTATTTTCGAATTCGTATAATTTACCGTATTTATAAACTGTAACATATTTGTATCTTCAAAAATTATAAATATCTGTTGTGAAATTTATACTTTTAATTTTATTATTTTAATCATGAACAGTTATAAAACAAAAAGGACTATTCAGTGAAATCGGTGAAAATATAGAAAATATATATGTCGTCACAGAATGCACTGTCTAAAAAAAGTATATGATCAAGCCGAACAAATCGTGGATTATCCTTGTCTGTATTCCAGGAATTCAGCTCTACACCGGTATCAGGAAGATAACCAGTCGGTTGAAAAAAGACGCCGGAGAAGCGTTATAGAAATTATTAGTATAGTGAATAGTAGTGGTGTGTAAATAGTTAATGACTTTATTTTGTATGAAATAAATTTTAAGTTCCGTTAAGCCTTACGCGGAGCTGTATATCTAATTTTACCGTCGCGAACCCCACACCTGACATCATTTGTTGCGTTTTGAAATCGGCGGCGTCTGTGATCTCGCTGCGATCTTTGTGTAGCTTCGAGATCCTGGAACACAGACAGGGTTGACATAGGACCGGGCTCAGTCCAATCGACTTCGGTACTGCAAAATCTAGAATCGTCTTTCAAAAATTAAAACCTTAAAGACATACATTAATATGAAGTTCTTTCTTAAAATTATTCCAAGAATAATACACAGACTCAACATTAAGGAACATTCTCTTTATGCATATAATAACAAACATTTTAAGCTACAAGATAATATGACAATAAAGAAGTTCTCCGTGTAAGCAAATCTGTAACAATAAACTCACAGTACTTTTTGCTTTCTATCACCCAAAAAAGTGGTGAGGTCGGATACAATTTTGTACTTTTAACTCTGAGTTGCGCACTGGGGAGCACAAAAGTCACATCAACTGTTTTTAAAGGTTTCGCAACACTGCTGAAATCCCGCGTACCTTTTTAACGACAAATCGAATGTTTAGTATAATCCTACGAACTAAGAAAAATCACAATCTAGAGATTGATCAATTTGTTCCTAGACCTCCACTTGTGGGCTTTGTTTTATTGTCCAGCGGATGTTGATAACGAAATCTTAATCTAATCATGAACAATGTTGGCTTTTCTTGCGGTGCACCTTGCGGAGAAAATATATATCATTGAGTCAGCTCTTTGAAGATGAAGATGGATAGGATGGATATCTGCGAAGACAAAGATTCCCAGCTCATTGAGCATCAACAGCACTAGTTGGGAAAAGGTTACATCAAAATGATATAAAAAAAACACTAACCAGAAAGAATGTCAAAACACCTAAGCGAAATATAGTTTCTTAATTACAACATCAAAAATTTTAGGCAAAAAATTGCAAAAGTAAATAAAAAAAGTATAAAACTGATGAAATTAAAATGATAGCTGTGATAGGACTTCTAATTCTTGCAGGATATAAACACAAAATCCTAGGATAATACAAAATATTTTTTAAAAAATACTAGGGGTGCCCAAAACATACGAAGAATGTCTCCGAAAATCGTTGACGAAAGTTCAGATTCTGATGTAGAATTGTACTTCATATGTATATATATATATATATATATATATATATATATATATATATATATATATATATATATATATATATATATATATATATATATATATATATATATATATATATATATATATATATATATATATATATATATTTGTGTTCGAAGTGTTTTCGGAGCGCGAGCATTGAAGATGCCAAGTGAGATTTTGGCGAAACGTCTGCAGGATTCCAGTCGGATGCAAGATTTGCAGGATTCCAGTCGGAGTTCAATGAGCGAACGGATGATATCCCGGAATATAGTGTCATCATATATATATATATATATATATATATATATATATATATATATATATATATATTTATAAATATAAGATTTTTTCATTATTGTAACATTTAGAACAAAAAGTAATAAAAACTTGATAATGATTATTAGTATTGCTTATTGACACAATTTTTATAAGTTCTCTTGTGTAATTAATATAGCTTTTTCCAAATTGGCTACAAAATGCGCAGTTTTTCGCGACCCCATTTTCGTATTTCACCTGTTTTTCGTGATAAAGTGGTAGAAGTGACAAAGTGCTCATGAAAAAGGAGGGGATAATCAAGATGAGAGCATCGAGAAACTTTTCAAAACCTTTATGCACGCGATAGAGAAAAGGTTCATTGTTAGTTCAGCACACAGGAGGCCGTCTTCCAAATTCAACAACGAGGACGCTGAGACTTTGTCGAGCCGCACCCCGAACGGCAAAGTAAATCAAACTTTTTTATGAGAAACGTCGTCGTCTCTGCATTGATAATTCAATCCCGAAAGACATTGGCATTCGCCGCGTTGTATCAGCCCCACCAGCGCCCTCTCGCAAATAAAATTAAAGATGACACCTTTCGTTGCCTCCGCGTCAGACGAAACTTACATTGAAACATAAGTTTGGATGTTCCGTGTTTGTCGGCTCGAGTTTTCAAACTTTTCGGTTTCGTTCTCTCCTCCTCCTCCTCCTCCGGGCAAAAGTTTTATTTTATATATAGTTGATATTTTCGACTCGGGTGTGTTGTGAAATATGAACCCTGGGGAAATTTTTTTTTTAAAACATTTATGCCACGCGCGGCAATATTGGGAACTCCTTTTATGGTGTTTTCGGTTCCTTGGGGTGAACCGATTTGAATAAATCTCACGGTTAATAGATTGACAGGGTCGATGCGCCATTTTTTGGGGAATTTTGGTGTGTTTATTGATTTTTTTCAACGCCCTACTTCAAAATATGCAGTGATCTAAAGTGCAGAAAGTATCACCTTAAGGTAATAATAATAATAATCTTTATTTAAAATTGTATTAGTATATTACAAAACACAAAAGCACAACGGAAATAGCGTCTAATACCTAGATCTAGAGATGCTATACAATTAACCATAACATATAAAAATTCTTACATTATTTTCTCAAAATAGTTTTTTATTGAGTAAGGTTCTAATTCTATCAGATGTGTCGTAATATTTTTTTAAATCTTTTCAAATTATTTATTGCAGATTCAGTTCGAACATTTTTGGTACTTTAATCTGACAAAAAGTTTTAAATTACTGGGCAAAAACAGTTTTTGTCTACTCCGTATTTTATAATACCCATAACACGCATAAGGATGCGAGAGAATCACTTAAAGGCGTCAACTTAATTATTTACTGCCACGAGCTACTTCGGACATTTCTGTTACTTTAGTCTGACAAGAATGCGTCAATAGTTTACTGTGTTATTCTAAAAGAAATAGCAGATTGCAAACATTTATTTCTTCTAAACTACAAAAGATAGAAACATGATTTTAAGGTTAATGGATCGTGCGTTATACTACAAATGTCAAAATGGTGGCTCATCTCTTGCCACACACGAATCAGGTGGTCTGTGGTTGATTGCAAACATTTATTTCTTCTAAACTACAAAATATAGAAACATGATTTTAAGGTTAATGGATGGTGCGTTATACTACAAATGTCAAAATGGTGGCTCATCTCTTGCCACACACGAATCAGGTGGTCTGTGGTTATGGAATTCACTGGTTCCTTAATTCGATGTCGTAGATCTTCAAGGATGTTAGGCATAGGAGGGATAAAAATACGCTCTTTTACGTAATTTTAGGCTCGGATCTGTGGGAAACGAAACTAACGGGGTAAAATGACACATACGACAAGCTAGATCGGTGTACAATTAGGTATTTTACAAAAGATAACTCCATAACATCGAAACATGTACCGGCCAAGCATGCGCACAGTGTCACTTTATGAAGCCAGTTTCATTTCTCTCTGTCTCGAGCCACTTCGGCAGTTTACGGTACCGGAAACTCTTGAGTTTGGCAGCGACCGGATGTCTTTAAAGTTATGTATTTTAAAAAACTATTCACACTACAAGAATCGCATCAAGTACAAAATTTATTGTCATTTTTATTATGAGAAATGTGAAAGTGACTAAGGCGAGTAAGATTTTACATATGGCTATTATTCAAATTTAGGATTCTGGATCATGGACCTATATGAGTAACATTAATTCTATCCTAAGTTTGGGTGCTCATGAATTTCAAATAAAAAATTGACAATGATACGCTGCAATTTGTTATAAAATTAATTTTGAAATTAGACCCGGACTATATTGAGCCTTTTTTGAAATAAACCAAACTGAAAGGCAGCTGATACGGGACACTTAAGAAGTTGCCTAATTTTGACTAGTTTCGTTATTTCTTTACCGATGTCGGCAACTACTGTAACTCGTTATTTTTAGTCTATTCTGTTTATGCAGGGTGTAATTTTTTTATTATTATTTTATTTTCTATAAATTTTAATTTCAATTTTTCTCTTCTCTTAACTCCTTTTCTCTTGACTTTTTACATTTTATTTAGTCGTTTCACGTAAAAGGCACAGAAATCAACACATCTAATTTTGTTAATGAGACGCTCCTAATAAAATAATACTGCTCTATTTTCTCGACGCTAGTTTTGACCATTTCCTTCACCAGTTTAGTTATAATTTTAAATTAACAAAGGAATTTTATCAAATGGACGTATTTTCACAGTAACACCATGTATCACGACAGTAGCAGTCAACAACTTGATAAAAACACTGTACAGAACCTTTTGCCGAATTCTTCGCCAACTACCTTACACTCATAGGCGGGAAGAAATCTCGAAGTTATTGCTCAAAAATTAATCTTCGGAAAAATTATTGGCGGACATAGTAACTACTTACAAAATATCTGCAATTAAGAGAACATAGGATTGTTCCCGGAACATATCTCAAGGGTAGAAAACAAACGTGTAGGTGCCGTCAAAGAAATAGCTTTCCCGATTTGCGGAAACTAGACACGTTTCGTTTGTCCCGGGTCCCGAAAACTAATCCCTTCTATTAGTCGCATCGGTAGTCAACGGTCGGTGTCGGGAAACATTTAAAAGCGCGGAAAACGTATGCAATTCGAACGGACGGAAAGATTAAAAGGAATTTCCTTCCCTGTTAGGTTACGGCTAATAGATTCCGTCGGGTCCCCGCCTGCATTTTCCGTGTACGAACTTTCGCTGTTTGTTTTTGAACAGTTTCCTCTCAGGCAAAATTTCTATGGACAGGGATTTTAGCCACGTCCAGAATGATTGAGATTACGCTACGTCTATGCTGTGGCAAGATAGATTGTGATCCATTTAACTTGTAAAATTTAAATGTTATTAAAAATTATTCGTTGTCTTCTTTTTTCCCACATGTTCCAAATAAAGTTGCCAGTAGAAAAATTCGACAATTGTTGTTTTAAGTGATACTGTAAATTCGACGTATAGCTTGGACTTTAAGTCGCCTACCTTAAGGTAGTATCCTGGGACCCTTTACTCATCTGACAACGAATAACTTCTAATATCAGAATTATTTTTCATCCACCTTCTTGCGAAATTTAAAACAATCAAAATTGATGAAAAAAACGAATCTACCCGGGGTAGAATCTTCTTTCTCTGCTTACCCATTAATGGATGTTTGCGACCACATTTTCCATTGCTCGTCTATCTCTGGTAATGTGGATCAATATTTGAATGTCACCTATGCCATCTTTCTGAGTCTGAGAACATCTTCGTTTCTCGTTCTGGCTCTCCACGACATCTTAAGCATTCTGCGGTGTATCCACATTTCAAATGCTTTCAATTTGGCTTTTGATCTACACTACTACAGTCTCCCACCATATTAACAATCAGTTGCAAATCATCCATGTGGTCCGCAATCCGCACAGTGTCATCAACATAGCGTATGTTATTTAACCAAACTCCATTGAATGTGATCCCAATTTCTTTGTCCTCAAGCTCCTGACTCCTGAAAAATGGCTTCCAAATATAGGTTAAACAGGCGGCAGTGTACACCTCTGCCTCACACCTCGACGAATTTGGGTTTGTTGGGTAAGATCGTTAGCCCCTCTGACCTATGCAGATTAATGTCTTTTTGATCCAAATCAAGTCTTTTGAGAAGCTGATGTTGCACTTTGTCAAAAGCCTTTTCCTAGTATATAAACACACGTTTTTCCGCTGGTCATAACCATTTTGTACAAATACTTGATTTACAACTAACGCCTCTTTTGTGCCCAGCCCAAATCCAAACTGTGAGTTGCTTATGGCGTTATTGCATTTTCTATACAATCTCTGATGTATTATCCTCACGAATATTTTTAGGGAATTACTCATGAGGCAAATGAATCTATGTTCTTCCCATTTCCGTGCGTTGGTCTTCTTTGGTAGAGGAATATAATTTCAAGATAACTGTTCCGGGTATTACTCAGTAGCATATAGTTGAATAACTTGTACTGCAATGCTGCTCTCGTTTAAAAGTTTTAGGATTTCTGATGGTATCTTATCCTGTCTAACCGTCTTATTATTTTTAGAGATTTGTATAACATTTTTCATCTCTTCTTCAGCAATTGATGGTCCACTAAGATTATTTTTAGTCGGTTTTAGTCGGTCTATTGTCATGAAAGAGATTTTATGAATAGTCCTCCCATATTTTGTACTTTTCGATACCGTAACGGACCGTTTGGTTATTTTCATTGACTAATATATCAAGGCTTCGCTTTTTAAACATTCCAGCGATTTCTTTGAGTCTTTTATGAAGATTGAAATCGTCATGTCTGTGTTGCAGTTGTTTTATTTCGTTGCACTCTCTTATAAGCCATCCTTTTTTTGCAATCTTGATTTCCGATCTTATCCGCTTTTGTAGTTTTTTGTACTGTTCTTTATCATTTTCGAATTTTCTGCCATGAGTAGCAAAATTTCATCTGTCATCTATTTTTGGTTTTTATTTCTAGATCTGTATCCCAGAACATTTTGTGAGGAGACTTTTAGCACATTTGCTATTTCGCCCCATGTTGCGATTGCTCCTATTTTGTGATATAATTTCCGAATTTGCGAATTTAGCTGGTTTTGTTAATTCGGTTTTCATGACTGGGTTATGTAGTTTATCCAATGCCATTGGGCGTCTTGGTGTTTCTTTTGTGGACTTTGAGAGTCACACGGTGATTATGGTCATTAGTAGTATATGATCGATGTATATATCAGCGCCAAGATAAGTACACGCTGTTTTAATAGAAGATGCAATTTTAGTGTTTATAAGGATGTAATCTTTTTTTCTTCTTTCTCTTGTTAGTGACTGTACTTCTTCTAGTTAAGCATTTAGGTCTCCCATTATTATATTGACTTCTTGCTTCTTAGTTAACATCAGTTGCATAGACCTGAATCACATTTAGGTCAACTGGTTTGGCTTTAATTTTTATCATGACAATGTGATCTGAATAAGGCACGAAATTCACAACTGAATTCAACAGACTCTTCGAAATCATCAATCCCACACCATTTCTGTGATTTCCATCCTCACTACCAGAGTAGTAAAAAATTTCGTTTTGGCAGTACATGTTGCGCGGTCTGGCCGTCTAGTTTCTGCGACTCCCAAAATGTCCAGTTTCAGTTTGTTCATTTCTTGGGCAAGATTTGCTAATTTCCCAGCTTCGTGTGTTCCAAGTTCCAATCCTTATAGGTTTACGTAGGTTGAGTCTTTTTACTGAAACATTCAAGTCAGTCCAACCCGGAGATCCGATCGGGGAACTATTTACACCTTATTAAAATGTTGAGTTGAACGTATTCATGTGCTTCTCTTGGGAAAAATAACTAGGTGGTTTCCCGTTACCTTTCTAGTATGCCTGCAGATCGATGCATCTTCCCAGGGTCTAGCAACTTGGAGCCTTAATGAGAATTGGGTGTCCTTTGAGGACCATTTATCGCCGCTACGCACCGAAAAAAGGTACTACCTCTAAAGCGCCACCCCTTCACCCCCGGGGTAGAATAATCAACTGAATTTAAAAATCCAACAAAATGTGTGCATTTAAAACTTGAATATCGTCATTTCTGTTCAAACCTAGAGTCATAAATTACCAAAAAATTGTGCAGTTAGCGTATATTAAACTACAAAAATTTCAAATCCCTACCGGAAACTACATAAAGTCACCACTTTCTGGTGTCACCGATATTGTTTTGTAAATAAATCTAGATTATTGATAAAGATAAATTAATTTAAAATAAATAAAATATAAACACTTAAGTGCTTACCAAAGATCTATTCATCATTTATGATTACATGTATAGTGATTTTCCTTACCTAACAATTTCAAGATAAAAGCTATATAACAAAAGCAAACGGCGCGCACTGCATCGACATTGTCAAACTCAGAACCTATAATTTAAAGCAACTGCAAGAATCTAACGCAAACGGCAATTTAGATTCTATACTAAGCTTCGTAAATACTTATAAGGGGTGTTTTTTTTCGATGTATAGAATTTTAAGTTGCAATAAAACAACGATGGATTATTTGATTGACATGAATTTTATTTATCCGAAAGATATTCTTGTGGCATTACATTTTAAATATGATTTCTGGCATATGACCGCCACGGCTGGCGCGGATGTAGTCCAATCTGGACGTCCAATTTTCGATGACTTTTTCCAACATTTGTGGTCGTATATCGGCAATAACACGGCGAATGTTGTCTTCCAAATGGTCAAGCGTTTGTGGCTTATTCGCATAGACCAATGACTTTACATAGCCCCACAGGAAGTAGTCTAGATGTGTTAAATCACAAGATCTTGGAGGCCGATTCACAGGTCCAAAACGTGAAATTATTCGGTCACCAAACGTGTCTTTCAATAAATCGATTGTGGCACGAGCTGTGTGACATGTTGCGCCGTCTTGTTGAAACCTCATCTCCTGGACATCATGGTCATTCAATTCAGGTATGAAAGAGTTAGTTATCATAGCTCTATACCGATCACCATTGACTGTAACGTTCTGGCCATCATCGTTTTTGAAGAAGTACGGACCAATGATTAAACAAGCCCATAAAGCGCACCAAAGTGTAAGTTTTTCTGGATGTAACGGTGTTTCGACATACACTTGAGGATTAGCTTCGCTCCAAATGCGACAGTTTTGTTTGTTGACGTAGCCATTCAACCAGAAGTGCGCTTCATCGCTAAACAAAATTCGCTTATGAAAATCGGGAACAACGGCAATCTCGTTTTGGGCCCATTCGACGAATCTGCTCCTTAATTGATGATCGTTTGGCTTCAATTCTTGCACGAGTTGGATTTTGTAAACACGTAAACCAAGACCCTTCCGCAAAATCTTCCATAAAGTGGATGGACACAGATCCAATTCCTGTGCTCTATGGCGGATGGACTCATTCGGGTCTTCCTCAATGCTACGCTCTATAGCAGCAATAGCTTCTTCTTTATGCACCGTATGGCGTCTCTGGGGATGCGAGTTAACAATAAGAGTAAACGTGGTGCGAAAACGTTCCATGGTTAATCGAATTAACTGCTCTGATGGACGATTTTGTCGACGATAAAATGGACGTAGTGCGCGATACGTATTCCGCATAGAACCATTATTTTCGAAATAAAATTGCACTATTTGCAAGCGTTGTTCAGGCGTGAGTTTATTCACGATGAATTGCCAAACCAAACTAAGAATAAATCACTTGACAGCTGTTAAATCGGTAGCCATATTGAACAGTAATGCCAAGTTAAAGTTCTATACATAAAAAAAACACCCATTATTTAAAAAATGAAAAACGCAAATATAAAGTTTTGATCTAGGTGAAAATGATATATAACCAAAAAACTATCAACGACTCTTTTCTAAAACTTAGAAATAACGCCACAGTCCATTTTTATTACAATTAATTGGAAATAAATACCTTCCTTACCTTACATTATCTATATTTAAAAATTTGCAGTTAACGGTTCTTAAAACTCAAAAATAGTTTAATGTCTCTAAGCCACCATGACCATCACAAGTTGCTTTTTGATGTTTTACAATAACAAACCAACAAGCCCCAATTTGTTTACCGCCACGAATTTCTTATAGTGTTTATTTTAATTAATTATTTAATTAATTGTCTTTCTTATAAATTGTTTATAATATATTATTATTTTTTGAGTTTTTTTCTGATTTTTGCAAAGAAAATCCACTTTTTTGCCATTTCCAGATGAAAATAAAATATATTTTTCTTATTCGTCAAACGTTTAATCCGAACGTTTGATTCGATTATCTGCCTGGCCAAAGAGGGGGCTGGAAAATGCACGATTTTAATTAAAATCTTAATGATCTTTAATTCGCTTTTTTTTTCGTACTGTACGAAATGAAATTCGTCCGTTCGGGATTTTTTTTAAAAACCCTGCCGCGTGCATTTTCGCTTAATTATGGCAATTGATTTACAACACAGGCATCTGGCCGCGAGTGCTCACGCCGCCATGAAATTGAATTAACGCGTTTTGTTTCGGTCTTTCGTAAATTTATACGTTTAAGTTTTCCTCTCGCGCGCGCATGACTCACCACGAAACATATTCAATCCCATTAAGCACTGCGAGCGGACTTCGTTTCATTTTTTTATAGGCTGGTTTGAAGAAGAAATCAGACAGATGTGCTACACCCATTGCCAGATGTCGGCAATGAGAGAAGGATTAGATTCCTCCGGCCCAACACCTTGTGATAGAAAAATTTTAGAATAGAAAAAGACGCTTGGTAGTGGGGCTTCTTGTAATTTCTCTTGCTCTTTAATCGATTAGTTTATTTACAGACATAATTATTAAAGGATTACACTTACATATTTTCATTTATTGATCAATTAAGTATTTGTAAGAAATAAAATTTGATGTACTTAGAAATTCGACTTTAAAGTTTTAAAAAATATATTTTTTCAGGAAACATTAGCTCGCATTTATTTTTTTATATATACACATTTTACTATTAAATTATACCATAAAACCAAAGCGCTGTTTTTTTTATTTGTCAATTCCCCCAGCCGCTTAGATTTGCGGAGTAACCAAAACAAGATTGAAGACCGTGGTGTCAGGTGTGGGGTCATCTGGAAATAACTAATTTACCAAAAAAATGTAGGCACCGAATCGTTGATTCTTCTACTTGTTCACGGAAAATATTCGGCATTTTGGATTTTCTCATGTATATGTTATCCATTTAATACAAACAACTTGATGCTTGACTCAGGGTCCCTTGTTTTTGATATTATTTTTACATGATATTGGAACCAGTTTTTCGGACTCTCGCTATGTGTATTTATTATATGCTTAATATATTTCCGTTGGACACAGTAAAATTGCAGGAAGACTTAAACAACAGATTTTCTGAGTAAATGTTGATAAATTTCACTGTAAAGTTTTTTCCAAACTAAACTTTTCGAGAAATCCAAGTATTAATTTAAAATTAAACAATATTCAATTATATCCTGTTAATGTTGTTAAAAATGTAGGGGGTATTCTGGGCTCTAAACCGTTGTTCGAGTCCCATATCATTGAGAAAGACAATAATAATAGACGGTAAACAAAGACAATTCCACTCTTATAATGAGAATTAAACTATGCGGGCCTGGAGTTACTGAAGTTCAGAAGGCAGTATTTTGATAGTTTCTTTGTAAATAAGATAGTAAATGACCAGATTGATTTTGAGTTTTATGTAAACTATATTCTCTTTTTTAGCCTGTTTAATGTTAGCAGACTAATTTTCAGTGTTCCATCATTGACAACTAATTATCTTTCTTACTCTCCCTTTACACGATGCATGCGAGTATATAACAGTATTGTGGAAGATAATAGTAGTATTCGCATTCTTAACATTAATTAAAAAGTTATTAGGAACGACATTTGTATAACATTTCTCTATTTCGCGTGTTCATCGGCTTTGTTATTTGCACTTGCAGTTATATTTTACTGTTCTTTTCGTTTTTCGTACCTCTACCGACTTTGTAAATATTCTATTTTTTTTCTAATTCTTGTAGTACTATAATTGGTCTGCTCCCAGCAGTCTGTTGAGTAACTTTGTTTGTATGAAAATATAAAAAACCACGTTGCTATCATTCACATCCATTTTTTTTTTGGAATCCCACCCTGTTTGGAAGTAATTGTCCTTTAAAAATAATAACTTTTAATTAATGTCCTATACTGAATTATGCAGTTATATTAAAAATTTTATATATAGACGAATTCTTTTGTTTTCCGTGGAATTTAATCTAGTTTAATGGACGAATTTAAAAAAAAAATAATGAAAAAAAAATGTGGGGGTGACGCAAAAATAATGTTGACCCTGGAATTAACTTATCGAATTCTTTTTTACGTATAGCACTCGTTAAGGGTATGTAAATTGTTATTACACTGTAGACACGTCGGCCTATAGCTTCCATAAAATTGTATGGTTTAAGGAATAATACGTTGTTTGAAAATCATTTACTAAACGCTGAAATATTCATTATGCTGCCAGTCAGGGATTCCCAATTTTTTGACTAAATTTGTTTTAATAACATCAAGAGAAATATGCCCTAATAATTTATTATAGTTGTGGTTGTCTATAGGCAGCGACACTTTGCCGTGGAAATTTCCTTTGTCCCTTTCATTAAAAGAGAAAAACGCAACCTCAGTTTTATTCTTCGTTTGTTTACCGCCGAATAACGAACGACTTCCTCCAGTGGGGATTTCTTCGAAATTCCCCCCGAGGCCCAACCGACAACTCGAAATAATGATCCGGCGTTTAGAAATAAAACGTTCCCATGTTCAATTGGTTTGATTATTACGAACGATAACGCCGATCTTCTAAACGTGGTGGATTATCGATCGAACACATACGTCGGATTTAACCCAGTTGCAAAATAAAAATCTACGAGAATGACAGAGGTATCTCCAAAAATTGGAAAATTCCAACTTGATATATCCAAAATTTATTTATTGTCAATTTATTTTTAAATTTCATCAGTGACACCGATAGTAAAAGCGGCAATATTAATAATAATATTAAAATAGTATTTTATTGAGAATTGAGATACATAATATACATAATACATATATATTATGTATACTATCATACTATACAATATTAAAATCTTAAAGGGTGAAGTCTAGCTGACTAAGTCAGCTACTCAACATGAACTCAACACAATTAATCTATATATTATACACCTTTTTGACAATACAATTTGTAACAAGAGAACCCGTAGTAAAGAAAAACAAAATATAAACAGAAGAAAGCAAGTAATTATAGAAATATTTATGTGATTAATTAAACGATCAAAACCCCAATCAGCACTTTTTTTTATCTAATAACACCTCTTTAATGTTCTTTCGGAACAGTTTTAAAGATGATTACGCATTACGCATTACAGGTAAACCCCCACTCATATTGAACAGATCTGTGTCGAGGTACAGTTAGCATATTCTCCTTAATATTTACGTTGTGGGTTTCACACCACAAAACTAGCTTATCTTTACGAGGCAATATGACAATGAAGACATAATATATGACACATAGAGTTTTTACCTCACTTTCAAGTTCAATACATGCTTATTCGCACATAAAGCCTTAAGTAAAAGGTTCACGTCCACCGTTACTCCTAAGTTTTTGAGCTTCATAGCAAACGACAAGGGTTCCCCATTTATCTCGGGTCGCGATTAAAGAGTGGCACCTGAGTTTTAGCCCCATTTAATCTTAAAACATGTCTCTCACTATAAGTAAAAAACTTGCTGCAGATCGAAATGAATATCTGCTTCGACTTCATCATAATGGGACTGAGATTGGCAAAACTGCTGCGAGGTACCCAAATCAAATATATATACAGTAAAAATAATAGCAGCCCTAAGATTGACCTTTGAGGCAGCCCTGACACCACTTCACCAACTTGTCTTCCATTTTGCAAGTAGTTGCAAAAGAAGGTCAGTATATGATCAGGGAGTTCAAAGTCTTGCAATTTAGCTCATAAAATGGAACGAATAAATAATAATGAATATACTAACAAAAATTACATAAAAATTTTGGTATCATATTTTACTCACTACTTACTAGTTTTTTCGATATGCGCAAAAGGCGTTAATTAATTGAATGCCGATACTTACAGTGTCTATATTCGAATTACTCACCATTTTAGTAAACCTAATAGAATATATATTAATTTAAAAAATGTTTTTTATTAATACACCTACAAAAAGTTACGTTAAAATTTAGTCTCCTTTTTTAAAGTTGGTCACAGCACTTGACAAACTTTTCAACAAACAACAAAACGCTAAACAAATATAGTATAACCCAAAATACAACATTGTCGAGTTCCTTAATGTGAGCTTTGCAAAAATTTGGACCAAGAATCTGATGGTAATACGTGCTGTTTTTTAGTCCACATCATTCGAGAAATACATTGAAAGTCAAAAAAATATAAAATGTAAAATACATTCATTGTATAAAGCGAATAGAAAGTCAAATAAAAAGTCAGACACTGTAACCCACTTTTAAGGGTGTGAATCGTTGGTCACAAAATTTTATATCTTTAAGATAAAAAATAACTTTCTTACCGCAATTTTGTTATTACTCTCGATATTTGGTTGAATTATATTACACAATATTTTAACATTAATTCGTATTTTTGTTTCACCAGTGATGTCCGTACGGAGAATATTTTAAAAGGAAAAGGTGGTCTGGCAATGCTTTTTCGAAAAATGAAAACAATTTTTAGAGCCTTCATTTTTAGTGCAAATATAGCCAATTAGATTGACTTACTTTCGTACGATGCAGTTTTATCGGGTAGAGGAATAAGAATTAAAAAAAATTATTGAATTCATTGAGACGACTTTTTATATTTTGTTGAAATTTGGTGGACACGTACTGGTGTCAGCATTGTTCTTGGGACAAAAATTAATTTTCTCACATACTCATAATATTGAATAGAAAATAGGAAAAAAAAAGGTATTTTTTTAAACTTTAACACCTTTAACATACCTTGATTTTAATTCTTCTTTTTAAAATCCCACCCTTAGGTATCGGTACTCAAAAAATAAATAGTGCCTCCAAAAACACAAATTTCTAACACTGGTACTACTGGAATATTTTAATTAAAACTTGCCACTAATATTTGGCCATTTATCCAACTTTGGAAGTTACAGTGTATATCAATGGTCTTTTGCGACACTAAAAAGATAAAAAAGAATTATGATAGAAATTTTTTCGTAGAGTTCATTGGCGTGTACAAAAAAATGCAGTACCCAATTAATAAATTTTTATCTTTTGAGTCATATATAACAAGAATTTTGGGTTATTTAATGTTTAATTCAGTTTACTATCTTTTATCAGTGTATGAAATTTCCCCTTCGACTAAAATTGTGTGTAAGTAATAAATTAACTGTGTAGGTAGTTTCAGATTAAATTTTGGAATCGGAGGTTTGGAGACAAAAGAAAATCGCACAAGGTTCTACGGGTCGCCAGAAGCAGTTCTCGATGTTCTTTAAAACAAAAAGCGAATGTTTCGATTATATTTAAAAAATAAAGTTTTTCCGTATCTCCTAGCCTAAGTTCCAGTTGTCGCATTGGATTAACCTCCATGTTCATTTTTCAATGATGTTGGAAGATCTAAAAAACGATTTCGAAGTAGCCATTTCCAGAGAGTGCCGGTGTTCTTTATGCTTTTTACAAAATTCTCGTGTAAATTAACTCTGATGATTATCACATTTGACGTATAAATTTCGCAATACAAATAATAACATAAAACGCGGTCGGTAAAATCAAAGTTCAATAGCAATTACTTTTGTTTGGCATCGCATTGTTTTACAGATTTTAATTATAACCGTATTAAAAGCAATTATTCGTCGGGGTTTTCGATACACCCGATGAGAAATTTATTGCTTTGGTTTTTGATATTGCCACTGCCATAACGGTGTTTTATTTTAATGAGTATCGATATCTGCCAGGCCATACCGGGCCGCGAGAAATTTACATCCGTTTATGGAAACTTGAAATAAAAATATTGCAAGATACTTTAAATTCATTCCGCATAATATATTCAGAAGTAGGGAATAATTTAAACGTATTTGAGCACTCCAATTTATCTAATAGCTTTTTCATGAATATAATGATAACTTGTTACCTTAAAATATACGATTAATACTTTTTGACATTTGGCATACTGCTATTATTTGAACACCCGGTATAATCTAGTTTTTGTCACACGCCTCGAGTAAAAGCAAGTCGAATCGATTTTCCTCACGTACTAATTGATCGAGCCGAGTTTAACAAGTTCTTTGCACTTAAAAGTTTAACACAACATAATTTCTACAAGTGGCCCCGGTATAATGACCCTCGACTTTGATTGAATTGCACCAATAATAGAGGCGAAATCGAGTTACAAGAGTGGCAGTCGGAGGAAAACTCGACGAAAAGGTGCATTATTGCCAGCAAGTACTTTCCGGACTAGAAAACGATGTTCAATCTAGACCATCAATTTAATTTTTCAACGAATTTAAAATTTACCTGAAGTTTAGGTAGGCAAATCGACGAATGATGTGGAGTCCATATAAAAAGAATCTAAAGATTGACGAATAATTTTGGAAACAATATCTATGGTGCTGTGGTGGAGTGTTTTTGAAAGTAGGTATCCTAGGTATCCGAAATTTTTTTATTGTAAAATTTTAATTTTATTATACAGGGTGATTCATTTATAATTCGAAAAACCATATTTTCCGCAGACAACTGGTACGTGATATTGCTCTGTTATCTGCCTAAGTGTCTATAGATAACGCGGTGTTTTTTTGGTAATGCGCAATATAGGGATTCCATTGACTTTAAAAGGGCAATTGTGCAGTTTTATATGTATTATAGCAGTTCCGCTAGTGGTGTAGAAGAAGTGCCAATCAGCAACATGCCTTGTCGTATTCCTCTAAGTATTGTAAGTATTGAACAAAAATAATTTTTAATTTTTTAAATAAATCCTTATTTTAACTAAGCATATTTTAACTATTTGAGATTACGGTTCCACTATAGAGGGATAAACAATGTAGATACTGTATTTTGTGTGGAGCAGTTGTGGAAACAAAATAATAAAATTCTGGAGAGAGATAGACGTTTCTTTTCATGAATTCATATTTGTTCGCAATGGCAGTCGATAACATTCCGTAAATAATCACGCAAGTACTTAAAGTTTTGAATGACATGAATTCAGTTTTTCGGATTTTTCCCCTGAACATTGGAATGCTAATTTGTTGTTGCGATGATTCTGGAAAGGATATAAACGGTTGGTAAAAATTAGGTTTTATTTAGACAATAAACCTGTTATTATAAATTATACTCCCTTCAGATCCGCTACTACCCTATCTATACTGCTGAGTATATCTCAGAAGTCCTGAATAAAAAAGGACGGAAATCCAGAATGCCTTGGACCAAACTGATCACCAATTATTACTGCAGCTGCAGAACATTTTGTTGAATATATATGTCAAGAAAGTGTTCCTATATAGCATGTAATTTATTTTTTACGAAAAAGAGAAAAACGCGAGCTTTAAAATGATTGACACGGCTAATCCCTACTGACTAATTTAGGCAATATTATGAGCTTTTCTATTTGCCGATTTTTATTAATGATGAATGATGCGCGTTATACTCAAAAATTCCAAAATGTTTCATTTTGATGTTGTTTGCTCGTCGACAATAATATTGCGATCACAATTTTTTTGTTGTACGCTAAAATGTCGTTATTTACTCCATTAGACACGGTTGTTTGCTACTAAAAACCAATGATAAAAATGGCCGGTTTGCTTGCAATTACATAAACTTTATTACCATTTATATGACTGCCGTAATGTTTACCCGGAAACCCAGGAATGTGTAACAGAAATTTTAACTTAAATACGAAAATGAATAATGGGTCATTTAAATAATAGACATTTTATAAAAACGAAATGAACAATTAAATTTATGATTAAGAACAAAAAATTAAGAACGTGATACAAAATATAAAAATTTAGTTTATTAAACGTGTTGCATAATATACTATTTAATTGCTAACTGATTTTTATGATAATAAAAAGAATAATAATTTTATTGCTAATTGATTGTTTGGTTAGAAGTTATTAATTTCTGTTTTAGTTGTTAATTATTATATATTTATAATTATTTTATTTTTTATAAACGCACCGCTAGAATCTATCACTCCGGATAATTACAAAACAAAATTCTTTAACAAGTGAGAGTAAAGTAGCCGAGAGGAACAGAGATGCCGTCTAATAAATATTTCGTTATTAATTTCGAGAGATCGTGAAGGTCCTAAGACCGGATAATGTTACGGAATCAAGGTCTTAAGTTATAAAAATAAATGATGGGCTCCAGTTAGAGATTTAACGGCTAGAAGCACCACGCCATTTTTTCAAGTCGACTTTTGTAGCCGAGAGATAATTCTTTAATAATGCTTTAATGATAATGGCAACACTTCTATTGTTATAAATTTGTAGATACATTAATGTAAAATTTGCCCTCACCAGGACACCACTGTGGCAAAAGGAGTGAATTGTTGTTACACAAAAAGCTGCTAAATTTAAACAAATTCGGGCAAAGTATGTTAATATGAAATATTAATTAAAACCATTGACAACTTCTAACTTGAAATCTGGATAAACAGTGTCTTAGAATTGACGGTGAGGATTTTAAGAGCACTTTTATAATTTTCTTTTTAATATATGTATGTGTCCCAAATTGATTTGTGTTCAATTTGACATTTGACTGCAAATAAGCATGCCCAGCTTTATGGCTATCTTCCTTGAGATCAGCTTCCACTTTAAATCGCATTTCAATTACAAAGGTCCAACGACACCATTCTAGTTCACCCTGTACTTATACATACGTTACTTCACCAAACTGTCTCGCGAACAACAATAGGCAATCTAATCCTTCCAATCTCATTTAAAACGTTCAACTTATCTATTTGTAATGCATTCGGAGTGATAAATAACGGAATCTAGGTTACGTTTTCGAGTGATATACTATTCACAAACATGTTCAGAGTTAATATATTGAAAAATGCTTTTATCTAATACGATTTGAATAATACATACTAATGTCGTTGGATGTGGATAGCTGCCGAAAAATTTTCGATCCGAAATCTACAGTTTTCAGGAAGGCGTTATAAATTTTCTACCAAAAACTATTAGAATCTTTCAAGCAGATAAATGTATTTATATTGAATGTGCAGGCTGAATACTTTTAACGAGCCTTTTCATAGGAGATAAGCGGCAACTTGTGGCACAAAATCTTCCATAGTCAAAAAACCACAACGATTTTCGAAAACACCCTACAAACGGTAAAAAATGTCCATGTGCGCGTTTTATCCTGTTTTTGAATTAAAATTGAGCCGAGACACCAATATCTGGTTCCGTCTATTGTCATTAGAAAGGGTTTGTCTTTAAAATTGGCCAATTGGCCATCTTGTTTATTGAATGCTTTTCGATTTGGTCAGTTTGGTTAATCTGCATTTAGTAATATTGTCGCTACATTTAATGCATAAAACAAAAATTTTTGAAATAGGTCCAGTTTATTTTGTTTCGTTAAATTCAGTAATCGAGAGAAATTTTGTTGAAAATTTGTGCAGGCCTGCGGGGTCGTCGTAATGAAATAAGCGTTTGAAAATATGAGTGTCACGCATATTATAAAATTCGATATTTGGATCCAAAACAAAAATTTATTTACCAAACATCAAATTAAAAGTTTTGTAAAAAGCATTACAGTAGAATGTGGAAGTTTTTTTGAAAAATTAACAAGTCTTTATGTAGAGGATATCAAGCGCAAATGCAGAAAGTTAGATCACCGGCATGAGGCCGAAAACACTTGTCACTGTGGTTCTTCCTTACATTCAAAACGTTACTGACCATATATCAAAAGTTTTAAAGAGGTATATCGTCAAAACCAGATTTACCACTTGTCCAAAAATCTGTCAGCGTCTTCGGTCCGTCAAAGACAAAATTCCATTTGAGATGCCAGGAGTTTACAGCATTCCATGCATATCCGGCCATACATTGGAGAGACCGGACGAAAAATATCAACTAGACACACTCATGAAACCGGACATAAAATTTTATTCGATGAAACTAAAATTCTTGCATGTAATCAGTTCTTCTACCAACGAAAAATCCGAGAGTCTATAGAAATCTATAAACCTAACAACCTTAACCGCGACTCAGGTCTCTACCTGTCACCAACATGGGAATCAGTCATCCGAGACGGTGTTTATGCAACTCATTTAGCTCCACCCCCCTCAAACAATATATAAGCAGGTACAGAGTAAAATACGAGCCAGTTTCAGTCAAGCTCTGAAGAAGTCAACAGGATGGTTGGCGAAACGTCAGCAAGTTCGACTCAGCAAAAACCGGCGCAGGAGGAATCCAGAACTTTTGTAAAAAGCATTATTCTACGGATATTCATAACATAAATATACGTCGACAACATTTGTTAACTGTAACTAAGCAGGTTTTATTTTATCCATTGGTTAATTTGTTAGTATGTGGGCAATAATGATGTGCACTTCTTCAGAGAAATACACAAAATTGTTAACGGATTAAAACTAAAAAAATCACCTGGATTTGAATAAATAAGCAATGAAATAGCTACAGAGACCAATCTTGACTTATGTGATAAATTTTAGTTTTGCAGTTGGTGGTTTTCTCGATTTACTAAAGTTGGGTGCCATTAGGCCGTTATTTAATTCATCATTATCAAAGAATATAAATAGGCAACTATGTTGGGAAATTTTTTGAAAAAGCGATCAAAGACAGAGTGGTGGGATTTTTAGATAAACATACATACATATAATGCGAAAGAAAGGTTTTTGCTGAGTCGAACTTGCTAACATTTCGCCAATCATCCTGTTGGATTCTTCAAAGCTTCATTGAAATTGGCCCGCATTTTATTCTGTACCTGCGGAGCTAAATGAGGAGCATAAACGCCGTCTCGGATGACTGATTCCCATATTGGTGACAAGTAAAGACCTGAGATTGTTAGGTTAGGTTGCTTGTAGATTTCTATAGACTCTCGGATTTTTCGCTAATAGAAGAATTGATTACATGCAAGAATTTTAATTTTATCGAACAAAATTTTATGTCCGCTGCTGCTTAGTTTATATGTCTTAGTCCTAAGGCTTTTTCATTTTCTTTGAGCCTAGTTGACGTTTTACTTCCGATCTCTCCAATGTGTTTTTTGCCGCAGGTATTGAGAAATTTTTGGACATCTAGTAAATCTGGTTTCGACGTAATATTTCTTTAGAACTGGTGATATGTGTTCAGTGATGTTTTGAATATAAGGAAGGACAACAGTGACAAGTGTGGGATTGCTTTCGGCTTCATCACAAAATACATTTCACCGCAACCTTCCAATAGCAATTAAGCTTCCACAAAGAACTGTATTGGGCTCACAATTTGTATAAACGATCTCTTAAATATTGATAGCGAAGGAACTAGATTCAGTTTTGCATATAACACCGCCATATTTTATACCGCAGGAAACTAGAGTCGACTTAAGTGCATTGTAGAGCGAGATTTTGGCAATATAAGCAATTGATTTAAGTATGATAAACTGACTTTAAACAACGATAAGAAAAAATGTCTTCCTTTTTCATCTTACTCTAATACTCTACCACAGTTCGAAACAATCAAACTGGTACAAAATAATGAAATTCCAAAGACTGCTTCTAAATAATAATTGGCCATAATTATTGATAGTAATCTAAGGTAGGACAAATATTAAACATTTGGCTAATAGAACAAGATTTTTAGTTACGAGTAATCTCAGAGATTACTTAAATAGTTATTATCTTAAACAAGTTTACTACTCCCGCTTTAAATCGCAAATAAATTACGGTATTTTGGTTTGGGGAGGAGTTAGAAACTGTTGTAAATGTGGCGCTAAAATGAATATTTCATAAAAATGGCTTATGCCCTACTCACATTTTCTATAACGAAACCAAAATACTAGACACCCGTCAACATTACTTCAATTACTTCATCTATTAACAGAAATAAGATGAAACTTGAAAATATCACACATCAATAGAATACCCGACATAAAAATGATTGTGTAGTGGTCCCAGTGAGCAAAAAACCGTCAAGCAAAGATCATTTATGTTTGTGGTCCCAAAGTTTTTCAACTACTTACCCAAAAATCTTTAAAAAATAAAGAATTCAAAGAAGAGGTAAAAACATTTTTGATAATTACAGACAGATTAGAAATTCATAAGGGGTTTGCTAGCGTTATTCGAAAAATCGTTTTAGTTTAAAAAAACCCCATTGTGACTAATATAAACTCAACTGTGACCGTATTCTAAGTATCGCCTCGTATCGTTGTATTAAGTATGAACAAGCACTAACAAGAAATAAAGATTGCTTCAGCACTAGACAGTTTCTTCATTAACATATTGGGGGTGATCGTTCAATGTTCTCCTTTAGATCGTTTTCTTAGCATCTCCCTTTTCTTACTTTTCTCTCAAATTCTAATTTGTCCGTCTTTTCTGTCTCTGTCTCTTCTTGAAAGGAAACTTCATTCTTTCTGCATCGATAATTTGTAATTTAATATAATAAACTTTCCTAGTACTATAATTTATATACTTTTTGAACGGCCTTGGTATCTGGTAAAGCGAGCCGACTATCCACATCCGAAAACTAAATCGGCGAGAAATTATTAATATTGCTGCCAATTAAACCCAAGAAACGTCACGGGAAATTTGCATTCGGGAACGCACTGATAAGTGTTCCACTATTTCAACATACGAAAACTTAATCACGGGGAAATTATCAAGGCGAGTTGGAAATTTAATTTGAACGTCACGAACAAACTTTCGGCTGAGGGCGTTCCCGCTCGCGTCGTCGTACGCGAGGACCGTCGCTGCTCGGATGAAAATTATTCCCACACCGAAATATTTATGTCAATCGTGTAGAAATCTTGCTGACCCGTCCTGGTCTGCCGAAAATTAAATTTAGGGAAAAACGGTTTAAGGAACAACTGAGCCCCCTTAATTATCAGAAAGTTTTTAATTACCTTACTATACAGAGTAGACAAGGACTTTAGAAACAAACCCCAACAGTTAATTTCTACCCATTTTTGTGTAAAATAGATCATATACAAATATAGGGTGTTTTGCGAGAGATCTTATGATGACAATTGACAAACTTGTAATGACAATTGATAAACTTTCTTAAGCCTCACAGGGCATTTGCTTTTTGTTTTTTTATGTAGCATATGTAATTCTTGAAGTTACGGACTGATAAGTCCTATAGATAATTTCAATTTAATATAATAATAGTATAATATACAAGTTTTTTTAACGAGGGTGTTTAGGCATGAGCGGAGCAAGAGTTTTAATAAACGGTTGGAAGAAATTTAAAAGCTTAAGATTTTTGGATAGAATTTTGCAAATAAATTCACTGAGCGATGTGTAACGTGACCGCCAGAATTGACAAAATTATTAAAAGAAACTTCCACAGGCTGTGGAATTTGTGGGTACACTTCTTTTGGGTTTCTGATGCGTTGTTTATTGACTCTGTGGCACTGACGATTCGTCAAATATGATGCTGAATTCTTCAGAGGCTGTCTGAAGCTGACTGAAGTAATCGTCAGCAATTTTTGAAAACGACAGTCACCCAGAGTTAATAACCGACGCAGGTAGCCACAAGTTCCACAGCTTGCAAAAGTTTTTTCGAGGAACCAACCAAACCAAAAACCAACTAACTGTAAATATGAAAAAGATAAAAAATCTTTTCACACGTGGTGCGAACGACAAAGCCAACCAAAAATATAACTTTCCGTTCAAAAACGAAAAAATGGAAATCTTCCTAAACCTCCTAAACATTTTCCAATTATATTGCTGCAGTACAGTAATTAAGGCCAAATAATCAGAAGGACTCCTCAGGGGTATTGCAGCTAAATCTAACAAGGCCAGTTGGTCCAAAATGACCTTGTATAGCACGTTGACTATCAGCGTTCTACTCTCTTAGTCCCTTATTTAGAGCCTCAGCAATTTGGACAATACAGAACGCATTCAAGTGACCTGTTTTAAACATTTTTTTTTGCTACCCATAAACATCCCAGCGATATTCTGTTGGAATTTGGTATCTCTAAATTATTTTACACTCTGTTCAAACTGACAATTAACTGGTAAATTAAGATTCTTTCCATGAAAAGGAAAAGGTGTCCTCAAATTTGTTTTAGGTGTCTGATTGTGCTTTTCAATAATTCTAATGCCCGTTAGAATTGGGTAAAACAGATAAAGGATCTTTTACATAAGGCAGAAATCAACGTACAACTTTCAACACTTACACGCGATTACCTAAAAACTTCTGTTCGTAGCTTCTTCAGGGTTTCCCCTCTTTTACAGTTGTTTTTCAAACTGAGACCAACCAAACAACTATTTGTTTTCAATACGTTCATATCTTTTAAATATAGTAACCTTATTTGTCAGCTAAGTAAACTAATTTTTGATGCAGTGTCGTACTTTGTGGATCTCAATAAGATTTGCAGAATATGTAACCAGAATACCAAACAATCATTTCAGAATGTTTTCTTTGAATATGCCCCACTTTGCCAAGAATTGATCTCCGAAAACAAAGTTATCTGAAATTTTAATTCTTATTGTTGTTCACTTTGCGCTATTATTCATTTCCTTTATATTTAAACAGTGTACCATCGAAACTCGTTGCTATGAGTGTACTGAATGTATGACTTTAAAGCATTTTCTATTTTCTATTGTCTAATTCCGCAACCAGTGGCGCCTTTACAGGATTGTACGTACAAGATGTGAGTTAAATGTTTTTCGAAAAATATAATAAAATAAATAAATATATGAATTTGTTACGGCCAGTCAACCTTTTCCGTCGAAGAAGAAAACAAAATCATTATATGCGTTAAACGAACAAAATGATTCGTTCTTCTCCTTAATTTCATTTTTATATGGAATATTCTTATCTTCTTCTCCTTCTCTCCAAGAAAATGCCTAATTACACACTGATCTAGGTTACGGGATGCGTCACTTTACCACTTCAGTTTCCTCTCTCACGGATCTGAGCCGCTTCGGACATTTCCGGGATTTTACCGCGCGGGTTTGGGAGCAATCTGATGTTTTCGGAGATATCTTCCACGCCTTAAATTCTGACGTTTGTCAATTCTGACATTCATGACAATAAATGTATTCGTATTGTTTTGCTAGTATGTACCCAAAAACTAACCGTCGTAGAAAAAGTATAGTATGCAACACGTTCGGTAAACTTTTTAAGTTACTGGTTTATTAAACACTCGCTCCGCTTGACTCGTGAGTCAAATGCCGGTTACCGCACTTGTTGCACAATATTCTGTTATCCTTTTGCAAGGTTCAATAATAAAAACGTGTGTTTTATAATTGTGAAGTCATAAATGTATTCCAACCAATTTAAAGAAAGTGTAAAGGTGTAATAAAATTTCGTTGAGTTTCTTTTTACAGCTTATCTGGCATGTGTTTTATTTTGTTTTCGTGGATTTTACTTGATTTGCTTTGGGTTTTTTTGACCCTTCTTTTATGGCAAAGAGGGGATTTAATTTCAGATGTATTTATTGAAAAGTCGGTAGGTGGTTGGTTGCTTGTTTCACGTTGAATATATAATAAAACGAAAACTAATCAAAAGTAACCGGTAAATAATATTCGGATATTCGTTAGATCCCAAAGAGAAACTATGTTGGGAAAGTTTTTGAAAAAGCAATCAAAGACATAGTGGTGGGATTTTTAGATAAACATATTATAACTAAAGTTCGGTTTCCAGAAACAAAAATCTACAGAAGATGCACTACTTAATCTGACCTCGCTCATTTATAATGCAATAGATACCAATAGATACCAAGAAAACATTTTTATAAAACTTCTGGATTCCTCCTGGGTCGGTTTTTGTTGAGTCGAACTTCTTAACGTTTCTCCAATCATCCTTACGTTAGCGAGTTCGAATCAGCAAAAACCGACGCAGGAGGACTCTACAAGTTTTGTAAAAAGTATTACAATAGCCTGTGGAAGTTTCTTTGAAAAATTAAGAAGGTAGATCATACTCCAAGTGGTAATATCTGCATTCGATAAGACGACGAACAAGGGAATGAGCATTACATGCGACTTTGAAATTGCAAAGGCATATAAAAAATCCGTATTTCTTCTAATTTTAATCTCTATTGAAATATTAATATTTAGTCTGTGGTGTTACAATGTCTCTTTGGCCATAACTATTATACTCGACTCAACCTTTTCGAAAACTAGGCTAACAAGCAATTTTAAGTCCCGTATCCATTTTGTTGTCTTTCTCCCAAAACAAGTGACACTGTCGCGGTTCCACTCGACCAGAATAATATTTTTACAAGAAACCGTTTATTCTAGGTCAACCCCGCTTTAAAAGCAAACACCGAGAAGAATGGGCGGCGGCTACGTAATAAAAATACCCCCGTTCGGTTCGATTCGGCGGGGGTAACAATGATCGGTCGAAGCGGGGCTGTCAACCGGCTCAGATTCCATCGGGAGATTTTGTCAATGGGTTTATTGCTTTCCTCATACATTCCAAATTCAATAAGGATCAGCCATAAAGAAACGGGATTCAAACTAAAAGAAAACAGGCGGGAACCGGCGAGGAAAAAGTTGATAGCGACTCCTTCCTACCTCCCGCCGCACCCACCATTTAAAAACTATTATTGGTTTCGATTCTCCCCTTTGTTTATTGCCCCTAAGTATTTTATTGTTTTGTTTGGGACCCCGTTTCTCTCTGGCGTAGCTAATTTATTTTCCAACTATTTTCCTTAATTTCATTTGATTTGATGTAGGTTATAAGAAAGCTTATAGGCTACTTTACGGTAATACCTTGATCAGCTCTGGGCAATTATTTGATTATTTGATTTTCGTCATACAGAAACGCCGGATTTTTCGATCCTACGATGAGGAATAATGTGAGTTTTTAAGATTAAATAGTTGAACACGCCCTACAAAAAAGACAAGTAATTTGCAGCTCTAAAAAGAAAAATTTTTGCTTCTTGGTCTTTTACATATTTTACGAAAACGAAAACTAATTGCCAAAATTACGAAAAAATCGATAAATCTAAAGTAGACGACTGTCAACTTTCTTATTTCCAACCGAATGGACGATATCACGGAAAATTATGGAATTGTTTCACTATTTTTCATCCTTTTTCCTATATTCGGAATAACATTGTCCAAAGTTAGAAATGTTAGAAAAATTTGCCTTGCAACTTCTATTTCAAGGGATCAGTGGAGAACTTAGAGTGGAAAATAATTGTGAGTTATTGTTAAATAGACACTAAATTCTTGGAGTTCACTCTATTTCGTTAATATGTAACACAATCTTATTGAAAACTCCCTAGATTATAAAAATAATAAAATTTAATTTTTAAACAATAGAAAGTTGGATCATGCCAATAACGGTTCACTACACTCACAGGTTCTTTTATATTTCAAACCTTTATTCCTGTTAATATATAGAAAATAATTTGAATTAAATCAATACAATTGTAATTTCTTAGTAGGCAGTGCTTCAAGTTGCCCCAACATAGATATCATGAAAACACGACTCATTACTTTATGCGACTCTAAATTTATATATTTTTATAATAACCTTTATTTATATAAGCAAAAAAAAGTATGTAAAGTAATAAAATAAATTCGAGAGTATCGATTCCAAGTTATTGAAGAATATGAGAATTTATCGAGAACTTATAGAGGACAATTGGGGTAATTGCCCGTAAAATTGTCAATATTTTCCAATGCGACAGTGCTACGGCGGTATTCTATGATAACGGTGCATAATTTGCCTTTTCAGGCAGTGAAGAATAAGAGTTGGCGTAGGTCTCAGTGAGACTGAGACACTGATTAATGTGTTATTCAAGCTGAGGGTAAGCACCATCATTCTAATACAATAGTCGAGGCGACCAACAATATATCTGTTTAGCATGCAAATGGATAGTTAAGTTAGCATTAGTAAGGGTTTGCAAAATCTATATAACATACCGAACAGAATCGGAAGTTTTCCGGTTTCATGTTTTGTTAAAATGAGGCAGGATGGGAGGAGAATGCACGATAATTACCAGATAATATATAGTTATTCTACTTGTAACACAATTAATGATCTATAGCACCACCAACAATCAAAGGTATTATTAAAATTATTACTTAAATAACAAAGTTTGTCTTAAGTTTCAGTAAACATAAACTATTTAATAATTAAGTCAACAAGACTAAATCATTAGTTAAATGAATTATTAAAAAAAAAATTACTCAAGAAAGAAATTGATTGCAGTTTTATACCTACCATTTTATTCATATTTTTTACATACTAATAAATTCATTTTTCGAGACTATACGACGGGTCAAGATGAAAATAATAATTAAAATTTACAAAAATGAGTAATTATCTCGTGTTAGCCGCCCCTATAGGCTCTGTGTGGGGGGGCGTGGTCAAGGAAAAATTGGATGCCAGCGATCCTCGTGAGCGTCAGTCGAATCTTTGCACTCCAAATTTTCGTACACTCTAATGAGTAGTGTGATTAAAAGTGAAAATATAAATAATTTTAAACGGTTTTTAATTATAAATAAAAAATGGTTAGAACGAGGCGATCAGGAAATACTTGTTGTGTTCCTGGCTGCTGTGTTAAAGTGGGTTAAAGCTGTGAAAAGAATCAAGTAAGTAAGACCATGATTATCCTAATAACTGATTCAGAATTTATTGTTATAAATTTGTAAAAATGATTATTCAATTTTCTGTAGTCGTGACGGAAGTTCTTGGAAACCTAGTTTAAGATCATGTATTTGCAGTCAACATTTTGTAGAAGGTAAAAAGTCGGAGCATCCTAATAGCCCTGCATATCCCCAACAATATTTCCTGAAAAATATTACGGAAAACCAAAAATAAATAAATCAGAGCAAGTACAAGCACAAAGCGGTTATTTTTCTATTTATTAAACCTTGATTTATAAACGTGGGTATGTTTTGCCCCGGCCATGTAATTAACATTAAAAAAAGAAAAAAAATCGCAAAATTTTTTTTCAACGAAAAACTATATTTTTTGCTTTACATTTGCCGTTTAGTTGGTTGTTTGTCCTTAATGTAATATTTATTGAGTAAACCACGTACATTTCAAGAAGTTTCTCTATTGGTTTCGTAAAATTATAATCGATATATCCGATTGACAATTAGTAACGTTAATAGTAATTTTGTACATAATTTTTGGACCGAGATCAGTAGACACAAAACGGCTGGACGTAAAAGACCCACGTTTGTACAGAGGATGTTATGAAAAATTAATTAAATCGTAGATGTTCATTTTACTAAAAAGTATAGGATTTCTCGATTATAGATTCGCGAGAGCAATGCGGAGAAGTCAAAATTCAAATGGTTCCGAAATGGACAACACTAAGCTTGTTTATATAAGAACACATAACGATGACCTCAACGACAATAAGGATACCGATAACCTGAATGATCATATGGATATGGAGTTATTATTGACTCACTGCAACCGCGGTTTAAAGATGTTGCTGTACAGATTGATTTTCATGAAGAAATGAATTCAACCTTCGTAAATAATATAATATATAACATAATAACTATGGTTCTATTTTAATTGGACTTTTCCCGTAGCTACAGTTTCAATATAGCCGACATTAAATTTTTTCGTTTCTTTATCCCATATTGGTTTCGATTTGCATGACATTGGACATTTTATTTCGACTATTTTAGTTACCATGCCGTCACTGACTACTATTCCATCTACTGAGACTCCTAACCAGGCCTGTTTGGGAGACACAAATAATCCAATTTGAAATACGTGAACATCATGCAGTAATTTGTAATTTTTGCGAGCTTTTACCTCATTTTGAATTCCATAATTTAAACTTTTCGGATGCAGAAAATCCTGTAGTAAAGATTCAGCTGAAGTGCGAGTTATTGTTTTTATCTTATGAGCTTTTGCGCTGGCCGTTATGCGTACACGTCTTGCTTCAAACCATTTTACCGTCTCGCTTTGTTGTGTGGTTTGTAAACACAATGTGAAAACTTCTTCACTGTCTAATAGTATCCGGTCTCTGTAAAACTGTGCTATCTCAGATGACAGAGCCAACTTGTCTTTTCCTATGGTGATACACTGACCAGCACTCTTTAAAAGACAAGCAATCACCTTTTTCGTTCACTCTGATATTAGTTCTACCTGTCGTTCTTCGAGACATAAATTTATGACCACCGTACAGACTTGTTCTTCCTCACTAATATGATCGACTTTTACCCTTTTTTTAATTGGGCATTCGATATCGTCAAAGTCTTCCAAAGTCAAGTGCAGTGGCTGAGGAGGATTTTTAAGCACTTTTTGAGGAAAAAGATCATTTACCGTAGCTCCTCGAGAATATTTTTCTTTTGCTAAATGATTAATTGATGGAAATCCCCACTCTTGCTGAACACTCGTTTTAGACACACTCCGGTCATTGTTTATTTGGTGGATAAATGCCGCAATATGTTTGCATTCGCCAGTTTCTTTGGCAATGCAAGTACATTGAGCATGTACCACCTCCCTTTTACTATTCAGCTAAAAAAAATAAAGAATCAAGTAAAAAAGCCACTTTTAAAGTTTGACAATTTTTTTTCTGTAATCTGTAAATTATATGGTGTTTCAGTGACGGACGTTTGCCGAATGCATGTAGCAATTAACTTATTGTTAATATTGCCACCAACGTATTCTTCAATGTGTTTAATATGACAAAAAGCCAATTTCTTTCCTTTTTCTAGCGTACCTGCAAATTAATTGAATGGGAGATATTTTCATACCCGGTCTGCAATATTACCGATGCCATATTTTCAGGTTATGCTGTCAATAAAAAAACTATTATTATTTGTTTGTTACACGTTTTAATTACAGAAAAAAATATTGTTAATATATAATTTTCACGTACCTTTCGTTTAAATCACTTTATACTACTTATCCATCTCAAAATTTATTGTTAATTGTTTTATTTATAAATTAACACGTAAAGACAATGATAAAATTGGAGTGCTGTAATTCCTTCTTTTCCGTGGGCGGCGCTACTAGGCATCATACACGGAGCGAATAACGTCGATGTTTGTTTTCCGTATAATTATAATTATTGTTTTCTGTGCCCCAATCTCAATATATTCCAGGCAGAGAACTCAGCGATGTTGATGTGGACTTCAAAGACGGCTACTAGCAATGAGAAAGTTAATAATATTAATGTGGATAGGGTTCTTTGTACCAAAACAGTCTGTTAGATATTGCACTGTAGATCAAACTACACGCGTATATGGCCAAAAAGAGGTCTAAGAAGAGAACCAAATTAATCCCTGTTACCGGACAGACCGACGATGAGCACCACTTGATCTCAACTAACCAAAACGTCCTTATCGAAAGGATATTATTAATAGTGGAGAATTGAAGAAAAAGAATAAAAGTGGTGTTTTTCAAAGCCACCGTATAGACCATAGTTATTAAAACCCAATGAGAAGGAAAATATATTGTCTTTATCAAAGCGAAGTTACCTTGAAAAAGAAGCTACAGGGAAATGAAACTAATATAATAAATCGTGCCACCCTACATAAAGTTGATTGTAAAATGAGATTTAACTACCGCAAAGTACACAAAAGGTCAGTAGTAATAGAGATGGAGATTTACCTTCATGAACTTAAAATATTAGATTTGACAACAGATCCATAATTTACCTCGATAAAACATGGTTCGATACACACGACACTGTATCCAAAGGATGGGTTGATTCCACTCAAAACAGTTAGACGAAAGCACCTTCAAATAAAGGAAGTATCACCGTAATACACGCTTGGTCAGAAGATGGATTTGTCCCAAACTGATTGCAGTTTTCTGCAAAGATTATTAAGGATTCTAGCTTGGATTATCATGAGGATACAAGTGCCGAAATTTTTGAAAATTGATTTCAAAACAATATTTTTAAAAATATTCCCAAAGTTCAAAAACTGAAATCCAGAAATATTTGTTATTAAATGACATTTATTTTGAATTCAGCTACAAAAAAGCGCAACTTTTGGAAGTCTTAAACTCATTTGCAACTAAAAAGAAGGTTGAGTATACTGTTTTCCGTCTTCCCCCATATCATTGCATCTTTAACCCCATAGAGCATTTGTGGAAGCAACTAAAATCAAAGGTCAGTGTTGCAAAATGTAATTAATAACATACCAATTGAGAGCTGGAAAAATTCGATATAGCAATATTATAAATAATATCAGTAACGACTCTGATAGTGAGACAGAATTAAATTTAGACATTTAGAATAAAAATGTAATTATGCATAGATATTTCTAGTTATGAATTTATTGAATTTATTTAATGCCCTTGTTTTTTCTTAGTGTAATTTAATAAGACTGTACCCACCTAAATTAACAAAAAATAAATTATGTTCTACCTGTTTTGATGGCGTCGACAGATAACTTCCATAATTGTGGACAAAAAGCCAGATCTATGAAGATTGAGACAGACTATACCGGACTTCCTCGAAGACAGAGAAGTGGCGTAGTAAGAAAGTAAAGGACCTTTACAACCTTTACAAACAAATAAATTTTACAAAACTTTATTGTCTAATAAAACCCATTACATCCGGTATATATCGCGACGAAATTTTATTAACATGTCTCTCTCTCGATGCGCTAATTTCAGCGTCACAGCAATGCGTCGTTAATTTTTCAAAACAGTAATAAAACGCGGAACTAAAATATAAATTTCGAATTGAGCTCATTCACGGCATGCAAATTTTACTAAATCAATTGGTCGGCTTCCGAAGCATAAAAATCGAGAACAATCGGTGGATCCGCCGATACGCTCTGTGCGCTTCGATATTAATTACTGTAATTATTGTATAAAGGGGGGGAGGTCGCGTTGGTATTTTTCCGGCGTTTGCATCCAATCGGATGTTGTCAATTTATTCCGGTTTAGGGTAAGACTATAGAATAATAATTTGCGATTAGCGATCTCACTCGCTCGTCAGCCGCGTTCTTGGAGTCAATGAAATTTTTGATTAATAAACCCGACCATAGGATATCAATTGATAATAAAGGCGATACCATTTTTCGACTAAAATTGCAAAATTCATGCATTCTCTCAGATACTGATACTAAATATTGCTTACATTTTTCTGGTTCACAAAGCCAAAATTTTGTTTATCAATTTGCAAATCTTAATTGAAGGATTTTTACCTAAAGAATCTTGCTGGACCATAACTTTTTTTACGTCAGTCCTCTGAGAAATGCAAAAGAGAATAAGTATTTTTCAAAGACATTACAATCAGTTTCTCAACATCATCACGAAATAAGTGTGTCATGGCTGCCGACCGTGGGTGACTACCGATAACGTGCTCCGCATTAAAATGTTGAATCCGGTATTAAAATTGTAAAATAATTGTTAGTATTGATATCCGGGAGGCTGTAGTGAGGACTTCTCTGCAAATGTAAAAGCTTCAGCTCGATTACGAAGTATTTTATGTAATTTTCACTAATAAAACGTTTTTGTAAAAGGTACGGTTATAATTACGGTTCGTCCGGTGCACTTGAATTCAAAGTGGATGAAGACACAATTTTGTCTCGCATTTTGAAGAGAAGATTTCTGTAAGATTTGATCAGTGTGATCAAAAACTAGCGCATATTTTTTGGTTATATTTGTGATTAAAAATTATATAAATATTTAAACAGTTAGAGCCAAAAAAAAAGAAAAATATTTTTTTTGTTAATTTTCTCGTAAAATTCTGTGAACATTGGGTTTACAGGCAAACTCACTTAGCATCTACAGTTAAAGTATAGGAATGCCAAAAGGTTTGTGAAATTGTCCTTCAGATTTTATTTGAAAAGAATGTTTTAAAAGACATATTTCCTTGCAATTTATTAAAAAAGGAACATCAGAACGTAAAAATACGTCTTGAATATTTTTTATAAACGACGAGAATGTTTAGCAATTGCATAACTCCGACCTTCCGGCAGCCATTGATGGAGCATATCATATCGAGAAGTGCTGATGGATATTTTTGCAAAAAATGAATCCCAAATTCCTCGCCTGCTCTTCCTAACCGAACACTTCCGGTTGTAATTCCGAAATTCTAAATTTTTTCCCGGGAACAAGAGGTTCGTCCTCCAATATGCTGGTAACTTTCCCTCCGGTAATGTAATTTATATGATTGATGATTCCCTGGACGTTTGGGGGAGCGCGGCCGAAATCGT
This sequence comes from Cylas formicarius, assembly GCF_029955315.1. Classification (NCBI taxonomy): domain Eukaryota; kingdom Metazoa; phylum Arthropoda; class Insecta; order Coleoptera; family Brentidae; genus Cylas; species Cylas formicarius. Next base: position 19,753,537 of record NW_026844319.1, read on the forward strand.
CTTTTACGCATTTGAGGTAAGCCAAGGACCAGCGATAAAAATTCTCCGGTATTTTTTCGTGTCGCTTAGACAGAAGCATAACGGTGCTCATTAAAATGCTCAGCAAGTCGACCGAATCTTGAAACGTATCGGCCAACCAATTCGTTTTCTCCCGGTCTTCTGCCAAGTCGCCTAGTTCTATCGACCAAGGAACCGAAGCCAGAGACTGTTGAATCTACGAAACGAAATGGTTACTCTTTTCAGATTTTACTTCTCTCTAGTCAATTTGATCGGTCGCCAGAACCAAATTGACGGGGGTGAGAGCGTTTTAGTAAAAGGTGTTACAGAAAAAATTCTTCTCGATTATAATGAAATTCACTGGTTACAAAAACTCCGCTGCCATATCTACCGTATCTTATCTATCTAACATTAAAATTACATATATTTTCTTTAAAAATACCTTATATTATTCAGTTTGAGCAGCACATTTCGTCATAAGCTGAATGTAATGTTCTTAGAGAGGTTCAAGTTATGACTGTAAATCTGTTTTTTTTTCGATTAATGTGTCAATTGCAATGTAAAATGGGTAGTCAAAATACTTAGTATTGCTAGTAATGCTTAATACATGAAGTTAATATAATTTTTCAAAGAAACTTCCACAGGCTACCACAATACTATATACAAATTTTCAAGATTTCTTCTACATTGTTTGCCTTATTAAGATTTTAACTAAATGTGATTTACATTCTACTCTAGACCTGCTGAACATAATCCTGAAACCGGACATCGAATCTTGTTCGACCAAACCAAAAAATGTTCTGAGTAATTGATTAGACTACCAAAGAAAAATATGAGAATCCAAAGAAAATTCCGTTTGAGATACCAGGGGCTTACAGTATTATATACATTGGAGAGACCGAGCGAAAAATATCAACTAGGCTCGAAGAACGTGAAATAGCTTTAAGGCTACAACAACTAAACTCATCAACAGTTGGCGACCTACCAAAGAAATATCCGGGAACCTATAGAAATCTATAAGCAACCAAACAATCTCAACCGCGACTCAGGTCCTTACCTATCACAAGTTAGATTTGGATTTGTATTCAGATTTGCAAATCTTACAATGAACCAGTTCGTTACTTACCGCAATTAAAAAATATATATTCCTGCGGGTAAGGAAGCAGGAAAGTATTAGCAGGAAACTCCCAAAAACCATATCCAATGCATTTTATACATCATACAATGCATTATATATACAATGCATTTTATACATCAACCCAAAAAATTAATTAATTTAATTACTATTTCTCAACCTTGAAAAAATCTGATGTCACAGATATTAAATTAGACAATTGAAGAGCCACTTAGGAGAGCTTCAAAATGATGTATTGCTCAAATACCTTAAAACCCTAGGGAAGATACAATTAGAATTAGACTTGTCGCAGATATTGAATTAGACCATTGAAGAGTCACTTGGGAGAGCTTTAAAATGTATTGTGTGTATTATTATATTGTATGTAATGTATTGCTGAACTACCTTTGGCAATTTCAAAAAAATTGGACCTTGTAGCAGATATTGAGTTAGACCACTGAAGAGCTTCAAATTGATGTATTGCTCAACCACCTTAAAACCGTCGAGAAGATATAAAAGTACTTCCAATCATAAAACTCCCTAAAACTCATTACAATTATTTCTCAATCTCAAAAAAATCTGACATTGTTCCAGATATTGAATTAGACCATTAAAGAACCAAAACCAACCAACCAACCACCTTAAAACCGTAGGAAGACATAAAAATTCCCTCAATAATGAAATGAGCTAAAATTATTATAATAGTTTTTCGACGATTAGTTTGTGTCGCTTTTACTTTAGAAAGACAATTACTAATTTTATTGATGAAATACGCGCAAACAATTTCTGATTATGACAAATCTAGATATATCGCATGATTGATTGCTTAAATATTTTTATACGATCACTAAATATTGATAAAGTGTAAAGTCATTGTATTCAAGACAGATTTCTGATATTATTGCCATGTCGGTAATAATACAACAGAACCGACGCCAAGGTTTTCTGTTTTTAACAGTAACTTAATATTTGTGTTTCATAAAAAACGGGCAATTGTACAGTGATTATGTGGATTCTGTGATTGGAATTATGCGATCCTCGAAGTTTATAAAAAATTCGTAGTAATACACAGACAGACATGCATTAAAATATCCGACCCAATTTTTCATTGAAGCCGATAATTCCACTTGCTGCTTACTAAATAAATAACATTCGGTTTCGCCAGACGGGCTTTGAATGTAGTTTCGCAAAGAATCGTCTTCAGCTCAAAACCAAATCTAAATAAGAATTGCACTTAAGTCGAAATCAGATTTTGCTTCAGAACGAAGCTTTTGATAAGCGGCTAAGCACTTTATAATGTGCATATTACCTTCTTGCAAAGCACATTATCAGCATTTTTGATGTCAATGCTACGAACTCGATTTGGTAGAGACTTAAGAAGTGTATCTTTTATTAAACGTCTTTCTTCTTATTTGAAACTATCAGCAAATTGATTGTCACTGTTATGATTTTGCTCTAGTTTATCCAAATCTAATTTATGAAATATTCTCGTGACATAAGTGGCATTGCCAAAATAGTTAAACCTGAACTTTTTGCAATTTTTATGCCTGCATACAGCATATTCAATAAAAACGGGACCATTCCGTTGTTTGCGATAATGGACACAAAAAATCAATAACACAATATACTGCCGTGTTGATTAAAGTTCATTGCGTTAAAAGGCAAAGCTCCCACGTTTTAACATCATTTTGAAGCCCTCCTAAGCGGGTCTTCAACTGTCTAATTGAATATCTGGAACATTTTTTTTAGATTCCGGAATAAATAAAACGAATTTTAGTGCATCTCATTACTGGGGTATATTTTTTGAATTATGGTAAGTAACGAACTGGTCCACTGTCCACTAGCCTCAGCCACATACCTTTCACTGAAATGGGACTCAGTCATTCGATACAATATTCATATCCACTCCTGTAGGTCCGCTCCCTTCAAACAGTATATAAGCAGGTATAGAGGAGAACCCAAATCAGTTTGAGAAAAGCTCTGCACTTCAGACTCCCAGTAGGCGCAGGAAGAATCCAAAACGTTTGTTAATAGTAAAACTAATAATTAATAATTGATATGAGCAGCTTAAATGTGTGTGTGTGTATACTTCGTGTCTTTTTATATTATATTAATTGTTATCTTTTTAAGTAATTTTAAACTGAACCTAGAATAACTTAGACTGAAATATGGTACTAAACAACGTTTCTTAATGTTAATCCAAATTTTGGGGACGGAAAATCACAATTTATGAAACAAACTGTACTTACTTTGTGGTGTCTGGCGTAATTTTCTTTATCAGTCCTTAGCGTATCTTGCAGTTGCACTGTGATAAGACTATGTCGTCTGCTGGAGTCTGCTAAAGGTGGTTTCGATTTCACAGGGATTTTAATGTTTGCCAGTCCTCCGGGTCTGGGAATAGCCGCAAATATCTCTGGGTTAGTTTCGTTTAGGAAATAATTCGCCATTATATCGTCGAGAAATGTAACTTTTAATTTCGCGGTTAGTGAAAGTGACAAAGATGAACAGCAGTGACAATGACAGTCTGAAATAATTTTTTAATGTCTCACTTACATGTAAAGATAGGATACGAATTTTGCAATATTATTTATTTACGTTCTCGCTGGCCAAACACTTAATAATTACAATGTAGTAGTAAAAAAACTATTGAAACTTAAAACTACGCAGCGGCAGCTCTTACAGAGTACAAAGTAGTTCATTCGACTTGCTGACGGAAAGGTTAAGTGTTATGAATATTGCGGGATAGGACCTAGAACGCTATTACAGGAGTCAGGTAAGGTAAGGTACAGTTGATGATTTTGTGGATGCGTTTGAGCTTTTTATGCTTTCTTTTACAGGAAATAGTTGATGTGATAAGCGTCTTCAAAATTACGCAGTAAATTTTCCAATGGACTCTTAAATTTTAAAAATCCAACCATCCCGAGTGCTGTGCTAATTACAGAATCGATTTGGAACGAAAAATCCCAATGGAAGCTCAGCAAAATTCCCAAATCTCTCAAATGATCCACAATGTCGAGCGGGTTACCATTACTATGATAAATATAATATAATTGACGACCTGTATTAAAGAATTTTTTCACTTTGCACTTTGGCATATTTAGCAAATTACAATTCATTCTATTAGCCTGTAAGTAAAATTTAATAATGAAAAGTTATCTTGCTTTTTAAATGGTTGTTAACTCTAATTTTAGTCTTCTGTTGAACCACTGGACGTCTTCTTTGCAGTTTTTTAGTACAAGAAGTATCAATTTGTAATATTTTACACCAAAGTCATCACTACATCTAAAGGGTGGTTCAATAAGGGTTTCCAAATTAAAATAATTAAAAAAACTCGGAAGAATATAATATAATATTTTTTTTTAGTGTATTACAATTAGATATGAAAGATGATGTCATTCAAATGACCCCCGCGACTCATGTCGCATGACGTAATTCGTTTATTGAAATTTCCTCTCACTTTTTGACACAATTCAGGTTCTATGCCGCCTATTTCGCGTCTAATTTCCTGTTTCAGCTCTGGAATAGTGTTTGGTTTATTTCTATACACTCTGTTTTTTAGATACTTTTTGAGGATTCATTGCTTTTTGAACAATCTCTCTTGGATTTTCTAATCCCCAAATATGAGCATTGTGTTTGTTTACAAAGCCACCAACGTGAAAATATGCCTCAAAGATGATTTTCGTTGAAAAATGAACCCCTTGTTCTCGTATCCATTCTGCAAACACGCGGCGCTGTTGATGATCTCGAGGTTTCAACTCCTGAGTTATTTGGACTTTATATGGGTGTAGATGCAAGTCTTTTGTTAAAATTCGCTGTGTGGTTGAATACGCAAGGCCCACTTGCTGCGATCGATGACGATCGACCATTTTCATAATAGGCTTGCACTATTTTGACACGTCGTTCAGTCGCATATTGCTCCATGACTAACTTTCTTTATGTTTTGAGGTTACAAATCTCATATGATAATAAACAAATACAGTGGCGTTTCAAAAATATTTCAGATTGTAATGTGGAAACTCTTATTGAATCACCCGTTACTACCATTTATTGATATTTGGAAATTATTTGCTAAAAATACATCAAGAAAATAATAAAATCTAAAAGTAACTTTATAGTTTTAGCCTATACCACTATAGTTTCGACAACTTGAGTCCTATTTAAATGTCCGTCCCAGTAACACAATAAATACAAACGAAAAGCACCATCAGGGAATAACGTCTTCCTGGAGAAAAAAAATCAACGCGAACATAAAGTTGTTTATTTCGAGATATATTTTAGTGGAACAAAAAATAGGCCATTCCATTAAGGGTAGACGAGAGCGATACACAAATAACAACAGAATATTGAGCCCTATTCATCACTTGTTCCCGCAGGGATTTTGCGCGGCTTGCTGTTCTTAAGTACCCGATGGATGCCTATTTCTTCGCTTTGCCCGGGCAGCCTGTTAGCACTTAACTCCCGAGGGATTTCCTGCTTTAAAGTAAAACGCTGAAAGGATGTGTATCGTAGATTTCTGAAGGCATATCTCTTTGTGTTTCGCGGCGATACGGCCCGCTTGCTATGGAAGTTTTCCATTTTTGTTTCTCGTATACAGTGTGTCCAAGATAAGGATGCACAGCATGGGGATCTCGGAAACTATAAGAGATACAGTGTCGGTTAAATTAGACAAAAGTTGCGCATTTTGATACCGAACAAGATCCCGTTTTACAAATTTGAAAATTCCAAGCCGTTCCGGAAATATCCGAGAAAAACCGAAATATTGCGATTTCGTTTTTATTATTTTTTAAAGCTATTTGAAAAGATATGAAAAAACGGAAAACACTTTTCCATTGGCACTTTTTAATCTCTCCAAATTGACGTTAACAAATTTTCATTACAGCGTTTCGATTCCATGGAACCACCATCAACTTTGATTTTTCTTATGGGACGGAAAAATAGTACACACAGTATTAGGTTGTGCTTTTCATTGCGAATTCAACGATGTACGATACAATACGGTTACTTATGTTTTTATCCAGAAAAATGGATTTTTAATACATTTCAGCATTTAAATGGAGTAGGCCATGACAAAATGACATCCAGTCAATTTCAATGACACATTAATGTTATTTGTCTTTGTTATCAGTCGATCATAAGTTTATTCCTTTAGTTATTGTTTTTGTATTTTTATTGTTGTTGTCTTTTTCTAATTTATTTTGTTCTACAACGGAGGGAGGTAATTTTACAAACGAAGAAAAATGTGATATGCTGTCTTGCTACATCTGATGCCAAAGAAATTGTGTGGAAGCCGAGCGTATGTATTCTAACAAATGCCCAGAGCGGAGACAACCTGACAAGAGTATTTTTCGGCGTTTGTTATTTAATCTGAAAGAATATGGATCATTTAAGAAGCCTGCATTATCCCGACAAAAACCTTCCAATGAAGAAAACCAATACATTGTTCTACAATCTGTTATCGAAAATCCACAAACTTCTACCAGAGAAATTGAAGACCAGAATGGGGTAGCTAAATCTACAGCTCAGTTTATTTTAAGGAAAAATGAATTTAAGCCTTACAAATTCAGAATATGTCAAGGATTAAAACCGGGTGACGACGAACGACGTAGACATTTTTGTGAGTGGTATACCAGGATGTGTGATGAGAGTTTTAATTTTCCATATAAAGTGATTTGGTCTGATGAAAGTATGGTGACCAATAACGGTATTTATAACAGGCGCAATACACACTATTGGTCGCAACAAAATCCACGTGTTAATAGACTATCCAGACATCAAGTTCGCTTTGGGTTTAATATTTGGTGTGGGATTTTTGGTAGCAAGATTATAGGCCCTATTTTCTATAATAATTCCTTAATTTCCGAGCGGTACCTTGACATCTTGAGGCACGATTTAGAAGATGCCTTAGATGATTTACCGCTAGGCGCTGTGCAAGGCTGCTAGTTCCAACAAGATGGTGCCCCAGCCCATAACTCCAGAGAAGTTCGCCAATATTTAACTGAACGGTTTGATGGAAAATACATTGGGACTTACAGTGAAACACCTCGGCCTCCAAGGTCCCCGGACTTAACTCCCTTGGACTTTTTCTTATGGGGCTACATAAAAAATGAGGTATTCAAAGAATGTTTTGACAACGAGGAACAATTACGTCAATCAGTACGAGCAGCGTTTAATAAAATTACTCCTGAAATGTTAAGTCGTGTTTTGGAGTCTACCGTGAGACGGGCGTACTTATGCCTAGAAAATGGAGGTCATTTATTCGAACATTTGTTATAGAATTTGTTTTTCATTAACTTGTTGGATTTAGTTGTTATGTTAAATGAACAGTTAGAGTTAGTAAATAAATAAACACATTAACTCGAACTTGTCAACCATTTTCTTTTGCCTTTCATCGTTCGGATCTCATGGCCTACTACAATAAAATACTAGAAATGTATTAAAAAGCCATTTTTCTGGATAAAAACATAAGTAACCGTATTGTATCGTACATCGTTGAATTCGCAATGAAAAGCACAACCTAATACTGTGTGTACTTTTTTTCCGTCCCATAAGAAAAATCAAAGTTGATGGTGGTTCCATGGAATCGAAACGCTGTAATGAAAATTTGTTAACGTCAATTTGGAGAGATTAAAAAGTGCCAATGGAAAAGTGTTTTCCGTTTTTTCATATCTTTTCAAATAGCTTTAAAAAATAATAAAAACGAAATCGCAATATTTCGGTTTTTCTCGGATATTTCCGGAACGGCTTGGAATTTTCAAATTTGTAAAACGGGATCTTGTTCGGTATTAAAATGCGCAACTTTTGTCTAATTTAACCGACACTGTATCTCTTATAGTTTCCGAGATCCCCATGCTGTGCATCCTTATCTTGGACACACTGTATAAAAAATACCCAAAACGAACTAAAATCGATGTTAAACAAAGAATAATTAACTTCTTGTCTAGTTCGAAGAGCTTGGACAATCTTGCTTCTAAGTTCTCTTTATAAGAGAGTGTCGTAAATGTCCGATTTTGAAAATTTCAAATAAAAATAGAGTTGAATTAATATTGCTCTATCCAACCAGCTGATAATAATTGTTTACAAAAAAGAGTTTCAATTTAGAACACGGAGTCTTCTTAAATCAAGTTGAAACGAAACCGAAATGGTTTTCTGGAAGCATATTAACAGAAGTTGTTATGTTTACTAACTTGTCCCCGTGACCTGTGACCACAACAAACAAATTGTAAGAGTGTGATAACTATCCATGACCATCTAAAACAAACAATTTAACACGTACTCTATAACCTAGGATTACACCATTTGAATTTTTTTTAGAATGCGACTGTGGAAGATAGAACATGTGTCAACAAATGATTAATAAACGCTAAATAAAAAGAAACGTGGTAACAGAGACGAACATTATACTCGAAAACTTAAAATTGAAATGAATGTTGTTACCAGTGTTGGATTAAAATTAATTTAACTGCCGAGTCGAGAAAATAAGTTCATCCATTTACGATTCGCAGTTATATTTTCTAAAAGGTCACGAATTGACTCCATTAAACAAGTTAATGAACAAGGTAATATACTAGCGGTAATTTGACTCTAGGTTTACGTTCAAAGTAAAGCGGTTATATCTCTCCGTATAATCAAGACTAAGAAACTTATTTAGTAGAGTATCTTTCGTCAGAGACCGCAGCCTGCCTGAAGCGAATTTGGAGCAACACCAGCTAATCAAGCGAAGCAATACGAAACAAGAAGGTTTTCATTTAAATGTTAGATTTTAATTAAATTGGCGTAGATGGTTAACATTCCATTAAGGAGATAGGAAAACATACCACAATGCACTGCCCGATGAATTTTCCAGTTATATATACAGAGTGTCCCTTAACTGATCCACCGTAACGCCGAAAAGGTTATTTTTGTATATCAAAATTTAAAAATTAAACGATTAACTAGAACATCCCACATATGGAAAATTTAGTATATTAATTTAGAATTCATTGACTAAAACTTAAATTAAATATTTTTTTCCGTTTCCCATGAATCCGAGCCACTTCGGACATTTCCGGGATGTTTTCGGAGATATTTCCAACGCTTTGAATTTTGTCGTTTGTCAATTCTGACGGTCATGCCAGTGAATGTATTCGTGTAAAAACGAACGGTCGGAGAAAAAGTATAGTATGCAACACGTTCGCTAAACTTTTTAACTCATTTGCTTATTAAACACTCGCTCCGCTCCTGTCAAATAAACTCGTGAGTCAAATGCCGTTTACCGCACTTGTTGCATAAGATACTATTATTTACCTTTAATCATTTCGAATTTGGTGGACGAACTATTACAAGATGGATTCAACACTCGGCAAAAATCCAATTTGTCTGGCCCCTTCAACAAACCGCCACGAGACTCCTAAAGCTATTTTATGTATCTGGGATAATCAAACATTCTAGACATGCAAGTGCCGAACGGTAAAGGGGCACCTTTACGTATTAAAGTTCACTTTTTCTTACAACTCATGTGTCCACTTCCGGGTAGTCGCCAGCAGCCCAGCGCAATTCCATTTGAATAACAAATTTGCGTCAAGTGTCCGTAAAGTTCGCGATCTTTAACTGGCCAACAGGTTTTCTTTTCCTTTATTCTATTGACCCTCGACACTTTGCGAAAGAGGAAATACATTTACTATGTTTCCAAATTCGAATTGAATTCTGAATAACATTATGTTGTTATACCGTGCGTGTACAAACATGGCCCACAATGTTAGGAAACCAAGTATGTCCCTTAACTGGGAAAAAAGTTTGTTGCTTTCGCCGTAAAATCAATTGAATTGAATTGAATACTGACATTAGATTACGTTTTTTATGAAATAATCATGTATAATTATGAAAATTTCTGTAGGTGTGTATATAAACTTAACTTAGCAACATTTACTATGACTCAGTTATTACGTAGGAAATCCAGAAAATATAAAATTCAATAACAAAAATTTTGTTGATCATATAAATTCCTGTGACTAATTCTATTCTTCATAATATTACTATGAAGGCATTCCGAATGGTCAATCATAAGTAAATTTTTCAACTGGTATGGATTTGCCCAATACTGCGTATTGTTGATTGTCTGTGCAAAGGATAACGCACACAATGCAATGACATACTCGTTGAGGCGAAATGACCATTTTGCTGTGGTTGTTTGTCTAATATTTCGACCACACGTTTTGACGACAAATTTTATTATTTTTCATTGATTGAAAAAGTTGGTGCGCATTTCGTATTCCTAAAATTTCAATTCGATGTCTCCAATGTTTCAAAGATTATAAGAAATCGCAAATTTATAATTTTTTTTTTTGGGACATATGTTTAATGATCCAGTATAATTATTTTAAAATACTCCTAGTCAAAAATACGCTTTTTTTCCAGTCAGCGTATTCATAAAGGTGTATATAATTTTTCACGGCCTGATTTTATTTTACCTACGTCTAGCATAACTTTTTCATCCAGGTCTTGCAAGAAAAAAATTAAAACATTTCAAAAGTTAAAAATTCAATTAAAACCATTTGCTGACGGAAGTTTTCCATCGAATCTATTTACGAATTCAAAACTTTATATGATCACCTCCAGCACGAGGAATAATCGCGTTTTCATAATTCTCTTAAAAATATTTCTAAAAAAGTATGTGCTAGGTAGAAAAAGAAAACAAATCAGTTGATATCGGCCCATTCGCATAGCTAAATCTCTTAAAATAAAAAGTAGATAACTGATTGACCTGAGTAACTTTTCTAAAGTGGCTCTCACACGATCAGTCTTACAAAAGACTCTCAGTAATATAATCAAGTGTGAGGGTCCCTCTAGAAATATCGATTACAGTAGCTGTAATTCAAAAAAGACGTAAATTTTCCAAGTGAACGGTCGATTCTAATCATCCAAATCCGGGCATGGGAAAGAACTCGCAGCACCGAAAATTGTGTAGTCGCCAAAAAGCCATAAAAACGTAAAACTCGCATAATAAATTTAAATTTGTCGAACGCTAATGGAATACTTTCCGGCGATAAACGTGAAAAACAAAAAATCTTACGAAAATCTCGGGAAAATCTTGATTTACGCAAAGATTTAAACGGATTTGCCGAAAATGCAGATTTCACGGTAAGAAACACGCTTCAAAGAGGTTTTAGAAAAATGACAGACATGTCCCGTTATTTAAATGAGGATGGTAAACAAAAAATTAGCTCTTCAGCTCATTCAATATTCTTAAATATAATTTTTCTACTCCCGCCTGTAAAATGTGTTACACACCGATCTAGCATGGGGGAAGCATCACTTTACTACGTCAGTTTTGTTTCCCACGGATCCGAGCCACTTCGGACATTTCCGGTGCGGTAAAGGGTTTGGAAGCAGTCGGATTCTTTCTGATATATTTTCCACTACTTGAATTTTGACGTTTGTTGTTTTACGAAAATATACCCAAAAACTAACGGTCGTAAAAAAAGTATAGTATACAACACGTTCGGGAAACTTTTTAAGTCACTCGTTTATTAAAAACTCGCTCTGCTGCGCTCCGCTCGTGTCAAATAAACTCTTGAGTCAAATGCCGTTTACCGCACTTATTGCATAATATACTATTTTCTACTCCCTTCTGTAAAATACCCGATTATACACCGATCTAGCGTGCGGGGAGCGTCACTTTATCACGTGAGAATTTTGTCCCACAAATCTGAGTCACTGCTTAAATAAATTAAATTTTGTTTTGCAAAAATGTTCCCAAAAACTAACGGCCTTAGTAAAAGTATAGTATGCAACACGTTTGGTAAACTAGTGCCAAATAAACTCGTGATTCAAATACCGTTTACCACACTTGTTGCATAATATACTATTACGTAACGACACTTGAATCCAGGGGTTTGTTGCATAATATACTATTCTCGCTGTAGTAAAAAAAATCTGGTTTACTTGGCCAGTTTCATGGTATGCACACTTATATTGACAATATTGGTCAACATTATACGTGAACCGTGCCGGAAGTATTTGAAGAATACTTAGATAAGAATTTACTATTTAGGTAAAACTGATTATTTATAATGCAATATTTATATACGAACCTTAATCGAATTTAACCGTAATTCTCAATTCGTTTTTGTTGTCAATTTTTATTTCTAATGCCGTTTTTGCAAGGTGTGTTGGCGTTTTTCTAGTTCACTTAGTAGAAATTCTGTTTATCGTGGCGGTTTGCTGTGAAAACCTGTTTTAATTTGACTGGATTTAAGCGTCTTTTTCTAATTCTTCAATACTTGGATTTCCTTATGCAGTAAAGTAACTCACAATGCTTCCTGAATGGGTTTACATTAGTTACAGAGTTTGATTTCTGCATTGTGATAGCTTTTGGGGAAAATGGTCTGTTGATATCAGATTGCTGAGCACAGTATTAATCTTCCCCTTGAGGATACTGCTTTAACTGCTACTCGTCCATTTGAATTTAATCATTCAAGTTCAAGCTTACAAACAGTTGTCCTTTCTTCAAAATCACCAAAATGTAATTGAGGTCGTGCCATCCAGTTTTAATTGATGTGAGTGCGGATAATTGTTAGGTACTTTCAAGAGAAAATGTATGAAAAAATAGGTTACAAAATAACGGAATAAACGGTAACTTTTTAAGAAAGTTTGAAGCATCGCTTAATTGATGAAAGTAATATTCCAAATTATAGCTGGGTGATTACGCATCTTAACTTGTTGAAAGGTGCACTTAATTAAGCTATTTCTGTTTGAGAATATAAGGACTGTTGGTTTGAAATAGATTGTGCTGGTGCCAGATTTTTTTTTTAATTTACGTTAATGTGTAACTACAGTTTTATGTATTCCGTATATTCTACTCAGTAATGTGATTATGATGGGATAAATTTAATTTATTAGCGTTACAAGGAAGTTTATTTTATTAATAAACATGTATATATTAGTTTAGTATGTATATATAGTTTGAAGTTGATATTTTGCCCGTAGGAATATTGGAATAAATAATTTTTTCATGATGAACTTATGTTTATTTTATTTACAAAACTCATAGTGTTTCCACATTTATTATAACCTAAAATCTACAGTATTCAGAGGACTTTCGAGGGACCGACCTGGGGTGTAAGTGACATTAAATTAAATACTTTTTGAATTTGAATCAATAGTAGGGCGAATATTAAGTAGCATCCATTAATTTCGTCTAGTAGTTTGACCTGAGCTGGCACCATATTCGTTGACGATTGTCTCAACATGGGGAGCTTGCATTCTTACAAAAATATAGTCAGTTTTTTTATATTTACGAACATACTATACCGACGGATAGGTATACCGCGGTGTGTTTTATTACGAAACGGTCTTCCACCGACGAGAAATTCTTATTTACCGCGGGTATTAGGGAAAATATTTCTGCATAAACGGAACCTAAATCAAATCTGCTTAACCCGCGCAGTGTATGCCGCAAGACTGTCGAGTTATTTATTCCACTGAGGCGGGCTATAAATACGGTAAAGCATGTGTACTCGACGCCTCGATGTGCGAAAAGCTCCAATACCCTCACGTACTCCGTTAATGTCGCCCGTACGTCATTTCCGCCGGTAAGACGGAAACCGTCGAAATTGTTTAGGAAAAAGCCATAAAGAGCTAGTTTTATAATCCTCGACAAAACTTTATTCTTCTCTCGATGGACGGACGCGGAATTTTTGCCACGATCCTTTATTTAATTCTTTTCTATTACTTTTGACAACGTTGTTTCAAACTTTAAAGCATTGACGTTACAACACAGCAAGACGCCGATATTCGTTTTGGTTAGTTGAACTCGGGTTTTTTGTTTTACAAGAGGACGGAGTTTCAATGGAATTCAAGGATAGTTTAGAACGTTTTAGGAGATTTCGAGGAATTTCATGTAGCACGGGAAAAAATTGAAATGGATTTTTTGAAAGTTTTTTGGGCTCATTCACCATCCGAATTTGTCGTAAAAACAAGTTATTTAATGTTCTTGTTACATATTTTTTGCTAAAGCAAGTTTGTTTCGTCACTTAAATGTTCCGAATTCAGGAGAGCGTTTTTACAAACATTTATTAAGACAAAAAGTGTAATAAAGTTTTATTTGGACAAGGCGATACAGGGCCGGACTAATTAAGAGTACTTTTACAATACAACAAGCAAATGATATAAGGCTTTTAACGCGGAGTCGCCGAGTGTTATCTTTTTTATATTCTGGGTAAATAACTGCTTCCTCCATAACTTTAAAAAATAAGTGAACGTTTTTTCAAATAATCTTTAAAATTTTCTTCTTTGCAGGTTTCCTCTGGTTTGGATGCGGTTTTCTTCGATTTTCTTCCTTTTTCAAAGAAGAGCCTCTTAATTGTAAAAACTACAATTAGAACCATGATTATTCCAAAAGAATAACAATTATTTGGAACGTATTTGTTTCTTCTTTCACTGATTCGATGGGAATTAATATTTCTAGTCTCTTAGCTGGAATATCTCGTCGATATTTATTTTTGTTGCGGTAAAACAAGAGGTTTTCCGTACTGGATTTTTATATCATTGAAAAATTTTTCTTCATTTATTTCTGTCTGAAAGTTTACTGGTATCCCAATGAATACTGTTACTTCGATTTGAACATATCGATACGTGTTACACTAAATTAACAGTTTTTCAGGCTTCTGTGGTAGAACAAGAACTGAATGTTGGGTGATTTGTTCTACAATTGCTTCTAACAGGTTCATTCTTGTACACACATTCGTCACTGGGATGAGTTTTTTCTTTACAAGTAGATTCCTTCAATGACGGGACATATTTCTACGGTGAATTGTCTCTTCTTATCTGCGTGTGCCATATAAGGGTATTGAGGTATAAAAATCGATTGATTTTGGATTAGTTCGAGAATATGGTAAAAGGAAAATAATTGGGGCAAAGATCACTTTTGAGTCTTTAAAGTTTTCCTGCGTTTCCATAATTTCATAAAAAGATACAATACTTTTAAATTTGGAATTTGATTAATTTTATAAATCGATGCTAGATATTTAAGCATTTTATTCAAATCTGAAGTCGATAAATACTATTTTGAAGCGCATTGAGTTTTGAAAACATAATAGGGTCTTCTAGGTTATCTAGAAACATTGAAATATTTTGGCAATCTATATTTAATCGCGTTATAATCCCGTGAAAACTAACACAGTCTTGTAAAGAATTTCGTCATCAATTCAATCAATCAATATTTTGGAATGTTTTTATACCAGTTTGTAGTTTTCGTTGCATTACATTTAGTTTCGCAATGATTTTATTATAGTTATTAATTATACCCTTTCATAAAGATACTTGTAGTTCTAATTCTTTAGCTAAATTATTTTGGTTTTTCGCGAGTGTATTTATTGCTGCTTTATAATAATTTCCGTCGTCAGCGTCGTCCGTCGTCAGCATCAAGTAGCAAGTTATTTATTTTAGCACCAGCGTTGATTAGTCATCGTTCCTTACGAACATATGGATATAAATTTTCAAGTTATTCCATTGTAATTTGTATTAGATATTTAGTTCTTATAAGTAAATTTTCCATAATAAGAAATATGATTAATTATATTTTCAACGTTAAATTTATCTTTAATTGTTTTAAATGCTTTCTAAGTGACTAAATATTTGACTTAAATCTACGTAGGGGATAAATGTCTGTAATAAATTAACCTTGCTTTGCCTATCGATATGGAAAGTATAGGATTTACTACTTTCGTAACTTGTACACCGTGTGCCAAATAAAACGATCGAATGTACGATCTGGAAACCCATAGGAGATACGAAAAAAGTTTCGCACAAAAGTTTCTTGGACTCTCCTGAAGATATAAAAATATTAAAATTTTGTTGATACAGAGTTCCCCCTCCCCCTCCCAGGCATCAACATTGTTATTTCAAATAGAACACCCTGTATTATTTTAACGTTTTTGGAATTCTTGGTTAAAATAAAGGTCACTTTCTTAAGAAATTCCTATTCGAATTTTGCATATTTTGATTGACCCATATAAAATTGTGTTGTGACGTTGCTGATTCAGGTATTGCAACGAAAATTTTACCACAGACTAATGATATGGTGTACAGGGTGTCCCAAATCTCAAAATTTTCAAATACTTTTTCAGATATTCGATGTTTAAGATAACACCCGTATGAATTCTTGTTCAATTTAAAGCTGCCTACATTAGGGACTTTGTTGGCAATATTAGGTATTTTTTAAATAGTAAAGACGTGATACTACTTCTTTTAAAGATATAATACTCCCGATATAAAAATAAAACCTATTGCTAACAATTGCCAACAATTGTCCATTTGGAAATTTTGAAAATAATCGACTCTATACTACACACCTTAACATATTTAACAAAACTTAAGAATTTACATTTAAAGAAACATTTAACGGTTAATTATCTAGCTTGACTGAAAATACCTATTAACAAAAATAAATAATTAAAGTTTATAGGCTAATTAAACGAGGTAACAAATTTGAATAAATAAATCTACAAAACAAAAAAAATGCTAAAAAGAACTTATATATAGTGATAGTGTAATATGTTTTCAATATATTGTCCATCCTCTGCAATACACATTGTATAGCGCGTTTATAATGCTAGAGACCACATTTCTAACCGCATTTTTTCCTTAAGGTCATCGACTGTATAGTTATTCCGCGATTTATACACACGATCATTTAAAGTTCCCCGCAAAAAAAAAGTTTATGTGTGTAAAATCGGTAGTTCGCGGTGGCCACCCAAAGTCGCCATCTTTGCCAATTAAATTTGGGAAATTTACTCTTAAAAAATTTATCACTTGATGACCACACGCTATCTTGCTGAAATATAATGTTCTCCCGCAAGTTGACTTCTGGCATTATTGT
This sequence comes from Cylas formicarius, assembly GCF_029955315.1. NCBI lineage: Eukaryota > Metazoa > Arthropoda > Insecta > Coleoptera > Brentidae > Cylas > Cylas formicarius. The sequence continues at coordinate 19,770,504 of NW_026844319.1, forward strand.
ATTTTGAAGCAAAATTAAAAAATTCTGTCCGTTTAAACAGTTTTAAAAAAAATCCCTTATAATGCCACCACACTTTAACTCTCCGATGGCCCTGCTCATTATTTTTTTCTTAAAAATTTATACTCTGTTGATTTGTAGTTACATTTTTTTCATTGTGCATGCCAGACGTCGTAAAAATCTAAAATCTAAAAAAAATAAGGCTGCACATTTACCATTGGTCAGGTACCATTGATACAATTTATGCCGTTCCTGAGCAGAATATTGCGGCATATTAAATAAAAAACTATAGCTTATATAAAATACAAATAAAATATATACTAACAAAAAACTTGACAACTATGGATTTTTTAAATAGAAATATGATAATCAACAAAAACAAACCAAAATGTCAAAGTTTGTTTATATCTTAATGCGTCAATAATAAAGAATGTGATGTCACTTTTCAATATTTTGATATTTCTTTGCTGTTTTGATATCAGCATTTTAAGAGGAGCATTTTAAACTAAACTTTATTGACCGAATTAACGAACTTTTTTTTGGTTAACTTCTTGTTTTATAGATTTATTTATTCAAATTTTTTACCATGTTTAGTTAGCCTATAAATTTTAATTATTTATTTTTGTTATTTTGTTATTAGATAAATAACTATTAAATGTTTCTTTAAATATGAATCTGAAGTTTTATTAAATCTGTTAAAGTGTGTTGTATAGAGTCGATTTTTTTTCAAAATTTTCATGTATTAATGGACACCCTGTATTGTTAGCAATATGTTTAATAGTATATCTGGAGTATTATATCTTAAAAAGATGTAGTATTATGTCTTTGCTATTCAAAAAATACCTAACATTGCCAACAAGTGACCTAATGTGGCCGGCTTTAAGTTCAACAAGAATTTATACGGGTGTTACTTTAAACTTCGAATATCTCAAAAAGTAAGTAAAATTTAAATATAAGATAAATTACAAACTTACCTTATTTTTTGTCCTAGAATTGATATCTGAATAAAAATACAGTGTGTAATATTTGAAAATCCTGAGATTTTGTTAACTGAATTCGCCAAAACCGCATCACCTATTTGGGACACTCTAAATAAGCTGAGGCGCATCTGTCAAGCTGATTGAGTAGTTTCTTAGTGTGAGGTTATTATTAATTCTGATTTCCCTACTAAGCTCTCCTTTGATACAATCGAAGATATGACTATTTAGTTCCGTATCTCCCATACCGACAAGGAATTTATCAATCTTTCACACTTAACAATAAAATCAGAAGAGCGTTTTTAAAAACATTTATTAACATATATGACTTTTAACGCGAAGTCAGCGAGGTGTTATCTTCGCTTACCTTTGGGCTTCGTTTGCGATTCTGGGTATATAACTCGTTTTAAGTTTGACAAGCGCACCACACTTATTCTTCTTTAAAAAAGAGGCTTGTGGCATCACTTTACCCCTTGTTTGCACTGGTTCTTTAATTTCGAACGAGAGTGTATCGCTCTCCAAAAAAAAAAAACATCAGCATCTTTTTTTCATAAAACATAGAAAATTTAGTGATCATCGGTAAAAAATAGTATTAGCGGCGTAGAAAATGTTCGACGGTGACATCTTTGCACGCTCGCCATTTGTGTGGAAAAGCGGGGCCAGGTCATATTTTCATCTGCTTTAGTGAAACACGCGGCTCTAAACAACATCAAAATTTTCCTCAAAGAAAACTCTTTGAGAAAGTCGCCGCCCGACAGTGTTATGTAAAAGGGGGCTTATCAAACTTTCCATTGAGATTGATGGGGCCAGAACTGAGATCACTTAGTATAATAGCGAAACTTTGGTGCATTTTAAGAAGGTCGAAAGTTAATGGGGTGAGAATGCCTTTCTGTAATGATGTGTTGATATTAGCAAAGTTTTGGGCTCATTTCGCGTTCTCCGAATAATGGGAAAATTTGCCATAGCTCCAACCAACATCGCACCGGACCCGTTTAACAAAACGGTATTTAACGGTAACTTTAATATCATCGATATCGTTAGACTTTCATTTTAATAAAATGTTTTCCTTAATAAATGGAAGAAATAATACTTAGTTTTATAATAATGTTTATCGTTGCTTCGTTCCACCTACATGATTAGAATTATTTTTATCCTTGGTAGAGTTTTGAATTGATCATAAGAGAGATCTATATAGAATTGAGTTAAAACAACAACTTTCAAACAAAACAGATATGCAACATTTTTTTAAAATGTTTGTCTAACTTACATTAAATACAGCATATTTTGCTAGATACTAAGATTTTATGAAGAAATGGCTCTAAATATTTTTATGTTTATAAATATTTAGATTTCAACGCTCTATAATTAATTAAATAACAAACGTGACGAAAAAATTAATTACAGAAATAAATTTACGTTCATAGTAAATAAGGTTTTTGTTGAGACCAAACTGATTATACTTTTACTTTAATTGTCTTAACTAAAATATTTAATTCAATTATCCACAGTTTTGTAAATTATTGAGCCGATAAAGTTTTGCTAAATATTTCTACAAACCGACATTAACAAACTATATATTATATTATTTATTCCCTGAATAAAACAATTCTTAACATCACATACGTTTAGTATTATCTGGAATACAAAAATTATTGATTTGAATAAAGCAAACGTTAAATTAATGATATGTTACCATATTTCCACAAAATGAAATTTATTAAGGATGTAATTACTACCTCCACACTATTTAGTGACAAAGACAAATATTTTTTAACAATTATGAATCCGCAACCGCCTAAATTATATTCTTTAGTTAAATTACATAAACAAGATATGCCCATTAGACCAGTCGGGTCTTATGTAACAGCTCCAGCAGTTAAACTCTCTACAAAATTAGTAAATTTTTTAAAGTTCCACACAGATTTTAAACCAAAATTTGCAATAAAATGTCTTTTGAATTAATCAACAAAATTAAAGATATAAAAATCCCTTCTCACGCAACACTATTGTCTTTTGATGTACAAAACTTATTTCCCAGTATTCCACCCATGGATGTGATAGATTTAGTAGATTTTCCCCTAACTGGGAACCAGGTAAACCCATTGGTGGAACAAAATTTATTAGATTGCTTAATAGTATCTTTAGACCAAAATGATTTTGAATTTAATGGACAGATTTATATCTCTAAAGAAGGTTTGATTATGGGAAACCCAATTAGTGCTTTGTTAGCCGAGATTTTTATTTGGAAAATTTGGAAAATATCATACTAGAACATCCTTTAAGTAAAAGTTTTTTTATGGTGGTATAGATACGTGGATGATATCTTTGCTTGCTTTGTTTGAACGGACAGACAATTAAATTCTTTTTTAAATTACATTAATTCATTACATAATCGTATAAAATTCACTATCGAGATTGAACAGGATAACCCTATTAATTTTTTAGACTTAACTATTACAAAAGCGCAAAACAAATTAGATTTTTCAATATATCATAAACTTTCACACATGGACACAGTCATACATAACAGCTCAAATCACCCTTATACACATAAAATGGCTGCATTTACCTCTTTTATACACAGACTTCTTAATACGCCACTCGCGACAGAAAATTACAACAAAGAACTTAATATCATTAAACAAATTGCGCTGAACAACGGCTACAATCCGTCCATTATAGATAAAATTATAAATAAAAACAAATACAGACAACAGCAAACTCTATTTATCCGAAACCTAACATTTGTCAAAATTTGGTTTAAAAATAGCTTTCAGAACTAACAACACAATAGGAAAATATTTAAAGAACAATAAAACGAAATGCCCAAAATCGCAAAAATCAGTTGTCTGCAGGTTGAGATGTGGATCTTGTCCTAAAATTTATATTGGACAAACAGGTAGATCCTTCAAGAAACGCATTAACGAACATAAAAGAGCGTTTAAAAACAATAGTTTAGATTCTAATTATGCCACACATTTAAACACAGGAAAACACATTTTTGACGACAATTTTGATATTTTACATACAGCCACAAAAAGTAGAAAATTAAATTTATTGGAAGCCATGGGGATTGACACAATGAGACATTCAAATATATTGCTTAAGGATCAATTAGATTTAAATACCTCTTCTTTATTGAACTTAAATTCTCACAGGTATATATAGTAGCAGGTACTTTGTAAATATTACATTTCATAAAGACACGGTGTTGTCGAAACAATTGTCATGTCATAATATATAATTCCGTGAAAATCTTAACTTTTAGTTCTTATTTATTTTGATAAATGGATTTTCATCAAGTAAAAGCTACCTCAGTTCAATTTTTGAAATTTATTTGCTCCAAGTAAATCTTTAATTCCCGGGAGCATAATCTTTTTGACGCCAGCAACCGGTTTTTTTAGACATTCCGACTGGAACAGAAACTGACAAGCTGCCGGGCGTACATCGCCATTTACATTGCCGCCGTGTTATAGCCTGGTGGTGAATGTGGATAATAGATAAATTATTTTCTGAATGGGGAGGGGAACATCTTGTTCCGGGGTTTCAAGTTATGTAGAAACTAAATTATGTCATAAACTTAAAAAGTGCAAAGCTAATATTGCTGAGTCTAGCGACCCTATTGTTTCTATTGAAGGAAACAAATTCAAAATATGGATTATTTTAGACATCTGGTCAGATAGAAGAAGATATAAGTGCAAAAAGAAAGAAAGTATGAAAATATGCAAATACCGCAAATAAATATGAAAATACCGCAACTTTTTATAAAGAATATTTTTTTTAATACGCGATATAAAAGTTGCCCATATTTTGACGAAATTGTAAAATTACTGCCTCGCAATTCACTGGTGACCGATCCAAAAGAGTCATGTAGCTACGGAAAGAAACCTACCTGAAGATAGCAAATTTGGTTTTGCCAAGACGTCGACTTTCGCTATATTACGTAAATTAATTTTACATTGCTTGAAATAAACATTTCACTTTTGTTACTTCAACGAAAAGTTCTCGCAAATAAATACGTATTATAACTAGTAGTGGAATTGCATTAATACAAACATATTTATTGTAATAGTGTAAGACATAAATAGAATTTTCTTGCACCAAATTCATTTCAATTAGAAATTAGAACAAATGTGCTTCCTTTTCAGGAACTAATTCTTTTTCTCTGTGTAATGATTCAATCAGTTTTGGCTCTCAACTACCAAAAGCGATTTGTCCTTAAACCTTGAATGTTGAAATTAAACTTTAGGAAATTGTAATATCAAAGCAAAAAGTTAATGATGAGAAATAATATTCAACTTCTGGCATAAACGTGGCGCAGCAAAATCAATAAACGTTTTCAATATTTACACAGACTGTTTAGACGTCAGCGTTGAGGTTTCGCTCGACCGTCTTCGCGGTAGCGGTTGAATCCGGAAATGTACCAATTTACGCAAAAATAAAACAAACGGAAACAACGCCGCAAAACCAACTAATTGGATTAAGGACATCCTATTTGGGTTCTTTTATTGGGCCCTTAAAGGCACTTAATGAGATCTATTATTTGTGGGAAGGCCTTTGTGAGAACTGCCGACTGCTCGAGGTACGAATACGAGGAATCAAATCCACAGAGAGTGGAAACGAAATGGAGTGATAAAGGAACATATTGGGAATTCGATTTTTCTGGACGCCTCGAGCCAATCGTGGGCACCGATTTTGGATAACTTTGTGTATCGAAATGATGGACCGCAATTTCTAAGAACTTTATTGGAATTGAGACGAATTTTTTGAAAAATGAACGCTTGACCGCCAGTCTTTAATGCAGCAAGTGATTTTTTTGATTGATGGCTGTGGGTTTGATATACTTTTTCCTGTAGGTACGAAAAAAGGTGTGAAATTTGATTTTGTCTGAAAAAGTTCAGTAACTGGTTTACCAATAGATAAGAACTCTCCCCATAGCTTTCGATTGCTTTCTGTAGGATTTTTAACTTTTATTCTGTTATTTTATTACATTCCTTATGCGTTGGTTTTGTTTTATGCTTTTGAGGCTGACGACACGTACGATGACATTTTAAATAAGTTTTTTATACTAAATAATGTGGATTATTTAAAGAAATTTTAAGTGCGATGCATAATAGGCACACTTATAGGAATGACTTCCTCAAGCCCGCGTGTTGCTCGCCAGGATCGTTGCAGTCTGCAACTACCCTAATTTGATTTAGAGTGTACGAGAGTAGGTAGGGTATAACAGTACAACAAAAAGTTTGATTAATTAGGAGGAATGTTTGGAACTAGTTTGTTTTTAAACCAACTTTCAAATAAATCAGCGGTGGTGTCTTCATGGTAATCCAGAGAAGAATCTTTAATATTTTTCGCAGACAGAGAAAGTCCATTTGGAATCCAACCATCTTTAGAGCCAGCATGCAAAATAGTTATTCTTTTACCTCTTTTTGATGGCGCGATTGTTTTACACTTATCAGTTGAGTCAACCCAACCCTTTTCCGGGGTATCATAAGTGTCCAGTAAATAATTGGCCTTTGTTGTTCTCTGTAAATCCTAATTTTTTCTAGATATTCCAGGCGCCATTTCCGAATTCTAAAAGATTCCTTTAAAACTTGCCTTTTGTCAATTTTTTTAAATCTAAAACCCATGTGTTGAATACACTTCCATGAGGTAGTTCTGCCACATTTAACACCGGTTTCATCTTTTTCAAGCCTCCTAATTAAGATATCTAAGCACGCTTTATTCCTCGTATAACTAGTAAATTTTACGCCGTATTATATCTTGATCAATTTCATCTACACTCGAGAAAATGTCAGCATCGTTTCTTTTTTTCCTCGCTGAAATGGGATTATTCACAATTTTCCATACAGTTGACGTTGGAATTTTCGTCAATGTGACCGTTTCTTATAAAGATCCTTGCTTGCTGGCACCACGTTCAATGAGAATGAGAATAGAATAGTGTTTTCTACATTTGGGAGGGAGCATCTTCTGAGATACACTAGACTCGCACATATTTTGCATAATTCGCACACGATTCAACACACGAAATAAGAATGATTGCTAATAAACCTAAACTAAGTAGTATACCAAACCAAAGAATACTAAACACAGGTAGGTACAAAATTATTTTCTATTACGGACCACAATTTTACCTGAATTTAAATTCCGAAACTTTAGGTAATAATCTTGTTGCATTGTATGTTAATGACCATCCTTGGATAATCCCATTCAAAAGGAATTGTTCACTTTCTTGTATCTATAAAGAGACCATACATAAATGTAAATGCCCATAAGAAATTTTTTTAGCGATTTTTTTTACGGTTAAGGTCACATGACGACGCCATAATTTTACAGATTATTCACTGGCTGATTTCACAGCCATAGCTGAATCTAACACACAACTGGGGCACGTCGATCCTTATGTTTGTAGAATTCATTTGACACTGAATGTTTCTCTCGCACCACAGATACAAATCAGCGATGAAATTAACATTAGTGTTGATTTTAATTTTTAGTAAGCGGATTGCCGCATTAAGTAGTGTTATTTTGTGACAGTTTCGTTAAATTGTTTTCCGTTAACGAAATAACATATTTTAAATATATTCAAAAAATAGAGTGCTCGAGTTGTAAGTTAGATTCAGCTGTGGCCAGGCGGTGGGTAAGTATGTCGGTGAATGAGAATTTATGTAAAAAATTAATAAATTTCTCGTTGAACTGTCAGTAGAGCCACATTATTCTTACGACCTTTTTTTTGTAGCTTAGCAAGTTTGGCGTAAATAATTTGAATGATGGACTTCTGTGGCCTGTAAATGTCCCCGTATATTTTTCCACCATTGTCAGGATTTTCCTTCCATCCAATTTCTTATGGCTGATTTTGTAATAGTTGAATGGATTATTAACCTTTAAATTAATTTTCTATAATTATCTTTTTCCTATTATTTCTCCATTCTACTATTTTTCGCAGTGGTCGGATGTTAATAAATAACTATCTATACATCCAGGGGGAGTTTTTGCGAGTGGAGTCTCAACAATAGGCAGGTCCTCAAAAACAACCCCATAACCATTTAATCGAATAGAAAACTTTTCCGATCCGGATCGAACAATATCATTACTTAGATCGTCGGTATAAATTATATCGACGGCCGAGCCAAAACAATTTTACCAAAACGGGGCGCTTCAAATTTTCCAATTATTATTCAATTTTAGTCGGTTAAATAATGGAATCCATTCCCTCTTCCTCTCTTTATTTGTTTTCAATCCCTTCGGAACTGAAAGTCTATCCCTTTCGCATGACGGAAAATCGCTAGAATTTTAGAGGCGACCGGAAAATAGTTTCCCACCGGGGACCGGAAACAATGATTTAAATTACCTTTATTTACAGATTCGGAATATTCCGGGCGACGGTTTAACGGAGGACGTAATGTTCCCCGAAACTCCCGTTTGCCGGATACGACCAACTTTGTTCAAACACGATACAGTTAAATCAAATATAGTAAAACTACTGTCTTGCAACGTTACTATGCGATCCTTACGTTGGGGTAATAATATCATCAATAAACGTATTGTTAATAATTAACATGCCTTATCTTAAAAGAAAAATCAAACAACAATTTTCTTTTTCACAATTAAATTTAAAAACATTTTTACATTTTCCCAGTTACTTATTACCTTATGACCGCAGTTTCGTGCCTTCGTCAAATACAAAATATGAAATATTCCGACGTCTATATATACAATCAAGTAATAATAGGGTCTAAATTACCCGTGTAGGACTGTCAATTTAATTTTAACAATGAAGCCGCATTTAAATCCCATTGGTCATTAAGTAATATATTGGAATATCTCATTTTACTAATCTCCATTGCTTCCAACAAATTTTGTTTCTTGCTTTGTGTTTCACTATATAAAATATCAATATTATCGTTAAACTTGTGTATTTCCGAATTGAAATAAATGGCATAGTTAGAATCCGAACTTTTATTTTTATACCCTCTGTTACGTTCCTTAATGCGTTTCTTAAATGTTCTACCGGTTTGTCCGATATAAATTTTGGGACGGCCTAGTGACAAAATTTAAGAAAAGTAGAGAAATCAGCTGTATAAACTTAGAATAGAATAGGTCCCAATGGGAACACCCCTTTCAAAGCAATATCATCTGAATGAGTATTTCCTATAACTACTCTTTAGTATCTCTGGAGTAGGAAGAAGTCCAAGAATATGAAACAAGGGTTTTATTTAGAATCAACTGCTCTCAATAAATCATCAGTAACATGAAGCAAGACAGAAGAAGCGCTGTGAAGAGGTCGAAAACCAGAATGAGTGTCTGGGAGGATTTTGTTATCGCATAGGAACTGAAGAACTTGTTTAGCTGCAATTTTTGCAACAGCCTTTCAGATGGTTGGGAACAAACTGATCTAAAATCGTTAATGCCACTTGGACACTCTTTCTGTGGAACGGGTATAACTTCAGCTTGCTTCCAAGAGTCCGGAAAGACCCCTAGATATAAGACACTTGTTAACAAGGCTCGACTAAATACGGAGTAGTCAAAAGAATCATTTTTAAATCAACATTATCTAATCCTTGAGCATTAGTTTTAATACTAATCAAATTTTTATTAACTTCGTCAGGGCAAAACGGAATGAATGTGGACCGAATTGTTTATTGGTATAATTTGCAGACACAAACCCAGGATCAATACCACCAACAGCTCCAAAAGAAGTAAAAGCAACATTAAAACTATTAGGTTGGCCTAAATTGTTTTCAAACTAGTCTCCTCAAAGTACACCAAGGCGTTCACAAAATTTCTCTAATCTCTGTAGTCGTTTAAAGCAATATCTGACTTAAGACGTTTGTATCTTAATATACCTCCTCTTAAGTCTTAACTTGGAAGTAAGTTTTTGAATAAAATAAGTGTTTATCTGAATTCCTCAATTTTATTTATAATTAAATTACCGGAACATCAAGGCATGTAGGAAACATATGATATGTGCTTGCGAAATGAGAATAGATGTGTTGCCATGTATCTGGCAACATTGTAATAATATCTCAGTTGCCTAAACGCGCCCCCGGAATTAGGAAATTACCTCAAAGGGAACCCCAGGACTGCGGAGGTTTTAAATCCGGTTTGAATAATCAGCCTGTGTCCGGAACAATGTCGACCACGGCAAATAACGTCCTCGCCGAAACTTAACCTGGTTGTCTCTATGTTCTGACCTAGTAAGCATTGCAAAACTCGCGCGGTTCGGATGATTGCATTCTCAGAACGTTATTGGCAGATGCAACAATGGCGATCAGCGAATCGTTGCATGTTGGCTATTAAAATAATCGAAAAAATAAAGATATTAATATGTAATCTCCAAAATTCTTTTGTGGATCTATTTTCCTCTTTTACAACATCTCAACTTTCCCAGGGATGAATATCTACTCAAAATTTGGTATATCAAAAATCGCTTAGATCATGTATCCATTACAGTAAACCATGATAACTATTTCACCTTGTACAGTGCAAAACCATTAGATATTTACTGCTTGTAACTGAAAATAAGAAAAATATTCTCTTTTGAAACTGTCAAGTCCTTTTTCTAGTAGTTTAAATTTCACACAAAAAATAGATTTAGAGATTATGATCTGACTTACCAGTAAATATATTGAATTTGAAAGGAATATGATAAGAAAAGACTATTTATGATTACCACCATATAAATGTGAATTAAATCAAATTGAAGTCATATTGGCAAATTAATATCATTTGTCGCTAGAAGGAAGAGGGCAATTAAAATGAGTGATGTAATGTTAAGTAAGTAAAGTAAAGTAGCCACCACGGAGTGAAAAGCTGACCATCATTTTATCAGAAAAGAAGAAAAAATGTGAGATCTTAATAAAATGATGATAATAATATTAAATACCTCAAATGAGGAATGAGGAAATGAGGAATTTCTGTAATGAATTCTATGTTATGCATGCTACTGTAAATTGTGCATTGTATTGAGATATATTATGACATCCACCTGCAGGTTTTATTGTGGGTTATATAAAAAAATAGTAACACCAAAACTTGCAAAAGTTATTCAGTTTTTTATTGATTTTATTTAACACAGTATTCTTTTAGAATTTTTTTTTTTATAAATATATATATTTATAAATATTTCTACGGGCGGGCCATCCGTACTGACTTTGAATGGCCCTCGAATGCATCTCGATAAGTATTAGTTTGATGACCTGCGGAAAAAAAAAATACTGAAAAAGTCACGATAAATGCTGACAATTATTTTCAAGTTGCTGGAATGGCCGTTAGACTCCTCAATTTCCATTGCTAATAATAAAATGAGAACATTTTGCCCATGAAAGGGATGTTAAAAATAATAAACTAAGCCAATTTCAGATATTTTTTGCTTGTATCGTTTTGCGGTACCTGGTAAAATAAAGTAGTGCTGAAAGGTAAGATGTATTTTTATTTACATGTAAGTAACTGAAGACTGGGTTAGTTTTGGTTAGTTTCTCAAGAGATATGAGAATGCAACAATTAATTTACTTTGGTATCGACAATAATACCAGAATACCACAATTATATGTGGATTAATCGATATTAAGGAATTATCAAGTAGGATTTGGAATAAAGTGATTTTTCAATTATTAAATTAAAATTTTGATGTATCATTTGATTGCTTTAAAGTGCTTTTATTAGCTGAAGAAAGTGTTGATATCATTGGAGTATTAATTAAAATAACACCTGGCCCTTTTTAATGAAACCTAGGTTGTTTGATTCCGATAACGTAATCTGGACTTAAATAAAAAACATCTAAGCTTATTCCATCGCGTTATTTTAGCGGATAAAGAAAAATGGTTGAAACAAAAGCAAATCTAGTTTGCAAGGAATCATGATTTATAATTTTTCTTTCTAATTTCTAATACCTCTTGCCTAGTAAAATTTTTTTAAGACTCTTATGTTAAGTGAGTCCTTGGATGATTTAAAAAACAATGGAGGTGCGCATTTTCTTTATTTCGAATACAGAGTGTATATAAGAAACTAATTTTCATTGATGTTGCTTTAGATATGCATGAACATGCATTGGACACTTTTTCTTTAAGTGAAAATTGTTTTTCTATTTTCGCCACTGTTTCTTTTTTTCTTCTAAAATAACTTTTAAAACCTAGAATCAATTATAAACAAAAATTACCTTCTGACTTTTTGTTTTCTGAAGAAGGGTTGCCATTGAAAAAAAAAACTCATGCATTTGTGCGCATATCGCTAGACACTCAAAAAGGGCCCAGGAAGGCGATTCTACCACGTTTCAACCCAAAAATTATTGAACTTGAAAATAAAAATCTTTTTTCAACACGCTGTCACTCTGCCAAAAGGATCCAATCCAATCCAATGAAATATCGAAAAAACACCTTCTATATAATTGTCAATAATTTTTATTATCTATAAGTACTTAATTTAATATAATACATTTTACTTTATTTTCTGTTTCGTTGTTTATCCTTAATACTGTAATTCCATCACTACGGTTTGTATTTGCAATTGTTCCTCCTGAAAAAAAATAAGAATAAATCATCCAAACAAATCGTTGAGTGGCGGGTCAACCAAAAACCAATATCTGACGTTACACGAAAACCGTTACGCGGTTCGTTAAGCCCGGAGAAAATTTCCATTTTATAAGGGATTCCACGACAAAAGATAATACTTCTGCATTCGCTCTTGCAACTGAGAGGCGAATATGACTTTTATTCATGAATTCGCAAGCTATACCTGAGTTTCATTATGCACATAAATGTTTTAAGTCTTCCCGAAATGTAAAATGCAAAAGTTCGGATACCCCGCCCGACGTCGGAGTGCTTTTTTATGGAAATTCTTTTTAAAACACGCCCGACTTTATTTATTTTTATTTGTTTACGTAAACGATTGGCCAACTTTTGCCGGATATTTCAAATTTCATTTGGGCGATGAGAGTTTAATTTCGGAATTTCAAACTATATCCCCCAGCGTCGATGTTTTAAACTCGATATTATATATTATGTGCGTTCTTTTACCGGATACCCAGGCCTGCATATAAATGCCTTGAGCATCTCATTGTCTAATGCCCTTCGCACCCGTAAAGGTCAGTCGATTCCGGTTGACCCGTTTAGCCAATTCTATTTCTATCAACCTCGCACACCGGTTTCCTTATTATTTTAATAAAATGTCGCATTGTGAACCAAATGAGAAAAGCTTTGCAAAAAAACTCAGCAAGCTAGTTTTTTGTGAAATTGAAAATCCTATTTATTGCTTTGCGTTCACTTCATATAAAATTTGCTTGAGTTGCCCTCTGTAATTAAAATCATTTTATCCAGTGGTTAAAAATAAATATAGAAATAAAGAATTTTTCAAACTGGTGAGTAGAATATCAATGCAATCAATGAATAGAATGCACGCGCATTACTCAGTCGGATAGGTCCCTTTGTAGAAAATTACCACACTGCATTAAAATATTCAAGTGGAAGCGAATAAAAATGAAATAGAGAAAAAAACGTTTTTTTTTCAAACTGCTGATTGGGCCAGTTTTAACTTGCATAATAGTTTTAGTTCTTAGAATATCAGCGTATGCGCATTAGTCAGTTGGATAGCTAGTTTTGGTTAGTGGATTCTGAATTAGACTCCAATTGGATAATAACTTTGAGAACGGTGGTAGGCTTGAATTGGTATCCAATGATTCCTTTTAAAAGGTGTATTAACGATTATGCTGTGAAATAACAGTTTTTTGAACTTGTTGCTTAAGCTACAATAATTTAGAAAAAAAAGTTTCATACAAAGATTGTACTGTAAATTCGATTGATAAACGAGAAAAGTTACAGCTACACTAGTTTGCAGCAATTGGTATCAAGTTCTTTTTTTAAATTCGTCTAGTTATCCGTGATTCGATAGCATGATTCTCGGGAGAGTGATTCAACTTTTTTATGACAAAAAACTGAATCCTAATTTTGAACAGTGGTTTGAAAAATTTGAATTCGATGTTTAATAATATTGTTTTCAATATTTGCGGATCGTTTCAAATAAACAATTAAAAATCCTACAAAGTTGTTAGTAAATTAATTGTACCATATGATTTTTTATTTGAAATTGTCAGGACTTTTATGGGTCAAGAGGCTTCTTTTGCTGGGTATGAAGCAATGTTAGATTCTTCGGCAGTATCTTTTTTTGAAAAATTTTTATCACAGAGTATTTCTTCGAAACGCACACTCCTTTACTGAGTTCATGTTTCCTGGTTCGAGGATTCCTCAGAGTAGTGTTTGGAATCATTATTGTTAGCGATTTCTCTCATTATCTTAATAATCTCAGCTCACATTAATTTGCAGACATAATATGACCAAAAATATAGTGCATTTGAGAAATATCACGCCAAATGAACCCCCATTTACCACTTGATCATAAAAATTTAATCTATATATATTTTTTATAAGTACTTATGATGCAAAATTAATCCCCCAAAGATTTGTTAAAATTTTGATTTTAACATTTTTTTTATAATGAAAATTTGAAGCACTTTTATTAAAAATGGTCATTATCAAACCTTAAGAATATATTAACAAATTAAAATTATTTGTTTATTTTCGTATTGTTAACTAACTTTTAAGTTAACAAATGAAAATTTTACTGATTTCTTGGTAAAAAAAATCACTTTTTTTTGGTCACATACTTTATCCATTTAAGTTTAAGATTCGGAAGAAAATTTCACTGCGCGTCATTAGTTTAAACAAAATGAATTTATTTATGACAACGCGCCGGACGCCGAGCGCCGTGGAAGCCCCGCGCTGCCGAGCGTCTCGAACTGCGTTGAATTATCAGTGATAATTTAAGAAAATAATACAAAATATTATTATAAAACAAATTTCAGTATTATTTATATTATTTTATTTTAACAATTATTAATATATTTTTTAACAATATTATAAAGAATACAATCATAACATACTAAATATAACAAACAAAGTTAAATAATTAAATGGTAAATTCGTCGTCAGTTATTTTTTTTTAAACTTTGTTAATAAATACTTTTTCATCCTCTGAAACGAGCCTGCATTCTAGTGAAAAATTTTCCAATGATTTTTAATAATGAAATTGGCGAGTATCTTTTATTGTAGTTAAGCGTTTGAATCGTGGTTGGTATTTTTTTTTTCATGTAGCTCTTAATCTTTAATAGTACAGAAAGAAAAATTAATTTTTTTAAAAGAAATTTGGGCCCACGGAAAAAAGGAAAGTGGAGTTGTTATGTGGATATTTTTATCACGTTGGAGACTAGCACGATAAGCTTGTCTTTTAACACTCCCTGCTAAGCCATCGCGCGCTCCTTTGCCATGAGATGTAGCGAAAAAAGTCCAATCAGCATCAACACTAAAATCATTTTCATGAATAACTAAATTGGCAAAATTAAATTCATTTTTATATTGTGAAGCTGCTCCGTGGGGAAAATATTTGATTTTTTAAATTTTGTCGGCAGCAAATTTAAGTTTTCAAAAATTCTATAAATTTAGTATTAAATAACATGCATTGTGACTAACTTTTTCTGATATCACAACAAAATTTTCATACTTCATTTCCATTCACTTTATACTAAATGACATAAGGGTGAACTATAGCCTGATGATTGGACCAATGGTGTGTTTGAATAGCATCTTGAACAAAAACAGAATAATTTTCGGAAAAATCGAGAACATACTATAAACCCTCCATCATCAACAGATTCTTTTTGTTTCAAGAAATAAGACTTAAGAAATGAGACTTACCACTTATTTCCCAACTCAGCCAAAAAAAATTCCTTTGAATACGTAACTTCAACGATTTCAGTCCTGCAAAATTTCAAAAAAATGTATTAGTTTATAAATTATAAATAAATATAAAAATCAATCATTAGACAAATTGATAAAATTAAATTATTTATATTTAACCGTTTTCCTTACTTGTCGGTACTTTTCCATAGACTAAACGATAATTCCTTTATCACGTGGCTCTCAATTAATAATTTTAACTTATCAATAACAGCATTAACTTCTGGACACTTTATACAGGTCGAAAACAAACATGATGATGTAGGTTGCGCGCAAGCACAGCTTTCTTCACATAACATGACGTAACATAATCTTTCATTCCAGGCATCACACGGCTAACATCATCTGATTGATTAAAATTTTTCACGCGATCAAGTGTTGAATTGTCCAGACTTTTGCCTTTTTTAGAGTCAGGCTGTGACGCAAATCCGGATTTTTTTCTAACATTTTCAGAAGCTTGTACCATTCTCTCTGACACTTTGAACTCGTATCATTTTGATGGACCAATCCTGTAGAAGAGTAGTCAAAACTTTGATTTTCTCGGATCTCCTAGTTTTTTTTTTATCAAAAGCAGACTTGAAATTATTTAAAAGAACGTCTCTGGAGTAATTATCATTAATATCATTACCACTCAACTATTTTACAGATGTTAAAATAGCTTTCTGACACTCAGCAACACTTGACACTCGTCTCAATTTTAGCGGTGGTTCACCAGCTTCCGACAGCAATTTATTAACGTTTTCAATTTTCAATTGATTGTCAATAGCATCACACTTGAAAGTCGGATCTTTCTTATCACCATATGTAATTTTATCTACTTCTGGCTCAGTCGTGTCAACAATAGGATCATAATTTACAGGTTTATTGCATGTATTTTTTCGTGTCTCAGGTTCGCGGCCCAGATAAATTGCCCTCTCACAAGAATTGCACATATAATTTCCTATAAAGGCTCTGAATTAGCAAGCACGATGAGCTGTAATTAAAACTAATATTTTAATCACATAATTGTGATTTTTTTTAATTAACGGATTGCAACATTTATTCACTGGGCCCATTTTAAATCGCAGAAAATATTATTACAATTAAGAATTATAATACTAACATATTAATTAAAAAAACACAACTCAACAACACTTCAGCTTTTATTTTTGATAATTATTTCATGTTTTGCATATAAACTTATGTCACGAAAAGGCAGGAATGACTTCTAAAATGATTTTGTTATTTACTCGGATACGCGAAAAACAAATGAAAACCGTAACGGAGCGGTTTTTCTTTTGTTAACTAAAGATGTATTGTTGACTAAAAAATTTAAAAATAATAATTTACTAAATTACCTAGAAAAATGAAATATAGACCATAACAGTTTTAAAAATTTAATATTGATTATTTTTTTCTAAATTTACACTGTTTGGTAAAAATAGTAAAAAAAATTTATTAATAATAATTATAATAAAATAACATAAATAATAATAAAATTGGTTTTATATTAATATTTTGTATTATTATTTTAAATTATCACTGATAAAACCTTCAATGCAGTGCGAGACGCTCGGCAGTGCGGCGCTTCCGCAGCGCTCGGTGCCCGGCGCTGTCATAAATAAATTCATTTTGTTTAAGCTAATGACGATCAGTGAAATTTTCTTCCGAAATCTTAAACTTAAACGGATAAAGCATGTGACCGATAAAAAAAATGATTTGTTTTACCAAGAAATCAGTGAAATTTTCATTTGTTAACTTAACAGTTAGTTAACAATACGAAAATAAACAAATAATTTTAAGCGGTTAATATATTCTTAAAGCATAGACATTTGACCATCGATGCTGAAAATTTCATAAATTCATCTCTTACCATTGTTTTTTAATTCATTTTTTAATTAAAAGTGCTTAAAATTTTCATTATAAAAACAATTGTTGTTAAAATCAAACTTTTTAAAAATCGTTTGGGGGATCAATTTTCCATCATAAGTACTTATAAAAAATATATATAGATTAAATTTTGGTGGTAAAACCCACCCCAACTAATGTTTGTTCTGCATTAAGTAGGTTTTGCCTGAAATGGACCGTAACGAACATTTGTAAAAACTTAAAATTTATATTTGAAACGTAAATGGACCGTTTTAAATTTGAAAATACCCAGCAGCATTGATGCTGCTGGGTATTTTCGAATAAGTAGAAGCGGTTATTTTAACATCATGTTTAATGTTCTTAAAAGTTTAATCTAAATTGAAATATGTTCTTATATATTACGGAGGTAATAAGTACGTACGTATTTAGTATCTGATTCTCTAGCTTTGACTTTACGAGGCTATTTGCGAGGCCTGTCGATTAACAACATTCTTCTTCTTGTATTTTTGTGTTTTCTAGATAGTTCTTCGATTTGTAAACAACAACAGTCTCTTTTGAGACTATAGATTATATTCGAGGAAGATAAAGGTACGTCATAAGAATACAGATCAATATTTATTAGAATCTTACAGTTAGACATTTTTTGAAGGTTCTTGTTTTTTAACATCTTAAAATGTGCAGACCGTGCAAAGAAGCAGCAGATGTTCCCCCGTTAGAAGAAGACATGGAAAACGCAGAATTTGAGGGCGAAGTGGAGATGGCAGTCGAACCTACCTCAGCAAATAAAAGAAAACGTCCTTTGGATGCTAAACAAATTCTTTTGAATGTTTACAATTTTATAAGAAATTCGGAAGGGGAAGTAGGCAGCAATAAAAACAAGTGACATGACCAAAGTTCGGAAGTCAACTGTAAGAAAAATTGTTGCAAATGGGGTAGTCAAGAGAAAAGTGAGAGAAGTTTTTAAAGAGGAACACTCAAATCTAATTAGGCATATAATCTACGACCCTTATAAATTGAATAATGTTTTAACCCTAGAAGAAATGCATAAAATAGTACTGACAGACTCAAACATTAGTTGTGTTAAAGACTTCCAAACAATTAATTAATATCAAGTGCTAATGGAATATCAAAAAATTTCGCAATGGAGGGTGGATGATTTAAATGCATTTGAAACATTTCGAGATTAAAATAGACTAATAGTGTATTAAGACGAAACGTGGTTCGACACTCACGATATAGTATAAAAAGGATGGTGTGTACTAGACGTACCACCTTCACATGGAAAACGCATTATAATTCTTCATGCTGGGTCCAAAAATGGTCGGGTGGAAGATGTCTCATTTTTCTCTGACAAAAACGATTCAAGTGTGAATTACCATGAAAATGTGACCGCGGAAATATTTGAGGACTGGTTTGAAAATAAACTGTTGACAAAACTATAGCCAAGTACTGTTATTGTGTTGGATAATGCCTGGTATCATTCAGCCCAAATTTGAAAAATTCCAAATCTTCAAATAAAGAAGAAATCAAAGAATTTCTCACCGAAAATGATTTATATTTTGAAACGAAAAAGCAACTTCCGAAATTATTAAAACCTAAACATTTTAATAGACTACAAAATCGATTCGATAGCACAACAAAAGGGGCATGAAATCTTGATCATTGTATATTTAACATTTAAGATGATTTTTTCTGAGTTGAAAGCGCATATAAAAAGAAATAACACTGCACCGCAATTTAGTGATAGTATCGTAAACGTAATTCGGCAAGAGGTAGCTAAAATACCAGTACAAAGCTGGTCTAACTGTGAAAAACGAGTAATAAAAGAAGAAAATATTTATCGAGAACGATTAGTGGCAGAGTTGATCATTGAACTAGAGTAGCGTTAGTCACGATTTTTTAACTGACTGATACTTATTATTATTATATTTAATATTTTTATATTAATAATGATACTATACAGAAATGTAATGAAACAGAAGGTAATAAATTGTTAGTTTACACTAATTTTTTATGTTCAAGTTTCAAGAATTGCTCGTCGAAAAAGATTGAAAGCATACTTATATCCCGCTTGTTATTGTAGGTAGATCAATTCCTAGGACGCTCCTGGAATGGTTACGGGGAAAGGTCTGCTCGGCAGGATGTTCTATAAGGGGCTGCTAGTAATAAACAGTAGGCAAAGTTAATCACGGGCTCGGTTGTAGAAGCACTATATTTCTGGTCCAATTATGCCTCAATTTTAATTGCATGGGTTTCGACATTGCAGAACATCAAAACGATTATAAATGACATTTCCCTCGCACACAAGTTTCACCATAACAATACTATATCTCAGCTCGTTGTGTTTAGCAATAGCAACGAAGGCAAATAATATAATTGTATCCATTAATAAAGTTAAATTAAAGCTCTCTATTTTGTGCAAAAATTCGATTGCCCAATGGAATTTAGACATCACCTGTCTTATCTAGTTATTGTAAGCCTGGGGCCTTACGTCTGTTTAACAATTTTGTTATGCGTTCAGTGAAATTGAAGTTGTGTGAAACCATTATTTTATGTGTATTTTTTCGTGAGGACAGAGAAAGTGTCCAAAAATTTCAAATAGTATAGTATTTTCTTATGGATTGAGACGGTTTGATCATGTCTCTCCTTCATATTCAAATTCTAATTGGCTTAGACTGGAAACTCGTTTTTAGTTGCATTTATGTACGCTTGTGTTTAAAATTACCCGTTCACAAAAGCTCTCGTATTTATTTGATAAGCTAGTCAGATACTCTGATGTGCATCTTAGGGCCAAGAGGTATAGGGATTTACTGACTGGTCCAAGGCACACAACGGCCGTTTAGTTACAATGCAGCAAATATTTCATCTCCATTCCCCACAGCATTAAGGTTTGCTCAAACGTTAGTACATTCAACAAAAAGTTAAAGGATCTGCTTTAAAGAGCTGTATACCTGTTTATTTTTCTGCATATCTTTGAATGCTTTTCGACGCAGTTTCCAAAATAATTCTCTGTTGATGTGGATTCGTTTTAGGTCACTAGTAAGACTGTACTGCCATTGTTTGTGTTACTTTTTACATGATTCCTCCAACATTTCTTGTCTTTATGCCTCACTACTTATTTTCGCAACAACAATGTTATACTTTTTTTTTGAAAAAAGTATTTATCTTGATTTCTTGTAATGCTATCTTGTTAGTAACTGTACTGAGTGACCTCGCTTCTCATTATTATTATTATATTAGTTATTGCACCCTTCTTAATGATTTTCTATCGTTTATCTCCAATCCAATTGCCATCCTATAAAAAAGGTGACAGAAATTTCTGACTTTCTTTTTCTGAGATCTACATTCTAAAAACTCTAAACGGTTATTGTGATTTTCTATAATTTTTCCAAATTTTATATAAAAAATGTTTTTGTCCAAGAGCAGAGTACCACAACATATTTTAATTTTATGCTATAAATCTTCATTTGAACTTTGGTATTTTGCCTAAAGGTTCTGTTAAAATGATCTTTGATATGCAGCCTCAATTGTCTGTAATATTTATCTATGGATATACCATGGCTCTTTCGCTGACAATGAATTGTTGAATTAATTTTCCGTTATTAGGAACGGCTCAATTGTCCTTGCAATCGAGATGCCCGATTTTCACATACCTGACCTCCAAACATCGACCTTCAAGATAATGATGGGCCGGTGCAGATATTTGTTCATTAACAAATGACGCGGCGCATGCTGTGACGCAACCACGAACGGATATTAAATTGAAATGCCATCCGATCCATCGGATCGACGAAGAGGATTTCTACAAAAGAAATTCGTTCCGCAATTAGTGGACATATAAAATTCCTGCGCTTTCGTCCTGGGATAACGGAATATCGTTCGCATCGCTGCTTTCCGGTTTTGCAAAATATGCGCGCCCGCCGAAAATCACGTTTTCCAATTTCTAACCGATATTGACGAAGAGTGATTCGTCTAGACTCTTCTAGATTTGACTGCAAGAAATTTAATTCACAATTAAATATTTTTCTAGGTTGTAAACCCTTATTGGTGACATATGTATCTTCCATGAGAGATACCAAAAAAGGTAAATGCGAAAGTTTTCAGACAGGTAAGTTCTTCAAATTCTTCTATTTAATTTTGTTCTAATTTTACTGAGAAAAATGTGACATATTTTGTTCATGTGGTCGGCTACACCTAATTCTATAAATTTTTGAATTTTTGTAAAAAGCACACCCTCGTAAAGCAGCAACTTTTGTAGGTTTATTGTCATAGAATTACGTCTTTTTCATTTTTTATTGAATCATCATCCAACATTTTTGCAAATATAATTTGGAAATTCCCTCTTCTAATCCCTACTCTGATATACCCAATTACACACTATACAAGCGCGTCCGATACGGTTTTAGGAGAGATTGAATGTTGACACAGCGCAATAGTAATGAATAATCAGATAGTTCGTAATCACAAAGCATAAATAATAGAATTTTTTATAGAATATATATATTTTGAAAATATTTTCATGGTTTACCTTTGATAAGGAAGTATTTATTTCTCAAGTTTTGGTTAAAATTAATAAGATCCACACCGTAGACATTTAGTATATTTAAATTCTATAGTTATAGACTTTTGTTTGGTGTACTTTTGTACTTTTATTCTTATTTAAAATATCCTATTTTGTTACTGGCTCGTATATTTAAAATGTAAATACGAATGTTTTCTGTTATAACTTTATGCTAAATAAGTACGGTTATTATAATTCTTACTCCTAATGAATTATTCTTGCCACTAAAGATTAAGTGAAAAAATATCTGAACTATTTGTTGGATTCAAGGAGATCTTGTTATATTACATTAACATATCAATCGCTAATAGTTGTTCGAAACATAGAGACATTTTTTCCTTGTTCAGTCTAGTATTAATATATAAAGGGTTTATCGTCTACAGCTTACTTTAAAAAAGTAAGATATAAAAACGCGAAGAATTCATTTATTTAGTCCAAATATTTTAATATTTATATCCTAAATTGTTAGAAAATGTTATATCCATTATTGAAAAACAAAAAATAATGGCGAAACTGATTACATATACGTCCAAAATAGATGCAGGGAATGATCGCGTGAGAGCTTCGCCACTTCACACGTTTTTAACTACCAACGTGTTTGAAAAAATTTCAATTAACCCCGAATTATAAAAACGTTCGGCTAGCGTTGCTGTTGAAAAACCGCCATTTAAATTAAAAAGTAAATTATTTTAGTGCAGAGAAAAAAAAACGCACCTGCCAGGGCCGGATTTAGAAAAGGAGTTGTTTACATTTTCAAAAACCATGCATCGACGGGGATTTGATTGTGATAAATTAGTGCACTCGGTCGTGGTAATTTGTGCATATTTTATGGGGAATGAGTAGAAATATAGAAAATTTGTAAATAATGGAATTATAGCTGTAAACAAGAAAATTTTTGAGGTAATTAAGAAAAATTTTAAATATTCAGAAATATGTATTATAAAACGCGGGACAATATATTACATAATAATAATGAAATACATTCGATACATCGATATTCCAAATATATGTTTTCAATTATCATATGTCATGTTATCATATTTTCTTAATTAATTAATAAAAGTATTTCCAAATTTGACTAAAGATTTGTTTAGATTGTTTGTTTGTTTTACCTTTATTAAGTATTGCAAGAAATGAATAATGTGAGTTTTGTTTCGGTTGCATTTTTTTAACGTGTTTCAACTTGTATATTATATTTCTTCGTGTTTGTGTTATTTTTGTTATTTAAAGGTTTTTATTGATTTAGTAGAAGCAAGATCATTGCTATAGCGGTTCCAGTGGTAATTCTTGATATAATTTCTGGTAGAAGTAGTAATTTGATATACACTGGT
Organism: Cylas formicarius; assembly: GCF_029955315.1. Taxonomy (NCBI): domain Eukaryota; kingdom Metazoa; phylum Arthropoda; class Insecta; order Coleoptera; family Brentidae; genus Cylas; species Cylas formicarius. Next base: position 19,794,004 of record NW_026844319.1, read on the forward strand.
CCACTGCTGATCGCATCATCATCGAAAACGCGGCTGATTTTTTTTTCAAAAACGGTTGAGCGAATATTTAAATGCGTCCCAAAAATTAATTAGCGCCGCCACCTGAGGGAAAAACGTTTACTCCAAGTTTAAACCGTTAAAATGTAAATTTCGAATTAAAACCGAACCCATCTGCTTAAAACAACAAAGCAACGACGACCAAATTTCAACTCATTACGGTAACGCAACAAACATTTTCTGTTTTGATTCCGGCAACAAAGTGTAAATTTTCAATTTTGCGCCAAGAATTTTAATTAGAAGGCGAAGGAAGACCCAAACTCGCCCAGAAACGTTGGCAAAAGCCTAATGAAATTAATTAAACAAAATCCTGCGACCGAAAAACTTCTCCGACGATTTAGATTTAAATTAATTCAATAATATTTCGTCAGGACTTTGTAATATCTACCTTCGTCCATGGTGTGGAGTTAATCGCGAATCGCGTAACAGGAAATTTGCTCAGATTTATCTTTCCTGGCAGCGATTAAGAAGCATTCCGTTTCAAAATTATCCTGGGGATTTTAAAATATTTATTAACCGATTTCGAGAGACCTGTAGATGATGGCTACAGTATATCTATTACTCTCGCGTATTGTTATGTAGCCACCATTTTTTTTGCATAATGGTGGAGAACAGCCAGTAGCCACATACCTACTAGCGGCTGCGCAAAGACACAAACATTGTAAATTAATCCATACGCTTGGAGAAACCGGCACGCCACTGAGCTCTACCTGAGACACTCCATAAAAATAAATATTTATATTTTAGACATACATAGCAATTTTCCAAATTAAAGATATAATCAGTTGTGGATTAGTTAACCTATCTTGCCTTAGAAAGATGAGTTTGAAAAAGAAAGTAAGTTTCGCTTTAGTGATTGTATATTTTCACTGAAAGATATTACAAATTGCAACGAGTAGGTTGGAACTAAAGCTGGGGTTAGATGCATCACCAAAAATTATGATTAATTGAATGGGTGATTGGAAGAAGGATAACATTCCAGTGAACCCTGTTTCTGGGAAATCGAAAAAAACAGTTTATCTGCGAAACCGTTAATTTCACAAAGATGGTTATCATTGACCAATTCTACACATTGACAAAGTACATTTGATGCCAAAGTTTGAACGATTTACCCCTATTTTGCAATTAGATATTGGCATTTTAATGTAAAAAAATTTATCTTTTTTCCACTCAAATTGCAAAAAGTTGGTTAAAAAAAACAAATGAGGGCGTTAATGAAGAACTCTGATTTATTTAAGCAACCAACATTGTAAGAAATATTATTTATATGCTTCTTAGTCTTCTGGGTCACTGGTTTCTCTATTTGTAGTGGGATTGGCCAGAATTTCATTATAGAAGGTAACGTAGTCTTCGGGTATGTAATGAACTATTTCGGAAATATCTTCCAGCTTCTTATAGTTGATAGGAACTTTCCCATTGTATGCTTTTGAAATGGGAAGATCCACTTCTTCATATTGAAAAGACCATGGGTGAATCCGTCAATGAATTCACATGCTCTGACATAGCCTCTCATTGCTTGCGTATATGTTAAATGCCTATATTTGCTTATGTAAAAGACTGTTTTTTCCCAACATCTTTGGCAGTCTTTTTAAAGTATTGAAGCCACCAGTCTTTGAAATGAAGTATGTCCGTATTTGTTAGCCGTTTTACTTGAAACTTGGGATTTTTCTTCTTGGAAGACGTAATGATATCGTTGTGTTGTTCAAGTTCAATAACTTCAAGTCTGCCATTCATGGTCAGGGCAGTAAACAACCTGGTTAGAGTATGGTTGCGGTTTTGCCCAGCGCACGTATCACTAAAAACATTCTGACTTCTTCAGGGTTATAAAGTCCAAAATGGACGTACTAACTTCATTAGGACCTCGCTGAGCATCTCCCTCTATATGAGTATAGAAGACCGATACATCGTTGCCAAGGTTGTGAACGTTAAAAACATAATACCAAAGTTTTCGCAGATAGAACATTTCCTGAACTGGCATTAATGGAAGGAGAAGATTTTGCATATAATCAAACATTATGGCTCCAACGTCAGTCCTCTCTTTACAGGTCTCCTTGATTTCTTGAAATTTTTTGTGAAACTTGGATGCTCGTCTTTTATGAATCATAAGCTCTGCCTGCAACTGCTCACCTTTTTGCTGTTTCATTAAGAGTAGTCGACATTATTTTTGCATTCAAGTCTTCACAAGTCGAGCAAACATCGACTTGAGGTCTACCAAACCGGTATCCGTAGTTTTCCTGAAAATGTCTCAAGTAATATTCATACTTGACGTGAGTTCTCAAATCAGGATTTTCATTAGTGAAGAGCTCATACATCTTAGTGATGTTCAATCTTGCATCTAAGTAGGTAATTAGCTTAGAAAAATAATGAGACTGTTTTTTTGGAAATGATTTGATATGGTCATCAATTTGGGCAACAATTGCGCCATCGATTTGCATGCCTTCCTCTCATGTCAAATGGTGAAGTTTCAGTTCTACGGAGCTTGGTTAAACGTTGTACGGCTTTATTCGAGGGACCATGCAAACTCATGTACGCACTGCAGCAAACTTCAACCCTGCACGTACCTTTCATAGCAAAATATTTGAAAGAAGAAGGATTTTGTCTAGACTTTGCTGTTGCAGGACGATGTCTGGCAATACCGTATCTTTGTATTAGTCCCATAAGATATGTATCTTTTTCATTTTTTGGCCGTCCATTATAAACAATTTCAATTATTGAACGTTTTTCTTCAATAGTAAAATCTGCCATACATTTTTTACGGCACTTGCAATCCGGCCCGGTTATCTTAGCATTAGCATTACCTTTATGTGTAACAAACTGTGCTACTCGTTGTCTAGCTAATTTTTCTCTTTTTTTATGTAACATTTTTTGTTCAACTTTCGCCTTTTCCCTTCACGTTCTCCCTCTGAATCCAATGAATCTGACATTTGTACAATGCAGCAATACAACTTTACTATTTCTATTTAACCAACTAACCTAAATAGGCACTCACCTTCTACTCACTAAGCTCTCAAACTTCAAATTACAGATAATCAAAACTTCACTAGCGCTAACGGTTGTCAACAGGGCGCGTAAATCATATTGCGCCGAAGACCGATAACATTCCAGGAATATTATCTTTTTTCCGCTCAACAACAAAATTATTATATGAAGGGAGTCGGCGATTTTATCGTTTTTGCGCTCAGCAGAAAGAGAATACAAATTTTAATATATTGGCTATCTCACTTTAATTCGCTATATTTTTGGAATGTTATCCTTTTTCCAATCACTGATTCAATTATTTCTAATTATAAATAATTAAAAATAACTAGCACAGAACATTTGGTTAGCTTAGCAAACCGGATATACTTAATCAGCTACGATTCGCAGAGTAACATTTGCGTTAATAAAAAAATACGGATACGAACTTCACTACAAAAGGCAGTTTTGCTCGTCAAGCTGCATGAAGGATACGTGCGGAGAAGATAAGCGATTTTAACAACAAAAATTAAATACGAACTTTAAATGCGATGATGTTACAAAGCTCCATTAACTCAAAATGTAGTGCCACTATTTTATTAAGCGCTCGGGTGCTAAAAGCACATGAAAATTAATTTTTAATGCTTACGGAAATATCTCAGACGTCTCAAATTTTAATGGCAACGGTGGCGGAAAGTACTAACACGTAACACTTTGAGACGGCAATTGAGTCTTAAAAATGCTCTATCCTTAGTTTGTTTTTAAAATTCAAATGAAAAGCAAAGATGTAAGATTTAAGCAAATGATGAAGAATAGGTCATTTACAAAGTCGCTGGATCCTACAGATAAGAAGTTTAAGCAAAATTTAAAACAGTATGCCTTTGACGCTTATTACTTTCGGAAAAATCGATGAAATCAATGAAATCGATATTTTCAGTATATACGCGCTTGTCAACGAAACTTATATCTCGGCAACGGTTGGTCCTAGGGGACCCTTATTGGTACAGAAGTGATCAGGGTCGAAACAATTTTTTTTTCTCTATGTCTGCCCGTTCTCCCCTTCTCGGTAGACACGGCATTACTTCGCCAAAACTTACTAACGGTTTGAAATTTTACTCCTTTAAGAAGTCGATGGAACACATAAGACATTGAAATAGGCCCCGCCATCGGACCTCGGCGTCCTTGTTATTTTTTCTGAACTTCGACTGATTTTTGGACATTTCTATGAAACACGATAAGTGTCCGAAATTTGAAGCTATCAACTTAAAATTTGGCACATATATGGGGTCCTTATTCCCTAACAAAGCCTATTGGAAATTGGGCGGAGGGGGGTTGCAAGGGCCTAAGAAAAAACTCATTTATCGAAAACTGTTTATACAAAAGAAAAAATTTTTGAGCAAAAAAAACGCAAAAGATTTGGCTCCATAAACCTTTATTCTTGAAATTTTTTCAAAACTGTACAGGGTGCGCCGCATAGTCAAAAAACTTAAAAATGGGTTCCCCTATTAATGAAAATTGGCTATAACTAAAAGACTGTACCTGCGATGTCAGTTCCTTTTACATAATGATATAGCCAGCATAAGAAGCTAAAACTTATGTATTTAAAGTTTTCACCTATTTTACAAGGTGTTCGCGATATTGTGAGCATTGTTAAAGTAAAGTAAGAAGTAGAAGTCTAGACTCACATTTAAAATATTGGGTGAAATCAAATACCGTAAAGTATTTTTTTTTAATTTTTGGAAGTTTTTTTGGGTTATTTAGGTTTACACAAAAAAAAATTTTTTTCTCCAAAACTGTTAGCCCGATCAGCAAAATTATTTAACCAACAGACGTGGAAGATCCAGTGCTCTAACTTTTATTTCAAGCATTTTTTCGACTATATACACGATTTTTCAATTGTGTGCAAAAATTTCAAAATTGTCCTTTTGCAGATTAAATTATTTCTTGTAATTCAAAATTCGTAAGAAATATATCAAATTGGTTGAAAAAGTATTATAGGCCACATCGAGTGCTACAATTTTTGTATTTACGGTTTTCGTCTGTCACATACGCTGCTCGAGATGTTTGAAAAAAACCATATGAAAATTGCTATTTCTCGCACTCAACCTAGATTTTCTCGTTTACTTTATTGGAAAAATTCATACACCAGGAAATGTGGGAAATTGAGGCCTATTATCTCTACTTCGAAAATTTTTTGAGTTATATACAGGGTGTGTTGTTTATAAACAAAAATTTTAAAAAATCCTGAAAATCCTAAAAAAAAAAGATCAGATAATTTGGTTTAAACAGCAGATAATTGAAAAAATATTACTGGAAATCGCTGCTACTAGTACATTTACCATATATTTACCACCAGTTACAGACAATTTATACAAGGTGCGTGCACAAGAATATTACATCGATTTTGCGAAAGTTCTATAGTGGTCTCTGGAAACCGATAGAAAAACAATGCGTTCCTCTAGGACGCGCAGCTGCTTTGTAGACTTTGTAGCGCGGAGCAGTTGCCTCGATTTTTGAATCATATTTGTATGAAATATAATGGAAAAATGTTTGCAATATTTTAAAATCTTTGATACCAAAACTTTGATATCAACACAATTGAAATTGTCTAAAATATAATTAACATTGAATAAATATCATTATCTAGAGAAACATAACTTATAAATTCTAATTCTAAATCTAATCTGATCTAATTATTCAGGTAACCCATGGAAGAATTGAGTTTGTTACGTTTTAACTACATTTTGTATTTTTTTTACCATTCACTTCTCATAGGGAGCACACTGAATCTGATATAGATTTATTTTAACATACCTGTTTCATTAGAATTTATGTATATGATGAAATTATGGTGTTGATCTTGATCAACATGCGTCTACTTATTTATTGTTTTATCATTTTATTCATTGTTGTCACATTTAGCAATTAAGCAGAGTAGCTTTAATGCTAGACTTCACCACATTGAAGCAATTTGTTTAAAAATTATATTTACATTTATTTTCTATTGTTCATCCGGAACACCCGGTCTGTACTGCAGCAATTTAATAATGACCATTTGCTCGCTATACGTTCCACTAATTATAAATAAACAACTGGCCTACAAATAGCACGGCGTCTAGAAATTGCGTCGGCTTAACCTCCGGGCAAGTGTGGCAGTTAATATAATCAAATCCGGGCATAATTTAAATACCCCACGCGTTGTGGCGATCGCGGTTTCCCTTTGCCGCTGTCGACTTAGCTACTTGTATTAATATTTCAAACTGGTGGCAAGGACGGTCAACCCCCCGTTCGACAATTGCCTGACCAATTAAAACGCAGCCCTGTTGGGCAATTTAAATTTCAATACGTTCAACGTATGGTATCCAGTTGAAGTATTGGAGTGTTGAAAGGGACAGCTCGTTAATACCCAAAAGCAGAGATCTGCGAAGTTAATAACAAAGCTGTGTCAGTCTCGTTTGTCAAATTTTGGAAAATTGGAATTTGCATAACACATGAAAAGTGATTGTAGTGCCACACCAAAATTAGTGGTTGCTTAATAATGGTTGTTTTTTTTCGATGTTTAGAACTTTAAGTTGGCATTACTGTTCAAGATGGCGACCGATTTAACATCTGTCAAGTGATTTATTCTCAGTTTGGTTTGGCAATTCATCATGAATAGACTCACGCCTGAAAAATGCTTGCCAATTGTGCAATTTCATTTCGAAAATAATGGTTGTGCGCCGAATACGTATCGCGCACTGCGTCCATTTTATCATCGTTAATTCGATTAACTATGGAACGTTTTCGCACCACGTTTGCTATTATTGATAATTCGCGGAAGCATATTGGTTTACGTGCTTACAAAATCCAACTCGTGCAAGAATTGAAGCCAAACGATCATCAAGTAAAGCGTAGATTCGTCAAATGCGCCCAAAACGAGATTGTCGTTGTTCGCGATTTTCATAAGCGAATTTTATTTAGCGATGAAGCGCACTTCTGGTTGAATAGCTACGTCAACAAACAAAACTGCCGCATTTGGAGCGAAGCTAATTCTCAAGTGTATGTCGAAACACCGTTACATCCAGAAAAACTGACTGTTTGGTGCGCTTTATGGGCTGGTGGAATCATTGGTCCGTACTTCTTCAAAAACGATGATGGCCAGAACGTTAGAGTCAATTGTGATCGGTATAGAGCTATGATTACTAACTCTTTTATTCCTGAATTGAATAACCATGATGTCCAGGAGATGTGGTTTCGACAAGACGGCGCAACATGTCACACAGCTCGTGCCACAATCGATTTATTGAAGGACACGTTTGGTGACGGCCTAATTTCACGTTTTGGAACTGTGAATTGGCCTCCAAGATCTTGTGATTTAACAATGCTAGACTACTTTCTGTGGGGCTATGTAAAGTCATAGGTCTATGCGGATAAGCCACAAACGCTTGACCATTTGGAAGACAACATTCGCCGTGTTATTGCCTATATACGACCATAAATGTTGGAAAGTCATCGAAAATTGGACGGCCAGATTGGACTACATCCGCGCCAGCCGTGGCGATCATATGCCAGAAATCATATTTAAAATGTAATGCCACAAGATTATCTTTCGGATAAATAAAATTCAATCGAATAATCCATCGTTGTTTTATTGTAACTTAAAGTTCTATACATAGAAAAAAAAACACCCCTTACTTAAATAGGTAAAAAATACTTAATGCTTAAATGTTATCATCTCTAAAAGTAATTGAGCTATTAATCGGTAGAGATTAATTTTAATTAATTATTTTATAGAGAAGTCAAAATAGTATATTATGCAACAAGTGCGGTAAACGGTATTTGACTCACGAGTTTATTTGACACGAGCGGAGCGATTATTTAATAAACGAGTGACTTATAAAGTTTACCCAACATTTTCGCAAAAAAACAAGAATAAATTCACTGATATGACCGTCAAAACTGACAAACGTCAAAATTCAAGGCGTGGGAAATATCTCCGAAAACATCCGATTGCTCCCAAAACCGTGCGGTAAAGTTCCGGAAATGTTCGAAGTGGCTCCGATCCGTGGGAAACGAAACTGAAGCGGTAAAGTGACGCTTCCCGCATGCTAGATCGGTGTGTAATTAAACATTTTACACACGGGAATAGAAAAACTATATTTTAGGCAACTCTAACATGTTTTCTGGAATGATCAAATTTTTGGTTTAATTTAATTTATTTAATTTTTTAATTTCAGCTTTATATTAAAATTTAATTGTTACAAAATCATAACTTGATCTATTAATTAATTTGGGGTTTGGCAGATACTAGTATAGTGTATGGGTAATTCAGTTAACTTTGTAAAGTTGACCATGCAAAAAGAAAATAATGTTCACACATTTTACATTTTTCGTAAACCAAATTCTTCTTACACTCATATACACGTATACTGAATTAAATAACCTCAAACAAATACCCTTTCAGAACATCATATACAAAATCTATAATATTTATTAAAAATCATTTTTCCACCAATATAAGATTTTAACACATTTGGGGAACTTCAGGGAAAAAGTCCAACAAATAAATTGAAAAAATCTGGAGTGTATCAAATTTATTGTAATGATTGTCCCAAAGGACAAACAGGAAGAAGTTTTAGCAAATGAATAAAGGAACATTGTGATACATTCATTAATGAAAATGTTGAAAATTTTCTTTTTTTTAATTAATCAATTTGATCTTAATAACTCACCCAATCCGCCTAATTGTCTAGAGATGTAAAACTGGTGCATTTTATTAGGAGTTATGTTTTGATGTTAGCTGGGTTTTTTTAACGATGATTGATGTTATGTATATATGCATACATTTCTGTTAAGATACCATGTTAGTTTAAAAAAGTGCGTGAAAGTCCTACTAGAGTTTTCTAAAAATTATTATGGATTTTAACGTTCACCAAGTATCATCTGAAAACATTAAATTGCTACAAAAATATATGGATATATAAGCTAACGGGACTTTGCGCGCGTAGCAGAAGATTTATGTCAGGCAATACTCAATTATTAATCACATAACTGATAGATCCAAATGACCGGATTGTAGTTAACTAGGCGCTTTCCCACACATGTGTCTAGTCAGCACAAATTCGGATGCATTCCAGCGATGAGCGGTCGTTGGCTCTCGAATTCTTCTGGTTCTCATCTTCGGTTAGTTAAATTTTGAGTAATTTGATAGAAGCGAGTGCTATTTGTTGAGAGATCTACTCTTAGAATCTTAGCAGTCGCTCACGCCGCTATACCTCCACCATTTGGCTCTCTGCACAACACACGAAACCCGTAACAAAGTATACTCCCAAATAGGTAAATACGTAAGCAAAAGTTTGCCGTCCTTGTCGGGAACTCTTTGGATTCAGTTGGAAATAACTGAAGCAAATCATGAAAACATCGCCTCAATTAGCAAGTTAAAGGAAAACTCGGAAAAATAAAACGTGCCGAATATCGCGATTAAAACATAATTGCGCGGCAATCCAGGAAAAAAACTTTTTAATATATTCTTCGGAGGACTCCTCGAGACAAGTTTCTCATTCTTTCCGTTTTAGTCGTGTTTAACGGAGCGCGAGAATCTAGCCGTCTTACAATAAAACCGAAAAGTTCCGGTGCAGTTCGTTTGTCCGACATAAATTATCACTTTATAGAAATGGTCTTCGGGAATAATAAGTCATAAAAATCGGTTAAAAAGTATGTGACAAGTTCCGACCAATTGCACTCTCGCGATTTCACTTAAGGGCTTACGAGCCTTCAGCTGGATGATTTGTAATTGAAAAAATATCTGCCGACACACAGAGATAAATGTAAAAAAAGAATTATGCCCTTCGCGGTCGGTAAAGTCAAAGGTGAAAAGCTTGAACTAATGCTTGAACAGATACGAATGCAGGGTCACTGACAAGGCGACTGGATATTTATAAATGATATCAGAACATCCAATGGGTTTTCGGGGTACAACTGTCATCCGCACGTTTACTATACCTACTTGTTTGACCCAAAATCAGCATTTATTCATTCTGGGATAAAAATTGTTGAAAAATTGATATAAAAACTTCACCTAATGCAGCAATAAATTTGCTTTTGATGTATATATCGTTATTCATTCTTCTTCATTTTTATTTTCTAGTAAAATGGTTATTGGACAAATTACTATATGTATCTTGCGAAATACTGATTACAAGTTAGCAGATAGGTGCAATAATTTTTCATTAGACATCCAATACATCTGGAATATAAATCTGCTATTAATTGCCCGATCTTTTTGTGCCGCAACGATACGGTCCGTGAGAATTGTTTTTGAAATAATGATCCTATAAATTCTCTTACACCGGAAACGGAGGCTCGTAAGGATCAAGATATAAAATTTATTTTGTTCGGAAAAGAAAAATCATTAGGTGCGGAAGTTAATCGCATTTTCCGCGAGACCTCACGAAGTGCTGGGAGTTTTAATTTTATAGCGTTTAAAAACGTTCGAGACCAACCTGAAAATGACCTCCCCACCTTTGTTATAAAAAATGCCAGAGGGAAATATTTTATAATGTCAATTTTATCTATACTAATATACAAAAAAACTGAACCTTAACAAATATTCGCAAAATATCAAAATTTTAAAAAGTGTAAATACAGACCAAGTAATTGATTTGTTAACTGAAAGAATAATCTTTATTTTTCAAAGTTTTTCAATCTTTTTTTTGTTATATGAAATAAACAAATAGTTAGGTATTCGAATTTGCGAAAAAGGTGAATTGAAGCTTTTATAAAAATGACAATTCTTCTATCTACTTAACACTAACAAATATACTTGTTTCCCAGTATAAGTAATTTATTAATTGATAGAATATTATTTATTGAATTGAAATTGAAGCTATTGAATAACTATTTTTAACCTGAAAAAGTTAGTTAAATAGATTTCATATTGTTTTCACATTTCAAATAATCGATTTTTTGTCCTACTTTAAATGACAGTAATATGATTGTGGTCTCAAGAACATCTCCCTCAAACCACTGTGCTGAATTTTTGAAACTGACAATTTCACATTTTCTTAAAAACGAATTCGGACTTGCCGTTTAATTACTATGCAGAAAGCCACTAAAATATTTCATAAATGCAGATATTGCGATCTGGTAGCTACTTCTACGTATTGTCGACGCGAAACAAAATCCGATTTAATTCCAAAACAAACCAAATCAAATCCCCGTAGTAATAAAACGAGTAAACGAAGCACATTGCGCGGGATAAAACCTATTAACTTAAGATCACAGACAAATAAAATACACGAGTCTGAGCTTTGTGTACAACTCCGTTTAATTTTCATTATCATTTCGCTGGCATTTCCTTAAAGCGGTGGAAAGTTGTAAATCGGAACCGTTCTGCTTTCCTTAGATCGAGGAGTGTTCAGTCTTTTTATTGAAGTTCCTGAGTCTCAAATCTCTGTTCGGCCGTTTACCTTGAGAATGCCGACTTTTAAAATCGAGCTGCATTTTACGTTTTTGCTCCGGACAGAATGAAATTGTTTCTGGACGTTAATTTTACTACGACTATTCTTCGTTACCGTGTGTAGCAAACAACAGTCTCAACGGACCACCATAAGAAGAAGCCGCAGAGTGCGCGATATAATTGTATCTAAATGGGCCTTATGGTAAAGTCTATTCATAGATATAAGAAAGTGATATGAATTAAGGAAAGATCCGGGCAAGCTGTAAGAATGAAATATGGCCGTACTTTGCTTAGAATTTAATTATTTGGGGTTTTGTTAGGAAAGATACTAAACAATATTTATTTATTTATGTATGTATTTATGTTTAAATCTAAAATAAAATTACAAATTATTTTTATTACCTACTTAAATTATTTAAAATTATTCATATAATATATCAGTATCACTATCGCTATCATCGCCTGTTCTAATTATTATTTGTTCGATATTATTTACAATATGGATATACGATTGTTCTGCCTTTTCTATATGATTAACAGAATTTGCCCGACTTTGTGGAGGGATGTTAAAAACTTCGCTGAAGTTTGAGTACATTGGAGTTAACACGGGGAAAAACACTGTTACGACGAATGGCAGATTTCAGCTGGTGCCAAATATGTTCAATGGTATTCAATATACAGTGGTAAGGTGGAAGCCTTAAAACTGTATGCCCTAGATTATTTTTTGTATAATTATCACAGACGTATTCCTTTTGTAGGTTCAAGCTTTGTAGAATCTCAATTAAATGGTTTTTGGTACAATCTTCGTGAAAATAAATGTCGTTATTATAAATGTAGTTTTGGATTGTTGCTTTTGTGTCACATGAGGAAGGGGTTTTAGTGAACTTTCTACTGTGATAACTTGCATTGTCCATTACAATGACGCTATTAGGAGGAATGTTTGGAACTAGTTTGTTTTTAAACCAACTTTGAAATAAATCAGCAGTGGTGTCGTCATGGCAATCCAGAGAAGAGTCTTTAATATTTTTCGCCGACAGGAAAGTCCATTTGGAATCCAACCATCTTTAGAGCCAGCATGCAAAATAGTTATTCTTTTACCTCTTTTTGATGGCGCGTTTTGTTTTAGACTTATCAGTTGAGTCAATCCAACCCTTTTCCGGGGTATCATAAGTGTTGAAACAGGTTTCATCCAAGTAAATAATTGGACTTTGTTGTTCTCTGTAAATCTTAATTTTTTCTACATATTCCAGTCACCCTTTCCGAATTCTAAAAGATTCCATTAAAACTTGACTTTAATCAATTTTTTAAAATCAAAAACCCATGTGTTGAATACACTTCCATAAGGTAGTTCTGCCACATTTAACACCGGTTTCATCTTTTTCAAGCTTCCTAATTAAGATATCTAATGAAGGCACGCTTTGTTCCTCGTATAACTGGTAAATCTTACGCCGTATTTTATCTTGATCACTTTCATCTACACTGGAGAAAATGTCAACATCGCTTCTTTTTTTCCTCGCTGAAATGGGATTATTCACAATTTTCCATACAGTTGATGTTGGAATTTCCGTCAATGTGGCCGTTTCTTCTAAAGATGCTTGTATGCAGTATTATACCAAAGCAAAGAATATTAACCACAGATAGGTACAAAATTATTTTCTATTACGGACCACAATTTTACTTGAATTTAAATTTCGAAATTTTAGGTAATAATCTTGTTGCATTGTATGTTAATGACCGCCCTTGGATAGTCCCATTCAAAAGCAATTGGTCATTTTCTTATATCTATGGACAGACCATACCCATATTTAAGATTCTCTATACAGAAATATGAAATATTATGTCATATTGGCAATAATAATAAAATATTTGTGATGTTTTGACTATTTTAGATTTTAACAATCATGTGTCTAAGTAATTAACACTTTTTCATAGTAAATTCTTGCATTGCATATAGCTGCAGTAATTTTTGTATAACTGGTAAAAGAGAGTTTCTTTTTCGTGTAAATAGCTTTTATAGTCTGTCTCAATCTTCATCGCGTTTTACTTTCGAGGGACCCTTCCCAATAAGACTTTAACGAAGTTCTTACCTATTCTTGTTGGGTAAATCCATTAACAAAAAATTTATTCTTACTTGCGTGACAAGGCAGGGGTAGGCCAGGTATATTTCTTTGTTTCTGATGTATTTCTTGAGTGTTGACCATGTGTAGCAGTGTGTTCATTGGTCGCTTGATGCAAAACAGGTTGTGAAAAATGTGTATGACACTTCAATCAGTAGAGGACTTATTCAACAAGAAGCTTTAAAAGAAACCTGCATACTTACAAAAACACCAATATCGTCGATAAGGAATATTATTAATAGTGGAGAATTGAAAAAAAGGAATAAACGTACTGGTTTTCGAACTCACCGTATAGACAGGACCTAATATTGCCTCGATGAAACATGGTTCGATACACTGGACGCTGTATCCAAAGGATGTGAATCCACTCAAAACTGTCAGACGAAAGCACCTTCAAATAAAGGAAAACGCATCACTATATTACACGCTGGGTCAGAAGACGGATTTGTCCCTAACTTCTTGCCGTCGTCTGCAAAGAATATTAAGGAATCCAGTTTGGAGTATCATGAGGATACGAGTGCCGAACTTTTTGAAAATTGGTTTCAAAACAATCTTTGAAAAAATATTCTCAGTAACAGTAACGCAAGTTACTACAGACGTCTATGCAAAGCACCACCTTCATCAAGTGGAAAAACTGAAATCGAGGAATATTTGTTAGAAAATGCATTTAATGTATAATTTCATGTCATTGCTTTTTCTTATTGTATTTTAATAAGATTATACCCACAACAATAAACAACTTAAACGTCCTTAATATTCAATCCTGCAACACGATGAATAATGAGACAGACTATATTACACATTACAGAAGCTGAATTTATTTTATTACTAAAATTACTCATAAGATATAACTAAAATATGTCCTTGATACCTATATGATTATAGAAATTAAATATTTCCATGTAAGAAGTAATTTTAATTTCTAATTAAATTAATGTGTACGTGTTTTTTTTTTAATTTGACAATGCATTAAGGTATCGGTGTGTGTGCATAGGTTTTCTGTAAACAGAGTGACGCTATGTTAGCTCTGATTTTCAATGGATAAGAATATCTAAGAATGGGAGGTTATTATTAGTTTCCAATTCAATGGTAAAAGGTATGCTGGGACTAAGAAAATCTTGGACGCATTCTTGACTAAGAGGCCAAGTAATTGACGATAACTGGTGATAATATAGAACGTTTGTTCATAAATTTGACCGTTACAGAATAAATATATTCCAGACCTGAATTTTTGAATCAGACGGCTTAGTTCCAGATTCTTGGATTTTAATATATTCGAAATAATGTTGAGAGTTTCGTGGAAACTAACCAGAATATCGTTTGAATCTAATGTAAATGTCGAGATCAGATATAGAGTAGAGCAGTAGATTGGCGAAACGTCAGCCAGTTTCATTTACATACAACAGGATAATCCAGAAGATTTGTAAAAAGTATTACAGTAGCATGTTTAAGTTTCTTAAAAAAATATATTCTTGAAACATCAGTAGAGCAGTAGATTGGCGAAACGTCAGCCAGTTTCATTTACATACAACAGGATAATCCAGAAGATTTGTAAAAAGTATTACAGTAGCATATTTAAGTTTCTTAAAAAAATATATTCTTGAAACATCAGTCCTAAAAGTATTAGACGATTCTACTTACCACCAGCAAAAGACTATAATTTAACAAAATATGAATTGTCGGAAATTGATATTAAATAATTAATAAATTTTTGGTTCCTTTTAATGAAATTAGTAAACTCATAATTAATTATCAACTATCAATTAAGATATTTTACATAACAAGGAAAATAGAAGCAAATAACGGTGGATGCTATGTAGCTACAAGCCTATATTGATGATGCATTCAATAGGCTATTCAATATACTCATGAGCTCTCATTTTAACCAAGAGAACCTATCATTTCAGATTTCGCTTTCAATTGATAAGACCTAACAGCGCTCATGGATAGTACTCAATTTGACAGTTTTTCAACATGGTGCAAAGTGCTGTGGTTAGTATGTGATATTTTGGAGCATTCGCAGAAAAGCAGTCCCATCTGTACGAAAATGTCATAGCCGCCTGAGACTAATGGCTGTTGCCATATTAGTTGACATATTATAACCGAGCTCTATTTAATACTCGTATTTAATGATAATGAACATTCCGAATCACATTATGACCCCCAGCATTCAGCCTTCGCCCTTAAAAAAATGACCAAACGAATCGACAACATTCGATTTACTCCTTAGATTATTTATTACCTCCATTTTAGCGTTAATTAATAGAAACAACAATGTTCAGCACATCTATAATAATAACCCGCATAATGACCGGCCATAATACAACCTGCGAGTACACACAACTGTCAAGTCGTAATTCAATTATCGCGTCCTCTCATTAAACAACGCCCCGTGTTCGGATGCTGTCTGCGTAAAAGAGTTTTATGATACGCGCCGCACTACATTTTGTTTTATACGGCAGAGATAGTGAATGAAGCCATTTAACTTTACGGGGTTATAAAATCTAGTCATCGAGATATACGTCGGCCATTTGGAAAGACTGCTGCCACGCTAACGGCGGCGGAATTAAAATATTGTAAATATTCGGAATATTACGTCGCTAGTCTTTTGGTTGACCCACTTGATATAACGACACTTCTACTTTAACTGTACTTTATGCACTGTACCGTACTGTGATGAATTAAGAAATTGCGCAATTTTCAAATTAATGAAGCATTGCCTAATTAAATTTCAAGTTTATTATAATTTTGATCAACCAAAATGTCATATGCCTCTTAAAATTAAAAAATATTTTAGGGACTTTTTACATTTCCTGTTGAATGAGACCATTTTATTAACAAAGCTTCGTCTGATGGCTTTTATCTTTTATCCTCTATCTGAAAATCAATCCATTTATTTTAAGAACCCAAATACGTACTATTTGGTTATCTACTTTATAAGGTTGTCACAAGGTTAGGTTAGGATAGAATAGGTTAATTAATATAGGCTTCAAATTTTCACGTGATGTTACAGTAAAGTTATTGTATATTATTTAACAAATTCTTTAAATAGTGCATTGAAACCACCAAAATGGCATCAAAAATGTGTCTTACAAAAAAAATTGTAAATCATTAAATTTGTTAAATTTGTTAGACAATATATATATATATATATATATATATATATATATATATATATATATATATATATATATATATATATATATATATATATATATATATATATATATATATATATATATATATATATATATATATATATATATATATATATATATATATATATATATATATATATATATAATTATTCCGGGATATCATCCGTTCGCTCGCTTGTTGAACTCCGACTGGAATCCTGCAGACATTTCGCCGAAATCTCACTTGGCATGTTCAATGCTCGCGACAATGCTTTATTAAGGTATAAGATTTATATTAATATTTTAATTTTTATATTAAAATAATAAACAAAATTAATTAATTTATGAAATAATGATTAAATTAGTAAATAATATATGTATATGTATATAATTATATTTATATTTAAGGTTAATTTAAGGAATTCGGCAAATATTTTTTTCACCTGTTTATTAAAAACATGTCCTTTTGATAATAACTTAAGGTCTAACCTGCCCAATGAAGAATTTAATGGCCGCAGTATATTGACTGTGCAAAGGTAGCATAATCATCAGTTTTTTAATTGAAAGCTTGAATGAATGGTTAAATGAGAAAAATACTGTCTCCAATTAATTGAATTTGAATTTTATTTTTAAGTTAAAAAGCTTAAATACATAAATATACACTACAGTGTTTGAACTGTTTTCGGAGCGCGAGCATTGAAGATGCCAAGTGAGATTTTGGCGAAACGTCTGCAGGATTCCAGTCGGAGTTCAACAAGCGAACGGATGATATCCCGGAATATAGTGTCATCACATTTTTCCATCCGTATATATATATATATATATATATATATATATATATATATATATATATATATATATATATATACCTATATAGAACCTATTGACAAATAAATTGGACATACAGAAAGAAATTGCGTAACTTTTTAAGTTTTGGTGAAGATTTGAATGTTTATTTTATTTTTCTGTTTAAAAACACATATTTACGTTTTCTCAATTTTAATTATTCAGCTATTTGAGTACAACCAATCATTATATTTTCCTATATTTTTAAGTTGTCCCTACTCAAGTCATATGTTGTGTAGTATATACTAGAACTGTAGCATAAGTGATGATAAACTACCGAGCTTTAAATTTACATTTTGTTTAAATTGAGTAGATATAGCAATTAAAACATTAGCCTAGGTGCCGACCCTTGTGCAACACCCTAGTGATTAGATCTCAATTCAGAATTTATGTTGGTTACTTTAAATATATTTTATTATTTATTATTAGTAACGTCTTTATTCACCATAAATCACAAAGAAAAAAAAAAGAAACAATTGCATTATACAGTCTGCCTGTCTTTCTCTTATATTCTTGTCCCTGGTTGATGCTCCACCCTCCTTTAACATTTCTAAAACTTGCTGCTTTAGGGTATCTATTCCAGATTCTTCCTCAAACAATCTAAATTCGCCGCCTACGTCATCTTCAAAATAATCTTCCTCCGAGTAATTTGTCGTTGGTGTAGGGGATAGAGTTGAATTAAGAAAAAAGGATTGTCGTTAACGATTCGTTCCAAGAACTTGTTTAGTGCCTCAACTGTAAATTCCTGATTATTCACCAATAGTTTGTTCTTTCGCATCTTTGCGCTGAACTGTTTCGAATTAGCAAGATTTAAAAATACATATAGAATTTTATTTTCCATTTTGTGTCATACTTATGTCAGAATTTTTCAATTTTCTGGCATCTTTAAATACATATTAGTTCACTTATAAACTTCATTATAACTGATCTTCATTTCCCATGTTTATTTTCACGAATTCTAAGAAATTATCCATATCGCTGATAGCATATATATTATTGAAAACATCTAGCAAAACTTCTTTTGGTGGTACACTTTCTTCCCTAGAAAATCCAAATACAAGAATATTTTTTTAAGCTTAATATTTTCTGCCTTGAGTGCCTCCACTGTATGTTTTAATTCAGAAAAAATTAGCTTGAAACTTGTAAAATCCTGCTTTATATCTTCTACACTCTGGCTGGTTTTTTGAAGCAGCTCAAAAATTTTTTCGTTCGTAATGATATTCCAGCCTCAGCACAATCTATTGGGTAACCTTAACCATAATTTCTTCAATCAGCTTACATTAGTAGAATGACAAATCCAACTAAATATCACCCAATTTAAACCACCACAATTTGAAAAATTTCGAGAGCAGCACACGGAAGATATATATCGGCACACGAGCGTTTTCTTTTTCTGGTTTCTTTAAATATATGTTAACTCTAAAGACATAAAAAGCTTTTTGCAATTTAATATTCAACTGCACAACTATGTTAGTAGCAAAGGCTTTAAAGGCACAAAAACCATTGTGATACTGTTTTTTATGTGTTTCTTAATCATTTTCTCGTTGCTTCTGGATAGGGTGCTTATGATAAATTAATCAATAATTAATTGCTAGCTGATTTAAATTAATTAGCAAAGTAATTCTGATATTATGATGTGGAACAAAATATCCTTTCTCGAGGATTATCATTACCTTAAAATATGTTATAGTCGGGGCAAGTCCTGTGAACTTTTTCAAAAGTTAGTTCTCTGATCTGTATCAAAGAATGCATTATAATAACAATTGTTCCGAATATTTTCAAAGAAATGGCGGCCCAAGCTGAAGCCTATATTGTCTTCTGGTTATACTTCCGATTTTTGTAAAATGATTAAACATTATCAGCAGACAATATGCAAGTACATCAGTGTTTTAATTGACATTGACCTAAGTATTCTCAGTGATATTCCTGGTATGTATGGTCATTTACGCAATAAAAATAAGACGCAACTTTTAATTTTCGGCGAAGGTTAAGCAAGAATAATTTGCCAAGATAACATTCACATTTATTTAAATGGTACCATTTTGCACCATTTTGCTGGCTATCAAATTTTTCTTGATAGTAATCTTCGCTTTGATCCAAAAGTCGTTCTATAAACTTCTATTAAATTCTATAAAATTCTGTTCTTACAGAGAGGTGTTAAAGAGAGCTATTAAGTCAATAACTTTCGCAGTCTACTGACCTGCCTTACTTCAGAAAAACTAAAATCAGCAGTGAGCTTTTTGTAAATTCCAGACGAACGGTTTAAATAGCAGCTTTTATATTTAACCAAAAAATAATAATAAATAAAATAACAAACAATGATAAATAAAGACTTTTTATCATTATTATTATTATTATTGTATTATTTATTATTATCATGTATTTGCTAATATCGTAGCACTTTAATAACAATTAGTAGAGTAGTAGAAGTAGAGCCACTCCTAACGTTAAAAAAAAACCTAACAAGGGGTAAACATTTTGTTTATGATATTAGCATAATTTCTTGACGTAAAAATTAAAAGGAAAAGCGCTACGCCTTCTTTTTCGACAGACGAAAAAACATTTCAATTTCCTAAGAGTCGCCGTTTTCGCGGTGGGGGTGGCACGCCCCCTCCACCGTACGCCCGTTAATCCGAAAATTATCAAATTTTCCCCCGCAGGCCGAGTCACAAAAGAAACTTATTCATTTCCATAGCACTCGAAATTGTATTATCCGAACGCTTTGGATTTAGAGTCTCTTTCGCGACGCAAAATATTCACATCTCTGCGGCTTTAATTCGACGTGAGAAAGAGAGAGACGGAGATTGAATTTTGATGCGCGCCGAAAACGAAATTACAACGAGAAAATAAATTTTGGCGCGGACGGACGGCGTTTGGTTACGGAATAATTGGTTATAAGATTGTATCTCGATGTTTAATGAATTCAGTGACGACCAATTTGTAATTCAAAACGATGGAGCTCGTTATTCGATTTTATTAGGAAAGGCTTTGGATTGCAACGATTTAACGATGGAATTTACGATTTTTGTGGTAGTCGCATTCTAATGCGACGTTGTTTCCCTTCGCTTGGACGTTAAGAAGAATTAATAAGCCGTTCGTTAGGCAAATTTCGAATATTTCCGATCCGTCGTCAAAACGAGTAGATTTGGATAGAGTTGAAAATAAAACAATTTCGAGCTTCCAACTTTTTACTATTTTACGTAATATCATACAAATCGGACAAATGGATTCTCGATCCTTTATTAAATATAATAAAAATAATAATAATAACTGGTCTTTTTTATATATTTATAAACAATAAGAAATAAAACAGTATAAGATGTAACATTAACTTGATTGTATCACTACAAGAAAAGTTATAAAAATACGTTTATACACATTTCAACAAAAAAAAAACAACACTGAAATTCTTTTTCTTAGTTAGTCTCTTGCTGCACGGACCTGCAGAAATAATCAAAATAAAAGGGAAAAAAATAGTGTTAATTGTCTTAAGACGCTTTCTGCGCTTTTGGAAGTGGTCGAGCAGTAATTGATACCATCCACACTGGAATTGAAACATTTAGTGGTGCTGAAAACACTGACAGATGACAGCACGCTACCGCGGGATAGTGTACAAAGAATTATGAGTGGTGCGTGGTGTGGAATATCAGATCCCTTGACAAGTTTTTTAAAATATACTTTGGCTGTTCGGACTGCGCAATTTTGTACATAAGTGGAGAAAGAATCTTAGGTCTAAATTAAGCCATCCGGTTTCGCGATGACACGGTGAAATGTGATCAATTTGCCTGGTATAACAAAACCTTAGACAACTGTAGTCTGCTCTGTTCTTTGTTGCGGAGGGCATTGAAGTAAGATAAAAGGGAGAAAATAAGAGAGTCGCTTAACCTTAGTTTGATGTTTGTATTTAAAATATCTTTTATTGTATAAAGAATTGTTAGTTTTCCATAACTTGTTATTAAAAAACTCACCCAAATTGTTGAAAGAATCAGTAATATTAATCTTCTCATTATTTACGACAACCTTAAAACCAATATTCTTGAACGAGCTAGCGTTTTTTCCAAAAAATAATACCTTAATTTTCGTTTTATTTATGAGAAGAGCAATAGCACAGGAAATTTTCGAAACTGCTGTTGACCAGCAGTGAGTTTTCACATTTAAACTATCAAGCAAGATGAGCGGTGTAGACAGACAACAATAAGGTGCTCAATATTCTCCCCTACGTAATATTGAAAAATGAGTAGCGTAACGATACTTTCTTACTTCGTTCTCTTAAATAGCTTTGTATGAGACAAATGGCGAACTTGCTAAGACCGAAGTGTAGAGTTTAGCGCAAAGAACCTCGCGATTCAGGGTGTCAAAGGCCTTGCTGTAGTCTAGAAGTATTAGGCAGGTTTCCTTCCCTTCATCGCTACTCTTGAAAACATCATCACCTACCTTACAAGGCGGTAGCTGTACTATGCATTGCACGAAATCCAGACTGTGTTAAAGGACTTAGAAGTGCAAGAAAATTTCATTAAGATGTTCGTAAAATATCTTTTCCATAATTTTTGAAAACACTGGTAATAGACTTCAAAACTTGTCAATTCACTTTTATTATTGTGTTTTGGAATGGGAATTACATTGACATGCTGCGAGAGGTAGGAAAATTAGAATTTATGCATCTATTGACCAAATACTTATTTCCCACAATACGTTAAATATTTTTTACCCGATTTTGTTTATATTTTAAATGATAACTGGCTAATTTTTCTTAACTACTTTTAGATTGTGAAGTTTAATGCAATCTTGGAAAGTATCTTGACGAATACTATTGCCAAAGAGATGTAGGTTAATGACTTTTTTGCAATTTTTGTTATTTACTATTTTTTAATTACAAACCAAAAGTAAATAACTCTTTTGACTAATGAGTTGTTTTCATATCATAAACATTTATTTTTTATTAAATAAACCAAGTTCTAAAAAATTAATACAAAAAAAATGATGAAAAGGATCATCAGATTTTCACACTCTGTATTGTGTATTGGGGTTATTTGAGTTGTTCATCTGTGATTGAGTTTGGTGCAGTCAATCATAAATTCTTCCACTAAGGACTGAACTTAAATAAGTGGTTAAGAATTTGTGAGTAGTTTCACCTTGTTAATATTCGCTTTAAATGCGGTAAGCATTATCTCTTGTTGCTGAATCTCTCTATAAAATTATAACCAGTTTAATCAATAGTACTTTTCCCAATTTGGATCACACGAGTATAGAAATAATATAACACCAAATTGGCGGGAACAACAACCGCCTAACTACTAAACATGGAATCTACGGATGAAGCGAGCGAGAGAGAGAGAGAGAGGGTGAATGCGGTGTACCGTATATTGGATCGAAAAAACGTCCTCAAAATGAATGACTCGAAGGGTTAAATATTCTAAATACTCTACTTTGTTTTTCTCAGAGATGTATTCGGTAATATTTTCATTCTAACCTTTTGCTTAAGATGTACCTCTTCATCGCAGTCTCTGTCCCACCACGTCTTCCTCCAAGACATTCTTTTTTCGGATATATTTCATTTAGAAACAAGTATTATAGCTTCTTTTTTATTATTATTCCATCTTTCTTCAATTGTACTGTCCTTTGTTTCATGCTTGTTGTATAGTTCTTTTTGAATTATTTGGATTTTGTAACTCCATATTATATTTTACGTTATACTTTAGTACATGCTCATTATTTTTAGGTCTTTTTCTATGGCTAGTGTGATTAGCCTTACCCCGTAATTGTTACTTTCCTGGTGTTTGCTATTTCCTCCCGTTATCCTTTGGTAGATGTCTCCGTTTCCTACTTTCGCATTAGTATCTCCGAGTATTATCAGTATGATTTTGCGGAGGGTGCTAATAATTTTGTTCTCCAGTAATTCATAGAATATGTCTTTCTTCTCCTTCTTTTCCTTTCCCTCCGTTGGAGCATGTATATTTATTATGGTCAAAAACATGAATTTACTTTTAAGCTGCAGAATGCACATTCTGTCTGATGTTGCTTCAAAACTATTTATATAGTGTTTTATTTTTTTATTTATTAAGAACTCCGCCCCCAGATATCCTTATTATCACTCCTAAAGGATGTTAAAATCAAACGCTAATTGGAAATATAAAAAAATAAAGGTCCCAAGTGTGACCCTTGAGAGACTCCATACGTTATATTCGTATAAAGCGACTTTTCACCGTTAGCATCGCAACTACCAACTGAGTGCTGTCGGTTAGGTAAATAGCAATTTAAGAATACATTTAAAAAATTCTATATTTGAGACATTTGACGAAAGCAAGGGCAAGATAAATGTTCAGTGCCGTTTTTAACCAAAATTGGAATTAAAATTTGTTTTTGTTAAGGTGCGAGGGCGACACTGTGAAAATCGCCAACTTTAATTAATCATTCATATTATTAATGTCAAGCCGGCAAAGAATTAAAATCTTTCGGTCCAGCGAATCCGAACGGAGCAGATCTGAGCGTTATGACACGATTTCTTTCAAACGCCTCGATTTCCATACAACTATAAAAAAAGAATGATACATTATCACACCCCGGAGCTCATGAATACACAAGTTGTTTTCGCGGCGAACTTTTGTTATGTATAAACTTGGAAAGGAAGTCTTTTTCCGAACCCGGCTGGATTTCCATCGGAATTGTTGAATAATAACGACATTAGGTTTTTGTTTATCAGAAAAAGTTCCTGGCGTCACGACGCGAACGGTTAATTTCGTCTAGAAAGTTTTTCGGGAAGGGATCCCATAATAAAATAAAGCCGGCTAAAATCGGAGAAATATTATAGGAAAACGGGCCCCCGAATGGATTTGATATAAATCCTTCATTATGGCATAAGAATAACAATCAGCAAAGTAATGTTCCGTCGCGTCGGTTGTGCCGAACATCTTCGTTTCACAATTATCACGACTTCGGGTAAGTCTGGCGGTAAGCAAACTTATTTAGACGTCGCTGCCACGGGAACGGGTATATTATAAAGTGGGACAGATGATAAGTAATTGATCACGGCCGTGGCATCTTCTCGTTGGGTTTATGGTATACTTGACAGTGCTTTATATTCAACCGACGCAGAGAATTTATGATCTCAAGAAAAATTTTTAATACAAAAGTTTTAGAGACGGAAAAGGTGAATTTACACTACTATAGTAAGGTTGATTATAGTTGTTTCGGAGCAGGGGTCGGCGACCTATTACCTGCGGGTCACCGAGTGACCCATTTGCTAATTTCATGTGACCCACTCTAGTCCCGACAATAAAGTATAAGATATACAATCATTTTTTTCTTGTTCCCAAAAACAGCAAATTGTACGATTCCTGAAATAAATATTATTGTTTAAAAAAATTACCATAAACAAACAAATACCAAAAAAAAAAGAGAATATTTCAAAATGTGTGGGCAGAAAAGTACTTTATGTACACCGTGGTGCAAAATAAAACGATCCACTATATGATCCGGAAACCCATAGGAGTTACGAAAAAAAGTTTGGTACCAAAGTTTAGACTCTCCTGCAGATTTAAAATATAATAATTTTGTTGATACAGGGTGTCCCAAAAGTGTCCCCCCCGACATCAACTTTTAATGGGACACCTTCTATATTTTGACATTTTTAGAATCTTTGCTTAAAATAAAGGTCGCTTTCTTCCTATTCAAATTTTGCATAGTTTAAGCAGAAATATTTTGATTGCCCCATATAAAATTGTTTTGTGACGCTACTAAATTTAACCACAGACTACGGAGATGATGCACTACTGAATCAGTTTTACAGATTCGCCTCAGCTTATACAGGGTGTCCCAAATAGGTGGTGTCGGTTTGGCGAATTCAATTAACAAAATCTCAAGATTTTCAAATGGAACGCGCTATATTTTTATTCAGATATCTATCCTAGAACAAAAACTAAGGTAAGTGGGTAATTTATATTATATTTAAAATTCACTTACTTTTTGAGATATTCGAGGTTTAAGATAACACCCGCATTAATTCTTGTTGAACTTAAAGCTGCCCACATTAAGTCATTTGTTGGCAATATTAAATATTTTTTTAAATAGCACCGACATGATACTACTTCTTTCAAAGATATATTACTCCAGAAACACGAATAAAATAATACAATAATTTGAACAAAACAATACATCAATACAGGGTGACTATTAATACTTGGAAATTTTGCAAAAATTGACTGTATGCCACACACTTTAACAGGTCTAATAAAATCTAATTAATTAAATTTCAGAATTCATATTTAAGGAAACATTTAATAGTTAATTATCTAGCGTAGTTGAAAATACTTAATAGCAAAAATAAAAAATTAAAGTTTATAAACTAAGTAAACAAGGTAACAAATTTGAATAAATAAATCTATAAAACAAAAAAAAACAGAAACAAATAACTAAAAAAAACTTAAATATGGTGATACTGTAATGTATTGTCTAATTCTTCTAAATACGTACACACACATTTGCAGTCGTCATAAACTATAACTACAAATTGTTTATAAATTGAGCTGTATTTGCGGACTATCAATAAATGCTATCTTCTGATTAACAATTTACTATTTCCAATACAAGAAAAACGCCAAAATAATACTTTTTGAAATAGAACATCCAATACATGTTATGTCTATTTACCACAACATTTTATCCTGATTTCAAAGACACATAATGTAAGTTTTATATTTGTAATAAGCGTTTTGCTTAAAACGGAGATTTCTATCAACAAAGAAAAATAATTAACGGACGATTCCCCCTACTGTTAACTCGAAATTTGCTGAAATTGATGATGCTATTTCTTATTTATTTGGAAAGGAACTTGAAAATAATTTCTAGCAATTTACCATTGCCACTTTGGTAATTTTTATGTCGTAGATATATACTAGGGCCATTCCGCACAGAAGATCTGCCTGAACATAAAAAAGATAAAATAATTGCTTACATTCAATTATTGTTCATATGACATCCGTTGAAGCTTGACATAAAAATACTGTACCTAATTGAAGTACAGTTTCGCAATAGGAAAGATAGACCCGGCGTAATTTTTTTCCCTCTCTTTCATCACGGTGAGAACGTTTAAATGGGTTTTCCTCTTTGCTTTAACGAAGCTTATGCTCCATTCGAAAACAATCGGGACGCGAGGTTAGGCACAGAGCCGGAAACAAAAAATAAAAGGTAAAGCAGAGGTAAATAGGAGGCGCATCAGGACACATTTGGGGCACGCCTGTTGGCCAAAGTGGATGCCGGTTATCCAGTTTAATATCGGCTGAATCTGCAGCGGAAAATAGAGCCCGCTGTCGCTGGAAAGCATTACCAGATTGAATCGATTTTTTTTTGCTTTCGTTAGAGAGTTCGTTATGCGTTTGAACGGAAAAATTAAATTTCAGGTAAAGTTGGTCCACTGGAATTCCCTATATTCCCTATAACTTAGCCTCGTACCGACCTTATGAGAATTTGTTTTATTGCAGTCTCCTTTTTGAAAATTACCAGGTACGCTGAAAAACAAAATACTATTTACCTTCAAAACTACCCCAATCATGACCATAAACAATTTTGAGGGTGTTCTTAAATCAAGAAGTGAAAATGAATGAATAAATATAAAACAAATTCATATTGTACAGGATGTACAGAAATTTATTGTAATCTAATAAGATATTTAATTGGCTACAACTTAACTAATTTTCCGAATAAATTACCTGTGATTTAAAAAAGTTAAATAATTTCTTTGTACTCTCAACACTGCCTCATATTGTCATTGTATTATTATTTTTTGTAATTGTTGGAAAAACATTGTTTAGGTCCAGTTATGGTATTATTTAGTCAAAATGATGATTTACCCATATGGATATGATTTTCATCGATGGAGAATGTCATTAGTCATCGTTATAGCCTAAAATATGAAGTACTTTTCATTTTTTTAAAATTCGTAACAATCTTATTCATAATGTTATTATCTACTTGCAACTCTTAAGAATAGAATTGAATTAGAGAAAGTGTATGAAATATAAAATAAACAGCAAAAACACACAAAATTATCTGACATTTCTGTACATCAGAGAAATTTAGAAAAAAACAAATGGCGCACAAAACGACAATTTTTGAGTTAAAATCGAATTAGGTATATCTTGTACCATTCGATATGTCCTGGTATATTAAAAAATATGGCATTTCGTTTAAACGAATCGAGTTATAATCATTAGAATATATTTTTGGACACGATTATAGTTTATTGTTTTGTTATATTTTACTGTACTTAATGAAAAATTTATACTACGTTACATTTTCACTAAATTCATTATTTAACAAACCCATAGGTGGAAACTCACAGTTATTTTGACAGTAGAATCTAAAAATGCCACCGGGATTCCTATTGAAAAAATGAAACAGATTTAACGCCATTGATAATAACCTCCGAAACCGAATATATTTTTGAATAATATACTTCGCATATTCCAAAAGTGAAACTTTTAAAAACGTTGAAAGAATAAATACTTTTATAGACATACGCAATAATATTTTCGGAAAATTTTTTTAATATTTTTTAGCACCATAATTTTTGGAAGCCTGAGTAATGGACTGTGAGATTTAGAAGACATAGAAGAATATTTCACTTTGAGGTTGGGTCGTAATTATTTCAAGTTCATCTGCGACTGCTATAAATTCCATAAATTACCCCAATAGCCCAGGGATTTTAAAAATCGAATTAAAAGAATTAAATTCCCAGCGAGCATACGAATTTCATATATTATATCCGCTTAAAATGGAGAACGGGCTTTCTACGTAATGGCTTTATCTCTGTTTAATATAATTTATAGCCGAGAGGTAAAATGAATGGAAAAGAAGAGTTGGAGAAACAGTTTCCGAGTTTTAGGTAATCATTTCGCTTATCCAGTCTAGTAACGAGTAACGCCTTATAAACTACATGAAATTTGGTCCTTTTTAGAAAAATATTTAATATTTATGCCAATTTATATATTCCTATTCTATATTTGTTTTGAAGGAGTGGATAGTGTAAATCAAACGCATAAGCAGAACAATAAACGTAACTTTTTGTTTTGGTTACCTCTAGAAACTCGCACTTATTATACCTTATTAACGTAAAAAAAAATGATAACTCACCCATCTATAGAATAATGCAGTTTATGTTAATAAAACTCTAAGGAGATCACCTCGATGTTACCAAACCCATGGTATATTATGCTACTGCAGATTAATTTACAAGCTTGGACCTTTAAACGAAGATACGGATTTTTTTGGGGGGCAAAAAATAAACCGCCCCTGGCAGATTATTTCGCCCCAATAACTAATTTAGACGGAATTAAGTTATAAACTTTTAAATACACTTTATACTCTTTAATAAAGATAAACGGATAAGATGGGTTGAAATTTATGAAAATTTTTCATTTAACTCAGGAACCGGGAACAGTGAACGCCATGGGCCCGGATAGTTTACGGAAGTTCGTCGAAAGTTTCCCCATTCTTTATTCCCGAGCCGGATAAAAACTTAATTAAATAATGAAATTCCCCCGGAACCATTGTTTGCCGTGTTGTTACAATTAGTAAATGGCCGGTCATGCACTCATTAACACAGCACTTCTGGATTTTTTTTAATTTCCTTGCTTCGAAACGTCAGCTTAGAAAAAATACTATTCGGATTTCGGGAAGAATAACCAAACTTCGTAAACTTTGTGTATAGAGAGAAAAGAGTGTTAATTAAAATATACAGGATATCTCTTGTATTATTAAAGACACAAAGATGCATTTTGAACAAAACTGCCAACCTTAATTGAAACTTGAAAAATGACATAATCAGATTTTGAATAGCCTTAATATCAAAGATATTTAGATTTTGAAAACTCTGGCTTATTGCTTTTCGCATCATTTTTGTCTGTTCTAGAGCTTCCATGACCTTTATCTTTTGAATGTTTGATCTTATTTTTTTATTATTGTATTTTTTCTGTTATCTTTATTCCAAATTTAATATTTATTACATTAATATGTCGTAGCAAAAAAGTAACTTCTAGTTTTTAGTAATTTTATTGCTACAGAACCTACAAAAACTTCACTTCTATTTGCTCTATCTCTATAATTGCAACTGACAGTTTAGAATCCTAATATGTAGGTATCCAAACTGACGAACAAGCAAAAGTTTAAGACATCCAAGCAATAATTTTATTATTAGGATACCGGAAAATATAAAATTAAAAAAGAGACATAATAGGGCCGCCGTATTAGCAAAAATCAAAACAACAATATTTTTGGCAGGAAAATCAAAATGGTAAATAAAATTGAAGTTAAACCATTACAGAATGTAACTAATATAACTAATTAGCAAACCAAGAAACAAATTTCCTACCCTGATTGCTGTCTTTCAAAAAAAAAGTTTGAATTGAAATTTATTTACAAAATCGAAATACGTTTCGTAATAATAATAAGGAACATGTGTCGGATTTTTTAAATCGACAGTTCTTCAATTTTTCGTCTTAGCTGTGTAGCTGCTTTTGGTGGCTGCGGCGCTGCATTAACACTACGTTTGATCATGCCTGCAAATTTTCGCTCTCTAACATAAGAATAGCTCTGTACTTTTAAGGAATGATAGTAGTTCTTTCATCGCCAGTTTGGATAGTTCCTCGGACTCATTCACTTGAGCTCCTAGTAACCTTTCCAATAGTGCATAGCGCAGGGTAAGTATGCCGTCTTCGAAAACCATCATAATATGAAGGTGACTGCGTAGATGACTGTTAGCATTCCTATCAGCGAGACTAAAACCCAAGTTCGGTTCTGAAGCGTAGAGATTTCCATAATTAGCAACCTCGACTGCCTCAGTCCTAGTATAGAACTTGTTAAAAATGATAAAACGGAATTCTCCTAACTGAATCTTTTTTACTAAACTTGTGCACCACCACAGTTCTATCGTTCTTCTGTTGTTCCTCTTAGTTTCTGGTCAAAACAAAACACAGACCACAACCAAAAGGCACAGAATACAAAATAGACATTGCTAACGTAACTCTAAGATATAAAATGATAATTTAACATACCTCCTTGATTTTGTATCGTAAAAAAAGAGGTTCATTAATCGCCAAACACATTTGTTATTTTTAAATGTTGTTTACTGATATTTATAATGATTTTCTGGATTTTCTGCTGGTTCTATTTTAAATTCGTCTAAAAACATTTTCCCTTCGGGTTGGTTGTATGTAACTTTAATACCTAAGTACAGTGTTATCTTGCCTAAATCTATCATTTTAAAATGTATATTTAATTTACTCTTAACCTCGTTTATTGCATTTAAATCTGGGCTAAAAATTAATGAGTCATCAACCCACAAAATTATATATATTGGTTTTTGATCAGTTTTTCTCGAACAATAGTCATAATTTGAACGAACAAAGTTAAAACTTAACATGAAATTATGAAAGCATTAGCACCAATCTCGGGGACTTTCTCTCAGACCATAAAGAGCTTTCTTTAATAAACATGCTTTATTTGATTCCACTTTGTAGCCGTTTGGTGGATAAATGAAAGCTACTGATTTGATTTTTCCATTTAAAAAGGCTGTTTGCGCGTCCATTTGTTCTATATTTCATCCTTGATTGCATGCTACTGATAATAAAACTTTTAAAGTACACATTCTTGCTACCGGTGAGTATATTTCTTCTTCTTCTTGGTATAATTGTTGAAATCCTTTTGCGACTACTCTTAGACAATATAACCATTTGTTTTAATTCTATGTATCCATTTAGTTTCGGTAATTTTTATACTTTTTATATCTTCACTCATTGCTTTCTTCCATTTCTTTGCTTCTGCGCCATTTATTGCGTCTTCAAAACTTTCTGGAACTAAAACGTTTTTAAAATTAACATAAACGTCATAATCATCATATCGTTTTGGTAGATTAACTTGTCTCGTTGGTCGACTTGATTCTAATCTTTCTGTGCTTTCTTCATTGTCTTTTTTCTTCAGTGAGCTTTCTACCTCCTGAACCTTATCTCTAACCGTTTCTTTAACTTCTTCATTTTCTTCTGAATTGTCACCTTCATAGGAGATACTTTCCCTTAAGCTTATATGTTTTGTGTCACTTTCAATATAAAATATAAAAGATATAAAATCATAATTTAACAGAACTGTCTCATAAGCTATTTATTGAGCTCGCTCTTCAGCACACTATCTGCTATTTAAATCTGTCATGAGCTGATAGCCAGCCAACGCTAAGAGAAAAATTCGCCATGTTTCCCGACAATCAGGTAGCAGACCTAAGCTCATCTTCTCGGAGTAAGGAGCCCAGACATTCGCTCGACCATCGTTGTAAATATAGAAGTACCAAACTAAGAGACAAACAGATCTAGAATGTCTAGAATTTTCCTGCATCTAGTAGACTCCAGAAGACGTGTATGTACCTACAACTTTCAGAGCCTGCGGAAGCGTTCGTTAAGGATCTGGGCTAGATCCCCTAGAGGAGCTGATACCCGCTTCGGTCTCTGTTTCGGTTGTGGACGCGGAGTTTTAAAAATTTGAAATTTGCAACGTTACTTCAATTTAGCGATTCTCGTATCTCCGACAGTTTGAAATATAGCGTTAGCTATTTCCTAAATCGTTAGCAAAAAATATATACTTAACCGGATTACAATTTAAAATCTAATCGCCTGCCGGTATCCAGGCCGTCCACTTTTATAAAAAAAAAATCGAATAAAGTTCCAAGCGTATTCAAATCTCGGACGAAAAAGTCGTATAATACGCTTCCAGTAGCATTAAGTTACCCGTCCGGTAAAGACACACTTTTAACAAAAAACGCCTTTGTAGTCTTTGTCAGTGGAGCCTTCACATAATATACATCCAGTTATCGATTTCCAATGAGTCCGGCCGACGCGGTTCATACTGAATTTCTTCCCCGATGCTTTTTTCTTCTCTTGCTCCCGGAATTAATGAAGCTGCAACGGAGGCATCCGAATCGTTTTGATGCCCGCTCGCCTTTTATTAAACTGTCTCCGGGGTCGCTGCCTGGCTTCTTTATAATCGTATACACACTTCTTTTTGCCCGACGATGCGTTTAAATTAAACTCTTTAAGCCGGGGGTATACCACGGGGGAGAAAAATGTTTATTAATAATTTCGTTCGCGTCGACGGGTCTCTCTCGGAAGAACGATTCGGGCAAAGCGTCAAAGCGACCCCGGAGTCATCTTTACCGGAACCCGCGCGGTTTTATTTCCATCAACTCTTTGCGGGGTGGCCGAAAATGTGTTAGTTACCCCGTCGGCTTAACAATTTTGGGGAAAGTCAGATGATTATGTGCCCTGGTGGCGAGGAATTTTAGAAAGGACCAATAGAGCGGTAAGGTCACGGACGTAGACCAAAGAACCCAGTGGCGTAGCATGTCAAAGAATTTTCTGCGAATTTGTAAGAATGTTGACGCACAATTGTCAAAAAAATTAATAGATAACATTTTTTTCATTCTGACAACATAACGTACACTACATGGGAGGTAGTGCACTGCTTTCAGTTCTTCCTATCCATTAGATCCAACATCTCTCTTTCTTGATCGTATGCCCCGACATCTGATAAATATGCCTTCTTTGATAATTGGCAAACACACTATCAAATCAATTTTATCAATTATTTCACTTCCAAAGTAAGACTCTATCGGTTAGTTATAGCGTCTGAAACGTCAAATGATTATGGTCAATTAACAGAGTTCACGACATTGATAGAAAGTTATAATCAACACACCAAGTCCAATTGTTTTGGTTAGTTTTACAATCGGAATCAATCATAGTCTAAAATGAATCAAAATCTAATAGATTCTAGACAACGGAACGGTAGACTGAAACTGAATTATCCAAACAAATGTTCTTCTTTTTTTCTGTCTGCCAAAGGGAAAAAAAGAGATATAGTTAATAAAGTTAAACGTTGAAAGTTGTATAAAACGTAACTGAAAATAATGCCGTTGCCCACTTAACTGAAATGTCCCGAAATGAAGAAAAAAAGACAGATAGTAGTGGTGCTAAATTTTTGCTGGAGTTGCCTGAATAAAATCTAAATATAATTTCACTTTAACTTAAACCTGTTTTGTACAATTCATTAAATCACTCACAATCTTAAAACCATAAGTTCTTTCCAACTCGAGATAAATTTCAGTATTTGAACGGAGATCGTTGTATTTATCAACCTCTCCTGCAGACGATGAAATAAGCGCTCAATAAGTTCGTAGTTATTATAGGTAAAAACATTTAGCCCTAATCTAGAATGGAATGCGCTAATACAATTAAAGTAATATATTTTACATACTGTGGCTAATACATTTCTACGCCAATGTCAACTGAAGTAAAATGATAACAAATAATTCAAAAGTTCATAAATTTTCGCAATTTAATGACTATTTGCGCCTAAGACCGCAGATTTTTTTTTTTGGTTGTGAAAAGTTTAATTTTCTTTCTTTTAACATCATCACTTCCTGTAATGTTTACACAGCAACAACAACGAAACTTTTTCAACTTTTCGCTATTTGGCTACAACCGCCCAAAGAAGCGCAGTCTTCGTCATGTCAATCCTGCCAGTTACTTTGTAATGTTAACAAACACGTACCTCGGTGGAAAATATTTCACCACTTCTCGATTTATCATAAATTTTCCCCCATCAATAACATTTCCATTAAAAACCGGAGCCCGTTCACAACTACCGAATTGATATTCCATTAAATTTCTCCGATTTAAATAACGGCCTTGAGTTTCGAATGCCGTGCTAGCGTGCGTCGCCGTTAAAACCAATAAATATCAATAAGATCGGAAACTGAATACGCTGGCAAAGAAATCGGAAACAGATTCTGATGAGTTATAGTTATATATTCCGGAAAACTAAGAAGCAACAGGAAACAATTACAATCCGGCAAGCTGTTGTATATATATGTCGGGATTTTGTATGTGAACTTCGTTCATTTTATACGCTGCAGTAATTTGGTTAAGACTTCTTATTCCGGAGAATGTTTCTTTTTTGAAAATTTTATACTATATAAGCAGCTACAGTATCATTTATAGAATAATAAG
Source organism: Cylas formicarius (assembly GCF_029955315.1). Lineage (NCBI taxonomy): Eukaryota > Metazoa > Arthropoda > Insecta > Coleoptera > Brentidae > Cylas > Cylas formicarius. Next base: position 19,828,598 of record NW_026844319.1, read on the forward strand.
ATCATTACCGTTACTAAGGCAGAATATAAAGCTGGACATAGCAACGATGATATATTTAGTGCTACAGATGACACTAAACTGACACTTCCAACTCTTTTAGATAAGTCGGAACTGCTCCAAGTGCACCAAGCCGTTCAACAAAAGATTAGCAAATCACTAATTATGTTTGGCAGAAAACGTGACAGTCAAAGATTTCTATGGGGTAGCGATTATAGTGATATTAATAACCAAAAAATTAAAATTCTGTGCTTGATAATAGACAAGAGCGCATTTTGAAACTGCAATAAAAGTCTGATTTAATGTTAAAATGCAATCTACAGTCCTTGGTTTAACTGTTTCATACTCGTCGAATTGAAAAGCATTAAAATTCGGGTCTGTGGTTGATTTTTGAGATTCAAAAATTCAACAGCATTCGTCAAATGCTCATGCTTCAAAAATAGTAAACAGAAAATCTCACAGCATTGTTTCATTTTGAAATAATTTACAATTGACATAATTAACAAACTTCAAAAACTATTGGATTAACAATTTATACAAAAATTCTAGGTGGATATTTGCTAAATTCGTTTTAATTATTATTAATAGAATTTACGTACTTCATTTTCTGGGAAACCCTTATTATTCGTTTAAATTATACTATAACTTATAAGTAACAGAATTGGAAATGTATGTACTTTTTTTTCTGTTCCTCCGGGTTAGATGGAACAGGATACTAACATCTTTGGTAGACTGAATATTGTCTTTATGACAAAATCGTATGTACTCATATTGTAACATGGCCTATAATTATAAAAATAAATTATATAAAGGCCCTTATTATGTCAATCTGGTATGTCCCTAGATTTTTCCATTTTAGCCGCAATGGGACGTCCAATCTTCTCCAAGTAAGAGATCAAACAATTTTAATAGCATTTTTATATTTACCCGTTTCATAGATAAAAGTAATTGCAACCAGTTTTAGGCCAATTAGCTTTAAATAATTGCCATCATAAATTGCAAAAATTGAGTATTTTGTTAAATTCTTTTAACATGAAATTTCGCTTGGGGACCTGAAATATGAACGGAAAAGGACAACAAGGCTGCCTTTTTTGAGATCCTTATTTGAAGTGATCTGCCCTCAAAGATTTATCCATAATATCGGTATTTTCATCATTGACTGAACCCTGTACGATCATTTAGGCATAAATAAATTTATTGTAATGTGATTTTCAAATAAGAAATTTTATCGGTTAAACGAGAGTCGATGAACGAGAACTTCAAGAAAAAGAGTGGCCGAATTTAATTTTAAATTTAGAAAGTTGTTGTAGTTGAAATACTTTAGAATTATAGTATTTGACATAAAATTCGCGACGTCACGAGTAGTATAGTTTGTACTCCTACACCGGTGGTAAAAAAATGTCCGTCGATTTCGATAACGATCGCAACCGAACAAAAGAGGAAAGAATCAATTTCGTTTAATATATTTAGTATTCTCCATATTGGTCGCGAGATCAAAGCATCCTCAGTTTCGAAATTCCTCCTGGCCGTCAGCCCGGAAGTTTACGCATCAACTACCCCTATAAACGGGGAGAAATTTTTGGCCAAAAGTGCAAAACGAAAGAGATTGTTCGACTAATATTTCCGCCCAGAAACAATTTGCGATGCCGCGTGAGGTCGTTTTTGTTTCCCTTCTGCGGGATATTCTTAATTAAGGGTACCCCTTCACAAATCGTTATTAAATTTCCTGCAAGGATTGGCGCCAGTTAATGGTTAATAAAGCTTCTGAATGGTTTATGTGAAGCACATGTGGAATTTGGAATTTTTCAGCGTAATACATACAACGAGTTATTATTACGTTTTGACTTACCTTAAAATGGCTTTTCAAAGTCTATACTCATAAATTATATTTTTAAATAAAATATGGAATATTTTTGTTCTCAACAAAACAGTTAATGACCCCATATGAAAATTCCTAAACATTGTGATCCTCCAATTAATAATATAAAATGATACAGACGAGACCCATAAATTTTTCATAAGCAGTTGTTTTCATATCTCTTCTTCGGGGTCATATTACCGACCTATTGAAACTGGTGCATCACTCTTATAATAATTTTGTCGGGTTTTCTTGCGATCCCTTGACGAATTGCAACATGGTGCGGCGTTTATTTAAGATACGCCCACAAACAAATAGCATGAATTTGAAAAAAGTAGTTCATTTACAGAGAGTCAACCATAAGCATGAGAGGATAAAATACTTGCTTGACTTATCATATCATAAGTACCGCCCAATGATTTTTTGATTAATTTTATTCTTTTATCGTAAAATTCAGCTTAGTTATTTGTAAAAGAATTGTCAATGCCGCAATGTTAACTCTATTTGTCTTTAATATTGAATGGTTTTTTAAAAGTTCTACTACACGAATTGCTTTTCTTTTTCAACTCTATGCACAAGCGTTGTCAGTGATGGTTTTCCACCACATGAGATTTGTCTAATTTGCTTTCAACTGATAAACAGTTAGTTCTGTTGCAGTGTGAGTGAAGAGGAAACATGTCCTAATTTAAAACGGTTTCGTAATAATAATAATTTTACAAGTTAGTGCTTAGTTTTGAGAGTTTCCTTTTGATTTGTCTTGAGAATATAAAATGTTGTGGATATCTAAAACATGCGTTTGACCTACTTCAAAGTCTACATAAGGGTATTCCAGGAGAGACGGCCATTTTCAATATCTTCATAAATTTCCAATCCACGTCACTGTTACGTTAATCCATATACCTAGCTGCTGGACATATAGAGAATCTGCCTATGCTGACAGTACAGGAAGTCATGAAGCAACTAAGTATCATGTTTTTGAGAAGGTCACTTCAACGCGAGAATTAAAATTTCATTTTTATTGTAAATGTAAATTGTAAAGACCTTGCGGCTTTCAACAAACAATATGGCCCCTGACAGATCGTCCATGTTTGAATGCGGAATTTTTACGGCAATGTTTTCTAAAATATCGAAATCCTATTAAATTTTCAGGTAAAAAGGAGTTAAATTGTGGGAAAGCAGTGCAAAATTGAAGCACCCGCGTCGGCGTCAGTATAATTCTGTAATTAATTTGGCGTTTTTGTTCTTTAAAGCTTGTAGATACGATGCAACTTCTACATGTATTTTTTCAAATTTTGTCCGATTTTCTTTGCTTATAAATCGGTGCAAAGGATTAGTTTTCATAAAATCCTAGGTTTAACACCTATTGAAATAACTTTGAAACGCTAGATAGCGCACAAGAAACATCTAAGTGGAAAAAATGTTCAATAAACGCCTCCTATAGAAAGTAGTCGCCAATGGGAATTTGTTATGCTTATTCTGGTAAAAATTCAGCTTGTAGCTTAATTGCTTTCCTATATTTTCTGTAATTCTTGTATCCTAAAACACCTTAATAAAACATCCTTCGTGACTATTTAAGTGTACCTAAAAATGTAGGGAATTATGTTTAGTAATTTCTGTAAGTCTATTTTCCAGTTTGTTAAATGTAAAGTATATAGGAAACACTGTTTCTCTAAGATTCTACTATCCTATATTTGCCACGTTTGCTGTGGTAAAAGAACAAAGTATTGAAAGTACAAATTAAACAAATTCTACAAGTTATACAAAATGAAAACAACAATGGCACAGGGCACTGACTGTTCCGTGACAAAGGTAATTACTTGTCTCGGCATTGCCAATTATGTTCGGATTTCAGAGATTGATGTTGCAGTCTTATAAAAATTAATCAATGTTCCAGAAATATTACGGCAATGTAGCAGCTCAGACAGTTGGGGGTGACGCATGGGCAAAAGATGCTAGTAGGGCCTGTTAAGTTTTGTAAAGCGTTTTAATAATGGTGGTATTTTCTGTTCATAGATATAAGAAAGTGACCAATTGCTTTTGAATGGGATTATCCAAGGGTGTCGCCAACATACAATGCAACAAGATTATTACCTAAAGTTTCGAATTTTAAATTCACGTAAAATTGTGCTCCGTAATAGAAAATAATTTTATACCTACCTGTGTTTAATATTCTTTGGTTTGATATATTACTTAGTTCAAGTTTATTAGTAATCATTCTTATTTCGTGTGTAATACAGCGTGTGTTGAATCGTATGCGAATTATGCAAAATATGTGCGAGTCTAGTGTATCTCAGGAGATGCTCCCGCCCAAATATAGAAAACAGTATTCTATTAAGAGTAAGGAAGTTATAAACAATGTTTATTTGACTCTCGTGGTGCCAGCAAGCAAGCATCTTTAGAAGAAAGGGCCACATTGCCGATTGCTGACATTTTCCCAAGTGTAGATGAAAGTGATCAAGATATAATACGGCGTAAAATTTACCAGTTATACGGGGAACAAAGCGTGCCTACATTAGATATTTAATTAGGAGGCTTGAAAAAGATGAAACCGGTTTTAAATGACATTTTTAGACCGACTGACGATGGAAAGATAACGGCTTTAATATTGTTGAATTTCAGTAAGGCATTTGATATGATAAATCATTCAATTCTCTTGGCCATTCTCCATTACGTTGGTTTCTCCGAAGGTGCTCGAAAGTTTCTGTGTTCCTTTTTGTCAGGTAGGACACAACGGGTTGTCTACAATCAGCAGCAGTCATCGTTCCTAGGTGTTCGCAAGGGTGTTCCACAGGGCAGCATTCTTGGTCCCTTGTTGTACACTATTTTTACTTTTAACTTCATTGGAGCCCTCCACCAATGCAACTGTCATTTTTATGCGGATGACACTCAAATTTACTACTCATTTTTTCCTCAAGAAATAGCTACCGCGGAGGATGTCATCAATACTGATTTATCAATTTTTTTTTACATTGCAACAGATCACCTCCTAAAGCTTAACCCTAATAAATCTTCAGTAATACTCTTTGGAAATGATAATCATTTAACCCATGCAAAGTATAACATAACAATTAAACTTAATAACATAAAATTGCCACTCTCTGAGTCATGCAAAAGCTTGGGTCTCACTCTTGATTCGCAGTTGCGTTTCAGAGAACATATTACTAATAAACTAAGGGTTGCCTATGCTAATTTAAAATTAATTTATGGCAATAGACATGTACTTTGTCAGGGAACTCGTAAGTTGCTGTGTGAATCACTTGTTCTGTCACAATTTAATCACTGCAGTGCTGTGTACGGACCGTGCCTGGATGCGTCCGATCGTTACCGTGTCCAGAAGGTTCAAAACTCTTGTCTAAGGCTAATTTATGGGGTAAGGAGGAGAGATCATATCTCCCCGTACCTTGCTGCGTCAGGGTGGCTTAATATGCACCTTCGATGCAAATTACGAATGATTTCCCTTTATTTCAACATCCCTAAAACAAAATTACCTTTTTATCTTTACAGAAAAATTACTCTTAACATATCAATACACAATTTGAATCTGCGTGGAAGACACCGACTAGTTATACCCCGTCACCGCAAAGAATTATTTAAAAGATCATATTCCTATAATATAGCCATTTGCATTAACTCTATTACTAATTTTGATATTAATCAGTCCAACTCGACGTTTAGGAATAATTTCAAAAATCAGTTGTTACGTACGCACTAATATTAAGCTCTTCTACAAAACTTGTGCCCCTTTCCTTTCCTTTCCTTCCCCCTCCATTTCTTCTCTTTTCTTTTCTTTAGAATTATGTGTATCTACGCTTCGCGCTTTCAAATAGATTCTATGAATTTTTTTATTATTATATTTTCGCTGTTAAATTGAGGCCTGAACAGTCTCTAGAACTTCTAGATGGCTGCCCTAACAAGGCCTATTGTTGACCATTATTTCACTTATTTAACTTTGGTTATGTAATTATTTCTATGTAACTTTGATGGTTATAACAATAAATGTATTATTATTATTATTATTATTATTATTCAATGTGGCAGAACTACCTTATGGAAGTGTATTCAACACATGGGTTTTAGAATTTAAAAAATAGACAAAAGGCAAGTTTTAATGGAAACTTTTCGAATTCGGAAATGGCGACTGGAATATCTAGAAAAAAATAGGATTTACAGAGAACAACAAAGGCTAATTATTTACTTGGATGGAACCTTTTTCGACACTTATGATACCGCGGAAAAGGGTCGGGTTGACTCAACTGATAAGTGTAAAACAAACGCGCCATCAAAAAGAGGTAAAAGAATAACTATTTTGCAAGCTGGCTCTAAAGATGGTTGGATTCCAAATGGACTTTCTCTGTCTGCGAAAAATATTTTTGTCTACTTTAGCGTATTTAAATCATATATTATAAACAACTCCATTTCTCTACCTTGATTTTCAGTTTATCCAAAGTAGGATTAACTTCACTTTGATAAAGTATATATTCTTTATATCTTATTTCTTCTTTCTTCTTTTAATAAGTTCTTCACTGTTATTAATATTCATTATTCGATAAGTCTTCTATTCTATACTCATACACTTTTTTCACAACATCAGATCGACAATAAGTTTGGGTGTAGCAATTTTACAGCAGAATTTTCTCAAAATATGTCCGCACCCCATCAAATCTTCATGCAAAAAGGAGTTTAGTATGTGGATATCGCTGTTTAGAAAGAATGGCCAATGTGTAGGTGAAAGTAGGTGCATAGCCACTTGAAGCGCATCAATCTTTGCCATAGCAGTTCCTCTATATTATCCATAAGCACTATGGTTTCTCAATAACAAAACCTAATAGCTAATAAAATTTTTGCTGGGGCACTTAACGATACCTTCGAAACTGTCAACCGAATAGGTATCGAATACACCGTCGATTCGAATAAAACGATATCCGATGGCAATTACAAAGTGATACACTCGTATTACGCTAAGTCCTTTTTGGAGCTGTCATTCGCATAAGGTTGACGAACGAACAAAGACTTTGTGCGGAGCGCAGATAAGTGACTCGAAGGCGGAATTTATGGGATCGAGTTCGAGTAGCTGTCGATATGTGGATAAATTCATTGATAGGGGCTAAAGCGACGGCAGGCGGCGGCGGCGGCATCGAACACGCTGGTTCGCTATCATTCCCTGCACCGGCTTAGTTTAAACTTTGCCGTAAGTATCGGTCGAAGTTTTAAAGTAAACGCGCCGAGTCTCGTGCGGGAAATGTTTGCAATATACCAAGTTTAATTTCGCGTGCGATATAAGTTTACTTTGGCTGTATTATAACTTGTTTCAAAGTCAGATACTTTAGATTCGTTCCGGGTCTCTTTCTCATTCTCTCTCGCTCGCTCGATCGCTCGCTTTCTCTGTCTCTCGGTCCGAGTAACGTGAGTGACGACTTCCCAGACTTCAGAAATCATTCACCTCCGTTTCTCCCTCCCGCACTAAATTATCGCGGAAAAATATCATTTTGTGACGTAATTGAAACAATTTCAAATATTGGTGTTGAAATTTGCACTGTTTACTCACTCAATTTGTATTTGGCATTTATATTTTTTCTCTTCTTCTCGAGTTGCGTTTTAATTGTATTATATCTTATTTACTTATTTTGTCATTTGCTATTATTAATACAGTAAAACCTTCATATTGCAGACGCTGTCCGGATTTTTTTCGGTATATGGATATGTGAACTTCGTTAAAACATACTTTATAATTATGTTTGTTCAAGTCACTTTCCATTTAAACTCTTTGTTTTTTCAAAAATAACATTCTAAAATTCATTTAGTCATCTTCGGTGTATTTTGAGGTATGCTTTTAACATTTGGCTCAGTTATGAAAAAATAGTGGTCAAAAGGATAGATAGTTAATTGATTGACCGACTTTTTGTAAACAAACCAAAAATACACTAACACGATATAATAGGTATTTACAAAAGATTTAAATAGGTAAACAGTATTTTTTTTTAATTTTTATTAAATTTCAGTAACATTATTGTCTTGCCTCATCATTCTTTTATCCATTTTCCAAATGTCGTGTGAGGAATAGTTTTACTTTTCGAAAGTCGTTATTAATTAATTTCTTAGTTACTTTCTTAAAAAGGAAAACTTTAATAATATAAAAGTTAATTGAAATCTTAAAATAGTTTTTGTCCAGTTTGTTATCACTACTCTGCCTATTTAAATTCTACAAAGGCTCTTAAAAGACCTCACTGATTCAAAAAACATATGTGCGTTATCTAAATGCCTTAAAATACAATATATAAGTCTCTTTGTAAGGTTTCATATCAATCTATGCTTGATAGCTTTAAAATTAAGTCTATTTTACAAGAACAAGAATAAAACGACAGGATGTGTTACATTATTTTATATTTATATTATTTATATTTTAAAGAGTATAAAATACAAAGAATGCAACTTTATACAATTTAACTCGGCAAGGCAAAAATTATTTACTATAATTAGTTACATTTTAACAACTAATCTAAAAATATTGAGGGTGGTACTATAGAATTTACTTCGAAGGCTTAGGTTGGGTATTCTTAAAAAAAATTAATTATAAAAATATGTAAGCAATAATAAGAAAAATGCCCCCAAAAACACACCCTCTAAAATTTGCCCTTATAAACCACTCCTATTATTTTTTGCAATTTTTCAAATGTTCATCAGACAAAAATATTAGTACATATAATATTATAATATTTATAACATAACGGTTTGCTACGCTGCTATGAACCGGCTTGTGAATAATTTTCCATTTTATTAAATACAACAATACTAATTTTTAAAATATAAAGTTATAATTATCATACATACTAGTTTTTCTTTCCTTGGTGATAAAAATATTACCTTTATATGTACCATTGATTTTGGTATCCCATTCGAAAAATTAAAAAGAAAATTATAATGTCATCTAAGAAAAAGAACTAGTTTTAAAGAGCTATTTTTTTTTGGAAAGAACCAAACTAATCATTCATAATATATTCTAATTGAATATTTACGTTTAAAAATAACAAAAATTCGTTGTATGAAGTTAATTGTGAGTCCATTTTCTCAGAAATGTGTGTCAACAGTGTTGCGTGGTGACCAATTGCCAACTACTTCTGAAACAAAGGGTCGACTGGGCGCGACGAACATGGTGTAAAAAATTTATGGATGTTCCTAGTTGACATATGCAGGCATGTTGCTCCGATTCGCAATCTAAATTAGGGACTGCACCATTCGCACTACATGCTTTGAATATCTAATGTCATTCAACTATTTCGATGTTGCTGGTCGTCCGTCCAACCTAAACAGGACAGGTTTAGATTATAAAACTGGTAAAATATGTGTGATATACGACTCAACAATTATAGAAACGTTATTTTGCAATATGTTGATCAACGATGGTTTACGTTTAGTTCTTTTGCCAATTAACTTATCTTAAGCTTTTTTTTTTGTTATATTCATAGGTGCTCTTTTGGTTCTCTGTGCTGAATGCAGTCTGAGTTGGCAATAAATTATTGTTCTCAGACTATTTAAAATCGACCCACAAATTTCATTAGACTATAGAATTTTCGTTATATCGTTTTCTCCCTACAAGTATATGATAATGTATTTTAAAGTCAATCCTTGTTTATACGAACTTTTATTCTTCTTAAAACCAAAATAATCACCTCATCACTTAGGGTCCAACCTGTATATACTTCTGCTATTTAATTACATAACAACGAAACATAAAATATAAAAATAATGAAAAACTACGTGCAAAGTGCCCGCGGCCATTTAATGCCGACCATGTATGGTGATTACTTTTATCAACCATAATATTTCATCTCGACAATTTGTTTTACACAGAATTGCGACAGAACAGCGGTTAGCCTTTTCTGTTGAGGATTAAATCGATACTAATGCAGAAAGAGCAATGGACACGTTTAATTTTATTTCTCGAAATAGCCAACTTATGTAGAAAGTATTATGACGTCAAGTTCTGTTAGAAAACGGTAATTTTTTCATGAACTAATTAACTTTTTAGAAGCTGAGACACGGCTAGTAGATAAGTGGGTTGAATTTAGAGGCTTTCGCGGAAAATCATATTTTTACTGCACTAATAGTTATACAGGTATTGGAGTGCGCATCTCTTTTTTAAGCACCTCTCTCTCTCTCTCTCTCTGTTTTATGTCCATTTCTTGTTATAACTCTCTCTCAGTGAACTCCATCTATCGAACTGGAATGGTTTTAATATAGCTAAAATTGACATTGTTAGTGCGTGTGTGTATGTTTACTGTTTTTAATGGTGGCGATATATAATACACTTTTTTTTATGCCAAATTCCTTTGTTGAAGGTTGAAGTAATGTATATACAATCATTGCAATAGGATGAGTTCAAGTTCCAAGAATTGAAAATGTTTGCCTGGTTAAGGATAAGTAAAAACCTGAACATAATGTCAACAAGAAACCAAGGATTTTATTTTCTGGTAGACCAATAAAAAGTTTATCTAGCGTTTTACGGGTTGTACAGTTATAAACCCCCTTGTGCTTTATTATTGCTTAGTTAGCGTCTAGGCAGTAATGTTACTTTGTTCCTTATGATTCTTATATGTCAGCATTAAGATTTATATAAATATATGTATACATACAATTGTAAGTTAGTTCTTGACTAGTTTGCTACAAACCAAGCACGAATAAGGTTTTTAAAAAAATGAAATTCGTCTTTGAAGACGAAAACTGGTGCAGTCGGTAGGATTTTTCGTGAAACAAACATCCAAAAATCTGGACTGTTTGGTCTTTTTCAAAAGTTAATTCGCGAGGAACCTACACACACAAAACTGTTTGAGTGGTTCAACGCTCACAAACCAGGGGTTCGAGCAAGCATCGTCTACAGCCCTATTCGTACATCGCTCATCCTATTGGGTTAGTATTAAGAACACAAGCATCAAAGAAAACAAACCAGCTTCAGATGAAAATCGCCATTCTCTGTTTAGTCCTGTAAGTTCGTCCTTTACGCTGACCTCTTTGTAAAAATTTCTCTCAATTAAACTGGAATATTTGATCTCTCAATTTCAAACGCTAAATTTAAAAAATCATTTAGAAACTCTCAAAATTTGAAAATTCCTGATTCTGATTCAAATTCTGACTTGGAAATAATGCCAGATCCAGTTAATCTTCAATTAGTAAGATTTCAAGCGGATAATATCCCACATTTCGATGGTAACCCTTAAGGCTAAATTTGCCAAAATTTCTAAGTAAATCACCAGAATATTGATCAACCAAACGCCGCAAGAAATGTTTGCTTAATAGATACCATTATTAGCAAATTAGTTTGTAGAGCACACACTAGTAAACACTTCAAATGAAGACATTAATTTAAAAACTATAAAAATTACTCAGTTTGTATACTTAAATTTTAAAAGCATTTATCAATGATTTCGATTACCATCTGCAACTAGTGGTACGTTTAAGGTACCCTACCTCCCTAGAACACGCTATGTCATTTTCGCTTGCATTCGTTGGAACAACCGACGTAAAATTCTACAAGCTAAATGATTACCCCGTACTTCTTCCTTATAAATTAAAAATGATTTCCAACTACCTCTCACTTGTGCAAATCTTTGACTTAAATAATATAATTTCTGAATTTGCTAAAATTCGAAATCAAGCAAAATTGCTAATAGAAAATCTAAAAAATAACGATCAATACTCTGTTGAATATTCAAACTTTGTTACTCCACTCCTAGGGCTAGAAAAACGTATAGAGAGTCAAATTAATCAAATAAACCCTTCAACGAATAAATGAAGAAATATACGCGGCTTGTTGAATCCAATCGGTTCTATCATTAAATGAATTATCTACTGGTAATTTAGATCAAACTGATATGGGAAAATATGAAATGCAAATTAAGGAACTGCAAGAAAACCAAAATAAATTAAAAACCAATTCAATTTACCAAATAAAATTCTTAGAAAAGACAATTAATATATTTCATAATGCAATGACCAATATCTCACATAACTAAATTATCCTTAAATCAAAAATGCTACAAATTGAAGAAACAGTTGAGAAAATAGCATTACAACAAACGGTTTTGACTATTTTTAAATCTACGTAGTCATAAACCAATTGAATGTAATGTATAACTTAACATGTGAAATACTTGAAAAAATAGAAACCGTTATTAGTTTTGCAAAATTAAATACTCTACATAACTCAATTATTAATTCGTTGGAACTCTTTGAAGAAATTAAAATTCTAATGAAAATCTGCAAGGTCAATTACCACTTGAAATATCTCTTGGGAGCTTACTGTTTTTTGAAAAAAACTATCGAAATTAAAAGCTATTCTAAAGGATCAGTAGAAATTTATAAATACTATCCAATCTTTCCATTACCAATCCCGACTGGAAAAGATTTTCAATTTTATGTTAATATACCCCTAAAACCATACCTTATACTGAGCAAGAACAAATATGCCTTTGTGGATCAAAAATGTATTGAACTACAAGGAAATGAATACCTGCGAAAAGAAACCTAGATTAATAATTAGAAGAATCGACTACAGTGTCCCGTAGAGCTGATATCCCAAAGGCCAAGTATGACTGCCTGTCAAATTTATGAAATCCAATTTAGAGATACCCAGGCTTATAGAATCCAAGATGGAAAATGGACAATCCCAAAGAAAGCGACAGCTTCTATAAAATGTGAAAATAACATAAAAAGTGTATCATTATTTGGGTCCTACCTCGTCGAATCATCGCTTGCCTGTAAAATATAAATGGAAATTACACAACTAAAGACATATAAATCGAATCGATTAGTTTTCGACGATACGCAGCTTCCCCAGCTGAACTTTTCCCTAGCTATACGATAGAAGAAAACCCTGGACACCCCTAAAATTGACCTGAGCATTATAAACTTTGAAGAAACGAGGCAAATACAAGAACAACTAGATAAAAATAAAAGAACAATAGAAGAAATGACAGCTACAGTTTATATGCGAAGAACTAGTGTTTGGACTATTATTTTGTATATTTTTGTATTTTATATCTCCTATATAAATATTTTGTTTCTAATAAACTTAATGTAAAAAAAGAAATAATCAAAAATATTGTAATATAACTTATTGCATGCGTGCTTTTATCTTGTGATTTATCATTGCTCAGTTAGCGTCTAGATATTAATGTTACTTTCTTCCTTATGATTCTTATATGTCAGCATTAAGATTTGTATAAATATGTCTATACGTACAACTGTAAGTTAGTTCTTGACCAGTTTGTTACAAACCATGCTAGAATTAAAATTTTAAATTAATCAAATTAGTTTTCGAAGACGAAAACTGTACTCAAACACGATGGCACGATTTGTAATATTGTTTTTGCGTTGCTTCCATTATCATATAAATACGAACACACCTTTAGACGAGCCAGAAATAAAAGTAAATGATATAATTCTCGGTATCTAACCTGAGAATAACACTAAAACAAGTCGCCGTATCGATCGAAATGCAGCGGTATGACGTCATGATCATTCCCTCGCGTTTAGCGTCGTTTAAAATAGCCCACTGGCACAACTTGAATTATTTATATTGGGTTTTGAGTTTTGATATTTGGTTTGCGTTATTTCTATACAAAAAACAATTATATTAAAGAAATAAAAAAATGTTCAACTTCCCTATTCCTGCGAAAAGCGGTGTCAATTAGTGGTCGGTGCGCTACTCAACATAAATATTTCGACTAAATTATCTGAAAGCGGCTGACCTATTTCTCCTAACTTGAATTATTCCAGAGGTGAGGCGCCCAATGAGCCCGCGAAACTTCTTTTAATCGGAAATATTCGGAATTCTGAACGCAGACGAATGCGGCCCCAGGAAAAATTCTAGAGGAATTTCCAGGTTTGCCACGATCATTATATTCGGCGCTGTCCGATATCGGTCGCGAGACAATTTACGAGTTGAAGAATGCAATTATGAAGGGAAATTGCGGATCAAGGGTATATCGAGCTGTATGTGTGGCGACAATTATTTTTAATTATTCTGCTTAATGGATCGGCTTTTGTTTTTTTCAAGTGTATTGAACGACGATCAAATAATCTTGGTCTAGTTTGAAGTAAACATTGACGTAAACGAAAATGGAGAACACGCAGAACACATACGTTGTACATCGTCAAGAAAATGTTTAAAATGGCATAAATATTTACAGTGATAATTTTAAACGTGAAATGCGATTAACTGAAGAAAACTTTATGCCTACTTATAGAATATGTGCAACAATTTATGGAAATTTATCAAATGTAGATAAGATTTTACTGTTTCAAGTCAATTTAACAGCTTTAGCCGTTGAAAAATGTCTATAAATGAAAGAAATGCTTGTCTATGGGATATAAAAAGAAAATAAAGGAAATTTTGTTTTAAAAAGTATAATAATAGATTGTAGGTACATATATATAGTGGGCGGCCCGGTCATATTGTGACTCACACCTTCAGGCCTTATATCTTTACCATATTTCTCTCTGTCATCGCTTTCAGTTGTCGCTTACGCTCTTCAAAAGCAAAATTGAAGATTTTCCATACCAGTTTTTAACTTATTAAAGCTGCCAAGCTCCATCAAAATTCTGCATTTGAAAATAGTCGATCGCATATTTCGTTTCATTTTCAACAATTTTTGCTTATCTCCTGGACATTTTTTGGGAGCTTTCACTCAACCTGCTGCCTTTCTCTTCTGCAATAATTTAAATTCGGTAGTCTATCCAATTCTAAATAGATTCAATAAGATAATAGGTAACTCCCTTAAATCTCTCCCTGTTTTTAAACCTGACTGATGCGCTCAAATATTTCCTACTATAGAGGTTTAAAAAGAGACAGAGCTTTAGAGTGAGGGTGACATCATCTAACATTTTCTGGTATCGTAAACCATTGCAATTAGTTTTTCACTGCTTACCTACATCTACTTATTACTGCTGACACGATTGACAATATTTTAATTACGCCTTTGGGAGTATTTATCTATGGTTATTATCTACATAAATTATTGGCCAAATTATTTTATTGGTTCATTTTCTACGTATGCCTATGGCCGTGTTGGATGGAATCCCGTTTTAGTTACTTTCACTCCCTTACAGGGTGAGAGGAAGCTATGCTAGAAATATTATTTTAAAAAATTCTCTACATACACTCTTTTTAAAAACCAATAGATTGAACTATGAAAAATTAAGATCCGAAATCAGTTCTATTTCAAATAGAGCACGCAGTATATAGAACTCTTTCGCATCGTATTCTATACATCCTTCGTAAGTTTGAGCCTCATTGGATTAAATCGACCTAAATGATAAGCTGTGTGTGCCGAAGATGCGATAAAAAATAGTTTCGAAACTGTATATCACCCTATATTGGTAATAAATGTCACAGTATCACATCTTTCCCCCTCGCATTAGCACAATAAACCGGAATATAGCTATAGATTGGGACCAGCGTGTATGGCGAATAATAAAAATCTGATTTGCAAATTCCTTCCTGTTTTTCAAACAGGATGAGTAATTTTTTTTTCGATTGGTTATGTAATCAGTCGATGTTAAATGGGTAAATTTCAATTTAAATGAACAAGACGATAACTACCCGAAAATTCCGAAATTAATTAACAATTATCGATAAGTTTAAAAAAATAGTTGGTTGTTATTTGCCGATAAATTCATTAAACGTAGTTATAAGGATATCAAAAACCATAAAATAATAAAGAAGAAAACACTAATACCAACCAACCAAATACCAAAAATCGACATCGCGAATGTTTACTTCAAAATATCAAAAATTGCATAAAGAATAAATTTTTCGCCAAATACAAAGAGACTAGACACAACTTTAGGATATCTGCTGATACATCTCGACGACCACTGTATTTTTTAAAAAATTAAAAGCAAATTCCAGCGAAAAAATCTTCTAAAATAGTGGAAATTTAAAAACATACCATAAACTTATTATTATAAAACCTATTATTTCTACATTTTCCCCTATTGCACCCCAAATTGCCATTCACTATCAGGAATTACCACTAATTTTCCTATATTTCTAAACTAATTACCAGTAAATACCACCCATTTTCCCCTAAAATTTTCAGTAATTTTCACTAGCGTGTATTTAAGGTTCTGACCCTGATGACGATCCTATAACAAGAAAACTTCGTATATTACCCTTAAAAAGTTGCAAGGAAAATTAATATAACTTTCAAAATCGCCAATTTTTATTCTTGCTTCGTAGCACAGACGGTGCTATTCAAAATTTCATTATATACAGTTTTTTAGGTCTTAAAAAGTAAGATAAAAATGCGCAAACGGCATCATTTCATAATAATAATAATATTTTCCATAAAATTACATCGAATACAAACAATCAAACTTTTATTTAAAAATTTTTAGCATTCAAATGTCGTCCCCAAAATGCTCTCCTTACGACAAGTTACCCATTGTAAACGTGGAGCTAGCGGGAAGATTTTTTGTTCAATTGGACGGCATATTACGACAACATCCAGCATAGACTTTCACCAGCGGGGAAATGTTTAGTTTCCCGGAATGGCAGAACGTAAACAACATCAAAATAAAATCGCGATATATTATCTAATTTAACCGGCTCTTTCGCGAGTTCTTAAAATAATGGCGGCAGCCGGTTATTTATTCAAAACGCAGGAAGAGCCCAGCATGTGACACTCGTCGTCCTTTTCAACTCACTAGGTGATATTCGAATTTCCGCCCTTCTACGAATGCAATGACTTGAAGGGAACATGATTCAGTAACGCAGGATCTTCCGCCGAATTTATTCTATTCCGTTTTTTCTTGTGGAGGCCCCCCCTAGTCCGGAAAGTCTTTTGAAACCTTTTGAAGTAGCAGCCGAATGCGTTATATCGCGATATTTCTTTTGTTCGAGTCAGGGACGGCTGGGAAGTCGAATATGCTAAAAATGGCCACGGCTTTAATAAAGCCACTTTCAGCACTCTGCGACAATTCACTATTTTGAGTTACGGAACGTATTTTTTTATTTGGGCCGTTCGGGTATTATTGTCACTGATATAGTAGCCGTTGACTTTAATAGACGCCAATAGACGAATTTGCAAATAAAGTACCTCTGCGAAATTCGTACAGAAAATGTTTACGCAGCAGCAAAAGCGAAACCTTTCTAGTAAGATTTGTACTGCGTCAGAAAAAAATCCTCCAAGAGAAATTATTCTGAAAGTTGGAGAGGAAAATTCAATATTTTTAAAAAAATGTTCTAGAAGTTTTAAGATTGACAAAGGAACCATAATTTTTATTGATTGTAATGTTTCTTTTCATGTTCTTGCGGAAAAAAGTTATTTTCCAAAATCTGTACATCTAATTTAAACAAATTTTAGATTGTTTACAAGAATATGGCACTTATTTGGATATTTTTAGTTCTCTATAGCTCGGACTCTTAACAGCTATAAAAAGTTTTTTCTTATTTTATGTTTTTTATTTTATACATGTGTATATTATTTATTAAAAAATAATATAAATTGATAGTATATTTTGCAATACGTGCGATAAGCGCCATTTTAGTCACTTTTTCCGCATCCAAACTTATTGACGATCAAAAACGACATTTTTAAATCTTGCCCATGCGCATGTTGAATGAACCTTTTCAATTTTTTTTTTCGTAGTTGCTTCTTGCATTTTCTATATAGCCATATTGACCACTGACGTCCAACGAAATGAGACCGTTCATAAAATTGATGTTATTCTGATAACAATATAGGAATTTAGGCAACAGACGGGCGGGATGAGGAGGACCTAAAAATGCTACGCTACGCTAACCACGTAAGGTAGGAGAAAATAATTCCCGAGATAGGCAATAAATTAAATTATTATATAGTAATATTAAAATATTATATAGATATATAAAATAAACAAAAGTAAAACAGATTTAGAGATAATGCAAACCACATCGGATGCCATTAAGGGTCCTTTTGAAATCTACAATTGCACATACTATGAAACACGTCTTCGATTTGTTTTCAGATACCTGAAATGACACAGTATTGCGGCATTTTTGTTATCAGTGTTGGTAACAATAATATGCAAAAATACCTTTTCATTTCAAAAAAGTCACTTTTCTCAGCAAAAATAAGCAAAAGCAGATGTAGTCAAGACACAAGTGATTTCTAGGTTAAAAGCTCAAGTACATTGGCGTAAATGTTTATAATATGAATCCACAACAAATTTATTCACTGTAAATTGCATCAGTAAAAAACTGCCGCGATGTTCAGCACTGGCAACATTGTCTCAGTCCGTCAAAACATTCGCATCACTTTAAAATGGAAACAATGCATGCTATCGCCCTTATTGCTTACTATACTTTTTCCAAGAGAACAATAATACATTCATTGAGTGACGTGTTGCGTAACGATCAGAACTGACAAATGTCAAAATACTATCAGGGGCTAAAAACTGAAAAGATTCTATCGTTCGCAAACCCGTGACTCAAGTATCGGAAACCTCAGAGTGGCTGACGTCTTAAAGTTACCGTTTGCACATTCTTGATCTGTGCTTTATTTGATAGATTTAAAATGGCAAATTAATGACAAGCAGAATATTTGAAGTTATCAGTGGCATATTTAGGAAGAATTTCTTATCAAACAGCTAAGCCTGCTACTTTTTGAAATCATTATGAAAACATATGATTATCTTTCTATGCATAGCATGAGGAGGTGTTCACTATCAAATTCACGTGGATATTTTTGCACCCATCTCTATTCCTTTATTTTGCTTCCCCTTTCATTTCGAGGATTAAAAACGTAATTTGCCATACACGACCTGCCTTCGGAGCACAACGCGACGCTATGGAGACTTTCGAATTGGATTTTCAACGTTTTATGAAAGGGCATCGTCGCCTACTAAGATTACAGGCCAAAATATTTTGCATGCAAAGTTTGCAAACGAGCTAGTAAATCTCGGTGAACTAATGTCAGTAACATCGATGTTTTCGTCAATATTAACAAAATATTGCAAATTACTGCTTGTAAATATATATAAAAGAACATCAGCATATAGTTTGAAATTTATGGCATTTTGATACGAGTCGGTTTTACTGGACATATTAGCAGTCATTTATGGGATCCATTTGGATACAATCGTCTGTAAGCTGTCTATGGTAACCATCGAGCGATTTGGTATCTAAGGATTTGGTATCGTGCTTCTCATTTATAATATATTTTATTTTTTGCAAGCTCAAACTTGTGTGCGTATATCAATTATAACCCATGAACCCATTAAATCTTTTGGAATTCACATATTAATCTTTACCGAAGTCAAATTGCTTATTTTCCTTTTTGTCTAATAGTTTTATCGGTTAGTATCAGACGTCCTTTGTACAGCTTGGTTGTCGTAACATCAAATCTTTAAAGAAAAGGATGTCGACTATTTTAAAAGGGAAAAACGCAATTTCTAATCACATAATTTTGTTCCTTATTATTATTATTATTATTAGGCAATTCACTGAGTCTGATTGAATCGTATTTGGCAGACCGTGTGCAATATGTATATGTTAATGGTACCGAGCCTAATATGGTAACAGTTAATAGGGGAGTTCCCCAAGGATCCATCCTCGGTCCCCTCATGTTTCTAATTTATATTAATGATCTGGTAAAGGCCGTCGATACGGCGAACTGCATTCTATTTGCCGATGATTCGACCTTGATCTCTTCGGACAAGGATATTGCGACTTTGAAGGTGATCGCTGACTCTGATCATCAGGCGGTTGACCAATGGTTCGCCGCCAATAAACTTAAGCTTAACACATCGAAGACGAAAAAAATGCTAATAACATCCAACAAAAGAGCTGTAAAGTCACAGCCTGCTAAGCTTCTAGGTATCTTTCTCGATACCTTCCTAACCTGGTCGGCTCATATCGAGTATCTACGTTCCAAACTCTCGTCTCAAATCTTTGCATTAAGGCAATTAAAAGACTGCATTTCGCAGAAGACCTTAAAGACTATCTACTTTGCACTCTTTCACAGTCATCTGACCTATGGCGTGCTTCTTTGGGGTAACTCTTCAGATGCTGATCGGGTTTTTCGGCTTCAGAAGGCAGCAGTTCGCATTCTCCAAGGGGCTCCTCCTGGAGCACATTGTCGTGAGCTTTTTATTAAATTTAAGATTCTAACTCTGCCTTCCCTATTCATATACTACAACCTTCTGGAGGTCCATGCTGGTTTGCAGAGGTATCCTACTCATGGTGACTACCACTGCTACGACACACGCGGATCTAGCAATATTGTTCCATTTAAGTCTAGATTAGCCACTACTCAAAAAAATAAACTAAATTTGAACATATATAACATATTTGTGAACAACTATAACCGCTTGTATAAAGCTAACGCTAAGCAATTTACGATAAGAAAATTTAAGTTATCAGTTAGAAGCTATCTTTCCAGTTATGGTTTTTACTCAGTTTTAGGAATTTCTTTCGCATATCCCAAGAATATAGTGTATACTGTTAACTCAAGCAAATATTTTTATTTATATTTTTTTTCTATAAACATATGTTTATATACATATTAGTTTTTCCATTTCTTGTTAAATTTATCAAATTGTTGTTGTATTTATATTTTCTTCTTTTTGTTATTGTTGCTGTTATTTCTATTTTGTTATATTACTGAGTTTCGACTTCAAAAATACATGTATTTATAGGTGGTCAATAAACCATATCTATCTATCTATCTATCTATCTATTATTATTATTATTATTATTATTATTATTATTATTATTATCATGTACAACTAACCTATGAAACTTGTTTCATGTAGACTAAGTGACGTCACCGTAGCAGTAAATGCTGAGATAAATCTCGAAATAACTACCTTCTCGTGATATAGGGGAAACTTACAGAATCTGAGTATATAATAGATACTAAATTTGGAGCCGTTTAAACCCCTTAGCCTGCTTAGCCACAAATACTGAATACAGTCATAGTACGACAGCCCTCGGTAAAGTAGGCGTGGATAATCTCAAGGGAAGGAATTGAATTCCATTGACTAAGAGATTAGATTGAAACACACGCATATAGACAAGGCTTGCTCATTCAAATTGAAAATTCGGTCTTCTCATCACGTCATTATTTGGTATGCACATAGGAAATGATCGTCAAAGAAAATTTAAGCGATTGAAGTGGTAAATTTCTCTCCCACAGGTGCGAAAGGAGGACCAGTACTGTAATTCAGAATGCTGGAAAAGGGATAAAAATCGTAATTCCTATTTGGAAGGTTCAAAAGCCACCCTTAAGTAACTCGGAACTTTCTTGAATAATATAGTAATCGTTCCTCCTGTCAGCGCTTTAATTAAATTTGGAATAAAAGAGGGTAAGTGTTTGAAACAACACTAAAGATGTTCTCTGTTTACAACTTTAACATTTTCTTTACGATTTTTGATTCATTATTGTAATACAGACGCTAGGAAAATTTCTAAACTATTTTCATATGAAGTATTTTCTATTAAAAATAAATATAATAAAAAATTGAATACACTGAAAAAACGGAGCGTTAAGTCTGATGCCGGTTCTTCGGTTTGTTGCGTGATAATCTCAAATTACTTCTTCCCCATCAGTTTCCCAATGGCACATATTTATCGTTAAATGGTGCTTTTTATAGAGTTTTTTATATCGGGATGTGTGTATTTTGTGTTTTCTCGATAACAGATTTCTATAATTAGTCATCTGTATTTATAGCCTTGATATATTTTGTAGGAAGACAAAAAAGAAAAATACTTAAGTACTAACATATTGAAACTTATAAAAGAAACAAAGGCGAAGAGGTATTAGAATATTAAGTCTTGGTGATCAGAAGAAGTAAAATTTGCTAAAACAGTTTCATAGTGGTGATACTTCCCTGAGACGAATTTTGGTAAACATTGGTTATTGAAAGGTAAATAAGAATAATAATTCAAAATACATTAATAGGAATTTAAAAATGCAAAATAAATGATAAATAATAGTTGTTTCTCTTTGTCACTTTTTTAGTACCAACCGATATCTGTAATTCTAAAAATTTGCTTATTCCAAATTAGTTCAAGGTAGCATCCTCAGACACCTACTATTTATAGTTGCCAATTTCATCGGTCGCTAAACATCTTAAATATATTTATATGCTGACCACGCCAACTGATGACAGTAACAGTCACCGAATTAAGGAATGTAATGGGTGTTTTTTTTCGATGTATAGAACTTTAAGTTGGCATTACTGTTCAAGATGGCGACCGATTCAACAGCTGTCAAGTGATTTATTCTCAGTTTGGTTTGGCAATTCATCATGAATAAACTCACGCCTGCACAACGCTTGCAAATAGTGCAATTTTATTTCGAAAATAAGGGTTCAGTGCGGAATACGTATCGCGCACTACGTCCATTTTATCCTCGACAAAATCGTTCATCAGAGCATAATTCGATTAACCATGAAACGTTTTCGCTCCACGTTTACTCTTATTGATAACTCGGATCTCCAGAGATGCCGTACGGTGCGTACACAAGAAGCTATTGCTGCTGTAGAGCGTAGCATTGAGGAAGACCCGAATGAGTCCATCCCCAATCGAACACAGGAATTGGATCTGTGTCCATGCACTTTATGGAAGGATCTTGATTTACGTGCTTACAAAGTCCAACTTGTGCAAGAATTGAAGGCAAACGATCATCAAGTAAGGCGTAGATTCGTCGAATGGGCCCAAAACGAAATTGCCGTTGTTCCCGATTTTCATAAACTAATTTTGTTTAGCAATTAAGAGCACTTCTGGTTGAATGGCTACCTCAACAAACAAAACTGTCGCATTTGGAGCGAAGCTAATCCTCAAGTGTATGTCAAAACACCGTTACATCTAGAAAACCTGACTGTTTGGTGTGTTTTATGGGCTGGTGGAATCATTGGTCCGTACTTCTTCAAAAACGATGATGGCCAGAACGTTACAGTCAATGGTGACCGGTATAAAGCTATGATTACTAACTCTTTCATTCCTGAATTGAATAACCATGATGTCCAGGAGATGTGGTTTCAACAAGACGGCGCAACATGTTACACAGCTCGTGGCACAATCGATTTATTGAAAGACACTTTTGGTGACCGCCTAATTTCACGTTTTGGACCTGTGAATTGGCCTCTAAGATCTTGTGATTTAACACCGCTAGACTACTTTCTGTGGGGCTACGTAAAGTCATTGGTCTATGTTGGAAAAAATCATCGAAAATTGGACGTCCAGATTGGACTACATCCGCGCCAGCCGTGGCGGTCATATGCCAGACATCATATTTAAAATGTAATGCCACAAGATTATCTTTCGGATAAATAAAATTCATGTCATTCGAATAATCCATCGTTGTTTTATTGCAACTTAAAGTTCTATACATCGAAAAAAAAAACACACCTTATTAATTCCGATAGAACTTTTATAATTATGATCACTTACATCAAATTAATCCAGCAAAGTCGTCTGTTGTAGTTTTTGGAAATGATATTCAGATTGAAAAGGTAATAAACAAATTTTTAAGAAGAATTGCGACCGCAATTTTCTGCTGCGTAAAAAAATTGGATTTGGAGAACATGTTACTTATAAGTTTAGAAGAGCCTATGGTGCATTAAAACTAACTTACTAGCATAGACAAATTGCCTATCACGAGAAATTAAAATACTTCTCTGTAACTTGGTTTTATCTCAGTTAATCACGGCTGGGTGGCTTAATATGCACAACAGTTTCAAGTTACATATGGCATTTTTTTATAATACCATCATTAAAAGGAAGTACCCTTATCTATTTAAGAGTTTCATTAAACGTGACCGTCAGCGGTTTAAACTTACTGAAACGGTACTGCAGCACAGAAAGGAACTTTTTAAAAGATCTTATAATATTGCTAATTTGATAAACGCACTGTATTTGTCCAGTTGCTTGAACAGCTGCTGCGTATTTAAGCATAGATTATAAACGAATCTTTCTACACTCTCAGTAAGTCTGGATTTGCCTTCATCTAGACTTATATGTTAGTTTAGCTATTAGACTTTCATGTAATATAACATATAATATAACATAACATAGCATAATAGCAATAATAAAAGTTGCTGTTATTGGATTGAAATAGGCTTATCCAGGTATAAATTGTGTTCCATTTTCCGTGTCTTCGGTGTTATTATTGAAGAAGAAGAGATCCATTTTGCAATTTGAGCGAATTATGAATATGTAAGATATTTTCATTTTCTTGAATTTTTTATCAGGATTGTTTTCACATTTTTTTGCAAAATTACATCCGTTAGATTTTTGGTAATACGGGTCTGCTATGTTTTTTATTATAATGTGTTTTCTGATAAATTGAAAATCTGTTTGGAAAAACCATTTTAGTCATGAGACTTCCGCAAGCATAATTGGGCATTTTGGTGTAGGAAGTAGAAAAAAAAAAAATCCCTATTTCACACAAAGGAATAACGTATTTTATTTAAATAAGCATAAAACCGATATTGGAGTTAATTCACTATATCGTTTAGTTCTAGCAAATAATCTGAGAAATGAAATAGTTGTTTTTAAATTTCATTCCGCTAACTGATTTAGGCCATAGACACCAACTCAAAATTTAGATTACTGCAAAGGTTGCCTAGAGGACATGATACTTGATGATGATATATTAGTTTCTAGTTCAAATAGTTTAATTGTTACCTACAGAACCTTATAAAACTTATTTGAGGGAAGTAAATGAGTAGTGCTAGGTGTTTGTCTAATTGTGAAGCTGGGTTTTAGCTAAATCTTTTATATAAATTTACTAAACGTTTATTTCGGTGGCGTCGTTGAATTGTGTAAATTGAAATGTTTTAAAAATACGTGGAAATCCACAAACAAGTCTCTTTGGGATCTTAGATGGGTCGCGATGCACAACGAAAATACAAAACAATGCATTTCCGTCTCCGATAAGCTCGGCTGACATTAAATTTAACTGGAATTTTCCGAGTGTTTTTAACTTTAGCACATTATAATACCGTCGGACGAATAATTCCGCAGTTTCAAGTTTTATCGCTTTATACCTCCGCTTTCATATTATATTCTTTTAAAGAAATTAAAATTTTGTTCCCCGGCAGATTTCGTCAATTTCGTTAAAAGCTTCCGCAGATATTCCCTTCCCTTTAATGAACGTAATATTTCTAATGGGAGATTAAAACGCGAGAGTAAAATGAAAAAATCTGCCGGATTGTTCTGTGCCAAAGAAAGCACAATTTGGTTAGTTTATTTCGGGGAAGAATGAAACGCGGCGGCATCTTCTTTTACGTATCACCAAATCGTCACTTTATGATATATATCATTCATTCCATATCGATGCCCCACTCCGGTCAGCCATTTTGTGTACGATTTACGAGCGGGCATCGAAAATTTCGCGTGTCTCGAATAGCCCCAATTGACTAAATTGACATTAAATTGTTAGTACCGAATTTCACATTATATTTCGTAGATCCACGCCTTGCGTCAATTATATATAAAGCCCGAGCACTTAAAGTCATCTATTTTTGGTCGCCTCCTGGGGTATTAAAGTTAATAATCGATAAGTATAGAATAACCATTAGATAGATACCTGCATTCGAGTTTAAATGTAACATGAAATTCGACGTTTTTCCTAACCTACATTCACTTATGCGAACGTATCATTATTTTATTTTAGTATTATCGACAAACAATAATGATGTGGTAAATTGCTGGTGTTTTATATTTTCCTCACCTGTTTACCTACTAAGCTTTAGTGAAAAGTTCAAAAATATTTTCTTATAACCACTTATTACCAGTGTTAAGTTTTGGTTAGCAAAAAAAAAAACAAAAATAACTTCTAAATATTTAACATTGCTTATTTATATTATAACGCAATGTCAACTAAGTTATTGTAAATTTAACTAGTAATACTATTATTTTCCACACTCGTAGGCGATAATTGTCACCAAACAAGAGCGTTGTGTACAAGTTTTAGATTTCAATTATGTTTTGGCATTAAGCTAATTTAAATTCATAGACATGGAATTTATTATATATTATTTCACAATAAATAAAAGTTCGCAAAAAATAATTTTAAAATTATGGTAAATAAACAAAACATATCGTAGAAGCAGAATCAATGCTGCTATTTTTATTCAGTTATTCTGTGTAATTTTCTGGGTTTTATCCATAGTCACGATGTTTTGCTTAGCTCATAGCAGGTATCAGAATCGTTGGATGTTCTGGTTAGTTTGTAGGCTATGGATAAGGGGTATAGGATGTTCTAAGCTCTCGGGGGCATCGTTTTGAAACTAATTTCTGTTTGAGCCTTCAACCATGACCCTTTCAATCCTTATTTTCAACTGCACAGACTTTGGTTAGTAAAGTTTTTAGATAGCAACAAGTGACCTACAAGTCATAATGTACGATTGCAAAGGATACGTAACATCCTTAAAAATGACACAAAATATATGAAAGAATCTTCAAACTTTCTGTGTTAGCTAAACAGAGTTTTGACGGATTTTGAACAAGAGGACAATATTTAACAAAGCAGAAAACTGCTATGGAAAACCAGGAAGGAACTGAATTTTGCATAGCAAAAGCATTACGGTAAAGTATAAGAAGTATAACACAATACTGTAGAGCAAAAGAATATGTTTATCTTGATGGGAATAAACAGTAGCTGGGGCAAGATAAAAATAATGCTAGTTCTTTTCTAGCTTTGAAAGAAGAAAACACAGAATTAAAGTACATTGGGGAAAATTAAGACCAATAATAGGTGTGCACGTTAGAAGATTCCTAACTTGAAGTGAAGATTGAATTGTCACGAGGACATAAATGGCTTTTATGTTAAGGGATGAGAACAAAACGTTTTTAAGCTTTATTTAATTTCTTTTAGCTATTCGATTTTCATAAACGGTTCTTAAAACAATAATTTACAAAATTTCGCATTATATCCTTTTAAAGGAAAATATTTTTGGTCTATCTGCTGTAAGTATTAAAAACTTTTCAGGATTTAAATCAGGGAAATTTGGATTTCTCGTTATATGGAAACCAAATGATTCTAGCGATTTTAATGGTCGACTTTGCAAATCTTTTTTTTGGGTCATGACCTTTTGGAAATATTAAAAATTTTAACAGTATTCTTCAAGTGCTCTCGGATCGTTTTGTCGCCAAATAAAACTCCACGTATGTTAACTCACTGGTTCCACCAGCCTTCGATAAAAGGACCAAATCTCTATACCAAACTATTAAACTCCCATTGCAAGAATTATACATTAAAACCAAATGAGGTATTCGTTTAGGTAGTATAGACTAACCCAAACTTAGAAGTGACATTTCAACTATATACCGTATAATGAAAATAAAACGCAGTGTATACGTAGTTGGTTATCCGGAATGAAAACATTTCAAAGCGTCACGGCAACGGGACCCAGCGAACATTTTGCCAACGAAACGTAACGAGATTCCCTCTCTGGAAAAGTCTGCAACGATCCACGGTCATTTACATGAAACGAAAAATGTTATTGATGGGGATGTCACATCGGAGCAAAAACCGAATACTTTGCCGTTCGCGCCGGCAAGAGAGCACTAGTCCTCTTTCCCTACGTCATTTTTATTGAAATAGATGTCTGCGCTGAATGGATATTTCTCCAAGATTTTCCCTTATCCGTGCCTTTTCCCGCTTCGATTATCGAAAGATTGTTTACGTCCCACACATGCCGTGCTTCCCAGATGCGCCGCGCCGGCGGAAATTGGATTTGTTTATTTCGCAAAGTAGTTTTTCCATTGTCTCAATATTTTTCGCGCCCCGCGCCGGCACAGAATGAGAATCGAGTCGTTTACCACCCAATTTTCAGCGATTTATGTCGAGGAACCTTTAACGCAGCATTTTTTTCATTTGTTCTGCTGCAGACGCGACGATACAAACGTGAACACGTCGATTTCAGCAACGAGCATTAAAATAACATTTGTGTTAGGTTAGTTTTCACTAACTAATCTAGAGTTGACCTTGCCCCAAGCCATTTTGGTAGTTCGTATCCAAGAAATGCTAGAATTCCGAGCTACTGCCTCTAGGGTTTCTAGGCAATCTTTGTTATCTAACAGATTAACATCTATTTAGAAGACAGTTTCATCTTGGGAACTATAACTATCATAAGTAGTCAACTATATTCACTCCAGCACAGTAATAGTGAAACATAAAATCCATTATAATATTTCAAATTTACGTTTAATTAATGTGGTAAACTGTGAGCGAATAAGACAAAAAACTACTGAGTACTTTTTACAAAACTTCTGGATTCCTCCAGCCTCGGGTTTTTGCGGAGTCGAACTTGCTGACATTTCGCCAATCATCCTGTTGACTTCTTCAGAGCTAAATGACAGGAGCTAAATGACGGGCATAAACACCGTCTCGGATGATTGATTCCCATATTGGTGACAGGTAGATACCTGAGTCGCGGTTAAGATGGTTAGGTTGTTTATAGATTTCTATAGACTCTCGGATTTTTCGTTGGTAGAAGAATTGCGAGACCCATACCTTAATGCATGGTCACATCACCATCTGGCTCATCGGTTATCAACTCTCTTGTTTACAGAAAAACTTTCTCAGCCCGAGTCACTGAACCCAGAATTAAAACACCTTACCTCTGCTCTTCTCTCTAATAATTTCCACATTAACGATATCAAGCGTTCGATCAAAAAATACACTTGACCACAACCCTCCAATAGCAATGAAGCTGAAAGCAATCCCACACTTGCCACTGTGGTCCTTCTTTACATTCAAAATATCACTGACCACATATCAAGAGTCTAAAGAAGTATCGCCAAAACCAGATTTACCACTTGTCCAAAAATCTCTCAACATCTTAGGTCCGTCAAAGATTAAATTCCTTTTGAGATGCTATGAGTTTACAGAATTCCATGCATATACGGCAAAGAATACATTCGAGAAACTGGACGAAAAATATCTAGGCTCAAAGAACATGAAAGAGCCTTACGACTAAGACAAATAAACTCATCAGCTGTTGCCGAACACACACATGAAACCGGGCATAAAATTTTATTCTATAACTAAACTAAAACTCTTGCTTGTATCTTAACCGCGACTCATGTCTCCAATATGGAAATCAGTCATCCGAGACAATGTTTATTCAGCTCATTTAGCTCCGCCCCCCTCAAACAATATATAAGCAGGTATGGAGTAAAATGGGAGCCAGTTTCAGTCAAGCTCTGAAGAAGCCAACAGGATGATTGGCGAAACGTCAGCAAGTTCGACTCAGCAAAAACCGATGCAGGAGGAATCCAGAAGTTTTGTAAAAAGACTAAAAACGTCAACTGTTAGAGAAGACTTTTGATCAAAAAATTAGTTCTTGGAGTTACTAGGTGAAATGCAGGTAATGCCCTTATAGTCCTTGAAGGAACATAAAAGTTCAGCTGGCTCAGCAACTCAGGGCAATGAAATGAATGCAAATGAATGGTACTTCCTACGATTCAACATTGAGGAAATCTTAAATATTAGTAATAAACCATTTACATGAAAGTGAAGAAATTTTAGAAACTTTCTCTCTACGTTTTCAATTTGAGTGATGTACTCGCCAAATATTGGTTGCCACACCGTTGAACTGTACTCTAGTTTTGAGCGCACATAACTATAACAGTTTTAAAGTACGTTCCCTTGCAAAATCTCTAGTTTTGTTCACAAATATCATTGCTAAACATTTATCTGTATTCAGGGGTAGGTTATTAAAGGCACACCAAGAACCAATCACCTCCAAATTATTTTGCAGAGACACGCAATCAATTATCTATCAATTATTCTAAACAATTTCACATCATCAAAATTTGACTATCAATATTGGCTACTATATCACAAATCAAAAGCAAGAATATCAGTGGAGCTAAATTGGTCCCCTGGGGAACGCCGCTACTTGGCATGAACCTAAGCGATGAGTAACCGCAGAGCTCCACATACTGTATTCTGTTAGATATGACTTTATGAACGCCACAAAATAATCACAAAATCCCAGCATCCTCAGTTTAGGGAGCAGTACAGTGTGGTCCACCCGGTCAAAGGCTTTTGAAAAGTATTGCATATCCACTACCCTCCCTTCAGTGCTTCGACTTCAACCTTTAAAGAAATCATGTTGTTTGTGGGTTACCAAGAGTTTCATTTGGTTAAAAATATTATCATGCAGCGATATCTCGAAAGCCCTCGCAAAAGGCGATATTATCGATACAGGCCTGTAGTTGGATATATCAGATGCTTTTCTTTTCTTTAGGACGCGAGTAATTCTGGCCTCCTTTCAGACATCTGGGAAGGTGTTTGTTGCTAGGGCTAAGTTAAAAATGAGAGACATGGGTTTAACCAAAGCAAGTGCACAATGTCGCACAACGAAACAAGGAACTTTATCAGGAGGACCACAAAATACTTATTCTTAACTCGTGCTAATGCTCTTAATATAGTTTCATTAGTTAAGTGATCAATAGTAATAAATGCATTAGAAAATCCATTCAACTGAGGGACCTGGTGTTGAGGAATATTGTATACCCCCAAAAAAATTAGCAAAAGCATCAACAATCTCTTCAGGGCTGGGGTAACTGTAAGTAAAAATCTCTGGCAATTCCGTATTTGCACTTAATAAACGACCAGTTAGTTGCTATCGTTTTCAAGCAGATTTGGTGAAGTCGATCTTTTTAGAATATCTCTAAAATATAGATTGTTGCCTACAATAGCCGTTAAATAAATTGGGATTAGTCTCCTCGTTTAACTCCCCAATTTATCGACTTTTAAAAATTCAGTAAACCGAAAATGAAAACTAACCAAAAAACTATTAACTAGAATGTACTGAATAGTGTTTCACTCTGTAGATATTGAAAAACGCTTAATAGCCCCCAATATTGAGTTTTTAAATTATATCTGGTATACCAAATTTCGATCTGTTACTTTCAAAATGTAGGACACTTAAAAAAAACACAGAAGTCGTTAAAATTTGACAACAAAGCGATTTCGGAACCATGTTTGTATGAACTTTTTTCCTCGTTTTGGGCTGCCGAACCACCCCAGTCAACTAGACATATCACTATACGTTTTTCTGACGTCTCTTTTATTCCGAAACGTCGACGAGATCATACTGATTTCGAACAAACGTCGCGGACGCTCCTGCTATACTTAAATGAAATATATTTTTCGTCTGTCTTGTCAAATAGGTTGATATTCCTAAAAATTTTAATGTAGCGAATTGTGTGATTACACTTAAAACTAAAATTAAATTGCGAGACATCTTATGTTTATGAGGTCTTTTCATCAATTACTTTTAACTTAATGGGTAAAGCGTGTGGAAAGAGAACATACCTGACTATTCACGCTATACAGTTTATTGGGTTTAGGTTTAGGTTTATTTATTTAACCACAGTATACAAAATGTACGTGTAGCAAGTCAAGAGAAAATGAACAAATACACATAAAGATAATAAAACTACAAAAGAGACGAAACAAATTTGTAAAAGTAGACGGGTTACACATTTTTAAAATTTAAAATTAAGGTATTCATTAATACTGTTTATTGTCAGTATATTCTTGACAGGCCACTTAAAAGAATTGTTACCAAGGCGTTTTATATTATAAGGTAATTTATTGTAAAATTTCAGATTTAAAGAATTTCTGATGGATTTATTAAGAGGGTATCGCGGAATCATTAACTGGTGTGCATTACGCCTTGCGTAGGAATGATTTACTGAACACAAAAATCATAGTGAATCTCGATTAGGCCATTGCATATGAAAGTAGATGGTAAAGTCTTAATATCAATGCTGGGAAAATGTGTTCTACAGGATTATCGATGTTTCAAACCAAGAAGAATTCGAAGAGCGAAGACGAAACACTAGATCCGCCCCATATGGTGACCCCACATTGCATTTTAAAGTGAAATGAAGCGAAATACACAATTCTCATAATTTGAGTATTAAGGGATTGCTTAAGCTTTCGCAGCATAAACAGTGTAGGTGACAATGATTTGCAGAGGGAGTCAAATGAACAGACGCATTTAATCTATGGTCAATAGTGATACCAAGCAGAGTGAATATTAACATTTGAGGAAACTAAAAGGTTTTGGGTTTTATATCGGTTCAAAAGCAAGTCATTTACCGCAAATCAAGATCGCGCCGGCTACTGGGCAATATGCTTCTACTGTTCAGTTCGTCTAGAGACGAACTTCCGGAGATAATTGTGGTGTTGCCTGCACTTGATATGTGCAAATCATTTATATAAATGAGAAAAAGAAGCAGACCCAAAACCGATTCTTGCGGGACACCGACGGTGGCGACGGCGATGAGTAAAATACGATTGGAAGAAATATGTCAAAAATATAAATTTTCGGGTAAAAAACCCCACTGTTCGTTAGCAAAAAATTAAATTTTTAGCAAGTAGTCTAACAGCAATTGTTTAAGTATAATTTCAAAAATCTTGCCAAAAATAGGCAATATTGAAATAATACGGTGGTTGTTTACATCATATTTACTGCCTTTTTTGAACAGTGGAACCACTTCTGCACTGCTAAATTTATCTGGGAAAGTACTGGAGGCTGTGACCAAAATACCAAAACGGTCTTCAAAGTGTCAAAAATATCAAGATTATACATTTTTTAACTGTAGCCCCTGTATATTATACCATCTTTAGACCTAATCCTTAAGTATTGTTAAATAAAAAGTAACTTTAATCGTTATCGATATCAAATCTTTACTAAGTTACTGCAGATATGTCGTAAAACTCTTTTCGCATTTCCATCGCAGCTTGCTCGCCTGTACAAGATGGCGCGATTCAATTGAAAATTCAACTTGCTTTTTATATGCTACCACCATCAATTTATTTTGTAATCACGGATCTAGGATGTTCAGAGGAAACAAAACAGTACGGAAATTAGGGTCCACATTTAAAACATGAGTATTGTTAACTGTTTGTCGAAAACGAAAAGTCGTAGATAAAATTTAAATACATGCTACAAGAATTTTTTTCTGAAAACGCCAAAAAATGACAAGCAAATACATATATTGGGCGCCAACCAAGACTATGTGATATTTTTGTATTTTAACCAATCAAGCAAAAATCCAATTAATCAATTGTTTCTAAAGGTTTAACAGTTGGTAATTATTAAGTCCCATTTTATTTCCAGAGTTACAATGATTAGTTAATTAGAAAAACATATTAAGCAGTAAAGATAGATCAGCAACAAGTTGTCTTACCCAAAAAGACTGTGAAGTGTTTAGGAGTCATTCTAAATAGCAGTTTAAGCTGCGTTGACCACACTGAAACAGTTAGTAAGAAACTATACAGCCTTTATTATGTTCTTTTAAACCTCAAACATGCTGTTGATGAGCAAGGGTTATTGCAGTTATGAAAAATCACCTCAATACGCAAGATGTTTCATTTTAAATATATTACCTCCAGAGCTGCGAGAGACTATCAATTTTTCCGCTTTTAAAGAAAATTGAAAGCGATTCTGACAACAGAGGGATTTTATACCCTAAATGAATTTAAAGAGTACTTTTCGGAGACATAGCAAGCATTTCACATACAGTTAATGTACTTTTAAATTATGTATGTGTTTAATTTATGCCTGTGCTAGAATTTTGTAAAATTGTAATGCATTTTATAAATTTTTTAATTTAATTTTTTTCTTTGGTCCTTGATTTATCATGTAATTATATTATATGGATCGATAAGACATCATTAACATCATCAGTCAGGAGCCGGCACAGAGAAACACGCGGTGTACGTCGACTGATAAACGAGCCAATTAAATAGTGACGATCGCGAGCGTTTCGCGACATTAAATATGCCGCGATACAAACTAATTCCGAGTCGAAAAACGTTCATTAAGGGGACCTCCTTCCGTTTCTTGCGGGGGTTAGTTAAGGGGAATCGAGACTGCGCCCTCTGGAGTCGGAGCCGCACTCGTCAAATCAGCCACAGTTCGTCCGCGTCCTTTGTTCTGTGTTGCACCCTCCGGCTCCGTGCCGGCCGAACGTTCGCGAGCTTTTCAAATTCTTTCGAAAGTTTCGCACTTTATGGTCCTTCGAAGGCGCGTTTAAGCGTGGACTTGTGGGATTATCTTCTATGATCAGATGTTGTAATGTACGCGACTTTTATTAATTATTTATGTCGATTAATGTGTCTGCGAACTTTAATTGCCAAACTTTTGGTTGGTTATTTTGAGACGATCCGCGCGGCAAAATTTTGGCATTTATCGATTTATGATAATTTTTGTTAATTTTATTAATGCAGGTTTTAAAAACTACAAGCATATTAAATTTTAAAACGAAAATTAATGTGGAAAAATTTACCACCTCTCCATTAAGTGTAAAAGATCGTTGTACGCGATTTTTTTTTAAATTTATATAAGGGAATGCTAAATCATCAGGTTTCAGTAAGATAATGTGTATATATTTATCATTTATTTAGATCATTAAAGGGTATACTTACAATATCGGAAAAAGAACAGTTTCATATTAAAAGTAAATGAAATTCCCGATATACAGGGTAGATATTTTGTACGATAATATTGCAGGAAATAAAATGGTAGCGATTTTTAAGTCCTAAACAATTTTGAATTTGCGCGGGAAAATGTAATTAAAGTTGAAAGTATAGATATGTATTTAGTTCCAACGATTTTATCAAGAACCCACATTAAATCAACTTTTTCAAGAACTTGCAGATACAACTGTAGAAGCTCGCAATGAGGAAATCAGTTTGGATCCGATATTTGGCTTACGTTTAAAAAATGTCAACAAGCTAACATAATTATTAATATTCCCTAAGTAGGCCTCAGCAGGCACGTTGTTTTTCCTCTAGAAAACTCAAAAATGAAAATGAACAATTTATTCCCACTTTTCCCCTTTTTAATTTTAGGATGATGGACTCTTCTTTGACGACCACATATATCTTGAATATATTAGTCATTTAATTCAAAAGTCAAAATTAAATAGTCTTAAAAAAACAATAGTCCATAAAAGCAATCAAAATAAAACATTCAAATAGAGATCTGATTTGGCAAAACTACAAACACTGCGGAGTCATGATATCAATAATAATTATTTACAAAATGTTACACGTGTTTCGCCCACACGGGCACGATCAAAAGAATAAAAAAATATCCTAAATTAATTTAAATGCTTGATTTAACTGAGATTTAACTAACCAAACCAATCAAATTACACAATAAAACAATAATAATATAGATGTTACAATTAACAGCAAAAAAAGAAAGAAAACTAACAAAACATTACAGAATTTGTTGTACACTTGCACTGTGAAATATTTTAAAAGTAAATCAAGATGGTTCTCCAATATCCCTTTAAATGGCGAAATATTCAACTTACAACAAAACAAATTGTTCTGGATTTCTCCTACGTAGAGTGTCGACTGTTAGTTTCAGACAGCTCTGTCAAGAAGCAAAAAAGCAAAGGCAAGAAGTTAGCGAGACAGAGTACGGTCCACAAAGTCCTTAAAGTTTAAGTATTTTTGAATCAAAACCTCTAATATTACGTAACAATATAGAAAATTTGATAGTTAACAGAAACAAATTTAAGAATGCAAGTATAACTCTTTAAAGTTGATGTCAACATACACAATTAAAACGAATGTAAAAGAAAGGGAATTAGTTACATAGCTTTAGAATCGCCGCCATTAAAGACAATAACTACTTGTCAAATATATACTGTAAAAACAAACTTTAAAAAAGACCTTGTGTCTAACATTAATAGGAAATATGCCTACCACGCTTAACAATAGAAAAATCAATTTCTCTCAATATTCGCAAAACAAATCAAAAAGGACACGTGACAAGTTTAAAGGGAAGTTGTGCCGCACAGACTGGTTACCGTAAAAGTCACGACAGGTCAGTAGACCTTCCCAATCGGTATCTCTATTTCACTGATTAAACAAATGGTTATTCGTGTATCCGGACATTTTAAATTTTGTACCAACGAATTGATGTTAATGGATTTTTAATATGACAGTGATACGTAATGTCCATGCGGGCGCAAACGTTGAATACTAAAACCGTCCAATTTAAAACCTCAATCGTTCGTAAAATTGTTAATATTTAACCGCCTGCGGGGAAAACTGGAGGCGTCTTAAATTTCCGGCCCGAGATGAAGTATTCCTTTCGTCTGTTCGTATTTAAAGTAATACGTTTTCAATTTTGGAGATTCGATTGGACGTAAACGCACACATAGCTGGGAAGCTTTTTATTCCACCCGAAATGAGATCCGTTATAAATGGGGAACGATAATGATGGAAATATTTTCTTCTGCTACGTTACTTGTCATTTTTTTAAATGGGATTTTTTTTCACATTTACTTATATAATAATTGCGAACGTTAAAAGATGACGTTGTGTTCAAAACTTTTAAACTAGCAATAAATGAAGTACCTAAAACCGCATCAAAACTGCAAATATCAGCTTAAACTATCAATTTTTGATCCAAAAAGTTACATATTCATGTCAATATCTTTCAAATACTAGCCAAAATTGGCGTCTTTAAGCATTATAGTAGAGAAAATCTTTATAAACCATTAAATATCGGTGTAAAACCCCCTTACTGAGTCAAATAGTTGCCGATTTCGATAAGATCCCTGCCAGAATCTGCTTTTTCGCCTCTTAATGCACCCAAATCTACCTTACAAAAGCAGATATGTACTTAAAAACCCTCTTTTTGGGAGAAATAATTGGTTTTCGCTCTCGATTTCGAGCAGATTATAGTTAAAACCTGCATTTTTATAACTTTCCGTTCTCAAATCTACATTAAAACTGCAGATAAGTACTTAAAAAACCGCTTACTTGGATTTATAGTTGGTTTTTCTTCCTGATTTCAAATAGATTCCAGTCAAAATCGGCTAATCCGACGCATATGGAACCTAAAAAAACTTCAAAACTGCAGATATCAGCTCAAACTATCATTTTTTGATCCAAACAGTTACCTTCTGATGTCAATATTTTTCAAATATTAGTCAAAATTTACTTCTTCGGCCTTTATTGTTACGAAAACGTTAATAAACCGTCTGGAATATCTCCCAATTTTTGATTTCCGGCGACCAATTATCAAACCAAATTATGGAAATTCCTGTCCAAAAACGTCCTAGCCTCACAATAATTTGTTGATCGGTCCCTTTCAATTCATTCTTAATATTACCACCAGCCACCTTTTACTTTGGTCGTAAAATTTTCAAGTCTACTTGCTCTGGAGCTGTAAGCGAAGATTTGTGTTATTTAACTAATTCTGTTAGCAGGTCTCTGGTAGCAGGACCAGACACAGCCATTTTATTATAATACTATAACAAATGCGATCTCACTAAAAAGGCGCTTCCGACCATTTAAAACAATTATAGTAAACATGTTTTACTTGAAATAAAGCAAAATTAATAAAAACAAGAGTTAAATTAAAACAACGAAATATTTTTCAATTTAACAATTGGGTATTTTGAGCAAATACTTAAAGCAATACAACGCACGGTAGTAGCTGAATTGCGAATATTTAGTATGTACTCATAAAAGGGGTCCTTGGTAGAAATAAATGAATAATTTTATATCTCTCGTTACAGCTTGCGAACAATGTGCCAAAAGAATTGCGTCAATCAATCCATAAGAACAAATCAAAACAAATATTGTTAAAAAATAAATTCGCTGAAGACCAAAAAAAAAATGTAGCCGATTATGCGAGCCTCTTTAAGAAATAAACAGGAATGAAATTTTACATTGACAATTTTAAACGTAATTTTAAGGATAATTATTATCACTTATTTATTTTGATTTTTGTTTTATAACGTTTTTAGCATTTAGGTAGCTGGTTTAAAAACAAACATGCTTCTGATATTTAAACGAATAGCAATGTTCGGCACAATAAAACAATTTCCCGTACAATACAAATATCAAGTCACAAATCATAATTTACTTACAGTGGGAACATGTTTCAGTCCCTACTTCTGATGTTAAAATTTTTTGTTTAAATGTAACAGGTTGCCGTATACAACATTTCGATAATTAACTATCGCAACCACAGTAGCATTACTTCACTCGAGAGGTAGATGTTGAATGTCAATTCAACGCGCCGACCGAAGGTTGTCGTGGATGTGTAATTTTTGCGGACAAAATATGACTCACTTTGTTCCGACGTCTAAAATCTAGAATACTGATATATTATGTAATATATATGCAATATAATACGGCAATTTTCAGGGTCTTTTAGATTTTTTGGCCATAACCGATACACCCTGTACATAATCGAGAAAATTACAGAATTTAAGATTAAAGCCCTGGATCTTCCACATTTCATGGTATATGAAGTTTTAAAATACAGCAAATGGTTTTCGAGAGAATAATATTTATTTGAAGCTTTATGATTATCTGTGGACAAAACATGGTCCTAAACTGAATTTGTTATTGTTGTCTTCTTCTTCTTCTATCTTGGATGTACCAGATAAATGGAACTCTGATTGCTTCTCTATTTCTAAATATGTTTCCATGTTCAGTAAGGCTTCTGCAAATTCAAAATTAACTATTAGGTACCGTTTCTTGTTAGTCTCTAGGGTCCGGAAAAAAGAATGTTGATTTGACTGACTTTTCATTAATCATAGTTTCAATCATTATTACTTAAATTTTTGTGCTTCTTGTCCGTATGTGACTGCTTAACCGAGGCAAACTTATTCTCTTGTCTGGTGGTCAACATATGTTTAACTACATCGGGTCTATTAACCACTATATTACTCTCGTTTGATATGTAACCTTCTTCTTGCTACACCAAACCATTTTTTCTTTTTATGTAACCAAATGCATTGAATTCTTTTTTGAATAATTTGCACAACCGACTCACACCGCGCACCCTCTTGAACTCAATATATTAAATTCAAGCCTTTTATTTGACAAATGCACGACACTATGTTGATAAACAGCTGAAACAAATGAAAACGGACACGGACGTCATGTTTTCTGTTGGTTATTTTTAATTTAAAATTTTATAACGATTTTTTAAGTTAATTTCATGGTCACTATGGCTTACTAGACAGCAGGGTCTATTAATTTTTGTAAAATCTGAAACATAGTGGAACTTCCGATTGGAAAGGTGAATAAGTGTTTTTAAATTATTGCAGAAAAAAAGGCGTCAGGTCAAGTGGAAATTTCCGATAACCTGAACTTAGGTAGGTTTAAAAAGATAATTTACGCTCGCTTAGACGTATTGGCACAAATCATTTGTATAAAATTTTGTGTATGAAATGGAATACAGTTGTGCACACTTGAAATGTAGAAAATAGCATCGGTGAGCAAAAAAATGTTTATAAGTGGTACAAGATGTTCCAAGGTGGCCGAGAAGACGCGGATGACGAAAGGGTAGAAAAAGCGAAACAAATGGTGTTGAAAATTCGTCAAATCGTTACTAGAAAAGTAGCTGAAGACATCGGCATCTCTACTGGCCCATGATATGCAATTTTTTCCGGAGTTTTGGTTTTCGGAAAAAAGTACGTCAAGATCGATCAAGTCAATACTATTTTCTTTGATTATCGTGGTGTAGTAAAGCAAGAGTTGTTATCACAAAGTTGTACGGCCAATATAGAGCATTACCTACAATAAAATACGAAGAAAACTTCCGGAATTGTGGGAAAACAATTCATGGATTTTACATCACGATAATCTATCTGCTTACTCATCGTTGCTTGTGTATTACTTTTTGGCCAAAAACAAAACCACAATCATGCCTAAGCCACTATATTCACCGGATATGGCCCTCTGTGACTTTTCTCTGTTCCCAAAACTCAAGAAATCCATGAAGGAAATGTTTAGGACGAATGAGGAGATAAAAAAAAAATCGCTGAACACACCTCGTATGTAACGAACTTTTACTATCCACAAATACAGGTAAATAATTATTATTATTATTAAAATAAAATTTCGTTTCATTCCATTTATATCCTATTCTCACATCTTTTTTTATTGACTACCGTTACCTTTGGGCGGATAATGGACAAACTACCTAATTGGTGGATCTTCCTGTCATTCTGTTGCATGTTTTATCACACCGCACCATTAATGTTTTGCCAATTCATCATTCCTATGCTCCTGTTTTTTTAAAAAAGGCCACTCCTACATGAATATATTACTAAGTTTTCGAAGAAGTATTATAAAAGAAACGAATGTATTAATATGGTCAACAAATTTCAATTGCTCTACATAAAGGGTTTCATCGATTTTCTGCTTACAACTTTCGATAGTCAAGTTCGGTCGGTGTGACACTCTATTAATATTCGACAAAAATAGCGACAAACAAAACCGGGTTGTATTATTGCCTGCAAACAAGATAGAACAACAAAAAATGACACCGTCTAGACGCTTCTGTTGAATGTGTCTACAGATTATAACCGTTTGAACTAATACATAATCGATTGGGAGGGCGTATAAACTTTTATGGGATATCCAAACATTTTTGTTTACGTTTCGTTTTATTATATGGGTTATGGCCATTATAGTCAAACGACAAATATTGTTATGGGTCCCATACATTTTGTTCCGTTTGTTTATGTGAGCAAAACCTTTCTTCAATATTGTAATATTTCAACACATCTAATTAACAGTTTATGGTTTTACCGAAATTTGCCACCAGATAAATGAATGAGTGCTGCTGAGAGAGGATTAATATTCTTTACTGGATTGAATTTTGTATTTGGCATGTCATAGTATTTTGACGTTTATCAATTACGATGACCACTCAGTGATATAAAACTTGTTGCATAATACGATAATATGATAAAGCAGTTTAATAAGCGACACTTTAGTCACGAGTTTGATTTGTCACAAGAGGTGTGTTTATTAAACGAGAGTTATCAGCGTTTTGAATACAATATTTTTTCTATAACCATTATCAGCACGAATACATTATCTGAATGACATATGACGTGGCTGTCAGAGTTGACAAATGTCAAAATACCGTCAGTAGCTAAAATCTCCCTAAAAGTCCGAAGCGACTAGCAACAGTGTTTTATGAAACTGACGTTCTAAAGTGACACCTTGCGAAAACTTGATCAGTGGATGATGAGGATAGCTGGAACGGATAAAAAAAAATTAACTTGCTACTACTAAAAATTGTATAAAAATGCCCCCAAAACCAACATCGAAAATTGTTGAAAGTTTGCAAATTTTGGATTTACATTTTTGTTGATATTGACTAGTAGTTTATTGTTATACAGGGTAATTGCTTAATAATTATTTTGATTTTTTAATTAGACCAAAAAAAAAGTTCTGTTGAGGACCACAATTTTATTAAACCACTCAGCGGCAATAAATGTTGAACGATATAATTGCAAGGAGATTAAAAGTGTCATTTGCGTAGTAGATGAACATAATTAATCAACCTACCCATTGACATCAAAATAATTTTGAAGCTTGATAGAAAGAAAGATTATGTTATTTGCCTATGAAGTACTAGAGAATCAGAAAATGGTAAAGTGGCCAGAAAATTTTATTTATTACAATTTAGTAGGGTGTATAGTACCTGAACTTCTCGCAAAGTATAACGTGTAAAAAGTAACAACGTGTAAAAATTGTGCAAGCCTATTATAAAAATGGTCGATCAAGAAAAAATGCATTTAGGGCTCTACGTGAATTTTTGGCGCGCAAAATCGACCTTCTGAGAGGACAATTTGGAATGTGGTTCAAAAGTTTGAGCAAACTGGATCTGTAACTAACCTCAAAGTCCCTCAACGTGCTCGTGCAGGTCGGTCAGTCCAAAATATTGCCATTGTTCGCGAAAGTGTAGCCGAAGATCTAAACACATCGATTCGTCATCGATCGTGGCAAGTGAGCCTTACGCATTCAACCACACAGCGAATTTTAACAAAAGACTTGCATCTACACCCATATAAAGTCCAAATAACTTAGGAGTTGAAATCTCGAGATCATCTTTAGCGATGAAGCACATTTTCACTTTGGTGGCTTTGTAAACAAACACAATGCTCATATTTGGGGATTGGAAAATCCAAGAGAGATTGTTCAAAAAGCAATGAATGCATCCTCAAAAAGTGACTGTTTGGTGCGCATTTTGGTGCGGAGGAATAATTGGCCCTTTTTTTTTCGAGGATAATGCGGAGAACGCTGTTACGTTTAATGGTGTTCGCTATCGAAACATGATATCTGATTTTTTCTGGGAGTAGTTGGAAGGTATGGTAAGGTATTGAAGATTTGTGGTTCCAACAGGATGGAGCCACTTGTCATTTGAATGACATCATCTTTCACACCTAATTCTAATACACTAATCTAAAGTGGCAAATAAAAATGTTTGTATATTTTTATATTCTTCCGAGTTTTTTTATTATTTTAATGTGGAAACCCTTATTGAATCACCCTTTAGTTTATTGTTGTTTGTGTTAAGTATTCTTTAAGTGAACTGTCAAGAAGCGGCCCTTATAATGACAAACTTCAATGACATCCGGAATTATAAAAGTTGCCCATGTACTAAATCTGAAAATATCATTAAGATCGAATA
Source organism: Cylas formicarius (assembly GCF_029955315.1). Classification (NCBI taxonomy): domain Eukaryota; kingdom Metazoa; phylum Arthropoda; class Insecta; order Coleoptera; family Brentidae; genus Cylas; species Cylas formicarius. Next base: position 19,870,944 of record NW_026844319.1, read on the forward strand.
AAACCTCCTGTAACTTGAGAGAATATAAATGTATTTTGTCGTTTTCGTTCGTGTCCCGCCCGTTTTAATTGCCTAAATGTGTCTTTTAATGAGACTGGTGAGAGATATGAGAGTTGTTGTTCTGGAGCGAGCGCATTCATTGAATTTCAACCGGATGTCGACGCATTAAAATAAATTGGTTAGCGGAAAGATTTCCATGCAAGTTATGGCCGTTGAATTCGGCGGATTTTTAATTGTAATTTTGAGAGTATGTATTATTATTTGATTCTAGTTTTTTTCAATACGAGTAGTTACATGTTTCTCACTTTATTTATTCAGAAGATTTCGCTTTTGCTCTCATAGAAATAATATTTCAAAAAATTGGGTACCGGCAAGAATTGCTAAGAAATATCAGATTTGTAAAATTCTACTATGTATTTATTTGTAATATCAAAAATTCTACGATTTTATTAAAAATTATGCAAAAATTAATAACAAAACAATAAAAATTCCTAAAATTGAACTAGAAGGAATAATAAAAGGAGAAAGTCACAAGTATATATAGAGACTTTTAGAGGGTCATGAAGAATGACCATATATTTTGTAACCAGTACGACCTTAACTTTTCAATCCAACTGTGCCGAATGATTTTCTTTGAAATTTTTTGGTCACTTCTATTAATGATGGTATTCGTAATTTTTTCAAAGCTCCGTAGCAATGATGACAATAACGAATTAAGCTTATTGACTCCGAATATGGGGTTTTAAATGATTGATATTTTTAATTACAGAGTTCGCATTAATAATTAATTGAATTTATTGAAATTTTGTAACAAATGGTATATAAAATTTTTGCATAAATCTGGTTGTTGTATATGTAAACCGTTCCTTGTTACTTTGTTGATATGTGTAATTATGTATATATTAAAAGACTTGTTTTTTCTCCGAAGTAATTACTGCAAGAATTTTTTCAATACACGGTAGACTCTGGATCTCGACTACATTAAAATTTTAGATCCAGATGTGAAAGATCAAAAAGAAATAATAAATTTATATATAATCGAAACAAGTATTGCAAAAATAAGTATCGTCTTAACAACTATGTGTTTATTATAAAGTATACACTTTTTTTCTGTAATAGAAATACTGTAAAACGTAAAAATTTCAACTAATTTATTTGTTCTCAGTCCATAGTACACTCTTGATCTAGATTGAATTAAAATTTTAGATTTAGATAATGAATAATCTAAACTTGAAGGATAAAAAGAAATAATAAAATATCCTCCCAAATAGACTTGTGAGTAATTTATATCTAATTGAAGCAGACTTTACCGATAAATATTATACCTTTTAGCAGAAAATAAACAACTTTAAACGCAGAGAGAAGTTGTCGGGTAATCTGTACACCAACAATGGGTTCTAATAACTAATAAATGAAAATAATTTTTTCCCGAACATTTAAATAAATATTATGTATATATATGCAAATCATCAAACTTAAAAATGTCAACCTAACTACACCGAAAACTGAAACTACTACAAAGATATTACGAATTATATATATGTATCTGTTTCATTTTTCGGACAGTTATTTTTGGGTAAACGATATTTCTGGCTTCTAGCCGGACTAAAACTTTTACACACACCTCAAAAATCTCTTTTAAAGCGTGGCAACATAATAATACCGTAAAAATTGAACATTAACATTTGCTTTATTAAAACCGCTCTGCGAAATGAACAGAGAACGTGTATTTTACCGAGCAATTTTGCTTTCCCAAATTAGCTTTCCGGCTCCGGGCTTTAAATTGTAAAAGGTTAGGCCGGGATTAATTTTTAGCAAAAGTCGAATATTACGTACGGCTCGCGTGCAACTTTTTTTTGCACAACGTCTGTGTTTCATAATAATATATTCTCGGGGTATAAAATGGCAGCGGCTATACGAAACTCTTCTGGGTTTCGGTTTGTTCGGTTTCTTCTCAGAACTATGTTCGTAAATATAATATTACGCTTACATGCTTGGCATACGTACGTAGACGAACTCAAGTTTGTCCTTCGCTGAAACTTTTTCGAGGGATATGTTTCGAAGCGAATCTAATATTAGTCTTTCGTCTACAAATTTTATCAATATAATTAAACCAACTCAGTGCTAATGGCCATGTTTTTGCAAAATCGCAAAAATACGCAAAGCTATGTCTCCTACTAAAACACTATGTCACTCCATATAAACCGATATGTAAAAATTTCATGAAACGTTATTTTTGAAAAAATATATTTAGGATATCTAATCTATATGGAAGCCACCGTTTTACCTGCACCACCACCTTTTGGGAGTTATTTAGATAGTTATACTCCAGTCAGAGCAGTCATGCAGTTACGTCATCTATTGTGACGTCATCAAAAATGATCCGTATGTCTTTTTACCATAACCGTAAATAACCATTTCAAAACTGACAAACAAAATTCCTGTGTCAATTTTTGACAGTAATGAGCTAGATAAAGGTGTCATGTTATGACGTAACTGCATTGCTCTGACTGGACCTTAGTTACTTGAGCAAATGGTAATTTTAAAAAGTTCAATTGCCAGACGAATTTTCGACCCATTTTGTCGACAGAGTTGTCTCCTCCTTTTTAGCCCTTTATACTGTAAGTAAGTAAACTTTTAAACTTTCGAGATAACCTGCAGAGTTTTTACTGCTTATTGACATTAAAAATTCCACTTTTCGAGGACGAAACGCTTAGTTCTCGGAATTCCCTTTTGACAATTTTCCTTAACGAGTGTTAATGTCGGAAGTTGAATTATTTCGGATAATATCGCGGGAAAAGTCAAACAGTTATGTCGCCAGTTACCACGCTGGCAACACAACACAATATATATATATATATATATATATATATATATATATATATATATATATATATATATATATATATATATATATATATATATATATATATATATATATATACGTTATGTTTATTGTTCGGAATTACACTGAGAAAAAGTTACGACCATATTCTTTGAAAAAGACGGTATTATACTCGTAAATGTTTTGTAAAATGTGAATAGACCAAATTAAATTTGGTAGCAAAGAGCTCAGACATCTGGCACAGCCGATTAGAATTCAAAATTTAACATTAACAGAGGAACAGTCAACGTTTGGCATGGGGAAGGGAGGGAAATAAGGCCAAGAAAGTATCTCAGTAAAGGTTTAAATAGGTAGAAACGAAAATGAAATCTTGCTTTGTTCAGGACCAATATCGTTGATTAATATGATATTGTAAATATGATTAATAATCATATTTACAATTTGGTATGAGAAGAACTTTTGTAAATATTCCTGTTAATGCTGTGGCACAGTAAGGAGATTCAAATTGTGGACATAAATAAACATAGAGTGAATTTTATATCGATTTAACATATTCAACGAACCTGACCTATCCAGATATGTTGAAATATGAGTTCTACTTCCAAATTCATTTATCAGTATAAGACAGGAGTTTTGAATATTTTGAATACGATACTTCTCTATATTATCTAAACAAGGCATAAATATGAGGGGCAGTGACAACTTGTATTAATTAATTTTAGATTAGTGTATGCAACCTCTAACTTGCGTGTACAAAAAGGCAAAGCAGAGTTTATAGCGAATTTTACTTTGCTTATAAAATTATCAATTCGATACCTATAGTCACAGAATCACAAAATCTATTCAAATCAGAATTAATACTGTTGCTTATCTCTTTCTTAGGAAAAGAACAGTTCATGATGATATTGTAAACCTGGATTTAATAATCGACAACAGAAGTGGACCTAAAATACTACCCCTACCATTTTAGTAGTACCCCAGTACTCCCTTGTTAACAATCTACAGGTGTATTATTTAAGTTTTACTTTCCGTGTTTTGTTATGCTTGGATGCTTGGAATTTACAAGAAAATTTACTGAGTCGTATGTGATGAATAATTGAATTGTGGATTTCATCATTTATCTTACTATGGTTTGAAATATCAGTTAAAATCAAGGCAGTAATTTTATTATCACTACAAGCCTTAAAAATATCTATTACATCTGCAAATGAGTTTTCACAACTATAACCAGATCTAAAACCCAATTGTTTCGGGCGCTAAATATTGTAAATATTGAGAAATGCACTTATTTGCTTATCCATGATTTTCTTCAGAGTCCCAACGAGTGTAGGCAGAATACTAATAGAACGCAACCCGATTCACTATTAATTCAAAATAATATTGAATAATAGAAAGACATATAAGAACTATAGAGTATTTTTTACTTCCACGAGTTTTCTTTAAAGCAAAATCCATCAAATCAATAATCAACAAATACAATGGCACAATGAACATTACGCTGTAACTTTTTCACTATTTTCACTATTGTTACTGTAGTCTATCTCTGCGAACGTGGAACTGGTTTTAATATATAACATTTTTTTAAGTAACATTTTAACAGACATGGATAAACAGAAAAAAAGTTTTTATATTATATTTTTTATTTTATTGTATTTTGAAATCATCAAAAAGAACTTTGAAAGAAGTAGGCTTTGGAGGACGTATGGCCGTGTTCAGGAAATCAATGTGGTAGCTGCCAAATTGTGAATTCGTTTGCTAGTGTGACGAGTTTTGGTTTATTAATTTGTTTGAAAAAAACCTAAGAAGAATGCAGAAACAGAAAGCAATGTGTAGTAAAACCAATATTCTGAAAGAAAACAAACAGTTCTGGAAGATTTTAAAATTGACATTATCGAAAATCACCCTGACACGGTAACCTAAAAATGTTTTTTATGTAAATCGAGTTCCAGACACCGACATTAGTTTTCATCTACGAGTTTGCCTTTAAAAATATAAAATTTGGCCCGCGCTGTACATAAAATACTAAGGTAAGATATTTTAAATGGCCCTATTTTAACGTCCGGTATATGAGTTCATAATTTCTACAGACATTTGTTAGACATAAACAAATTTGAAAATGTTAAAAAAAGGCAAAATACATTGCACGAGGATCTTTAAATTTGAACCTGAGCTTGGATTTTAGGTAATTTTTGCTAATAGCAAGGTTGTCAAACTAGAAAAATGAAAATTTAATTCGACTATTTCCACCCTTATAAGGGGTGTTTTTTTTCGATGTATAGAACTTTAAGTTGCAATAGAACAACGATGGATTATTCGATTGACATGAATTTTATTTATAACCTTGTGGCATTACATTTTAAATATGATTTCTGGCATATGACCGCCACGGCTAGCGCGGATGTAGTCCAATCTGGCCGTACAATTTTCCATGACTTTTTCCAACATTTGTGGCCGTATATCGGCAATAACACGGCGAATGTTGTCTTCCAAATGGTCAAGCGTTTGTGACTTCTCCGCATAGACCAATGACTTTACATAGCCCCACAGAAAGTAATCTAGCGGTGTTAAATCACAACATCTTGGAGGCCAATTCACAGGTACAAAACGTGAAGGCGGTCACCAAACGCATCTTTCAATAAATCGATTGTGGCACGAGCTGTGTGTCTTGTTGAAACCACATCTCCTGAACATCATGGTTATTCAATTCAGGAATGAAAGAGTAATCATACCTCTATATCGATCACCATTGACTGTAACGTTCTGGCCATCATCGTTTTTGAAGAAGTACGGACCAATGATTCTACCAGCCCATAAAGCGCACCAAACAGTCAGTTTTTCTGGATGTAACGGTGTTTCGACATACACTTGAGGACTAGCTTCGCTCCAAATGCGGCAGTTTTGTTTGTTGAAGTAACCATTCAACCAGAAGTACGCTTCATCGCTAAACAAAATTCGCTTATGAAAATCGGGAACAACGGCAATCTCGTTTTGGGCCCATTCGACGAATCTACGCCTTACTTGATGATCGTTTGGCTTGAATTCTTGCACGAGTTGGATTTTGTAATCACGTAAACCAATATCCTTCCGCAAAATCTTCCATAAAGTGGATGGACACAGATCCAATTCCTTTGCTCGATGGCGGATGGACCCATTCGGGACTTCCTCAATGCTACGCTCTACAGCAGCAATAGCTTCTTCTGTACGCACCGTACGGCGTCTCTGGAGATGCGAGTTATCAATAAGAGTAAACGTGGTGCGAAAACGTTCCATGGTTAATCGAATTAACTGCTCTGATGGACGATTTTGTCGATGATAAAATGGACGTAGTGCGCGATACATATTCCGCACACAACCATTATTTTCGAAATAAAATTGCACTATTTGCAAGCGTTGTTCAGGCGTGAGTCTATTCATGATGAATTGCCAAACCAAACTGATCTTGAACAGTAATGCCAACTTAATGTTCTATACATCGAAAAAAAAACACCCATTATTTGGCAAACCAAGTTTTAAATTTTATTGCCGTAATTTTCTATTGCTCGCGAAGCGCTACGTTTCCATTTTTCTGAGTGACAGCTTAATTTTTAACAATGAAAAAACCCCCGGTATATTTTATTTTCGTACCGCACGAGCCCCCTTTCACGTCGTCGTTCCCGCCGAATTTAAAATTCCAGTTGAAATATCAGTTTTTCCACGTAGCGGCACGTAAATTGGGATCATCTTGGAAACAATTTCCCCCGGTCGGATTTTCGCAATGAAAAAACGCCGGCCTTTTATTTGCCGGACTTTTGTGTTTGACGTTCCGGTTAAAAATGCGTTCTAACGAGGTTTGTCAAGGAGTCCGCTTTTTCTCCGAGCGAGACAATAAAGAAGTGAAGGGGTCAAAAGGGAAAATTATCGCGAGCGCGAAGTTCCTTTGTTAAATGCATGTTTACCGGTAGTTAACCTTAAAATAAAAAGCCCTTTATTATTATATTTGCCGCCTTATTTTATTTTTCTGTGCCTGCCGGCGCGACACGCAAAGGCTTATATCGATATAATTCCATTAACGTATCGTTGCGTTTTTACATTGTAATAATCCAGTGTTAGATGCGAATTTCTTCGGAAAATTTAAGTTTAAAGACTTAACCTTAGAAATCTGTACATAAGGTTACTATGTCACAGATCACTCTTTGTTGTTCTAACTGTATCGTCAATCTATCTTACTTTTTTTACTGTTTTTGATGACTTTTTCACCATTTTGATATTTCTTAACTTAACTGCTATTTGATTGGCGAAACTTCAGCGAGATAAAGTCAATAATCTACCGAGGAGAAATCCAGAAGAAGTGTACGTATAAATATCGTTGCCACAACCCTGAAATTTAAAAAAAATCTTAAAGTGTAGTTATATGGAAGCGGAGAAATAACTTTCTGTCGTAGTTATATAAATCGATTTTCTAGATAACTTGGTCCACACTTCTGTTTCAAAATGGTGCAGAGATACAAAGGGATTCCATTAGGCACGACCAAATCGGCGGGTCATCCATAGGCGTCCGTCGAAAATGAACCAATATAACTGTATAAACTGGCCAAAATCAACACAGATAAATACTTCAAATTTTGGCATGTCTAGTTAGTGTCAACAGTAATGACAATATTATTTCCGACGAAATGAAGCTGTGATAATTCTTATTTATCAGTTAACAAAGCAAGAGATAATTGACCTGATTACCAGCAAGATGTATTAAAATTGAAGAAAATAAGATAAAATTAGAACTATTGGCTATAAAGGAACACCTTTTATTGAAATATAAATTATTATATGGGTCCAAGTAAAAGGATTTGTTGCTATAATATAGAACTGGCAGAAAGCTCTCCACCATATTATCAAGGGAAAAAGTTATCATCCTCTTAAAATCATTGCTCGAACGGCAAAAATTAGACAAAAATTTACAAAAATTGGGACAAGGATAGAAGTATGGAGATAGTTAAAAAGTTAAAAATTACATACTTCCATTGAAAAAAATCTTACCAACGCTAACGACGCTAAAGTTCTAAAAAAGATAATAATTTTGATTTCTATGAAGTAATAGTGTCTAAAATTATAAAATATTAAATTAAAAATTATAAAATATTCTAAATTTTTAGTTGTACTTTCTAATAAATTGCCCGGACGCAGACATTTTCGATGCATATTTTTCGTATTATTTTAAAAATAAAAGTTATTTCACAACTTCGGCAGGAGATATTTGAGGCAGATCCTTTTTACGTGCTCATAAATACATTTTTATTTATTTGCATTGAGTCGTATTGAAAACATGCTCAAAAATATTTTGAAAAAATCGTTTCATTGTAAAAGGCACATTGAAGCGCCAATTTTAAAATAAATTGAATGAATTAAAATGTGCAATATGAGTAATAATGGAGAAAATATAATATTTTTTCAACAGATTTTAATACCTAAAATAGCTTTAATTTCTGTTATTCCTGCTCAAAAGTCTTTCTGATGGTAGAGTGCAGAAAAAGCCCAAATTTTAAAATATCAAATATATGGAATATGTGCAATATCGCTACGATAATATTAAAGAAAATACAACATTTGTAAAGACATTTAGATACTAAAATGGTGACCTTAACTTTTGTTATTTCTGTTTAGGTTACAACAATTCATCGATAGGCTACAAGAAAGATTTTACTTTATTGGTTTTTCAGTTAATCGAGCCACTTCCATTCCAAGTCAGGCGAGGCAGATCCTTGGAAAGTTCGAACGGCAAAGCGCAGTGCGCTCGGTAATGGTTTTCTAACCGACTCTGATAAATAGCTGAGTGACACTGACCACTTAGGAGAGAAGTGATTGTAATTTAGTGAGTGAAAAATCCACGGCAAAATGCGCTCGCTCTTCCCAATATTGATCTACGCCGCTCTGCTCAAAGGTAAGTTAATGTTTCTGTTTCGGCCTTCCCACACTGCAAAGTTTTATTACGTAAAGTTTGATTATTATAAAGTTCTAAAGGGGCCAGCAGCTCGACCGTCCCAGCAAGTTTTCCGCTTATCGAAGTGTCAGACTGCGATAAAAGAAATTGCCAAAATGGCAAGGTTTCTCTTGCCTGCGGTTGCCGTTGAAACAATAATCTATAAGGAACTACGCGGAAAATTTCAAGCGTACAGTTAAAACGAACGAAATAAAACGCCATTTTTCATGTATAAATATTGCATTTCCAGTTGACTTTTGACTAAGGGAACATTACCATTCAAAAAACATTCATCTAGTTTCTAGGACAAATAAAACATTAAAAAATAAGTTTCATTTGGTTAATAGACATGTCCTTTTTAAGGCATCTGTAAAAGAGGGGATATAAGGTAAGGAAATGGAATTTAGAACACTTGGATTTTTAATAAAATAATTTATTAATTCGGTCTCTATTACTTGCTAAAACCTCAAATAACTCCAAACCCTTTTTTTACTTTAAACAAGAGTGCATTTTTATTTATCCCAAACAAAATTTTGCCATCAGTTTTTTGATTCTTTTGGGCTCCGAAGGCTTCTTCGGATGCATGCCTATTGACCAAAGTAATGTATTTTTTTACTATTGTACTTAAAAGCATTATGATATTGTTATTGCCTTTTAAATTTGTAGTGGTACAAACGCGCAAACGCGTTTTAGAGATTAGAGGGCAATTAGCAGCGGTTTGTGGTTTCGGGGTTGGTTCTGTTTATCCTAAGTTAGTTACTCTAAAACTGACGAAAAGTAAAGTAATATTATAATAATAATTACGAATTTTATTATATCACAATATTAAAAAAATTCAATAATAATACACCGACATATTCCTGTTATGATTTAGATTAAAAAAATGTCTTTTTGAAGATTTGTTACTTCAAATAAGCTGTGTCCTGATTACCTTATTTTAGTTTGTGGTGATCAATTGACCACTTACTTCTTAATTGACTGGTGAAATTCGGTCAAAATGTTTTAAATAACATCTTGCAATTGTAGAGCGTTATCTATCATTATTTATTAATAATGCTTATTTTATAATAAATTAGTATGCGTAATTATTATGCATAACCCTCTTCAAGGAACATCCCAATACGATACTGATCAATTGACTGATCAACTGACACAAAAAAAAGATCGGTCAATTCGACAACCCTAGTTATGACACATAAATTGAATGAATTGTCGAAGAATTTGAAACATTATTTCGGGCCGAAACCGTATATAAACATACAATTATAAATTTAGCACGTCAAGTTTTGGATTAAAGTTTGAATTTTCAAAACAAAATTTTCAATTTTAAACAAAAACGTGTACCCGTTTAAAGGCGTATAAAAGATTTATCAAAATCCGTCAGAGACACAATTATTTTTACTAAATCATGATGCAAAGGCAACGCTATAGCTGCGCTCACGCATTTACAGCGGAGGTCGAAATATTATCACAGGTACTTATAAGTCTTTCGAAAATTTTCAACCAAAGCAATAAGAAGAAACAATACTCTGTTTAACCAGTTTATTGTTATTATTTTCTAGTAAAATTAACTTAAATCCCAGCTTCGATAGCTACTAATGCTAGCCGATCCTTGACTGGCGAACAAATGTAGAGTCCTTTGGTTATCGTCCGGATAGATCCTGCTGCTCATCGTAGCTCCGCCTTCGTTTACGAACACCTCGATCGAAGAATGGTCAAAAAATATCCTCGTCGATAATGATTCCTTCGGGAACGGCGACAAATCCACAGTTCTGTTAGAAGCTGTCAGATTATACGCTGGATAATTGCGCTGCAGAACGAGTCTGTTGATATCCTTGTCGACATACAGAAGTGTCCCTTCGTCGGAACTTTCTTCGCCCAGATGGAAACCGAATTGTCTGGCATCGCTTCCCGTCAAATTCCAAACGATGTTTACTTCTTTGGTTGCAATGTCGAAGTCTATGTTCCTTGCAGAGTCATTAGTGACGTTAAATTGGCTCAGGCTCACGGAAATATGAGCTCTGAGAGATTCGACTTCTCTGATAGGATTTTGTATGATCTCGTTATTCTCATTCAAAGAAATTTCGCGCGGTAGTGTCATCGAACCGACCCACCCGTTGGCGCTTTCCGGAAATGGCGACTCCCACATGTCCATCCATGCGAGCAACACTCTCCTACCGTCCGGCGTCAAAAAACTCTGCGTCGCGTAAAAGTCATGTCCCCTGTCTAGTTCTATAAAGGACGTTTCAATGTCAAACTCAGCACCTGGGGTCCAATTCCCAACCAAGTAACCAGTCTGGTACAAATTTAGGTAGTCGTAACCGTTCGCTTCAAGACCTTGAGGACTGAAAGTTAGAACTTGCTTGCCGTCCAGAGAAAAGAAGTCTGGACACTCCCACATGTAGCCGAGCTTCTCGCGCGGGCCTGCTAGAACTCCTTGGAACTCCCATTGCTGTAAGTCTGGCGACTTGTACAGGACCACTTGACCGTAGGAGTTGTTGTTGGTTCCCAGAATCACAAACCAGTCGTCGTTTTCCTTCCACACTTTGGGATCACGGAAATCCTTGAAGTAGTCCTCGCTCTCTAAAATGGTGCCTTGTTTATCGAAGTCCACCGTATTATCGGAAGTTGCTAAAAGTTGAACTTCATGATAACTGTCATTGGTAAGAGAGTGGCCGGTATAAATGAGAGTCAGGGTGCCGTTGTTATCTACTGCCGATCCCGAGAAACATCCATCACTGTCTTGTGGTATTGACGGCGTGAGGGCTACAGAAAGATGTTCCCAGTTCACCAAGTCGCGACTTCTAGCGTGTCCCCAATGTTTTAGACCATCGGACGCGGTGCTGTTGGGTGTGTGTTGGAAAAATGCATGATAGTAATCCCCGAAATAAATGAGACCGTTGGGATCGTTCATCCAACCACCGGGAGGAGCCAGGTGGTAAGATGGGTACCAATTACTTTGGTTCTGAGCGAAGGCGGTCGCGAACCCAGCAAATAACAGCAAAATTTTCATTTCCTGAAGCAACCTGCAAACAAAATTCAACATTCACACTGAGTGATACTTTGGTGAAACGGCTGCGAAATTCCAATCGGAATTCAGCAAACGAACAAATCACATCCCCGAACAATTTTTATCCAGAAAATTCACAATTGGTTTCACGTAGCAGTTTGGATTACATCACGTCTACTCGTTGTTATCAGTGATGGAAATTGGTTGCGCTTATCGCAAATTTAAAACAATGTATATTTCAATTGGTGATTTTATCCTGAAATCTAAATATGTTTGTCGACTACACTTTAACATTCGACGCAATGTGCATAGAAAGAGTAGATAAATTCAAGTCCTTAGGCACCTGGTATTTCGAAGATTTTACTTAGGAAAAGAAAATAAAATGTCGCACTGAAAATGTCCTTGAGATTCCGAAGAGTACTCCCTGCTTTGATTTTCAGCTTAACGTACGACTATGATTTGTACGGTATGGAAGAATGAACATTAAGAAATTGGAGGCTTTCGAGACACGTGTCCACAAATAATTAAGAAAACGAAAACAGCATATCTGGGGTATATAATGAGAATCAAATAAAGATTGATGCCCGGAGTGGGATAGGAAGGAAAAAAATGTCTTGGCTGTGATACATCAGTTGACAGAGCTACAAGATGTGCAGTCGTTAAGAAAAAGTCAGGAAGGGAGGTGCAATGTTATCGCAAACTTCCATTATTAATTGAAAGAAGAAAAAGATTGTATATTTTCGGAAGAGGTAAAATATTGTGTAACTTTAGCTATTGAATTTCCTCCCTGGAAATGAAATCATCTCTACTTAAAAATTATTTTTTTAATTATTAATTATTAATTTTCATTTTTTTTAAACTACACAAAAGTACTTTCAACCGATATATTGAATGTTACATAAAATTATTATTTTTGATATACAAGGTGTTTCATTGAAACTCCTATAGATATTTTGTTGAAATGGAAAAAAATGGTACGCCATTGCTTTTCTCAAAAACAAATTACTTTTTCTAAGTCACGATATATTTGCTAGTAAAATTCATTGTGATATACGAAAAACTAGCATTAAACAACGAGAAGAATGTTGTTTCTATGCATCTAACAACAAAATACCTAAAGTAGTTTCAACGAAAATAAGGTTTTATATATTTTATATTTTTATATTTTATATATTTTCAACACCATGTATATCAAATATAAAGTGATTGCGGACTCACATTGATATAAGCCTTATCTCTTAAAATCATTCAAGTAATCACACCCTTAAGAATAAAACACCATAAAGTAATTATTTTAAGATATCTTCATTTTGTTGTTGTTTATTTATTGATTTTTTATTTCATTGCAATTGGAATAATTAGTCCGTAACTTTTTTTTCGCCAGTTTCGCTAGAGCCTAACTTTCCGTATCCGTATTTTGGTTTTACCAATAGTCGTCGTATTGTACAACATTTGTGTAAACTTTTGTTTCTGACCTTTGAAACGTCTATACAAAGAAAACAATTTATCGAATTTTAATTAACGTTTGCGATATTAGGCTGTTGGGGTGTGACAACCTGCTGCAAGGTGGAAAAAGTACCGGGGCATATAAACTGCGAAAATAGACTATACAAAAGATGAGTTTTTGGAACATTCCGCGAAGTAGTCGATGAAGAATCTAGGTAAAAATATGAAATATCTCAACGCAATATTAGGCAAAACCTAGGGAATGTTCAGAACGCCGAAAGCGAATGTTACTAATCTTTAGAAATAAACGGCAGTTTATTGTCAAATTCGATCGTCTAATACTTACAGTCAAACATTTAGATCGAGCCAAGAACCACACACTGAATCGTAGCAAAGGAACCTACGTGGGTATATGTTCGCTTGAAAAGTTCGTTATCAAAATCAGACACGCGTGTTGTTGTCTGAAGATAAAGTTTCAAGGGGAAAAAACCTATCCATACCAGTTAATCATTTAATCAATGTTTATCAGATTTCATTGAATTTGAAATAAACGGCTGCGAGCGATATTTTAACTGCAATGTGTGGTCAGCAATAACAGCTGGATATTTTAATTTGCTTAGCATACATACACTGATTTTTAGGAGTGCAAGGCGTTACTTTGGGACTTGAATTATTGAATTGATTGAATATTTGTGCAAATCTTGATAATCTAGTTAGCCAGGCGCCTATTAGAAGAAAAATATTAGAAATTAATTATAATGGCTACTTTCATTTTTTTCATTTTCATTTTCGCGAAATATTTTGTTATCGCTTGATGCCGTTGATATTGCGCTTCTATAAAATTTGTTTTATTACTTTTTAATATTTAATATTCGTTTTTATCTTGAGTTTTCTCATAGCAATTATTGTCCTTGAATTCCTCGGTACTCCAGAGAAATTAGGACCGAAGTTTTATATTTCTCGCTAACGAGAACGCTTTTCACAACGGATTTTGCATAGGATTTATTAATAACCAATTTTTGAACGTAATTTTCATACTTTTAATTTTTCTCACACCCATGCTGCCGTATTATTTAGTCTATTCAAATCGGACAAATTAGATTTAAAATAGGCCTTATTTGACTGGAATTCAAAAAAGACGCGAGTTCCTACTAAATCACCCCCCTCGATTAAGGCGATCACATCGCGAGCAAATTAATTTCTCTCACCAGAAATGCCCACTTTTTTGTAAGTAAATAATTTTTAATTAATATTCTCTTAGATGCTTTCCGCCAAATCCTTTAATTAAACATTGCGTAAGCATGCTTCTCCCGAGAGCGAATAACAAAGTAGGACGTTTTAATTACCGAAACGGCCGACGTAAATTTCGGATTTTGCTCGACATTCGAACATGGGGGTTTCCTCCATCTGTACTTCAAACGATTATATTTATGCCCTCGTTTTTGCGATGTTAAAAGTGTTTAATTCAGACCTAAGGGCTCCATGCTACACCACTGATTACCAAAGCGACTTCTAATTCCCTCGTAAAGACCTGCTGGGTGGTATTATCTTGCAACTCCGAGAGGACCATATTAAGAAGCATATTGTTAATCAATTTAAAATCACTCAGAAATTTACAAGAAAAGCAGACTGTTTTGTTGTTACTTTTCATGGGAATAATTTTTCGCCAGACATACAAGAGGAGACCTAGAGTGGTATAACGTGCTTTCGGTCTTTCAAACCATAATAAATGAACGAATGAATTATTGAATGAATATAATAAATAAATTTTATAAAAATTAACAGTAAATCACAATATTTGCATTTGTACATATAGCAGGTGGGTATAAAATACCTCTAAATGATTATGAGGAATTGTCACAATGATGTAATGAATAAATAAAATTTAAACAAATTTGAAACAAAAAACTTTGCAATTTTTTTTTCATTGCAATTTTTGCTATATCACTTTGTATTGATTTTAACTGTTTTAAATAATAAGGCGGTAAGTTTTGCTGAAAAATTGAATTGAAAATCGCCACAGGTTGTAATATATTATTATCGTTCATAGTTCATACTCAACGTCTTCTTTGACCACCATGATCAGACAAACAAAAAGGTTTCTCATGGATATTTGTAAAAAACGGTCACAAAAATGTTTTCGTTCACACATTTTACAAAACGTGCAGACAATCGATCGACAAAACCAAATGTAAGTATATTCCTAAAAGGTGAGTTTAGCTTTAAAGACGTTTCACGTGTTTAAATTTTCTGCAGGAGTAATTTGTGGTATAGGGACTAATTATTTTCCTTTATTCGGCTCGGCATAAACCGAACGAACTTCTGTAATATGTAAATGGAATATTCCCCCCTAAGTATATTGCGCACTTTGGACATTAGCAAACGACTTCAGGAAACCGAACAGGGTCGCAAAATAAATCAAGTTTTATTTATAAGAAATTTCCTCGTACCGTGATTAATATCGTGTACATAAAAGTCATGTAAATTATATACATACAGTCTGCTGTGCGGGGCGAACTGTATTAACATTTCTCTAAGTATTTCTAAACACGTAATTACTTCTCCGAATACAATGTCAAGTCATTTCGACCCACATAAATTTCAATTTTATCGGTAGAAAAGAAAACGCTCCCTTTGATGTCAAGTTTTCGTGTTTGACGTCTCGAATTGCCTGCGATTATTTATTTATTTATTTTTATATTTGCAAATGACCGGCAAAATTATATTCGACAGTTTTATACAAACCCACGCGGCAGCCTGAACAGATCATTTTTTCCTGAAATAGGGAAACAAAATTCAAAAGCAAAAACAAACAAAAATATTTTTGTGAAATATATTTTATTATACTACGTTTCTTAATAATAGGGGTAAACAACTTAAAGGCTATATCGTAGAGTTCAGATAAATTGCGATGATAGTTTCCGAACACTTACAAATGAATCCATATCAAATCTATGGGATTTAATTAACAATGACATGGCGGAAATTATATCCTTCTTCGGTATATCCTTCTTTTTAAAGTTTCGTCCAGATTGATTGATAGAATAGATTCCTGTTTTCCATTTGAAACTTTCTTTATTAAAGTGGATTTTGATTCTTTTAGTAACGAAAATTAATTTGCTTTAATATTTTCAAACATTTCTTCTTACCCATTGGTGGAATGTAATCATGTGTTTTCATTTCAGAAATTATTTGCCCAGTGTATTATTTTCAGATGGCAGTCTTTTCATCCTCATTTGATGGCCTGGTCGCGTTTATTCTCGTGCACAAGTCTGTATATTGTTCACTGTCCAGCTAAGTCATATTCGAAGACATTAAGAATAATAATTTTCTCATTTTTAAAAAGTTGTAGTTTTGCTAATTCGTTTGTCAGCAACAAATTCAGAAACACCATCTATTCTCAAGAACGAACTTTGCCAACAATCGGAAAGTAATTATAATTCTAATTTCAAATACTAAAAAGGCACAGATAGGTCAACAACCTGTTTGTATACCTACCACTTCCGGGACCCTTAACAAGCTTTACAGTTTCCTTTGCAATAAGGAACAGAGGACGTACTGCTAAATTTTTTGATATTATTACGTTTCTTGTTAATCAAGGGATAAGTTTAAATGACAAATAATAATTGAGAAAAATTCATTCAAATAAGGATGTTTCCACTGTTTACATTAAAAATCTGAAAAATCTATTTAAATTTGCATGGAACTATCCATAGCTCAACCTAAGTCAGACTTAACCAATTTTTTTTCATATCTTTCTGGAAATTAATATATAGAGATTTCGATAATCAGATAAGAAGCTGCTTGACGTAATTATAGGAAAAATTTTGCCCTTTATTCAAATATAATTTGGGACTTAAAATGCGGCGATTATATTTGTAAATAAAATTAACTACTATCGTTGAATATTCCGCTATCAAGCCAGTCATCGTCTATTCAAACTTTTCCATTTACGTGGACAAAACAAAAATGCATTGATACTTGACAGAATCACATCTATGCCGCCCATGCGTCACATCCTTATAATTGTTACTGTTTTATTTATCTAGGAAAATATGAGGCAATACTTTATAATAACATAATAATCAACAAAACTATCGAAAGTAAGTTTGAATTGGAAATTATATTGATAAAATTACTCGATCTTGCATGAGTGTTTTTAAATACTCGATGAAGTCATGAATTTAGTTCGGGATCATTTGCTTTATAGGTAATAGTAATCGTTTACAATTTACAACAATTACGTATTACTTGCTTGGATTAGATACTTCGAAAGTTAAGGTATAAAAATGATATTCAGCTTTTCATTCTCTATTATTAAGGCTCCTGCTTGTATAAGGCTATGCTTGCATGAAAAGCTGAATATCATCTTTATACTTTCGACGCATCGGATTGAAGCAAGTAACACGTAATTGTTTTATTACTTATTATTTAATTTAAAAAAAAAGAAAATGATTTTGTGTGAAAAACGATTACTATAACCTATAAAGCAAATGATCCCGAACTAACTTTATGTAGCAGGCAATCTTGATCGATGTAACCTTACAGAAAATTAATATTTATTATTATATTATATATTCTACTATCAGCTACTTTTTTTTACCTTACGTCACTTTGTTGTAGGTTGTAGGTTATAGCGATATTATTCTAACTTACCCGCTTCATATTGAGGACGAAAAATTAAGTAAACGAATATCGGCCGATTCCTCAGCTGTTCAGCTATTTAGCTGTGTATAGTTTGAAATTTGAAATGTATCACTTAAAATAGCATAATATCGGTTGTAAGAATATTGTTTGAATCGCTAGCGAAGAATTCATATAGGTTTCGCTCGGTATTTAAAAGAAGTAATGACGTGTTTGCGAAGCGACAAAGCCTTTTACTCAATGGAACATCGATAGGCAATTGAAATAATGCAACAGTTAATAGAGCATTATTCGATCACACTGCGACACGCACTCCGGTATAATGGGTTTGATTGACGGGAATAATGTGCGTCAATTACGATTACGTATTACGGACGCATATAAGCGGTTATCTGAATTCTAACGAAAGGCGATTCGAATTTAGTTCAAGTGCGACTCCTGCGAGATACGCAGAGCGTAAGGCTGTAGCGAAAATTTTAATAATATGTGTTTCCACGTAATAAGCAAATCTTTTTTCTTATTCTTGCTGTTTAATTAACTTAATTAAACATCCTTTTCCCCAACTTATCTGAAAGGGTTTTAGAAGTACATAGAATAAAATAGCAGTCCTGACTACAGATGCATAATCACAACGATTTCCCCCACCAGACTACAATCTATATAGGGCAGTTGGTATATGGAATCAATAACATAACGATATGACACCAGCATCACTCCTTAGTGTCAGTTTATTGGTGGTATAGGTATGTGTATAAATCACTGCGATCAAACGTAAGTACTACATCCGTAGCAATAATAACTGTTTCTTTTTGTTATCCAGTGTTCGAGTTGCAAGAAATCACTTCAATCACTTGAATGAAGATCTATTTTAGAGAAATATATTTTATCTACTCCCGGGATGCATCACTTTACTACGTGAGATTTTTGTCCCACGGATGCGAGCAACTTCAGACGTTTCCAGATATTACGGCCCGGGTTTGGGAGCAATCGGATGTTTTCGGAGATTTTACCGCATGGCTCCGCTCGTGCACAAATAAACTCGTGACTCAAATGCTGTTTACCGCACTTGTTGCACAATATACTATTTTACTATCAACTCACAGGATTTAGGTTGGTAGGAACTATTATGCACAAACATTCGTACTTACAAAGTATGTTACAAGCAACTGGCAAATTCATTCCGATTATCACCCGAGAACAAACATGATTTTTTTTGATAATTAATAATTAAATATAATAAAGTTCATACATCTAGTCATTGTATTAAGGCTTGCAGTGATGTTTACCATATGGCACAATGTCGAGACACGTTTTTGTCAAACATTATTTAAGCGAGAACGGTGTTGCTGATTTTTAATTACGTTACAAAACTAAATCGAATTTTAATCGAGTCACCTAATTGGAATAATTAATATCACATTTTAAATATCCCGTATTTCTGCACTAGATTTTGCGTAGTGCAACATTTACAGTGAACATAAACATGCATATTTAACTGTTATTTTTATTATTCCCAATTCGTAGTGCGTTATTTTCTGATTCATTGCTCTCCGTCATATTCACTCAATTATTTGGCAAATATCGTCCAATCATCCGTTAAATTTGTTTTAATGTCGCCGACTAAATAATACGCAAATAAAACGCACTAATTCAAAGGCATTTTTCATGTGTCGCCAATTCTAATTCGCAATAATAACAACTGTCTGGGTTTGCATGTATCAAATTTAAAACCTAACTAAACGGGAATGTGCAAATTTTTAAAAATTGAGGGGATTAGATGGTTATGTGCTAAAGAAAAATTTAAAAAAGCATTTGATATGTAAAATATAATCAAAAGTATAGTGCTTGTCCAGTTTTAACATTTAACACAAGGTTTCTTAACAATTTTATCTCTTAAACCCCCTAGAATTCGAGGTCACTACAAGCTTGTGGTGATTTTAGTTCTTCATGCGTTTCCGATAGTGACACATTATAAAAATAATTGTAAACTACCAGAATAAACAGCGATTTATCAAGCATATATTTTAAAGATTTAGCAGGAGGACTTTACTCGACTTAATCCATAACGTTGTTGGTTTTTAATAAATAATAGTTTTTAATGACAGGCCAAGACAAAATACAGTTTGTCAATAATGCCAAAAAGCTTAACAATTAAGAAAGAATTAAAAGGAAACTCTTGTAACTTTAGGAATAATCTATTCCACAATAGCTACTGGATGATTAGGATTCTTAGTTTTCGCACATTACACATTCACTCTTGATTAGATGTCGGCACCTTATTTTACATCTACTACTATACTTATATTTATTGCCATCCCTACATCTATTGAAAGTTTTAGATGGTAGTCACTCAATTAAATTTTGATCCCACAACTCAACAAATTTAGAAATTTACTTTTCATAAATTTCATATAATTGAAAAGAATATATTTACTCCAAACAGCATATTAAAAAAATAATAAAATTTTATATCAATTTATGTGTTTTTATTTTAAATTGTAAGGTGCTATATAATTAATACTAATTGTTATGGTACTTGAAAAATGAACTGATTTTATAACACTGTGTTCATTATAATTGTGTTCAATTCATCTTGATAACATTTTAATTGGCTGTAACTTTTTTGTTTTTTGAGATATCAAGGTAAACAAAAAAACAAAATGTAGGGTTAGTAGCCAAGTTTTTTTTCAAGTGACGTATAAAACCAAACACTATCAATCCTATTTTTTCATATATAATATGTTTCATCCTGAAACATATTATATATGTATTGAATAGAATATCTTATTCCGATTACAATGATGTAACATACTTTATATTTTAGTCCACTCTTTTTTGACAAATCGGCCAAAATAGGAAATTTTTATATAATATCAAAGAGTGTACTTTCTGAATAATAAAAATGCAACCGCAGCTCGTCCGTATATTAGACTTTATTTAGAGGGCAAAGAAATTTGCAGAAAACGTATTTGTTGTGCGGTATCGAAGGACCATTAAAAATTTTGAGTATTTCACGTTTTTAATGGATTTATTGCGAAAAACAATAAATGAGTACAATCGCAGCTCTAGGTATCGTTGTTATTGCACTGGCGGGAGCTTAGCGACCCGTTATCCTGTTTGTTTTCGTTCGGGAAAGTTCGGTCAACACAGTTGTCTGGGCGCTTGGCGCGTGATTTAAAATATGAATTTAGTCACATTCGCACTAACAGGATTAAACGCTAAAGAGGTATGCCGGAATCATAAGGTTTTAAATGAAGAAAATAAGGCAAACATATTACGATTCTATGAAGCACATCCAGTTTCCTATACAACTAGAGTATCTGAAGAGATAGCTATTTCTCGTGGATCAATCCACTCAGAATCCGCTGAAAGAATATAAATATAATGCATTTAAATTTCGTAAAACGCAAAAACTAAGTGCAGAACATTGTCAAAGGAACATGGATGGTGGTCGTTTGGATTTTTTAAATAGTTATAATGCGAATAATAATTTTTTGAAAAACGGTTGGAAGTTCGTTCACAAATACACGAAACAAAAACCCGGGGGTTCCAATCATCAATATATCACATGATATGGCAGCAAGACGGTGCCCCTCCTCACAATGTTGTGCAAGTTTTTTTAACATGGAATATCCCAGGGGTTGGGTAGAGAACGGCGGAACTATGGATTGGCCAGCCAACAGCCCCGACTTAACTTTAATGGATTTTTTCTTTTGGGCATACATAAAAAATCACTAGCAGAGAACTCCTTGTAATAATGTCCTGGAATTTGGGCAAAGGCTTTCAGGGGCAATCAATCAGTTAAGAGACAATCCTGAAACGTTACTAATAGAAGACATTAGACAATTAGAGTGACTGAGAAAAGTGTTCAGGAAAATGGTGGTCACATACAGCAGTATTTAGAATAGTTAAAAAAAATTTGGTTTATTGTGTT
The DNA here is from genome assembly GCF_029955315.1 of Cylas formicarius. Classification (NCBI taxonomy): domain Eukaryota; kingdom Metazoa; phylum Arthropoda; class Insecta; order Coleoptera; family Brentidae; genus Cylas; species Cylas formicarius. Next base: position 19,892,776 of record NW_026844319.1, read on the forward strand.
TTGTCATTTTTAGTATTTTTGTTGCACTTTAATTTGTAAATAATTATTGTTGTTTCACTCAGTTATTGCACTCTGAAATTATATAAAACTATCCGAAGTAGCTCGGATCCGTTAGAAACGAAACTGATATGGTAAAGTGACGCTTCCCGCACGCTAGATCAGTGTGTAGTTACCCATCTTCCAGACGGGACAAGAAAAACATATTTTTATTTGTCAGTCAGGGTACTCTTTGAAATTATATAACAATTTGCTATTTTCGCCGATTTGTCAACAACGAGTGGACTAACATATAAAGTGTGTTACACCATTGTAATCGGAATAAGATATTATTTTAAACACATATATAATATACACGGTGTTCCTTGAAAAAAATCTTCGCTATGAACCCTACATTTGGTTTCTTCGCTTACATCGATATCTCTAAAAACAAAAAAGTTACAGCCAATTAAAATGTTATCAAGATAAATTGAACGCACGGTACAAATTTTTTGTTATCTCTGGTATTACGAATTTCAGAAGATTTTTTACATTTTTATACATTTTTGTGGACAATTTATATAAGTGGAATCAGTCAGATATTGAAACTACATATAAATAAATAAATAAAACGGCCTTCATTTTAAGCTCGGCCAAGATCAGCTGAGCTGTTAATTTAAACGAGTATGTAACAAGACAAGGCAATCTTAATTTAGTATACCAATACCAATGATTAAATCAAAAAATAAAAACGATAAAAAATAATATTAACTAAATAGAGCAAGCCCGTAAGGAATACTTTTTTAAATGAAATTAGAAGCGCAATGAGAGACATTCTATGATTTACTAATCTAAGGATATTTATTAAATAGTCTAAAGATGTATACAAGAAGCAGCTTTTAGTCATGGACTTCTTAATTTTTGGTATTTCATTATGACAATTGAAGCGGGTTTCCCGGAAATGAATGCGATTTGTACAAGTCAGTTTTTCCGACAAATATCCGGTTTTAAGTAGTTTGTGAAGAAAACAAGCAAAATATAATTCTTCTCAGCTCGATATATTTAACCATTTTAAATCGTGAAGTTTATGATCTCTTCGTTTAAGGTTATAAATAAATCGAATACAGAAATTCCGTACTCTTTGTAATTTATATTTTGTCAAAACATCCAAGCAGGTTCCATAGACAAAATTACAGCAATTTAGATGACTCAAAACTAGTTAAAGTTACTTTTATAAATGTTGTGTTAATTTAATTTAATTTTAACCCCATTTGTAAATATAATTTGGGTGGCCCAATACTTAGCGGCCCCAATAATATATTATGCAACAAGTGCGGTAAACGGCATTTGACTCACGAGTTTGTGACACGAGCAGAGCGAGTGTTTAATAAACGAGTGACTTAAAAGTTAATCGAACGTGATGCATACTATACGTTTTCTACGACCGTTAGATTTTGGGTACATTTTCTTAAAACAACACGATTACATTCACTGTTAGAGCGACAGGAAAATATCTCCCAAACCCCTGCGGAAATATCCGAATTGTCCCGGATCCATGGGAAACGAAACTGACGTGGTAAAGTGACGTTTCCCGCACGCTAGCTCCATGTGTAATTAGGCATTTTACAGACGGGAGTAGAACAAATATATTAATGCGGACTTATTCGTATTTAATTGATTTTATATTTAATTTGGAAACCATCTGAAAAGTACGAATCTGCGACGTATATATTATTACATTTTTTAAAATGGGGAAAGAAAATTAATTCGACTTTTATCACATCGAAGTCTTCTTCGAAATCCGACATTTTCGGCTTCGGACTGCCGTTGCGAAAGCAATGGAAGACAATAGTATTCCACGTATACTAAAACATTATCAGTATTGTCTTCCGTTTTCTTAGTGTTGGTAACAGGTAGTAAGCTGCCAGTATTGGATATTCAACTACAGTACTTTGCATTCTGTTCTCGCCACCTTGTACAACCAATTTCTTGAAATAAAACTACGTTTTATCAGAATTTTCTGACCCGCCCTCGTTGCCCAGCTTAAGGGGGCGATTTAATTTCTTCAGAGTCACCCTTTTCGAGGAGTTCTGGATTCGTGCCGGTCGAACAGGCCTCACATCCGCCGTCGAAACACGATAAACTCCAATACGCCCGAAATATAAAATAAATAACATAATAATATCGTTTTCGCCGACACTTACAAGTTGAACCTTTGGCGCCGTTATCGGTAATCCCTTTCCGAACGACGACGTGGCTGGGATATGCTGTTTGGACCCCCCGCGTGCCACGGTAACGACCCCTGAATTCCTATTAACTGCCATCGTAAATAAGTCGCTGCGTCGGTGTACTTTTAAAACAGTTTCGGACCAACACGGCAGGAAACCTATAGAATATTCGAATCGGCGATAAAAACAAAAAAAAATTGACGTCGCAGCCTCTTTTTCAAAGCGACGACATATTATAAATGAACAAACAAAATGAATATTTTTCACGACAAACCTTCCCAGTCATATCATCATGTTTCCGCCATATACGGGAGGTTATTTAGTGTGTCTAATATTTAACAGTATGTTTAAGGTAGCAAGTGAGTTAAAGCGCATGGTCTAAATTGTTTACTTTTAGATATGCAGGGTGTCAGTTTTATTTTAATTTTTGTTTTTCCTCAAGTTAGATCTTAAGATCTAAAATCTCCAGCGGCGTACGGCGGATGGTAAAAAGACGTATTATCCCTACTCATAACTTCCGAAATAATTTTGAGTTCTGAACCAAAATTGGTACCTGGTGGTTTGCGACATAAACATTTTAAATTTGTTCTTAATTTACCTCTTACGTCTACATCCTATATTTATTCTATTATTCTATTATTTATTATATTCCCCTTTAAAAAAATCGTTTTTCGCTAACTAGCTACACATCTATTCACTATATTTTTTTATTATATTTTGGCACATATAAATGTCTACTATGTTACTAAAACCTCATAGGCACAGAAAAACGTCGTTATTCAGGAAGCAGGATCAACCCGCAAGGTCCTGGGCGGAAGCGGGGGCTAGCCGTTGGAATTGGTTTAAGTTCCATATTGCAACTAGTGTTTAATTGCTTGTGACATCAATTCATAGTAAATGTTTCGGTCTGTGACCGATATGAAAGACTTTCTCGACGGATGTCGATAATGGGCAAGTGTCCTTAGTCGATGTGCCCAACGTTGTTAAAAAGCAAAGTAGAAAAATAATATTCTAAGGTGTACACAATAGGCTAAGTTGGAATCAGCGTCGAAAAAATGTTTTTTCTGTTGCTTTGTTGCGCTGTTACTCCCATACATATAACAAAACCATTTTCTTTTTTTTTTGAGTTATTGGTTCCAAAAAAAAACCATTTTTTTAAAAACATTTTCCACAACGGAAAAATTGTTGAACCTGGAAATATAGAATTTCATTTTTCTGATATCCATTATTAGCCAAAAGGTCGACATCAAGTTAGGTCGAGTGCTTACTTAAAGTACACTTCATATAGGGTATATACACAAAAGAATTCCATTCATTTCGAGAAGTTACATAATGGTCCCGAGAAGCACACGAAGAGGTTAGTTATACACTACTACCCTCACACAAGAGAGTAGAAACAAGACTTTGTTTTGGTTCAAAAATTTGTTAAGCGGTAATTATTTTTGCTGTGGTGATAGGACGTTATACATTATAAACAAATCGACCAAAAGTAAATAATAACAATAATTTTTATTTCTAAAATATATTTTGATATTTATTATTACATCTTATTTGATTTGATTTGAGATTTTTCAATTCATTATATATGTTACTGCATAATACATATAGCTGGTTTGTCCAATAGTTAATTGATGTAGCAGTAATATAATACTTTTATTACGAGTGTCGATTTGATTTTGTATGTAATCATTTTTTAATTAATTAAATTGATACACTATATAATTCACGACAAAAGCTTGTTTGATGTTCAATGGTGTATTTGCAACTTGTCCCTTTATTTCAATAATTTTAAGAATACGCTTCTGAAGCCCATCCAACGGGTGAAACGATGAACTGTGGAGACCTCCCCAGCCTATGACTGCATACACAGCAACACTATGGACCAGACCATAATAATTTTGTAGCAGTTATTTTTGTTATTATTTCCTTGAGTCTATAAAAAACATATACTAAGTATTTGCTTTTTTTTTACTGTGTTAGCCACGTGCACAACCCATTTTACTACTGGTAACTCTTTTCCGACTCACACCATCAATCTTGATTTCAAAATCCTGTGGAACAGAGTCTCTATAGTTTCCAAAAGAGACAACAACAGATTTGTCTGAGTTAAGTACCAGTTTATTTTGATAAAGCCAGGAGTATATAACATCCCGAGTTGATGACATGGCCGTTGATAGTTCGGGCTTTCATTGCTGCATATGCTATTAGGGTATGGGTGTCTTGCAAAACCAACAAATCATTTATATATAAGATGAACAATTCCGGTCCAAGTATGAGCCCTGAGGGTCTCCAACATTTGTATTAATATGCTGACTTGTAATACCATTTACCCTTACAATTTACCACTTATAATTTACCATTTACCCTTACCAATTCCCATCTTGATTTTTAAAACTAAGTTTCTGTAAAATTTTCTTACATTAACCATAGTTAGACTGCATAGGCACTAGTTTAAAGCACAATCTCAAATAATTTTGTTTAATGATCTTTGGTCTATCTCTAAAAGTGGCGAGGGTATTCGAAGATTTTCAGAAATAAATGTCGATAACTTCAAAGGCTTAACAAGTTTTAGAGCGGGCTAGATTTGAGACAATTGCTTACCTTACCTTGTGTTTTCTGATATATCCGCAAAACAAAATTATTTTCTTACAAAAAAAAGCTATAATACGATTTTTTAAGTGTATTGATGAAATTAATTAATTTTCAGCGAATGATTATTTTGGGTTATTTGGCTAAACCTAATTTATAATGAAAACATATGTAGTAATTATAATAAATAATTCAAAACTTCTGGGTGCTTTTATGCATTATGTTTTTATGAGTTATTGTAAAAAATGTAATAAACGAAATTTTATTTCGAATTTAAAATGATAAGTAATAAATTGGCCTTTTATTTCGTAAATTCGGAAAAATTAGACACATCAAGCTTTCCAAAATTTTACATTTATTCATGTTTTAGGTTAGGATAAAGAAATTGAAATGCGTTTTTCAGTAGATTCAGTGTTCGAACAGCCCCAACCACTTTCTTTTCGGGGATACAGCAAGCAAAATATTTGAATTTGTCTCGGCTTTAAACTTTAAACTCTAAGCATTGTTAATCCTTACCGGGCAACCCGCTCAAGAATACAATATGCTGGCAGTATATGCCCGGTGTTAATAGAATCATAATATACACCGTACTCATGCGTCATACAACTAATTGAATAGAAACACTAATGTGCTGTATAGAAACAGACACGTGAGGGTCACAAAATAGACAAACAGCTAGAAAGCTAAGCGTAATTTGTAAATTATTCGCGACTTACAGTTCATACAGGAAGAAAGTAGAGCCGAATTATAGACACAAACTGATTTGTGATATTAACACTTTTTGAAAAGGTCGTTTACTAATGCGGAGAACTAAAAAGATTTACCAGAGATGCATGTACCACTGATTTTGTCCAAAGCGTAAAGTCAATTGATTGCATAGAGAAATAATTTTTTAAAAAATAATTTCTCAATTTCTCTATTATTGAATGGCTCTACATCGGTGAGTTTTGGTTAGACAAAGTTTTCCGCCTAATCTGAGGGATCTCCTTCTGGTTGTTTTGAATAAACGGAGAACATGCGCACGGAAAGCAAACTCGCTAATAGTTCGTACGGCTCTTTTTTGAATGACGAAAGAGAAAAACTTCATCCATGTACGCTACCGACCTGACGCAGCTCAAACTCAAAACATCAACTTTGAATCCGCCACATCATTGTTCCAAACTTATTTGTACCACGACGAACTGTCTACATCGTTATTAATTCGCTCAAGTTCTGTCTTCTAAACGCAACCCGATATTAATAAGCATAAAGACTTGTTCTAGCTTATTTGGGTAGATACTTCGGAAACTTACCCTAAATGGCTTGTCAAAACTTTTCGCCATACGCGGGCGTATATATACGTGACATGCTCCTTTGTAACTTGAAATTATACATCACCCCCACCGCGATGGCGTCACGCATAAGCGAGAGGGGTTATCAAACTGATAAGATTGGTTTTCACTCTCACAAAACGGGGGCTGATCTATTAGGTTATCGGTATTTTTGATTGTTAAGAATTTCCCTTCCTTTCAGCATGGCCCTTTTTGAGACTGAGGTGTGGGGTAATAATCAACTTATTGTTCAAACATTAATAAACAAAATAAATAGAATAGAATAGAATAGTTTATTTATTGATTAAAATAGTACATAACTCCAACAGGATTAAATTACAAATATAAATGAATAAGCTACCATGTTGGTGGGGAGGTTTAGTAATTTCCAATTTAACCGAGCAAAGTAAGCAAAAGTATTGCAACAATTCAAAAAACAATAATTTTAATTACTAAAATTTAAAATAATAGAGAAAAATAGAACTTTATTAAATATCTAGAGAAGTTACACAAACACACAAACCACTCATAACAAACAAGATTTCATTTCATATAAAACAGATCTGCATATGTATATAGAAGGCAGGGTCACAACTGGAAAATTAGTCCACAATATGCAAACGAACCGACTCAGCACAAAACTAGGGAGCAAGACACCATGATGTACGATAGAAAATAACAAAGATGCCTCAGTAAGGATAAGTGCCAGCATAGTGTAGCACAAACCTTGTCAATATAGCCAGTGCAGGGCAAAGTTCTAATGATAACATATCCCAAGAGATTAATATTATGTTAATGTAGGAAATCAAGAAAAAAGTTGGGTTCTTAGTTTTTATTCGATGATGATTAGCAATTGACAAAAATGGCACCGCCATCCTAGAACAAGGTGACTAGAGACAGACAGCATTTGTATAAATTATTAAGAGCAGCGGCCCAAGAAGCGATCCCTGTGGAACGCCGTAGTTCTCAAGTAGCACGGGGTCGTCACACACACATCCTCCCTCAATATATTAATTGGTAATGGTGTGCCTGAGTAATCAATGTAGGGAAAGTGTTTTTAATGTTAATTTGCTTCCGCTACTTGTTCAATTTTAAGGCTTCCTATAATCTAAGAAATTTAATTATGTAGAGCGTGCTACCCTAAACAACATTTAACCTTTTCAGTTATTGCATTTAATATTTCAAAAACAATTTGCTTAAAAATATGTTGCTTTTCTAAAGTTTCTCTCATTTAAACTAATGTACCGTATTACTCTGTATTTGTAACTTGTTTAGGCCTTGCAATTAAGATTTTTGAAACTAATTTTTACGTTTTTATGTACTGTTAATTTGTAGAAAAATTGCCGTAAATATTTTTGGAAATATTATATAAAAATCGTTTACAAACGCTACAGATCACTGAGAGAAGTTATTTTCGGACATTTTAACCAAACTACCGCTATTTTTTAATATTCTGTTTACCCTAGGAATTAGAGGAACGATTTTTGAAACACCCCACACAGGCGAATTTGATCAAAATGCTGACCAATATTATTTATCTTACAAAAATATCTAAAAATTATGAATAATGAATTCATTTTAAAAAAGTATAAATTTTAATGATAATGCAGTACTTTACACTATTATTTCGTTACACGTAAAAATATACAGTGTGGTCGAAAAGTCGTACCTAAATTAAATACTGATTAATTTTTTTTTTTACAATGACGTTAGAACATTTTTAATTTAGTTTCTTACTTGTTCACATTTTTACGTAATTCAGTTATTTTTCAGTGACAGTTATTAAAACTTATTTTAACAATACCAACAAAGTGTATTATTGAAGAAAAACGTAAAACAGTTCTAATTTTAACCTTGAATTATGATAATGTATATGTAATTACAAAAACAATATTACAAAAAGATAATCATAAATATTTTAGAGAAAAGTGGTAAAAACGAAGATGAGATATTGATATTTGAGTACTTTGAGTATTAAGAATTTCGCAAGTATAATCTTATTATTTAGGGAAATAAACAAGCAGAACTTTTTATGACAAGTCTTTTTATGGACTATTGAAATTTGTACAGTTGCGTCTATAAAAATCTAGTACAAAAACATATCTCATAATTCCCGGGTTATGATAGAAAAAAATCTGATTAAATACCTAATAACTTTCTGTGTCACAAATTTTTAAAATGACACAGGGCAAACACAGGTTTGAGACTATCATGTTCGCTATATGTCATCCATTAGTCAAAAAACACTTAATAGTCTAGGATATAAATATTTCTTCTCAAAAATCTGTAAATCTGGCAATATTGCCATTAGCATTTTTGAGTTTTGCATGTTCAAAAACCCTACAATAGTAAATTTTGCCAAAATTAAAAATATATACCAGCACTGACAGCACTTCTTAAAAAATAGATACCCATCAAGATCGCAAATTATCGCATAAATAAGAAAATATGTCTTTTTAAGGAGATATTAAATAAGAGTTCTATGCTAATTTGAAGATGGGGAAACGCGGGGAAATGTACTTTTTGTCCAAAGAAAACGCAACATTTATGTATTTTAAGAAGGGACGCCATTGTGACATTAAAACAATTCATAGATGATAATAACTGCATAGCTAATAATAATAATATGCTTGTACTTACCACTAGCAATAGGCTTCATACTATAATTTTATTATTTTTCAATCACTAACTTTCGACAAAAACGGTTAAATACATACTGATGCACTCTGATTAAATGAATACAAATTAATAAACTTTCAAGTTGCAATAACAATATGGCGCGTAGCAACGCGAATCAAAACAAAAGTTTGTTTATTTATAATAGCCAGGTAACTAGATCACTGAAATGTAATGGATTTAGCTCAAGATTTTTAAGTTGGAGTTTCTGACTTCTGGCCAGCTTTTGAGAAAAATTCGCCTGTGTGCGCCCACTGAAACTAAACGTCATCGTGATGACATTTCAACTAATTTCACATTATTTCTTTTTCATTTTCACAATGGGCAGTTAATTTCTACATACGCTTTTTAAGATAACCCTTAACCAACCACAATTCATTTGGCATTTGCCTTGCCGGTTTAAATATAAAGGTCCATTATTTTAAGTCCTAACATAAGGTGACTTTTTTTTAATTACCTAAGAGTTTTACCTAAATAAGGTTTTACTGGTGTAATTCAAGTGCGAAAATGTTATGAAAAGAATATTTCAGAGTTGACGGTCTATGTGGAACCCCTCAAAAAACACTTCTTTAAATGGTAAGCGTGCAATCAAAAGTGAACGAACATTTGTAATAGTTACGTTTTTAAAAAGCCCACTGGGAAAATAAAAGCAATATAAGGAATTGTTCGAGTGTAAACTTTGCACAACTAAATCTCTTGCCAGTTCGGTAGTTAGTATTCACTAAAATACTTTTTGATCTGACAAGAGCTTAAGTTGTGCGTGCCTTAGAAGTGCGATACACACAGAGAAATTTTTCCCTAAGCTGAATAAAGTCATTTTAATAACAAACGCTACGAAAACATTAATTGCAAGAATAAAATTACCGTTACAGTAGATAAGCTTTTGTTGAGACAAAATTGTTTATATTTTTGCTTTCATTGTCTTCACTTAAATATTTAATTCAATAATCCACAACTTTGTAAATTATATTCTTATTGGGCCAAACAAGTTTTGCTGAAATTTTCTACAAACCGACATTAACAAAACATATATTATATAATTTATTCCCTGAATTAAACGATTCCTACGTTTAGTGTTAACTTTAATACAAAAATTATTACTTGGAATAACGGGAACATTAAACTAAAGGTATGTTACTATTTTTCCACAAATTAAAATTTATTTGTTGCGAGTAAATCTGTAATTTCCGAGAACACAATCTTTTTCATGCCAGTATGTTATAGGCTCATTGTGAATGTGGATAATAGATGAATTATTATTCGAATGGGGAGGGGGACATCTTGTTACGGTGTTTCAAAGTATGTAGAAAGTAAATTATTTAATATGTAATTAATACCTTAAACTTAAAAAGTGGAAATCTAATATAGCTGAGTCTAGAGAACCTATTGTTCTTCAAGTAAAAGTAGGTACATTATTTCTATTCAGGAAAATAATAGGTAATAGGTGCAAAAAAGAAAATAATAAAACGTGGCGTACATAACATTACAATTCATTACCATTGTAAAAGCTCACACAGTTACGTAGGTTACACCTACATTGATCTTGCTCTTGCAAATTAATATTTCTGGATATTGTATGTTTTAGACCATCATGCGCCACAACTTTTTATAAAGAATATTTGTTTTAATAAGCAATACAAAATTTGCCCATATGTCGCCGAAATTGTAAAATTACTGCCTCGCAAATCACTGCTGGTAGTTCCAAACGAGTTGGATAGCGACCAGTAGCTACGCGAAGAAACCGACCTTGTTTGAAATAAACATTTTACTTTTGTTACTTGAACGAAAAATTTTCGCAAATAAATAATAATTATACCTAGTAAACCCCTTTTCTTGCAACAAATAAAGTAGAGTTGTAATAATACAAACATAAGAAAATTGTTAGGTCTTTTTGATATATTACCCATAAAACAATCTGGGTTAAGAAAAGATTATAGTTGTGAGAGTGTTTTGATCGATATTACTGGTGATTTACTGTATGCATTGGACGAAGGCAGAATTGGCACCCTAATTTTGTTAGACTTTAGCAAGGCTTTTCACAGGATCAATCATAAATTGCTTATTTCAATTTTACACTATGTTGGGTTTAGTGAAGGTGCACGAGTGTTTTAAATTCTTTTTTATCCGATAGAATTCAACAGGTGTTCTGCGGCAATGTGTATTCTGAACCACTCTCCGTTGAGTTAGGTGTACCACAAGGTAGCATATTGGGACCCTTGTTGTATGCAATCTATACGTTTAAAATATTGTAATTATCACCTATATGCTGACGACACTCAAATTTACTTTTCTTTTTAAGATCATGAAATGACACAGACTGAGACTAAAATTAACCCTGACTTTTATAAAATTATCATCTACTGCAGTTAAATCCAACTAAATCGTCGGTGTTGGTTTTTGGAAATGACTCCCAGGTACATAATGCACTCCTATAACATACTCGGATACATCGAAAAGTTTAGGATTGATCTTGGACTCTAGACTGCTTTTCAAGGATCACATTACAAACAAATTGAGAATAGCATGTGGGAATTTAAAGTTAATACACAGTCATAGATATTTTCTTCCAATTCTTACAAAATGGTTTTGTCACAGTCCAATCAATGCTGTAGTGTGTGGAGTTCGCCGACATGGTCATATTTCTCTATACTTGGATGTTTCGGGTTGCTAGATTCTATTTTAAATTAATTAAGTATCTTGAATATCTTCTTAACCAATTCACTTTCCGTTCAGATGTTCATGACTTGAATCTAAAAAAAAATATATTGAGAATACCACGACATTGAAAAGAAATGTTTGAAAGATCATTTTCTTATAGCATTGTACATATAATAGATGATTTAAGTCTCTTCGATTTAACAATATCAACAAATACTTTTAAAAACCGGTATAAAAAATATCTTCTTGGAACTAAATAATTTCGGTATCTGCTGTTTGCGCTTACCCCCTCGTTTGTCCTTTGTCCTGTGACTTCTTTCTTTATTGAAAACCATATTTAATGATCAATGTATTCTAAACTTTGCGTAACATATTCAATTTTCTTTATTTGATTCTTTTTTTTTCTTGTTCTTTGGGTAATTTGGTTTATATTAAATTGAGACTTGAACGATGTCTGGCTTTGCTGGATGTCTGCATTTTATTATTCCTTTTGTTTGCTTAAAAAGTGGTATCATCTAATATTTTGTGGTGTAATAAACTGTATTTGACTCACGAGTTTTTAATAAACGAGTGAGTTAAAAAGTTTTCCGGACGTCTTGCATACTATACTTTTTCTACGACCGTTAGTTTTTGGGCACATTTTCGCAAAACAACACGAATACATTCACTGACATGACCGTCAGAATTGACAAACGTCAAAATTCAAAGCGTGGGAAATATCTCCGAAAACATCCGATTGCTCCCTTCCCCTGTATGTATTATATTTCTCGCAACAGTGTAAGACTTTTCCTGGCAAATGAAATTTTCTAGCAACAAATATATTTTAGTTGAGATACGAATTAATTATTTAATTAGGGCAAATGTGCTTTATTTTCAGGAACTAATTCTTTTTCTCTGTGTGGGAAAATTCTGATTCTGTCACCTTCCGTTTCACCAAAAAGTCAATTGGGATATATTGCACTTTATTATACAATATTTAATTTACTCGTCACCTGCTTGCTTACAAAAGTAAACAGATGTTATAGTCCGAGGGAGAACAACGCAAAGCTTCAATGCGATTCTAATACGGGGTACCTCGTTTTACTCGCTCTGGATAAAATTCCGTTCGACACATATAGGCGGGCCGCTTCGGAACCCTCCCCACGGTACATTTTTCGCTTAAAACTTTTGAGTGTCTAAGACATAGTGCGCCCTTAAATTATCCCGCTACGTTCTTTTTCCGGTAGTTGCTTTCGAAACTTTTTGCCCGGACTCCGTCGATTTAATGATTTACGCTAGTTTTTTCTTATCTTTCCGGAAAGTTAAACTTCTAAGTAGTGAATTTATTCGCTTGTTATGTATTTCGTCGGCGCAAAGTTTCGAGATTGTTTTCCGCTCGCTCATCGGAGTTGGAGATGGATTCGTCGTCGTCGGTTTTTCATCGAGGAGTCGAAAAAACTTTAGACTTCGGGAGTCGATAATTCGGAAGGATTAGTTTGACATTTCCCCCCGCCGCCCCGCCATGAATTTATTACTTTGCACGGGTCAAAGAAATATCGGGAAGCCTTTTAATCGGGACAAATGTGTAAAGTTTTCTCCGAGATGGTTTCGGATGTATTACGGCTTGTAATTGGCGCGTTAGATTAAATTTATCGCCGCTTTGTTATGTTATAAATGGGCCACCGGTGAAATATAAGTTAATTTTCGTTGCTATTCTCGTAAACTCTTAAATTTATCCCGACGCAACGGCTCACGCTTCGCTACCGGTTGTTTACATTTTAGTTAAAGTAGCGGCAACTAAAACTTGAAAACTCCTAGGCCGCATTCAACACAGTTTAATCTCTGTTAACCACCTCTGGTGTAGTTATTGCAAGTTTGTTCGTTAATTTTCTTTGCCAAATATCTCAATTTTTCCTGAATTTGGGTAATTTTATTTCACCTCTCCATTATATATTATTCTATGATTTTGACAGTTAACCTGTTTTGTCAATTAGAATTCCAACGGAGAACAGCGGTCACTTTTACATGTCATTATTTTACATGTTTATGTATTTGCTATCAACTCTTATAAAATGGATACTAGAAAAGTCAGCGCCGAATGAAAAGATCTGATCATTTCGTATATATAACCCCTTCAGAGCTTTCTCAAAATCGACGTCAATAATATCATACCAGTACGCAATTTGGTTAAAGTCCTCCATTATTATTGCGATTTTTCGTTAGATATTAATTTAATTGTCAGGGCGTCATAATCGCAAAAGATTACAAAAAAAATTGTAGGTTATAATTTCAGGTTTTTTAATTGAAATTTTTCATTTTAGGGAAACATGCCCACTTTTAGCTATTCGCTCAAAATATTATTATTGTTATTGTTATTATTATTATTATTATTATTATTATTATTATTATTATTATTATTATTATTATTATTATTATTATTATTATTAATGTTATTATACTGTTAAGCAGAAGGCGGTAAAGTCGGTAAAACTGCACTTTAATATGCGTATCTATATATACAGAGGTCACATAGCGTTCACTGTCTATTTACAAAAATTATTAAGTCTATTTACAACAAGGTTTGTTATTAATTTTTGGCGTGATAATCTGTGACAGAGTTCAGTACACAATGCAGGATTTTGTAACATCGAATTAAGTCCCCCCTTCTTCTCCTTCCTTCTAAGGTGGTTAGGCCAAGACATTTTAATCGATATCGATCTTCATATGGGAGGTTCCTTAAAGATGGTGGGATTTTTATTGCTCGTCTCTGAACCTATTCCAGAAGATCTATGTGCTTTTGGAAGTATGGATACCACGCCACTATAGCATGCTCCAGGATTGGTCCGAAGGATTCTCGACACATCTCCTTGAAAGCACATCGTATCATATAGATTAAGGTGTTGGCATGTTTTACTACCTGGTTTTCTCATTTTAGGGTCTCAGATATTGAAACACTTAGATCTGTCTATTCACTTTATAGTTCATATGTAGCGCTGTCCATTTGTGTGCATTGGGACCCGGCAGCCAGTCCCTTGTCCATATTTCCAGTTTAACTAAATCTACAACTAGGTCCCCATTTGGTAAAGTTGGGTCTCCAAAAATATTAGTATCGTCAGCATACATATTAATGTTGCACATTATGTGCTCAGCAAAGTCCACTCAAAACCTCAAAATCTGAAATGTTCTATATGAAAGGTAGTCCTTGATCCATCCAAGCAGCTTACTTCTTATTCCATAGTGCTGTAGCTTGTAAACAAGGTTTGCCAGTGGGACTGTGTCAAAAGCTCTTTCAAAATCCAGGTATATTAAATCTTACAGATTTTCGAGTTGCTGGTTGGCAAGGAAGTCCTGAATTAAATGAGAAGTGATTGACAGTCTATATCTTAGCAAGACTATTTTTAATTGAAAATTAATTAATTTCATTTTTTTTCTTGGTAACCGTCAGTATTTTTCTTAATAAATTTAGTATCAATCAAAGAAAAAAATTATATAGAAAATGCCATACAATGTTTGACTACCTTTTTTTAGGCAACAATACGTGTCAACCAGGTATAAACAGGTAATCGGATGTAGTGATTTACCCTAATTCTTTTTCTTTAAAAATTAAATATGTAAATATACAGAATTTTATTACGAACCCAACGATATATGATTGACTTTCCAAATCGAGGCAAAGCTAATGATTGACACGATCTAAAGTTTCAATAATTTCATGTAAAAATAAAGTGTGACTGCGAGCATTATATCTTTTTTCATGTACGGCAGAGATGGATGTACAATAACAGCTGCGCATAAAACTCTTACCAGAAAGAGAAAGGCGTGTGTTCAGTTCTCTGTGTATAAGACAAAGATAAATATATTCCCCCACTTAGAATTATTTTGGAGCCTTACCGCGTTTACAATGAATATAATATATACCTATATATATTTATTTTGTTTAGCAACGTGGTCCATTCCGTCTATTATTTATTAGTGTATTATTGTTTTGATAATTTTCAATAAACAAAAATGAAGAAGTGTTTTGTATGTGGTGAAACATCACAAATTATTGATTTTGACAATAATGTTTTTAGAAATTGTTATTCAAAAATACTATTTCGAAAAGAACGTGGATTTAAGTACGGCGATGTTGTTTTAACCGAAGAATTTATGGGTACATTTCGGTTATCACACACAATGCTATCAAAAGGTGACAGCATTACCGTCAAAGTACAGTGAAGAGTACTCCAAATTTGTTCAAAATTATGAAGTAAGTAAAATTTTGTATAGTTTATGTATTTTCCTTAACAAAAATAATTTAAGTAAGTATAAAAAAACAAAAAGAAAATAATGATTTGAGGTTAAACACGGCTATTAGAGAAAAAGTTTAGTCTACCAATTTCTCACGCAGATTTTTTGTATTATAGTAATTAATCATAATTTAAGGATAAAAAATACTTTTATAACGTTTTATAACAATAAAAAATATTTTTTCAACAATTAACTGCTTAAATTATTTACGCTTTTATTTCTTTAATATTGAACCTAATAACATTTTATTTTTTAATATTTCTATTTTTAATTATTTAATTGGTTTAATAAGTATGATATAAGAAATTTTAAAAAGTAATGTAATATAAGGTAAAACTTGTTAATACACGTTAAAAAAATTATATTCCTTAATTGCAATAAATTTTAAATCATTTTACATATTTTTAAAACTAATAATGCTATAACGTGGTAAGGCTCCAAAATAATTTTAAGTGGGGGAATATATTATATTTGTTTTAAACACAGAGAACTGAACACACATCTTTCTCTTTCTGACATGAGTCTTATGCGCAGCTGTTATTGCACATCCTTCTCTGCCGTACATGAAAAAAGATATAGCGCTCGCAGCCACACTTTATTTTTACATGAAATTATTGAAACTTTAGATTGTGTCAATCATTAGCTTGGCCCCGATTTGGAAAGTCAATCATATATCGTTGGGTTCATAATAAAATTCTGTATATTTACACATTTAATTTTTAAAGAAAAAGAATGAGAGTAAATCACGACATCCGATTACCTGTTTACACCTGGTTGACACGTATTGTGGCCCAAAAAAAGGTAGTCAAACATTGTATGGCATTTTCTATATACTTTTTTTCTTTGATTGAGACTAAATTTATAAAGAAAAATACTGACGGTTACCAAGAAAAAAAATGAAATTAATTAATTTTTAATTAAAAATAGTCTTGCTAAGATAAAGACTGTCAATCATTTCACATTTGATTAATCAATGAGTTTTATTATTAAAAAAAAATATTTTATCACGGAAAAGAATGAGGGTTGTTGTTCTTAAACCAGATCCTCTACTATCAATAATATGAATTCTAGTTGGTGTAATAGCAAAAATAATTTTAGCAGAGCACCTACTTGATTTGAATAATTTTTGTTATTCTCATAAATAGAAAATGGGAAAATGCTGGGATTATAGTGAAAAAAAATTAATTAAAAATTAAGACGAGTTTCGACTTTTTTTGTTCCATTCGCCTGTTTTTTTTTTTAATCCGAAATATAAACATTTCCCTATATCTATTTTTTTTTCAAGCATGAACTTGTTGAAATATCTTTTCAAAGTCGGCATCTAATTTTGTAAGAATCCTCCAGCTCCTTTCATGCATGACACCACATGCAGAACTCAAAGAATGCAGACAAATCCGTCCAGTGCAGTGATGCAAAACACAAGAGCAACGTTTGTGTGAGACAAGATAGTCCACACAACAAAAAGAATCTAAAAAATGTTTTTGACCTCTTATTTGCAGTCAAGAATTTTTTTTTTGGCATCCATAGTGGATATTTTATGGGCTTGTGTAGCTAATAACGTTTAAGCCCTTAAAGATACAGGGTCCTTTAAATAAGATGATATTTAACAAAATAAATAAGAACTAAAAGTTCAGATTTTCACGAAATTATATATTATGACATGACAATTTATTCGACAACACCGTGTCTTTATCAAATGTCATTTGATAAAGACACGAAACAATTCTCATGTCATAATTTATAATTTCGTGAAAATCTGAACTTTTAGTTCTTATTTATTTTGATAAATGGATTTTCATCAAGTAAAAGCCACCTCAGTTAAAGATGATATTTGTGTATTTAGATGCCTTATACAGAGTACCCAAATTAAATAGTCTGTAGTGTTCAAAACGAGTTTCTGTGTTCTAAACATATTTTAATTTTAGTCGGTGCATAGTATTATTTATTAATAAAAAACTTGCTGGTCCGAACCATCGGATGTTGGATATTGTTGATCCGCTTTATGGGGTATCAAAATGACTTGCAATGTATAATGAACCCACACTTTTTTCTTAAATTATATTTCGTTTGCCGCTTGGTACCTCAGGGTCACTTGATTTCAGTAGAGCATTTGATATGCTAATAATATAAAGTACAATGCTCATTTGCTTTTTTAGTTTCTTTTGGTTAGTGGTTTATCTTTCGCAGAGCATAATCATAATGTTTAATAGGTTTCCTTCCTACCTATATCAGTTCTCTTGTTGCTGCTCGCAAAATCTTTTTAAAATATCACGACTTAGAAAAGAAATAGTCTCGAAAGCACAATTCCTTTAAGAGATAATTTTGTTTGTTTGTAGTTTTGCCACAACGTTCCTTGTAGTTTTGTTTATTTGTAATCGTATTATGTTATGAGTTCGGTATTTTGTAGTTTTAGAGAAGGCTTCAACAGACACCAGCTGTTTAACTAACGGTATGAATTTTTAACGTCTTTCTGTCAAGTACAAAAATAGGCCTTCTCACTTTCGCGCACTGCCCTCGCCGGCGTTATTAAAAATTTTACCTTTTTTTAATATTATTATTACATTATTATTTTGCTCTGCTCAATTATTCACGTGGTGTGATTTTATAATTTTATTATAATTTAATTAATTTATAATTTAATTTTTTAAAAACTCCTTTTTGTATAACCACACTTTTTTGTACTTTTACATTTATTTCATTTTATTTCATTTAATAAATAATATATTTTTTGTCAAATTGTGTACCTCAACAATATTATTATTATTATTATTAAATATTGAACTTGAGAATCAGTTAGATAGTTGTACCGCAAGGCAATGTAAAGTTCTCCGCAGGCGGCTTTACATCACTTAAAACAGTATTAACAAATTGGCTCCGGTGCAATCCCCGTCGGCAATAAACCTGCCCTTAAAACTTTCAAAGTTCTAATAATTTAAGTTCGCGTAATTGGCTTCTTCGCCGCGCGTGAACTTTTCGGGATAATTTGTTACAATTTTATAAACAAACTTGCATATTTGTTTCGGTTCAAAGTATCATTACTTCGCTAGCGCGCGCGCAACTTAAATTAGATACGGAGCGAAACAACTTTTGCCCGCCCCCCGGCCCCGGTAGAAAATTTTGGGCGGAATCCAATTTATAACTTCCGATGTATCTTAAAGCTCTCGCGGAACTTTACAGATTAATTTTAATTAGTCCGTCTTTCATATTGCCTTTCCGCCCTTTGCTCCCGGAACATATTCCAGCGGCGGAAATCCTAGAATTATTCGGCGGATGCAACGGAACCGTCAAAAAGGCTGACTTGCTTCCAATTAATTGGCTGTTCAAGATGGGGTCGAATTAAATATTCAAAAAGGACGGTGCAGCAAAAATAATTACAAGGACTCTGTGTTGAAAACGATCAGGCGTGCTTTTTAAATTTCACAAAATCAACATTAAACTTAAAATAGAAGAAAACTATACCAATTTTTAAATGCTAACGATTCAGCCAATCGTTGTACTGAAATGCTAGATATTATATACAGGAGGTCGCAAAAAACTGCCGCTAGATAAAAAGAATGTTCGTAAAAAGGGCCCCCAGAAATGTTTCTTTTAATATTTGTAAAATGATTTTGGTTACTTTAGGGGTCTCCCTTTTACACTTTCGGATACATATTTATCATTCAATCTAATATTGGTTTTTTATATATTGCTCGCCTTAGAATTTCACGGAACTGTTTTTGAAACACCCTGTATAGCTGGAAAATTGAACTATACAGAAACAAATAATAAAAGTAATGATAATGATATTGTTGTAAAAGTATTATGTTTTATTGGTGATTATAATGGGAGTTTTTTTTTCGATGTATAGAACTTTAAGTTGGCATTACTGTTCAAGATGGCTACCGATTTAACAGCTGTCAAGTGATTTATTCTCAGTTTGGTTTGGCAATTCATCATGAATAGACCCACGCCTGAACAACGCTTGCAAATAGTGCAATTTTATTTCGAAAATAATGGTTCTGTGCGGAATACGTATCGCGCACTACGTCCATTTTATCGTCGAGAAAATCGTCCATCAGAGCAGTTAATTAGATTAACCATGGAACCTTTTCGCACCACGTTGACTATTATTGATAACTCGCATCCCCAGAGACGCCATACGGTGCGTACAGAATGAGCTATTGCTGCTGTAGAGCGTAGCATTGAAGAAGACCCGAATGAGTCCATCCGCCATCGAACACAGGAATTGGATCTGTGTCCATCCACTTTATGGAAGATTTTGCGGAATGATCTTGGTTTACTTGCTTACAAAATCCAACTCGTGCAAGAATTGAAGCCAAACGATCATCAAGTAAGGCGTAGATTCGTCGAATGGGCCCAAAACGAGATTGCCGTTGTTCCCGATTTTCATAAGCGAATTTTGTTTAGCGATGAAGCGCACTTCTGGTTGAATGGCTACGTCAACAAACAAAACTGCCGCATTTGGAGCGAAACTAATTGTCAAGTGTATGTCGAAATACCGTTACATCCAGAAAAACTAACTGTTTGGTGTGCTTTATGGGCTGGTGGAATCATTGGTCCGTACTTCTTCAAAAGCGATGATGGTGATCGGTATAGAGCTATGATTACTAACACTTTCATTCCTGAATTGAATAGCCATAATGTCCAGGAGATGTGGTTTCAACAAGACGGCGCAACATGTCACGCAGCCCGTGCCACAATCGATTTATTGAAAGACACGTTTGGGGACCGCCTAATTTCACTTTTTGGACCTGTGAATTGGCCTCCCAGATCTTGTGATTTAACAACGCTAGACTACTTTCTGTGGGGCTATGTATAGTCATTGGTTTATGCGGATAATCCACAAACGCTTGACCATTTGGAAGACAACATTCGCCGTGTTATTGCCGCTATACGGCCACAAATGTTGTAAAAAGTCATTGAAAATTGGACGTCCAGATTGGAGTACATCCGCGCCAGCCGTGGCGGTCATATGCCAGACATCATATTTAAAATGTAATGCCACATATCTTTCGGATAAATAAAATTCATGTCAATCGAATAATCCATCGTTGTTTTATTGCACTTAAAGTTCTATACATCGAAAAAAAAACACCCCTTATATCATTATATTATTTAATTTGGTGATCAACGCGGATACTACTGGTTGGCAATCATTAGTGTATCCACAAGATTACATGTACAATACTATAAAAATATAGCTAGCCATAACTAAAGTTGTACGGTGGACATTGAGAAAATATTAATAAGACTAGAACTCTCGTTGGCACTTATTGCAATAGACATAATTTTTGCAGAGGTTGTTTTTCGACAAGGAATATTAAAAATGTCAACGGATCGAAAATTAACTTGAGGTATATTTAGACGAACCAACGAGAACACCTCAGAATTAATGTTGAATACCTTTCTTCTTGGTACAAAAGATGATTTGACATACTTCACTTTTCCTACTTTTTACTCTAAAATGAAAAATTATTTATTGAATGAAAAATCTCACTTCAAAACTTGAGTTTCATTCAACACTGTCGCCAGCCACTTCGAGGGGTTGTAGCACTTTAGCTCCGCTCGTTCCTAAAGAGTTGCTTATTCGTTGCATAATATACTCACTGAGTGACGCAAAAACTGCAGAACACATCTAGAACCATCAAAACTGACAAATGTCAAACATCAGTGTTTTCTCTCCCCACCAGTGACTAAATTACCCCAAACGTTGAAAAATCGGCTTGAGGTAGGGTTTAACGTAGCTAATGATTTAAAGTGACATCTTGCTCGCGTCTGATAAGAAGTAGACAATATATGACAATTTATTGCTTCGAAAATGATCCAGATTTTTACATTATTTAAATAGGAAAAAAAAGAAGAGAAAAGAAATAGGAACCAATGATATTTGTGAAAATGAGGTGCAGATTCGAGTGGTACTTTTAAATGGGGAGTAAAAAAAATGTTTTAACTCGTCTAAATAAACAAAGAACTCCTTAAATGGTCCTAAAAAAACGCGGATTTTTTTTCACAAAATTTGAATGTGTGTATTAAGAAATCGATAGGTTTTGGGTTGGGTTAATAAAAAGTCAATTTCTTATATGGTCGACGTTTTGCTTCTTCAGTACTAATAAGAATAATTTTCCGTGTTAAAATATACAGTAAAATTCGGGACAATTAATTAGATCACACACATATCATATCCTTAATATCGAAACAGACACTGTTAAATTTTTGCTTTAAGAAAATAGTGTAATCGTTATCCCATCATTTCCGGTATAAGCCACGGTTTTCGCAGGGCTAGTACATAATCTCGTTGTTTAAATATTACTCCAAATCGCAGACAGGCCCGTCCACGGAGGTTCAATTATTCCTCGATATACTCAAACACAAATTGACGGAAGTTAAATTGGGTCAAGCCATCTCGCTAGAATGGGAAGTTCATCAATCGTTTCTGACGGTTGGACGGTGACGGCACGGAATCACAACACGTATCGAATCTCTCGAAGCTTTCCGATTAAAATTACTCGAGATAATAATTGATACACAGCCGCGATTGGAATTGTGCGACTCTGTTCATAAATAGACAGCGCGCAGCAGGATTGTTTTCTTTGTTGGTTCAGAGATCCAATAGAATTCGCAATCGTGTAAATACGTTTCGAAAATGAAATCGGATTTATTTATTTGATAGGTGGGCACACAATTTACATGAAAATACGTAAACCGATATGAAGTTGCTGTATTTATAGTCTTTAACCCATTTTGTCCCAGTGGTGCGTTAATGCACCACCTATCCTATGTTTTTTTTTGTCACATCCAGGAAATATTTTTGCATATCCACTTAGAAATTTTATTATTATCATTACTAAAGGACATAAAAGAGTAGAAATCGCTAATTTATGTGTAAAGGAAAAATCTTATATATGACTTCAAAAGTTAACAAAAGCGGTACATAAATTTGTATCACATTTTCAAGTAAATTCAAGATACTAAAAAGAATATTTTGGATTTGTATTGCCAGTTTTGTTAGGTCTATAGCATGTAGAAAACATACATTGGAAATAATATATTGATTATGCTTTATTTTTTGAAAATATTTACTGGTGCGTGAATGCTCCACTGGTTTTATCTGTGAAACAAAACTTTATTATTGCAAGTCTAGACAAGTCAGCGCATGTAGAATAAACATCCAACAATTAGCGTGTTCTTTAGTATTAGCTTATACCTGGCACAGTGGACGTTACAGTTCGTAAAATATGGCATTTCCGAGGTATTTGACTCAAATGGAATTAGATGCGGCTATGGAGGAGACCGTGATGGATGAGGACAATAACAATGAAAGTGGTAAGTATTATTTGTATTTACGTATTCTTTTGTATTGTAGCATTTCAGTCCTTGTAAATTTATGCTAAAAATAACGTGAAAAAATATTTACAGAACATATTGATGCAGTCTATATTCCACCCGACGTGGATACCTTGACTGACGAAGATAACATAAATCTACAAGAGTTTGGGGAACTAACTGATATAGTTGGAACTTTTGAGTTCCATAGACCGAATGATACAGTTGTCCTTCAACAGTCCTGTAATTCTAGTACTACTACTACTGAACCTGAATGGGACTCATCAGATGATGAAACCCTGGAATTCAAAAGAAGACGTATGCTTTCTGCAAACGACAGGCTTGCTTCTACTGTCAAATGGAAGAAATGTCGGACTGAGTACACTCACACACCTATATCCAATGAATTTGGATCACGTGAGGAACTAAAAAATAGCCTTTCTGGAAAAACTCCGCATGAAATATTTTTTATGTTTTTTGATGACTAAGTGATTTGATTTTAAAATTTTCGATAAAATATGCTCGAGACAATAACCGCCACGAATTCCCGTTGTCAAAAAATGAACTTTTAAATTTTGTAGGCATTTTAATGTTTTCGGGTTATCTTTCGTTGCCACATATTTAGCATTATTGGTCTACTGATGAAGACAAAGGAATTGACCTTATAAAAAAATATATGAGCCGCAATAGATTCCAATTGATAAAACAAAACTTGCACTTATCTGACAATAAACTGTTGGATAAAAATGATAAATTTTCAAAAGTTAGACCCTTGTTTGATGTAATAAATAAAAAAAAATCTTCAGTTTGGCATATTTTCGTTCAACTTGTCCATAGATAAACAAATGGTACCTTACTTTGGCCGCCATTCCTGCAAAATGTTTATAGGGGGTAAGCCACTTCGTTTTGGCTTCAAGCTTTGGTGCCTTTGTTCATCCGATGGGTACCTATTTTATTCACTTCCATAGGGTGGTGCTCGAAATAAACCTCATTCTGACCTTGGTCTTGGCGGTGACGTTGTCATGAATCTACTTTCTGTTGTAGATAAGTCAGTAAATCACTAAATTTTCTTCGACAATTTTTTTTCATCGTTCAAACTATTTGTACATTTAAAAACTAATGGTTATTTTCCCACCGGTACTATCCGGGAAAATAGAACAAATAAATGTCCAATGGAAAATTGTAAATCATTTGGAAAAAAGGACCGCGGATCCTATCTTTCAGCAATCAATAAAAAATTTCTATTGTCCGTTGGCACGACAATTCAGTTGTAACTGTGGCAAGTGCAGATCCTGTCCAGAATGTAAAACGCTATAATAAAAAACAACGGAAAGATGTAAATATACCCCAATACAATAGATATATGGGTGGGGTAGATTTACATGACAACGGAACGGAAAATGGAGGTGGCCTTTATTGTGTAACTCATTGGATAGGTTGGTAGTCAATGCATGGAATTGTATAATATTGTCAACGAACAAAAGATTTCCCATTTTAAATCTTACATTGCTTTGGGACTTTTAAAAACTGATAAAACAATTACTCAAAGAAATCTTGCACTTGCCATAGATGAAAAATGAAACCGGGTGTTACCAGTGGTGCGCTCACGCACCATAAAATATTATGCGCTTTTTTTTATCAAATCAGATTCTATTTGGAAAGCAATCTACTTTTAGTTGTTTTCTGTCGAATTTGAACATTCTTTCGTATATTTATGTATAAATTATATGTTACATCTTATGTGCCCCAAAACATTATTTAATGTTTTTCCCAGTGATTAGTTTAAGCACCAGTATTTATTTGTATGTTTCGGGTTTTTATTATTTTTTTTTTACACATGTAATGTTTTCTTAAGTGCAACAAAATAAATAATTTCAGAGCAAAAAGGTATTTTTTTATGCTTGGTATAATATGGGTTAAATTAAAAGTCTACCCAGTTTGACAAACATTTTTTTGGTCAGTGACAAAGTTAATTCGATGCTAAATGCCAAATACATACAATTTTTCTCATTTCTCAGATGCTTAATATACTTTTAGGAAAAAGTTTGTGTCCGTTGAGGTTGCAATGCCTATAAATAAACATAAATGGATGCCACACCTAAAGTTAGGTTTGTAAGGGATTAATATTCTAAATGCAATAAATTGAGAGATTTTTTATTATATGTAATATGCCTGCAAGATACTATACCATAGCTAGCTGAACGTAACACATTTAACTGTAACTATATTTCCGCGACGACTGGACTGTTGTATGTGCTATCCGGCCTTTAAGGATCCAGCTATAATATTATTTTTAGATCTGGCGTATAATTATTTTCAATAATACTCATAATTGTGTAGCTGTAGAATCTATTGCTTTCCAAATGACGGGGTTGTCACGGGTGCTAAACTCATTGTAAATTGCGTGCACCTGTGATATCAATTTTAATGAAACGTTTCAAAGTCATCGCCACAGATCTCAATTAAAATTAAAGTCAATAAATAAATCTCGATTTTATACAAGGAAAGGTAATTTTAATTCATTATCTTATAACAATAGACTCTACCACCAGAAACTGTTCAAAAAAATTTGACAATATCGGAAAACATTAAGAAAACATTTTCAAAAGTTGAATTCTCCATCAATTAAATCGTAAATATTTTCTTTGTATTGTTAATGCCCACATTGTCCATTAATTTTTAGTTTATGTATTGTTTTAATGAAAATTAACCCATAGATACATTACTCATTTACTTAGTTCGCAAATCCCAGCTATATGAGATCTTTACACTTTTGATTATTTCGTCAGTAATGACCTGGCGAAATCATTTAATAAGATAAAGACGAATCCTTTTTTAATATCGTTTTCTTAGATATTTAATATGCTTGAAAAAAATGATGTTTGTTGGAATTGCAATGTCAATGTGTGGTGATCGATAGGTAAGTCAAGCAATATAAAAGAGAAATTTTGAAAGACAGTTTTTGCCTGTCAAAAAAATATTGATTGGTTAAATTCATCAAAAAGTTAACCTTCTTTGGACTAGTATTCTAAATACAATAAAATTACCGTTTTTTCAACTATAACATGAACGTTAATATTATAGCATATCTGAACCAAACATATTTAGCTGTGTCTATCCTATCCTCAGTAGCCACTAGACTTTCGTATGTATTATCTGATATTGATCCATCGAACTTATATAAAATTTCTGTAATCTACTACGTCATTATTTAGCTGTGGAAACTATTGTTTTAAAGACGACAGTGTTGTCACGGGTGCTGAATCTACTCAAAAATTGCCTACACCTGTGATATCAATTTTATTGAGGAATTTCTTATCAACTCGGGTATCGCCATAGTTCTCGATTAAAATTATGGCAAGAAATCTCCGTTGTACACAAAAACTGGTACTTCCAATTCTTTTTCAACAGTCTTACCACCAAGGCCTGTTGGTATTGCCAAATTACGGACATTATCCGTCAATATTAAAAAAATTGCAAGTTCAATTCTGCATGAACATAGCAATTTCTGAAGTATTAAAGGAAACCCACACATTAGTTTTCATTAGTTCTTTTATTTCAAATGTAAGCTATTAGATTAAATATAATGTAATGATTATAAGAACCAATAGAACCATCGATACTTAAATATACGATGACCAGAAATATTGTGTTTTTACAACCGACCCCGTGATCAACTTTGCCTACAATTTATTACTCCAAAACCGGAGCCCCTTATAGGCCCCTGCCGAGCGGATGCTTTCCCGTAACCGTTCCAGGACCGTCCAGGTTTTTATCTACCTACATTAACAAGGATATAAGTATGTTTTCGATCTTTTTCGCCGAGCAATTTTTGAAATATATACATAAAAAAAATAGTACAAAGTAACAATTTATTGCATTCTATTTCATTACGTCACAAGACAAAAATGATTATAGAGTACAGATACTTACCCTTACCTTTTGAACTATCCAGTAAAAACACCCTCACAGGGTTAAAGCTCGAGAATCATATACATAAATACGTAATTACTAGAAGGATCACGTTCAAATACAACCGTAATATACACGAACATATTGAATTTAGATTAAACTCTTAAGATCGATACATCTTATAAAAATTAACAAAAAGGTACAATTCTAAAGACTAAAAAGTTGTGAAACTTTTTGGAATTCTAATTTTGATTATATTGTATTTAATTTAATCCTGAAGGCTGATTTAAACTAGGTAATTTTTTAAATGTATGTGTTTTTTTGAATTTTATGCTTCTAAATAAGCTTAGAGAGTTTCTACTGTGTTCTTTTTCTATCCTTTGTTTTTGAAATGTTTATTTAAAAAAAATTTTCATTTTATACTAACCTATATATTTTTATTACTATTTGCAACAACATAACTGTTTTTTTTTTTAATTCTTAATTTAAATACACAAAAATATTTTTTACAAAATTCAATGTTTTCTGACTTTGGGAGCGCCACCATCGCGTTAGCGTGCTTCGTTCAACCTTCAGTGTTTTTGTAAAAATTTCTAGTTTTTCAAATTCCAAACGTAAACATTCTAACAAAGCAACTAAAACTTTACTTAGGTCGCTCTGGGGGTTCCACAGATCCATTAAACGAAACAAGGAGTAGAACAAATAAGAACTAAAAGTTCAGATTTTCACGAAATTATATATTTTGACATGACAACACCGTGTCTTTATCAAATGTAATATTTACAAACTGCATGCTACTATATATATATATATATATATATATATATATATATATATATATATATATATATATATATATATATATATATATATATATATATATATATATATATATATATATATATATATATATATAACCTTAATTAATGTTGTTAACAATTATGAATCCACAAACGCCGAAATTATATTCTTTAGTTAAATTACATAAACAAGATTTGCCCATTAGACCAGTTGTGTCTTATGTAACAGCTCCAGCAGTTAAACTCTCTACAAAATTAGTAAATATTTAAAAGTTCCACACAGATTTTAATTCAAAATTTTCAATAAAAAATTCTTTTGAATTATTCAACAAAATGAAAGACTTCAAAATCCCTTTTAACGCAACACTACTATCTTTTGATGTACAAAACTTATTTCCCAGTATTCCACCTATGGATGTGATAGATTTAGTAGATTTTACCCTAACTCGGAAGCAGGTTAACCCATTGGTGAAACAAGATTTATGAGAGTGCTTAATAGTATCTTTAAACCAAAATTATTTTGAATTTAATGGACAGATTTATATCTCTAAAGAAGGTTTGATTATGGGAAACTCACTTTGTTAGCCGAGATTTTTATAGATAATCCTTTAAGTAAAAGGTTTTTATGGTGATATAAATATGTGGATGATGTCTTTGCTTGCTTTGTTGGAACGGACAGGCAATTGTATTCTTTTTTAAATTACATTAACTCAATACATAATCGTATAAAATTCACTATCGAGATTGAACAGGATAACTCTATTCATTTTTTAGACTTAACTATTACAAAAGTGCAAAACAAATTAGATTTTTCAATATATCATAAACCTTCACACACGGACACAGTCATACATAACAGCTCAAATCACCCTTATACACACAAAATGGCTGCATTTAACTCTTTTATACACAGACTTCTTAATACGCTACTCTCAACAGAAAATTACAACAAAGAACTTAATATCATTAAACAAATTGCACTGAACAACGGCTACAATCCGTCCATTATAGATAAAATTATAAATAAAAAACAAATCCAGACAAAACTAAACTCTATTTATCCGAAACGTAATACAGAACACGAACAATTTAAAACAATTACATACATAGGAGAACCTAGTGAAAAAGTTTCAAAACATTTGTCAAAATGTGGTTTAAAAATAGCTTTCAGAACTAACAGCACAATAGGAAAATATTTAATAAACAATAAAAGAAAATGTCCAAAATTCCAAAAATCAGGTGTCTACAGGTTAAAATGTGGATCTTGTCCTAAAATTTATATTGGACAAACAGGTAGATCCTTCAGAAACGCATTAACGAACATATAAGAGCGTTTAAAAACAATAGTGTAGATTATAATTATGCTATACACTTAAACCTGAAAAACACATTTTTGACGACAATTTTACATACAGCCACCAAAAGTACAAATTTAAATTTATTGGAAGCCATTTAGATTAACAAAATGAGACATTCAAATGTATTGCTTAACGATCAATTAGATTTAAATACCTCTCCTTTATTGAACTTAAATTCTCGCAACAACATTATTTACGGTTTTATGGTCATTTTTCGGTATATATAGTAGCATGTAGTTTGTAAATATTACATTTGATAAAGACACGGTGTTGTCGAAACAATTGTCATGTCAAAATATATAATTTCCTGAAAATCGGAACTTTTAGTTTTTATTTATTTTGATAAATGGATTTTCATCAAGTAAAAGCCTCCTCAGTTCAAGGAGTAGAACGTTTAATCTAAACACGACATCCTCATCTCTGTTAACGAAAAAGACAAAACGAAACACGCATGCACGATTAAAATATCGGTAGAATTAAGTTACATTAAATTTGCGAGTTTCAACGCGAACGCAAAGCAACTCCGTGTCGGCTGATGGGAACCTTTGATGGAACTAATCTTGATAATCTTATTTCCTTTCATACCCCGTTCGTAGACCTTATCACTCTCGAATTTCGTACGAGATTTCCGAGTGTACACTCCTACTAAATAGAGGCGAAATTACTATCTTAATTCCGTGTTTTCAGCGGATGCAAATAATGCCTGCTGACTTTAACGGATTTTGTTCGGTTTACGCTTTCGGCCGTTTACTTTCGTACGTCCTCGGGGCCGAAGGGATTGCGTATTAAAACTTTGAGATCCTTTAAACGTGGTTTATGAAGCACCAGCGTTTAAAAAAGCTCTGGGTTATTACTCTCATCGCATGAAGTTGACGTAAAAAAGAAAATTCGTGTTATTTTTAATTAGTTCATTTCAACTTTACATCGTTCATTAATTAAACGTGTGGAATATTTTCAAAGACATTTGACACACTGTCTTGTGGAAAAGTTGGACAAATATATCATTTGTTGCACGCTAAGTGGTGTGAAATATATATCAGAAGACTCCGCCCTAGGTCCCATTTGATTTGTATTACATTTAACGCATTTCATATCGCGAAGAGAGATCATATTATGCAAAAAATTTGGCCAATAGTTTATCGCAAAATACAATTCACTCCAGAAAGTAATAATAAGTAATAAAATTAATAGATAGTACATATTTGAAATAAATTAAACTAAACTATAAGAAACATAACTATAATATCCTCAATGTTATACAATTAGTTACCAAATAATACTAGAACCATCTAGAACTACGAGAAATTTAAAATATAAATTGGCGAATGCCAAGAAGGCAGAAAAACTTTTAACAATTCTGGAAATATAAAATATGTGAGATAAAAAAGTATAATGAACGAACAAAAAAAAGTCAAATTATCAGTGCTTCTTACTTTCGAAAAGTCGATGCAATCGAATTTTTTGAAACTATACGCGCTCCTCACTAAACTCGAGGTCTCGGTGACCGTACGTCCTAGAAGACTGCCATTGGTACAGAAATGATCAGCGTCGAAAAAAATTTTTTTTTGTCTGTCCGTTCTCCGTTCTCTCTTCCAGGGTTTTTCGACTATAACTTTCCTTTTTTTAAAAAAGTCCGCGGGGAACGTAAGATACCTAAAAATGGCTGCCCTCAAGCTTCGACGTCCATCTTTGTTTTTTCGATTTTTGACTGTTTTTTGGACGTCGCTATGAAAGACGATAAGTGTCCTCGAAAACGCTTTACGCGACGGAAAAAATTTTTGAATATAAGATTCGCATAAGATTCGGCCCCATAAAACTTTATATCTGAAAGTTTTTCAAAAATGTACAGAGTGCGCCGCAAATTCAAAAAAACTAAAAAATCGAACCCCCTATTATTGAAAATTGGCTGAAACTGAAGGACTGTGCTTCGAATGTCAGTTCGTTTTACATAGCGATATAACCCGCATAAACAGCTAAAACTTTGGTATTTAAGATTTTCACCTGTTGTACAGAGTGTTCAAGATATTAAGTGATATATTCAAAAATTAACAGGAGTCTTAAATTTGCAGCTATCTACTTCAGATTTGGCAAAGTCCACAACCGCATTTCATCTGTTGAAAATGGACTTATTCAAATCTCGCAAAGTATTTTTTGTTAATTTTTGAAAATTTTTTTTGGTATATTTTGACTTCCAGGAAAAAAATATTTTCTCGGGGCTATAACCTTTATTTCAAACATTGTTTGAATTATATACAGGGTGATGGGCAAAAAAATCTAAAACATTCCAAAAATTTCCGTTTTTATGGGTAAATTATTGGGGACAAATGAAAAACTGCTAAAGATGCGATAATTTGATTTGAACAGTATCGCAAACTCTGTGGAGGGAGAGTTTTAGGTTTCGTCAATTATGCAGGACGT
This sequence comes from Cylas formicarius, assembly GCF_029955315.1. Lineage (NCBI taxonomy): Eukaryota > Metazoa > Arthropoda > Insecta > Coleoptera > Brentidae > Cylas > Cylas formicarius. Next base: position 19,924,293 of record NW_026844319.1, read on the forward strand.
GTGAGATATTTGAAAAAATATCATTCGATAACACTATTATTTGTACAAATTCAAATATTTAACAAAGTTTGCCGCAACTTTGAAGTTTGGCGAAACTCGAAAGACACATTATACAGGGTGTATGCACAATAAAATTACATCGATTTTCCGAAATATTCATAGTAGTTCGCAGGAGCACGATAGAAAAATAATGCATCCCTTTACCACAAGAAACCGCCAAGCTCTTTCTTTTTAAAATAAAAGGCTGCTTCCCGCGAAGTGCTGCGAACTTGCCCCGCCCAGCTATCATTTTTTCGAAAGATTTTAAGATCTTTCCACCTACTTCCATTGAATAATGCATTTTGTTTCCAACAAATTCAGAAACACCAGTCACTTTCAAGAACAACAATTGCCGGAAAGTAACCATAATTCTAATTTTAAACACCAATACACAGGTAGACCAATTACCTGTTCTAACTGCGACTATGAAAAGACAGTTCATTAATGATTAATAACTCTCTTGTATTCAGAAATAGGACATATTAAAGTTTTTTTAGAACAAGTAATTTGGAATTTGGGCAAATCCTTATTTTGACTTACTCCCCACTTTAACTTGCCTCCAGGATGATTGGCGAAACATCAGTAAGGTTGATTTATAAACAACCAACGCAAGAGGAATCCGGATGATTTTTAAATAGTATTACAGAAGCCTGTGGAAGTTTTTTTAATAAATTACCTGATATTGCTTAGTGAGACCGAAAAAAATTTCTTAAGTTTTGTTTACGTATACTTGTTATGTGAGTATAGATGCGTTTTATTGGCTTTTCTTATCGTTTGTTTGTTAACTTGTGAATTACTAAATTTATATTTGTTTCAATAAACTTTTTTTTTTAATTTTTAAGCATTTGCGACCGTTGGTGGCAGGTGTGGGGTTTAGTTCTACTAGATCTAACATATTCAAGTTTGAAGTTATTTTTTCGTTTTTCTGTGCCCGAAATGATTTGCTACATTTATTTTTAGTGTAAAATCTAATTGCACTAAATTTTGGCCATATGTCGCCCTTTAGAGTTACGTTAAACAAAACCAGAGCTAAATCGGCCTTATACCAACCAATTAACTTTTTAAAAAATTCCGTAAGTGGTACACGCCGCGACCCGACTAATTGAAAGTTAGACCCACGCGACACACATTAAGAATCATCCATAATACATTTTCGATTAACAAAATTACGTAACGACCCAGCACGAGGGCTTATTTATTTTTAATTCGACCTTAATTAAATGGTGAAAAATTCCCGCCTGACACGAACACCGACGCTGCTGCCGAAAAATAATTATTAAAATTAAGCCGAATGAAAAATAATGTTAATTAATTTTGAGATGGTAACGAGGCCCAGATCGGGGCGTGTATTCCTTATCGTTCGGTTGATCCTGGTTAATAGCAAATCCTGACGGTATTTTTTTTAATATTAGAGAAAGCGATCACGTAAAAAGTCCTGTGATTATTTTTTCGTATGACGAAGCTTGATGACCAATTATCATGAAAAATAATTGAAAATAAAACTGGCCAAATCCCCGTTAATAGAAGTAGACATTTCAACCACCGGCGACTTCACATTTAATTTATTTAATTTATATATTTATTCAATTGTGAGACGGATAGTAATGGGTATACTTTTCTTTGTCGTACACATTAATGTAATTAAGAGACACTTGTTCGTTTTGCTTTTATTAAATTCTTTAGAAACCGGTGCACTAAGTAGTTTTAATACATTGTGGCCATTTTTGGCGTTGATCATTTTGAGTATGTTGAATTGCTACTAAAAATTTAATCTTTCAACATTTTTTATTTATTATTTATTATGATGATATTATTTCCTCATTTTCTCATGCATATATTTTTGGGAACACCCTGTATAAGGGGCAAAGCAAAGTCTGTTTATTGGTTAACTAAACCATTTTTTATATTACGTAATTTGACTTTGATTTATTAATAAACAATAACTCGTCAGCATTTTGATATTCTTTATTGGTTTAGTCACAAAAATTGAAAAAGTAAATTTATATGTTTCAAAGATTTCAATAAATATAATGTATTGTTTCAATGGATATTTTGTGAGGATAAAATTCTTGCTCGCGCTGCGGAGGAAGAATTTTACCTTAGCTGTGCCTTTGGGCTACTCATTTGAATGCGAGAAGGGCGTGCTTCGGATTTTTCCGACGGGAGATTTTAATTTTGTTAGGCGCCAGTCCTTTTCTAACAATAATGCAAGTTGGAAAAAAGGACAAACCCACCTTCCCGCGGTGACTAATGAAGGCAAACTAGGGACCAGAGAAAAAACAATAAAAATAATATAACCCCATTTAATAACACATTTTTGATGAAACCACTCGCAATTGCTCTGGGGTGTTGCCCTTAGTACTGCTAGTATGGTCTGTTCATAGATATAGGAAAGTGATTAATTACTTTTGAATGGGATTATCCAAGGGTGATCATTAACATACAATGCAACAAGATTATTACCTAAAGTTTCGGAATTTAAATTCAGGTAAAATTGTGATCCGTAATAGAAACTAATTTTATACCTACTTGTGTTTAAAATTCTTTGGTTTAGTATGTTACTTAGTTTAAGTTTATTAGTAATCATTCTTATTTCGTGTGTAATACAGCGTGTGTTGAATCGTGTGCGAATTATGCAAAATATGCAAATGTAGAAAACACTATTCTATTGAGACTAAGGAAGTTATAAACAATGTTTATTTGACTCTCATTGAACGTGGTGCCAGCAAGCAAGCACCTTTAGAAGAAACGGCCACATTGACGAAAATTCCAACATCAACTGTATAGAAAATTGTTTACCACTGTATATTTAATCCCATTGAACATGTTTGGCACCAACTGAAATCTGCCATTCGTCGTAACAATCTTTTTCCCCGTGTTAACTCCAATGTCCTCAAACTTATAGAAACCGAACTTTTTAACATCCCTTCACAAAGTTGGGCAAATTCTGTTAAACATTTAGAAAAAGTAGAACAATCGTATGTCCATATTGCAAATAATATAGAACAAATAATAATTAGAACAGGTGATGATAGCGATAGTGATACTAATATATTATGTGAATAATTTTAAGTAATTTAAGTAGTTAATAAAAATAATTTGTATTTTTATTTTAGATTTAAACATAAATACGTACATAAATAAATAAATATTGTTTAGTATCTTTCTTAACAAAACCACAAATAATTAAATTCTAAGCAAAGTACGGACCTGTTCGGCCATATTTCATTCTTACAGCTTGCCCGGGTCTTTCCTTAATTCGTATCAGTTAGTCACTTTCTTATATCTATGAACCGACTTTATCTGGGCCTGTTGACCTGGCGTACCTTGTCACTTGACTAGGTCCTGACCGAATCAGTTGTCTTCCTCAGTCAACCTCGGAGAAGGAGAAAACAGCAGCAAATAATACCAGGGTGAGGTTTTGAAATGTGCGGGGAGATTTTGGATTTGGATTAACAAATTGCAATCTTAACAGCTAACAAGATTTACGGTAAAATCCTCAATTTTGAATTTGGTCGAATGGTCAAAAATATGCAAAGGGGCAATAATGAAAAAGTAAGAGGGAAGAAATAATAATAATAATAATAACAAAGTGTCAAAAACAATAGGAACTTTTACGGGGCATTAATTACACTAAGGTGACGTGACATCGACAAGTAATCGCCGTACTAGCAATGTAAAAAAAGGACGGACAGTAAAAAGTGCCCACAAATTACAAGCAAAAGATACGTGCAGATATTTTAAAAGTGGTCACTTAACAATTAATATCAAATAAAGATAAAAAATAACCTTATACCTTACCTGCAGGTATCCTCTATAAAGATCCTGACAGAAATGTCAAACTTGTCAGCAATGGTAAGATATGGCTTTTTATCGGCTATTTCGGTACCAAAAACGAAACTGTGACAGCAAGAAGGCAATACGACACAAAAGATATGTACCCAGATTGGCAACAAAAGAAAATTCAAAGAAAAACGACAGCAGAAGGCCACGTAATATACCAAATCAATTGCAGCACTTTTTACTGTCGCCTGACTTATGACGGATATCAAACTGCAACCGATAGTCAATAACGGCTACCTCAGAACTGCAAGGCAAAAAGGGATTATTTATCAAATTCTGAAAATTACTAAACAATCTATAGTTTACATCAAAAACTAGCCTTGCACATAATTCCATGCAGCTGTCCTCTATAAAGCTACCAAATTGCGAGTTGAACCTTCTTCGAATAGAGCAGGTAAGGAAAGAGAACTAGCGAAAAACTTCATCCGGTCTCATCGCAACGATAATTCAGGAAGCGCGGAATAAAAACAATGCCTCGCGCTTAAAAGGCTTAACTACGTACCAGATTTCGATGTCCGGATTAAGTACGTCATAAAGAATTTTACGAACGCGATGCATTGCGGATTTTGAATATCGATGAACCGAAAATTTTAAAATTCATTAATCGTGTGGTGAAATTAATTTCGTTACCCATGCTCCTTTATTTATTAAAATGAGCAAGAGAGACACAAGGATCGCCATTACTAGCTGCTTTCTTCTTTTTCAAAATTTGCCCCAGCTTGCTATTTTTGACCGAGTTTTTATATTTTTTGACAAACCAACCAACAAAACCTCATTTAAGTTGCACTAACAGGCGAATTTTGCTACAAAAGAAAAATAAAAAATAAATTTAAAAGTAGAATTAAATATACAGTGCGTCCAATTGGACAGCTCAAATTCTTAGAAAATATTAAAAGAGAAAAGTTATCAAATAGTGCATTCTCACAGAGTTTGTGGAAGCGACTGAGTTTTGTCAATAAATTGTTTTCAATCAACCAAAAAGCAAATTTATGCCAGCGATCAGCAATATTTTCATAGCAATCATCGCCGATTTTCGATAAGACCATTTGCCGCACCAACATAATCCCTGCATTAGTTAAACAAGCACATTTTCGTTTTTGAAATGTTTCCTCTACCAAATTGTTTACCTCATTATGTTTAAAATCATAATTATAACATCACCAAAGAGGCGCCATTAAATTGTTATTGCTATACACCAAACCCGAAGTAAAACTTATTAGCATCGAAACTGCACATTAGGTAAATAACTATTGAAACTTTCGAAACGTATTTGATCTACGGACGCGGGCAAATTATTTCGTAGCAAACGTTTTATATAAATTACTTATTGAACCAAAAGTTTTCTTGTAAATATTTGCCCTAATGAAGCACATTTTAATTGCATTAACCGCAACAACTCGAGAGCGAAATTAATAACGGTCCCTAAAAATTGCGGGAGTAAATAAATTCGGCCAAATATCATTTCGCATTTATATATTCTTTTCGTTTCGAAGCGCCACTCGTCTGGGAATTTGCGGGCAAATACTAATTAAATATGAACAACAAACATAAACTAAATTCGTTGAATAAGTAAACAGTTATTAAACGAGATGAAAATAAAGTCAGGCTCCGCATGAATAAAACCGTTTTATATTTTTATGTGCACAAATATTCGGTGCTTTTATAGCCACTCTATAATTTTAATTTTTTAAAGTTGGGATTTTTAACACTAGTTTCAAGAAATTTATAAGATTCCTTCACTATTTTGTTACAACCAATTTAATTTCGATTTAAATGTTAAGATCTTTGGACAGTCTGGGAAGCCTACCAGAACTAAGTCAACAATACGTAAAATAGTTATAATTTACGTGAGTAGAATAATGTTTTTCTATTTTTTTTTAATTTGTTTTACATCCATCTAAACAAACATAAACTCAATATAATTGTTACAAGCACAAATTTTAGCAATTGTTTTTAGCTGTCTTTTGAGTTGCCTCAAAATATTAAAAATACAAATACAACGTAGTATTCATATATTAATCATTATAATGAATCAGTACACTCATAATATACTCATAACTAATGACGTATGGGTTCTATCTTTGGGAAATAAAAATTTATTACGTCAAAAATAATAATTAAAGTCACTACGGGGGCTAGGCATATCAGATCACAGAATCGGCTCGCGATAGGTGTCGAACTTTCAGTCTCGAAAGGCGGGCTTTGTAATCAGGTGGAAGTTTCTGAGTTTTTTTTTTTTGATGGTAGGCAATACCGGACCCATCCTTTTTTAGGTCACATGTCAATAATGCAGTATTTCATTTTCCATGATCAATTAGCATCCACCTACCGGGGCAAAAACAATCATATTTGTGTTTTGGGATTTATTACTACTTTGTTACAAGTATACATGACGCTTTAATTTGGACTGCGCTTTCAATGCCCCTTCGGGACAACTTTAAGCAATCTACGTGACATCATTAACACAAAAAAGAACAAAAATTGGCCTAGAACACGTCCTTGAGCTACTCCGTTGCAATTTTTATTTCCTTTGACGCGATTTTGCTTCCATTCGTGTGGACCCAAACTTATGCATTGCCTCTTATACAAATACTAAGTTTCTCAGCCGTGATTTATGTCACCAAAAGCACTGGGCATGAAATATCTCCAAAGATTTGCCTTATTTCAAAGGTTGCTACAATTTCTTGATATTATCGAACAGATAAAATATGGCGTTGCGTAACATAAACCCGTTTTCAAATATCTTTTAAAATACCAATAAAGGAGCCACGGATCTACAGTTTTCATTAAAAACTGCCAACGATTCTACAGGGTGTTGTCCGCTTCACCCATTTTTATTGGTCTTTGCTTTGTCTCGCAGCAACTAATTTAGTTTTCTTTAGTTTTGGTTGGAATGTGGAAGCGAAGCCACGAGGGAAAGAGATGAGTGAATTCCTGCTGCTATTCCGCGCATTAATAAATATCGTTCCAGTTTCGAGAAAAACGAGCTCAAAGTTGAAAGCTTTTTTTTGTGATGAAATAAATATATTCATAATAATATATTATTGATAACAATACTTAGTTTGTTTGTTTGATGATTTTTATCGGGGAAAAATGCCAAATCAAGTGCATCAATCCAACGCAGCATGACAACATAGGTAAGTTGCTTTCCTTTACTTTACGCGAGAGTGCTTTGACTTTGAAAGTTCTAACCTTAATTGCGTTTGTTTACATTGTAGCTGAGATAAGTAAGAATTTAATTGAGATTCCGATCGCTACCCCATTTTGAGAGTACGACCAGTGATTCCGGGACAACGTATCGCAAGTAGTAATTTAAATTTGCTTCCAAGCGTAAGGTTAAATATGCTTGCAATTTGGATTGGAAACCTCGATGTCGCCGGTGAAATTTGACACAACCAATTATTATGACACCTGACTGAACTTGAGGTAAGTGCAAGGTGCAAAAGTTGTACACTAGTTGAGTACCGATAGTATGCCTAAAACTGACTTATAAACATGCTTTTTTTTTTTAGTGTTTTACTCGTGCATGCACCATTTGTGTTTAGATGGACGAGAAGTAAAGACGAGACGTGAGCTGGAATATAGAGGAGATGAAACTAATTACTATCCCTTTTATAGTTGTATATATGCCTATTATTTGTACCTGTTAAAATTATGTTAAACTTCTTGATTAAACTTAGATATTTAACTAAAAGCAATTTTCTGATTTGGGCTAAATCTAGCCTGTAACAAGCAACACAAACATATAATAAAACGAGTCAGTAACTTCCAATGATTCCAATTAATGATTATCTGTACCTTGATTGTAAACATTAAAATAATAGAAATAATTTGTAACTAAATTTTCAAAACCATTTTGCTCGAAAACGGTATTTTCTAGCGAGGTGCGACAAGGGCTGCGGTCCAAATTGCGAAAATTCGACAAACAAAAAATTTGGGGCAAATTTTTCCCACGCGTGTTACCCAGCCCTAAAGACAATCCAATACTAAGTTTTAGTTCGTTAAATAGAGCCAAAAATTTAGTAACTGTACCAAATTTTATGTTAAAAGCAATTACATATTTCGGAAATATTTACAAAAAATCGCCATCACCTCTTCAAATTTAACACCCTGTATGTTAAAACCTAATACGTTTTGGACCCTAGTTTATATGAACTTTCATCCTTATTGGGTCACAGAATACGTAGTTAAAATATTGACGTCTAATTTTGGGACACGCGGTATAATTTTCGACTCCCTGTCCATGACTAAGAACTTTATTTCCAGGAATTCTTGTCTAAATATTAGAATGTTTAATGTTTTTCTTGCCACTGTTTGAGGAAATTAGTACCATCGAAATTCGCACTTGGTACGACGAAAGTAAACAGAAAAAATGGGTTTGCAAATATAACGCCATCGTATAATCGTAATTTACCGTCCACGCGCGAAAATTTGAAATGTTCGGTCTGTCAACCGCATTGTTCGGACCGCCATTAAAATTGTAAAACAATATGAAATCAACGGAATTTCAACGAAAAGCGTTAAATGTTTTTGGCCCGCGTGGTTTTATTAATTAACTGACGCGAGTGATTGCAGTTTGACGCGCACAAAGTGCAATCGATTCTGTTTTAAACGGAATAAAGTGTGCAGAGGCCCAAAAAAAAGTCATATAAACATTAAGGACACTATGCAAAAGTCTCCCATTATACAGGGTGTTTTTGAAATGACGTCATATAATCTAATGATGTCGAATCGATATTTTATTCAGTCCAAATCGGATAAAAAATACTATCCTTTGTCACCTTAACCGACCCAAAAGGACGGCTATGGCTGCAATCGGACATACATCTTAAAAAATGATTCCATCTCAGATAAAGATATTTTAGATGCCACTAAAAGAATGCAGCCCAAAAATCAGTGAATCCAGACAAGATCTCATTCTTAAAACCAAAGAATACCCAATTGCATGGAGAATGTCAAAAGTTTGCCCAATTCATAGAAGTGGGAAAAAGTCAGAAATTAATAATTTTAGATTTGTGGCAATCATTAGCGCACCAAGCAAAATTTTTGAAACCATTTTGTATAAATACGTCTTTTCTTATATATCAGTAGTAATACATCTAACTCAGAACGGCTTTATGCCGAGAAGATCGACGGACACAACTTAACATAATTTTTACATAAAATAAATAAATCCATAGATAACAATAAACAAGTAGACATTATATTTACAGATTTCTCAAAAGCGTGTCTCTATCGATATTCTTAATATGGTTAATGTACTTAAATTCAAGAATAATGTACTTGGTGGAAAATGGTGTGGAGTCATGAATTTGTCCCATTTTCAGGCGTTCCGCTAGAGTCGAATCTGAGCACTGTCTTTCCTTTGTTTAATTTAATAATTGACCTGCCAAATGTTCTTCAGAATTCTGAGTGTGAATTATTCCCAGACGACTTTGAATTTTATACAGTTATTCGAGATTTAGAAGACTTTTAATCCAAGAGGGTGCATAGAGCACAAGAATGGAAACAAATTATCCTTTAATGCACAAAAAAAATATCCATTAAATGATGACTATCGACTCAATAATATAATATTAAGGCGTATGCAATAATGGGTTTTATTCTTCGCAACGGATCAAATTTACAACAAATAAAAACTTTGTAAACCTTGTTGCAACTCACTAGTAACAGGTATACTTCATTTGTCTGGTCCCCCCTTTACCGAAAATGTACTGAGCAAATAGAAAAAATTCAGAAGAAATGTTTACGCTTTTTATACCATAAAAAACATGGAATAAGGTCCCTGGTGGTATAAAGGTCCACCATAAACAAAAACGTTGCAAAAAATAATAAAATGTAACAAAATATGAAACAGATTTTTAAAAAATACTTAAACGTAAACCCGTTATTGGTCCTGATTTCAAGTCATAGAGGGTAATACGCAAATAGCAAATAAACTATTCATTGCACTCCAGACATATAACAGTTTCCGGATCATCTTCAGTGAACCCCATTGCATCATGAATATAAGAGTTCAGTTTCTACATTGCCTGATATCTGCTACTCTGTTTCCACCACAGATAACGCAAGACCAGTTCTTCATCACGAACGGTATTTGCCGAGCTGCTACTAGGTAAATTCACTGGCAACAAGGAATCTTTTTTAACTTACCTTGCCTTTTACTTTAAATTTCCTGTTAAACGGCAGCTTAGGATACCACGACGAAAATCATCGTTCACTTCGGAATATTCTGAACTTTCCAAATTACGGTCTGTATCAGGATCTTCTGGACGTACGGGCTTGGTTTTCATTTGAACTTCAACTTGCTTGGAGGTCGAACTGGCACTAGGAAGATGATGTGATTTCAACGATTTCTTTAGAAGTTTTTCATTTGAAATCGAATAAAAAATATCTCTTGATTTCTTTCTGTTGATTTGTTTCCCAGCGATCGGATTCATGTCAGGGGTGACAAGATTTTCCGAGAAAGAGTTTTCTTTCGAGAGAGTGGTTATACGAACAGCAAAAGAGACATCATTATCTGAGTGTTTGGAACATTAATCTCGGATTCCTCTTGAACTCCTTGCTGTGTAGTTAGACTTGGCCCATAAGCGTGGTCCAGAATTACACTTTTATTCAAATGGGTAAATCATTGTGGTTCTGATTCCATGTGTAATATTATCTATGGCCATACATCTCCCCCAAACTGGGGTAAAAACTTCAGAAAATCTTTCCTTTTTCATTTTCCTATCTGGGAATTTGTTCCAATAACGCAACAACTCCTCATCCTAAAAATTTCGCTTTTGTCGAGGTTGAATTCCCAGTTGGTCGGCAGCTTCAACAAATGTCGACATATGACGCAACACCGTCAAATATTAAGAGCGGCTGAACTTGGAAAAATGATTGAGCCATTCAATAAATAAGGTAGTGGTCAAGCTACCTTGAGATCCTGGAGTTAACCCGTCACTAAAAGTTTGTTTCAGTTTCTTTAAAATATATCATGGGTAGGATAGCATTTCCTAATGCATTTGCACACGTAATAATCGTACAATTTTCAGCGTGTTCTGGAGCAACCAGATGGACTTATTCCCGTTTTTCGCAATGACTGTCTGTTGATGATACAGGGTTAGTCTGCATCTTATTGTTGTAACAGCTTGAAATGCCTTGATTTTGAACATACTTGAGTACTCTCCGTCGTAGTGCCTTTGATGTCAAGGGAAATCCCATGTCATAAAATTTAATGATTTTCCGAACTAAATCAATTTCTTGTGCTTCATTCAAGGGAGGCCTTGCCTCAGAATTCTTTTAACAGCTCCAGTTTCCAAATAGTTTCTAAGGGTGCGACGTGGTAGACCACATCTTGTTTGCACATAACCCTGACATTTTCCTTGACGTAGAAGCAACAGTGCTTCTTCCATTATATCCTGCGTCCGATTGGCGCTCAAGTCGCGACATTTGTTGTTTATATTTCTGTAAAGAAAAATTGAAAAATGTATAAGGTAATAAGGCTCATTAAATTCAAATGGCCGGTAATAAGGCCCAACTGATATCTGTCTGGGCCATATTAGCCACATTACCACGAAATGAAATTTACTATTGAATACTGGCTTGGTAACTGTATTAATGTGTAAACTAAAACTTAACTTTCTTAGAATTCTTGATCTGACCCTTTGTTTCGAAAAAATTCTTGTTGTTTCTATAAATTCTTTTTATTATTAAATGGGTGCATGGGCCTTATTACCTGCGCGGGCCTTATTTCCCACAGGGACATACCATATCAAACTTTACTTCAAGAATTTCTGTATGAAACGCTAGAATCAAGACGGACGACATCTACATTAACGTTTATTATGAAATTGATTGTTCTTTTCTCTAAGTAGCATAAGTTTCAACTATAACCCCTATTTCACATATAGGAGTAGCGTATTTATTTAAATCGACCCCGTACCAATGTTGGTGTTAACTTTCCACTATTCCGAATGTGCAGTTTAGCGAGCAATCTGAAAAACGGAATGGACATTTTTAATTTTACTTCCACCATTTCATTCAAAAACCATTAGCACTTAAAACCTAAAGTATTGTATTTAGTATGCTCTATAAATTTCACTTCTATGAGTATGTATTTGCTTATGCGCTGGTGTTTTTTTCAAGATTCATTTTATTTCTCTTTTTGCGATAACTTGCGGTTAATGTAAGTAAGATTTATGTTTGCAATCTGTTAATGGGCTGTGAAGTCTGTTGATTGCAATTAAATAAATAGATAGATAAATAAACCCAACGTTGTCAAATGATCGGAAAATGTGTGCGTAAAATATTTCATACTAATTCCGAAAAATAACCCGTAAAGACTGATAATTTTGGTATTAATCCGTATTTTCAAACTTAACTGATATGACCTAAAAATTATTAAAGACTGGGTTTAAATGTGCGGTCAGTGCTCGTCAATCATTGAGGGAAAGATTTAAGTTCCAAGTAATTCAAAAGGATTTCCTCGAATCGTTTACCAGAGAATCACTTTAATGAAACACAACAGATAAAACACACACAACCAGTGAGTCTACGAAGTGTGAAGCATATGAGCGTTACACACGTTTGCTTTGATATGGCTAACTTGTAAGTAAATGTTCATGTGAGTATAAATGAATTTAAATAAAAACACAAGGAACATTTTGGTACAATAATTATTATCTTTTTTTCATACTTACTTTTGATGTCAAAATGTTCTAATTTCTTTTGATCAATATTTCTCATTTTTCTGACACAGTATCGCTAAAATAAGTAATCAAAATATGACGTATTTGTCAATTTTTTATATTATTTTATTTATCGCTTAGTCAATTTAAGTAGATTCCCATTCCTATGTCTAGGATTCGATTGGTGTGCAGTGCTGGAATCAAATACAGAAAATGTGACCTTATTATATTTTAGGCCGCATTACAAACTTACGGAATTTTCATGGAAGGAACCAAAAATTTCTACGTCGATACCAAAGACTATATAAAAATTCGCCGAAATTTGAAAGCGTCAAGCGGCGACTTTAAAAAACTGATCAGGAGGGAAATCGAATTGTACGATCAGATGCCAAAAGATATGCTTAAAGTCACCCCAACCTTAATCCTAGCATCGTTACCCGTAGTGTTTTATTTTATATTACCTTTGCTTTACTTTTTTCCAAAGCAACTGCTTTGCTCCCATTTCTGGACCTCGGATCAAAAAATGCGTTTCAGCAATGATTATTTACGGCAAAGACTGAAACATAACAAATCGCTGCTCAAACATCTTAGACGTTTCCAGTGCTCCTTCCCAGAGCAATACCCTCAAAGTTTAATCAAGGAATGGTTGAAAATTTTGGATTCACTTCGTGGTGGAAACCAGCCAGATGTTCAGCAAATTTTGGATTGCAAATTAATGTTTGGACCAGGCCCTTATTGTTTACTATGCCTTGAGGGCGATCATTTGGTATGCTAAATTAAAAAAAAACTGTATATATATATATATATATATATATATATATATATATATATATATATATATATATATATATATATATATATATATATATATATATATATATATATATATATATATATATATATATATATATATATATATATATATATATATATATATATATATATATATATATATATATATATATATATATATATATATATATATATATATATATATATATATGTATTCGGATTATTGGCTTGTATTTTAAAATATTTAAAATAACAAAACAAAGAAAAATGTTTTCAAAATAAATAAGAACTAAAAGTTCAGATTTTCACGAAATTATATATTTTGACATGACAATTGTTTCGACAACACCTGCTACTATATATACCGAAAAATGACCATAAAACGTTAATTAAAGTTGTTGTGAGAATTTTAGTTCAATAAAGGAGAGGTATTTAAATCTAATTGATCATTTAAATGTCTCATTTTGTTAATCTCCATGGCTTTCAATAAATTTAATTTTCTACTTTTTGTGGCTGTATTCCACCTATGGAAGTGATAGATTTAGTAGATTTCACCCTAACTCGGAAACAGGTTAACCCATTGGTGAAACAGGATTTATAAGTTTGCTTAATAGTATCTTTAAACCAAAATTATTTTGAATTTAATGGACAGATTTATATCTCTAAAGAAGGTTTGATTATGAGAAACCCACTTAGTCCTTTGTTAGCGGAGATTTTTATGGAAAATTTGGAAAATATCATACTAGAACATTCTTTAAGTAAAAGTTTTTTATGGTGGTATAGATACGTGGATGTCTTTGCTTGCTTTGTTGGAACGGATAGACAATTGAATTCTTTTTTAAATTACATTAACTCATTACATAATCGTATAAAATTCACTATCGAGATTGAACAGGATAACTCTATTAATTTTTTAGACTTAACTATTACGAAAGTGCAAAACAAATTAGATTTTTCAGTATATCATAAACCTTCACACATGGACACAGTCATACGTAACAGCTCAAATCACCCTTATACACACAAAATGGCTGCATTTAACTCTTTTATACACAGACTTCTTAATACGCCAGTCTCAACAGAAAATTACAACAAAGAACTTAATATCATTAAACAAATTCCAATGAACAACGGCTGCAATCCGTCCATTATAGATAAAATTATAAATAAAAAAACAATACAGACAACAGTAAACTCTATTTATCCGAAACCTAATACAGAACACGAACAATTTAAAACAATTACATACATAGGAAAACCTAGTGAAAAAGTTTCAAAACATTTGTCAAAATGTGGTTTAAAAAGAGCTTTTAGAACTAACAACACAATAGGAAAATATTTAAAAAACAATAAAACGAAATGTCCAAAATCCCAAAAATCAGGTGTCTACAGGTTGAAATGCGGATCTTGTCCTAAAATTTATATTGGACAAACAGGTAGATCCTTCAAGAAACGCATTGGTGAATACAAAAGAGCGTTTAAAAACAATGGTCTAGATTCTAATTATGCTACACACTTAAACACAGAAAAACACATTTGTGACGACAATTTTGATATTTTACATACAGCCACAAAAAGTAGAAAATTAAATTTAATTAAAATAATTATAAAAATATATTGCATAACCATCAATTAGATTTAAATTTTGAACTTAAATTCTGGCAACAACATTAATTAAGGTTTTATGGTCATTTTTCGGTATATATAGTAGCAGGTAGTTTGTAAATATTACATTTGATAAAGACACGGTGTTGTCGAAACAATTGTCATGTCAAAATATATAATTTCGTGAAAGTCTGAACTTTTAGTTCTTATTTATTTTGTTAAATGAATTTTCATGAAGTAAAAGCCACCTCAGTTCAATTTTTAGAAAAACATTTTTTTAGAAAAAAATTATTATGCTAAATGACCGACATTAAATAAAAATCTTCCAGTGGCATCTTGCTCAGTTACACAGCATCAGTTTAAGTCTAGCTAGGAGGAAAAGTTTAGCTCGACGAGCCATTATCTTGATGGAAATGGATCAAGCTATACTACGAGAAGGAGGGGTTCATAACATGCCAATGAAAGCACTTCAGAAGTCTTGTTACATTAGAGGTACGAGTTCAAATCAAATTGTTTCAAATCTCTGTACACTAGAAGACAAAAAATATATTCTACTGGTTCTAGGCTTAAATCCAGCATTCGTTACGAAAGAACATTTAATATTTTGGCTGAACCAGTGGTTGAAAATATCTACGCACGTGCAAGCAAAAGAACTATCGCTGCTGTTACATTGTCCTCTCCTGTTGGGCTACAACGAGCCTTCAAATTTGAGATTATTTTAGGATTAACATTAACGGATATATAACATGCAAATCATTTATTAAATTATCGCCGTATAAATTCGATTTAAAATGGCCGAAATAAATGACGAGCGAAATATTAAAACCGCATATTGCGAAATGGTAGATGATTAATTGTATGTATCACATGTACGGTAAGCATGACGAATGACAATATAAATACCGGTTAATGTTACAAACTAAGTTAAAGTATAATTAAAAATCATTAATCAGTGATTCATGGAGCCGCCCGTACTAATATGTAAACTCGTAATTACCACTTGAAACTTTTAAAAACCCCTGAATGATTGATGATGTTTTGATTGGACGCTCTTTTCGATATTACCTTATGGGCTTAGCATTAAATCACGGAATGCATGTTGTATTCGAAGCTAATTGGTCTCTATCGACTATGCTTTTTTTAAAGGTTCACGCGGCCGATATATCCAAAGGACTTATTTTGCATACATTTCGATTAAGTATGAAATCTCGTTATAGGGACCAGTGCATTTCTATGGACAGTACTTACTTTCGGTAGGTTGACAACCGAAATTGAGATCGTAGCAGATATTTGACTTAAAAATCGGTCGTTGGAAGTAGGGTGTTATAAAATATATTTTTTAATTTTACAAACCCATAGACTAACCAGCTGGCAGACGAGGCTGCCCAAATACCATAAGATTACACGTGTTCGAGAATAAAAAAGGAAGTTAACTAAATATTTCCTAAGCTAATAGACAGTAATTAAAAGAACGTATACTTATGTATGTATGTAGGCTTAAGTTGAATAAGTCCTTATCTTCGCTGTTCTGAAAAACACAGTTATTGTACTTACGAGAACATCTAATAAGCGGAGATTTTAAGTAGTAGTTAGATCTGATTCTTTCTACAGAAAAAGTTAGCCTAGTGTGCACTCGATAAGAACTAGCATTAAAAGATAAGTGACTTGTACAAGAAAGTGACTCAATAAGATGGTTGATAATTTTATAAAAAAAAATTAGGGCTGAGCAATTTCTGCGTGTTTCAAGCGAACTTAATTTATAAAACTATAGGTTATTTTCATACGAAAAGTAGGGTCTGTCTCGATTATATCTGAAATTAAGGTTTCTAAAAAGCTTTTTTTTACACTCTCTATCCGATAGATCGGATTCCATATGGTGGATGGTGGATTCCAAGATGGATTTGATGACGCTTTTATAAAGTAGAATAACTGATGACTGTGGTTGTTAAAGCCTTTGGTGTTACGTAAAACAAAAACCACTATTTCCAAGCACTTCTTTAAAATATTTTATACATGTGCTTCAAATGTAAACTCAGAGTCCAGTATGATGCCTAAATCTTTAACTTGAGTAACTCTTAAGTTTTGTATTGTCTAATTTTAAGTCAATATTAATAGGTTCTTTTTAGCTTGTAAACTGTATTATTTGGCGTCGAGATCATTCTAGAGTTCTAAAATGTCCTATTAAAATTTTTTTTTTGTTGAAAACAGCTTCCAATATCAAATATAAAAATATTGAATAGTTCAATATAAAAATATTAAAACTTTTATCGGTTAGGAAATTTTGCAATAAACGAAGTTTCACAGAAATTTCCGAGATTCTTTACCAGAGTGGGGTGAAGAACCTTGTCAAAAGCCTTAGAAAGTTTAATATTATGGGCAAAAGAATGAGGGTATAATTAACTACTTCTGTGACATCACCAGACTTCAGGATTGGTAGGTGCAATTTGTGCAACGTTCCAAAGTTTTGGAAATGTACCCCGTGCTAGACATATATTAAAAATAATATTTAGAGGTAGTGCCAAACTTGGACAATATTGTAAAAACTGCTACGGTATGCCACCAGGCCCTGGTCCTTTTTTTGGATCTAAAGCAAACGGTATCTTACGGACAAATTCCTCCGAAAAATTATAGATGTCCACGCTCCTATCTGAGTAATTATATTATATTATATCATATTATTATATAAAATATTTTTGTACATTTTTTTTATGCTATTATCAGTTTTTAGTGAATAATCCCTATAGTCGTTTTCTTTACTAGTTTTAATTTTTTTTCGTAATAGTGAGAATAGATTATAGTCATGTTGCTGAGGTATGTACACAGCACAAACAAAGAGTCGGTTACCGCCCTGCAAAGTCAGGAAGACCAACACTAGGACATCTATGCAGCACCAAACACATCACGAACACCTCTTTATGGTCTAGTAATATTATTATTATATATTATCCAATTTGTATGGATATTTGATAAGCACTGGGTGAAACCACAGTTTCATATCGGATGAAAGACAGGACAAGGGACCTTGAACTTGGACGTCCGGTGAATCATGAAAACTTTCTAAGATTTGTTATCCTGAAAGAGATTGATTCACCACAAAAAACAGATAATTGAATGCAGCTGCAATAGGTCATCACTGTCTCCAAATATTTATGCACAATTTTTCAAATGTTGAGTTCGTGGATATTTACCGCGAGATCAAAATATATTTGCCAAATAATTTCAAGGTAACGTTCACGTCCAATGGTATATGATTCGAATGACGCATTTCATAATACACAGTTTACAGTTCTTTAACTATCGAGTTATTCTCCAAATTTAGCATCTAAATGCACACGGTACGGATGGAATTACACCAGAAATGCTAAAACTTTGCTGCGCAGTAGAAAATAGCAGAGGTAATACCATTACGAAAAGTGAGCAAGCCTAACACCGTCGCAGATTTTCGACCTATTAATCTATTGCCACTGCTTTCTAAAGTATTTTAAAAACTGATTTATAGACAGATCTGTGATTATTTCACTAATAACAACCTTTTACCTAAATTGCAATTAGGATTTCGCAACAGGTACGGCTGCAGCTTTGCTCTAAATTTTGGATGATGTTTTCTCGACAGCAGATAAAGGGGAAACATCGGCTTTGGTTTTATTAGATTATAGTAAAGCTTTTGATGTTCTCAATCATACTATGTTCTGTTCCATGTTAAATTACTGCGGATTTAAAGTTAAGACGATTCTATTGATTGGTAAGTAATTATCTGGATCACAGTTATAAGCTAGTTTCGATTGACAACATTAGATCGAAAGCCTTGGAAGTTGACAGGGGGTCCCTCAAGGCTCATTATTGGTACTTCTTTGCTTCATTATCTATACAGCAGATATGTCGTGTTGCTTCGGTGAGTTCAATAGTCACTGGTATGTTGATGACACGCAAATACATATTTCTTTTTCCCGGTCTGATGCAGTGGATGCGGCAAGGAGACTAAATAAATGCTTGGAATCGGCCTTTAAATGCTGAAATAATGCTATAAATAAGTCTGCATTTTGGGGCCGCTAAGTGCTGCACCGCCCAAAACTTGGGTATCATCTTTGATAATGAACTCAGATTTCCTACCCATGTTTCCAAAATTTTCCAAAAGTCTTATATTAATCTGCGCAACATCTATAAAAGTAAAAAACTGGTTTGAGTCATTTAAATTACTGTATTTTTGTCTATGGACCATACTTGGATGTTTTGACACAATATAAATTACAAGAAGTACAGAATTCCTGTATTCGATTCATTTATAATAATCTTAAACGAAGAGATCACGTAAGTCATAAACTTCGCGTTTTAAAACGTTTAAATATATCGAGCCCAGAGGAATTACATTTTCCTTGTTTCTTCACAAACTACTTAAAACCAGATGCCCCTCATATTTGTTGGAAAAGAGACTTGTAAAAATCGAATTCATTTCCGTGGAACCCTCCTCAATTGTCAGTATCAAATACCTAAAATTAAGAAGTCCAGAAGACTAAAAGCTGCTTCTCGTATACATCTGTTAGACTACTTAATAAATATACCCAGATTAGCCAATCACGGAATATCTCTTACTGTGCTTTTAAATTTCAATTAAAATTAATCAGTTCTCTTTATTTAATATAGGTTTTTTATCGTTTTTCTTTTTTAATTTATGCTTCATTCATATCTTTGCAATGTAAAGTTAGTATACTAAATTAAGTTTGCATCGTCTGGTTTAAGGCTGTTTTATTTATTTATTTATTTTATTGTTACTCCGCGAAGTGGGTAACATTTATTTTCGGAAGAATAAACCCCTCATGATGGTTCAAAGTTCTTCAACATCGCCTTGCCAAGTGTGGGCGTCATACTTTTTGTACTTTTGATTTTGGACCTATTATTTACTGTTTGTTGATCATTACGTGATATAAAGTTAGTAAAAAAATGTCCCCAACTGCCTATAAGAAAAGTGCGCTGTTTGGAGAGTTTGTTAAATCATAAGTAGGCAAATTTTCCGATGATATAATCAGTTACTTTTAGCAAAGGTCTGGAAAATTGCAGAAATGTTCCTGCCGAAACGGGTCTTAATCCTTTTAGAGCCATTTAGATGGGTCGTTTAGTAGAACTTTTTTTGGGTGCTTTACTTTGGGGTAACGGCAGAGGGGTCGGATTTTACGCTTGGGGGCGCCAAAGCTCAGGTGCCTTGACGCCACGCACCCTCGTTATGAGTTAACTTTGGCGAAAACTCAATAAAAAATTCAATAAAAGCTTCACAAGGGATCGTTCTGTGCGCGAAAGCCTAAAACCGCATCATGGGAGATAATGTAAGGGGAAACGGGGCACATGGGATGGAGTCCAAGCGCTACGGCAATATGGACACGTTTTTAATTCACATGCTGAAACTCAAAAAATTTTTCTAGAACAGTACGAGAACATTTAGTATTATATTTTTGGATAAAGGACGTTGTTTTATTGAGTAGAGCTTCAAAAAAAGTTATTTTAAGACTATTACAAATCTTGCTATCAAGAAATTGGGCCAAATTTTAACAGCACCTTTTAGAGGCCCTCTGTATATACCTCAAACAAGGAACACCCTTTAGTCTCGTTTTGTATCGGCAATTCGAAAACACTTGCAATTGCACTTGCAACTGCCTTCCATTTGTTTTAAAATCACGTGTCATTCTATTATGGAAGCATCAAAATTCCCTGCAATAGTTATTTTTCCATTCCGTACCATTCATTTGAGAGCTAATGCAAATACCAAAGCATCGAGCATCGACTCGCTCAGTCTAATTGTTTATCATTGTTCATTCTCTGAATAATTGATGGTTGCGTCCTAAATAGAACATTATTACTGCGATGTGATCAAAAATTAAATTGTTGAATCCAACCATCCCCGCGTACTTTACATCCATTAGTAATTTAAATTTTTAATACCGCGATGAGTACGACAGTTTTCAGCGGTGGCCTCGGATTCGAGTTTTGTTACTTGAGGACCAGTTCAGCTTTGTTCACTACAGTCCAAAAATTAATATTAAAAAATGTGGTTAAAGCTAAAAATTAAAATTTAAAGTTTGTATATATTTTACAGCAACTCTTCAACATAACTTCAAAATTTGTGCACCACAATTCGATATGCAGAAGAAAAGATTCTGTTTTTTAGTTATCTTCTGAAATTTTCAGGTTAAATATATTTATTATACTTCATGCAATTTGATCCAATAAGCAAAGGAAATTATAGAAACGGGAGATACCACAGTTATGACGAATAAGCCGAACTTGCCTTATACAAGTGTTGCTAGTTCACGAAATACAAGCGGAATATGAAACTCATTTTAATGTACCTCATGAAGAGCGAACCTGTAGCCAAGTACATGAACAACAAATACAATGTAGTATTTTTTATTAAAAAATAACACCTCTACCAAATTAGTTTTTCAGAATGCATAAATTCGAATGTTCTAATCCCATAGGTCTCTCAAAACGGTTAGGAAGCATGATATTGCATGGTATTGTGATAAGTAGTAAGTTTTGAATCACTTTGTATATTTCTAAATCAAATTGCATATGTGCTTACCGCTAAATAATGGAGACAAACTAAATTATTTTGTTATTACTACTATTTGGCAAAAAGTTATATAAAATAAGTCTTAAAAATATTACTGAGATTTTTGTGCACCCTATATACAACATAGACATACAAAATGCGGTGATATTATTTTCCTCGACACAAAAAACTTCGTTTTCTCAAATATCAATCAATTTTGAAATTTAACTGAGTGGTGTATTTTTAGTATAACTTTCGATTTATTTCGATCTAAAAGATACGTTGCTTACGTATTGACAAGCACAAGCCACTGGGCTGATAAAAACTTTATACGTATACTTTTAAAGTAGTAAAATGTAGTCAAACCACCCCAAACCGCTGTGTAGATAAAACTAGGTCTTTCGAAAGTCGCAAATTTTATATTCTGGCGAGCAAGCTCTAGCTGAACCTCGACAAAAGGTAACTTGAATATAAAGTCGCAATCGATTAAAATTCTCTACCGAAAGTTCTTTCGAAACTGCCGGATCGTATTTTTCAAAACAAGTTTTATTACTCTTTTCCCGTCGAATAAACATTAAGCTGTTCGCCTACTTCTGAATTTGGTTTTTATTTCGCTTTATGTTTTCAGAACAGGATACGTGGAAGATATAGAGCTAAAAACAATGTTTCTGTATTTATATAAACATATTAAATCCACCACACTGATTTTAGTTTGCGTGGGCAGTGGGTAATGAGAGTTATTTTAAATAGCTTCTGTCAAAGGTGCATCCCAGAATATTTTTTTATCTATAAACTGAAAATAATTGAGCAACAGTAACTGTAATGTCAATAAATCAGAACGTAGCTAAATAATTTTGAAAAGACAACCCCATGCTGCTGATGTTGATATTATAGTAACTTTTGATGCATTTTAGATCACATTTTCAACCAACAAGGCGTAGAGGCGTTAAATCAAGCAAGTAAGATAACTGCTGACAGTTGGTCAATTCGCCAGTTTTCAGTTTGGATGTGGATATTTTTCTCAAAATGTGCCCAAAAAAACGATTTAACTATGTGAGGATTGCTGTTTGTTTTCTTCAGTAGAATAGCTTGGGATACAATACCATCGGACCAAAGACAGCGAAATAGATCAAACTTGTCATTAAAATTGAGATAATATAAAATCAAAAGTGAAATAGAAGCTCAGAGTCCAAATCTTCAACAATTTTACGAATATTATGCAAGAAATTTCACCACACCGTAGGTTTATTTTTCCTATGCTGCGCCGTGGTCGCCAGGAGAAACGAGTTTTTAACAATGTCAGTATGACGCAAATCAATTTTTAATAAATTTAACGTTTAAAAAAACGTTTAACTTTCTATTTTGAAGAAATGTTTGTTTAAAACTTACCACGAGTGCTTGAAATGTAATAGTGTCACAATTAGAGGATTGCCTTAAAGGGTTTTTATGCTTTTGAATATGTCAATATTATATGTCAATATTATAATAAATCAATCTCTTATCTTAAACTTGGTACATTTTAAAGGAGAGATAATTACTAGAAAAGTGGTGTTTTAGTCAAATAAATAAGCCCATTGCAGCGATGCCGGATAATATCGGGCCGTTTTAAAAAAAGACCGCCCTCCTCCAGCCCTATTTTAGTCGACGGTAACCCGCAGTTCAGGTATATCATACGGAGAGCTTAATAGCGGCTTTCTTATCGCAAAAATAAGCTGTAGACCGTGAAAGCATGGTAAGCTTCGATATAAATCTGGGGCGCCAGCGTTCGAGATTTATGGCCTTAGGTGCGGCCCAGATTCTTTACGAATCCCGGGGAATATAACGTTTCAAATTGCATTTATTCGGCTAAAGGCTAATTTCAGGGTTTAAACCGGTATCGACACGGGCGTTTCTACATACCGCAGCTTAACCATAGCGAACTATGGGTGAATTACCCTTCTCAGCACGAAAAATTAAATTAATTGTAATTTATGGGTGCCGCGTTCACGTGAATAACGTCTTTGATGTGCAAGTAACCTGTCATTATTTTCGGAGTTGTTACCGCTTTCTTTTCTTGCATTTTTCTGCCTTGTTTACTTCAACTTTGTTCTCTAGGAATATAATACAGCCCATTCAATAATACCAAAATAAGTATGGAATTAGTTTTCGTGTCCTATTCCTGTTCTATCTGCGTTGCGTGTCTATCTTTTATAGTCCGGGCGCCGCGTTTAGACCTTCCGATTCATTATGCCTGCGGATCTTCGCTCAGTCCCTTAAAAGATCTCTATAGTGTAAAGGAAGTACGTCTTTCGTGGGGATCAATGAAGCTCCTACTTCTCTTAAATGGCTACCCTACTAGAGTGCGCAGCTGATTAGGGGATAAAGTGGAGTTTCCTCCTCTTCTAAACACAACTTCATGTGACCCTATCAGTGTTCGTTTCGCGCACTAGTGGGACTGAGGGCCCACTGGAGTATAGAGGGGGCTTGACTGCCTCACTTGCGGCAAACCCTCCGAATGCAGAGAGAACTGCCTCCAGAGCAATTTATTCAGCCCGCTCTTCAGCACATTATCTTCTATTTCGACAAAAGTTCTGGTCTAAGATACGGCGATTTCATTGCCCTCAATAGCCACAGACCAGCCAGACGAGATTGACAGAATGACATTCCGCCAGTCTCGCTGTTGAGATTTCACAGATATCTGTGCCATAAGAGAGCTCCTTCGCTGTGTTTGTTTTAGACCCGTCCGTTTGCCAGACTAACCCGCAACGCAAGAGAATATATCTCCTTTACAGAGGGCAGTCGTCCTTTGTACCTCTATATCCTCGTTCTGTATGGTGCCTGTTCCTCTTTATCTTACATCTTATTTTAGTAATGCAATAAGAAAATTGCTATAAGAATTGAAAGTTCAAAAACGAATATTGCTGCAGGAAAGGGGAAAATAATACAAAAGAAAAATGTATCTTATTTTACTGCTTTAAAGATTAGAAAATGTTCGAAAAAATGCCGCCTGAATTATTAAAAAAATTAAGAAAAATCAAATAACAAATGCTTTGTGGAAAATTTCGATAGTTTTTGGATACGGTATAGCCTCGACGATAGGACAGATATTTTGAAAAGCTCTTCCCGTAAATTGAATCGCGCCGACCTTGAAAGTTTCCATCATGACACTGCAAGAAATGAAGTTCCGCCCTCCAAAGTGGGTTACATTAATGTTTTCAAGGACGTGGGAAATCGATACGGCAATTTTCCTGGCTTCCCGTCGGGGGAAATTGAGACGGAAAGGGGAGGGAAGTACTCTTCGAAAACGAGTATTTAAACTGTTCGAATATGCGCGCAAGCACACGGCAAAATAATATGACAGAGCTTTCCTCATAATCCAAGTAAGATTGACATGCATTAAAAAATTGTATGAGGCCATTTATCCGGTTTGGATGGTTAAAAAAATATTAGAGTAAGCTTTTATCACAATCAAAAAACTCATTTAAACTATGAAAGGCATGACGCACCAATCCTTTCTTTGAAATATGCCAATGATTATAAACTTTTATGCGCATAATAACTGGACTCTCGGCCAAATTGGACAATTTATGACTATCAAAAACAAAATTAGATCTTAATTCAAAGAAACTGCCACAGTCTACTAAAACTGTACCCGCCTACACTGCTTAAGGGTGGGGAAGCTAGAGACATGAATATTGTCTCTAATGACTGATTTCCATATGCGTGCAACGTGAGTCGCGGTTAAGATTGTTTGGTTGTTTAAAGATTTCTATGAATTGTCCGATTTTTCTTTGGTAAAAGTATGTGAGGCTTCATGATTGCATTCGAAAGCTCCTGATAATTTTATGTATTTATGTATGTATGCATTTTTATCTTAGTTGATATTTTCCATCCTATCTCTATAATATATTCTTTGCCGCATATGTCCCAAAGAGAATTTTGTCACAGATGTTGTGAGATTTTTACATAAGTCAAAATCAATATTCTCAAGTCACAAAACAGACGACAAGAAAGATAACGAGGTTTAAAAAACAATTCAAATACTTTTAAGTAATGTGAACATAATCAAAATATTATAAAACATAAAAGGCCTATGTCTCTCTATGAGGTTCAAAATAAAAGCATAAAACTTTAACTACACTACTTTGGCGAAGGCACTTATTGCCCAGTGTCACCAAAAGGGTTTTGTTTGAGTCCTTAATAGAAAACACAACTCTATTTTATCGGCATTCAACATTAGTAAATAATAGTTCAAATGTAATAAACAAAAGAGGACCTAACAAGCTCACTTGAGGAATCAGCTTTAAAACCCGCAGTAATTTCGAAGAAGATAAATAGAGGATATTCAATCCCTAAGCTTTACTACCTGTGTTCTATTATTTGAAAAACATTGAATAATTTATTAAGTGGCATATTAATATTTATAAAGTCAAAAGCTCCATTTAAGTCGAAGAATATACAGACGGTCTTTCGATTTTGATCTAAATTGGGAAGAACTGTAGAGTGATAGTATTGCTTAATCTAATTTTCACGAAAAACAAACTGCATGTTTCAGAAAAAAATATTATTGTATAAGAAAGCCAAGGAAGGCTTTCACAAAGATTTCGTAAAACACGGATTGCAAAGCAACAGCAACAGCTATTCTAATTAGATAGCTTTTCAAAAACCCTGTCTGTTTTTCTCATTTTAACATAACTATTAATAAGATCCAATAATTTAAAAAGACTGGGACTACACTTTGAATTTTAAACAAACCCCATTTTTATAGCCCAACGAACATGCCTCTCAAATATGTACATATCCCCTGTTACGTTTGTTAGGTTACTCAAAACCTAAACAAACAAACGATCCGCTTCATAAATTATTTTTACGAAATAACGAGATGTGGGAAGCGTCTTTTTTTTGATTCAGCTGCTAAGCTTTCCGTAGATCTTACAAAGAACAAAAATGAACTCTGTGGCCAGTAGACCAATCAGACCGTAAGTATATTATAAGTTTACACGGCCATCCGATTGGTTAGTCAAAATTTATACGTAAGCGTATTTTCAGATAAAACTATGTTTTTTGCTAAATATTTTAAGTAAGTGTTATTTGAAATGAAATTAATCATAAAAGCGATATAAAAATTCATTTTAGGTGAATATTATTTGAAGTGGAAGACAATGATCGCGAAGTTTAGTAAAGTTTTAACTATTTACCTGGTTCAAAAATTCATCTGCTTCTCTCAAAAGAATTTCCTCTGATAGCCATATAATAGGTTGTAAACTAAAAAACAGTTGTGTGATTCTTCGGTCCTTTCTAATTTTAATTATGGTGATTTTCTTTATGGCCGTTATCTTAAAGAGTAATCAAAATACGGAATACTAACTATACAATTAGGATCTCACCGCATTTTTGGCTTCAGAAGCTGTGGCAGAATATTTGGCATAATCAGTGACACCATAGCAAATAATAGGATCCTCCACCTGGTTCATTTTTCTGCAACGTCAAGGTATCGAAAAATGTAACAAATAATTTTAAATTTAGCAATGATAGTCACTTTCTAAATATCAGAAATAAACAAATTATCTGTTCCTAAACATAATAAACAATTTTTGTCCCATTAAAACTTAAAGCTAGTCTAAAAGCCCGCTTCTTTGAACACAGACCAGTTCATAAGGGTCTTTAACGCTGAACTATTATTTCTTTCTTTCGAAATCTCCCAGATTGTAGAACCTTATTTATCGTATAAGTTCTTTTTTCTTTATTACTCAATTAATTCTGATTTATTTAAGTATTTGGATGCACACATTGATTTGTACGTCTGGTCTCGATAGAGTTGAGCATGACTACGCCCTGATTGATTATTGTTGTATTTGTATTTATATTTACATTTATTATATTTAATATGTATTTAATATTTAACCGCAAATTTAAGAACAAAAAGAAATCTTTTGAAATGACTTATACGTTATTTGTGACCTTTGGACCAGCATCTGAGAAGTGAGAAAATGGTGGTGGTCATAGGGTTTCATATACGGACGTTAACCAGAAGAATCTTTATCTGTGAAATCAACAAACGACCACTGGGGTATGAAGTGTCACGGAATGTGCACGCATCCCTTCATGGATATAATTCAAAACGATTCAAAGTGCCATTCGCAACGCTAAAGTACAGAGATATTTTGTTTCCTTGTGTACATGACAATATGGAAAGGGCCTTTTGAGGATTCCCGGAACGCTTCCGTGTGGACCACAAAAGCCACGCGATATCCCGGCTGAAATTTTTCGAAACAATGCTGGCAGTAATTACGCGTTTTGTGCGAGAGGATTGTGCTTAAACAATTCACGGCCCACGGATTTATTAGCGGGTACTTTTTTCCTTTCAGGTAATTCTTTGTCTAAGCACGGGATTCATTCGACTAGGAAAAGTAAGCTTGGTTTGTGACTTTTTAATTCGTCTATTCTTTCTTGTGTTGTTAAAGATTGAAATACTTTTGTATCTACGAAATTCTAGTATAAGTATGTACTACCAGAGAAAAACGTATTTCCTTGGGCGGCTAATCACTCATTCACCTTTGTCATCGACGTCTCATCGTTATCGGACGATGGAACTTTGGAGAATATAGTATTAGTCACTTATGCTGGTACTGTGGATAGTAGCATTGTATATATTTTATTATTTTTTATTGATTTCCTATAATTTTACTTATTTTTTTTTAAGAACGCTTTCATAAAAATAAGATAATTATGCCCCGAAGCAGCACTTTTTAAAAATAACTTCTTCGATATCCAAAAAAACTATTATCGCCTTGAACTTTCGAAGATCCTTCATAGGATTTCACTCTTGCATATCTTTTATAATTTTTTGAACCAAAAATGATTTGGAAATAGTAAAAAAATTGTAAAATATCTTCTTTTTAAAATTTTATGATATTCTTAGTATCCTTCTTTCGATATCTTCACTATATTTTTACTAAGCAAAATTTGTATTACTAAGAATTAAACATATCACTGGTAAAATAGCTCTCATGGAGCGAAAAATCACTTAATCTCTCCCAAAAATTTAATTGTTAATTTTAAACAGAAATTACTTAAATAAAGCTTAGCTTTAAGAGGAATATATTTTTCTGCTCCATTTTCCTACACTACACAAAATGGTCTCGGCTGTATCCCGTGAAGTATTAGCGGTATTGCTTAATAAAAAATGATCATAAATACAGAAAAATTTTTAAACTATAGAAGCCCACTTTGTACAATAAACATTTCCAATTGTCAAGTTGTTTAGAAATTGCTTCTGCAATTTGTAAAAAGTTGCTTAGTGAAAAACGAGCTCTACTAAATTTTGTCCTAGAACGGTTTACCTAAGAACAAATAATCTTAATAATAATTATAACCTTGAGTAAATTTCGTTTTTTTTTGTTTTAGGCATTTCGCATACCATACTAAAATAAAGTAGTGAGGAAAGGTTAAATGTATTTTTACTCAAATGTTAATAACTCCGTATTGGATTATTAGAATCAAGCATTCCTTACTCAGATTTAACACATAACGCTAATGGGCGTTCGTTGTCTTACTTAACTCAACTTAACAAAAATTGGGCGTTTTTCTAAAATTTGAAATGCACCAGCCTGTTTGTGTCATTTTAACTAAAGAGGAATAAAAGTGTGAAAATAGCAATAAGAATGAAAAAATTAACCCTTGACTATCTGCTATTTTTGAAACACGGTCCCGGCAGCGCTCTTAATTAAAAAAAAAATAAGAAGAAAGAACCTAATACCCGAATACCATACAGCCGTATCGATTATTATTATTAAGTAATTGTTAAGTGCCAGCAGAGATAGTCATTAGAAAAAAGAACTTTTAAAATATTACTATTAAAGTTACTGTTTAAAGAATTTCTGTACGCATGGCGATACTCTCAAGGGCACCGCTACTAGTATAGTGCAAAAAGCTTTAAACGAATTATTGCACTGGCAAAGCCTGCAAAGTATGCCGCAGTGATATCAACTGCTTCATCTACCAAATTTCAAAGCAATTAAATGATACAAAACACTACGGACGCTGTAAATATTTTTGATCTACTACAACTTAAGTATTAAGAAAAGTAACTTCTTTTTCAAAGTCTTCTGCTATTTCACTTGTTAATTATTAAGTATTGTCGATATTAATAGTATGTTTGGTAAATCCCCTCACCAGTTTGATTTGTTATGAGTGCTTAATAAACGAGAAACTGTACAATACAAACAGTACGAATAAATTCGTTGAGGCAATAGTACCCTTGATCTGTGCATAATTAATTGTTTCTCTCTATAATATTTACTAAAATTATATCGTTTGATTCCCATAACCCGATCCGAAGTTATTAACAAGCCACTATAATTTAGCAGATGTCATGAATTGGTTCAAATATAAAAATCTGAAATCTGTCGAAAACTACTGTTTTGTAAGAGCCCCATTTTTCCACATGAAAATAATTTCCAGTTAACTCATTAGTATTAATTAGTTCTACCGCAGGCAACACGGTAAACACTTGTTAAAATACAGTCGAAGCCATTTTTGGGGGCATATCGGGTACAATCTTTTTTTCTTTCAGAGAAACTTCTACAGGCTACTGTAATACTACAGGATGCTGCAAGAAGGTAGGCAGGATTTCAAATAGTGGTTGTTCGGTTTGTAAAACCGGCAACACTGTGTACGCACTCGCGTTAGGCAGACAAAAGTATGCAATTTTCTGTTATCGACATGGCTTGGAGCGGAGTGCATCGTGTTTTCGTTGTCGAGGAGTTTATTAGAAATGGGGAATCTGTAATAGCGAAGCAGCGCGCCTTTCGTAATCAGTTTGATGTTGGTCGGCATGGCGCGGTTCCGGATGGAATAACAATTCGTCGGTGGGTTTTACACTTCAGGGAAACAGGTTCTGCGCTTAACCGAAAATCTACTAACCCGTACAAATTCATGCCGGGATATTCTTGAAAACAGTCTCAGAGGCGCTGTATTCATGTCTAGCGATGAAGCTCACTTTCACCTCTCGGGTACCGTAAATAAGCAAAATTTCCGTTATTGGTCAGCAAATGGTGCACAGGAACTTCATGACCGACCTCTTCACAGTCCAAAAGTCACCGTCTAGTGTGCAATCTCGGAGTTCGGCGTGTGGGGTCCTTACTTTTTCGAAGAAGATGGAATAACGGTAACAGTCAACGGAGATCGATATTTTGATATGCTTAACAATTTCCTGCGTCCAAAAGTGAACGAGTTGAACAACGATCAAACATCTTTGGTTCCAGCAGGATGGTGCTACATTGCACACAACGCATCGTTCACTAAATCTTCTTCGAGAAATGTTCCTAAACAAAGTGGTGTCTTTACGGGGTGATCTTGGCTGGCCCCCACGTTCGCCTGATTTGTCGCCTTGCAACGTTTTTCTTTGGGGTTACCTGAAAGCGAGAGTTTTCACACATCATCCGCGGACTTTGAAAGAATTAAAGGCAGTCATAAGACAAGATATTGCCCCAATTCTCCAAGAAATGATCCATCGGGTAATGATGCGCTTCCGCGAGAACCTACAAGAGTGCATCGACAATAATGGCCGCCATTTAAAAGAAATCATTTTTAAAAAGTAACGTTCCTAAATGACATAAAATGTAAATTTCAAAAATAATTTTAAAAAATTTTTTTCTTTATGTAGTTTGATTTTAATTAACATCCCAATTTGTACCTATCATTTTGCCCCACTCTGAATTTACAAATTTTCTGAATTCCTCCTGCATCTGCTGTTGTTAACTAAACTGAACTTAACTGAAACTGGCTCGCATTCTACTTGCTTCTGTACTTGCTTATATCTTGTCTGAAGGAGCTAAAGGAGAGACATGAGCGTTGTCTCGGATGACTATAAATTTCTATAGATTCTCGGGTTTTTCGTTTGAAAGAAGAATTTATTACACTATTACAGAAAAATGCTTGTATGGAACATATTTTCTTTATATTCTTTTTCTTCAAATTTTTGAATGAAAGTCGGGAACAGCTGCTCCATTATCAGTAGTCATCGCGAATATATTTATGGAAGCCTTTGAAAGGAAAACCCTCAACACCTTCCATCTAAAACCATAATTATGGAATCGCGACGTTCATGATATTCCTATTTGGCCGTATTGTCAAGAGTGTCTTC
The DNA here is from genome assembly GCF_029955315.1 of Cylas formicarius. NCBI lineage: Eukaryota > Metazoa > Arthropoda > Insecta > Coleoptera > Brentidae > Cylas > Cylas formicarius. The sequence goes on from NW_026844319.1 coordinate 19,955,911, forward strand.
GAGATTTTCTTTGCCATTTAAACTCTATACACTCTAACATACGTTTTACCATTGAATTATAAACTAATAATAATCTCTCATTATTTTATCACTAGAAAAGCAGACCTATCATTGGGTCATTCTGTTTACAGAAAAACTACGCACGCAGAGTAATACCTTAATGCAAATCACACCACCACATTAGAGATATTAAGCTTTCCATCACAAAATACACTTCAACACAACTTTCCAACTTTCCTCGATAGCAACCTCACCCTTGCCACTGTTGTCCTTCCTTCTATTTACCATTTGTCCAAAAATCTCTCAACATCTTCGATTCGTCCAAGGCAAAATGCCGTTTGAGATATCAGGAGTTTACAGCATGTCATGCATATGCGGCAAAAATATCAACTTGGCTTAAGGAACATGAATGACGCTCGGGACAAATAAACTAATCAGCAGTTTCCGAATACAATCACGAAACTATCAACGACAAATACGAGAATTTATAGAAATCTATAAGTAACCAATCTTAACCTCAACTTAGGTCTTCGCCTTTTATTCTTTCAAGAAGCCAACAAGATAATGGGAGAAACGTCAGTAAGTTCAAGGAGCAATCCAGGAGGTTTCTAAATAGGGCGCCAGTGCCACAGGTATCTTGGTCATAAAAAAATAGCTGCTTTGTTACTTCGCCAATTACGTAAAATAATCAGAACGAAGCCCCGCTTCTCTTTTTCTACAATCGCCTTTCTTGCTAAAGCAAACGACACTCCGGGCGAGGCACTTTTATACAAAATACTGTGTCAGTTTCGAGATATTTCAAAGGGTCGGTGCGAGCAACGCGAACAAATTTGCACGACAAACCGGAGAACGGGGTATCTGAAAACCGGAATTCTGTGCTATTCGGCGAAACTCCGGCGGGCGATAACTCCCAAGGTATACATTGTAACGCTTTGGGTGTTTTAAGGAAATGTACTTGGAAGGAATTTCAATATCGGCCCGTTGCCGCTGATATTGTGTACTATTTTGATTTCCTAGAGAGTCCGCTCGTTTCGTCGAACTTCGCGGGAATTGTTCTTGTGTGAATTCATCGCTTGTAACATAGTTGGTCATAAAGGAAGTTTGGCGATAGAGCTGCGGCAGTTTCGAGTTGCCGGATTAGAAATAAAACTATACTTTCGAACAGACGGCCCCTTCCGTGTTACTACTGGCAGCGATTATTTCAACTCTGTTAATACGCTTTTTAACTATTTTGTTTGCGTTTAGGAGAGCAGCAAAAGGTAGCGAGACGAATAAAGACGTTGATAACGGGAAAACGATTTCAATTAAAAGCTTACTCTATGTTAATGCGAGATCTCTTCGAAATAGAGCGGAGAATACCCATATAGCTACTAGGCAAATAGAGGCCCAGCCTATGCTGAAAGTACGGGAACTCATGAAGCAACAATTTAAATTTTTTTTAGAAGGTCCATTCAACGTGTGCATGCGCGAGATTTAAAATTTCGTTTTTAACCAATGGCAACTCTAATGACAAATTCTGACATAGAACCCATAAGACCTTGCGGCTTTCAACAAACAACATGGCCACTGACAGATCGTAGATTTTTGGATGCGGTATTTTGCGGCCCCCCCAAAATATGTCGAAATCCTATTAAATTTTCTGAAAAAAAGGTGTTAAGACCTGGAAAAGCAGTGCAGAATTGCAGCACTTACGTCAAAGGCAGTATGATTCTGTAATTAATTTGTCGTTTTTGTTCTTCAAGCCCTGTAGATACGATGCAATTTCTACATGTATTTTTTTATGTAAGCTGTTTTTTGTAAAACGGCGTACAGCGTTAGTTTTCACAAACTCATAGGTTTAACCTCTATTGAAATAACTTTGAGATGCTTGATATCGCACATGAAACATATGAGTGAAGAAATGTTCAAGAAGCACCTCCTATAGAGAGCAATTGATAAGGGATATTTCAACTCGTAGCTTAATTGTTTTGTTAAATTTCCCGTAATTCTCGTACACTAAAACATATTGCCCAAACATCCTTCGTAGCTAGTTGAGTGTAACTAAAAATGTAGGGTTTTTTTTTAGTAAACTCGCTTGTAAATATTTGTGTAAGTCTAATTTCCAGCTAGTTAAATGTCAAATATATAGGCATCACTGTTTCTCTAAGGTCCTCATATTTTCCACACTTAATCACACATCAATTTCCAGAAAAAATACGGCAATGTAGCAACTCAGTCAGTTGGGGGCTGACGCATGCTCAAAAGATCCACACCTTCTCTACGAAAAAATCATAGCTACCTGCAGCGCATGAATTTTTACCGTCCTAGGACCACTATATTATCTTATATCTACATAGATTAACCAGACGGTGATCTCTCGTTCTACACCAGCGAATTGGTCGCCCAGATTGTGCGATTTGACGACTATTTTTTATGAGAGTACGTCAAATCTCTTGTTTATGCTGAAAAATCACCATAGATTCAAGCACTAGAAGATATGTTCGAAAAAGAAACTCAAGGTCAAAATTGAAACTATGTGGACCACCTGAAACTTAGTCGTAGATATTTACATGAAATGATTTCAAAAAATTAAATGGCCGACATTGATTTTTAATCCCCAGTAAAAATTTTATACTTTCTTACGATATTCCTGTGTTATTTTTGGAAATTAAAAACCAAACACTTAAATCGCTTTAAAAAATTGTGTGTGTTGGACTACAGCACCAGTTAATAAATTACATCTCAGAAACAAAATTGGAACAGGAATTGTGTTGGTCATCTCTGTTAAATTATAATTTGAATGTTACTTGTGTTCATAGCTCCCTTCGGGTACTTTGGACAACTTTCTAGGAATGCAGATACTAATATAGCAACCCTTAGCTCTGACAGCCCGGATTTGATACAATACAATATAGTACATTGACAATAGTAACGCCATAAATATTAAAATACGACGAATCGCTCAGCATTAGTGAAACAGCTAATTTTACATTTGTCCAAGATTCTTCTCTAAATGTTGTACAAAAATGTACTACATTTTTATCTCCTTTAACTAAATTTCATCAAACTGCTTTTCCTGTAACACAAACGCCCAAGTACCCTTCGTAAAATTTACCGAAAACGTCTGATTGACCCGTGAATAAATTATATGTCTGAAATGGCTAACCACCGTGGGTAACGAAGCTGACGTTTGTGACAATTTCATCACACTTAATCGGTGCATAATTCCGTATTTTAGAGTTAGAAGTGGGAAAAGACATTTATAGGAAAGGTAACGGAATGGGGATTTAATCAGAAATAACTCTGGGAAATTTTTGGAAGAATACAATGGCTACAGAAAAAAATTTCTTCATGTTAACGTATATGAAGTTTGTGTGTTTCAGAAAGGATTTAAGACATTCGCGACCGTGAGACCAGTCGTACATTTGCTACGACTTGAAAAAGTTCGCTTTGGTACATCGTTTGTATTTTAGATTGTATTTATTTTCATCTACGAATATTTCGGAGTAGTATTTTGAATTATATTTGCCGTTTCTTTTATTTGCACTACTTGCATAATTAAGTAATTGATTCTGTTGAAATTCTTCAAATTATTATTAAAAAAACACCCCTGATATCAGGTAAGCCGTTTCACTTGAGTGAAATGGATTCGATAAATTCTTCATTCCTGTGAAGATCTTTTATGGCGGCCGTAATCGGAAAGCATAAACAGCTGTTCCGAAAAACAAGGCGGATGGCAAGGCGGTTTATTTTCGGGAAAGGGCCGGAAATGTACTTTTATTCTTTATTGCTAGTAAAAAGACCCGGTTTAGAGTTTACAATTGAAATAATGCAAGAGGAAAATGCGGGTTGCGCGGCGAACAAATTGCATTAAACTCCGGGGCTGGACAAATTCCCGGAATTTGTTAGTTTTTCGGATTCATTGTTTCTTGCGGGATGTATGTGTTTTGTTTTTCGTCAGTTTCTTCTCGAAGTACTATACGAAACCGGTAATTTTAACGTTTTATTTTTACACAATGCTCAAGTTGTCCTGTTCTAATGTGTGTATATGCGTTCCGATATGTATCTCTACCTAATTAAGTAAGAGGGTTTGATCTGTTAAGGGTCTATTTTATGTATAACTGGGTGAGATTGGTATTTTGATAGCTATAGAAAACGAATGAATGGGGACTAGATGGTTATCGGATGTAATTATACCTGCCGTCCTTTGTAAATGAATATGTATTATACGTGACAGTGGTAGCAAGTTTTCCTTAACGACAGAGATTTTCAATCTGATTTAAATGCTTAAACATTCTAGACATGTTCAGCACAATATTCGGTACAAAGATTTTAGGGACGTATTTTTAAATAGAAATTTACATCTTCTTTTCTCGTAAATTTTTTCTGCAATTACGGTTGGACACAGAGACATTGCGAGTTTCTTCACAATTTTTTTATTTGTAAATCATACGGAATATTATTATAATTTAAATAAGCGAAAAGCAGTGTACTTCTGATTATAATTTTAACATTAAAGAGTAAAATAATTCATGCGGCTGCAAATATAACTCGGAACCAAATACGTATTCGCGGTAGTCCCAAAAAAGTCAAATATGTCTACTTTTCTTAATGTATTTAAACTCTGACGTATGGACCTCAGAGTTAAACATCTATCTTGTCTTTTTCTTGCCAGAACGAAAGTAATGTTAGCACTGATTGGCCTCTAAAAACAGAACATGGTTTACATCTGTGCTGGTTTCCTTTATTTTTGTAATCATGCACATTAAAAATTAATGCAAAAGTTGACCAGCTTGAACTTTCACATTTAAGAAATATTTACCGAGAAATGGACAAATGCAAAAATTATTAAAATGGATTCCTTTAAGTTTCCATGATTGTTGAAAAGATACGAAAAATCTTATTTAATGCATACAAGCATAAACTAGAGTTAACTATACGAAGTTTTTTGTGTTTTGCTGAATGTTAAAGGTTAGTTAGTTAGCAATTCAAAATAGGTTCAAAACAGAAAAAAAACACAAGATCTATGATTTTCTTGAAACTAAAATCATCGCCATGTTTCTAGGACCAAACAAAATTAAGTATTAACTTAAAGAAACGAAAAAATCAATCAATATCAATAACAATTACTTTGTGATTATATGTGCATTAGGTATCACTAACAAGCATACAGGAAACATGCTTACGTAGTTAATAATGTAGGTGCTTAACGGAGACAATTCCAATTTTAAAATTTATCTTCTCCAAAATTTTAAAAATTTAAACCATTTGGCTCTTTGGTCCAGATATATACATATTGCTTCTCATTCTTCATTACGTTTTGTTTGCTAATTTTTCTACGGCCAGGTAAATCAAATTGAAAATGGTAAACATTGTATGGATTAAATTTAATTTCGATTTTTGTAGTGCAAAATTATAAATACACTAGGTTTAGAGTTTAACTCTAGGTTATTAGTTTATATATACCTGCACAAGTGGGTACTCCGGCTAACAAATTTCAATATTTTTTTTCCCTTTTTCCACTCCATTTTATTTTCGCCCTGGGTAGTAATGGTAAGAACTCAAATGTTATGAAGAACGTACGTAAAAAATATTATATGTTTCTGTATGTCTGTGTATACGTAAATGACATTGACATTTTTATATCTAAATAAAATTAATTGCGAATATAGCTTAAAAACTTTAGTGTTTACCATTTGTCAATTTCATCAATACTATCATTACCAATTTTTATCATATGCTTTAATGACTAGATGTTAAAACCATGTATTTGTTTCGTTAAAATGATGTTTGAAACAATGAAATACATAAAATTTAAAAATTGAAAAGCTTACTCTGCTTAAAACGAAAGCCGTTCGGCGGTTCTAAAAGTACGACATATTTCGTCAAAGTTGATGAATATTAAGATAGGGGACGCCTACATGTGCAGTTGTCTGATTTAATCTACCTCGGTGCGAATTTGAGCAGCTAATTACGTAAATTGTTATATGCTGGTGTTTATTTTACAAACAAAAGCGGTGTCTCTGACAAGCTACTTTACAATTACTGGGGGCTCCTTTCTTTAGGCTTCAGTCGTTTAATTTGACGACAAACACAATTATACCTTTCCTTGTTTGAGAATTTTTGAGATGGAAACGCTTTTAAACTTGTAGATTAAGAAATCGGCACCGTCACGTTTTCTTTTTAGAATTTTGCACAAAGTATAGGAACACTTCACAAAAAATGGCACAAAAATAACAAGTAATAAAAAACATACAAATTTGAAGTTTTTAAAGTTATACGGGACTAATCTATTTCACATATCTTGAGGAACAGTAGCTAGAAGCCAAGAATTTCTCAAAGCTTCTATATTCGTTATTTCATAATAAAAAATATGCCAAGGATACTAATGGTATATCGGCAACATATAGTGATTTATGAAAATAGGAGAAATTAGGTTATTCCTGCTTATAGCTGTTGTTCCTCAAGAAATTAAAACTAACGCACATGCAATTATTAATAATGGGTGTTTTTTCGATGGATAGAACTTTAAGTTGGCATTACTGTTCAAGATGGCGACCGATTTAACAGCTGTCAAGTGATGTATTCTCAGTTTGGTTTGGCAATTCATCATGAATTCATCAAGTAAGGCATAGATTCGTCAAACAAAACTGCCGCATCTGGAGCGAAGCTAATCCTCAAGTGTATGTCGAAACACCGTTACACCTAGAAAAACTGACTGTTTGGTGCGCTTTATGGACTGGTGGAATCATTGGTCCGTACTTCTTCAAAAACGATGATGGCCAGAACGTTACAGTCAATGGTGATCGGTATAGAGCTATGATTACTAATTCTTTGATTCCTGAATTGAATAACCATGATGTCCAGGAGATGTGGTTTCAACAAGACGGCGCAACATGTCACACAGCTTTGTGCCACAATCGATTTATTGAAAGACACGTTTGGTGACCGCCTAATTTCACGTTTTGGACCTGTGAATTCGCCTCCAAGATCTTGTGATTTAACACCGCTAGACTACTTTCTGTGGGGCTATGTAAAGTCATTGGTCTATACGGATATGCCACAAACACTTGACCATTTGGAAGACAACATTCGCCGTGTTATTGCCGATATACAGCCACAAATGTTGGAAAAAGTCATCGAAAATTGGAAGTCCAGATTGGACTACATCCGCGCCAGCCGTGGCGGCCATATGCCAGAAATCATATTTAAAATGTAATGCCACAAGATTATCTTTCGGATAAATAAATTTCATGTCAATCGAAGAATCCATCGTTGTTTTATTGCAACTTAAAAGTTTTTTACATCGAAAAAAAAACACTCCTTATTTGATATTGTCGTTTATATTTTTTATAGTTTCAAAATACGTTTATAACATAGATCTAATTTTTTTAGTCGTGTCGGTTGATTTGCTCCTTGACCCTGACTAAAATGTTTTACCCTAGGGCGAAATATGTTGGCACGACTATATCTTCCGACCCTTTCATAATGTTTTACGTCCCCTCGCTATTCGATTCGATATTAACCACTTGGATAGCAATTACGTAAGGGCGGGAACACAACTCCTTCATGATGTAGAAGGGAAGTGCTTTAAATATGGCGGCCTACAAATATTTGTTCTCACGTATGTCCATTTTCATCTTGTGTAAAAGTAGTTATCATTCCAAAGTATAATTAAGGAAAGCGAAAGTCATTTAGACCATTTTTTCTTTTGAATTTAAAATTCTGAACATTGATAAATTTATGATGCTTAGTTCTCCTAAAATGTTAAAAAATACATAAAAAACTGAAAATTAACTGTGATTTAGCACTTCACCGATGTTCTAGTGCAACTCAGATCTTATAGCAATTTCGCGTCCGGTTAAGTTTTGGTTAGTTTCGCTTTTTACTGACTCACTTTTCCTCCTGGGTAGTTCCATGCAAAGTTGTATGTCGTTCTATTTCGTAACAATTATCGATAACATCAGAAGAAACCTCATCAAATTGTTATTTTTAAACACCCATTTGTCTTATAAAAAAAAAATAAACTGGTAAATATATTTCAAATTCTGTACCTTCATTATTTATTCATAAAAGACGTAAACTACTAAATGTTTTATTTCCAATAAAATATACGTATAATTTCGCAACTGTTTCTTGTATGCTGTCATATATATATATATATATATATATATATATATATATATATATATATATATATATATATATATATATATATATATATATATATATATATATATATATATATATATATATATATATATATATATATATATATATATATATATATATATATATATATATATATATATATATATATTCTATAGCAATTTGCCGAGGGTTATATTTTGGTATTACGCTATCTCACCTTTCTTTCTGGTAATTTTTTTCATCAACTAATAGAAAGTCTGATTTCGCTCGCAACAATTATACGTAATGGTAGTTTGCTTTCCAAATAGCACTTTTTTTTATAAGCACTTCTATAGTTATAAAATGGAATAAACCAAAGTATGCAACGGATTAATTAAATCGTCTTAACAAGGATAATTAACTTGATAAGTTTCTGTAAAGATTAATTAATTAATTTATTAATTAATTAAAATTATTTAATTACAAATTAATTAATTAATTAATTAATTTGACGTGTTCAAGAGAGATAACAATCAATGACAAATCATAGGAGGATCATATTGGACCGATGTAAGAATAATTTGATGCATGATAGGGTTAATTGTTGTTTTTTTGGTTGTTAAAAACTAGATCGTTAGTTGTACAGCCTTCATGGCCACTTCAACTTTATCCGATAGCATTTGTAGGTGTTTAGCTGTGGTTAGCACGGCCGTTTCATCTACGAACAATATCATTTGCGCGTTCGGTAAAGAAATGGAAGCCTCGTTTATGTAAATGATGAACAACAGAGATCCTGTGAAACAGCATACCGCATATTTGAAAAAAAATCTAAATATCGTCGAGAACCTAGAAAATGCCTAGCAGCTTTTATAGCACAATGGCTGAAAACACTTACTCGTTTTACAATTTCAGCGAAACAGTCCTTACATCCGAATCTTTTTATTGCCACACGTTCACGTGCGCTAAGTGTCTCGACGGCCCGTAATCTCTAAAAATCTGATGCCGCAACCCAGAGAACGAAACGGTGTCGTTAACTGATTACGCGAAATCTTACGAGTAGGTGTCCCGAGCGTGAGCCAAATCACCTTAAATGTCCGAATAAAGAACATCCGTGTTAGTTGAGGTGTTGCCCTGATGTGCTGGATTCTAGCCAACGGTTGTTCATACTCGACGTTATGTTTTCCGATTTTCAATATTTACGGCGCAGTTTGCTTTTATGTTACGAACAGAAAATTATTAAAGGCCAACTCGTTTCGCGGGCCATCGTAAAATTCGAAAAGTGGTCTGTTTCGATCAACGTTTTATAACAATCGCGCTGCTTTTGCTACGCCCATTATTTACAAGATGCTTCAAAACAGAAGCGAAATTTCACAATTCATAAATCTCTATCTATCTTTATTCGTTTAAACATAATACATAAAGCAAAACATAATTAATGTATTGTAATCCCCTAAAGTAAACAAGTAAATCCTGATTATAAATAAATTTATCAAAATAAAATATTATCGAATAAGTATATGGTAGGTATGGAAAAAATATGCAAAGCGAAGATGGAAAAAAGTGCACCATTAAAGAAAAAACAAAATTAACCCGCGAAAAGCTAGATAAATGAACAGAAAAAAACCTATAACGAGATATAACAAAGCTATTTGATAAAATTAAAAAAAAATCAAAATAGAAAGACAACACTATTTTAAATAGATGTTCGGATTCTATTGTGCGGAATGTGCTGCCTAGTTTAAAAGTTGTTAGCGAGGAGACTGGTCTAAGTTGGACAGGGAGTTTATTGTAAGTTTTGGTAGCGTTATAACTAAAGCAGCGTTCCTTATGGGGAGTACTAACTGGCCAGCAGGAATATAATCAAACTTACAAATATTATAACGACGCTAACTTTGTCTTTTTGAACAGTATTCCACTTATATTTCTAGCCTAATAATGAAACAAATAAATATTTATCGTCGAAATTCGTTTTATTGTTTTTCAAAATATTCTCTATGAAGATTAATGCACTTTTGCGTGCGTTGGAACCAATCTTTGAAGCAGTTTTTCCACCCTGATTGAGTTAGGTTCAAAACAAGCATTTTGAAGGCATCAACCGCTTCTTCGAGCGTAGAAAATCGTTGACCACGTTAACTTGTTTTTAATGTTGGAAATAAAAATAACTCATTGTGTTCCAAATCAGGGCTGTGCGGTGGATGCTCCGTCAATTCGATGTTTTGGCTGATCAAAAATTCCTTTGTTTTAGTTGATGTGTAAGAACTTACATTGTCGTGATAAAGTATGATTCGTCTCTTCTGCTTATTCAGAATTGACAGTCCTAAGTTGCTCTAACGCCACTGTAGCCACGTAACCTGTAATAACGAAGAAATAGGCAACGATTTGCTTCTTCCGAGAACAACTTTTGTTGGATTTCGTTCATCTTGGAAGAATTATACAGTCGATTGTTGTTTTGTTTCAGGTTCATATGCATAGATCCATGATTCGTCGGTTATAGACCGCTTTTGAAGCACCAGGTGTTTATTTTTTCAACATTCCAACATCCTTATTGATGACAACCAAGGATGCCTCAATCTCACGATATGTCACATGACGATCTTTCATTATCAGTTGACGCACAGCATATTTTGTGGCACAACAACCGATTTGGGACGACCCTCACGAAATTCATCCTGGAGCGAACGTCGACCATGATTGAATTCGTTATATCAATTTTTCACAGTGTTGTAGGATGGTGCTTCATAGCCATATAAAGAATTAACTTCATCGATGCATTATTTTGTTGATAATCCACGTCAAGTTATGAAAAATAATGGATCTAAAATCTTCACTGGTTAATTTCATTTTTAATAGAACGAACTTGCACGATGAAGCTGCTCCCTTTGTCCGGAATCGGTTAGGCTACTGATCACTCCTACAAGATCCCCTGATTTCAATAGATTTTTTTTTAAGTCTAGGGTATAAAACTTCTCAATCACATTTGAGGTGACGAATAGTAACCTCGTGTGGAACTATACGGAATACGTCTAGAATATTCGAACGTGTGCACAATTCAATGCGAGTGCAGGCGGAAGAATGCCTGTTAAATAAAGGGAGTCATTGACAACCTTCATTGTAATTTATCCCATGTAAATTTTTAGGTGGCCAAATATTGGCTCTCCTGTACATTTTATAGCAAAGTCGTAATATAACATAAATAAATATAAATAATATATAATAAAATACATAATAAAATAAATTCCTAACAATATTTTTATTTCTGATTGTTATAAGTTATTAAAGGCGCTTTAATTAAAGCGAAATATGTGTTATTCAATTGGAGAAAAAGTAGCCATAATTAAGTGGTATTATGCAAGAAACAGTCTTAGGGTATATGAAATGCTATCTATACCTTTGACTTCAAAAATGAAACGTATTATGACATAGTTGCACCGTAATAAATAACTGCAAGTGTTCAGCCGAAAATGTCGATAACAGAGCAGAAACCTATTTGGTCTTATTACAAAATGAAATTGAATCCACACTAGAAGAAGTTGTACGAGAAAATCAGGAGATCTGATACCAGATGGATGGTTGGTTGTTCCGCTCTTAATTCCCGTATGGTTAGGGAGTATTTAGGAAATAATTTTGACGAGAATAATGTTGGCCAAGGTGCCGAATCCTTTCGCCACCCAGATCACCTGACGTCTCGCCGAGCGACTTCTTTCTGTGGAGTCCCTTTAAAAGTGTTATATATTAAAGTGTTAGTTTATTTTGAATGTATGAACCCAATTGTGCATGTCTTTACTTTAAACCTAACCTTTATTTGATATGTCAATGTCCAGCTTGACTTCGCTAAGTTGTTCAAATGGTGTCATGGAAAATATTCGCTGGTGATTGCTGTATTGTAATTTTGCCATCACCTTTAATTTAATTTTTAATTTTAATTTATTTTAATTTTAATTTAATAACTGCAAAACTCTGCATATATTACAACTTTGCTATAAAATATATAGGAGAGGCAATATTTGGGCACCTAAAAATTTTCGTTAGGCAATGCATCACCCGGTATATGTTTCTTAAGTATGTGTTATTTATTAATCAGTTCTCTGAACTGTAGCACTTAAATTAATTATTTAAGAGCGGTGTACCTGACAAGAAAAATGCAAGCGGTGACTTTTATGCAAAAATTGATCTCCAAAAATTGTGTTTAATTGAAAATTGATCAGTGGGGTCCCGTTTATTCCTTCGGAAATATCGGGGTCACTGTAGACAGATGCACTTACTCAATTTCACAAAGATATTTAAAATCTTTTTATAAACAATGTAAAAAAAATCCAAAAATGTTTACTACCTTATATCTTAAAAGTTATGTCGTTCATGGAAAACGTTGATATGACGTTTCTAAAAAAATATGTTGACACGCCATTAAGGCATACAGGTACTATTGTTTTTTTAATTTTATTGATATTTAAATTTTTATATATTTTATATAATAAACCCAGTTTCTATTACTCACTGAAAAGGTAAATTATTTTTTAATCGAAATATACCCAGGTCAACATAAAAATCCGCTTCGTTTTTTTTTATGATACATTTACTCCACGCGTTAGCAAATATATCCCTAATGTTTAACCGCGTCGATTTGTTTAACCACGTGTGTTTATTTAAGACCAAACAAAAATATTTTCCCGTGAATTTGTTTTACGCCCGGATATTTTTTACCAAATTTATGACCGAACCCTTCCGATATTCGAGTGCAAACGTCAATAAATCAGAAAATTTCAAAAGTAAATGCCAATGAAGAGCGATCGGATTGACGTGGTGGAAAATTAATTAAATTTGATATCTAGGATACGTATTTATGCGAGCATTTACGTCACGTTTCAATTTACAGGGCTATGACCATGGCGCTCTTGTTTCACTTTAAGGCAGATAGAGTTTTTCACCCACAGTGTAGTTGAAGATCTGTTCAGGAATCAAGCCATATTTCCGTTTACATTATTATTACAAGACAATAGATATTTTGCTGCTAAATTCCGAAAATTTAAAATTTGAATTAATGAATTGAATTTGACTGAATAAAAAACTAAAAACACAAACCAATTAGCAAATATCAAATTTTATTTTTTTAAATTTATTAACAATTAACTTCGAACAAACCTAGATAAATAGTCATTATTTAAAAAAAAAATGTTTACGGATTTATTCTAATAATAGCATCCTTTAATTTTGATGTCTTTTAACGGACCAATGTAAATAAGTTGAATAGTTAATATTTCCTATTTCAATTTCAACAAAAATGTAAAAAAATTTCATATTATTTTAAATAAATAATTATAAGGGAAGTAATGCCTCACAAAGTGCAAGGTTCCTCATCATTAATCAGTATTAATTGCTAGGAAGTAGGAAATAACTAGGAAACCAAACCAACAAAAACCAATCGATGCAAAATAAAATTCTCAAAAGAATGGCTTTTAACATTTTAAAAGTTATCAACATATCTAAAAAACTATGAAAATCAAATATGGGGCACACTGTTGAAAACTAGTATTAAATTTTGTGGAAAATCCATTTGCAATAACAATAGGTTAAACCAAAAAAAGGACGACATTTAAAATATTTAAGAGATAATATTGAATAACTCTATAGTTCAAAAATTCAGAAACACAGGATTTCTCGAATCGTGGCTATATATCGCACAGGTAAAAGATATTTTTATGTTCACTTTCCTTCCACTATTCCCAACGAAATAACTAGATTATTATGAACAAGCATCCGCTTGTTTGCTTATAACCTACATTTAAGAACAATTAGAATACTGAAACTGCTAATTCTGGAAGTATATTTTTATTTCATTTTCTGCATACATTCGATAAGATGTTCGACATGAATCGACAAGCCATGGCCACGTGTAATTTGATACATGTTCCCAATCTAATCGGAAAATCAGCAAGCAATTCGTTTAATTTCCATTACAACTGTCCCCTAATGTAGTATTAATACGCTGTGCCTCGTGCGTGTAGTATTTCAACAGATGCAGAAACTCTCGTCGCTACCCGTCGCGACAACATAATATAGAAATGTCCTTTATGGACTTTTTTCAAAAGATGTCACGCACAATAGTCTCCACTTACGCAATTCGACCCCCGATTGGCAGGTAATAACAGGCCAAATGCTCGCAGAGTATTTGTTGTGACGTTTGTGTTAAATCGAACAGAACGAGATCCATGGGGTGAGTTTATTTAAACGGGGATTGGCCTTCAAAGGATTGGATGGTTGATAACGTTTACTCGACTATTAGGGTGGGACTAAATATTGTCAGAGATTGTCAAACAATGGACCCGCAATATAGGTAACCGAAATGGTTAAAAAAATGACTCCTCCTTCTATTCCGTTTCAGATGATTTCTCCCCCGATTCTTTTGGAATGAAATTTAACATTCTCGGCAGGCCTGCCAATTAGGGTTCCATAAGACTGATAAATACCCAAACTTGTATCAAGCTTTCTAGCTACCACTGGTCAAGCATTGTTAAAGTCTGTTCATAGATATAAGAAAGTGACCAACTGATACGAATTAAGGAAAGACCCGGGCAAGCTGTAGGAATGAAATATGGCCGAACAGGTCCGTACTTTGCTTAGAATTTAATTGTTTGGGGTTTTGTTTGGAAAGATACTGAACAATATTTATTTATGTATGTATTTAGGTCTAAGTTTAAAATAAAATTACAAATTATTTTTATTACATACTTAAATTATTTAAAATTATTTACATAATATATCAGTATCACAATCGCTATCATCGCCTGTTCTAACTATTATTTGTTCTATTCTGTTTATTATGTTTTATTATGTTTATTATCATGTTTAACAGATTTTGCCCAACTTTGTGGAGGGATGTTAAAAACTTCAGTTTCTATAAGTTTGGGGATATTGGAGTTAACACGGGGAAAAACATTGTTACGACGAATGGCAGATTTCAGTTGGTGCCAAACATGTTCAATGGGATTAAATATACAGTGGTAAGGTGGAAGCCTTAAAACTGTATACCCTAGATTTTTTGCATAATTATCACAGAAGTATTCCTTTTGTAGGTTCAAGCTTTGTAGAACCTCAATTAATTGCTTTTTGGTGTAATCTTCGTGAAAATAAATGTCGTTATTATACATGTAGTTTTGGATTGTTGCTTTTGTGTTACATGAGGAAGGGGTTTTAGTCAACTGTTTACTGTGATAACTTGCATTGTCCATTACAATTACGCTATCAGGAGGAATGTTTGGAACTAGTCTGTTTTTAAACCAACTTTCAAATAAATCAGCGGTGGTGTCTTCATGGTAATCCAGAGAAGAATCTTTAATATTTTTCGCAGAGAGCGAAAGTTCATTGGGATCCAACCCTCTTTAGAGCCAGCATGCGAAATAGTTATTCTTTTACCTCTTTTTGATGGCGCGTTTCTTTACACTTACCAGTTTAGTCAACCCAACCCTTTTCTGGGGTATCATAAGTGTCCAACCAGGTTTCATCCAAGTAAATAATTGGTCTTTGTTCTTCTCTGTAAATCATAATTTTGTCTAGATATTCCAGTCGCTATTTCCGAATTTTAAAAGATTCCATTAAAACTTGCCTTTTTGTCAATTTTTTTAAATCTAAGACCCATGTGTTGAATACACTTCCACAAGGTAGTTCTGGCACAGTTACACTAGACTCGCCCATATTTTGCATAATTCGCACACGATTGAACATACGATGTATTACACACGAATGAACTTACACACACTAATAAACTTAAACTAAGTAGTATACCAAACCAAAGAATATTAAACACCGTATAAAATTATTTTCTATTACGCACCACAATTTTACCTGAATTTAAATTCCGAAACTTTAGGTAATAATCTTGTTGCATTGTATGTTAATGACCACCCTTGGAAAATCCCATTCAAAATCAATTGGTCACTTTCTTATATCTATGAACAGACCATACCTAAATTATAAAGCTGGAATGAAGCCATTAAACTTAAAATAACAAGCCTAGTAACATTTCCCAGTTGATAACCTACGTTTTCGTATTGCTCATCCTGAAAGACAGAAAATGTAGCTGAAAAATCGACTATTTAACGAAATTGACATTATTTACGACCAAGTTGCCATTTTGTTGTAAATAAATTGGGAACTCCAAGCTCATTGGACCATGTACTTTATTTTGATATAAATACTGATCTTTCAGCACAATCACTGCACAAATGGAAAAGAATATTGCTATAGAACTCTTAAACAATCTGCAGACATTTGTTTATATCAACTCCCATTTATTTTTCAAGGCAATAAAAATTTCTGTTACTGAATAGAGGAAAACGTGCTTTTCTCTTAAGAAGAAAAAATAGGCCCCTTAAACAGATATCAACAAATCAAAAAACTCAATTGATGCATAGTAATGCGCCAAACAACATTCACATTCCTTTTAACAAATAATAAAATCAAAAAGTTACAACAATTATTTGATACTTCAGTTCCCTTCACTTGAGCCTACACCATCTTCGACAATTAAACTAGAAGTAGAATATTAGGCTGCTCTTAGTGCTAACTTTTGAATTTTTCGCAACCGGTTTCCAGTTCGGAGATTACCTGAATCTTGGTTTTTAACTTTACTATGCAACCCAATTTGCATTTATATCAGAGGTTAGTTTAAAATTTACATGCCAGAGACTAATAACTTAGGTGTTATAATTGATAAAACAATAGTATAATTTTAAGTTTTTATTTCTTAATTTAGTTATCAATGTTATTATTGAAAGACTAGTATGGGCAGTGATGAGTTGTTAATCGACAACATGCTCCAGTTAACGAAGCTCGCATAACTAAACCGCCCCATAGTTAACGGCCAACATAATTTTTTTATAAAACAAAGAGACACTGCTTTAAAGAAATTTAAAAGAACAAAGGATCCTAACGATTGGAAGAATTATAAATTTTTTGGAAACTTTACACCATCTATGACAAAAAAGGAAAAAAAGAAATACCTTCATTTGGTTTGTTGAGAAAATAATATTAAAGAAAGTTGGACAAAAATAATGAGTTTTATCACCGTTAATGCTAAAGTACTGTAGTCCATATATTGATAAATATATTACGCATATAATTATGGAACTGTTGGTGGGTCGGTTAAGTGGAAGATCAATGCGGAAACTATTACCAAAAGTTTCTAATCCAATGACTTATAATGTATCCGTTTGATAAGCATTTCGGCAACTTCAAAAATTTGCTATAGAATATTATATAATCAAATGTACGAATTTTTTATTGCAAACAATATTGTCCCACTACGCAATGTGGTTTTCAAATGAAATCTGGGACACAAGTAGCATTCCTTAATGTATTGGATGATATGCTTCGAGCGTATGATAAGAAAATGATTACCGTCCTTGTGCTGTTAGATTTCTCGAGGGCTTTCTAATGAATCTTTTACTCTTATGTCATTATATCTAAATAATAGAAAGCAAATGATATCCTCAAGTGAGAAATTTTCAGATCAGGCGCATATACTCTCGGGGGTGCCAGAAGGGTCCATTTTAGGTCTTCCGTTATTTATTGTGTATACTTCAGACATTCCAAAATCATAAATTTTCTGTAAAATTCAAGCGTTTGCCGACGATATTTATTATTGTTTTGATGATGATGATCTTTTGGAGGTAGAACAAGACAAAAATCATAATATACGAACTTAGCCATAATCTTAAGTTAAACCCTACAAAATCTTCATTATTACTTTTTGGTAATAAAAATAATATGAGTAGGATCAAAAATTCTTGAAATATTTTACTTGACAGCACAGTTCTTAATTTCGTTAATAATAAATATTTTACATTAATAGACAAATTTTAGGTCAAAAGTTAAGGAAAAAGTTGTGCGAGTCCCTTGTCTTATCAAATTTTAATTATTGTAGTTTTGTATATGGTTAATCTTTAGAAAATGTAAGTGAGAGTAGAATTCAAAAAAAATCAAAACGCTATGTGTATGGCTTAAGTATTTTTATAAACAAATTGGGTGGCTTAGGATAAAGTCTCGTAGAAGACTACATTTCTGTACTTTTTTAATAAAAACTATAAATGATCCCGATACCCCATCCTCGATGCGGGAACAAATAGTGTTTAAGCGCGAAAGGAATTTTTAACAATGCCTCATCATAGGAGTGTGAAGTTTCTAAGGAGTTTTTCTTATAACGTCATAAAATATTATAATTCAATACCTAATCACCTACATCTAGAGAATTTGCTGTAGAATTTTTTTCTGTTTGTCTTTTAGGTTTTTCTCGTGTATTGATTTAAAAATTCGTAGCTGGGATAGGACGTCATCTCATTTTGTTTTGTATAATTTTGTTGTGTACTATTGTGCCATGCGCTGGTTCAGTAGAGTAGCTAATTCTAAGCTAAACTACGTTAGTCCACACTACAACTAATTGGTCTCTGTATTATATGTTTGTTATGCTATTAGCTGGAATAAAAGTCGTTTATTATTATTATTATTATTAAAAGTTCTGATTTTTTCTGCTTCCACAGTGTGATCGTTAAAATTAAAAGCGAAGCACCACGAATGCGCTTTTAAACAGTTTAGTTTAGTTTAGCCTAATAGACTTGGGAAACACGAAACACGCTCTTCGAACCATCCTGCGTCGTATTTTACACAACCGTAACCTCGACGCAGGGATATTCATTATGACGGGAACGCATTATTGCTGCATCAAGAAAATCCCTACCGAAATATATGGCGTACGGCCAAAAGCGTTCGCTCAATTAAACTAATAGTCGCGAAACTGGCTTAACGTTACGTTGCGGTGCTACTAAATCGCGTCATACGCTGCCTCAAATATTACAACACGGGTTAGCCGTTTTCTTTTAAATTTCGTCGAAAAATGATCATTTGCTAAATTGTTTTGATCATTCCGTATAAGGAAGGATCGGAAACATTTACTAAAAAAAAATGCGAATTTTTAACACAAAGTTTGGCGTCATATTGGTCATTAAAATATTATAAAATTCGAATTTGCCTTATATCGAGTTCCTAGATTTTCAAAACCCGATTTGTGCAAAAATTTTCCTATTTTAACAAAAACTTGGGGTGAGTACTTCCTTACAGCACAAACTCGAATTTTTGCTCTAGCTTTAAAAGATAAAATGGTAGAGGGTGTTCGAACATTTTCAGAAATAAATGTCTATAACTCTGAAAAGGCATAACGTCTTTTAATAAAATCGTTAAAAAGTGGTTTTCCTAGTCTATCAATCGTGATGCGAGTGAGGCTGTTGCCAGTTCTGAAAAAACAACTAAATGTAATAATATGATTTTTTGCGTCACTAGATAGCAAACTGCATCTCAATGTACTAACATAAAATATGAACAAAATATGCGGAAGCATTGCCATTATACGAGATGTTGTTAAAGTTTGCTCTTCCTGACTTACCAGATAAATATATAAATATCTATTATTATTACTTTTTCTATTCCCGTGTGTAAAATATTTAATTACACACTGATCTAGCATGCGGGAAGCGTCATTTTACCACGTCAGTTTCGTTTCCCACGGATCCGAGCCACTTCGGACATTTCCTGGATTTTACCGCACGGGTTTGGGAGCATTCGTATGTTTTCGTTGATATTTCCCAGGCCTTGACTTTTGACGTTTGTCAATTCTAACGGTCATGTCAGTAAATGTAATCGTGTTGTTTTGCGAAAATCTACCCAAAAACTAACGGTCGTAGAAAAAGTATAGTATGTAACCCGTTCAGTAAACTTTTTAAGTCACTCGTTTATTAAATACTCGCTCCGCTCGTGTCAAATAAACTCGTGAGTTTGCCTTTTACCGCACTTGTTGCATAATATACTATTGTCTACAAATCTTTGAAGAACACCAAAATACCCACTAGTTGACATAATTAATTTTTGACATCCTTTTCAGTATTGGTATTATTAATTGTACTTTTTATTAAACATTTGGTTATCCTTAGTTCTTATTCTTCTAACAAATCTCTTAACGCGCAAAAAATATTTATATATTATTATAGTGGGTGCAGTTATTTTCTAATTTACCATCTTGTATGTTAATAATACAATTTAAAAAACTTCTTCAAATGCATAGCGACAGTGGGTAAAATGTGCCTTGTTGCACCTGAGTCCTAGTCAGAATATTTTCATTATTTTTTCAGATTCGCACTTTCCAATATGCTGCACAATTTTTGTTTATCACTAACAGGCCAAAAAAAATTTGAAGTCCGGAAAGGAACAACTCGTCTCTAAAATGTGTCCCTTTTACTCTATCCGTTGGAAGTATCACCGGATAGAGCGGAAAAAGGATTTTCTCGCAAAACTTTGATTTATTTTCCGACACCGTTGAGACGCGGTAACGAAATTAGAAAGTTCGCCTTGTCGCGAGACGTAAGTATATTTCCTAACCGGGTCTACCTAACAATCGATAATCGAATTTGTGACAATAATATTTGCATACTTTGTCAAAGTCGGATGAGTTTAGGCGAGAAAATATCGCATGTGTTATACCGAAAGGCATCTTGTAATAGAATATTCAAATCACGAAAGCATTGAATTTATGTACGGTTTAAATTATGGGTAATAACTTATGATATAGGCTATTTTAGGAAAGTGTAGCGTAATAGAATTTCAAATTATTTTTTATCCCTATTGTAAATCCGATGCAAATTGAAGACTAATTTCAAACTCAATCTGGGAACATATGAGAAGTTATCGACTGGTTTTGGAATTGAGCATAATTTGATAAAGAAAGAAATATTGCATACACAAACATCGTTTTATAAAATACGCCGTGGAAGATATAGTGAAAAACAGTTTAACTGTGGTGTGCACAGGGTCATATCATTGCGAACTGAATCCTATAGAACTTATATGGGAGAAAGAGAAAAAGTGAAAAAAAAAAACTGAAAATATTGCTTGAGCCATTGAGGAAGGGACACTAGAGAGCAGCCATGATAAAAGTAGAGTAAAGTAGAGGAGAAAATGTGGTTTCTTGACTACTTTATCGATTGGGACCGTCGGCCGATAAATTATAACGTCAAATTCAGATTTTCTGTAATTTAATTTATAATAATTATAATAATAATAGCAAATATTTCAGCAATTAGATAATACATTAAAAAAGATATCAAATGCACAATGAATTTGAGAAATTTCTGCGTCCATTTGTTCAGTCTAAAGCAACTTAACTTACTAGTTATGGTTAAGTTCATACTAATATTTGAATTGAATACTTAAAAATTAAAATTTATTAAGTTTAATTCAATCACATTGTTGTTAAATTTGTCACCCACTTATATTTGTTCACTTCCAGAATGTCATAGTCAACACTAAACAACCAAGAGTCACCAAGCCTTTAAATTTTTGTATATTGGTATACATATTCCCTATTTTGCAAATATATTGGCAGGGCACTTTTTACAAAACTTCTAGATTCCTCCTGATTTTGTTTTTGCTGAGTCTTCTCACCTTGATTGAAAAATGCTTGTCCGGAACATATTTTTGTTATACAAAATAAGTTCCAATTTTTCCAATTAAAATTTACCCAAAAATTTTGCCACGAAATCAATGCCCAACATTAGATGTGGTATAAGTATCCGTTGGGTTACCCTGTAATTTAGTAGTAATTTAGTTTGTAGTGTGTATCTACTATGCTTGAGTTACCATAAGCGAACCATAAGATAACATAAAAGATAAGACATCTGGAAGATAAGATAAGAATTAGAATTAGAATTTATTTGATTTACGTTAGATATAATGTTTGGAAAAAGTCAAATAAATAAAAAAAACAATAACAATGTACAATAAAAATGTATAAAGATAGGTAAACAACATTTCATTTACACAAACGATACTTTAGAGAAATTAAATCATTCAGTTTTTTTCAAAATTCGTAAGCGTCTCTTTGTTCTTTATTTCCGTAGGAAGTAGATTGAAAATATGTATTCCCATTAAGTCAGGCAGCTTCTGTCTACAGTCAAGATGATTAAAGAATGTTCTAAGGCTACCGCGGTTGCAGTTTCACCATTTATTATAAATAGGTGTTTGTTTCGAAAAATATGAATACTATGCTTTCGAATCAGAATACCGGCCAAAGTCAACAGTTGCAACAATTGATCTTAAAGTGAAATCTACGTGACTCATTGCGTCTCAGGCCGGGCATGTTCTTCCCTCTTCTGACCCAGAAGCAAACCTCTTACCTCAGAATGCAGATTTGTTTTAAATTTTGTAAAAAAAAAACGGGATAAGTTGATATTGGAAGATAAATTGTAACAGTGAATTTTCCAATTTAGACTATGGTTCACTATAAATCAACGGAACGTTGTAGTATGAACCCTTAGAAGTTCTTCTTTGTTGGAGTTGTTTTATTTGTTTCTCAAAGAAAAGTCCACAGGCACTTTTTACAAAACTTCTGGATTCCTCCTGCGTCAGTCGAACTTGCTAACGTTTCGACAATCATCCTGCTGGCTTCTTCGGAACGTGACAGAAACTGGCTCACATTTTACTCTATACCTGCTTATATATTGTTTGAGGGGGGCGAAGCTAAACGAGGGGTATAAACACCGTCTCGGATGACTGATGCCCATATTGGTGACAGATGAAGACCTGAGGCCAAATAAAAAAAGTATCATCGACGTAGCGTTTCCATAATTTTGGTTGTAGATGAAAGGTGTCGAGAGCTTCCTTCAATAAATATATTCGCAATGACTGGTGATAGTAGAGAACCCATAGCTGTTCCCGACATTTGTTCAAAAATTTGACCGTTATAAGAAAAATATGTTCCCGACAAGCATTTTTCAATTAAGGTGAGAAGGTTTGGTTCCAGATTCTCGGACTTTAATATATCTGAAATTATGTCGAGAGTTTCAGGAATAGGAACTTTGGTAAAGAGGGATTCTACGCCGAAATCAACTAGAATATCTTGTATATCTAATGTAATACTTTTTAATTGTTCAATGAAGTGAAAGGAATTAAGTATGAAACTGTCAGTTTTCCCTGTAAGGGGTTTTAATAAGAAAGCTAGATATTTTGCTAGAGAATATGTGGGAGAACCAATGGTGTTGACAATAGGTCGAAGGGGTAATCGTGGTTTGTGAAACTTGAGGAGTCAGTAGAGACGACGAATTTTAGAGTATTGAGGCGTCACAGATTTTTTCACGGAATCTGATAGAGAAGAAGCTTTAATAACATATTTCAGGCTGCGAACCATAGATAACGTAGGATCTTTTTTAAGTTGACGTCTGAATCTTTTGCTGATATTCATTTGTGTTCATGACCACCGTAGTATTTCCTTTATCTGCTTTTAGGATTACGATTGTGGGATTAGATTTTAGAGATTTTCGGATCGAATCGAATTTCATTATCTGCTTGAAATAGTAGTTTGTTTAGGATAGATTTCCTCTTTTGGGATAATACGTGGGGCAAGGATGAAGTTGGAACCTTTTGAAAGAACGGATTTTTCCGTTTCCGAAATTTTGGTAGTTGAGAAGAGTTTGGAGGTCTCCTTAGCTTTGACGTTAGTCTTTCAAATTTATAAATGTGATGAAGAAGATAAACGAATATTTAAAGCTTTGTCATGAATCATGAAAGAGTATCGAACTCGGATGGGGACAGGATGGAAACAATTTCAAGATTCAGAAGAGTCTTATTGATTTGGTTTATATCCTTACGGGTATGATGAATTCTTTCTCGAAGTAAAGCGAAACTTGATTTTGGAAGAATTTTGTAATCGGATGAGGTTTTAACATTATAGGATATTTTCACTTTGTGGTCTTTACAACGTAACAAAAAGGTCAGTGTACTGAGTAATCTTACCCGTTTTTACCTTTCTGCTTTTGCGCTTAATGTACTCTCCATAAAGGCTTGTTGTGATAAAAGCCGACGCAGCAGGAATCCAGGAAGTTTTGTAAAAAGTATGCTTTATTTGTGTATACGTGCAGAGAAGTCTGGGTGAACCACTCGATCAGTTTATCAAGATTTTTGCTTCCAATTGTTTATGATCGTTTAAAGATAAGACATAACCGTGTGCAAACTTTACGGCTGGGTCAAGACATTTGAAAATACTATTTATGTAGATAGTTAACATTAAGTTTCTTTGACGTAATTTTGTTGTTGTAAGGATCGATTTTAGCGTTCATAAGTATCAGCATAAGCATAATTCGTACCATAAACATACCATAGACGTGGTATACATTTTTACTAATGGGTTGTGCTTTTATGTCTAAGGATACTCTCATCAATTTAAAGAGCAAGAATTCCAAACTTACCGACCCGCAAAACCATACCTAGATAAAATTCAAACCCCATTTATTAACGACTCAGAATTACATAGCGATGTTTCTAACAATATGGTATGAACATGAACATGAAAGAAGTGTTTGAAAATGGTAAGAAATCAACAGCTAATGTATGAGAAAGAGGGCTTTGTATTTTGTATATCTTGAATGTTTGTTTGTTGTCAAATTCTAGCAAATTGCGCTAAGAAATACGTTTCAAGAATCTCAGCCGAAGCCAATAAAAATTCAGCTCGACGCGAACCCTTCGCCGCGTTTTAGATTAAAAATTAAAAACATCTGAAAACGATCGATGCGCCTCGCCTAAATATTAAATCTCGGAAACAAGTATCATCAAAGTTTGAAAACTAATTTTAAACCGAAACTTCGCCAAGCAAAATCCACGTTTCGGCGTCGGGAGTAGATTTTATATTGATGTTCAATATCGTCCCCCTGGAAGTCATGTTGCCAAACTTTGAATTGAACTTTTAATATGTAGTTTAGTCGCTAAATGTACCGACGGAGTTTCTATTAACAACAACAATGGATCTATTATACGAAAATAGCAAAAAGTTCGTCCACCACTTCCAATGATAATGATAACCCTAGTATCATCTTTTAGCAGTGAACTAAACCATGGAATAGGTATGGATGCGTAATTGCGTAATTCTCATTAACAGCTGTTTTAGAGTATGTTACTGTTAAAAAGTACAATTTTAGATACTTTTTGGAATATAAGTTCGAGAATAGTATATAACGCAACAATTGCGGTAATAGTATATTATGCAACAAGTGCGGTAAACGGCATTTGACTCAGGAGTTTTTAATAAAAGAGTTAGTTAGAAAGTTTTTCTACTCCCGCCTGTAAAACTTCTAATTACAGACCGATCTAGCGTGCGGGAAGCGTCACGTCGTGTTGTTTTGCGAAAATGTACCCAAAAACTAACGGTCGTAGAAAAAGCGTAATATACAACACGTTCGGTAAACTTTTTAACTCGTTTATTAAAAACTCGCTCCGCTCATATCAAATATACTCGTGAGTCAAATGCCGTTTACCGCACTTGTTGCGTAATATACTATTACCAAACGTGTTGCATACTATACTTTTTCTACGACCGTTAGTTAATGCGTACAGAATTGAAAAACGTCAAAATTCAAAGCGTGAAAAATATCTCTGAAACGAAATTGACGTGGTAAAGTGAGGCTTCCCGCATGCTAGATCGGTGGGCAATTAGGTATTTTACAGACAGGAGTAGATAACTACTCCCTTCAGTAAAGTACCTAATTATACACCGATCTAGAGTGCAGAAAGCACGTGAGTTTTGTGAATCAAATGCTGTTTACCGCACTTGTAGCATAATATGTATACTATTAAGCATCCCTGTTTATTTTTAAAAAGTGATCGCGGTATTTTATACTTAACAACACCAACCAACTAACCAAAACTAATTGAAAAGAAGCAAATACATAAATTAAGAAAAATTATCGATTTTAGCCTCCCCTCCAAATTGCAGAAGTAGGTGCTTCGGTGGAAATTCACGTACAATCCTTCGAAACACCAGCATCACATCACATGGTAATTGGTCTAACTGTATTCAAACCTAAACTTTTCCGCAGTGCGTTTGTTTTTTGTTTATGTTGTCCAACAGTCAAAATAGTTTGTCGATCCTACAGCGGCAATCAAAAAAAAGAAAACATTTTTTTTGCCTAACCATTTTTGAGCGTTTTGCGTTGAAACGCCTACGTCTCTATAGAGACCCGAAAATTCAGCATTCTCGTAAGAGGAGGTCCACAGTACCTCACCAGGGTCGACGATGGTGACATTGGTGCCCCGAACGGGCATTCTTTCGCCATAAAAATCAGCTCCATGATGCTGAGCGATTTATCTCGGACCATTTATCATTTATTGCGTCACCTAAATGTAGTGCACAGATTACGTAGACGTATAGCAACGATATAAAACATAAAAGCTTTGTAAAAGTATTGACGTATCCGTAACATTAATCATTCACGAAAGGAAGCGGGCGGGAAATTCGGATACCCAATATTTTCAAATAAGGGATGATATGTAGTAATCATTTTCAATATCGGGGTAAACATTTTGTGTGAGCACAATAAAATTTCGCGGAGCCGCCGTATTGCCTTCGGTAAACTCCGTGGAAGCGATCGTCAGATAGGCTAATTTATTTTCAATGATCCATTGGTCCTCGATTTGCCCGTAATTTTTGAGCAATCTATTTTGTGAGCTTCTCTACGGATTTCGTGGGCCCCGTTATGCAATCCCATCGACGCCAAAGGTTGCGATTTTTTCCAACAGACTCCAACAACATTCTGAAGAATTGATATTGATGGAATAGTTAATATTTCCAGGTAATAATTACGTCGCTTAAGTCCCTTAGCGGTTATTTTGACTAAACCCTGGTTTGTGGATCTTTGGGAGTAGAGACGAGGAATTTCAGAGTCATCGGGGATGACAGATTTTTTCACAGAGTCTGATAGAGAAGTTTTAATAACAGATTTAAGGTTGCGATCCATAGATCACGTACGATCTTTCTGATATTCATTTGTGTCCATGACCACCGTAGCATTTCCTTTATCTGCTTTTTGGATTAAGATATCTGGATTAGATTTTGGAGATTTTAGGGCTATGCGTTCAGGCTTTGCAATATTGGATTTAGAAGGTTTTGATTTTTTAAGGATTTTTGCGATTTCAAATCGAATATCATTAGCTGTTTGAGATGGCAGTTTGTTTAGGATAGACTTGACATTTGAAATGGGATAATACGTGGGGCAATGACGAAGTTAGAACCTTTTAAAATAACTAATTTTTCCGTTTCCGATGCTACGATTTATCTATAAACAACCTAACAATCTTAACCGCGACTCAGGTCTCTACCTGTCATCAACATTTAGCTCCGCCAAAATCTATAAGCTACCAATATTAACCTCAACTTAGGTCTTCATCTTTCACCAATCAGTCATCCGTACATGTCCCCCATTTAGCTCCGCCCCCTCAAATAATCTATAAGCAGCTACAGAGCAGAATGCGAGCCAGTTTCAGTCAAGCTCTGAAGAGGCCAACAGGATGATTGGCGAAACATCAGCAAGTTCGACTCAGCAAAAACCGACGCAGAACGAATCCAGAAGTTTTGTAAAAAGTAATATTAGATTAGTGACCCGCATCAAGTCAACCCTACCACTGTACTGATTGTACGACCTTAAAGTTTTTTTTTGTAATTTCTTTATTCGGTATTGTTCTTTAAGAACGGCGGGTAGAACTACAGCACGAACTCAAGTGTTTAGATGTACGGCCTAAAATAACAAACTTGTAATAGATTTATAATGTTCTGCAATTTTCAAATGCCTATTTGAACTTGTTTTCATTTCAAAACTTGACGGAAAATCTGATTTTTACTAGAATTTAAACAGCCCAGAAAGTTAGCTTTCAGGCTGATAACTGTAGATCTGAGGCAGTTTCCTTTACAAAAATTTCAAAAGTATCTGTCCATAGTCACCTTGAATATGCGAGTATAGTTTCGAGCCATATGTAGATCGCATAACAATTGTTCAGTCTAAACTTATCCAGACATTGCAATACATAATTTTAGATGTCACTGCCAGCTTTAATTTATCAAAGCTAATTTTTTACTGGTAGGTATGAAAATTTCAGTCACGTAAATCTATTTTACTTGCATAAATAAAATATAGGTTTTAGAACAAATAGGCAAATTTTTGAGTAATAAGTTAGAATTTTTAAAGAATAAGTTGGCATCATATGTAATGTAAGGTAATTCATAAAGAATGTTGAATGTTTAAAGTAGAGATACTAGACAACATAATATTTCGAAATTTAAGCACTCGCTATGAAGTAAGTTTCTTTGTTATTACTACCAAAATTGTTATCGTTAACTATTGTTTTTTATTGCCCCCGTACTTTTCCATCTGAAGTATTTATAAATTAAAAATATTGAACTTTTTTAATGCAAATAAGTTAAAAATTGACAATGTTCGAATGACTCCATTTAACTAAGAAATATGATGAAACTCGCCACCCGTTGAAGTAACGTATAAATAGGTCTCAAGTTCGTAATTGGCATGCCAAAAAAAACCATAGTGAAAAATTTTATTATTACACTATAAAACTAAAAAATTAAAGAACAAAATTAGAATAAAATTAAAACCTTTTACAAATATTACCTTGCACATTCCATGTTTCGATTCGCAATGTCCATTACGTGACGTTTTGTTTTTCAGAAATTCCGACTTGAGCTTTTTGAGGCTTTCCTCTTCTCGTTAATTAGTTCGATTGAAGATTTTGTCATTTGGTTTACCAATAAGCCATAATATTTCACTGATGTTGTTAATATTTAGTTTACTTGAAAAATCGACATATCTCGGACTATACGTTTTAATAATATCACGTTCATATCATGTCGAAAGCCTCTTTTGTAATAAATAAATACCTGTTCTAAAAATCCGCAGATTCCAACTCGAAGAACTTTAAAATGATAAACAAGTCGTATAGGGTTGTGTCATATTTGCACGGCAGATGAACATAAATGCAAACATTTGGTCGGCAGTAATATGCGCTTTAACATCAAAATTCTAGTGCGATCAACTCAAACATTAAACGTAAAACCGAACCGTGGTCGTTTCCGGTTCGAAATCTCATTGTTTGGTTATGTTCAAACAAACGCAAATCGCCAGACTTGTGTCGTTAATTACGCAAAACCAAATTGACTTAAAGCGAGCAAATTCTGCGGTCTTAGAAACGTTATTGCAGCGATTGATGTCGATTATCGCCGTTTACCAGTTTTCGCCATTTTGTGTTTGATTTTCATTTGCGTCGATAAACAAGCCTAGCGAAACGATTCCGTGGCGTAGCTTTCGGATTTTCAGGCGTGTTATAGTTTATTTATGATTACACCTGGTGCTATTAAAATAACATCTAATAATTTTATGAGTGAGTCCCAAGACCGAGGAATAAATGGAAAAAATACTTGTATACTTAGTATTCCGGAAAAATAGCTACAAACATTTAGCACAAAACCTTTGTCGTGCCTGAATCTTTCGACAGGATGACAACGACAGAGGTTTGCGATGATGCCGACTTGCAAATCCGAATATAAAAAAAACTGATCAACTAATCTTACTTTCCGGCTCTTTATAGTTTATTCCATTATATATGAGATAAATTTAGAAGTTGTTAATTCTAATTATCGAGAAAATTCTTCTTCGCGTCAGTAATAATAATAACAATATTGACCTTACTCTGTTACAACGTAACACAAGGAGAAGTTGAAGCGTAGCTTCCTAACCTAAACTCTTTCGTCCTAATCTAATTTAGCAACCAGGGTTGGGCTGACTTTAATCAACTGATTTAAATCACTACTAAAATCATGATTTCTATAACTTGATTTTTTTAAGTTAAAATCATGACTTCAATCAAACTCCTATTTATTAAAATCTTTTTTACTAGACTATTTGTAAGTCTTTGCACAGTAAATTTAAAATGTGTGCAGAGCAGCCGTAAGTTATAACTTTTGAATCTGTCTTTTCCTCCAAAGTTTTTCGCACGAGAGCCATATTTGCAGTCATATTGGGATTTATATGAAACAAACGAACCACCTCGGTCAAATATTCTGAACTATGAGGTTTTCCCGAAGTATCAATAGTTTCAATAACTGACTGATTGTGGACCCGTCAATGGACAGAGAAAGAAAAACATTTTGCCTTTTCCTCGTTATCGATGTCATCTAAAAGGCTTGTTGATAACGTTTTTCTTGATGGCGGCGTATAACCAGGTCTTAATAAGTGGATAGCTACTTCAGAGTTTTCATTGCATCTGATTAGTAGCAAAAATTGCCTTTGCTATGTGTTTGTCAATCTTTTCTTTTTCAGCTGCTGACATTCACATTACGATATTATTCAAATTAGGCTGATTTTCAGTTTTTTCCTTTTTCTTTGTATGGACTTTGCGGAGATTCGCAAAGGCTTGACAAATCTGTAATGAGTATCGTGGAACTGAATGCAAACGATGTAGTAGTAAGATCTACAAAACTGTCAAGCGACAGTCGGGTGCCTAAAAACAAAATAAAAACATGAAAAAGATAAATTATAAATTTATGCCATTATTAATAAATGATAATTCAAATACGCACCCCATATTCCTTTAAAAAATTAGTATAGGGTTTATTGGATTTTTTTAAATTCATACGGCAAACTTTTTTTTTTAATCCGTTGAAAATTCTTTCCTTAGATAAAGAAATTATACGATATGAATACGAAATACTTTCTTTATATATCGTAAAAAATAAAAATAAGTAATAATCTAAAAATGATAAATATTAACATAAATAAAATATGCAGGAATTCAAAATTTGCCAAGAAAAGACAAAAAGAACATGACATTTTTTAAATAATAAATTAATTAATTCTTATGAAAACGTTTTTGTAATTACCATACGCCTTTTGCGAGATGGAAATATAAAAAAAAATGAAATAAGTAATAATAAAACACAATATTATTTACCTACCAGTATTCGTTTCTTGCTGCTTATTACCACAAACGTCATGACGGGCCTTAAGTCTTTGGACTATCCCTTGAATTTCTATTTTGCAGATCGCTCTACACCCAGATTTATTGGGATCTGTTTTTGTTAAATAAAACTGCCATATGCTAGGTTCTTTTCTTCCAGTCATTTAAATGGTTAGTTCCACTCTTTTGACAAACCACCAAGACGTATTCGACAACGACAATTGAATCAATGAGTTCGAAAACCGTCCAAAAACTCCAAAATTTGACATTTTAAAGTAAGATTTTGTTTAAAATTTGTCTCTTCATCAATTGATTGCACCAGTAGAATGAGGAGAAAACCCGTACATGTGCGTGACTTGTGCGGTTTTTTATTTCAACAACAAAATAGTAGCCAGTTGCTTGTTTAGCATGAAGACCTAGATATGGCCTGTTTGCACACGGAAATTCGATGTGGGTCTTTGAAACAAAATAAGAAAAGTTTGATTTTCTTTCTTGTTTGTTTTCCGCACATCTGACGCGGATTGATTTTGCTTCCATGAGTCCTCGTAAGTACGTGTCTTGTAAATACGGTTTAGATAAAGCAGATTTTTCGTCTTCTTCAGTAAATCACCGTAGGATTTCAGAAGCAGGCATAATAATAGACCTCGTACATTGTGCGATGAAAGAACTCTGAAAATTAAAGAGCACATTAAGGCGTTTCCGGTCAAAGTTTCACATTATTCCTCCAAAACCATTCGTTATTTAGATGCATCTTTGGATGTAAAGAAAATGCATGTATTGTTTGTCGCAAAATATATAGGCTGGAAATTTTTTATATTTTAACGAACGCTTTTTTGTTTGGGAGGTTGATGTATGCTCGAAGCGCGAAAGACATGGTACGAAGCTGAAGGATGTTAACCTTAACGATAACGCAAAAAGAGTAGTTGCAGCGGAACTAATGGTCCATAAAATGCGGGCCAAGAAATTTTGTAATAAAATTAAAGAAGTGCAAAACCTGTGCACTCAACGACCAGAAGTAATGGGACTAGCTTTTGATTATATGCAGAACATGCCACTACTGCATATTCCAGTCCAGTAAATTTTTATTTTAGGCAGCTCTGGGTATTTGCATTCCAAATCACAATCTTAAGGATTCTCCTGGTCATTTTTATGCTTACCATGAAGGTAAAGATCAGAAGGGACCTAATGAAGTGTGCACATTTCTGAATGATTACATAATGAATCATATACTCCCTGAAATCACTGAACTGCATTTATTCTCCAATGGATGTGCAGGGCAGAACCGAAACCAAAGTCCTAATCCAGGATTTGTTAAAATCTAGAAGTATAGATTGTTTATACTCCCATACTTTTAAATTACTCGAAGAACATAAGAGCAGCCCACCTCTGCCCAATAATAAGGCACATCAAGGACTTGTACCAATTAATGAAAAAAAAATAGTCGACATCAAGACATCAGACATCACTGTGAAGTCTTCGAATTCTATTACCACCTTATGGAATACCACCAATGCTAAAAATGATGATTGAGATGTCTGTTTTGATAATGTATTTTTTTCTTTGCCCCGAATAAACAATAAAAAAATAAACAAATATCCATTACTTTTTTTTTTGGAGGTTGAGTTAAAAAACCGTCCCCTCTTTTTATCTGCGATTCGTAGTTTTTTTTTTAAAGCTACCATCAAAAATACATTGCAAACCACGAGACCTAAAACTTTTCTATGCAAGCCAAAATCATATGTCGACTAGTTTCAATGTTAAAAGGTTTTCATTGATTTTCTGGAAACGCTGATTTTGGACTTTTTGGTACTGTTTTCGAACGCACCGATTCAATTTATAAATTGGGAAAAAAACAGGCCGCAACAGAAATTTGCAAAAAACGCGTTCTGACGAATACTTAGTGTGCATATTGACCATATTGTTTATAGTGGCTATTAAATATTTTGGAATTGTTACAAAAAAATCGGAAGATACATATTCTTATAAAATAAATAAAAAACAATTAAAATAAAAACAAATAAAAAAAATTATAAAAAAGACGATGATTTTTTATTTTTTTAATAAAAATTAAAATTTGCCCAACGCTGAAATTTTAAGTTGGATAAGCAAATAGGATTCATCAAAAAATTATCTTGCGGTTGTGCAATAATAAAAGAATATCTCTAACATCGATAGGATAGATGATTTTGCAAATCTTTCATTTCAATTTTAAGCTACCGAGTCCTTTTAAACTTTTTGGGACTTTATTATTAGCTACGGACCTGGTAACTTAATAATTTATCAAATAAACAAATAAATTTGTGTTTTCTAAACCATATGTGTTACAAGTGAAATACATTACATGATTTGAAATATCTTTCTTTAAAATAATTAAAAATTAAATCAAGTTTCATATGGTTTGTTGTATAAAAGTAGAATCAACCTAAAACTGCATTTAATCAGTTACTATCAGATTTTATTTTACTAATTTCAGTTGTAATGCAGCTGGATTACATTATAATTTTAATTATTGATTCAATCTGGATATTGAACCTGTTATTCACCATTCGACTTTTTCGATTTTATCATTTTATCATTTCAAATGAAATCATATTAATTTTGGACAGTCCAATCTTATTGAAGAAATTTGTCACTAATTTGGCACTATTTGCAAAATGACAATTTAAACAAATAAATATATATTTTTAAGTTGCTACAATACATTAATCGTGCATCACACCACGGATTTCAGGAGATATGAATGTAAATATAGAAGCTAAAAGCTCATCTAAACCCTCTAAACGAGCTAATCTAAATGCACCACTGAAGGTTCTACTCCTAGAAGCTCCTCTAAAAGGCCCATTGAAACGTCGTCTACAAGAATCAACTCTTCGAGAGCCTAAAAAAGTTTATACACGTTTTGCATTCTGTACTTTTTGTACGACGTCACGAATACATTTATTAAGTGAAGTGATGAACGCAGAATACATACAGAATCACTAAAACTGACAAACTTCAAAATAAAGACCACCAATATACGCTTTGAGTGAGTGTAGCAGAGGGAAAGTAGAAGCAATATATGTTAGTGTCAAAAGTTAACACTATTTTTTTTCTTACCTAAAATTTCTGTAGCTAATTATATATTAGTTATTTTTATATTGTACGATTTTGCGCAGATATTCCTAGTGTTCTATAAAAAGGAAATCGTAAGTCACCTACTTTTGTTTATTTGATTACCAAAGTTACGTAATATTAAATGTATTTACATAAAAAATATGAATGTAAGCAAATATAGCGTAATTTTGTTATTGCCGGTGTTAAATAGATTTTCTCTAGAAATGTCTGTTCTGATTAAAATTAGGTCTACTAGACTAGACCAACTAAAAATTGCTGCCATGTCTAGTTAGACACGGAATTCAAAAAGGAAAACGTATACGCTTTTCCTTTGGGACTTGGACTAGAAAATAAACGAAAAATAAATTCGAAAACGACACTAAAATCGATTTAATACCTCACGTGCTGTACGCGTAATATATAGAGCGCGACCACAAAAATGTGCACACCGACGTAGCGCAGTAATATAGCTAATTTAATACATTAACGATAATGTGACATCAAACGAAACCTTAGTCAATTTTGCGAGCGCTCGGAAATATGCGCCACGTAAAATGGAATTCGTGACAGATGACCAGAAAACATGCTAATGCGTGTACCACGGCTCGTAGGGCGAACGTTTTCGAATGAGCGAGCGCATTTGTCACGCTTTCTTACAACTTAAATGAAGCTTTTCGGTCTCAATGTCAATTACAAATTATTCGCAGTAAAAAAGCGCAATCCGACGCGAGTTACTGGCAGATAATATTCAAAGAAACTTCCACAGGCTACTGTAAAACTTTTTACAAAACTTCTTGATTTCTCCTGCTTCAGTTTTTGCTGAGTCTTCATTGAACAATTAAAAAGCATTACATTAGATTAATTATTAGTAGATTTACTTAGACATTTAAACTCGATACACCCTAACATACATTTTACCACTGAGCTGTAATTATCAACAGAAAATCAGACCTAACGTTGGGTCATTGTGTTTACAGAAAACCTACGCACACAGACCGATACCATGATCACCATTCACATCCACATCACCATCCCGCCCAAAAAGGATCCGTTATCAACTCTCTTGTTTACAACTATCTCAGCCCGAGTCACTGAAAACAGAATTAAAACACCTTACCTCTGCTCTTCTTTCTAATAATTTCCACATTAAAGATATTAAGCGTTCCATCAAAAAATACACTTCACCACAACCTTCCAATAGCAATGAGGCCAAAAGCAATCCTACACTTGCCACTGTGGTCCTTCCTTACATTCAAAACATTACTGACCACATATCAAAAGTTCTAAAGAAGTATAACGTCAAAACCAGATTTACCACTTGTCCAAAAATCTCTCAACATCTGCGGTCCGTCAAAGACAAAATTCTATTTGAGATGCCAGGAGTTTACAGCATTCCATGCATATGCGGCAAAGAATACATTGGAGAGACCGGACGAAAAATATCAACTAGGCTCAAAGAACACGAAAGAGCCTTACGACTATGACAAATAAACTCATCAGTTGTTGCCGAACACACTCATGAAACCGGGCATAAAATTTTATTCTAACCAAAACTAAAATTCTTGCATGTAATTTTCTACCAACGAAAAATCCGAAAGTCTATAGAGATCTATAAACAACCTAACAATCTTAACCACGACTCAGGTCTTTACCTGTCACCAATTTGGGAATCATCTCAAACAATATATAAGCAGGTACAGAGTTAAACACGAGCCAGTTTCAGTCAACTTCTGAAGAAGCCAACAGGATGATTGGCGAAACATCAGCAATTTCAACTCAGCAAAAACCAATGCAGGAGGAATCCAGAAGTTTTGTAAAAAGATAATATTTTGTTTCGGTTCAGCCCCAACTTGAAACGTAGTTATTCTTTGTCCGAAGCCAATTTGTTATTGGTTACCAGTAGTTTCTGTACTGTACTAAGGAATAGCGATGATATTAAATACCTAGTACAAACAAACTGGAAAATCCTCAACAGAGTTATGTATGTATTTGAAGTCGCTCTAAATAAATAATAAATAAATGTGTTTGCAATATACATTGCAATGAATGTGGCAAAAATATTATGGTTGCAAAAAATATCGGGAGACCTTACAACTGATCACCGCTCTGACCCTTGTGGTAACTAAAATGTGAATACCGAGCGAATTTTTCTGATAATAAATGAAAAAAAAATACTTTTGAAAAATTTAGATTCTTACTTTTCCTGTACTACTTGTTGGGTGCTAAATACCTGGCAGGATATACGTAGGTAGGTATGAAAAACACGAACAACAATAAACTACCATTTTTTATTAAAAAACAACAGTCATGGTTATTTACAAAATGTGCACATTAAATAATCTTTGAATTTTAGTTAAAAGAAATTGAGTTTGCTTCTGTATTTTATTGGGATAAAGTTTGTATACATTAAAATTGAAAGATCCTTCAAACTTTTTGTTTTGTAATTAACTATTTCATTAAATCAGTGATAACTTTTTAATTTGTCCAGGAAAGTATCAATTTTGACATATTTTTTTACCCCCTACTAATTTCCAATCATCTAATAGTCAAGAATGCTGAATGTGATACTTCAAGGCGTCACTTTGTTAACCACTAGATTGAGTTACTTCAAACGTTTCCAGTACTTTGGCCACCGCTTTAGGAGCGAGGTTTTTTACCTACTGATGGTATTTTGACGATTATCAGGAAAAATGTACCCGAAAAAATATGGCATCCAACACGTTGACCAGTCAATCGTTTTTTTAAAGACTCATGACTAAAATGACATTTATCAAACTTGATGCATAATATACTATTATTACATCAGATCTTGTTTTACCTTAAGAACAGAAAAACGCATCTAATGGAAAATAGGTTAGAAACCTAATGGATTTTTTTTTTAAATTGAAAAAAAATTTTTTTTATAATGCTATTCAATAATTCATAATTTCAAATTATATCCAAATTTTGTCATTATGAAAATTATTGTATATTGCCGTATTCATAGTTGTTCCATATTTCTCAAGTATTTTTAAGGTATAAAGTTACTATAAACGTGTGGTTTGTCGTTTTCGAGATACAGGGTGTCAAAGTTTTACTTTTTCCTAAATAATTACGTTTTGTTTCTGTGTATTTTTTGATAGGAGAAACTGAATTTTGTTACTAATTTACCTGTTACTTGACTTTCAGTGTAATTACATCCATATAAATATGAGTGACCAGGACTTTAATAAAAACGACGAAGTTTCGGGCGTTGGGAAGATCTGATGAAGGCGACTTAGAAATGGAAGATTCAAAAATGGCAGTTACAAAACAATAATAAACACACCATAAAACACGAGCAACAGAAAGAGGAAATTTTAATAAATATCATACATATATAGTAGAAATGGATGATTGATCGCTCCCAAAAATTTTAGCCCATAATCTATCTTTTATTTTAAAATAAATATTTTGCTTACCTCCGAAATACTTTTGATTTTGTTCCTTTTGTTTTAATTTTACGGACATGTGCACAACGTTACCAACCAAGTAAAACCTCGCCCACTTAACGAATTATTAACGACGCAAACTAATTGGGAGACCATTTTGTAGGCCAAAGCTGGCGAAACTTGGGTTGGCCCGGCAGCACAACTGACCGAGAAGCCTGTGAAACTTTTATCCGACCCAGTACAAGACACACGCGAACTAAGGTTCGAAAATTTTGTTTGACTCGGTAACAGCCTAACCCTAAACAGCAGCAACAGAGCTGAGCAGAGGATAATAAAATTTCCTTTCACATGCCGGTCACATAAACATTTTTCTTACATTTTAGCTACTTACATACTCAAACGGAAAGCATAATGCATTTTACTTCAGGAAAAATATCGGACGTGGCTGGAATTTGGGTAGCGGGATACATCGAGACGACAAGAAAAACTTAATTGACAAAAGTTCGTAACTTATTTGCTTCAATACACTGTTATTAAGAGCGACTATATTGACTACGCCCGAATGGCCGTTTTATGATAATGAAAGAAATCAATTAAAAAACTGCATTCAAAACTAAACAAGTACCCAGTAGTCCATTTATTATGGCATGACATCTTATCCCAGAACCTATAAAACAT
Organism: Cylas formicarius; assembly: GCF_029955315.1. Classification (NCBI taxonomy): domain Eukaryota; kingdom Metazoa; phylum Arthropoda; class Insecta; order Coleoptera; family Brentidae; genus Cylas; species Cylas formicarius. The sequence goes on from NW_026844319.1 coordinate 19,994,025, forward strand.
AAAGACAGAAGTTGTTTCGATTCACTTATGCTTTTAAAATACTATTTTGTAATAATTAGGATCTTGTAATCATTAGAGTTGTTACTTGTCCACGAAAATACGGACATCCTTATTATTACAAAATAAAATGTTATAAGCAGTGAATCGAAACAACTTCTGTCTTTATGTTTTATAGGTTCTGGGATAAGATGTCATGCCATAATAAATGGACTACTGGGTACTTGATCAGTTTTGAATGCTGTTTTTATTGCTAATATTTCCAAATCTACGATATCTTGAAATGGGAAATGTTTTCCTTTTTTTAATGTCTAAGCATAAAATAATAAGAATTTTTAAGTTTATATATACATGATAATGACACTATATTCCGGAATATCATCCGTTCGCTTGTTGAACTCCGACTGGAATCCTGCAGACGTTTCGCCAAAATCTCACTTGGCATCTTCAATGCTCGGGCTCCGAAAACACTTCGAACACTGGGAGGTTATCGGCGGTACGTGCGGTATTTATACTCTGCGCCGGAGATGGTAACGGTGCTGCTTGTGCGGGAGGGGAGGTGGCTCCGCCCCCCGAATTGTCGCGTTGTTAATTTCGCCCGATCTTAGTTGCGATGTCCCCGTTGGCTGCTACGTATCGCTCTGTTGTTTGATTATCGTAAATATAAAATATGTCTAGAGAGTTGTACAAAATTAAAACATGCAATATACAAAATTGTAACTTGTACACGAAAACACAAGCATATTTAACAGTAAAATGGTTTAAACGTATAAACAAAGAACTATTACCTTTCAGGTATTTTTCAATATTCTTTCCCTGAGAAAAAGTGTCATCCCATAATAAACGCATCACCCGGTACATAGCGTAGTGATAAAGTATTATGTCGTCATTATTTATCATAGGTTAATAAGTTTACCTTAAATAATTACCTTTTACTAATATTGTTTAAATAATGGAAGTTGTTTCATAAAAGCATGGCAATAATATATATATATATATATATATATATATATATATATATATATATATATATATATATATATATATATATATATATATATATATATATATATACATATATATATATATATATATATATATATATATATATATATATATAATATATATATATATATATATATATATATATATATATATATATATATATATATATATATATATATATATATATATACTATATATATATATATATATATATATATATATATATATATATATATATATATATATATATATATATATATATATATATATATATACATATATATATATATATATATATATATATATATATATATATATATATATATATATATATATATATATATATATATATATATATATATATAAGTTTACCTTAAATAATTACCTTTTACTAATATTGTTTAAATAATGGAAGTTGTTTCATAAAAGCATGGCAATAATATATATATATATATATATATATATATATATATATATATATATATATATATATATTATTTTTGCACATTACGAATCTTTCAAGAAATTTTTATATGGCACTGTCACAAGTTTAAATGCAACATTGCTAATTTATTGAGAAAACATTTTGCAGCTTTCATAATGTCAAAAATGAACTTTAGAAGTCTATTAGAAAGTGTTCAATAAGCCTCCAGCACTAAGGATAAAATAATAAGTCAATATCAGGTCAAACGGGACGTGCCGAATAATTGAAGTGGTCGCTGTCCGCCATGTTGTCATCCGTGCGTCGTCTAAACATCGTTAGACACAATGACAGCACAATTACTACCACAATCGAGGGCGCTTCAACAGTTTGCCATTCGAGAAATCTGAAGCGAAATCCTCAAAGGCATTAATAAGTCCTCAGGCCTATGTCCTATGGGATTGGTAAACATGTAGCGATAACGGAAATATGAGACGTTGATTGTTTGTGTGCGAATACGATTGAATAATAAAAATGGCCGCAAAGGAAATAATTGATTCGCGTCCAACCGTAGTCGAAAACAGTTTTTTAAGATCAGGATTATGCACAATATCGCGAACAGCTATCCAATCCAAGTCAGTGACAAATCATTTTAGTTATCCCATCTCAATTTGGAACATGTTTGTGGGAAATTGTGATTTGTGAATGAGTATTGTACATCTAGTAACCTAGTACTCAGTTTTGTTTAGGTATTTGAAGATAGCATTAATTTTTATTTTTAAAGTCGCTCTAACAAGAATTACATTATAATTTGTTTACAAAGATATCACGTTTGATAAATATTCTTATTACATAAATAAGTTCAGACATGTTGTTTTACTTTTGAGAAAAACAAAACAAAAATTTTAATTTTATTTAATGATCCATGTACCGCCTAAGTTCCAATTATATTCAAATTGGCAGCGTTGGAACCAGATCTATGATGTTACTTTTGCACTTTCTTCTAACGATTTGCGTGATTTGAGAGTTAACATGATTAAAACATATTTATACAGTAGGTAATACTATTTTATCAATATCTACCTGAATATGAGTCTTCAAGACTATTTGAATAAAAATCATAGATGACTCTGAAAACCCTGCAGCAAGTTCTACACCATAACTCTCAAATATCAGTTGTTCTAACCAATTTCCATTGATCGATTCGCAAAACAGTCTAAACCTCTAATTAACAAGAACTAACCTATTCATTTTTGCATTTTTGTGATTTGAGGTTGTCGTAACTTGAAAACCCATTTAAGGAATATATTTTAGACACGCTTTGTTAACATTGCTAAAAATTTTAAAATATTTGCCTTGTCGATTGAGATTCGAGTGTCTATTTAAGCATCATTTTATATGCTCCGATAGATAGATTGTAAACTGCGACGTTCATAAATAATACAGCCCACTCCTAGATGGAAATGTTTCAAATAAGCATTCTGTGCGCTCAATAAATAACTTAGTATCACTCAAGGACAGTACAGAGTTGCGCAGTTTTTTATAAACCATGCTTCTTAGTGTATTACCGACAGTCCAACTTTAACTCATATAAAAATGGCTTCTATATTCGGTAATCTTCATTGGGTATTTTGTACTGGTTTTGCCTTACATCAAGTAAAAATTTCGAGGTTAATTTTGAGTTAAGGAGTGAGGAAGAGTGTTCCTAATCGACTTGTCTGTTCATTTGTCCTAATAAAATTATGAATTATTTACTAGAAAATACCTCGATTACATGTAGGCATTTGCAGCACACCATTTTAGATAATAATTGTTCATAAAAACGGAAAACCAAAAGTCATGGCTCATGTATTTATATGAGTTAACTAAAACTTTTTCGCTTCTCCAAGGGAACGTCAAACAGGTTGCGGATATTATGCAACAAGTACGGTAAAGGGCATTTGAGTCACGAGTTTATTTGACAGGAGCCGAGTGAGTGTTTAAATGAGTGACTTAAAAAGTATACCAAACTTGTTGCATAGTATAATTTTTTTACGACCGTTAGTTTTTTGGGTACATTTTCGCACACGAATATATTCACTGACATGACCGTCAGAATTGACAAAACGTCAAAACTCGTGCTGTAATATGCCAGAACTATCCGAAGTGACTCGGATCCGTGGGACAAAAACCACACGTGGTAAAGTGACGCTTCCTGTACGCTAGGTCGGTGTATAATTAAATGTTTTACAGAAGAGTGTAGAAAAAAATATTTTTCTACTCCCGTCTGTAAAATACCTAATTACCCACGGATCTAGCATGCGGGAAGCGACACTTTACCACGGCAGTTTCGTTTCCCATGAATCCGAGCCACTTCGGACATTTCCGGGATTTTACCGCACGGATTTGGGAGCAATCGGATGTTTTCGGAGATATTTCCCACACTTTGAATTTTGACGTTTGTCAATTCTGACGGTGAATGTATTCGTGTTGTTTTACGAAAATGTACCCAAAAACTAACGGTCGTAGAAAAAGTATAGTATGCAACACGTTCGGTAAACTTTTTAACTCCCTCGTTTATTAAAAACTCGCTCCGCTCGTGTCAAAGAAACTCGTGAGTCAAATGCCGTTTACTGCACTTGTTGCATAATATACTATTGTGATCTTATAATACGGTAGTAATACTATGATTCTTTGCTTTGCACACAATTTTGAGATAAAGCTTAGCCAATTTTTATAATGATACTGGCTAAGGGATTTTACTATTTAAGGCGGTGAGCTTTAATATTTTACGCTGAGAGTATAGAGAGACGACAGAGAAAATAGAACAGAAGTAGAATTTATTCTTGGACTAAATGGAATTTCAGCTTTCACGTTTAATATCCATACATATTAATGAGCGTGTTACCATATTCAATCTACACAAAATCAGTTTTAATAGACAATCAAGGCACGAAACGACATCTTAGCATTTATTATACGCTCTGGAGCTCTCAAATCCGAGCCGGAAATTTCGCAACTTTATTCGTACCTTACAAAGTCGTGCGCCGAATTCGTATCTTAATAAACAAAGCAAATCCGGGCGTTACTTTTGTGCATTTTTAAGACAGCTATGGTCAGAGGAAAAAGATAATTCCATACCTAGTAATTATAATCCAATTTTGATTCACGCATCAAATTGTTAGATACCTAGCCTAAAATTTCCTTTTTGTTATTTACTTTTTCACTCATGCCTTATTCGATGATTTAACTTTGTTACAATTTATATAAAACTTAATTAGCTCGTAAGTATATTCCTCATTTGATATATGAATATAATTTAATATCTTAAACACAAACACTTTTAATAGCATCACTTCTAATGGAACATGGAGAGACTTTTTACTCTCACGGTCAAGTAAACATTTGAACGCAAAGAGTATCTTCTTTCTCAGATTTCCAGATAGAAAAAGTCAGTCTAACTCAAGTCTCAGTTTCGACTAGGTTAAGCGAAACCTGCTCTATACTTGTAATAATTTTAAGGCTTAAAATTTTCGTGCAGGGTAACACACAACATGTTAAATCTTTTACTTCACAAAATAGTGTATTTAAATTTTTGAATATGTGTCAACTTCAAAGTCATTCAAGGTCAGTTTTAATGTTTTGATTGGAACAGTATAATTTTAATTGCTCTATTGTGTTTATTAGGAACAAGGAAAAAACAAAAAAAATCCAATAAACACCATGGAGCAATTGAAATTGTCGAGGCTCTATTGAATTTTTGACTTGGTAGTCTTTACTTTTCACTTTCTGATTCAAATTATTAACGAAAATTTATAACATAACAATAAAGTCAATATAGCAACAAAAGCTTCCAGATTTTCTCCAATGTATCTGTCAGCAATTAAAGAGCCTTTTTTAGCCTATTAAAAAGGCGAACATTTAGAAGATGTAAGCCAAATCAGAACACCCTGCAAAATAGAATGCCCAAAACGTTATGTTATAAAAAAAATAATTATTAATTTTTTTATACCATTCCTTGGTGAAATTTGCCTACCTAAATATTGTGGTATCAATTAATACAATATCTTCCAAAAACAATATTTAAAATGATTTAGAAAATAAGATGAAGTATATACCGTCTCTATATATTTTTTTATTGTTTTGTCTTATTAATGTGCAGAGTGTCGAGGTTAACGAATTCAATCGGTACTATTTTTTTACTGGAACAACGCGACCCCAGGGGGGCTACGAACACAACCTATTACCTATTTTTTTCTTTTTTTTAAACTCGAAATCTCCGAAGTAGGGGCAATAAATTCGGCATTTCCATTGATTACACCCGGATCTCGAGCAATTTGTAACCCTCGCTTTCTTGTTTACAGGTTCCTGGCAGGCAACAAAATTAAAAATCGATCCGGCGACTCTGCCCACTTTTATATCTTCTAGTCAAGTATTTAAAGTGAAGGACGAGGACACCGTGACTTTACCATGCGAGGTATCCAATCCCGGTAAGTGTTTTTCGTCAATAAGATCACAAAATTAAATCATATATAACAATTGGTGTGGCAAATGTGTACAGGATGGGCCAAATTGAGCAATTAAGGGGAAACCCCCAGTAGACGAAAAGTGATGTCGGTGTCTGCCGCTCAAGTTTCATAAAAACATAATGGTAAAAATCATCAAAATATGGCAATGGCAAATTTTGTGATCCCATAAAAACTCTTATTAAATATCTTTTTACCAATGGTTTTTAATCAGGAGAAAAATCGATTTTTTATTTGGAAAACCATGCATATTTTTGAATGATTGAAAAGGACTCAAAACCAGCTTTCCAAAAATACTCAGTCATATTGGAAAAGGCTTTTATCACTTTGAATTCTTTGGACAGGAGAGTAATTCAGAAAACAAATACATATACGATACGTTGGTCTTTCGAATAAAAGGTACATGATGAAAAATTATTTGTAGCTCGACCAGTATCGTAAGAGAAAACAAAATCTAATTGACATTTTTAATTAATAGTAGACCGTTTCGAAAAAAATAGTATTTTATAATAATTAATTCTTAATTTAATTAATAATAAACACGAATGTTAGCCAATGGGACTGACAACTAACTAACCAAAACGAACCAATAGAAATGACAATAACTAGAACACAAATACAGTGAGTCCAGAAAAATTTGTGAGCGGCGATTTTCCATTTTTTTTTTAAATGTATTTGAAAAGTGCAATAAAAATCTAGCGTCTTCAGAGCCAAAAACACATCTTCAAACTTTTAATTTTTCGAAGAAGGCCTGAGGCATAAGTTTAATTTCCCATATAAAAAATACGATTTTTTTTTTAATAACCATTATTTTTAAAAAGGTGCTTTGGAAATTTATATATTAAAACACAAAATATTCCTTAGTAAAAAAGTTGGAACGAACAGCCAATAACTCTATAACGGTATCAAATATACATGAGCGGTTTTTACCTTCATGTTTTTTGCTAAAAGTGAAACCCAGACGCCGACATCAATTTTCTTCTCTCTGCTTGAGAAATTGTCCTGACAGGTATTTTGCTGCAGTCCGTATCTCCTATACACAGCTAACCAAAACATTTTTGTTGATTTTTTTATTTTAAGGGCCGCACTAAGCAGGCAGTCATTAATTTTAGACATGTTTTTTTCTTAAAGGAAACTGTATTTTTTATTCGTTCATCTACGTCATTAATTGTGATTACACAACTGTGCAATTTTCATATGGAAGGAAAAAAAATAGTGAAATTTACTATGAATCCCTATTTATAATTAAAATAGTATTGAGAATACGTTTGTTTAAATTGATAAAAATAAATATGTGCTAATAAAAGTGAAGTATAAAAAACTCCAGTTAAGGTCTCACCCCTAGAAGTGCTAGTGAAATTATTGATTTGTAAAGGAAAATCATAACAAGTAAAGGTGATATGTATATATATGAAAATATTTAAATTACGGGAGAGGATAAAATCTATAGAAAATGTTCCGTAATTAATACTTACTTTTTCTCTCTGTGCTTGTATACTTTATATTTATTGCAATTGATGTCAGTTTACGTACTGACAATTATCACTATTAGATATTATTATTCAAACCTGTAAAATAATTTCAAGGGTAAATCAACAAAAAATTTGTACAACAGTGTTGTACAATTAACCACTGTCAAGTTGAGACACAGTGCGGCCACGATCTCTTCGGCAAGACCAAGCTAAGGCAACGCGCGTAATGATTATTGCAAACTGTTTCCTGTATTTTTCTGGAGAATTAGATAAATTGAACAAATCGTAAATTAACTTAGTGGTAATTTGTAAAGTGTTGTTCGTTATGTAATAGGAGAGCGTGGGGCCAGCCGGCCCACTAAAATTTTTTATTATTTTGTGTGACGTAACGATCAAGTCGATTTATTTTTGAATTACTTACTTACTTAACTAAATTATTTATAATATTATATATAATAATTATTTATTAAAAAGTATTGAACAAAAAAATCGTTACTGATTGATAACTATTTTTCTATCGATGAAAAAATTTGTTATTGGCATTTATAAGATTTGCGAATGCTAGAGCTCTTGGTTAAATCCATAGAGTTATCCAAAAAATAACACTTTCAATAAATATGGAATAGCTTTTTTTACAATTTTTTAGCGGTCCATTTTACCCCTGGTACCACGCAAAGGGCCAAAAATGTGCAAATAACCAGAATTTATAATTATTAGAAGAAAAAAAATTGGTTAATTTTTAAGGCGGGCCTTCTTTCCCCATCCTTCCCTACCCGTTAGTCGTAATAACACTGAATCTATACTTAACAAACACAATCTGACATCAATTTAAGTTGGTAGAGCCGGTCCCAAATTGATCAAAAACTATTGCACGTCATATTACGAATTTCGAATAAAGCTCCTTCACGTAAAGAATGTTTGGCTTTTTCGAATTTATCCGCTTAAATTCACTTCGTTTGAATCTCACAGAGTTGACAATTTGCGAGCGTTCCTTGGAAGGGTTTAATATCGCCGGAAGAAATGAAATCGCCGTTCGTACCCGCGCGGTATTCTAAAACTTATTCGAAAGGAAAAACGTTAAATTGAATCCCGCTAACGAGAATAGCGGTTTATTTGTTCTGCAGTAGTCAACAAAATTTTTCTTCCTATTATTTATATTCTTTTCTAAAGTGTAACCGTCGCGCTTAGGCGGTTACAATTCCTTGATTGAATATTGTTAAGATGGCGGTACTTGCTGAACCGGGGCACCCACTTAAATACAAAGCATTTGATTTAGCAGAAAATGGTAAACTTTTTTTTGCTATTTTACAATTCTTAGTAATATTTAAAATTTGATGTAGAGGTTAGGTACACGCAACAGTGAATTTATAATATGGGATGCAATTGTATCGATTAAATTGCGAATTTAAAGTCCCTAATAAAAATGTTTGTAGTACGAACTAGGATTTTTAACTTTGAAGATTAAATTATGGGTGGTTGAATATTAAAAGCATAAAATGCTTTTATGCTTTCTATCTTACCTAAGCGTCCGTTAACTACAGGGTGCGGCAAAATGATAGGTACTATTTGGGATGTTAATAAAAACCAAACTACATAAAGCAAACCTTTTTTTGAAATGTACATTTTAAGCCATTTAGGAACGTTAATTTTTAAAAATGATGTCTTTTAACTGACGGCCATTATTGTCGATGCACTCTTGTAGGTTCTCGCGGAAGCGCATCATTACCCGATGGATCATTTCTTGGAGAATTGAGGCAATTTCTTATCTTATGGCTGCCTTTAATTCTTCCAAAGTCCGCGGATGATGTGTGAAAACTCTCGCTTTCAGGTAACCCCAAAGAAAAAAGTCGCAAGGCGACAAATCAGGCGAACGTGGCGGCCAGCCAAGATCACCCCGTAAAGTCACCACTATGTTTAGGAATATTTTTTGAAGAAGATATAGTGAACGACGCGGTGTGTGCGATGTATCACCATCCTGCTGAAATCAAAGATGTTCTCTTTGATCGTTGTTCAACTCGTTCACTTTTGGACGCAGGAAATTGTTAACCATATCAAAATATCGATCTCCGTTGACTTACCGTTATTCCTCCTCTTCGAAAAATGTAAGGACCTTAAACGCCGAATTCCGAGATTGCACACCAGACGGTGACTTTTGGACTGTGAAGAGGTCGCTCATGAAGTTCGTGTGGACTATTTGCGGACCAATAACGGAAATTTTGCTTATTTACGGTATCCGAGAGGTGAAAGTGAGCTTCATCCCTAGACATGAATACAGCGCCTCTGGGCATGTTTTGAAGAATATCCCGGCATAAATTTTTACGGGTTTCATAATCTCTTGCGCTTAATTCCTGCACTACCATCATTTTGTACGGATGCATTTGGAGTGAGTTGTGTAAAACACTCTATCGGGAATTCCCAAAGCAGCTGCATGCTTACAAGCTGAACGCCTTGGAGACTGTTGTACGGAAACTCTTACTGCATTCACATTTTCCGGTGTTCTTACTGTCCTTGGTCGGCCAGTAGATTTTCGGTTAAGCGCAGAACCTGTTTCCCTGAAGTGTAAAACCCACCGACGAATTGTTCTTCCATCCGGAACCGCACCGTGCCGACCAACATCAAACTGATTACGAAAGGCGCGCTGCGTCGCTATTACAGATTCCCCATTTCTAATAAACTCCTCGACAACGAAAGCACGATGCACTCCGCTCCAAGCCATGTCGATAACTGAAAATTGCATACTTCTGTCTGCCTAACGCGAGTGCGTACACAGTGTTGCCGGTTTTACAAACCGAACAACCACTATTTGAAATCCTACCTACCTTTTTGCCGCACCCTGTACATTCACGAACCGGTTCTGGTTCTGGAGTTTTAGTAACTCTTTCTTTTTTCCTGTTGCTTAATATGATCAGATGTTTATTTTCAACTAAATTTTCTATTGAATTCTTTTTTGGGAAGCTATGAAACATATATTTTCCTGCTTTTCGGTAAGCTTTTTCGAATCACTTTTCTATGAAGCCGCACTGCACACAGTAGCCCTTGTTTAGCACCCAAAAAGAATTTAATCGTTGATACTGCACTACGCAGCAAGTTTTATAAACGCCACTTTAGTTTGATTTTACTACTAGCGGAGCGAGTGCTTAATAAATGGGAGGCGGAAGTTTATCATCCGGTTGCATACTGTAGTTCTTGACGGCGTTTCATTTTTAGCTACATTTTTGAAACCTCGTAACCAAAGTACAAATACAAAGTGGTACGCCACTGTGGTCAATGCAGTCTTACATCTTGAAGTGACATTTTTCACGCGCTTGATCAGTTCTTCATTAGAGTTGGGAGTAGAAAAATTATATTAATATTAAACTCACCTTAAGTAATATATCAAAAAATCTCTGTTAGCATCTCAAGTCAGATACAATAATTACATTGAAGTAAACCGTAATAAATGTAAAGAGTTTTTGAGAAAACATATCCCAAAAATAGCAATGAATCAAAAAAAAACACTCAAGCTTAAAATCAATTCCAAAAATATTCCTGACAGTGGAATGGTTTAAAATAAAAGAACGAAAACCACGCCATATTAATTTTAGACAATAATGAAGCATGTTTCCACCATCTTGCCAACCCTATATTTTAAATTTTTAATTTTAAATCTTATTTTAATATCTCCTTTAAACAGTATGTATGAGTAATTACCGAAATTTCTTAAGCAGACCTTCTTTTCCAAATAAGGTTATGTATTTAAATTTTGACACAAGCTATTAACTATCTTGTGAAAAATCTTACATGAGGTATGTCTACAATTTCAGAGGATCTCGATACGATATAGGGTGTTCCATATAAAATTAGCAAGTTGAGGTTCGCTATAATCGGAAAATATTTTTGCCGTATCACTCCCATTAACAAAATTCTAAATTTTCGAATTTTTCTCAAGCTGCAATTTTATTATTTCCTTTCCTCTTAAATGCATTCGTACAAAAAACTCGTTTTCGAAAGAAAAAAGATTTAGAAATATTCGAAACGGAAGCCAGATATTCCGCTATAATCAACCCTCTTTGCTCCGGATTAATGGAAAAAACAAATAAAAATGCCTTCTAAATGAGACGAAAACTCTCGGCTTGATAAATTACGATACTCGAGTTTTTCAATAAAAACAAAAACGACGAGCATTTTTCTCGATTAAATAGCGCCCCAAGCTTTATCGATTCCTTCGGGTAATAACGGAAGAAATTCAGGGAAAACCACTACGTCCATTTAGGGTCGAACTGTAATGGAAGATGTTTATACCATTAGCTTTAAGTGTGTGGCAGCAAAAATTATAACTTATGGCAATATACAGTGCTTTTTGAAACCTGGTACCAAAAAATAATTAAAAAATACTACTACCATTACAGGTTCCGTATGCCTAAACGTTTTCAAAATTGATAAAAAACCATTTACAAATGACCCATTTGTTAGATTAGCATTTGTCGTTGCTTTTTTTTTTAAATCAACCAAAACTGGATTTTCTGCATTTTACTTCTTCTTCATAAATTTCAAACTACTTAGTCAATCTTTATGAAATCAATTTCTGTTTTTTTCTGTAAGGTCCCCATATCAATTGCTCCTGTCATTTACCAACTGTATCACTATTTCTTCAGATAGTCCTATCCTCTTTCGAAAAAAGTAAATAAATAGTTCGTTCTCCGAGTGCGCTAGCAGTTTACACTTGGTTCCAAAATTAATAATACAAGACTTTAGCTTCGTGGAATACTGTCAGGAGCCATTTTGGGAATTTCCTGTACTTAAGTCAAAGGCTTTGGAAGGATCCGATGGTAGTGTCACACGTCAATAAATGTAGTTCGTTTTATCACATTGATAAACTTATTCAGACTTTTGTCTGCGCTCCACTCGTGCCAAAATCAAACTCGTGACTAAAGTGTCGTTTATAAAACTTGCTGCATAATACACTATTAATACCTAAATACCTGAGACAATTTGTTTTATTTTTATCTCATCTGTTTGGATATTATGTTTAAAATAGTTAAGAAAAATCCTAGATTTTTTTTAAATTGAAGAAAAATGTAATACGGTTTATAAAATTCTCCTTATTCATCATCTTCATCATTTAGTAGGGCGTGATAAATTGCCATATCGACCTGAAATTAAACAATCCAGACAGAAGAACGCTGAAAGCCTAAGAAAGCAAGCAAGCATCCAGACACGTTTTAACCTGTTAATCAATTAATTCTTCTGCCGTCCCCTCGAACGTCTCGCTTGCTTACGGCCTTTTTGCCCTAATTGTTAAGAAAGTTGGAAAGGAAATGGAAGTTTGCGTGGAGGAAACTTCTCGAGTCGCAAACTTAAATATCCAAATTCCCTTTAAGAAGAACCCGGATCTTACGAAATAATCCGGCAGGTTTCACCATTCAAAAATTTACCGAGCCCCAAGTTTTATATTGCGTTTTTCTTAATTAACAAACATTTTCTTTCGAGCCCCGTTCGTGCGCGCGGCGAAATATGGCGATAATCAAATTGATTAATTTCGTGTTATAAATCTTTACCTTCGAGAGCGTAGCGAAATTAAACCGAATTTGCGTCTTCGGTTTTCCTTCGCAGCTCTTTGCTGCCGTTCCCTTATCCCCAGAGCAAATCAAAATGGTTGCTGTTTTCTAGTGGAAGATATTTTGAGCCAACAGCGTCACCTAAGTTTACGTATACATTCACGTCATTAAGGTCTAAAATATGTTAGAGTCTGTTGTGAAAAACATTTAAGGTCTCATCTACATCTAAAAATATGAAAAAATCTCCATAAAATCATAGAGAACTAAAATTTTTGCAAAAACGGTGTTAATGTTTTAGATAACATTTTTGATCGGGGCCTTTTGAGAACGTTTACCCAAACTCATCTCAATATGTGAAAGTATCTCCGATAAACGTAAATTAAAGTATAAAAGATGGAAAAATTTAAACACCATGTAACGCTCAGAAGTTCCATGTTACTGAAGAAAAGCTTTCCAAACATGTATCAACAACATGTTACTGATATCTATTCGATATTAAAATATCATGCAAAAGTATCAAAAGTATACTCAAAAATTTATTTGCGTTGAATACACACTGGTGTACATACCACATTTACCTCAGAAAGTTTTTTTTTCACCGTGTTTTGAGGCTTAACCCCTGTTTCTTCAATAATACAAGCGTTTCCTCAATCACTTAATATTTATTGAATTTTTCTTTTCTTTTCTATAAATGGACTGTATCTCACTTTGCGGCGACGTCGCGACCCATGCCGTGAACGTCTACCCCGTAACGTTACAAAATTGTTACTAGCCTAGCAGAAACGTAGACCTTGCCGGTTTGGCGTACAACGCCCTGTTGTCACATTGACTGAAATGTCCGGCATGTTTAAGATACACAAAATTAAAAAGAAATTTACATAATTTTGAACTCAACGACCCCATAGTATAAACTTATCGAATTAAGCAGCACTAAAAAACCATTTTACTGATTTTTTAAAATATATAAAGGGCGGACAATAGTAGTATTCAAAAAGCTGACATTACAAATAAACACTAATAAACAGCAAAAAAAAGTGAAAATCAAACCAAAACATATATACAGAAAAGGTTGATAATTAAATCAGAGTAATCAACTTCAGTCAGGTCCTTATTGTCAGTTATAAAAATATTAACTATAATCCCAACGTCATTTGTATAAAACAATTCAATACAATTTCCTGATATTTTTGGTTAATATGTTAAGTGTTGTTTTTCCATTAGGTAGCAATGGCATTCTATTTGTTTCGAATCGACAGTAATAAAACGAAGAATGCGAATTAAGGGATCCCTATATCTCGAGAACATTATGTACTATAGGTATATTTGTATATCGCTTTATAAATATCTAATGGAGAAAAATATTGCACTTATTTTTTCAAGAAATTGTAAAATGAGTTGTGGTTGAGTACTGCGAAAATTTAAATTTTTGGAACCAATCCAATAGCTCGTGTTAACAATTCTTTTTAGGAAACCAAACACTTTGAAATACCTTTAGAAGTAAAGGGAAGTAACGGATCTTTTGATCGAATTAGGAACGCAATGAATTTAAGGGTAAGAAAGGTAATCAATTGTTTCAGGTCCTTACATACGGGTGTGGAAGAAGGGAATCGCTGTTTTATCCGCCGGAAATATACGGGTGACCCCCGATCCTCGGGTCACCCTGCATCCCGATTATAGTTTAGAGATCAAAGAAGTGGGCCCGCAGGATGCCGGAGATTATGTCTGCCAAATAGGTACACTGCAACCGAGGGAAATCACGCATACTGTGGAAATATTGGGTAAGCACGTCTCTATCAAAAAGGTTCAGAATTTCACGTAATTTTGCTACTGAATTGATTGTGTTTTTCCGGAGAAATATTTCTTTTTTTATGAATCTAAGCGAAACATATACAGGGTGACTGCTGAAGGACTATCCAGCTTAGTTTGGTTTAGTTAATTTAGATATTAATTAATAAAACTAAAATGTTTCTAAATTGGCTTCTGCTGTACTAAAAGCTAACAATAAAAAATTAAAAAATAATAACAGTCAAAATAGTTATACTTACTTATCAGCTAAAATTAAATTTCCTTAGACAGAGTTTTGCAAATATGTATAATATATATCTATTACATAGGTGCATTATTTGATTTTGAGTTTTAAAGAAAATTCTTTCGTTAATAAATTCAATAGAATCAGACGAAACCCACTCAAATATATTTTAAAACATATTCAGAAAGTCAACAGCTGAATAGAGTCTCTTAAATTTCTGCTCTATCGAATTAACATTTTTTAAGCAGTGCCACTTTGCCGCTTCTGACAATAACATCGTTATCTTAAAAAACTTTATTTTTGTTTCATTTTTAAAGATTCACTGCTTCCTTCTGATTATTTTTGCTTAATATATTTCTGTACTACGGCTTGAGGAATATTTCGGAACTTAATTACTGAAATTTAGATTTGATTTTGCGTATTAGGTTTATATACACTGACGCCACTTTTAAGTAAGTGGTTTTGAATTAAAAGCAAAATGACCGCTAAAAATGCCAAATTCCAATTGCGCTTCGAAAAATCAAAGTAGATTTATGGAAAGAGAAAAAATCCTTTAGAGATACTGTTAAAATAATTAAAAAATCACATTCAACTGTACAGTATGTAATAAACCAATGCAAATCTATGCTGTGGTCTTCCCAGGAGGTTAACTGCACGAGAAGAGTCTTCTGTTGTGAAAAAAATAGAATTAATTCTAAAACAAACCCTCCAAAAATGCAAAGGAAATCAGGCAAGCGTTCTCAAAAAATGTTAGCCCTTAAACGATTAAATTAAACCATTAATTTCGGAAAAAATCGAAAAAAAAACGTTTGGAGTTTGCCCGAGAACATATGTACAAAACCAGGGAGTTTTGGGAAAACATTGTCTTTAGTGACGAAACAAAAATTAATCTTTTTGGGTCAGATGGTCGGGATAAAGTTTGGAAGAAAAAAAAATACAGCTCTGAAAATCCTACTGCGAGGTAATGTTTGATTTTTAGGGTGCGTGTCAGCTAATGGGACAGGCAATTTAGCTTTTATCGACGGAATCATGGAGCAATATTTGAACATCCTAAAGAATAATTTAAACCAAAGTGTAGAAAAACTTAACCTTGAGGGGCGTTATTTATTCCAACAGGATAACGATCCTCAACACACTGCTACGCTTGTACGTCACTGGATGATCCATAATGTCCTCCGACACCACCACAAAATCAGCATGTTAACCCCATAGAGCATCTGTGGGAAGAATTAAAGTGACGAGTGAAAAAACATCAAGTTACGAGCTTCTAAAACTGCCTTATTTTTTATCGTTTAAATATAGTACTCTTAATGAGATTGCCTATAATTCTTTGAAATATATTTCTCATTAAATATAAGTGAAACAAGAAAGTAAAAGAAAACTGAAATGTGCACGGAGACTTTTTTGACCTACAGTAGATAAATTTATTCTATAGAATATTTGTACTATCAATTAAAATTAATAATTCTGACGTGACACACAAAAGTCTCAAAACTTTATCATTATTTTCTTAATTGCAGCTGAGCAGTCACTCGCACTCTCCTATAAATTTTATACAGGTTCTATTTTTCGGTGTTATTGATTTTAAACCGAATGAATTTTGAGTTTTCGCAAACTGAAAGCAAAATTTCAGCTTTCTTGAGATTCTAATTTTTTTAATGGTGTCACATTTCGGTAAAAATAATTAGCCATAATTGATATTTGGATAGATTATTGACCCACAATAAATCTGTGAAATTTGGGAGAACTATATTCATGGACTGTTTGAACATGAATGCCAACTTAACCTTAGAGATATTATAGAATAGATGAAACATCTCTTAAAATATTAAGAAACAGCAAGGCAAGAAAACATATACGCAGAAATGGTGAAAATAATTAATAGTAAAACCCTTATACTCCGAGGATCACTTCTTCTGTTCTATATGCGAGTTTTTTATATCGCAGTTTAGTTTAGGTTTTTTTTGTAGTTTTTGTAGTCAAAAACAAGGTGCTAGTGCCCACAGAATGTTCAAAGTGGGCAACACCTATCATCCCAATATTAAAAAAAAAACGGTGGTATAAGGATCTGCGGCGATTTTAAGGTGACCTTGAACCCTCAATTGGAATTTCAACAGTTTCCTCTTCCAAGAATTGAATACTTATTTAGCCAACTAGAGGGGGGAATGAAATTTTCAAAAATCGACCTTTCAGAAGCGTATCAGCAAACTTTGCTCGACGATCAGTCCAAAAAATTACCAATCAAATTATTGGTAGATGCCAGCAGTATAGGTCTAGGGGCAATAATTTCCTATCTCGGTTAGGGGGAAACACTAAAAATATGTTTCACCATGCCAGCAATCCGTTACTATTCGACTCGGGTAAACAAGATCAAATTTCATATTTAAATTACATCGAAAATTCAAAATTCCCAGTTAATTTCCAAAAGATTAAAGAACAAACCTCAAAAGAGGTCGTTTTGAGCAAAATTCTATTTTATGTTCGAAACGGTTGGCCACAAACTTGCCCCTCTACAGATTTTAAACCTTATTTTCTTAAAAAACATGAAATTTCTGTAGAACATGGTTGTTTAATGTGGGGTTACCGTCTAATTGTGCCTCCAGTCTTCTATGACAGTATTTTGGGGGCATTACATTTAACTCATACCGGAATCGTTAAAATGAAAGCCTTGGCGCATTCATATGTTTGGTGGCCAAAAATCGACGATTCTATCGAGAAAATCGCGCGTTCATGCAAAACACGTGCACTTTATTCGGAAAACTCCGCGAAACCTTCTTTAATTATGTGGGATACTCCTAAAGAACCATGTTCACGCTGACTTTTTCGGACCATTTTTAAATAAAACATTTTTAGTAATCGAAGATGCCACTTCAAAATGGCTAGAATGTTTCATAGTCTCAGACATGTCTTCTGCACAAACCATAAAAATCTTCAGAGCTCTATTTGCTCGTTTTGGTCTCCCAAAAGAAGTTTCCACCGATAACGGTCAGACTTTTATGTCCGAAGAATTCCAAAATTTTTTGGCAACTTTGGGGATCATTCACAAAGCTGGTGCTCCATATCATCCGGAAACGAATGGGCTGGCCGAATCAGGCGTCAAAATTGCAAAAAGAGCGTTACGCAAAGTATATGCGGATGGGGTGACCGATTTACAACTTATTTTAGAGACTTTTCTTTTTCAATACCGCAATACACCGCACACTACGACCCAAGAATGTCCAGAAAAAATGCTTTTTGGTCGCTTTTTACGCACTAGATTTGATTTAATTTTACCTTCGACCGAAAATATTGCAAAAGAAAAACAAAACAAAATAGAACTTAAGCGCAAAAAGAAAGGGGAACTGTCATTTTCAATTGGGGAGAAAGTATAGACCCGGGACTACCGTCAAAACACGGATAACAGCAGGTGGTGTCAAGGGGTAGTTCGAGATATACTTGGCCGAAGAACTTACGTGGTTGAGTTGGTCGGTGGAGTCACATGGAAAAGTCAGTTATAAAAGTATCATTGTAACGACAAGTTTTGTCCCAGCAAGGAAAACTCCATGACAGCCCCAAATAAAAAAAAACTCCTCGATGACTCCACCTTCCAACGTAACAAGAAACAGATCAAGTAATACTGTAACGTCAGTTAGGTCTAGCGATAGCGAAACATCGGACAGTGAAGACGTTATCTCACCCAGTGAAAACAACCCCAGCGTCAATGAAGTGACCACGGTGCGCATGTGCTTCGTAGACGTAGTAAGATTACCCCTCCAGATAGTTTACAAGTCGCCCAGTAAACGTGACACTCATATCTAAATGCAAGCGTACATAAACACCACTAGAGTTAAGTTAGTTTCAGTTTATTATAGGGGGAAGGTGTTCTATATGCGAGTTTTTTATATCGCAGTTTAGTTTAGGTTTTTTTTGTAAATCGTGATGTGGTACGTTTTCCTAGGGCTATCCACGGCAGTTACTTGCCGGGCCGCGTATTGTATTGAGTTGTGAGTAAACGGTTGCATTGTCGTGGTCGAGTTTCATTTCACGCTAAATGAACACATAACATCTTCCTTCTTCGTCTTCTACGTATTAAAAGCTTTTTCGGAAGCAAAGGAATTTACCACAAATGCGAAGAGAAGAGAAGGGGGAAGCGCTCTACTCCGAAAAGATGTGTTCATTTGCTTCATCGACTACCAAGAAGCTTTGGATAATGTCAGATATCGATGAATAGGTCATTCAAATCAACTAGAAATTATACTGGAACTAAACACAGTCTTCGTATTAACAGCTCACTACAGACGATCAATATAAAAAAAAGGACTGAGACAAGTGTGCATTCTCTCGGCGCTGATTTTTAATGTATATGTCGAGAAAATATACCATCTAGCCCCCCAGAATATTCAAATGGGAATAAAAATAAACTCCTATAAGCTACCTAATACCACTACAAGAAAAATAGTATTTCAAAAACCGTCCAATATTGGTATAGGAAAATGAATAATCAGAAGAAGGCGACGACTCTAAAAATGCAATAAAATAGTTACGATAACCGCATTGCATCTCCAAAATATTCACCATCTCCAATCACCCGATATAGTTGCCAATAATGGTGAATTTGAATCACCCTGTATATTACCTGTTCCGATTATCTTGCATTTAATTTCCACTTAAACGTTAGTAATACAAACTATTTTGTTAATCAAAAATATACGGACCATAAAATTTATAGCTATTTTATCATCCGCTCCGAAAATGTTACTGATAATTTTCCGCCGCCATATTTTCTGTGGAGCAATAAATTTTTCAAATAAAATACGTATACGTTCCGGGCACGGACGTCCGAAAAATCTAGGTGACGGTTTGTTTTCATATATCGAATCGCAAAAATTTTTACGTTCGATATATAAACGGAGAATTTACTATTTTCATTTTGGAGCTCATCGCGCGATATATGAACGACTTTATAGGCGAATGCGTCATATAATAAAAGCTTGGCCCCCACGTAGCTGTGCTTGGCCGGGGCAAATATTTTTCTTTTGTTATATACACGGCGAAATTTATCGTTACTGCACCCGCGTTTAATTCTTCAGAAGTATATTACCCCATATCTCTTTGCGGAAGTAACCATCAAAACAAGATGAAACATTCAAGTCCGCGTTTGCTTTGTAGGTTATATATTTAGCCGAATCCCGTGGCGATTGCAAGACGAAAGAGTTGAAGTCCGTTGCCCGTTTCTTGACGATTCTCGGTTGAAAATTCCTCGACAAAAGCTCAACAGATTTTACTGGAGACGCGTCTTAAAACTTTTCTCCCGTGTCTCGATGATGTTATTTTCGAGCAACGAGGCAATTTTCATAAGTTGGAATTTTAGTAGCAGAATACTTCTTTTTCTTTATGGCATGATAATTATTTCTAAAGCACCACCAGAAATTTGTACTTGACAAACAACAATTATAAGGAGCAAAATAGCGATGTGCAGGGTATTTCAGAATTCAACACAAACATTTTAAGATGGGTCCTAACTTGCTTCGTTTTGGAGATACGGGGTGTCAAAATTAAGCGAAAAAGTCGTTTTTTTTTTAAAATTCAGAAACCTTTTAGCTGATTTTGACAAAAATTACTCATTTCAGTGGCATCCCACTACGTTACTGATTTTATTCGATCAAGGACTCAAAGTTGAAATTTTCGTCTTCAAGAGAAAAGTTTATGATGAACGAAGAAATCTATTTTTTATTAATTGCTTACAAAATAATTTTCATAAAATTGGGCATTCTTGTTTCCGGTCATCTATGTTTTTCAATTTATTCATTATTCGTGGCGCATTATTAATTGTTTTAGTATAGGTTGATATAGGTGAATGCTGATTTTCAATTTTATTTTAAATGAAACTTAGATTCGAAAAAAGTAAAAAGAAAAAAAACTTTGATTGCTTTATCTAAAAAGAAAATTGAATATTAATTACGACAACGAAACAAACCGAAACAGAGTTATAAACTTGAATATTATATTAATAATAATCATGTAAAAAAAGCAAACTATAAATGATGTCATTTTATACAACATAAATAAATAAATCTGAATAACTGCATCAGACACCATCAAATATTTTGCCTCGAGTTTTTCTTGTTTAAAATTTGGTCCTTGTTGCTAGTCTCTTGGTTATCGTCAGCAAGCTGTTCAATTGTCCAACAAATTTATGAAATCGACTTTACAGTTACTTTTTTTTTTCACTGACATAACCACCTTTTTGAGTTAGGTATCGCACAACAAAACCTTCAAGAAAACTTTAAATAAAATTTTCATATTATATAAAAACCTTAAAGAACTTTCCTTAACAGGGGAACATAAAAAGCTTTAATTGTGTAATTATTTTTTCGTGTATAAAACTTTTTGATCCAGAATTATTTTGAAAATTTTGTACGGTTGGTTTTCGTTTTGTTGTTTTTGAGATATCCGTGGGCAAATAAACAAACAACCATATAGATAATAAAGATAATATAAAAATGATAAATTAATTTTCACACTCTTCAGACACGACATAAGGTTTTTTAATACAATGACGAATGTGTTTTTTGTTGAATAATACTTTGCAAAAAGAATACCTATTTAGAGAGAACTATTTAGAGTATCTAAGTTCTAATAAATTCAATAAATCAAAGGGTTTTTTTCGGAAATGTATTTGGACACATTCCTTAGTATCTGAAATCCGCCACATTTTTATGTTAGGATTTTTTTTTACAAATTGTCCCAAATTGGACAATAGTCGATGACGTTTTGGAGCACCCTGCACCATGCATAACACAAAATACTATAAAAGTTTTCTTTGATTTACTAGATTTATTCCAAGTTAGATATTCGCACTGTCTTTATATCCCAAAATATCAACCAAATATGCCTATGTAAATATTTAGATTTGCCCTAAAAAAATTTTCAAAAAAGTATCTGTCTTCTTCTTTAGGTGCCATGCAGATTCCTGCTTAGGCGTCCTCCGTTTTCTCTATCATATGAGTCTATTTACTGCAACTTCCTGGAGCGACTGAAAGTCGCTTATACCCGTCCACTGGCGAATATTTCGATTTTCAATATGTTCGAATAATTCTCGGTCTTCCAATCCAGCCATCCCGAGCACATCCTAATTCCTGACCCGTTCCGTTCACGGTATCTGTTGCATCCGTCTCAGAATCCACATTTCGAACGCTTCAATGCGGTTCATAGAATCACGCTTCCGCTCCGCAAAGGAAAACCGACCAGACATAACACTTAACCATTTTGTACCTGAGTTTGAAATTTTTATTCCGGTTGGTGAGGAATTTTTTTTAGTTTTAGAATAGTAGTTCTTGCTTGTTCTACCCTGCATCTAATTTCAAGTTCTGGATTCCATTGGTCGTCCACCATACACCCCAAATATTGAAACTTATTGACCCGCTCTATTTGCTCGCCACTGAATTGACACAAGACATCTCTAGATATAACCATAAACTTCGTTTTGTTGGTGTTAATCTTGAGGCCCCTCTGTTGGCTTGCCTCATTGACAGTATTTAGTAGGGTTTGCAGATGGTTGGCATCATCAGTTATTATTGCGGTGGCGTCAGCGTAGGATATATTATTAATTGAGATACCATTAACTAATACCCATGGGTCTTTGAGATATTATTTCAGCAAAAGCTCCCTTCACTGAAGTGGCTTTTATTTGATGAAAATCTATTTATAATAGTTTAATAAGAACAAACGATGTTCAGATTTTAACATAAATATATTTAAATGACAGCTGTCATTTAAATATATTTATGTGAAAATCTGAACAACGTTTCTTATTTAACTAGATTGATTGAAAAGCATTGGGGATAGAATGCAGCCCTGCCTGACTGCCTTCCTTATTTCAAATTCCTTTGTTGTTGCTGAGTTTTGAAGACGTATTTCAGTCGCCTGGTGCCAATATTTATTAGTAATCAGTCTTACATCTTTGTCGTCCAATCCAAGTTCATGAAGATATGTTACCAGGAGTTCAGTCTTACATTATCAAAAGCCTTTTCATAGTCAACGAAACATATGAGGGAGTTCTTGCTTTGGTCAAGACAATTTTGCACCAATGTCTGCAGGCTGAAGATTGCCTCCTTGGTTCCAAACCCTCTCTTAAGAAGCCAGTCTATGGAGATGTTTCCAGTGTCGTACATATTATTAAAATATCTTGTTTATGAGGTGGAAGGTTTCTGATAACATGTTGTCTGGTCCTGGAGCTTTATCATTGTTTGATGGTTTTATGGTGTTAACAATTTCACTCTCCAATATGTATGGGCCGTATGACACGTTGTTATTTGGTAGTGGTGGATTTTGCGATCTCTGATCATTAAACATGTTAGTTGCATAAGTTTTCCACCTTTCCAACAGTTTTTTGGGTTCTAATATTATTTCCTCTTCTTCATCTCGGATGTGGGTTATTGATGTTTTCTTGTAAAGACCTGCGATCTCTTTTATTTTCTTGTGCAGATGAAAGCTGTGACAGCTCATGAAGATCAAAGCTGTTCGACTTCCATACATCGGTCTTTAACAATTTCATGATTTCATGGCAAGTTCTCCTCTGATAGTGTCGATAATATCTACAAACACTAAATTATCACATTAAAAGTTTTCAGACCTCCCTCCAAAAATGTAAACTTTCAAAAATTCCCTCGTATCGCAAGAACCACTTCACGTTTAAAATATAAAATAACTAATATGTGATTCCAACCTAAAAAATTTGTAAAAATTAATTGAATGAACCACTACGAATATTTAACGAATATTTTTCCACATACGAGGAATAGGACACACTTACTCTGAACGTTTCATCTATTATCTAGCCGGGGAAATCCGTATCACTTTTTCAGTAACTTTTTCCCGTTGTTCGTATATCAAACGGGTTCGTCTGTGGCAGCTTTAATCTTTTAATATCACAACCAATGTCCAAAAAAAAGCGCGTTTGGACTCGCGCCAAATTCCGTAAAAATATCAATTTTCGTCGAACGTCGCATTTTTCATTCTCATCGTTTCATCGTCGGGACCGTTTGCTTTTTTAACACCGGCACCTCCGACCCGGTGCCATCTTTATATGTCGGGAGGTTCATATAGATATTAGTTCGGACGAAGAGTCCTTTCATTTTGCCCAATAAACCTGAAAACTGACAAATCGCGGCCATTTTTCATTGTATCTTTTTTGTCGCCCATCGCTGACGAAAATATCTGAAACGAAACTCAAAAACGTTTCGCCTTGCTATTGTATGAAAACAATTGCCTTCGGATTTATGGGACGTCGGTGTCAAAATCGCATTTTTCTATGGAGAGTTTAATTATTTGTCTTTTGGTAATTATTAATTTGCCAAAATATTCATATAAATGGGTTGATGACGAACTTCAAACACTGTCTGCAGGAATATTTACTAGTACTGTCTCAGTGAGGAGCTAAGAAACTTTTAAATCGAGGAAAATATGTGCCCAAATAAGCAGCCAGGACATGCAGAACTGAAACCACTGGTAAATGGAGAAAGAGTAGTCTTTTTCCAAGGTAGCAAAGTAGCACATTTGACTAAAAACTTATTTGAAAATCGTACATTCACAATACCACACTTTAGACAACAATAGGGAACTTGAACATTTTTTTATATCTAATGTATTCATCTATGTGTGGAAATATCAAAACCCAAAACCCAATATCTAAGTTGCAGTAATTAATTCAAGTTGGGACACCCGGCTATTCCTTTTAAACGATACTAAACGCGCGGGAATGATCATGACGTCATACCGCTGCTTTCGATCGATACGACGACATGTTATAGTATTATTCTCAGATTTTAATCCGATAATTAATTAATTTTTCAAAGAAACTTCCACAGACTTGTAATACTTTTTACAAAACTTCTGGATTCCTCCTGCGTCGGTTTTTGCTGAGTCGAACTTGCTGACGTTTCGCCAATCATCCTGTTGGCTTCTTCAGAGCTTGACTGAAACTGTTTGTCTGAGTATTGTCTTAGTATTGTTTTACTCTAAAGAACAGCCCTAATTTTTTGTTATGCATATGTGATGCTGAAGGATTCGTTGTGGTATAAACTTTTAGGGATTGTCGACAAGTGTTCAGAGAATGCGAGACGTGCGCCGTCTCAAATTCGTATATAGATTGAAGACATTGATACATTTTGACGAAATGAGAAAATTTGGACTTCCACTGTCTTTATTATTTATTACCGCAACGTACCGACAAGCATCAACCTTCCGCCTTTTTTATTTTCACAACTATTACGGTGTTATCTGCAAAGCAAAACGGCGTCCCTTATTACCAGGATTTACCATTACGATTACCATTTATATTCGCGTTAAATAATAGAGGACCAAGTACTGTCCCTTGTAGCACACCACACACTACCTTAAGAGGTTCGCTCATGATCCCTCCAGCAGTATGCCATTCGCCACAGTATGTTTTTAGTTAAAAAAAGTTGCGCACATCTTTTTTCGACCAGTGGCCCTTACCAACGTAATTTCAGTAAGAATATCTACTTCAGTGAAAAAAGCTGATAAACTGGAAGTTGTAGTTTGGAATGTTACTGCAGTTTTCATTTCGTTCATTGTGCTTTGAGACAAAAAAAAAACAAAATCACAATTTTTGTCCCAACGTAACGAAACTCGGCGTGCAGAGTTAAAGCTTCGTCGCGACGCGTTGAGGAAAAGTTGATTAAGCAATTAACTAAAGCCGAGAATTTATCACTGACTATATATTTGGCCAAAGCCGGGCGGTAATCTTACGTGTCAGAAAGAGCCACGCTCCTAGAGCTCAAAGTGGGACTCTAACCGTAGCTACGCGTCCAAAGTTCAATAATTAACGAAATTGTAGTTAGAAAATTTAATCAGCGCCCAGTGAAGTGTCCATTAAACATCAAAATCGCAATTAGTTAATAACTATGTTAAACGTATAGGGTCGAGCCACTTGTTCGGCCTAATAGAGTTTGCAACTTTGATGTAGGGGAATGTGATTTGGAGAAAGGTCCTTGTTTTCTAACAGAATGGCATCAACCACATGCTAAAGATCTTCGGATCACTATCGAATAAGCAGCCGCATACGGGCTGGAAATTGTATAAGATGTTTCTGTTTGTTACAGCAGGACCATAACACAAATCTAGAATAAAATTACTCTTTCAACTAAAATTTATGTTCGATTTGTGGTCGATTAAACCAATTTTTGATTAGCTCTGGTAAAGTTCGCCGAACGATGTATCGTTTTTACAACATTTTATAGTTTTTTCACTTCGGAATGGGTTTAAAAACCGTCTGTTGTGAAGCGGAAGGGATGATTCTTTTCAGCACGTGTACCACAAGCCACTGTCTTATTTAGGATGTTAGCTGACAAAAACTGTGCCGTGCGGACTGTTGTATTTTATGAGTAGGAAAATTTTCTTTGATTAAACTGTTATATTAATTCATGTTGGTGTGTTTTTTATGAATCTTGCTAAAACAGTCCCTACTTAAGGGAGCTCGACTTCAAGTTGAATTTGCCCAATAGATGGGTTGATCTATATTTGAAACACATTAGAAAGCTTAAACTGATTTAATGAATTTACATAATGACTCTAAAATATTTTCCTAGGAAAGCAATACAAAATCTTATGTAGATAATTTATTTATAATGAATATTTTCGCAGTTTGCTATTGGTTGATTTGTGGAGGTTGGTAAAATCCGTGTATGCTGTCAGTATTTTCTTAGCAATCGAAACTTTGGAGTTATTCTATTCCATCTTGTGTTTTTATTAGTAATTACCAACATACTGTTATTCAATTGTTTTTCAAGGCTCAGTCTTCTGTTTTTATTGAGATATTCTATACATTTTATTACAATTTATTTCTTGCTACACACTAACATTATTCAATTTTGTGGAGCCATAAAATTAAGGTCCGAAATGATTAAAACACCGTATGCCACCTTACGTGACATAGTTGTCAATGGTGTCCAAGAAAGAAAAACGCGCAAAGATAGCGGGAACGAAAAACGTCTACTTGACATGCACCATGCCGGACTACTGAGACGGTTGATATATGAGGCGTATCGGAAGAATATTGTTTTAATAATTAAAACTATACATGAAGCGGTGCGTACTGTTTTGAACATTGACTGTTGCCAAGAGGCTTTGCATGTGTTCACCATCATTAAAAGACAAGTTTTGGTTAGAATCAAGAAGAATTTCGGAGATATTTGAGAGAAATCCAAGAAATTCGTGCTAAAACGTCCCCATCATATATTTAGATGAGATCTGGTTTGATAACCACGACAGCGTCAAGAAAGGATGGACTGATTGTAACAGCAGGAAATGTTCGTTAGATGTGCCTGTTTCGCTGGGCAATAAAGATGTCAAAGAAGCAAAGGTTGACTACCACAAGGAAATGCTTCCCAATATTTCACCAAACAGTGTTGTGGTGATGGACAACGCCAGTTACCAAGCGGAAAAAATACCGAATTCATCATCGACTAAAGAAGTCATTCAAAATTTTTTGTAACATTGTTTTATAGCTAAATTTACTCCTTCATGTATATTTATAATAAGCATTTTAATGAAAGAATGAATTTTTCACTGCAAGGACTAATAATAATCGAGGAATCTCACCGATGAAACTTTACACAAATCCGTCAGCTTTCAGCATTTGTATGCACGAAGCACCGAAGTCCGGTTCTGGATCGTCATTGTGGAATTGCGAATCTATTTATTGAGGGTTTCAAAGAGAAACCCAAGCGAGGTAGGCCTGCGGTTATACCCTCATAAAAATTTACCAAAGTTAAATAAATTCCGGATTATGTAGTAAAAACGGTGAATGGTTGGGCGAACTATAGAGAGGACAGCTTGAGTTACAACGAAATTTTTTTTTTTAAACAAATTATTTATTGACACGTTTTCTAAATGTCGTTTACAATTTTTATTAACAAGTTATAATAATTTAAACGCCTATCATCATTACACTTGCGATGGATATGAGCGTTATGTTTAGGAGGCTCAATGGGCCTGCTGAGGCTTAATTGCCGTGAATAGATCACTCTGATTATTTCATTTACCTGTATAAATTTTCAAATAAACCATTTCATTTTTTTGAGTTATTGGAAATCTCTTCATAAACTTGTTGGTTGAGAAAACTAAGTGGTTTTATTTATAAAAGTATTTATGCTTTATATTTACTATTTAGAGTTGTTTACTTTATAAAGTGCGCATTTGAACTTTTAATCGTCATATTCCGCGATTTAGACTTTCTTTATACTTTTAATGGAGGTTATGCCGATATGTAGCCTTGTGCCTTTACCCAAAAATTCTAAATTATTAGTATTAAAATAGCTGCCTATTTTAGCTGCCAAATTCCTTCCAATTTGGTAGTAGACACGTTCATATATTTTCATGAAAAAATCCATGAAAAAATCCATCCAGAACTACACTTCCAGGTCATCGCACCGGTGTAGTTATGCTGCTTTGCCATTCTCGCCATTAACGAATCAATGTTTCGTCATTGCACCGCAGTGAATTATTTTTTCACTTTACAGTACCTCCCAGGATACACTACGTCACGTCAAATGGTCGGGTGGAGGTAAAAAAGGGCTCGACTGTAAGATTGGAATGCAAGGCTTCGGGAAATCCGGTTCCGAAGGTGACGTGGTCCAGGAAAAATAACATGCTCCCCGGAGGTGAACAGACTGTTACAACGCCCGCCCTTACCCTCGACAGGGTAGACAGGCATCACGCGGGGACTTATCAGTGCGTAGCGAGCAACGGAGTGGGGGAAGACGTCAGGGAACAGATACTACTGCATGTCCTCTGTGAGTACGAACGAACTGCTTCAAGTAGTCGGCGTTTAATCCTTTAAACGTTACTTTTTATTTGTGCTTTTGCCATTTAATTAAGCCAAAGTAACGCAATCTCTGTTTGTACAGAGTGGCATATACCTTCGGTGTTTTATCGCTATTTTAAAAAATGTTTCAATAGATGTACAAAGTAGAATTTGAACATTTTTTGTGTTTTATAAAAAACATTGGATATTTGTCTTACTATTCCTTTACGAAACCCTATGTCACTGAGAATATATTTGAAATCTTGCTTAGTTTTAAGAAAATACGATAAACAAGAGAAATATGAAAATATATTATAAAAAGTTCAATGGAAACGATAAGATAAAGTAAAAAGTTGCAAAAATAAAATAAAATAACGAAATAGTATGCCTAAACTGTGTGTGGCCCATCAAAATTTTGGTAAAGAGTGGGATTTAAATTATAATAATTTATTAATTAATAAATAATAATTAATATTAAATTTAGCTCTACGTTTTAGAGCAGTTACATAAAATGCCTTTTGCGTCAATAATTAAATTAATAATTGTTTTTTAAATCTAGGCAAATTTGAAAGATACCAAAAATAATATGATACACTGGTGCAATTTACGCCATCCAGGTAAGTAAATATTCTGCACTGATTTAAGAGGTACATATTCTTCTGATTCATCGCAAAAATGCTTAACCCACACATGAAAAGAGCTACTCCTATATATTTTTTTCTTTTATTATATTAGTCCAACCATATCTTAGCTCAAATAAATGTATTTAAAATTTTAGAATTTAAAAGAAAAAATGTGATTATTTTGAATTATATTTACAGATTTCTAGAAGTCGAAACAAGCCTGATAGCAGTACGCATTAATATCAGTGCAGCATGCGTTTGTATATAGTTCTGCAACCTACACTCGGCAGTGTTGTAGTACTAAAAGAATTATGATATCGAAAAAATGTATATATCCAAGTGCGACAAGCCACTTTTTGGAGACAGCGATTAAGATTGTATTGTGTTGTCTGTGAGGAATAGAATCAGTATCAACCACATAGAATCACTTAACAGTGTAAACATAGTAAGTAGTATATGTCAATTAATAGTAATAAAAATAACATTAAAAATAGACGCCCTAACCTGAGACGATAAAAATAAATATAATATTTAATTTGCCTTTGTTAATTTGGATGTAACTCGGAGTATTCGACGCCCTCGTTGCGTTCTCGAAAAAATAGAAACCCACCTGGGAACACACATGACGAATAAAAACAAAGGATTGCGATAAAAATGACAAAGAGCCTAGATATAAGCCCCGTATTATGCATAATGCAAAAAGTTGTGCCTGTTATGTCCGCAGTTTGGAATAATTAATTTTTGCGCGGAGAGCGATGAAGAGAGAGAAAAAGAGCTAAAAATTCGTCAAACCGTGTTAAATTATACTGGGATGTATTCTACATAAGCGTTTAACGAAAACAATTGAGTTAGGTCACCTTTACTAAGGAAAGTCGGGTCGTTCTGCTTCTCGTCTGAACTCGGCTTGAACTCAAGTTCAACTTGACTTGAAAATGGCAAGTGAGATCTGGCCGAAACGTTGTCAGCAGAGGACTACCTCCACTTGGAGCCAGCCAGACCAGACGCGGAGTAAAATCCGGAAGAATTTACAACTCACATATATATATATATATATATATATATATATATATATATATATATATATATATATATATATATATATATATATATATATATATATATATATATATATATATATATATATATATATATATATATATATATATATATATATATATATATAATACAATCACATGAGCCATGAGGGTAGTTCATGTGAATTTTTTGTGAAACCAAAACGCTTGTCAGAAGAAACGTCAAATAATTTCCAGACAGAACGGAAGTTTGACTGGAAAAAAAATGTTTGTATCGTTTTTTTAATGTTACTTGTGTTGTAATTTTTTGAATCGACCTGAAATTGTGAAAATTACTAATGATATAAGTTAAAATTCCCTGTTATGAAAAAGTTCAATTTAACTGTAAACTAATACTATTATTTCAAAAAATGTGGTATGTAAGTGAATCTCCTTTTAAAAAATTTAAAATAAATCCATCGAATGGGGTATATAGTTTTCATACGTCTGTATTTTTGAAGTGAGATGCAAAGAGAAACCAAAAGACATGAAAGTTTCATTTTTATTTTCTTAATTAAATTTCAGCAATTTACATTTTTCTTACAAAATTCGTACACAAATTGTAAATTTTAACCAATGTGGAAACTTTGACCAAATTTGCTAAAATTAATGTTGAATTCCTCGTTAAGTTCATAAATAGAAATTCACATCTTAATAGAATTTCCTTAATAGTTTGTGAATTTATATTTTTCAAAAAGAAAATGTAAATTTTAGCATATCTGTAACAAAAATGTTTTCTAAAGAAGGTGTAAATTTGTGCAAAAAATTCTTTTTTACACAAAAGTTAAATTTTATAATTTTGTTACGAAATTATGTACAAATCTTCCAATTTTTTGTTATTTTATATATTCATTAGAAAAGTTCTGAATTGAAAGAGTTTGTTATTGTCAATATTGAGTAAAGAAACAAATCTACACTAGTTAAATGCCATTAACAATTTAATGAAAATATTAACAAATTAAAACCACAAATTTCTTAAAAATTTCCACAACCTTTAGTTATTATGACGGATACATTCGTTACCCTTCACTGTTTTTAACAAACACAAAGTAAATTGGGTTATTACAAAACTTCAATTCATTTTAATGTTGTATATACAGAGTGTTTCATTTTTCGTGGGCTAATATCAACGTCCTTATTTTAAATGTTAATGTGTTACTTCATTTTTCAATTCAATATTTGTGTATAATGTCCTATAGCTAAGTCGTACCCTTTTTGATATTTTTAATTTTTTTATGCGAAAAATGACCTTAAACATAATAAAACATCTGGCAATTTCTTCATTCGGAAGTATTTATTGTTTCTCTTGAGTAAGTTTAAAGGAAGACAAAAGACTCGAATAACGGATTTCATAAGAAATTTCCATACATATTAATACAGGGTGCCCGAAAAATAAGATTAAAAATGAAAAACTGGCAAAAAAATTTTTTTTAATGGAAACTAAACATGAAAGACAGTTTTCGTATAATTAATAAATATTTTATTTTGCCATCTTTCTGGCAGTAACATAATTCCCCTCTCATAAAAGTTTTGGTCCTTGCTGGCAACAAACTGGTTCAGGTGGTTTTTGACATCTTCATTTGAAGTAAAGGTTTTGCCATCCAAAAAATTTTGCAGGGACCGGAACAAATAGTAGTTGGAAGGCGCCAGATCTGGAGAATATGGTGGATGTTGCAGTACGTCCCATTCAAGCTGTAAAAGTTTTTGGCGAGTGACCAAACTTGTGTGAGGTTTCGCATTATCCTAGTGGAACACTACACCCTTCCTGTTGATTAATTCGGGCCTCTTCTCTTTAAGTGAATCATTCAATTTGTCCAGTTGATGACAATAGACTTCTGAATTAATCGTTGTATTGTCCGGCAAAAGGTCAAAAAAAACAATTCCTTTGACATCCCACCAAACGGAGAGCATCACCTTTTTTTGGTGAATGTTGGCTTTTGACACGCTTTGAGCCGGTTCATCTTTTCTGCTCCATAACCTCTTGCGTTTAACATTGTTGTATACAACCCATTTTTCGTCCCCAGTAATAATCCGCTTCAAAAATGGATCATTTTCTTGACGTTTGAGGAGCGAATCACACACGTCAACGCGACGACACAAATTTCGCTCCGTAAGGACATGGGGCACCCACACATCGAGCTTCGAGGTTAAGCCCATGCCTTTCATCTTAATCTCTCACCGATCTCTCGTGTGGTTATTCGCCGATTTGCATCAACTAATGCCTTTATCGCATCTTTGTCAGCTTCGACCGGCTTTCCAGACCGTGGTGCATCTTCGACATCAAAATTGCCGGATCGAAATTTTGCAAACCAGTTCTGGCACTGGCGTACTGTTAACACGCCTTCTCCATACACATCCGTCAATTTTTTTCTCGCTTGGACAGCATTTTTACCTTTTCTGAAGTAAAAAAGTAAAATATGACGAAAAAGCTGCTTATTGCTCTCCATATTTAAAAGAGCACCAACCAAAAACTACTGCGTAGAATTAATAGAACTTTTTCACACACAAGCCTTGCAATATCAGCTCTCAAGACATATAATGGTTATGCGGCTTAAGTGTGAAGTTGGTTTCGAAAAAACGTAATTAAGTCCTCTGACGGGAAAAAACGAAATTACTTTCCGAACAACCTTATACTTTTATAACCTTGTCATATTTAGCATTAAAAATTAAGCAATTTTATATTAGGTTGTATATGCCTAATGTTTTCACTTGTTGAAATTTCACTATGAATCAACATTTCATAGTTGACCACAATCTTGCCGATCCAAAGATTGTGAAATGTATGTTTGCGTTATTTGTATATAAGACAAAGGATACGCGATAACGTTGTTGAATATTTTATAAACGATCAATAAAAATTTAATTGCTTACAAAGGATAATAATTATTGTAACAGTTGTTCAATATGTCTTCGCTTTGTGCAATACAAGTAGTACAAAGGGTTTTTGAATACATAATGGAATTTCTAACAGATTCGATCCCATTTAAATATCCGATACCTTCTCTCAACTGACGTTTAAGTTCCTCGGCAGTTGACGATTTGTGTTGTAAACTAAATCTTTAAGTATACCCCAGAGAAAATAATCTAGGAGAGATAAGTCAGGGCTCCTTGGAGGCCAGGCGTAACTACCACTCTTCCCTATCCATTCTCTGTAGTGTGCATTTAAATAGGTACTAATTTCTCAACTTCTGTGATAAGGAGCGCCATCCTGCTGCCAAATTAAATTTCGTCGATCCCTTTCCGGCACTTCATTTTCAACAAAGGGATGAGTAATATTTAAAAGCTCTAAATAGCGTTGGGAAATTAATTAATTATATTATATTTTCTCAAAACTATCTCTTCATAAGATTGTTTCAAAAATATAACCTGATGTAATTCAGTTACTCCAATTTCTGCACTGGACAGACTTTATAGGTTTATAGGTTATAGGTTTATAGCTTTATTTGAAGCCACGTTCGAAGCGTTGTTCTTTTCACATCTAGTCTAAAGACGCATTTCGGATTGAATTTTTATGGGTGTTTGCAAAATGCAACAAAATATTAAGTTGCTCTTCATCCTCTTCAAGGATCCATATATTCTAAAGTGTTAGTAAATTCTTTAGAAGATCTCAGGGTCCGGATTTTATTGTTCGATATGTCACTTTCTAATATATCAAATCCTTTGCTTTGTGGTAAACATGATACGCAAGCAAGCTAATAAATTAAATGTATAAACGATAGATACATAATTCAATAATCAACAACAAAACATGAGTCCAAGGAGGCAGCTTTCTAGCACTTGTTTTGTTTAAACGCCGTCATAGCCACCTTACACTAACTGAACTTATATGACAACAACATATTATTTGTGATAGACAAATGTTTAAAAGGAAATATTTCATCTTAATTTTTAATGCTAAATATGACAAGGTTGTAAAAATAGGCAGTTTGCATTTAAAAGGAAAAGTTATTTGGCAATTTCTTTAATTTCATTTTTAATCTCATTTTTCGCATAACCTGCATTAATATCTATGAAATTTCGTATGAAATCCGCTATTCGAGTCCTTTGTCTACAACAAAACTTGATCAAGTGAAACAATAAAGGCTTCCGAATTAAGAAATTGACATATATTTTATGTCTTGCTAACGTCATTTTGCGCATAAAAATTAAAACTCTCAGAAATTTTTAGATTTAGTTGTAGGATATTATACACAAAATATTACTGGAATTTTGTATGGAATTCAAAAAAGAAGTAATATACAAGGTGTTCCATTTAAAATAATAAAGTTAGTATTCGCCCACCCTGTATATAAAACATTAAAATAAATTGACGGTTTGTAATACCCCAATTAACTTTCGTATTTAATTTTTGGCTCCATGCCGTATAGTTTCTGAGATGAGGTAGCGTCCCAAGATAAACGGCCCACCCTATACAAAAACAATTAAATAGAACAACAAAGTCTATTATGTTTTCAATATTAATAATTAAAAATGGTTTCGGTTATGTACCGGCAACGGATTCTTCGAGACCGCCTCACTACTTTGCCGTGTCGCAATAAATACTCCAGGTGCAAATCTAATTACTCTAAAATTCAATTAAAATCCTGCTTCCCAGAAGCGAAAAAGCCGTTAGCAGAAAATTACGAAGATTGCCATTTAATCTAAAACTAATTCTGTTAGTCCTCTTCCGTTCTTGTGCGCTGCGCTCGTCATACGAAATATGGAAAATCTTTTTTTATTTAGATTGAAAAAAAATCCGGTCGCCGAACAGGAAAGGGAAATTATAGCTGCATCATTTTCTATAAAAAAAATCGCTTGAAAATAATCTTGCAACAAATTTTTGAATATTTTAGCCAGTAATATTTATCCATGTGCTTAAAATTTTTCAAATTTCAATGAGGCCCGATTACTTTTTCTAAAAATTTCGGTTCCGTTTTGTCTGAAAATATATTGCAATGATTTAATTTTCAAAATTAATCCAAAAGCCAATCATAAAGTTTGGAATTCTATTACCGGGCAACAGAAACAAACATTTTAAATAGATTCTCCTGAGAAGTTTTCAATTTAATTTCAAAAATAGCAAGAAGTAGAGGATTTTGCGAAATATCGTTAAACATTTTGTCTAAAATTCGTACTCTCGAACTGCGGTGTAAAGTCAATTTTTCTCAAAATTTTAGTGTAAATTTCAGGGTAAATCGTTGTAAATTTTAATTTTCACAAAACTCGAAATTTGTAAAAAAAATTATTTTCCTTTTACACAAAAACTGAATGTTACGATTACTTTATCAGTTATTGAAAAATTCAAATTTACAAAGTAAGCTTATATTTTGTACGAAATTTCTTAAAAAATTTAAACAAATTTCTCAAGAAATGTTGTAAAATGACGAAAATTTTCAGAGAGTAGAATTCCTAGGAGTTTCCTTTGTACTCTAGAATGGTGGTTTAAATTTGAAAATAATGCGCATTTCGAGTTTCGGAGGCTACGATCAAACAACCAACCGAAATACATACAACTAAAATGTTAATTAAACCACTAGTACGTTTGAAAACGTTAAAAAAGAGGATTGATTAAATCGATGGCCCCCGCCTCGCATTTTAAAACAAACCGCCAGTTTTCCAACAACACGGAAGTTAATTACAAAGCGCTTTTTGTGTAGAGCTGGGTGTCTGTCGGCGTGCGTACGCGTGTACGGCCCCCTTTAATTTTAATCTTCAAACCTAATAATATATACAGCTTGTTACGAGACGAACGCGCAACAAAATGCATATACACATTGTTATGCAAATGCCGCGTTATTTATTTTGCGATAAACGATGGCGATGAGTTTTGTTGCCGCGAAACTTCGGGCTTGGGAATCGCGTCACGCCTCAAAGAACCGCCATCGTCGCCCCCGACGAGTTGATTATTCAAATAAGACTTGATTATGGCGGAATCTAATAAATTAACGGCGCTGAATGTACATTGTCTGGCGAAACTTAATCTGAATCGCGCCAAACGGACCTTGGTGGATTCCGGCAATTCGCTCGGATTTTATTCCTTGTTTACATAGAGCCAATAAAATTTAAATCGCCATCAAAAGGGATTTCCCGCCACGCGTCAAATAAATACAAAGAAACAGTGAACTGGATCCAGAATCCGGAATGGCAAGGGCGAGATAAAAGTGAATACTTTATTTACCGATATATTTAACAATATTCTTTAAATATTTATATTGTCCTATTTTTATATTTTACTTTATGTTCTTAGTTGACCTCTTATTTATGGGCGGCGTTACCTACACGTCTGGTCTCACTTTCGAGGGTTCATGACTTCTTGTACCACTTTGTATTATATTATTATTATTATTATACAAATCGATGCATGTGTTTAAAAATTTGATTTCTAAATCCAATAAGAAAAAACAGATCAAGAAGGCTAGTAAGTTTATTCTACAATACGTTTTATTTATATTTTCATGTAAAAAAACATAGAAACATAATACAATTTTTCCATACAGTTACGTAGTACTATTTAAAAAAAAATTCAATTATATTGATTACCCACTACTCAACTCATATAGCTATTACATAATATAGTTACTCTACAATGGACTGCCTGCGTCTGCCTCTCAATATTCCACCCACTAACCTGCACTTTGCTCCATTTTTTTTCTAAACAGCGATATATATTTTTTTTTGCCTGAAGATTTAAGGGGATCTAGACACATTTTGAGAAAATACTGCCATAAAAATTCCGCACCAAAATTTATTAACCATCTGTCAGTTGGTTGTTGAATGCCGCAAGGTCATTGGTTAAAAACGAGATATTTTTTATAGATGCTATTTATATTATGTTTGCATTTTTAGCATAACAACACAAAAAAAAGCAATGAACAAAAAATTTACTAACCTACTTGATATTTTTTCTTATTACAACTGTTTCACCTATTCAAAAGCACATGAATAGTTTTTTTTTCAATTAATAGCCTTGAAATATACTCGTGCGCTTGTAGTCTTTTAGGTTTCCAGGTTCTCTTAGAGCTATATCTCCTAGTGAGCATGATTTTTTAGAACCTCCTTGAAATCTCTCTTCTTTCAAATTGAATTGTTTTTTTTTACAAATAAGTGCCATTATTATTATTATTATTATTATTATTATTATTATTACTTCAAGCCGAATCGATGACTTTCGCTCTTAGCGACTTATAGGAAGAATAACTTTCCTATTGATATTGATTGACACAGAAAAAACAAAAATAAAAGTAAAATTTTTGCACCCTGACACATGCAACGCAAAAATTTTCTATTTTAAAAAATGGCCCAAAGATAAACTAAATATCATCGTAACCAAAGATCCATTAACTATTAAACTCATTGCAGTACCCGTTAACGAATGATTTAAAAATAATGTAGACCATATCTTATTACCGTTATCTGTCTCACTCTTAACAAGATTTGGCTGACAAAATCCATATTGGTGGGCCCTATTGCGAGAACCACTCCAATTCGATAGATGCAACTGTTTACTTTGTTTACTTGTTTACTTTTCTTTATAACGATAAAACGATATATTTCGATATATTTAACGATGTAGGTAAACGTCAAAAATAGCACAGATCTTCCAACCCTATTAGAGAGAATCAACCGAAAGAGTTTTGGAAATAGTTCCCGTGCAAAACGCAACCCGCAATGGAAAACATATAAAATTCGTTATCCGGGCTAACAAAACCGTCAGAGCTGGCCCTAAAAAAATTGTCAATAATAATGGAATAAAAGCCGGTTCGTTAATATTAAAAAAATGAGAGAGGAGAATTTTGTTTACATTTAATTTTTGCGGAATAACAAATGCGTGTAATTGTCCAACTCTGACCGCAGCGAATATGAAAGTCAATTTTTTATATGCCCGTGTTTGTTTGCCCCTTATTTGTATTTTCGCGGTACGTTTTTCCCTCGTGACCGTTTAAAAGCTTCGCATTTTGTTTTGCTTACATACCCATCGGTTCGTTTAACTGTATTCCGATGGATGGTCATTAAAAACAGTTTAATAATTCATAATATCATTGTGCGATTCGAAATTTGTGGGCGGTACACCTGAAAACCGCTTAAAGATTTAAAAAAGTGGGCCGTTGAATTGCAACTAGTGAACCTTTTTTTCGCGAGTGACGAAAATAAGTATAATTGGTTGCATATTTCGGAATATACAAGTCATGAGTCCAACTGAACCTGTTATGTAAACATTAGCAATGCTCCTATATAGTTAATTTTTTTGTTGCAATCCTATAATGCAAAGTCTAAGAATTATTTTTTACAATTATTTAAATTTGGTTGTGTAATTTTAATTTGGGCATTTAATAGCGAAAAAGTAGCCTGAAATAATTTTATAACTATCTAGTCTAATGTCTATAGTTTAAGATTACTTAAATCTCGTGTGGTATGATTATTTCTTTACGTCTATTAAACATAGGGTGGATATATTAGACCAGTCATAACTTCATAACTTTAAGAGTTGGTATCTGCTGTGTCAAAACGAGATTTCCTATATTTTTTAATATCCGGTAGCTGGTTTCGCCGGAAATGACTCCGATTTTTTAAATTTTGACGTTTTTGGATTTCTGAGACAATTCTGCACCTAAGTAGTCACGATCGAACTAATCTGAGGGATTCAGAAAATGCAAGAAAATACAATCACAAAGTTTTAGTGATTGGTAAAATAGAGATGGGGACACTTTTTCAACAACACTTAACAATAACAATTACTGAAATATTAGTTTATACCGAACTGGATTAAAAATAAGCTCATTAATTCAAGAATGCCATGTACAGCAACAAATTCAAAATCCTGTTCACTTAACAATTTCGAACCGGATCCATTTCTCCCCTGTATTTCATAGCGTTTCAGAGATTCCAATAGGGCTATAAGAAGATTGTAAGTGGAAATATTCTGGGTACCCTAACCAAACACGAAACAAAAAAATGCCGGTTGCCGTGGCAACATTAAAAAAGTGCTTGTGTTATATGGGATAAACATTCATGGCGTCAAATTGTCTTTTCAGTTTTAGGTGCCTGTGGGCAAATAAAGAAGGGGAAGAAGCTACGCAAATAAATTCGGCAATCAAAAAATTTTTTTTATATACTTATAATACATTATTGAAAAAAGTAATGAAAGCGGTTATTCAAAATTGCGTACTATGCAAAATATTAATCTCAAAAGTTAAAATAATCTATTAAAAAATGTGGAAACTCCTGTTCTGAAAACATATTCACTGAAAATGGGCTGTTGCAGTGAAAATTTATTGTAAAAGTATAAAGAATAAACACGTCTTCTTTGTAACATTAAAAAATGCCGCCTCTTTAATTTTATGTGGTCGGTATTAATGGAGAGATATCAAAGAGGTACAAACACAAATAGATTAAACCGATATTTGAAAATCCGTGCTAAAGCACCTTGTATAGTATTGCCCACAGGAGAGGAGAGGAGGAACATTTCGCATATTCGAAATTCAAATCTTAATTCTGGCCCAATTAAGTAAAACTCCGTTAAAAATATTCGTCGTTGAAGCGAACAAAAGATAACGAAAAGGGAAAAATCGCCCAGCTTCCTTGCAAGAGATCCGGCTAATCCGTACTTGCGAAATTAACAGATAAATTGCAGTCCATATCTCCGTCCCCGTGAGGCGTAGCGCCCGTAGTCTACTTCGTAGCCATCCGAATTTCAGATAAAGCGCAAGTTTCTAATAATAGCGACTTCGGAGCTTTGCGGAAATGCACTTAGGGCCGCTCGCGTACAAAGAAAGAATAAAATGGAAACAAAAACCGTTATTGCCTCCACATCGCATCGCCCCGAGATATGTTTTCCAATTCGCCGAATGAGATGCGCCGCGACTTTCTGAACTCCGTTCTAATATTCATGGATACGGCGCAAAGCGCTTGCGGTACGCCCGAATTGAAGCATGGCGTGAAAAGAAACTGAAAGCTCGATTTATACCAAAGAGAATAAAGTGGAAAAGACAACTTCAACACACCGCCATAGTATTCGCTATCTTAATTTAACACTTCTTGCGGATAACATGAACTCAATAAATTAGAAAGACAAATTTTGGACGCAATAAAACCTGGGCAATAAGTACGACAATAAACTGAAGTAAACTAACTTACGACCAAATAGGGAACCTACGAGGTGTGTTCAAAAAGTAAGGCGGCTTTTAAGTGTTATCAAAAAGTATTCATTTATTTGTCAAAAATAATGTTGTCCCCTGCAAAGTAATCCCCCCAGATATAATACACTTGTGCCAACGTTCTTTTCCAATCCTCGAAGCACTTCTGGTAAGCACTTTCCGGTATAGCCTTGAGTTCTAGTGATTTTTTATTTATATCCATAATCGTTCCAAACCTCCTTCCTCTTATGGATTTCTTCAGTTTTTCTTGTGGTTTTGTTTTTAGCCAAAAAATAGCAACGATGAGGGAACAGGAGCGTTATCGTGATGCAAAATCCATGAATTGTTTACTTTTTATTGACCGTATGACCTTGTGGTGGGAACCCTTGATGCACTACGTCACCATGATTAAGGGAAACTAGCAAAACCTTGACATTTGGTAGAACTTGACTTGCATTTTTCGGTCTTGGTGATTGTTCTGTTGCGACGATCGGGCTTTGATTTCGACGTCATAACCATATACCCATGATTCGTCACCATGACGGTTCTTTTGTTCAAAATTAAGCAGTTTCGGAACAAATTTTGCTGCTACACGTTTCATGCAAAAAACTTCGGAAAAAATTGCATAGAGATAGAAATGTAGATTGCAATAGAGATGCCGACGTCTTCAGCCACTTTTTAAATAATGATTCGACGATTTGTTTCACTTCCAGAGCGTGGTTCGTCATCGGCGTCTTCTCAGCCATCTTGGAAAAGCTGGTACCACTTTTCAACATTTTTTTTGCTCAAAGTAGATTCACCATATGCCGTTGTCAACATTTCAAGTATTTTGCAGCACTGTGTTCCATTTTTTAAACAACATTTTATCCAAATTTTTTGTTCCATTTCCGCTTCTGTATCCCAAAAAAAGGTAAACGCGCAAACTGGCTCAAACGATAAACATATGTTAGAGACATGTTTACCAACATAAAAAAAAATCGAAAATCATATGTACGTAGCCTGCTCAATTACAAAAGTCACCTTACTTTTCGGACAAACCTCGTATGTCCGAATTTCTTCTACGATGATGGCGCTGCTGACAGCAAACAAACGTGGTCGTAAGGAAGTATTTTATAATGATAAAGTTGGGTAACTCTGGTTGGCTGGAACCGCCGATAAATATTACAATGGTTTAACTAATTATAGTTACACTTGATAGTTTACACGTTGATACGCCTTGTATTATGTCTTAGTTTCAGCAGGAAAGAAGACTGCTCGCCTACCCACCTTAATTTATGATTGTGGCGAATATGGTGATATGACTCATGTGCTGTTTGATTGTGCAAATAACAAATTTTATATGGTTTATTTATTAACGCCAACTTGAATTTGCTGCAGGAAATATTTGTTGCTTCTTTGTTTTTGTTTTTGATTTTTGATTTTTGTCTCTACAAGGGATAATAGGTTGTCTGAGAAAGAAGTTGAGGAAGTTGTCTGTTTCGTAGGACCATAAATATTAAAAAAACTGTTACCTTTGCCTAACAATTTTACTCGCATTATACATCGAACAACAGCATGCATTTCAAATAATACCAAATGAATTATTTTCTAAAGCAATATCAACATAAAACCCATATGAAAGTAATGCAACTATTGCAAAGTTTACAGAGCATTTAGGTTAATATTTTTTTTCCTCGAGAGGTCTCACTGAAATGCAAAATCGCCAATTACTTTTACTACTATCCATAACAGCACCTTGTACAGGACAAAAAAATGCTGCAACAAAGTATGGTTTTAAAAAATTTTTGAAATAAGTCCAGGAAAAAGTAAAACATAAATCGCCAATGTTTGCGATCCTAACAGTGTGCAGTAAATTTGTGACGCTAATTCATATAGCTACTTGAGAAGATACAAGCCCTGTCTAATGCTGATATTACAAGTTATGAAGCAACTATGAAAAAAATTTTGCACAAGATTTAAAAATCTCGTTTTTAACCAATGACCTAGCTGCATTCTACAAAAAAAATGACCCCTGTTTCATTATGTTTTTTATTGTTCCTCATTTACGGCGGTATTTTCTTAAAATAAGTGTGTGGATATCGCTATTTAGAAAGAAAATGGCGCAAAGTACAGGTTACTTAATAGCTATATGCCTTTATGCTTTCAAATTTGTAAGGTAGCAAGCTAGCTTGCCTAGCAGTATTTCCATTTTCCGCATCATTATTTTTATTGTTTTTATTATTTATTATTTGTTATCCAAAATCTGAGTTTTTTTTATCTCTCATATCGTCAATTAGTAATTTATGTTCGGCGGCATGCTCCAGTATAACACAACAAAACTTTCGGTCCATTTATCAATATCCACTTCATCACTCTCTAGTTTTTTTTTGCTTTATGTCAGACGGATTTTTTCTTCATTAACGCTATTCATTGAAAATATTTATCTTTG
Source organism: Cylas formicarius (assembly GCF_029955315.1). NCBI lineage: Eukaryota > Metazoa > Arthropoda > Insecta > Coleoptera > Brentidae > Cylas > Cylas formicarius. The sequence continues at coordinate 20,037,034 of NW_026844319.1, forward strand.
TCGAAATTTTTCGTGATCTTTATTCAGTATTGAATATGAAAGACGTTTTGTTTAATTTATGCCAAATTGATACGCAATTACGAACCACATTAGCCCATGAATTGAGCGATGATTCCAAACAGATATTGTTCGAATTAGAATTTTTAAGCTCCTCAGTGGATACAACGCTTTTGTGGGAACGCGAAGTCCAAATTTAAATGCAAATGGCGAGGCTTCGTTATAATCCCAATCCTAACAACATTACGAACGCCTATAATCAAATTCAGTTGTTCTAACTGAATATACATTCAAATCCGGATTTTCCCCCTCTCTAACCCGCCTTCACACAGCGACCGAATCAACAAAGTATAATTATTAACTAAAAATTACTCATCAAGTCTCACTAAACATTTTTTTAGAAATAATGATAATGATTGATAATGACATGTAACAAAAGTTCAATATAATATATAATATAAAATAATATAAAACCAACATAAACAACTAATAAAAAATTTTCAAGTCGAAGTCTATTCTTCTATTCTTCAGATTCAGCCGGGTCCGATGAAATACCCTGTTCTAATTACCATAAAAAGTTTTTACGTGCGGCTCGATGCATTTCTAAAGAAGGAACAATTTTTCTCGAATTCTCAGTTTGGTTTTCGCAATGGATTATCTACTCAAGACTGTTTGGTTTGCTTATATAATGAAGTAGTCTCGAACCTGTTTGTTGTTGAATAAGTTAAATAATTGCGGTATACGGGGGAATGGATACGCCTGGATTGAGTCATTTTTGAAGGGTCCTGACCAAAAAGTTGTGCTTAGAAGTGATACTTCTGTGATCAGATCCTCATCTAAAGAACTCACCTGCGGTGTCCCACAGGGAAGCATACTGGGACCTTTATTATTTATAATATTTATTAATGATGTATCTGATTCTTTCCCATACAATTATGTTTCCTTATATGCGGATGATACTGCTGTGGCAGTGTCATCTAGATATCTGGAAGATCTCACGTTCTTGGCCACTAGGGCAGCGAGTGGTATGACCCGATATTGTGAGCGTAACGGTATTTGTTTGAATGGCACAAAGACTGAGATGATGTTGTTTTCGCTTAGGGATTTGAACAAGAGCTTATTGGTTAGAATGCAGGATAAATCGATTATTCAGACTAACGTTGTCAAGTATTTCGGTTTGTTCATAGACAGTAATTTGTCCTGGACATGCCAAATTGACTACTTATTAAACAAAATGGCTATGCGGTCGAGTGTGCTTTTACTATTGTATTAGTTCCAATATGTTCAACCTTGCTTACCTTACGCTATTATATGCTGGGGAAACTCTTCCAGAGCTAGTGAAGTTTTTGTCCAACAAAAACGTATTGTCCGAACAATGTTGGGGAAGTCTCGTGGTCACTCTTGTAGAACCTTGTTTCCAAAATTAAATATTTTAATTATTTTAATTATTTCCTTCTCTCTTTATATTAGGAAGCATAATTTACATAAACAGTAATCTACCTAATTATTGCATAACCAAATTTAATGGAGATTACAATTTTAGAGCTAATCTTAATTTGCAGGTGCCAAGTCACAAGTTAGCCAAAGTAGCTAACAGCAACTATATAATAAGTTGCATTTGTCAGACAGACAGATATTGCCTGTCCATCTATTTAAGCAAAAATTAAAGCTCATTTTGAAGAACAACATTTTTTATTCTACCGAAGAATACTTTGATTGTAGTAAAGCCGATATCTCAGTGTGATATACTTTGTGTGTTTGAAAGTATCTGTTTTTTTGTTTACTTGTTGATATTATCCGATACTTTTGTTAAAAGTCAACGGAAATAAACGTTATTGTTATTATTATTATTAATATCGGTAGATAAAAAATTTACAGTAAAAGTGGCATATCTATTGCAAGCACGTAACAGATTTTTGGCATACCTGTAATCAGCAGAAGCAATAGATAACGAAAGTAAATGCCTAGACAAATTACGATATGCCTACGTTGGTTGCAAAAATTTTAAATATTTTCTAGGTTTTTTATATTTTGCTACTCTCTTAATAAAACACAAATAATAAATTTGGGAAATATGTACCTGAATCACGCTGTTGTTATAAAATTTTATCAAAAGTTCCCCTTGCAATAAAAATGACACGACATGAGGGAATTATATCTATTAATTAGGTTTATTTTATCACAAAGGTCCCTTTTTAAACTGGGTTCGCGATCTGTCGCGTTTTAAATTAAACTTATCAAACGACAAAACGCCATCGCAAACGCTCATAGGATAAATGGCTTAGTAAAAATATTATAAATTCTATATTCCATTTGCGAAGTGTCAGCCGCCTCACGGTCGGGTTAAATTATCATAGTTGGCTGTTTCTGACACGTCCAAATGAGGCGATTTGAAATAAAAATCTCGACTAAGAACTTCTGCCTTAATCGATTTGCGAAAAAAAAAACGTACTCAGTGAGAAAAGGGGCGTTGATTGAATTGGGCGTTTTTTAGTCTAAATTAAGGAGTCTGAATAAGTTCAAAGTTTGATAGGCATAATTGAAGCAAATATGTTCATATAATGACATTACATCTTACCATTTTAAACTCTTATTTTATAAAAAATCTGAAATTTCAACTTTCAAACTTTGTGAAAATTTCTTCATTCTAATTAACTAATTAAGTATGGAAAACATTTTCTCGGAATTTTATATAAATATGATACATCATTATCCAATCAATTTAATTTGATCTTTTTTTTACATTAAACTTATCAAGCATTTCATATGTTTATCAAATTGAATTTAAGCTTCTACACCCTTCAGTTTGACAACAAACATACACACTTAAAGCTACATAAAGAATTTTTTCCCTGAGCTGAATTAAATCATTTTAATAACAAACATTACGAAAATTAATTACAAGAATAGAATCACGTTCACAGTAAATAAGCGTTTGTTGTTGTACATTACTTTTGCTCTTGCAAAAGAAGAAACAATAAAGAATTTCCTTATAATGTAAAATTAAATTAAATATTTCACTTTTGTTAATCCAACGAAAAGTTCTTGCAAATAAATAATAATAGTACCTCGTATACCCCTTTTCTATCAATAAATAAAGTAGAATTGTAATATTACAAACATATTTTTTGCAATAGTGTACGAGTTATCCTGGAAAATAGAATTTTCTTGCAACATACATATTTTAGTTTGGATACGAATTAAAAAAAATAATTCCCCGAATTCGATATTTAATTGCTCGATACGTATTAAATTATTTAATTAGAATAAATGTGCCTTATTTTCAGGAACTAATTATTTTTCTCTTTGTATTATATTCTCTTCTATTATACATATCTACTATCTACTAAATCTTCTGGATTCCTCCTGCATCGGTTTTTGCTTAGTCGAAATTGCTGACGTTTCGCCAATCATCCTGTTGACTTCTTCAGAGCTTAACAGATTCAATCTACCTTGTTAAGATATAGAGGTTGCTCTTCTGTAAAATACACATATATACACCGATATAGCGTGCGGGAAGCGTCACCTTACCACGTGAGCTTCTAGTCCCATAGATCCGAGCTAATTCGGATATTTGCGGGATACTACCGCACGGGTTTGGGAGCAATGGGATGTTTTCGGAGATTTTACCTCACGGCTTGAAATTTGACTTTTGTCAATTCTGACGGTCATATAAGTGAATATATTCGTGCTGTTTTACAAAAATTTAAACAAAAACTAACGGTCGTAGAAAAAGTATTGTATACAACACGTTTGGTAAACTTTTTAGTCACTCGTTAATTAAATACACTCCGCTGCACTCTGCTCATGACTCAAATGTCGTTTATCACAATTTTTGCTTAATATACTATTGTATTATTTGTAGTTTCTATGTTAAGGGGGTAGGTAATCTTATTTCGGATACCATCTACACAGTCGAGGTAAATAATGGAATTGTATTAATCTTAGCTAATTTAAGGAAATTTTTGAGGTAATGGAAAATATAGAAGTAATAATAACAATAATAATAATAGTAAGCGTTTTGTTTGCCAAAAGAATGGACAATTATTCAGACGAAATACTAATTTGGACCTAAATATTACCAAAAAGTGAAAAGTGAAAAAATGTGACTGTTTAGTTTTCATTTTATTATTTTTCGACTTCTTATGAATTTATATATATAAACGTATAGCTTATCGATTGGCCGCGAGTACAGCACCAAGAAGTTATTCTTCTTCCTTTCCTCGAGGTATTAAATTCTTGAACTTAACTGGCCATCTATACCCGCCAGCGCCCTTAGGCGCATGCTCCACTAAAAATCACGGTGAAGCGCTAAATCGGTCGCTCTCATCGTGTGGTTCAAAAAGTGCCGTTGAACGCATCAGGTCATACGCATGGTGATCAACAAATTTCCTCACCACTCGAGGCACAGAGGACGCAGCACGGGCCGGCCCCCCCGGAAGGAGGACCAAAAGCGAGGTAGGGTCAGTTAAGTAATCAAAAAATGTATTATCTACCCCACCATTCGGTTACGAAAGCTAGTGACCAAAGCGTGCGCGTAGTATTCAATGCGTCTTGTCCTACTCCACAAGGATCACTCAATCAGTTTCTTCTGTCAGGTCCTAAACTCCAAAAAGACATCACCGCAATTTGCGTTAACTTCAGAAAGTTTCCATTAGCATTTTCTTGTGACATCAAAGCCATGCATCGTATGATTGTACTAGACCCCAAGCATCGGGATTATCAGAGGCTAGTATGGAGATTTTCTCCCGAGCAGCCTATCCAAGATTATCGTCTTACCCGCGTTACATTTGGAATCGCATCATCTCCTTATTTGGCACTTCGAGTCATTTTGCTGGCACGAGAGGGCTCAGAAGCATATCCTAACGCTTCAAGAGTTCTGCAGTCCGACATATTTGTCGACGACATCTGCACAGGAGCTTACACCTTGGAGGAAGCATTGACTCTTAAAGCAGAGCTTGTTGAGTTATTAAATTCCGCAGGTTTTGAGCTGCGGAAGTGGTCAAGTAATGATCTCAACTTTCTTAAGAAAATTCCGTCAAATATTCGACAAACTTCTGTTTCACTAGACACTGACACTGACTGTTTTCACAAAGTCCTTGGTCTCCAATGGGACCCAGTGAATGATGTCTTTTCATATCAGGTCAATCAAACCGACGATTCTTGTACGAAAAGATCAATTCTCTCTACCATTGCTCGTACGTTTGATCCAATCGGCTTGATATCACCTTGCATATTTCTTGCAAAGCATCTAATGCAATTGATGTGGGCAGAGGGTGTCGATTCGGATGATACTCCAACCCAAGGTCTTGTCGATCGATGGTTGACATACAAAAGTCAGTGGACGAGAAAGAGCAATGGACTGTAATTGTTTGTTTAATTGAAGCTAGAAATAACGGGGCAATTCAAATTATAATATATCGATGTAACGAGACGAAAAATGATAATCTCTTTTCTTCTTGGCCTACCTTGATGTAGCTCTGGCTGTTGACCGGCACAATTTCGCAATACTTGACGGCACTCGAGATATTAATTCTGGCACGCGGAAAATGCTCTCACGTTGGTCTCTGCCTGAGTCGTACTAGTCCCGATCACAGCGGAGTACGACACCCAAGCGACATACGAGTTTTTTCTGGCCATATACCCAGTGAGATTGTCACCAAAATACGCGGAGAATATAACCGCAGCAATTAATTAAAAGAAAACCAATTTCAATTTGCTCGATATAAAAATTCCCCAATTACAAAAATTAAAGAGGAAAAATAAAACAAAACAATTCCGACTGGACGGAACATACCGCCCACCTAAAATGGCAACATTTTATTAATGAATCCAAAAAAAAGAAAATAATTAACAGAAACCGTAATAACAATTCCGATACCCACGCGAATTCTAAGCTTAAAATTAAAAATTAATATATTGGAAAAGATTAATAACTAATATAATGGCAAAGGACAAACCTTTAAAACTGGGCGTTTGAGAATACCCTTTGCCGTTTTAATAGAGACTACTCTCACCACTCCATCCGTACCCGGATGGACTTCTGTTACGCGCCCCAAATGCCAAGCCAATGGAGGAGAGAGATTTTCTTTAATTAACACCAGGGTGTCAATTTTAATATCAGTGGAGGGATCATACCACTTGGATTTTTGGTTAAGGGTGTGAAGATACTCACGATGCCACCTTTTCCAAAAATCCTGATGCATGCGCTGTAATAACTGCCAACGCGAGAGTCTTCCCAATTTAACTTCGGTTAAATCTGATTCAATAAATGTGTTAAGAGGTTGAAGATTTAGAAAATGACTAGGAGTTAGAACGCTTAGATCGTTAGGGTCGGAACTAACAGGGCACAATGGCCTAGAATTTAGAATCGCTTCAATTGCGGTCAGAACTGTGATGAACTCTTCGTAGGTTAAAATATGGGTTCCTACTACCCGAACAATATGGGTTTTCACTGACTTGATGTTGCTCTCCCAAATTCCACCAAAAGTTGGCGCCGAAGGAGGGTTAAAGTGCCACCTTATGCCTTCTCGTGTGGAAGCATTATGCATCTTTTGAGCGAGTTGTTTGGCGGCTCCAACAAAATTAGTGCCACAATCACTGTAGATGTCCGTGACAAGACCACGCCGAGAAATAAACCGTCTTAACGCCGCAAGGAATGCATCGGTAGACAATTCAGTAGCGAGTTCTAAATGCAGAGCCTTGGTGGCCAAGCATACGAAAAGACAAATATAAGCCTTATAACTTTTCGAGCTTCGCATTTTGCCCATCGTTACTTGGAATGGACCACCGAAATCAACCCCACATTTGGTGAAGCATTTTATTTCATTTACTCGCACTGCAGTTAAGTTACCCATTACCGGAGGAGAAGAACAGGGATTACTTTTAAAACAACGAACGCAAGAAGAGATGACCTTTCGTATCACTCTTTTAGAGGACGGGATCCAATATCTTTGGCTAAGTAAATATTGCGTAGTTTGTAGCCCAACGTGTAAGTACTTAATATGTGTATGCTCCACAATCAGACGAGTCAGCCTATGATCACTTGGAAGTAAACACTGGTGTTTATTACTATATGGAATAGAAGAGTGATGTAAACGTCCGCCCACCCTGAGAATACCAAACATGTCGAGACTAAACCGTTGGCAGCAAATGCAGCATCACTTCTGGCGTCGATGGCATAATGAATATCTCACAAGCCTCAATCAACGTAATAAATGGTGTGACAATCGCCCCAATCTTGATGTGGGCACACTGGTGGTCTTAAAGGAGAAAAACACTCCAGTTCTTGACTGGCGTCTTGCGCGTATAGCCGAGGTCTACCCTGGCCCTGATGGTGTCTTTAAGAGACCTGTTGTAAAACTCTGCCCTCTACCAAATCAATAGCGTGGTAAGCACATTTTTCGCTTAAAGCACACAAGATGTTAGCACTTCTATTAGTAATATTTATTAGTATAGTTCTGAATTTTCATTCTTTTTTTTTTTAACCCATAAACTGTAGGTAAACATGGGTATCATTTTTTCGGAAGCGTTTTTTGTTTTTTTTTTTTGGGAAAATACCTACTGAATTTTGGTTAGTTTGTTTAGTTTTCATTTTATTATTTTTCGACTTCTTATGAATTTATATATATAAACCTATAGCTTATCGATTGGCCGCGAGTACAGCACCAAGAAGTTATTCTTCTTCCTTTCCTCGCGGTATTAAATTCTTGAACTTAACTGGCCATCTATACCCGCCAGCGCCCTTAGGCGCATGCTCCACTAAAATTCACGGTGAAGCGCTAAATCGGCCGCTCTCATCGTGTGGTTCAAAAAGTGCCGTTGAACGCATCAGGTTATACGCGTGGTGATCAACAAATTTCCTCACCACTCGAGGCACAGAGGACGCAGCACGGGCCGGCCCCCCGGAAGGAAGACCAAAAGCGAGGTAGGGTCAGTTAAGTAATCAAAAAATCTTTTGATCCTGTCTTGAGTAATTTTTGCGACTTCTTGCTGTGCCAGCTGCGGCCAAAGTCCGTTTCCGCGCGGACAAAACAGTGACATTGGTTTTTACTGCAACATATTTTTAATGCGAATCAACTTCGTTATTGTTTTTCGTCTCCTTGTTGAGTTTTTTGTTATTGTCCTTGAAATGTAGGTTAGTAAACAGAATATTTCAAAAGTTTTCTTTATTTACCGTACCATCGAAATACCCTTCGTAGTTAGAGTGGAATTATTTTATTTTGGGATTTTCCTGTTAGACAACAAATAAGTAAATAAATAGAGTGCTAATTAATACCCAACTCAGTGCCACCGCTAAATAATCAACCGGCAACCTTTTCACCATGTCGTATACATAAAGCAAGTCACTTTATCCGCTTCTGGCAACTTCCAAACTGCATACTAAACTTTGTCCACTGAAAGTGCCGCAAGGCTATTTGCACGGTATCTTGTTCATTTGCATGTTTTCATTGTGCGAGATGTTTTTCATTAAACCTAAACGACACGCCGGCGTACAATGGTCGTAAAAGCAAAGCGCGATGCTACCGTAATTCGTTATCTTGGAGAATATAAACCATTGCTCTCCTGGTAACAGATACAGATTCAATTTGTTGGGCACGTGACGTTTGGGAAATGAAACTGGGCGTTGTGCGACGGTACTTGCAATAATCTAATATGCGAAAAGTTGAACCCGTCCCGGAAAATCGATACAATACTTGGCTTACAGCCGCAACTATTGTGATAATCTAATAGTGACGTAAGACCATTGCCAGGATATTTAGAAATGTAAATGTTTACTAAGACTTTTATTTTCATATTGATAAGCAGAGTGACGTGTTTCATTAACACTACCTTTTTTGCTAGTAAATATGTAAGAGAGGGTAACTGTGACAATCAAAGTTTAATTTCAAAATGTATAATATACATATTTTTTTTATGAATAATTATTAACTATTTTGGTCAAACCGAAAGGTGATCAGTCCGTCAGCGAAGTGACACGATTTGCATCTGAAACTAAAAAAAAATTACCTGAGTACCAAATATTATTAAAAATAATAAAACAAACTTAATATTACTTAATATCACCAGAAAACACAGATAACAGATATATCTTGTCGTGGCATAAAATCTGGGACTGAGTTTATGTTAGTACTAAGGGCAGAACACACATAGTACCTATTTCAATCACTAGTGCTGATAATTTCGATCGTGCAATGGATACTAAGGGAGCAGATGGGAGATACTTCGGTATTTTGATCAATAAAGCCAAACCATCATTGTACTCCTTTTGTCTTCGCAAATTCACGTAATGCAAAAAATAGCCCGCAACATTCGAATGCAGGGTTAACCGAGAAATGCCGGAAATATATTTCTTAAAATCTTACTGCGCTCCAAAACTGTGTTTATTATAAATGACGCCCTTCTACTAATCAATATGTTGACAGAGCGAGGAGTGAAAAATGCGGTTTTAAGAAAAACATCTGCTTAAGAAAAATATGCTACTGTATGTTAAATTTCAAGTTAACATTTTGTTTTCTAAGAAAACTATTATGGATGTAGACCAAGTATCGGCAACAACTAAACTGAAAAAACTGCTGACAGAAATAGATTTTTTTGAGCAACGTCATAAAATAAATATAATTAATTTTCGTTAATACAAAAATTCTTTGGGTACCCGTTTTGACTACCACATTACTACTGGCCTGTAAACATACTCCCATTTAATCGTATCTTTAAAACAAATTATTGACTTCATTCTTGTTTAAGCGTAATATTTTTTTAAATGAAGAAACGTTTCTTGGGAGATAAACGACGAAATATATATTAGCGAGTTCAAAAAAGATGGTCAAAAGCTTCATAAAATATTTGACATTTTAATTCAGTTGGACCTACAAAAAATATTTGTGATTGAAATCTAAATATAATCTTGCATTACGAAAAGTATTGGTTGACCACTTCATGATTGACCGGTCAATTGACCACTTCTTAATTGGCTAGTCAAAAAATGTTTTAAATAACATCTTGCAATTGTAGAGTGTTATCTATCATTATTTAATAATAATATGTATTTTTTATTAAATTATTACATGGAATACCTGAATACGATTCATAGCGATTCGAGGAATCCCAATAATAATATCGACTCCATTAATTTTTTCAAAGAAACTTCCACAGGCTACTGTAATACTTTTTATAAAACTGGATTCCTCCTGCTTCGGTTTTTGTTGAGTCGAACTAGCTAACCTTTCGCTAATCACCCTGTTGGCTTCTTCAGAGCTTGACTGAAACTGGCTCGCATTTTTACTTTTATATTGTTTGAAGGGTAGCTAAATGAGGGGCATAAACACCGTCTCGGATGACTGATTCCCATATTGATGACAGATAAAGTCCTGAGTCGCGGTTAAGAATTTTAGGTTGCTTATAGATTTCTATAGACTCTCGGATTTTTCGTTGGTAGAAGAATTGATTACATGCAAGAATTTTAGTTTTATCGAATTAAATTTTATGTCCGGTTTCGTGATTATGTTTGGCAACTGCTGATGAGTTTATTTGTCTTAAGGCGCTTTCATGTTCTTTGAGCCTAGTTGATATTTTTCGTCCGGTCTCTCCAATGTCGCAATTGTCGCATATGCATGAAATGCTGTAAAATCCTGGCATCTCAAATGGAATTTTGTATTTAACGGATCGAAGATGTTGAGAGATTTTTGAACAAGCGGTGAATCTGGTTCTGACCTTATATTTCTTTAGAACTTTTGATATGTGGTCAGTGATGTTTTGAATGTAAGGAAGGACAACAGTGGCAGGTGTGGGATTGCTTTCGGCTTCATTGCTATTGGAAGGTTGTGGTGAAGTACATTTTGTGATGGAACGCTTAATATCTTTAATTTGGAAATTATTAGAGAGAAGAGCAGAGGTAAGGTGTTTTAATTCTGGGTTCAGTGACTCGGGGTGAGATAGTTTTACGGGTCTGTCAACAAGAGAGTTGATAGCCAATTATTTTTGGGCCGGATGGTGATGTGACCATGCATTGAGGTATCGGTCTGTGTCTGTGTTAGATCTGATTTTCTATTGATAAGAATATCTAAGAATGGGAGGTTGTTATTAGTTTCTAATTCAATGAAAAAACGTATGTTAGTTTTAGAGTTTAAATGTCTAAGAAAATCCACTAGGGATTCTTGACCGTGAGGCCAAATAGCAAAAGTATCATCGACGTAGCGTTTCCATAATTTTGGTTTTAGATGAAAGGTGTCGAGAGCTTTCTTCTCAAAGGCTTCCATAAATTTATTCGCGATGACTGGTGATAGTGGAGAACCCATAGCTGATCCCTGTCAAAAATTTGACCATTATAAGAAAAATATGTTCCATACAAGTATTTTTCATTTGAGGTGAGAAGGTTTGGTTTCAGATTCACAGATTTTAATATACCTGAAATGATGGTGAGAGTTTCAGAAATAGGAACTTTCGCAAAGAGGGATTTAATGTCGAAACTAACCAGAATATCATGTGTACCTAATGAAATGCTTTTTATTTGTTCATTAAAGCGAAAGGAATTAAGTACGAAACAATCATTTTTTATTGTCAAAAAACTGTCAGTTTTCCCTGCAAGGGCTTTTAATAAGGAAGCTGCTAGAGAATATGTTGGGGGACCAATGGTGCTGACAATAGGTCGAAGAGGTATTACTGGTTTGTGAATCTTTGAGAGTCCATAGAGACGAGGAATTTTAGAGTCATGAAGGGTGCCAGATTTTTTCACGGACTCTGATAGAGAAGAAGCCTTAATGATAGATTTAAGGTTGCGTTTTATAGATGACTATGGAATGAAATGCGAGCCAGTTTCAGTCTAGCTTTGAAGAAGCCAACAGGGAGATTGGCGAAAACGGACGCAGAGGGAATCCAGAAGTTTTATAAAAATTAATATCGACTCCATTTGGTTCCCAGAACGACCCGACGGCGACATAATGCACAATATAAATAAATATATATAAATTTCATGGTATTTTTAAAATTATTTCTGTCAATTAGCCAGTCAATTGGCTGGTCCATTGACACAAAAAAATTACTGGTCAATTCCACAACCCTAATTACGGGTATATATACATCTACATAATTTTTGTTTAAATTTGCATAAATAGGATTTATATACATATACACAATCTACACTGTTAGACTTCGCCTCTGTGGATCGCAAGAGTTCCAAGTAATTTTGAATAAAAATTCTACCTCATATACATGATTTTTTTTTCTTGACATTACATTGGACATTATAGAACTGGATAGAGAGATAGAGTAATTATATATCGATTATTTAATTGCGTAGAAAATGATGTCTGAATTGCTTTTTATTAAATATTATTGTTTGCCTCATTTCACTTCCGTATTTCATAAACTACTTTTAGGCATATTTTGTCCAATAACAAAAATTTTCTATCAATTTTAGAAGGTTATTATTAGTTATTTATATTTATAAGAGATTCTCTCGATTTATGATCAATATTCTTTAATTTTATTCCATAGTGGCATCATAGTAAAAATATATTTAGGTTTACACTTATTTTGACATAATTTAAATGTCAGTTAAAACGCGGCGCCTCTGGCGGCAATTTTAAAAAGTTGAATGGAAGACGAATTTCTAATCGCCCGAAAAAAAATGGAAATATCGCAGCCAAACCGCAGACGAAAAGCGAAAGAAATATTTAAACAACGTTTCGGATGCGAAACAGATACGTTAAGGTTCATATGAGAAATTGGCCGATAAATAAAAATAAGCCTCCGGGAAAGCTTTTTACTGCGATTCATATTTAAGCAGGGACAGACAGGTGACGTATTGTTCAGTCATCCTATAAAATATGCGTCCCGGGGAAAAAAAGCGGGACAAAAAATCCCAGAGGCTCAGCCTTAAATGGCCCTCCTATGAATCAATCAAATGAAAATTGAAACATCCCTTATTGGATAACAAATGATCGAGAGATTTGCGCTGAAGCGAATTACGACGAAATTGCTAAAAAAATATAGATATTCTTAGAATTTAACCGTAGTGTTAATCAAATTACTTTTAGAGTTTTAGGCGAATATTTTGGTTATATGCAACAGAAAAAAAATGTTTTTCCACTCCCGTCTGTAAAGTATCTAATTACCCACCGATCTAGCGTGCGGGAAGTGTCGCTTTACCACGCCAGTTTCCTTGGGAGCAATCGGATGTTATCTGAGATATTTCCCAAGCTTTGAATTTTGACGTTTGTCAATTCAGACAGTCATGTCAGTGAATGTATTCGAGTTGTTTTGCGAAAATGTACCCAAAAACTAACGGTCGTAGAAAAAATATAGTATGCAACACGTTCGGTAAACTTTTTAACTCACTCGTTTATTAAACACTCGCTCCGCTCGTGTCAAATAAACTAGCGAGTCAAATGCCGTTTACCGCACTTGTTGCATAATATACTATTATTCACTCGTTTATTAAAAACTCGCTCCGCTCGTGTCAAATAAACTCGTGAGTCAAATGCCGTTTACCGCACTTATTGCATAATATACTATTTTCTACTCCCGTCTGATATTTTCCACGCCTTAAATTTTGACGTTTGTCACTTCTGACGGTCATGTCAACGGTCATATAAAAATTATAGTATGCAACTCGTTCCTTAAACTTAAGTTACTCCTTTATTAAACATTCGCTCCGCTGCTCACCGCTCGTGTTAGATAAACTCGTGAGTCAAATGGCGTTTACCGTACTTGTTGCTTAAATACCTAATTGCACACCGATCTAGCGTGAGGGAAGCGTTGCTTTACCACGTCAGTTTCGTTCCCCACGGACCCGAGCCACTTCGGACATTTTCGGGATTTTACCGCATGCGTTTGGAAGCAATCGGTTGTTTTCTTAGGTATTATTCACGGCTTGAAGTTTGACGTTTGCCAATTCTGACGGTCATGTCAGGGAATGTATTCGTATTATTTGGCGAAAATGTACCCAAAAACTAACGGTCGTAGAAAAAGTACAGTATGCAACACGTTTGGTACACTTTTAAGTCACTCGTTTATTAAACACTCGCTACGGTCGTATCAAATAAACTTGTGAGTCAAATGCCGTTTACCGCACTTGTTACATAATATACTATTGTGACAGCACAGGATCAGCAAGGAGCAGTTGTTTCCTACGCATATGTACAGGCTTGATACATTTTCTCGAAAGAAAAGTGGATGTAAAATGCTGGCAACATGTTTAATAAAAAGACTTACCAAGAAAACAAAATTAAATCGCAAAGCGAGGCTAAAAAATTTTTGTATTTATTCTCTATAACTCCAGACGAACCAGGGACTCCATTGCGGTCTAGACAGCAAGGGTCTTCTTTCCTGTGTAACCATCAGTACGCAGTAGTCGAAAACACTATTAATTATTATTCAATTATCAATATTAATGTTCCAAAAACGAGAGAGAAGCCATTAAATCCTCGTAGTGCATGAATTGTTGACGAGTTTGAACAAAATAGCTTTCAATTGTTCGCGTACATTGAATTTTCCAAAACCGATATAATAGCAAAGAAGAATTGTTATTATTATTCTGTTTGTTTGCAGGGCTAATTATTAATCGGATATAATTTACGCTTACACTAATTAGATGCTAACAACTCGACGCATATGAAGAGATTAAATGTGCTGGACGTAGCCATAGTTTAAATTACCTAGTTTTCAATCATGTCATTTCATAAAGTTGTTCATTTTTCATAAATTTTATGTCACCTAGATCATTAGAGATAAATAGTTGAGAAAATTATTATGATGGTCATTTGAAATAAATCTAAACCGAAACATTAGGTTTCAATAATGATTTTTTTGAAGCAACTGTACTGATTGCTTTCAAATGCATATAAAATTGTGGGTAGTTATTCTCCGTATCGAAGTTTTCATCGACAGCACTTATTATGTTGATATAAAGTTTATAAATAGCATGCATCGCAAATTGATGCAATTTTAGAGTTTATCATTTGGAACGGAAATTAGATGCCAAAAAAAAGAAATATAAATATGTACAGAGTGTCTACTTTATGATGTTTTGCGACATTAGTTAATCGATAGGTTTTTGTGAAATGAGAGCTGCTATAAAACCTCGTTATATATGCAAATTGACAAACCTTCTTTTTTGTAGAATGGATGTAGGACCATTCAGTTTTAGGTTAATTTAGGTATTTTTTACTGTTGGTATTCGTTTGAAAATAATGTCCATAAAAAAACGAAGGGTGTGCGTGGGGGATGTAAAAAGGAATTAAGCGAAATTTCCAGTGACTCTGTAATTTGTTTATGTATCGTAAAACTGCGATTTACATATTACTCATAAGCGAAAAATATTTTCTTTAATTGGCCATTTTATTAATATAGTTATTACTGACGAAACTATAGAATAACAGCACATATTAAAATTTTGAAATCGCCATTAGCACTTATCGATGTTGATTACCTACATCAAAATAGGTTTTCTGAGTAAATTTTTCACTTATGACCCCATAGGACCATTTTTAGATATAATCCGGCGCCATCTTTAAACAAAATAATCTCCATGTTAAACTTTTAGATAGTTTAATTATTAAATCTGATTTTCGCATTCACCACCTCTTGTTGAGGTCAGAATGCCTAACAACCCTCCAGCGTCCAATTTTAAAAGATTCAGCCGCTATCTCAAAATAATTCAGATACAAAAAATAAATAAATAATTTACAGGCTGCTACTTTGTCGTCTCAGAAAAGAAAAGGGACCTTTGAACACAACACTAAACAACAACCTAAAACATAAAATTTTTATCAACGAAGAGTTATGTAAAACAACTTATAAGCTGTTAAACAATGCTATGAAGTTGAAGGCCACCAGCTACTAATACATGTGGAGCAACAATGGACTTTTTTGTCAGGAAAAATGATGGGGATGGCGCTATTAGCTATTAGGATTTGGGACACGTCAATGGTCTTGTACAGCGTGGAGTGCAGGATGAGTAAATTCTGCTTTAAGCTACTACTCGCAAATAAGTGTCTTAATTGTTAATCTGCACTCTCTTCTGTTGCGATGGCGGTGTGTCGTAACCTCAGAATCGCTAACTTTAATGTTAGTTCCTTAACTGCTCACTTTTTGGATATCAAAGATTTAATTATTGCTAACGACTTTCATATAGTCTGCATGACGGAAACTTGTCTAAACCCACATATTGATTCGTCGTTAGTCGAAATGAAGGGTTATAATTCAATTAGGAAAGGCCGTATGGATCGAGCTAGAGGCGGCCTAGCTATTTATGTTCGTAATGATATAGAAGCTTGAAAATATTCTGTTCACGCTGGTGATAATAAACTATTAGAGAATCTGCTGATCAATTTTCGTATTAAAAAATTGTCTGTAATGGTAGGAGTTGTATATCGTTCACCTATAAGGTTCTGTAGGGCAATCCGTAAACTCGTATCATACAATATACAACATTTGACTGCACAATTATTTCAAATCCTATCAGCAGATAATTAATGAGCCCACAAGAGTTACTGCAACCACAACGAATCTTCTGGCGTGATCATGGCGTGTTGAATATGGATTTAATTTCTGATCACAGTTTGGTGTTTTGTGAGCTCTCACTTACAGTTAAAAGCCGCGATGTATAGTTACGGATGCTACAAACAAGTATTTCGACAACCCAGCTTTGTACGACATGAACAAAATTAAATGGGACGAATTCTATTATATGAATGATATTTATAGCAATATTGAGTTTCTTACTACGAATTTGGTTAAAATATTAGATAACCATGCTCCTGTGCGTTCCATGAGACTGAGTAAGCCCATGCCCCTTGGCTTACATATACTCTTAGGGAAATATTTCTAGAGCGGGATAGAGCACTTTAAAAGTATAAACTGAATAGCACCTTCTCAATCTTGCTTTATCATTGAGGCGTGAAAAAGCGGCGTATCTGAAGTTTGTCGGGTCTCAAGATGCGTCGGCTCGGTGGAAACGTCTGAAATCTGCACATATTCTCACTCAACCAAGACCGGAGTTACCAGCTAATATGCAGGATTGTAAGGTGCTAAATAAACATTTTCTTGCGGGTACACAGGCAAACGCGACATAACACTTCAAAGTTTCACTTTCGCTTCCCTACAGCTGACGAAATAAAGTCAGCTATCTACAGTCTTAAATCAAATGCTTCGGGAATTCATGCAATTCTACTTTTAATGTTAAAACTGAGTTTTATACTTAACCATATAATGGTTACTTTCCAGCCTGCTGGAAGGCAGCTGTTGTGTGTCCATTCCTAAGGTAAGTTCCCCTGAATCGCTTAATGATCTAAGGCCGATTAGCTTACTACCTGTATTGAGTAAGGTTCTACTTACAGTTCTATGAATTTGTTAAAAATAATGACATCCTATCAGTTTTTCAATCGGGTTTCCGTCCTGGACACTGTACTGCAACAGATTAGTTAAATGTGACAGATCGAAGTTTAGATGACAAACTTGGGGCCATACAAATTCTACTCGACTTTTCTCGAGCTTTTGATTGTGTGCTTTTGATTTATGCGCTAAATTGGAATTCTTTGGGCTATCTTACGGTCCACTGGCCTTCTTTTGCAACTACTTACAAAATAGAAGACAAGTTGTTAAGAGAGAGCTGTTGTGTCGAAAATTGCTGAAGTGGTATCACGGGTGCCTCTAGGATCAATCTTGGGGTAGCTATTATTTTTACTGTATATATTTCATTTGGGTACCGCGCCGCAATTTTGCCAATCTCAGTCATATGTTGACGATACCCAGCTTGTATGTTGCTTTGACCCGTTATATTATGATTAGGTCGAAGCAGATATTAATTTCCATCTGCAGTAGGTTTTTACTTATAGTGAGAAATATGCTTTAAGGTTAAATGCGGCTAACACTCAGGTGCTACTCTTTGCTCGCGACTCTGCAATGCACTTCCTGAAAAGATACTTGCATCTTGAGAGAATGGCCCTTGTCGTTTGCTACCATTGCCCAAAATTTAGGAGTAACGGTGCACGTATCATTAAGATTTAGTAAGCACTTTTCAAATTTAAGTAAAAGAGCTTATCTTTTATTTACTATATACCAATAAGCTGATATTCATATTGCCTCGTATTGTTTTACCCTCCTTGATCGTCGACACCTTCAAAAAATACAAAACAACTGTTATAGGTTTGTATATGGCTTAAGGAAATATGACCACGTGACCCCTAAAATTAAATTGTTGCAGTGGTTGAGAATAGACAATTTATTTGAGTACCTATTCGCTGTGTTAATATATAAGATCTTAAAAGTCTTCTAGCTCTCCTTATTTAAAAGATAAGTTAGATTTTCGCTGTGAAACACATAATGTAAATAGTAGGGAGAATACGCTAACTGTGCCTCAACACAGATCTGGGGGTTTAAAGTACGCTTCTGACAATTCAGCTGGTTTCAATAAGAGTTGTTTTTTGTAGTTGGTGGCAACTAGTGTTGAGCTTTTTTAGGTTTTCGATCAATGTATGTGGTATTTCTCCGGTTGCGCCTATAATAATTGGTACTACAATGACTCATTCTTGGTTCCACATATCTTTTATTTCATTGGCAAGAGGTAAGTACTTACTAATTTTTTCGTCGCGCTTTTTTTGTAAGTTTGTGGCGAGTGGGACTGAGAAGTCAATCAGGTAAGTATGTTTGTTTTTTTTTTTCGGTAAACACCAAGTCTGGTTTATTATGTTGCAGAGATAGATCGGTTATTATTTCTCTGTTCTAGTACATTTAACAAAATAAGTAAAAACTAAAAGTTCAGATTTTCACGAAATTATATGTTATGACATGACAATTGTTTCGACAACACCGTGTCTTTATCACAACTTTTAGTTCTTATTTATTTTGATAAATGGATTTTCATCAAGTAAAAGCCACCTCAGTTCAATTCCAGTACATTTTGTAGTTTTCCGTTTCAACTACACTTTCTAAATAGTATTTGTAGTACGGTATTGTCTCCTTCGTTTCTGTGTCGTGTAGTTTCAAAAATCCTTGGTGTATTCTTTTGCGGCAAGCGTTCGACATCCGCTTATTATGTGGTCGATCGATTCAGTTGTTCTCCGCACATTCTACATTTGTCTGTTCGAATATTTTCCTTCATTACGTATTTTTTATAATTTCTGGTTGCAATGACCTGGTCTTGTATTGCTATTACAAATGCTTCGGTTTCGAGGAACAAGTATCCTTGTTTTAGCCAATTCAGGAACGCGTCTTTGTTGATATGCGGTTGCTTCATCTCTGGTGTCTTGTGCTAGGTTTAGTGGTGTCAATTTTCAATCAATTTTCCTTAGAGTTTTGTATATTTGGCTGTTTGTGTTGTTGTCGTTGAAGTATTTTTTGAGGGCACTGATTTGTTTTTGGTGGTGTGTCGGTATGTGCACGATACCTTGGCCCCCTTTTTCACGTGGGATGTTTACTCTCTCGACTGAGCTGCGAGGATGATCTTTACGGAATTTAGTGTTTTTAGTTCTGTACCTGTCCATGCAATCACTCCAAAGTTTATTGCCTTTGTTGTGTTTTTGACATTTAGTCTCGTTTTAAGAACTGCACGTAGTCTTTCTCTGAATTTTTTTTTCAGTGTTTCTTTACTATGTGCAAGAGGGGATTTATTGCCAAACAGAACCATAATGCGCTGAGTGCATCGCCCTGAAAGATTCCGCGTTTGATTTCTATATTGTCTATTGTGAATTTCGTCTTCTTATTATTTACTCTTAATGTTGTTTTCCATTTCTTCATGGTGTTTTGAATGTATGGATCGATTTTCTAGATATACAAAACTTCTATTAGCCGTGAATGTGGGAGGCTGTCGACGGCTTTTTTATAATCCACATACGCAATGTATAGTGGTTTCTTGTCTTTCTTTTTGTGTTGCGTTGTTATAGTGTCTACGATTAATTGTTCTTTGCAGCCTTTGATTTTCGTCCTGCAGCCTTTCTGTTCGATTGCTAATAGGGCCTAATGGTTTATCTGTAATGATTGATGTTAATATTTTGTATATAGTCGGTAGACATGTGATTGGTCTGTATTTATCTGGGTGTGCGCTTGAAGGTATTGTTTTGGGGAGCAGGTGTGTTATGCCTTCGGTCATGAAGTTTGGTATTTGAGATCGTCCTTGTAGAATTCCAGAAAAAAGTTCTGCTATTTTGTTATGTGCCTGTGAACCCTTTCCACCAAAAGTTATGTACCCCGTCTTTTCCCGGAGATTTTCAGTTGTGAATTTTTCTGATGGCTTTCCGTAACTCTTCAGTTGTCATGTTATGGTTGTTCATCTGTCTTCCATTGTGCGTTTTTTTCTTCTCGTCCTTGATCCATTTTGCAGTTTATGTTCTTTTTCTTGTGACCATATATTGCTCCAGTAGGTTTTCGTTTCCTCTTTATTTGTCTCCTCATTTCGTTCTATGTTGCTTGTTTGTTGACTTAATTCTCTGTAAAATCGTCTTTCGTCTTCTTTGAATTGTTTATTTTGTTGTCTGCGCTGACTGTTTTCTTTAAGCCTTCTCAATCTTTTTGACTTAGCTGCAAGTTTCTGTTTGAGTAGGTCTATGATTTCACGCATATTTTTATTTTCTTTGTTTTGGTGTTCCAATATTATTTGTTGTGCTTTGTTTTTTAGTTTTCTACCTGCGTTTGGATCTCCTGATTTTATTAATCTGCCTATTTTAGCCAGTAATTCATCTATCTGTTTATTGATTCGCCATTCCCATGGTGGTGTCACCTTTTCTTCTTGAGTTTGGTGAGTTTGTTGTCTTTCTGGTGTTCTTTTGACAATAAATTTTGACGTTCTTGCCGCCCCTATATATACTAGGTTATGGATTATTGTTATGTCACCATTATCTTTCATTTTATTTACAAAAAAGTTTTGGGAGCTTTGGTCTTAGGTTTGGCGCGGTTCCGTATGCATGTTTCATCGAAGCAGTTTTGTAGACATTGTTCATCTTCTGTGAGTTCTTCACTTTGTTTATTAATGGTTAGGGTTTCATTTCTTTGGGGTGTTGTTGAGTTTATGCCTAATGGTCTCTCTGCTTCATTTCTTATTAGGTCCATTATTTCGAGGGGCATTTTATTTGTGGAGAGAATTACTTGTTTTTGATCAAGAATATTTTGTATGGTTTTCTCACGTAGTTCCGGGAATTGTCTAGTTACTTGTGCGTGTAGTTCTTTGCGGTACCCTTTAGTGTTTAGTGTCTCTATTCTAGTTATAACAAGATATTTTGTTCTTTGTCGCTGCTTGCCCTGTAGAGTGGTCGGGTGTCTTTGACCTTCCAAAGCATCTCTTCTGGGTGATGTTTTCTGGGTCCTGTTCATTGCGTCGGTGTTTGCCGTTTGCAGATCAGCAGCACCGCTCCCGCTGGGTCCTGCAACAGGCTGGGTATGAGGGCGGTTCCGAACGGAGTCAGCCTGAGCCTCCGCCACTCCCGTGTAGCAGTTTCGACGACTCTTTATAGCGCCTTTGTCTCACTATCCGGGGTGCTAACCCGGATTGTCCTTTTAGTGGTCTTTTACGCCCAGCAGGACCTATTATTATTATTATTATTGTTATTGTTATTATTATTATTATTATTATTATTAATACCAATAAACAACCAATATCAGAACAGTAAACGAGCCTGTATGACACTCTGTGATTTTTGATCTGACACGACGTTTTTAGAAAAGACATTTAATAAACGAAATGCGAGGAAAAAATTACTCCATTGTCGAACTTCCTGCGATCTTCACACATTACTCGATAACAACGTGCGTCATTCTAATTCAACACAGCTTCCCGCGTCCGTTATTGCCATAAGCTAATGAGTCTAAGCGGAGGATATACAACTGTTTGTGAATGCAAGTTCATCAGTTATAAATGCCACGCACGATTCAGACACAATGTTTAGCAACGAAACGCACGTGAAAGCGTAGTTAAACAAAGCTCAAGCATTTAACTTACATGCCTCATATATACGTGTAGTTACGTGTGCGTGTTCCGGATAGATTGAACGAGGCAAAAACAACAGTTTCCTGTTTGATGTGGTACACGGTTAAGGGATAACAAAGATTAAATTCACATCGTTGCTAAATTCTATTGTTATTTAAGTGTGAATTCTTACACTACTTACACTTATTACTTATCCTGACCATGCGCAGTAGCGTGAGAATAATAAGGAATGACCTTATTTAAGTTAAAGAAAAGCAGACCCTAAAGGATCAAAATATACCTTAGGACCGATCCTAATAATTTTAAATTTTAGGAATTTTTTTTCTACAATAAAATTAAAACTGCTCAAATTTAGATTGGTGCCACTTGTCCCACTTAGAGTGCCTCTCGAGAAGTATTAAATTGTTTTCATGTTCGGTCGCTAGAGTTATGACGAATGAGAAAATGAGTTTTTGACAAAACTATAAATAGAGAAAAATCAACAAATATCGCTTTTTTTCTTTTTCCTATTTTACCCTATCTACTAAAATCGAGGATCGATCTGATTTACTTAAATGTTATGGTCTATTCATAGATATAAGAATATGACCAATTACTTTTGAATGGGATTATCCAAGCGTGGTCATTAACATACAATGCAACAACATTATTGCCTAAAGTTTCGGAATTTAAATTCAGGTAAAATTGTGGTCCGTAATAGAAAATAATTTTATACCTACCTGTGCTCAATATTCTTTGGTTTGATATGCTACTTAGTTTAAGTTTATTAGTAACCAATCTTATTTCGTGTGTAATACAGCGTGTGTTGAATCGTGTGCGAATTATGCAAAATATGTGCGAGTCTAGTGTATCTCAGGAGATGCTCCCGTCCAAATGTAGAAAACACTATTCTATTGAGACTAAACAATTTTATTTGACTCTCATTGAACGTGGTGCCAGCAAGCAAGCATCTTTAGAAGAAATGGCCACAGTGACGAAAATTCCAACATCAACTGTATGGAAAGTTGTGAGTAATCGCATTTAAACGATTTTTAATAGAATCTTTCAGAATTCGGAAATGGCGACTGGAATATCTAGAAAAAATTAAGATTTACAGAGAACAACAAAGTCCAATTATTAACTTGGATGAAACCTGGTTCGACACTTATGATACCCCGGAAAAGAGTTGGGTTGACTCAACTGATAACTGTAAAACAAGCGCGCCATCAAAAAGAGGTAAAAGAATAACTATTTTGCATGCTGCCTCTAAAGATGCTTGGATTCCAAATGTTCTCTGTCTGCGAAAAATATTAAAGATTCTTTTCTGGATTACCATGAAGATACCACCGCTGATTTATTTGAAAGTTGGTTTAAAAACAAACTAGTTCCAAACATTCCTCCTAATAGCGTCATTTTAATGGACAAAGCAAGTTATCACAGTAGACAGTTGCCTAAAACCCCTTCCTCATGTAACACAAAAGCAACAATCCAAAAATACATGTATAATAACAACATTTATTTTCACGAAGATTATATCAAAAAGCAATTAATTGAGGTTCTACAAAGCTTGAACCTACAAAAGGAATACGTCTGTGATAATTATGCAAAAAATCTAGGGTATGCAGTTTTAAGGTTTCCACATGTTTAGCACCAACTGAAATCTGCCATTCGTCGTAACAATGTTTTTCCCCCTGTTAACTCCAATGTCCTCAAATTTATAGAAACCAAAGTTTTTAACATCTTTCCACAAAGTTGGGCAAATTCTGTTAAACATATAGAAAAAGCAGAACAATCGTATATCCATATTGCAAATAATGTAGAACAAATAATAATTAGAACAGGCGATGATAGTGATACTGATATATTATGTGAATAACTTTAAGTAATTTAAGTAGGTAATAAAAATAATTTGTAATTTTATTTTAGATTTAAACATAAATACATACATAAATAAATAAATATTGTTTAGTATCTTTCCTAACAAAACCCCAAAAAATTAAATTCTAAGCAAAGTACGGACCTGTTCGGCCATATTTCATTCTTACAGCTTGCCCGGGTCTTTCCTTAATTCGTATCAGTTAGTCACTTTCTTATATCTATGAACAGACTTTACCTACTCTGGACCTGGTTTAAAAGGACGTTAATTATTCTATATTCCAAGTTATAAAAAATGATAATATAAATTTGTCACTAGACTCCTTACAATATAAAGGTTAAAAATTCTGCGAAAACCTCTTCTTGATATCGTACAACCAAAATTATTTTCAAAAAGTGTAGTGAATATGGAAAAATATTTTTGCAGCTCTCTTGATTATGAGCAAAATATGGGAAAGAGTCGATTAATTCCTTTGACTTCGACAATAACGAAATTCCGCAGTGATGAGTAAGTAATAATTAAGGTAAAATTAAAGGTAAAAGTGTGATTAAATCAAAATTTTGATCGTTTTTCTCTCTCTCGTATATGTAGTATCTCACTAAGATAAACGTAGTGCTTTAGGGATCATGAGCACTGAATTGAAGAACATCTATCTGTTCAATGAATCTAGCAAAAAGGTTAGGGAAAACTTAAAAAAAATCATTCAAAAAACTCGACGAGAAAATTTATTTAAATCATATTTCCTAGAAAGTGTCCATAATCAGTATCAAATTTCAAGATTACGACCCGTTAAAAGACACGTGGTTTAAAATCTGGTCGACACTCTCAGATGCAAGCCATGAAAAAGTAGAGGTAGTCGGGCTGACAAGATGACCATGTTGGCTGACATCAGACGCAAGGCAGAACTGTCAGAAAGAAGTAAAATGCTAAGAGAGAGAACAACAGACGAGGTGGTTATTAGAAGTTTAGTAGGAGTAAAACCGATGTTCAACAAAAAGTAAAGTGCTAACAGGAACTGGCGATCTTTTGACTCAGCTTTATACAACTGGTTCACAAAATTTAAAATTAAAAAAAAAACTGGAACTTACGAAAAACCTAATTTAAATCATTGGTGGACGAAAAGCAAAGAAAGAAAACCGAGAAATTAATTACGCCAAAGTTGTTTATAAAACACCGAACATTCCGGAATTATTGTTCAAGGGGCGGAAATTGTGGCGGCATTTATGTTTTTGTTTTTAGCTCACGGCATCTTCCCCGTCGTTTCACCTCTGAGCGACTTTTGTTTTCGAAATCCGAAACGCCTCGATCCGAGATTCCCTTTTCGCCATTGTCTGAAGGAGGTCGTAAAAAGTTTGTTGACAAAAATAATGAAACCAGTCAATCATCCGCCGAGAGTATTGTTTCGGATCGCCTTTTAAGCACGATTGATTTTGCATTCGGATCTGAATCGGCGACTCCTTATCGGGGGATGAACACTTACACGAACAGATAAAACTCCAGCGGTAATAACTTATTCATAAACGCAAACGTAAACTTTGGTTGGTTGGTGAGGAAATATAAAGGAGGAAAGAAATAATAATCGTATCATTACAAGAAATTAAATCTGAGAGGAGGACAATAAAAAATAAATTTCAAAAAAGGTTACACGTAAAATAAGTTAAAGTAAGAATTTCTTACACACAAATTTCTTATTTTCATTAAAAATCTCGAATGGAATAGCCATAACCAAGGTCGCTTAGCAAAAAATATCTATATGACAATACCTAACAAACAGAAAAGGTCACATATATGGAGAAAGGTCTCTCGCTTAGATCGTCTTTATTTATTAATATGGTAACTTCCTAAAATTCCCATTCTCAAAGTCGCCGTCAATTTTTCCGCTGATCAAAGATTTATCTCTTGGGAGATACGGAAATATAATCAATCAACTTCAACAATTGCCGATAAAAATCCAATAAACTTAAAATTTCTGCTTCTTCCATTTTTACAATTTGTTTTTTAAGTTTTATTATTTGTTGAACCGAAATATGAGACCGATCTGGTTTCGAGGAGCAATTATGGAAGAAGGAATCGTGAAAAAGTAATGTTTTGTAGGAAAATTTTTCGAGAAAGTCGACCATAATGTGTGGCCAATGTGATATAGACCAACTCAGTCTTCTGCCTATTACATCACATATATGTGATCGTAAGAAAGGCTACATTGTTTGCAGAAGTTTCGGGTAACTGCTCGGTATGTGGTCTAGCAATGTCTTGCTGAAAAATTTGATTATGTAATAATATAAAAATGAACGTTAACATTTTTATCAACTGACCAAATAATAACATCATAACGTCTCTTGTAAGTGCACTCTCACGCTTAATGTCTTCAGCTGACCCCTCTACAACCACAGTGAGTCCACAAACAAAAACATGACTGGTCACTGACGATCCGATTGTACCCCTGATTCCAGTGAATCTGTTCGCATCACTGTTGTAGCATTCCAGCCGATCCTGTTTAGAATTTCCTGTAAAGACATCCCAGCCTCCCGTAGGTCTATAATCCTACCTCATTCAAATAAAAGGATATTTTCATTACCCATAAGAAAATACTAATAAAATTAGTAAAACCCGTTTATTTTTTAAGTGAAACCGTATCTTAAATAGTTGTGCTCGCGAATCCTAGTGGATAAACGAAAAAAAAAAGTCACAATTATAAATTCACTCCGATTGTGGAAAACGTTCTCCCATAATTTTACAAGCATCGGTATTGACGTTTTTAAAAGGGTGTATAGGATAAAAGATAACTGCTATTGACAGCTAATTTTGTGGCCTGATAAAACTGCTATCGGCTTTGCACAATGTTCACCTGGAAATACGTATCGGTGTTTAGCGAACCGTCTGAAATTCGCTTGTTTTGGGCCTTTTGTAGACCCGAACCATTTTATCTGTTCGGAAGGATTCGCCTTTAACAAGGAAACGCTGAAATGAAACACTTCGCCGCTTGTTGTTAATTAATTTGTATATGTAGCTAGAGCTATTAACCCCGATTTCGATGTACTTTGGGCCACCTCAAATGTTATTCCATTTTATTATAATAATAGACACCTTAGATGCACCCACAGTCCCTGGAATCCCTAAGTCTCAAGTCCTAAGTATTATTTATTAATCTTTGTTCTAAACTATCCAGTTCCACCACAAGTAGTGACATTTTTCTTTCAAACTAGCCTGAGTTTATCCAATATAGATTAACAGTTTAAAAATTATAGTCTATTAAATAATGAACGTTCAGGAACTTCTACCACTCTTGGTACGCCAATCAGGCTTCTAATAAGGTTTATATCAACATAATTTGAAAAAACCTTAATTTCTCTAACTGTAGGCCCAATTTAATTTTCGGCAGCTTGAACAGAGTTACTATGTTTTAAAAAAATAGTCCTTCTTTTTAAAATATACTATAAGAAAATACCCCTGAAAATAGTATAAGAAAAATTGACTTAAGTATAATTTCAAAGGACACCTAAAATAACTTGGATGCTTAATTCCTATATTTTTAATAAATTTGCGAATCTACTATAAGTTTACCATTTAATGCATGTTGAGAGCATTGACAAAATTCTTTTTTCTATTTCCAGCTTCCGTGTTACTGTAAATTATTTATTAAATGCTTGGCTTTCCGAGGATAGATAAAAACAGTAAGCAAAAATCATTTCTGCTGATTGGAAGAAAAGGATTGGGTGAATTAAAAAATAATTAATATCTATAACAAGAACATTTTTATTTCTATTTAAAAATGGTTCAACGTTAGAGAACACTTCGATGGATCAATAATGGTTAAAGCTGGCAAAGATTTCCAGCATAGTTTGAAATGATAATAATTGAAAATATATTTTATTTACACAAAAGAACATTTGCAGATTTCTCTTAGTTCATGTGCAGATGGGTGCATGTGTGAGATAATAGTTGATTCACAACACTAGCAATAATGTACAAAATGTACAAAAAACTTCAATTAAATTGTTTGAAGAGATAAGAAAGTGCTTGCTTTTAGAAATTAGTATAACTTTGTCCGATTTGTTTCAAATTTTCCGTATTTTATTTCTCAGAGTGGACAAATAGTTCTATTTTTTACCGTTATCAAAACGGGACCGAAAAATATAACGGGATACCCCGCCGAAATTGAAGCAGGACGCGGAAAAATGACCTGCTCGGCGTTTCTTAATGCATGGC
This sequence comes from Cylas formicarius, assembly GCF_029955315.1. Classification (NCBI taxonomy): domain Eukaryota; kingdom Metazoa; phylum Arthropoda; class Insecta; order Coleoptera; family Brentidae; genus Cylas; species Cylas formicarius. The sequence goes on from NW_026844319.1 coordinate 20,065,011, forward strand.
GGCGTTGGGATTGTCGACCACGAAACGTGAAAAGTCCGAATAGAACGCGTCTTATCGAAGGACGTTCTCGTGGCCAAATCCGATTCGCGGGAACCATGTTCGCGAAAAAATTTATAACCTCTGGCTCGGCAATCGTACACGCCGCCCGTAAATAATCGGTAATACCCGCGCAGGATCAAAATATTTTTGACGGAAAATTTATATTTCATAAAACAAAGTGCCTCCGCCGCCTCCGCGCCGCCCGCCTTTTCCGAGAGATAAAATTTCACATCTTACTTTGTTTTCGCCGTGTGTGTGTATCTCTCACAACCCCGCGCAATAACAAATCAAACCGGGGGCCAAAGTAAAACATTGTTTGTTGCCAAGAAAGAAAAATGTAATTTCACGTTTGACGTGGTGAAGAGGGCGGGCAATTTATCATCTTTTCGATTAACTTCATTACGATTTGACTTCGCGCAGAGAAACTTCTCGATTACCGGCCGCCGGCGCGCGTTGCTATTAAAATAATAAAGGTTTGCTTTTTCGTTTTTGTAAATGGATTCATTATTAACGGAGAAAAGTTTCTAAAATAACGCGTTTTCATCCGGGAATATTAAAAATTAAATTCTCAAATGCATAGATCGTTGCTGCAAAATCGATAAATTAGTCGCGTTGAAGTCGTATTAAAGTCTGTTTCATTGCAACCTTTAATTTACTTTAATTTTGTATATACAGGGTGTTTAATTTTTCGTGGGCGAATATCAACTTTCTTATTCTAAATGGAGTACTCCATTTTTGAATTCTATACAAAATTCTAGGCACCCTTCAGTGAACGAAATTGTTTTAAATGGTGGATCGTTTTTCGTTAATTTACTTTGATTTTGTATATACAGGGCGTTTAATTTTTCGTGGGCGAACATCAACTTTCTTATTTTAAAAGGAATACCTAATATATTACTCCGTTTTTGAAGTCTACACAAAGTTCTAAGCATGTTTTGCGCATATACCTAAGTCTAACCGTTTTAGACATTTTTAATTTTTTTGCGAAAAATTTACGTCTTGCAAACGTGAAATATCTGCCAGTTTCTTCATTCGGAAGCCTTTATTGTTTCACTTGAGTAAGTTTTGTTGTAGACAAAGGACTCGGATAACGGATTTAATAAGAAATTTCGATATATATATTATTACAAGTTACACGAAAAATAAGATTAAAAATTAAATCAAACAAACTGCCAAAAAATTATTTTTTTAAATGGAAACTACCTATTTTTATAATCTTGTCATATTTAGCATTACAAAATGAAGGCAATTTTGTACAATGTCGTATATGCCTAATATGTTTACTTTTTCAAATATTTCCTTTTAAACACAAATAATATGATGTTACCATATAGGTTCAGTTAGTGTAAGGTTGATTTACCATTTCATAGTTGACCATCATCTTGCCGATGCGCTTATGATGATCCAAATGTATGTATGCATTATTTATACAGAATAAGACCAAGGATACGCGATAACGTTGGTGAATATTTTATTAACGATCGATCAATAAAAAATTAATAGCTTCAAAAGATTATTGTAACAGTTGTTCAATATATGGATAAACGTTGAATAATATTTAAAAACTCTCCCCTGGCGCACCATACTTTGACAGAAGTTCTACCTGATCTTGTAACTTCCATACGCTTTTTATTATTTTTATTGCTATTTATTGCTTTCGTTATCTGTCCAAATAATACTAGCAAACATGTTTTCTGAAAAGTGTCTATTCATAAATCTAACCTGATGTTGTAATCCCGTTGCTGTAATTCCTGCACTGGAGCCAGCCGATATGTAACTTTATAACATATATTTTCCTCAGTATTAAACATTCGAAAACAATCGAAAAAATTAAATTTATAGACAATAAATAAATATAAATCAATAACATGTCAAAAAATATTTGAATTATGACTGTAATCAACATCAAATCCCGTGGCCAAGGAGGCAGCTTTCTAACACTTGTTTTGGTTATATATATATATATATATATATATATATATATATATATATATATATATATATATATATATATATATATATATATATATATATATATATATATATATATATATATATATATATATATATATATATATATATATATATATATATATATATATATATATATATATATATATATATATATATATATATATATATATATATATATAATATATATATCCTGCAGGATTCCAGTCGGATGCAAGATTTGCAGGATTCCAGTCGGATGCAGGATTCCAGTCGGAGTTCAACGAGCGAACGGATGATATCCCGGAATATAGTGTCATCACATTTTTCCATCCGTGAATCAATACGTGAGATATATATATATATATATATATATATAAAATTTTGTGTTTCATGAAAAACTTTTAAAAATATTTCCAGCAATTTTTTAACCCGAAAAATTGATATATTTTTTAAGTCATTGAAAGTTATTTGAAATTTGATTTCAAAAAATATATCTTAGTTCATAATTCGCCAGAGTTTTCTTGGAAAGAATAGAAGTTTTGAACTATGAACAAGTAAGATTTCACCGGTGCAACCATAATACGAAATGCTTACTATAGTAGTGGTCAAATTGTAATTTTGATCATAACGATAGGTTTAACCTTTCAAATAAATAAACAAATAAACTGACCAAAACTAACCATTGATAAAAATGCATATTTTTGGTACTAGTTCTTGATAGACTTATTGGTGTCTACTTTGTTGTTGACGTAAAACCACTTGTTACTCACAGGGATTTCATATACAGCTTGTTTGGTCACTTCTTCCCAGACTGATTACTATTAATTAAGTCGTGTCGCAATTTTCTGAAAATGTCTCGCCGCTCCTAGTCAAAACTTTCGAGCTAAATATTAATTATGCTATATTTTTAAAAATATTAAAAGTCCAAAACAAACAGTTCATTTGAATAAAATAAAATAAATAAATAAAAAGTTGTTGTGCAAATATTTTTACAGAACCACAAAATTTTCCATAAGAAAAAATTTAAAGATTTTCTTCTATAATAATTTGTATTACATTTAATGTAACACATTTTCCTTGTGAAAATAATACTTTGAATAAAAATTTGAAAACTATGTTAATTGACGTAAAACCAATTTTAATTCCAAACTACTTGCGAGGCTTCATTACTCCACCCAACTATGTCTTAATGTTATTGTCATTTGTACAGAACAGATAGATCCCGTCAAAATATTGAAAAATTATTTATGCGGTTTTTTTTAATAGCATTACTTACAATAATGATTTTAACAATATTTAAACGATTTTATTTTTAACCTTGTCAATTAACTGAATTATTAATGAAATATACCTAACCCAATAACCCAATAAAATATCATCAATCAATACTTTTATTAACCTGAGACATCTGTGAGATGTCATTCACACATATTTAGACGTTAAGCGACATCTCATTAATATGTTGATACTGGATTTATTACAAATATAATGTTTAGGGCATCAAACTTCAGGTTCTTATGTTGTCAGAAAGACCCCAGTCTTATGGTTACTGACGGCTGGAATAATATATAATAACAGTTTTTTTATTTATTCCTTACGAAAAAATTTCAATCAGGCGGTATAATTCTAATCCCATAATCGGAAAGTTCATTATATTTAGAACAAAAACTGTTAAAACGTTTCCAAGGTTAGGGTGAAAGAATTATTAAATTTTTTTTTAAACTATCGAATGCCAGTAGTTTCAAACAAACGTTCTCCTTTTCTGAAACTCTAGATCTAGTAGTGAGGTGACTTGATGAAACATACCATATATTAGGTAAAAACTTATTATCAGTGGGAAACTCCATTAACACGTACCCTAAAATATTGATAAGAAATTTTTGTACCGAGCATATAATTCAGCTTTGTGATACACGGTGTCATACCATTCCGAAATTGAAAATTATCTGTTTACCTCCGGGAAATAAATTAACACAGTGCTAATGTCGGAAGTGGGTTGTGATGAATTAATCACAAAACACACACGGGCTTGTCTGTTGTACATGATTAACAAGAGGCGATAACTCAGTGAAACGGTCTTCCAAAACTACGTCTGGCGCTTTGCGTTCTGAGTTATAAATGTAAAACCGTGTTGTTGATGTCGAGCGATAAGGCGGAATAGATTTAAATGTATGTCGTGTGGTAAACACTGGAGATTTTATTCCCGGTAGAAACTCTAAAAAAGATGATTCTATGGCGTTTGATGAACTCTAAGCCTTTTTCTCTTACTTTTTCAGATCCTCCGGAGATAACTGTGGAGCGTCCTGTGGTGTATTCTGGAGAGGGGTTAGAAGCCCAACTGGTATGCCTCGTTCACGGAGAGAGTCAGCCTGAAGTAAGTTACTGGACATTATTTTTAATGCTAATTATTTATTTTATTATTACTAGAAGTAGGGTTATTCTTCGAGTGCCTTGAATGCTTAGTGATCGTCGACTATCATAATTTACTTTTTACAAAACTTCTTGATTCCTTCTGCGTCGGTTTTTGTTGAGTCGAGCTTGCTGACGTTTCTCCTATTGACTTCTTCAGAGCTTGACTGAAACTGGCTCGCATTTTACTCTGTACCTGCTTATATATTGCTTGAGGGGGCCGGAGCTAAATGAGTTGCATAAACACCGTCTCGAATGACTGATTCCCATGTTCGTGACAGGTAGAGACCTGAGTCGCGGTTAATATTGTTAGGTTGTTTATAGATTTCTATAGACTGTCGGATTTTTCGTAGGTAGAAGAATTATTAAATGCAAGAATTTTAGTTTCATCAACTAAAATTTTATGTCCGGTTTCGTGATTGTGTTCGGCAACATTTAATGAGTTTATTTGTCTTAGTCGTAAGGCTCTTTTGTGTTCTTTGAGCCTGGTTGATATTTTTCCTCCGCTTTCTCCAATGTATTCTTCTAAAGTTCGACTCAGCAAAAACCGACTCAGGGGAATTCAGAAGTTTTGTAAAAAGTATAACACTAGCCTGTGGAAGTTTCTTTGAAAAATTATCATAATTTACATTTGGTTAGTCAGGAAAGCGTGTTAGAAACAAGCTCGAACTAATAATCATAGCAATGGAAGCCAAACTTGTTTGAAATAGCATCCACACTGTATCTTAAATAATATAAGACCTGTATAACTCGGCTTGGCTAGATCAGAGCTTTATTGTTAATTTGATGATTAATGTTCCTATTTTATTTTTCAGAATTATGGTAATCCTTTTTATACATAATATTATACAAATTTTTATTCATAAAACCAACTCTCAAATTTATCGCAAAAGAATTGAGATATTTTTTTACGACGATAAAAACGTTTGCCAAAACGCTAGCACTAATTCCACTCGAAAAATTGTAGCTTATTTTGAAAAAAGAATGATATATTTTCGAGTAGAACAGGGACCAAACAAGATTTTATAATGTCTGCCTGAACAGCGACAAAGTGGGCCGACAAAGTGAATTAGCTTAATTAAAAAGTTGCTCTAAATTTTTAGCTTGATAAAGGCGTTCCGCTGAAAAATACGGAGGGCGTAAATTCGGAACTCGACTGATTAGGCCAAACGAGACTGTCGGAACATAATTACGATTGTGTGACGGCCTGTATAAAATTATAGCGCAGATCGCGCTGATTTTTTTCTTTTAAAAATAATCAATACGTTCTTACAAAAGAGCGTTTGAACCGTGATAAAAAATTTCAAACAAATAATTATATTATTTATGCATGGTGTTTTTCCGGAACACTATAATTATCGAAAAATTGAAAATTTGGGATTGACGATGAATCTCCGAGGACTTTTAAAATGAAAAAATGTATCTATCTATGCTATCTTCGACACAGAATCACACTCAAAAATTTGAAAAACTAAGGTCAATACTAATGAAACTACTACCTACCTACTGTGGAAAATGTATCATCGCGAAAACTGTCCGAGACGCAAAGGACAGTTCTTTCGAACTGAGTCCTTGCCTCACGTATTATCCTTAAATAGGAAATCATTTCAAATGTCGAATCCATGCTAAACAAACGGTATCTCATACAGCCAATGAAATTCGATTGAAAGTCCAAAAATCCTTCAAAAATCCAAACTTCTTAAATCTAATCTTCTAAAGCCTGAACGCATTGCTTTAAAATCTCTAAAATCTAATCCCGACAACGTAATTCTAAAAGCAGATAAAGGAAATACTATGGTGGTCTTGAGCACAACTGACTATCAACAAAAAAAATCAAGATACAGGCGAATCATGTAGTCAACTTAAAAAAGATGCTGTTATTAAGGCTTCGTCTCTATCACAATCCGTGAAAAAGTCTGTCGCCTCCAATTATTACAAAATTCCTCGTCTCTAACATTCACAAACCAGGATTATCCCTTCGACCTGTTGTCAACTCCATTGGTTCTCCAACATATTCTCTACCCTCTATATTAAAACCCTTTACAGGGAAAACTGATACTTTTGTATTTAATTACTTTCATCTCATTGAGCCATTATATTAGATCGAAACGATATTCTGATTTGTTTCGACGTACTTACTAAAGTCCATATAACTGGAAGTCCGAGAATCTGGAGCCAAAATTAATTGAAAACTGCTGGTCTGGAATATACGATCCAAATTTATGTACAGATGCCAGGAAGAGCTATGGGTTCTCCATTATCACCATAAATATATCGAGAAGAAAGCCCATTGTTAAATATTCTTATCAATAGAACATCAGAATTAACATTACGAATATAAACTTGGTGTGATGCTTATTTTTGTAAACCATTGTAAATACGATACTAATAAAATAGGCTTTGTCGTCATTTTTCAAATGAGAAAGAAAGAAAGAATATAATGATTATCTATCTAGTTTTTATTCGGTTTAAAATAAAAAAGCCTTTCCTTTTTACAAATATCTTACCGGGGCATATACGCTATTTTCAGTGTAGGTGAATCGATAACAGTAGGCAAATAAATTGACCCAAATCGGAGTGGTACCTGCATTCGATAAAGCGACCGAATTTTGCAATGAAATCGATGCCAAACAATGAAAATTGCGTGGGTTACTCTGCAATTCTTTTTCGAACTTGATAAAGTTTTATTACCCACGTGTTTCTAAAATGCATGCCTGAGCAAAATTGTGCCAATTTTCTTATTTTAAATGTTGCCCTACATAATATTGCCTTTGTCAACTTGGAGATATTGAAATTAAATATTTTCTGTCAAATTTGCTTACTAAAGATTATCTGTAAGTTTTTCCCAGATTGTTTGATTGTTTAGTTACATTTATTTGTAGAAAAATGTCTGTCTACCAAACGTAATTATAAATTTCAATAATTATTAATATCGTATTATTATTAAGGTGTCAGCTTTGTTAAAGACTCTCGGAAGTCACGTCGGACACTGACGTTTGACGTTTGTCAGTTCTGATGGTCACTTTACACGTCATTCACGGATTAGTGCTGATTTGCAAAAATGTACCCAAAAACTGCGGGTCATAGAAAAAGTATAGCAACACGTTTAGATCACAGTATTAAAAATTGGGGTAACTATCTATTAAATTGTATATTTCTTATTTTTAGAGTTTTTGAAATATTATCTTTAAACATTTTCCTTTGGAAATAAACTTCATGACATTTAAGAGAGAAAGGAAAATCGCCAACGGTCATCATATTGTGAGTAACTGGAATATTGTTCTCCAATTCTTCCTGGTTTATTATTTTCCATAGTCGACGAAATATTCGATTTAAAAATGAACTAAAAAATTTCCCAACATCGAAATGTCAAGGAAATTCTATAGAAAATATTTATCGACAGCGGGACATGGATTTAGGACTTGTACTCTTTAGAAGGTTCAAAAAAACACAGCGTTATCTATCTAAATTTCAGGGTTTTCAGGACAAATATAAACCCGTTGTGGATAACAATGTCGTTTTTTTTTTTAATTTAAAAGTTTGCGTTCTTTGATCCTTTAAATTTAGCTTGATAATATTTTGAAACTGTTATTGGGAAACAGCTTAAACATTATAAACATATTATTTTCTAGTAAATAATAAATATGTGCAACATAATTAGCGAAAGACCCATTTTGTCACTCGTTCATCACCTTGTAAATAATAATAAATTGTATCCTCTATTTGTTATAGTATTAATTTCCAGACCAATTACGTAGATATAGTATATTGTTCGCAAACAGAAATTTATATTTTATTTACTTTGTAGTTCGCTTTCATAAAAAAAAAACGCGCCGAACTAGAATCCGTTCCCTAGTTTTATTTACTCGACGAAGCCTAAAACGCGGCTTGAAACCGGGAATTTCTCAGCCGTCGTTTTGTTTGTTCCCGTTTTTCGAAACGACGACGATGCAGTCTTTAATGCGAAGTACTTTTGTCACTTCGACTGGAAAATCGAAATTGAAACAGTAAATTAGTCACGGCGCTTCTTTGAGTACAGTTTCGTCCTCGAATAAGGCCCGAACACGGACCGAAAACAATGAGGTTTTATTAAAACTTATACCTTTCGAACGACTTTAATCAAACGCATTTTTCTTTTCCTCAGTGACGACGCTCAATGATAATGGTAATAGATTTAACGCAGTCACGCAGCAAAAATTCATATTATTATTCAAAATTGGTCTTGCGAAATAATTTTATATACAAATATTAGTTTGATTAGTTAGTTAATAATGACAAAAGAGAGGTATAACGATAAAAACTTCGCATTTCGCATTATTTACAACAATCCTTAAGAGATACAGCAAAATATTCTTTGCCAGTTTAACTTTCCTATTAAGGGCAGAACTAAGGAGCCCGCCGTGCCCAAAAAGGGCGGTCTTGGCTTAAATGGCAGTAGATTTCGGTCGTTTGCCGTCTTTTCAAGCTTTGTATTGACCTCGCCCAGACAGACGCGTGCCATTCGTCAAGCTCCGCCTTCAAGGCGTTCTTTGGTTCAGACTCGGCCTTTTTGGGTGCACTTATGAGACTAGTCAACGTACTTAATGTGGGACTGTCGAAAAATTTGATTTTGTTTAAATCCAACCCAAAGTCCCATTAAATTTTGATCACGCTATTTGCGTTCGTGGTGTATTTGTGGAATGCGTTCAATGGAACGACATCTTCGTATTACCAGTAGTAGAAAACAATTTATTCATGATTTCTACACATAATGGCCATCGAACTCGTTGATATCAACAAAGTTCGCAGAATAAATATAAGTTCCATTTTACTTTTTTACTCTTCACAGAACTCCGCTGGAGGCTATAGGAAATGTTCAGTATCAGTATCAGTATTAGTAGAAAAACAATATTTTCTACTCCCTTTTCTAAAATACCCAAATAGACATTGATCAGGCGTGGGAAACGTATTACTTTAAGACGTCAACTTCATTAAACACCGTCGCTAGACACTTCGTACTTTACAGTATATTAGATATGAGTTTGGGAACTATCGGGTGTTTTCGACGTTTGGTAATTTTGAGGGTGAAGTCACACATTTCTCGGTTATGTGTCACATGTATTCCTGTCTTAGTGTAAGTCACGCGTCTATTAAGCACCCTCTCCGCTGCGCTCCGCTCGTATAGTTCGCCAAACGATATACCGTTTTTACGACTTAATCCGGTATTTAACTTTAGTAATTTTTTTTGTCTAACCGCAGGCCTACCTAGCTTGAGTTTCTCTTTGCAATCATCAATAAATAGATTCGCAATTCCACAATGACGTTGCAGTACTTCGTGCATACAAATGCTGAAAACTGACGGATTTGTGTAGAGTTTCGTAGGTGAGATTCCTCGATTATTGTTAGTCCATGCATTAATTCGGGCACTAGTCGATTTCTGTAAACACTTTCTTCTTCGATGACCTGTTCTACACATTTTTTCCAACCAGAAGCAGATATTTTTTCTACTTTTCTTCTAATTAATTCTATTGCCACAGAACTAAATTTCGACGAGTTGTTGTTTCTTCTGAAATTGGGTTTCAGCTGCCCCCATATCAGTTCTATCTTATTAAAATTATACTTCCTATCAAACGTTCCCGTCATAAGAACCTCCACTAACTGCCTCTTTGTGTAGGAATTTTCAAAAGACATATCATTTTCAAGCAAAAAATTTTGAATGATTTCTTTAGTCGATTATCAATTCGGTATTTTTTCCGCTTGTGCAAAATGGCAGCTGGCGACAACACTGTTTGCTGGAGTATTGGGACCAAAATTTTTCAGAAAACCATTTTTCTGATATCTGCTGTCATGTTTACGTGGCAGTTAACCTTTGCTTCATTGACATCTTTTGCAGAAAGCAACAAAGCTTTATCTACCCAACCAGCGAAACTGGCACATCCAACGAACATTTCCTAGTGTTACCATCAGTTCATCCTTTCTTGGCGGTATCGTGGCTATCAAACCCGATCTCATCTAAATATATGATGGAGACGTTTTTAGTACGAAATTCTTGAACTTCCATCAAAAATGTCTCTTTGTAATAAAAACCAAATCTTCGTAAGAACGCACGTAAAGTCTCTTGGCAACAGTCAATGTTCAAAACACAACGCAACTCTTCATGTGAAGTTTTAATTGCTAAAACGATGTTCCTCTGAAACGCATCATATATCAACCGCCTCACTATTCCGGCATAGTGCATGTCAAGTAGACTTTTTGAGACCCCACGAACTTTCCGCATTTTTCTTTCTTGGGCACCATTCACAACTGTGGCATACGGTGTTTTAGTCATCGCGGATGTTAATTTTATGGCTCACTTACCCCATGTCAATTTCAGAAACAGAAACACAATTAAAATTATAATTTTGGCAACAACCGGCAAATGTGTCCGAGTCTGACGGATGTTTTAGGAAGATTTATAAAAAGCACACGAATATGAATTAATGTAACAGTTTAATCAAAGAAAATTTCCCTACTCTTAAAATACAACAATCCGCACGGCACAGTTCTTGTCGGCTAACATCGTTATTAAGGCCCTGACTTGTTGTGCACGTGCCGGAAAGAATGCTCCCTTACGCTGTGCAACAGGCGGGTCTTAAACTTATTCCCAAACCAAAACCATAAAAGGTTGCAAAAACGGTATATCGTCGGGTGAACTTTAACAAAACGAACTCATGACTAAAGTGGCCTTTAACTAATTTATTACACTATTAAGATATTTAACGTCTTTGTCGGTAATTAAAGTTTCGGTCGTTTTTACTAGAATCGTCGTACGGCGGTAATGTCGAACTACCGTCCGATAGTTGACAAACAAAACCGGTTTTACAATGGCGTCGTTCAATTTCGGAAATGGGCAGCGGAACAAGTTAAATTATGGCGTTCGGTACGGTAAATACCGCGCACGGCTTTTGTAGCAAATTGCCGTTAAAATTGGTTAATTAAGACCAAGTTTGGAAATCGTTATCGGGCGACACGTTACCCCGAAAGTTTCCCTAAATAAATTATGAGCCCCTATTGATATTCGCTTAGCGTTTTATTTCAAGAAACTTTCGTCTGCGTCACGACCAAACAAATAAAAATTTAATCGCGCTGATAGGTGGACAGATGGATACGTGGCAGATGACAGTGAAAAGATCATCCTTTTGATACGGGCTATCAAACAGATATTCGCAAATTTGCTAGAAAGAAAAATGAAAAGTACACTTAGCCCTACATTTTTTTCGAAAAATGATCACAAATTAAATAAAACATAGTGATAAATAATTTTCCAAACTTAACAACTTAAAGCTAGTTAAATAAGACCGAAATCATTCAATTAATTGAAACGTATGATTATTCGAAAACCAGATAAATAACAGGTGAATCAAAGGGAAAGGAAAATCTATAAACACGAAACGCTGCACACAATTATACTGACAACTTCATACAAGTTGGCTTTGACAGTTTACTCTATTTGAAACTGATTTTATAATTGTAATTACCTTAATAAAATTTAATTCAAAGCAACTGGGTTTGCCAATTAAATACTTATTTAGCAAGAATTCTTTAGAGATGCCGTATTTATACGACCTTTGGTTGATGGCGTGTCCCGGGTCCGGCTCTTTTAAAGCTGACTCGTCGTTAGGCTCCCATCGCATGCATAGTCAGATTGTTCTTTGACTGCCAGTTCCCCCTGTGTCCTCTCTGGTGTGCCAACAATGCCGGCATAGTGTATACCTAAAAATATTGTTATGTAGTGATTAAAATTGTAAGTGTTCTATAAAAGCGAATGTTATTTTTGAGAGATCCTTCCTCTATAGGCCACACACCCGTTCATTACCCTCAATACAATATGACAATCTGACGATCAAACCTTTACCTATACCTAGTTTACAAGACGCACACTTTTTTTACAGTAATTGAAAAATTGCTCGAATTAGAATAATTTTGGCAATTGCAACATGAAAATTGATCTTAATGCAGCTTATACGGGCTAGGTATAGGCAACACCCGTGCAATCACATCGTGTTACTTTATTTGTAAAAATTTTAAATATAAGAACCTTTTTTGTTAGAAAATTTATCCTTGTCCAGTAAGGTGGTCACTAATAAATTGCTCGAGACTAACAAATTTGACGAAGTAGTAAAATGGGGAAAACCATTTAAGAAATAAATAAAACATCCGCTTTGATAGAAATCATTTATTTCTTATTATCAAGATTGTCATGAAATTGAATATCGTTTTCAACTAACGGTCGTTTATCTTGCAATTTTACGGATAATTAGACTTTAATAATAAATCTGAAAATGGATGTTTTTTCCAAAATTCAACTTTGAGTTCTTTTATTCATATTTTGCGTTAATAGGATTAAGATATTGAGATGCGGTTGTCTCTGCTGTTATGATAATGTCAATGGTTGCAAAGTAAATAATTTCTGTCGTCTCCAAAGCCCACTGTAACTATTTAAAAAAAAAATAAAATGCGTTAGGACATTTACTATTAAAAAACTAACTAACCAAAACTACCAGTACCAGTACCAGTAAAATGAAAATAGCAATTGCTCCCCCTAGTGACCATTTCAGGGATTCGAAAATAATATCCAGGATTTTCTCTTGGCCGATTTACTGATTTTTTTTACAATTCAATTTCTAGGAGACTTTAATAATAAATCTTTAAATGGATGTGTTTTCCAAAATTCAACTTTGCGTTCTATTATTCATATTTTGCGTTAATAGGATTAAGATATTGAAATGCGGTTGTCTCTGCTGTTGTGATAATGTCAATGGTTGCAAAGTAAACAGTTTCTGTCGTCTCCAAAGCCCATTGTAACTATTTTAAAAAATTTAAAATGTTTTAGGACATTTACTATTAAAAAACTAACTAACCAAAACTACCAGTACCATGAAAAAATTTGGCAGAGGACGGATTTTAAAAATGAAAATAGCAATTGCTCCCCCTAGTGGCCATTTCAGGGATTCGAAAATAATATCCAGGATTTTCTCTTGGCCGATTTACTGATTTTTTTTGCAATTCAATTTCTAGGAGCGTCCTTTGCCCTAGTACTGTACCTCGTTTATCTATATATAGAAGTGGTGGTGTATATCTATAATTCTATGTACATTACATACTTAACATACTGTACTATTTGTTTTAGGTATTATGGTATAGGGATACAATGCAGCTGGACACTACAGAAAGGAGGATCATGGAGTCGCGTGGTTCCAGACATACTCTTATCATCCGCAGAGTCACTAGGCAAGATTTCGGCAACTACACCTGCGTAGCCGACAACCAGTTAGGGAAAACTAGGAAAAGCATTCAATTGACCGGTAAGAAAAGCTTCCGCACTATTCACCCACTCCCAAGCTAAAGCTAAAAAATTTATTAGCTATAATTTAGCTTTTAATTACAAATTTGTTTAAATTTTTATTTTACTACTAAGCGTCAAATGACGTTAAGTTTTTCATTTAAAAGCTTTGCACATTCCGAAACTATTAAGTGGGAAGTGAAAGTTGGGAAATTTCCTATCAAATTTGCTTTTCATTTTCGTACCTCGAGTTTTGTTTAAAAGTTTGTTGTTTAGACGGGTTTCGTAAAGGTTTAGTGCGAACTGCTTTTCGGTGAAATTTTAATTTGAAAATGCGTTTTCACTTTTGCTAATTATTTTCTTAATGGTGGCTGGCTCTATAGGGAAGTAGGAAGTTAAGAAAACTATTTCCACCACCACTCAAGTCATTCTGAGCAGTCGTTTTAAAAGTTATTCAAAAATAGATTTAGATTTATAATTTAAGAACGTGCTTAAACAGAATGGTGTGAATTCAAATGTCAAAAATAGTAAGGTTGCGAATATATAAACTTTGTTAACTAAGATAAATTTTAGCTTCAGTTTTGTATTGGACATTACCATGGCTAAAATATTTGCAGAAAAATTTAAACCGTTTCAATGTCTATAAAGTTTTTCAAAATAAATAAGAACTAAAAGTTCAGATTTTCACGAAATTATATATTTTGACATGACAATTGTTTCGACATCACCGTGTCTTTATCAAATGTAATATTTACAAACTACCTGCTACTATATATACCGAAAAATGACCATAAAACATTAATTAATGTTGTTGCGAGAATTTAAGTTCAATAAAGGAGAGGTATTTAAATCTAATTGATCGTTAAGCAATACATTTGAATGTCTCATTTTGTTAATCTCCATGGCTTTCAATAAATTTAATTTCAACTTTTTGTGGCTGTATGTAATATATCAAAATTGTCGTCAAGAATGTGTTTTTCTGTGTTTAAGTGTATAGCATAATTAGAATCTAGATTATTGTTTTTAAACGCTCTTATATGTTCGTTAATGCGTTTCTTAAAGGATCTACCGGTTTGTCCAATATAAATTTTAGGACTAGTTCCACACGAACAATTTAAAACAATTACATACATAGGAGAACCTAGTGAAAAAGTTTCAAAACATTTGTCAAAATGTGGTTTAAAAATAGTTTTCAGAACTAACAACACGATAGGCAAATATTTAAAAAAACAATAAATCGAAATGTCCAAAATCCCAAAAATCAGGTGTCTACAGGTTGAAATGTGGATCTTGTCCTAAAATTTATATTGGACAAACAGGTAGATCCTTCAAGAAACCCATTAACGAACATAGAAGAGCATTTAAAAAGAATAGTCTAGTTCTAATTATGCTACACACTTAAACACGGAAAAACAAATTTTTGACGACAATTTTGATATATTACATACAGCCCCAAAAAGTAGAAAATTAAATTTATTGGAAGCCATGGAGATTAACAAAATGAGACATACAAATGTATTACTTAAATACGTCTCCTTTATTGAACTTAAATTCTCGCAACAACATTAATTACGGTTTTATTGCCATTTTTCGTTATATATAGTAGCAGGTAATTTGTAAATATTACATTTCATAAAGACACGGTGTTGTCGAAACAATTGTCACGTCAAAATATATAATTTCCTGAAAATCTGAACTTATAGTTCTTATTTATTCTGGTAAATGGATTTTCATCAAGTAAAAGCCTCCTCAGTTCAAGTTTTATAAAGTTTTAATTTGGTTTCATTTAAGTATCAATATTATATTAAATTTCTTTCCAAAAAGAATTTATCTACTTTTTGATACCTATATCTTAAGAGGTTAGCAGAATTCCAGTTTGGACCAAAATTCCTTAAACCTTTTACCTTATTTTTTTCCGATACGGGCCATGTCTTATAATTTACATAAGGTAAACCCATAATCTTAAAGAACTGAATATTCTGTTTATTTTATCCTTAAGTCCAGAGTCACCGGCACTGTTAGAAGAAGTTCAAGAGGTGCCTTAGAAATAGACTCATGAAATGCCAGTTTTAGAAATAAATTATCTCTAAAAAGGACCCGAGCCAAGTAAAACTCATTAATGAAAATCTCAACACACATCACAAATTTTGTTCTAATTCGTAATTTTATACGGGTTTTAAGTTGGGAATTGTTATTTACAATTCTGATTCCTTATCTTATATATCTTAAAAGAAAGCACTTAAGATACACAACAAATAAAAACAAATAATTTACAAATCTTATGTTGCGCCTGTTAGCTAGTTTAAAAAAAGATTATACCGAACCTGCATTCACTATTGGCAAGTAGTAAGTAGCTTATATTACTCAAAAACGAATTTATTCCAATATACATTTAATTTTCATAATTCCATTCCATTTTTTAATTTTTGAGGTTAATCTGATCCGCTGTGCACCATCTTTTTTATAATAGGCAAGCCTTTGCCCGCTAAATTCAGCAGCGCCATGAAGGGTAGATGGAGAGAGAGCTACAACATCAGCTGGGAGGTGGAATCTCTCAGCCCCATCGAAGAATATAAGCTTCTATTTCGCAGACTTCCCGATCCGACAGGTTCTTCAGACGATAGCCAACCCCAACCGCTACACCATCAGAGCCAGAAAAAGCTTTTCTTGGGGAAAGTAAGTATTATTTATATGTTTATAAGTTTTCCAAAACCTTATAGCTCTCTTATTTTTATTGCTGGCGGTAAATATTTACAGTATTAAAGTTCTCTCTTTCCTTATATTATTTAAGTGGCTTTGAACAGGCAATTCGAAACACCAGATAAAAATAAAGCAATGTACTTGGTATAGGGGAACATTTAAATGTGATATCGTTCCGCTAAATCCAAGCAAATAAACTAAAAATCTGTTTTATATACGCAAACGTGCAGTTATTATGCTAAAACTAGGGGGAAAAATATAAAAATAGATTTTCGACATCGTAAAAATGTTTCTTGGGATACTGTATACGCTCGTTATTACGTCATAACTCGCAATTTTCGGTTTATGCACTGACTCAGATCTTAGCTTCGCGATAAGCTCCTTTGATGCTGTTAGAAATGTAACCTTTTATGTTTCGGAAGTAAGTAAGATTTATTATGGGGAAAATTAAGTTGTCTGGCTTCGGAAACTTACAAAAGCGAAACAGCGAGCTAAAGAGTAGGTGCGCGGGACCGTACAAAAGCTACTTTTGCAGTTCGCCATCTAAGACGTACCCGCGAATCTGAAAAGCCGGTAATTGCGTGTTTGACTAGTCTGGATACGAGGTGCTGCATGCTTTTTTTTACCCAAATATTTTTCAATTGTTGTTATTTTGTTGTGCGAACTTAAGAAAGTAGCAATAAATGTAGGTGGTGGGTGTTTCTTTCTTCTATCTATTTAGCTCGGTTCCAGCTATCTTTAGACATAGGCCTCCGCCAACCTTCTCCACTCATCTGCCTATCTTATTTCAGGCCTGGCTCTATTTCTTTTATTTTATCGATACTTTTGTTCCATCTGTCGTCTTTTTGACATTGCCACCTCCTCAATAACGTCGCTTACATTCATTTTATTTATTATCCACTCATTTGTTTCTGTATCACCTTTTTTCACTTTGTACTGTCACTACTTTTTCAATGTTTAATTTTGTAAATGTCCATGTTTGGGATCCGTACATTAAGACATGAAATAGGCACTGAAGCTTAGTGTAAGCGAAATGCTGCCCATGGTAGTCCATTTCATCAGTTGATTTCTACTGTTTGGTTTCCTTTGTTATGTTTAATAATTTGTTATGTTTAACATTTCTTTCTCGACTCTGGTTTTCACCTGTGGTGGTTATGATTTTACTTTTGGTGTAGTTCATATTGTAACCTATATTTTTACTCACTGTCCAGTTGTTTCAGCGTTTAGTGCAGTTCTTTTTTTTTATAAGTTTATCAGTTCAAGTTCTGCCCAAATATTGTAATACATTTTTTTCCAGTTCAGTTTTTCAAAAACATCCGCTAGAGCCTCGTTAAAAGGTAAAAGCGATATTGCGCCTCCCTGTCGGACACCCTTTCTTTTATGTACTTATTCAGTTCCCTTTTTAACTATTCTTATGGTTTCTCATTATATGTACTGTAAATACTAACTAATCACTTATACTGATTCCCTTTCCGAAACTTGCTTGCTCGTTCAATTAGTATTCGCCGAATTTTCTTGTTAACTTTGTTGTTAATATATTTGTGCGGAACTTATAAACTACATTCAGTAGTATTATGTATAGTTTTTAGATCTGCTCTATCGCTCTTCTTATGCTGAGGATGATGATGTAGATGATGAATAGGGAGTTTTTAGGAGTACATTTTATCTACTGTTTTTTGTATTTTAACATTTCTGTCGGTATTCCGTCTCTTGCAACAGCTGTGTTATATTTCAATTACAACACAACAAATTTCTAGCTAGCATTTTAATAACAAAAAATATATTAAACAATTTCACATCTTTAAAATAAAATCATAATAATTCAGGACTCTTTGCATCTAATATTTAATTTTTCAACTAAGGCATACTACGTAACTCATACTTATACTGCTCATCAGAATTTCTAAAAAAAATAGAAATTAGGATGCATTAACACTATAGTAGGTTAAAAGAAAAGAGAAACATCTCTGTTTTACCTAATTAACAGTATATATAGAATATTAATTATTATTTTACTAACGACGAGGTGAACACTGCTATAAAAAGCCTTAAATTAAGGAAAGCAGCTGGCGTCGACAACATTTTCCCTGAATTTATTAAACACCTAGGCCCAAAAGCAAGAACATGGATTAAAGACTTCTTTAACGACATACTGAATACAGCACGGCTTCCAAATGAATTTAAAATGTCTCACACTCTCGCTATCCTCAAACCGGGAAAAAGTCCTGAAAACCCAGCAAACTACCGCCCTATAGCCTTGCTGTGCATCTGTTATAAACTATTGGAACGGATGATCTACAACAGAATATGCCCTATCATAAATGAACATCTACCGCATGAGCAAGCAGGATTCAGACCAAACCGTAGTTGCTGCGAACAAGTACTGGCCCTCACCTCTTACATAGAAGCAGGGTTTCAGAAAGGCCTAAAAACATCAGTGGCCTTTGTCGATCTCAGCGCAGCATACGACACAGTGTGGATAGATGGGCTGATCCTGAAACTCTGGAAAGAATGCTGAAAGGTCGCTATTTCAAGGTCACTTTAGGCACATCAAGTAGCAAATCAAGAAACATTAAAAACGGTCTCCCTCAAGGCTCAGTACTGGCTCCACTACTTTTTAATGTTTACATAAGTGACACCCCAAATACTACGTCACGTAAGTTTTGTTACGCAGACGACATCGCTATAGCCACTCAAAATAAACACCTTGAAGAAGGAAAAACAACCATAACAGCCGACTTAGAAACCTTAAACCAATACTTCCAAAAATGGAGACTGCGCCCGAACCCAAATAAAACAGAGACATGTGCCTTCCACTTAAATAACAGGATGGCGCACAGAGAACTAAATGTCACGTTTTGTGGAGAACCAGTCAAACACAACAAACACCCCAAAGATCTAGGCGTAGTCCTCGATAGGTCTCTCACCTTTAAAAAGCACCTTGAATTGACATGCCAGAAACTTAAAACCCGAAACAACATCATACGTAAATTGGCAGGCACCACATGGGGAGCAAATGCAGCTACCTTACGCACTGCAACACAATCGCTTGTGTACTCTGTAGCGGAGTATTGCGCTCCTGTATGGGGCAGAAGCTCTCATGTAAATAAGATTGACACCCAACTTAATGAAGCCATGAGAGTAGTAACAGGGCTGAAGTCGACTCCTTTACCATGGCTCCACGTACTATCAAATATCGCTCCCCCAGGAATCCGAAGACAACAGGCTACATTCCAAGAATGGCAAAAGATAAATCACCCAGACCAGCCAAGAACGTGGCCTATTCACAAGGTAATAGATGAACCCTGTGTGAATCGACTGAAATCAAGGGCCCCAATATGGAACTTGGAAACACTTGCTCCAGGAAAAACCTACGACGCTTCTGAATCATGGACATCCGTATGAAATAACAGCAATGTCAATCAACACAACATAGAAGATCCTAATAAACAGCTCCCTGGGATGCAACTACCTCGTAAAACATGGTCCCTATTAAATAGAGTTAGAACTGGACATGCAAAAACGAGATCAGCGATGCACAAATGGGGAATTGCCGACAATCCAGCATGTGACTGTGGAGGTGAAGAGCAAACATTAACACATATAGTCCCAGACTGCCCACTGAGAAGATTTACTGGACAATGGAAAGACTTTACTGATGCAAGCCCCGCTGCCATTGCATGGTTATCTGAACTGGATTTAGACCTGTAGATTTGATTTTCCCATACCGCTAGGTTGCTCGCATGCACCTATTATATGTACTGTCTGTGTCATATTTAATGTGTATTACTGTGTTTTACATTACTTGTATTAATTGTCATTTATACCTACCTTTCATAAGAATTTTGTTTGTAACCTATTACATAGCACTTGTAGAGCCATACGCTCGTGCCTAAAGCAACTTGTGACTGAAGTGGATAATATATTATTTTTGGAAATTTAGACTGCAATTACTTATTTTCACACTTATTTATTATTATATTATTTCATGTTTAGGGCAATGGAATTTTTTATATAATTTGCCATAAAGAAAAAAAAGGTTTTAGAGTTGTTTGAAGTGTTAATGTTGATGTTAATGGTCAGCATTAATGCTGACCGCATTGGTAAAAAGAAATGTAAGTATTTTTCACTGGCGATAACCAACTATCTTAGCGAATAATGGTTATTTCAGAATCAACTACGAAATAATGATATTATAAATTATTTCACATTAAATTTTTATTTCTCATCTCAATCGGTTAAGAAATCTTTTTGAAAAAAAAGATTTTTTTGGGAGCCATTTTCTGAAGAAGGCATTTTTAAATACATATTTATTAATCAAACTAAGAGTAATTTTTAATATGTACCCTACAAATTAGCGAAAAGTTTTATAAAACACCCTGTATAAAATAATATAATTTCGAATTGCATTCATCACTTGTCAAATGTCAAAGGCGTAGCTCTTTCAGATTCGAAAACTTGAACTGACATAAAAACACTCCGTGGCACTCCACTACGCAGACAGATTAAGCGCCACTTTTCTCTTCTACAGGATAACAAAACATATTCGGCAATCGGATACGGCTACAACAGGCCAACGAAAGATCGTCGACTCGATTGGCGAGATGTTATTTTGCCGGCAATACCCGCACAACCGGCAGGCGTTCAATCTATGAGCTACGTTATCAGAGGATTGGAACCCGGTCAGCAATACGAAGCCAGAGTTCAGGCGCGGAACAAATTTGGATGGGGGCCTGTGTCCGACGCTTTCAATTTTCAGACAACCGAGACCGGTAAGCGCCTACTTATATTCGATTCTGATTCTATTAGCTAGCACTAATTATGACTCACTTCATCAATCGTGCTAAGCAATCGTGATGTTCTCTTTCTCCCATTTTAATCAAAAACTAAACTTGTGGTTAGACTACTGACTGCCAACCTAACGATAGGGTTGGTTAATAGCAATAGACTCGTCGAGCTTTTTGAAAATGGTCTTCTAAAAGATTTTACTGATTTTAAGCGCGTCTAAGTGTCTAAGTAAATTGTTCCATTTTTGGTTTTGATCCTTCCATGGTTTTACAGAAAATGAGAGTGAGAGAGATTGAATAATCTAAGTTTCTTTAATGTAACTATCAAAAACAAAAAGCTACTCACAATTTGGCGTATCTGTTTGACTCGTCAATTTGTCTTTAATGATCACAATATATGTTGGCACTATTATCATCGAAATTGAGCTTTTACTTTAGCATTCCAAAATTCAAAAAAAGAAGAAGGCAGAAATGGCAAATTTACTTACCTGTTACAAATCCCACCACTCTAAAGAGGACATTTTAGATTAGGAAGCATGTTCGGATTTAGTATCGAACCCTAACCAAGACAAGAAAGGACACCCAGGTTTTCCCACCCAATTCCAATGCGATACAGCCTGCACGTTTATCAACACCACCAAGAATGGTCCTTCTTATCTTTGTTATCGTCCGATAGTCTCAGTTAGAATCACTGCTTTTTATATCTTATGCCTTCTTCTCCACCGCTATTTTCTCACCTAGATTTAGATTTCCTTTCCGCCCAGGAGCTTGTGATGACTTTAACTATAACATTTTAATAAACATATACGGTATGACCGAAGTCAACTGTGACAAATTTTATTAAAACTTCTTTTAGGAAGGAGCGTCACGAGCCCCTGACTTTGGAATTTTATAATTTTCTGTGAATTCAGCAATAGTTTGTGTGCATTTATTAACCCAGTCCAATTTCTTTCATGCACCTGCTTTCCGCAAATGCACCGATTTGGTTATGTTACACTGCGTGTTGGAATAATCAGACGATATGGCGACCGAAAAAAGACTCCTGTTTAACGGTAAGGACGTTTGCCGTTTACAGTATATATATCTAAACGAGCCTGAATTGCTGGCTCCGCATATTAAAAAAAAATATATCACGGAAAATCTGTGTCAATGTAATTGTTTAATTCACAAATTAAAACAAATACCAAAATGTCAAAACCTGCTCGAAATCTCGTATATGATAGGATGAATTTTTTAGGCAATTAGTAGAATGAGAACAATTTGACTTATCGGTAAATCGTAACAATCGTACAAGTTATGTATCTATATCATCTTATATACATTTTTATATGCCTGGAGCAAATATCTTTGTAAATTTCGAACGATGTCGATATTTAAATATGGCAACTGTATTAACGTTCGCTTGAAATATGGTTATATGTATAAATTGATAAGGATTTAAAAAATGCTCCTGTAAAACTTTATGACCTTATTACTCTCTTATCCTAAAAGTTCGAACGAATTTTTCTTCTTAAAAGGGACTGCTAAATACTGACAAAAATGTTAAAAAATGCTTACTCCGTTATGTATTTGCGAAAAAGTAAATTTTAGATTGAAGAATATTATTCCGTATCTCCATCGAGTCTTTATGGACCGTAAAGCAATAAATGCAGAACGTGTAAGACCCACTTAAATATTCGGATGCAGCGTTCCCAAGTCTGCCAGATAACTGTAATCGATCTGAGCGCACCAAACTAGCAACTCCCGAATCTTAAACAATACAATGTGTTTATGGCTCTGTGTAAATCTGTGCGACCGGCTTCCATTACTTCCGCGCTGAAATCGCGATTTTTACAACGTAAGAAGTCTAGGAATAAAGACGCCATGCAACCGGTTTTAGAGATAAAGCGAACCAGATAGAACTTGTGTTTATAAAAGGATCGTTCTAGAAAATGTGTTTGGTGGGCAAATAGAACTGTTCTCCTTTTGTATTGCAGGATAGCGTTTGTTTCACTTATTTATTGAAATTACTTTACAGGGGCTTAAGCTGCCATTCAGATTGTAACTGGGTCTTGGTATAACTATTTACATACAATTTGTTGCAACCAGTGACTGTGTCTAGGTTTCGAAACATTCTACCCTTTTATTGCAGAGGGCAGTTTTACAAGCAGTTGAGAAATAGTATATTATGCAACATGCAGTGCGGTGAACGGCATTTGACTCACGAGTTTATTTGACACGTGCGGAGCGAATGCTTAATAAACGAGTGACTTAAAAAGTTTACCGAACGTGTTCCATATTATTCTTTTTCTACGACAGTTAGTTTTAAAATACATTTTCGCGAAACAACACGAATACATTCACTGACATGACCGTCAGAATTGACAAACGTCAAAATTCAAGGCGTGGGTAATATCTCCGAAAACATCCGATTGCTCCCAAACCCGAACGATAATATCCCGAAAATGTCCGAAGTGGCTCGGATCCGTGGGAAACAAAACTGACGTGGTAAAGTGACGCTTCCCGCAAGCCAGATCGGTGTGTAATTACGCATTTTACAGACGGGAGTAGAAAAATATATTCATCTCTACAAGAACATTCACGTTTTTTAAACACCTATCAACCTTAAAAGTAATTTTGAGAAATTTACAAGCAAATTGGATCACTATTCAATCTTGACATCATAGAATTAATCGACATATTTCGTTTTTCCAAATTAGTACACTGCAGTTGCACACATTTTTTTATTGCAATTGCAATTCAGTTTTGGGTTTTGCATATACAGGGTGCTTCAAAATAAGATACCTATACCTAATTCCTTGAATCATTTTAAGAAAAAAAAAATATCATTATATAAATTTTCCTCATTTTCATTGAAACAGTTAAACAGATATTTTGTTGACTAATTGGTGGAACCCTAGAAGTAATTTCTCTTTAGCATAAATCATTATTAACATATAAATAATAAATTATATATTAATATTTCCAACGAAAAAAATAACAAGCATTTTTTCATTTCAAATGGCGCATGAAATTGAAAGCAACCAGCTTTTTTTTAAGTTAATTGTGAAAATATCAGATACTCTCCAGAAAATTTTCGAGACTCAATGAGAATAAGAGCTGAAGAAGAGCTATTGTCTCTTATTTTTGTTTGCGTTGTTTAATGCTAGTTTATTTTAATTTAAAATTTAATTTTAATAATTATTGATCATTTTATTTAATTTTCTCTGGAAATCCTTTGTCGAATCACACACTGATGAAAGTAAAGAAATAGTTTTCACTCGAAAAAAAGTATTTCTGTGCATTACGAGGTCCCACCAAATTTTAACAAAATATCTAAAGTAGTTTCATTAAAAATAACTAAAAATGAAAAAAAATTTAATCACTATCAGTATCAGTATCGTATTCTGCATATAATACTACGAATGTTGATTATTTTCTATCTTCTTCCTCCTCTAAAGATTTGTTAATATTAGACAAAGGAATCTTGTATCTACAAACTAACCAAACGCTGCCTCCTAAATCTGCAAAAATCACATGGGTTCCATTCAATTAATCATTAGGTCTAGGAGATTAACCTGAGCAATTAGTTTAAGGTAAAGTGGTAAATTCTGAGTACATATATCGTAGAATGGGAAGTTGGGTAAAAAAGATTTAATATCTCAAAAAGCACTGTTCTTTATTGTTATTGTTGTAGCTGGAGCGGACTGTAATTTAACGCTGTTTCCTTTGTGTTGTTCTGCTATTTTTGATTTTGCCTTAATTGAAATTTCTGAAATAAAACACTGAGTGCTTCTTTAGCGTATCTCTGCAATAGAGTGTTCTTGAAAATCGACCCACAATCATAGAGCATAAAAAAATGTATAAACTAAAGGGGTTTAACTATCCCAAGATATTTTTATATTTCTATAGGTATTTTAATAATTTATTCAAATTTTTAAAATAACAAATAAATGGAACTAAACTGCATTATTATGCAACTGATATATTATACATGCATCTTTACTTGACTTGTAAGACTCTGGAAACTTTACACGTCCTAAATGAAAACAACCTAATAATTACGTTGCCAGATGGTATTATTTCTGTTCTCAACATACATATATACTTTGTAGTTGTAAACCCTTCCATCCAAAACACTATCTCTGACGATTTAGAGTCTTGACAAAATACATACAAAACTAAGTAATTAATAAACACCCTAACAAATCTCAATACCAACAAATGGATAATTGGGATAAAAATCAATTATGGTTATAATATAAACACAATACATTTGGTCAGTTCGCAAATACACTTATTTCAAGAGCGCTGAACCATTCTAATAGCCCCTATTTTCTGTTACAGAACGCACAATGGACGACGTCCTCAGCATAAGATCGTACAATAGGGGCGCTAACACTGTTGTAAGTTATTTGGCCATTTACCTAGCTTCGTGTGCTGCACGTTTCGTTTCGCTGTTTTTATGTCTCCATAGATAAACTGTTTAAAAGCAAACCTTAAACAATTCTCGTCTCTCTTAAGGTGTAATGAAATTTTAAATTATGACGTAATATGTGGCTGAATTGTTGTAAATATCCTGTGTAAATAATATAACATAATGAAATATATACTAATGATATACATGGGCGCATTCCACCACTTATTTTTTGTAAATAAATCAAAATATTCTAGTAAACATATAATATTGAAATGTCTGTGGTGTTAAAGTAAGATTTCAACAACAAGAAAAAAGAGCGTAACATTGAATTTCCCTTACATTAAGGCTTTTTTATAAATTTATAGGTTATTTTCTCAAAACAAATTTAAGCATGATACATGATATTAATGTGTAGTATTTCTGGAGGGATAGGGGTTTTAGGCGACTTTTTCTTTTTCTTTCAAACGGAACCAATGCTTAAAACCTAAAACCTTTTATTCCGAGACTTTAAATAGGGTGTTATTTATTATTGATTTTGATTTCGATGTGTATACATTATAAAATGAAGCTATAATAAATGGTATTTTTTGGCTGACCAATTGTTTCATTTAATCCATTTGAAATGAAGATCCCTTAATAACTAACCCTCACCGTTGCTTCTTCAGTCTTCTGAGATCGAAACACAAGATCACTTCTGAACAGAAAAGTAAACAACTTAATATGGTAAACAAATGGTATTTCTGAAGTGACATTGTGACTCCCGTGTCATGTCTATTATTACTAGAGTGCTGATTATCGTTGGAATATGGTTTCTTCCATTCTATCTCTCTCTTAAACATATATCCGTCCACGTTGCCTTGAGAGAATAAGGTTTAATTGCAGGTCGGCCCTTATAAGAAAGTGGGGTCCTTTGCTTGGGAAGTTTTCTTAATTTTTTAGTCATAAATGAACTGAACTCCCATGACTTTAATCGTCTGTACGCTAACCAGACGAGATTAATCGTAAATAACATTCTTCAACATTTCGTAGGGGCCACGTGCCCAGACTTCCCTAGAGGATATTTTTTTCTAATTCCCCGTACAACAATGTTTTCTTTTAATTACACATTTCATAAAGTATATCTCCCATGTTCCCGTAAGTCTCCGTGCCTAGCGATACAAATTAAGCGATCGGTCTGCGTAGGAGAGCCGAGCCGCTTATCCGTATCTTGTTTCCCGTCATTAGTCCTTTTCTCTCCTCTGCTTTCTATTCCGTAGATTTATCTCCCTTTAATAATAATAAATATGTCTACGGAACCGACGACATGATAGGGGGAACAGGCAAACATTAGCCTAATAAAATTGGTCAGCGCCTTTTGCCGCCAGTAAACAGCTGACTTGTTTGTTCGATATTAGCTACGGCAAGATTTTGGTTTTGATTGATGGAACTAGCAGCAGGTAGGAGCTAGGGCGGATTTTTAAATCGAAATGAGAGCAAATTTGAGTATGGAAAAATGATTATGACTATGTTATTCATATTCTCATAAATTACGTGTTTTACAAAATCAGAAAATAGAAGACATTGGAAAAAAAATAGAAGAAGAGATGAAGAATAATTTTCAGTAAAGGGTACCATAAAATAGCATAATTTAATTAAGATACGTAAATAATACCATTGAAGTTTCTTTTACATGCCGCTTTTCTTTGTTATTTGTTTATTTAATAAACAGGAAGTAGAAAATCTCGGAGTGAGAAAGCATTTTTAAATCACTATAGTTAAAAATAAAAGTAATCTTCAAAAATTGTAAATAATAAACAATGTTTAAAAAAACAACGTAAATCTTTACACACCGATACAGTTATAAGAAAATATTTTTTTAGGAAAAATTTTTTATGACTTGTAAGACTATAATGCTTTGATCCTTACTTTAAGACCCTATGTCTCTGATTTATCTATTTTGTGGGACTAGAATGGAGCAGATGATAAGATTGATGATAGGTTTGTTCCACCTTCAAATTGCAAACAGAGAAAACAGAATCATTTTACCAACGACTTCATCAGGTTGTTTGTTGCAAATCGATTTATAAAAATTGATTGGAACAAGTGACCTACAAATTAGCATATCTGAGGGTGTAAAATTTGGTGGATCATTTTTACCGAAATGTTTGATACATACATACCTTCTGGTGTCACTTATATTTTATGATTTCTGTGCCTTAATTCCTTAATTGGAGTAATACAATGAATAATTGTGATTTTTTATTCTTGGCTGAACCAATAATAATTCTCACTAGCCCCCCGATGCAAGCGAAAATTCGAAGAATAAACAGGATCAAATCGTTTTTCCTAATTTTATAGTAAAACAAGATGTTTCTTATATAATAAAAATAATTAACATATTTTTATTATTTCTGTGAACGAACTTTAAATAATTCTGATATTGGAAATTGTTACTCCCCATAAATCATGAAAACAAACTGAGGAGTATTCAGAAATATTCACAAATGAACAAAATTAATTTGAAACTCAGACGATAGAAAACGCGGACAAACGAATAACATGCGTGCTTTGGTAAGTAAAATATTCGCAAACACTTAGAACAATTCGCAAACATGTATCAAAAAGGGATGGAACCGAAAACAAACTATTATATGTCAGTGGTGCGATTGCGTACTGGGTATGTTTCTGAATGTAAGAAACTGTTGCTGACTGCGGTTGGAATGAACCTAATACCTGTGGATTCTTACTTGGTACCATGACCACCAGGAAAACAGAATCCAGGTTGATGCTATTTACACTCACTTCAGTAAGGCGTTCAAAAAATAAGTAATAATATTTCGCTTGCTTGACTTTCTGAAGTCGATGTCGGGAGTTCCTTCCTCAAATAGGTTGATTCATATCTGAACAGAAACAGAATTAACCCAAATTCAGGCGTCTCTACAAGAGTTCAAGATATAACTGAGTTTCTAAAGATTCAAACTGACAAGTTGGTGAACTGTGACGAAACTAGTTTGTTTCTAAATTTGCGTAAATGTCCATCAAAAATCTTTACACGCAATAAAATTAATTTCATGTCTCATTCAAAATGTCTCGCTCATGTTCGAACCTCTAAAATGTTAGGTTATGTGTTACTTAGATGCTCGATCTTTTCTACTGACAATTTCGTCGATAATCCGACGTTCACGTAAGTCCTTTTTCAAATATCCAAACAAATAATAGTCGCTGGGGGCCATATCTGGACTATAGCGAGGATGATCTATCCGTTGGAATCCACACTCTAAAAAGGCAGCTTATGGAAGACCAGCAGTATGGACAGGTGCATTATCGTGCAAAAGACGCACGCCTCTGGTCAGTTTTCCTCGACGTTTTACACGTATGCAGTCTCGCAATTGATGTAATAATATTGCGTAATATTTACCATTGACAGTGGTATTAGTTTCTTTAAAATCTATCAAAAGAATTTCTTCACAATCACAAAAGATCGTGGCCATCACCTTTTTTGTTGACTGGCAGACTCTGAATTTTCTTGGAGGTGCTTCACCCTTAGGGCGTCACTCCATTGATTCTTTTTTTCGATAGAAGGTCATAATAGAGAACCATAGTTTCATCTCCCGTCACAATAGTTTCTATGAGAGGCTTCGATTCCGACCCACAGAGTTCCAAAAAAGATCGCGCACACTCGACACATTTTTTTGAATAGCCGAAAGGTTTTTAAGAACCCATCTTGCACTAACCTTATGCATACCTAAATGATCATGCAGGATTCGACGAACACTTGTATCAGAAAGCTTAGTAATTTCTGAGATTTCCTTGACCTTTAGACGTCGATCAGTCAATACCACCTCTTCCACAATAGCAACAATATCTTCCGTTATGACCTCCACTGGTCAACCAGTTCTTGAATCATCTTCAAGGGACTCCTACCCCATTCGAAAACGTTTTGCCCATTCTTTCACTACAGAATACGAAGGAGAACTTTGGCCTTACAAAACTTTATGACAAGCAAAAAAACAAAAAAAAAGAGAAAAACCGCCCTATCCAATCCTATCTGCTGAATCCAAAACTGCAAAAAATACGGGTTGTGCCATTTGAAATTCGAAAGTTACTGTCGTTTACGCTCAAGCCGGAAGTGCAAACATTGACTGCATGTTATCAAAAAATTGGAGACCCAGCCTATATTAACCCTTCCAAATTTCAAATCGCTACCTCAAGCCGTTTAAAGTTATACCGTGTTCCCCCTTTTTTTGTTTCCATTACAACGATATCGAATATAAAATAGTTTATAATAAAAACGTCAAGTTGGAGGAAATGCTACAAATAACTTTGT
This sequence comes from Cylas formicarius, assembly GCF_029955315.1. Classification (NCBI taxonomy): domain Eukaryota; kingdom Metazoa; phylum Arthropoda; class Insecta; order Coleoptera; family Brentidae; genus Cylas; species Cylas formicarius. The sequence continues at coordinate 20,094,905 of NW_026844319.1, forward strand.
TTGAGGCCAGGTGAGATATTGGTAGCTGAAATATTCACTAAATTTTTGAAATATAAATATATTGACGGGGACTATCGCAAAGCGGTAAATCGGACGAACTTGGTTGATGTAAATAAGGAAAAATTGTTTGAATTATTCAGAGACAAAAAAGTATATTTTCCGAATTTCGAAAAAGTTAGAAAGAAAGCTAAGAAAATATTGGAATGGGCGGTCATTGAAAGAAAACAAACTAATTACATTTCTCCTTTAACCACACTTAACAAACAAACTTAAGAAAGAGGACGGATCAAGTCGAATTTACTTAGATGCTAGAACACCAAATAAAAAAATGAAAAAAGATTTTATCAATCCGCCGAATATCACTGAGCTGTTAAGCTTAAAAGGGGAGTAATACTTATTACTATCGATCTAACTGCCAAATTGTATTGTTGCGAGGACACGACCAAATATCAGCCGAAACTAATTCAGTAAAAAAGTTATTTCTGTTGAAAGGTAATGGCTGATTTTATGTTAGTAAAAAGGTAGAGCCGAATGCCTACCAAATAAATCCTCCCACAAAGCAACCAAAAACAATTTAAAACCTTATGGGCATGTCCCGGAAATTTGTATTATTTTTTCCGGAATGTATTATATATTTCTCTTAGACGTAGGTGGGGAGTTATGTAGTGGTTTCAAGAAAAAAAGTGTAGTAGCAATAGTGCGGGGAAGTCGACTGAGCTGTGCGTCGAATTTTTAATGCGGATTGTACACGGTAAATTTGTATTAGTGTAAATTCCAAGTGTGGAAATAAATGCTGTTGTCAAAACCGTGTTCTCCCTTGTTTTGGCGAACCTGGGTCCCTGATCCACTTCAATGTCCACTGTATAAGTTAAACAAACTTTAAATAGTCAAAAACCTGAGTAACGTTAATAATATTATGATTATTTATATTAGGAACAACATTCTCTAAATCTACGAAATCTAGACGCTTCACGTTGAAATCAGACCGCACTCTTGTTGTACCCTTGGCAACAAACTTCCGATCTTTTCTTAGAACAGTATAGGTATTTGAAAATAACTCACTACTATTCACACTCGATCTCAACCAGGTTTCAGTTATTGCTATAAAGTCGTAATCAGACGAAGACACCGAAGGGTAAAATTTTAAAACTTTAGTGTTCAACCCCCTTGCGTTTTAGTAGTACAGCATAACATCATATAAGACTTTGTTACAAGCAATATTTCTAACTGTCATTATGGTATCCTATATTTTTGTAGTATTGTGCCTACATTAATGGGCGCAAACCTGTGGTATCCTCGTTGATCACCATATTTGGACATCGGCCGTCACCGCTTAGAAAGGAAATAGGGCATAATACGAATCTGTTTTGTCACACGTTTAAAGATAGAAGTCGGCGATGGTGAGAAAGGTTAAACAAAGTGGCAAATATAGTTCCGCTGATAGATGAATGCAGCAAGGAAAAATAAGTGCTTCTATTTAGCAACTCTAAGTTTGCATATTGGCCTCGAGGTTTAACACAAGAAACGTCAAATATTTAAAAAGTTTAGTCGTAATTGAAGCCACAAAGCGTCGCTATTGCAGGACTTCCATCGCATCAGCTACTGCATTTTGAGTCCAGAGTCCGCCGCGTATCTCTCGGGGCTGGTCATGAGCGTCGCCCGAATAATTATTAATCGCCATTCACGACTCTCAATTACAAAGATATCAACCGCCATTTACATACGGAAGCCATTATTTCTTATCGACCGGCGTGTAACCGACGACCGCACGACATTTCCCTTGATGAGTGTTTAATTTACCCCCCAAAACCGATCCGGGAAATTCGTATATGGTGACCGTTTGTTTGGGATACATTAGTGGCTTCGTTCGTTTACCAACCTATATACATACATATTAAACGTATGCAGGCAATTTCCTTTCGCCGCTTGCACAATTTCATCTCGATTCGGCTTAATGAATTTGGAGTTCGATGCGACTCGTTCAGCCGTACATTCTAGGACGTGTGCTGAGGGAAACAACGTCAACTCCGTTAAAGTTGCTGAGGTTGCGTAGATCCACAAGCGGTAGTGGAGTTTAAAAATTACCTTGTCAAATTTTGCAAAATGGAAAATTATTTCATACTAATTTAAACAGTCAGTTAATTGATTGATAAAAGGCCGCTTTGCACATGCTGAAAATTTTTAGAATGTAAGAGAGAATAGCAGTGTGGGCGAAATGGTTAAAAAATTCAAAAAATTTTGCAATTCTAACATACGTTTTGAAATTGAAATGAAACGCTTTTTACATTTAAGATACTCTACACAAAAGAAGACAATTGTTGTTAAAGCTGCCAATATTCTCATTCTTCTTGGCAATCTAAAAATATATTCCACATATCTTCTTTTGTCTCTATGATGAGAGGTGGTTTCCGGGTTACAGTATTTTGCACGCGTATTTAATTACCCTGTACTTAATATGGTTTGGATGGAATTTTTATTACTAAACAAATACACCGAATTATCAATGAAAACGATATTTAAAAAGATCTTTTTTTCTGTTTTTATCATTAAAATTAGTGTTAACTTAATTTACTTAGAAGATGACACACATTTCACCACTAACTTGGTATACTACTTTTTCCACTCGATCTCACAGATGAAAATCGAGGTCAAATCTTAAAGATATATCATCTAGTAAATTGCTTTGTAAATAAATAATTATCTTTATATTTCCAGAAAATAGTTTGATAAATGTTCTACTAATTACTGTACCTAAAAATTTAACACTAAATTTCTGTTGACACATTTCAGAAGGACAAAAAGGGCCGCTACCGTTCCGGAAAATAAACAAACTTTTTCACCTCTCGAAATTTTACCCTTGTGTCACCTTAGCGGTTTATAACGGTTTATTATTACGGTGATGTTATTTTCAACACCACTTTTGAATTGTCTGTTGCTATATTTTGTTGGGTTAAATGTTTATCGCAAGAGAAAATGTAATGATCTAATTTTGAGAAACATATAAGAGAGAGATAACATTGCTACTTCTGATATATAAAATATTGGACCCGTTAGAAGTTTCCGTATCAGCACCGCATTAATTTTCGAATATTTTGCATTTTAAACAATTTTCAATAAATAAACAAATTTCAAATAAAAAGGACACCTTAACAAAGGAAAAGGAAAAAAATCAAATAATGGATTATGTAAAACATTGTTAAAATAAGCGTCGGAAAATCTCCATATTGATATAGAATTTTTTGTTGTTGTATTTATGTCGGGTCCAACATTGCAGGTCGATACTTTCAACCATATAATTCTTTGAAAATAACAACCAGCACCGTTAGCAACATTGTAATAAATTAAGACCACGTAACCTGTCAAAAAGTTTCCGCATACAGAAAGCGACGCAATAAGTACACGTAATAAAAAAATGGAGTTAAGGTGCACGGAAGGGATTTTAAATATTCAGTTGCAAATTATGCATGCGGCGGATAAAATATTGGCTGCATCAGGTAAATTGTGGTTACACTTTAAGAACGCCATAAAGTCTGGCCGTAGCGACAGAATGGTTGTCTACCTTTGCACAATTAAAACAGGTATGGTATGTCTCAAAGTATATCGTCTTGGCTATGGCGGAGTTTCCCTCAGCAAGTAATTAGAAGTTTCGTTTACATCGTTACTGGATAAACCCAATAACCAATAATTTAGGTAAGAGACAAAACAGGGTAGATGTCCACCACGTAACGCCTGATACCAGTGGCATTATTAACTCTGCGTTCCAAAACAGCTTTCTACATGCATATAACTATAATCCGTTATGACTCGGCTAAATCACTTATCATTAAATGGAAAACATATTGTAGATGGTTTTGCAGTTTCATACGAAATATCAACACTTACACACTTAATGTCCGCTCTGAGAGTGGTGGTGGAGAGATTTTGAATATAAACGTACTGATTTAAGTAATTATTGAATTAATGATAATTTTGATATTTAGTGTCTTTGTGTAATATAATCCTATTCTATCTAAATAAACACAATGCTTAGTCCTTGTGTTTTAAAACTCCTTAAAAGTTCAGCCCTGATTCTCTCTGCGCAACTACTTTGAGAAAGACTGTACCAAATTTCCAAAATATTTGGTCTATGTGCTGGACATTCTTTAAAGAAAAATACATTTCTTCAACATGGAAAGAAGCAAAAATCTGCCCAGTTTTTAAAAAAATGTTACTGATATGAAGAACTAGAGACCTCTGTCACTAATCTCTGGTCCTGCTAAAATGGTGCATTTGTGCATTACAACATATCACCAAGGTTTTTTAAAAGTCCAGTTGATGTTGTTTATACAGGCTTTGCTAGGTTGTTCCGCAGCTCGGTCCATTGCTTTTGCTTTTGTTTATTAATGATTTGGTTGCTTTAGTTTATGTCTCAAAAATATTATATATGATCTAAAACTTCATGGTATAATTAAAAATTATATTGACTGTCTAAAACAGGGAATATGTGACTCGACTAAAAAAAACGAATTAGATTTTAATACTGATAAATGTTTTGTCCGTGGCTTTAGTAGGAATAAAAAACCAGTTGAATTTGGACGTAAAATTGGAGGAGCAGTGGTGTTCTGGGAATTCGGGATCTTGGAGTAACCTTCGATACTCAGTTATCTTTCAGGGCTCATACAAATAATATCACGAATAGAGCATCTAGAGTATATGGTTTTAAAATAATAAATTGTAAGGATTTTAATTTAATATGTCTTGAAATATTACATACATCATTTGTCAGAAGTATACTTGTGTATTGTTCTTTTATATGGAGTCCTTGTTATTAGACTCATAAATATGATATTGAAAAGGTTCCAAATAAGTTTCTAAGGTACTTGAATTACTGGGAAACTGGTGTCCGAAATGGCTCGGATCCGTGGGAAACGAAACTGATGTGAAGTAGATAAAAAATATACTTCAAACTCCCGATTTATTATGTAACACGAAATTCAATTAATTTTTTCGTAGATAATAAACACACTATTAACTTCATTCACCAATTATTGTTAAATGTGTAAAGTGTACAATCAAATCCATTCGGAGTGTGATTTGTGGCATGGATTGTCAGTTAGTAAGCTTAAATCTAAACCTAACCAACCTACCCACTCTCTCTGTTGAGTTGCGCTTCAACAACAGAACACCCTATTTAAAGCTCCAGTTTTTTTTTGCGATTACGTATAACCCCGTCGAGACTATACTATGCTGGGTTAATTTATTTGCGTATACTAAAAGCCGTTAATTTGAGCGCATTTGCTGGGTCATTTCGGCCCAAAAGCGAAAAGTAATTTTCGATGGCCTCGCTAATAATACCCAGTAGAGCCGAATTTCGCATCTCCCGAGAGGGAGGAAATGTACACCCCCAACGAGGGGGAACGTCGCCAATGTTTGGCAGAATTTCAAAAGTGCGTTATACGAAGAGCCCTTTTTTAATACGCCAAAGTGTTCCACGTATGTCAAGGGTGTGGGGGTCGGATAAGGGGGTGATAATAAAATAAAGCTTCCTCTTTTTCTTGAGGGAGCGCCGCGCTTGCTTTCGAATTGAGTCAGTTTTATAAGAAATGTATTTTTTCTATATTTATATTTAAAGGATGGTAGTCTGGTAGGCTGCAAGTGGCTGCCATTTAACTGATAGCGGCAAGGGAGAACAGATGGACCTGGAGAGAAGGAGACAATACGCCCTAGCGCGTGCTCTATCATTGTAATGTAGGCAGTTGCACCTTGTGATTTATGTGAGACGGCTCTAATTTGTTTTTGCTTGCTATTTATATCGTCATCGACATGTTTTAATTTATGTTACATTTTGACTTTGCGATATATTTTTAGAACATGCTCTAACGACAGTTAAAGCTGAGAAAATGGGTATACATGAATCCGGAAAGAATGTTAACGTTCCAAAACTTATACATACGCGATAGCGTCTACTTTAGAACAATCAGTTTACCAAATAGTTCCTCTTGAACTTGATTAGGCGCTAAAATAGAAGAAAAACAGGCAGGTTATATACAAATGACATTCGATGTAGCAAAACCACTTCAGTCACCACAGTCAACTGGATCATCAGATTCAGATTTAGCTGAATGATTTTTTTAAATATAATAATAATAAGCTTTGTACTAATAATGTAGCTACCTCTTGCTGCATTACGTTTATGGTTCATTCCCAATTTTTGGTGCAGTGTTATTTCTTCTTATATGTTGCAGTACGCGACCTACCATCATGGGTTGCACGACAGCTGTGTCAAGAGCCGGTGCCAAGAATGCGGTAACAAAATAACACTACAAAAGATGAGAAATTGCATGGTGGTATATCTCTCTTCCTGTATGGAGGACAGATGGGTGCTGGTTTATTAATATTTCCGTTTTTTAAATAATTTTCTTTTGTTAAAAATAAAGTTGTTTTAATTTTGTTCAAAACGTGGGCCTCCCTCCACCCTTTACCCCATCACTAGATTTTAATCGCTAGTCACATATCCAATGAAAATAATGTGCACTAAGGTATCCTTATTGCAAAAATGACACCTTAAATCCGATAAAAATCGCAAGATTGAATTAAATCGACTCGTAGGGTTTGTGAATTTACTTTATTTCCTTCCCCTCATTGATAACCAGTCCCGAATGTGCTTCTTCGGCGGTCACGCGACAATAAACATTATTTTAAATAATAACAACGCGAGCTGAAATTGCGATCGCCGGTCGTAAAGAGAAATCAAGGCGGCAATAAAATGACAGAAAAGCGCAAAAGCAATTATGATTTCCTTAATTGTTAAATTGACGGCACGATTTTGCAATAACACCGACGACTAATGCAGTAGTTAAAACTTTGCGCTCGGAATTTCGAGTCTGGATAAGATGCGGCTGATAATGTAAAGTGCGCCGGATGTGAAATTTACCGCTAATAGTAATGCGTTTCGGCCGTTAATCCCTATTTCGCGGGATAAAGTGGGTCCCCGCCATGTTAATTGCTGGCAAAACAAATTAACGGGATCTAAGTGGCATTCGCAGTTAGTAAATGACGGTAGCCCTCTACTTTCGAGCTACCTCGTATATCGGGTGCAGCGTCACGCCTATCGTCTTCCGTTACTCATTAGCTAAACCAAGGAATCGGATATTCTGAGTACTCTACCCAGGGTTCCAAGAAAGTAGACGTCGTTGCAGCAGATCGTAGTTTTCTAATGATTTGAAACTGGATTGAAATTTCGAATGGAACACATCGGAAGGTCATACGGGTTTGCGTAATAAGTAATAATTAGATCGGGAGTTCGACAAGGGTCTCATGCTGATCCTTTTCTTTTCAAACTCTTTATGAACGATGACTTTGTGTAAATATTTTCTTTTAACCGATTATACATATAAATATAAATCTCCCCACACGCTAGGCTACATACACACTCTGTTAAAGCTAGATTTGTAGTTTTTAATATACCTTATGCAAATCATACTTGTAGAAGATAATTAACTCCACTTAGTTTAGACTTAGATTAGCTGGGGTGAGTATTACTATAAGAATATTACTGGAGCTGTTACCAGCTCCTTAAATGCCAAGGTCAATGGAAATGTAGTGCTATTTAGTAAAACACTTTTTATCGCAGAGGATTGCAAATCATTGCAAATGCCAATGATAATGAAAATTCCGGTGAAAATTTTTTGTCCATAAAAGGCAATTAATCTACTAGGCCTCAAGTTTTAGCTGAATGTGCAATCGCTGGTTGGTTTGACGATGGAAAAAGTATTCTAAAAAATAGGATTAACTTAAAACTAAATTAAACATTTGCATATAAAGGGTGATTCAATAAGGGTTTTCCACATTAAAATAATAAAAAAAACTTGGAAGAATATAAAAATTTACAAACATTTTTATTTGCTATTTTAGATTAGTGTATTACAATTAGGTATGAAAGATGATGTCATTCAAATGACCCCTGCGACTCATGTGGAATGACGTAATTCAGGTTCTATGCCGGCTATTTCGCGTCTAATCTCCTGTTTCAGCTCTGGAATAATGTTTGGTTTATTTCTATACACTCTGCTTTTTAGATACCCCCAAAAAAAATTTAGGGGAGTAAGATCACATGATCGCTGCTGCCAATTGATATCGCCGTTAGGTGAGATAATCCGACTGGGAAACTTGCCCCGCAGCAATTGCATCGTTTCTCTGAATGTGTGACAAGTGGCACCATACTGTTGGAACCACAAATCTTCAATGTTCCAACTGCACCCAGAAAAAATCAGATATCATGTTTCGATAGCAAACACCATTAACCGTAAGAGCGTTCTCCGCATTATCCTCGAAAAAAAAAGGGCCAATTATTCCTCCGCAACCAAAATGCGCACCAAACAGTCACTTTTTGAGGGTGCATTGCTTTTTGAACAATCTCTCTTGCATTTTCTAATCCCAAAATATGAGCATTGTGTTTGTTTACAAAGTTACCAACGTGAAAATGTGCCTCATCGCTAAAGATGATTTTCGTTGAAAAATAAACCCCTTGTTCTCGTATCCATTCTGCAAACACGCGGCGCTGTTGATGATCTCGAGGTTTCAACTCCTGAGTTATTTGGACTTTATATGGGTGTAGATGCAAGTCTTTTGTTAAACTTCGCTGTGTGGTTGAATACGTAAGGTCTACTTGCTGCGATCGATGATGAATCAATGTGTTTGGATCTTCGGCTACGCTTTCGCGAACAATGGAAATATTTTGATCTGACCAACCTGCACGAGCACGTTGAGGGACTTTGAGGTTAGTTACAGATCCAGTTTGCTCAAATTTTTGAACCACATTCCAAATTGTCCTCTCAGAAGGTCGATTTTGCGCGCCAAAAATTCACGTAGAGCCCGAAATGCATTTTTTCTTGATCGACCATTTTCATAATAGGCTTGCACAAATTTTACACGTTGTTCAGTCGTATATTGCTCCATGACTAATTTTGTTTATGTTTTGAGGTTAAAAATCTCATATGATAATAAATAAATACAGTGGCGTTTCAAACATATTTCAGATTGTAATGTGGCAACTCTTATTGAATCACTCGTTATAATAGACATATAAGTGGGTCGACTGTTGCGTGAGTGTGAGTTGATAAGGTGTGATTGGATAAGGGTTCGTGAAAGACATTTTTGCTAGATGGCATCTACATAAAGAAAAAAGCAAGTTAGTCCTCATAAGCAGAACATAAATTCCAAATTTTATTATAGAAAGAACCGAAATCAGGAAAAGGAAAATAGAGATTTATTATGTATGTTCTCACTTTCATTTAGTAGGTCGACAGGACAAACAAACTCGCCGAGTGTATCATGAAAGTAAATCAAATATATGTTAAGTGTTAAAAGTTGTATTGTATATCCAATACTTTACCCCGTGCAATACAAAACATGCATATTTATTAAAATTTCCTTGGCTAGACCAATATGTAAGTGATACACATTTTTGAAAAGTTTGTTTCGGTTAGCGTTCAGCGTTAAATTTTATAATTCATTATTAATACACATTTATAAGTAAATAAATACATAAATTAATGTCCTATATTTTATTGCAGATTCGGGTTCCTGCACAAAATCATGACAATTATTTTTTTTTACAGTCTATTGCATTATGGTATCGTCCCATGCACCGAGAATCATACCGCCACATTTTTAATTAGAAGCCGGTTACGGGTTTTGCGTGAAACGAACCAAATTACACATGTTTGTAAATCCTTTCAGGCATAAATCATACATATTAAAGGAAACACTGGGCGTGACTTTATGGTCAAAAGTGCAATTATTTTAATTCCCTTGATATTTAATACAGTAAAACCAAAATAATACACGATTATGATTTTATTGCGGCGAGCACGGAAAATTCGCGTTAGCTACTGAATTCGTAATAAGCAATGTCAGGACCGGACCTCTCATAATTAACAAGAGCGATCAATAATTTACTACATTTCTTAATTAAGTTTTACGTAAACGTAAATAGGACAATTAAAACCGCCTCCAAAATTTAATTTGGTACGTACGTCAAAAACTAATTATTATATCTAAGTTTGAATAGCGCAATAAAAACCAAAAAATTGCAGATTCCTTTAATTAACATAAATATGCAACATATCTTGCACCAAACTCGGTCTTAGATTATTGTGTCGACTTTTCGTTGCAACCAACCTTTGATGCGGTTTGCCAAGTCTCCGTAAACTTAGCATTCATTCATTGATGATCATGAAATGATGATTGAAGTCATTTTTCAAAGAAACTTCCACAGGCTACTGTAATACTTTTTATAAAACTTCTGGGGTCTTCCTGCGTCGGTTTTTGTTGAGTCGAACTAGCTAACGTTTCGCCAATCATCCTGTTGGCTTCGTCAGTCAAGCTCTAAAAGAGAAACATCCAGCCCCAGCCAAGGCGTAAAAGTGTCACTACCATAGCCGATTGAACGCTTTCACGTCATGGAAATCATTTTTTTTTATTTCTCGCAGACATCTTGATCGGTAAACTAACCAAAACTAAAATTTGATTTAGGCATAGCTTTTTCGCCTTTTCCCTTTTCATTGGGTTGGGTTGAACTTAAATCACGGCAACTTTTGAATTTCAATTGCGAACCATTGTTTTAAAGTTTTGGATAGCAGCGTTTAGCTAATTCATCTTTGTTTTCCTTTGATTATATTTTGACTTTGAAATGTTATCTGGACAAAGCCTCTGTTTATTAATGCGAGAGAGTTATACATATTATATATATATATATATATATATATATATATATATATATATATATATATATATATATATATATATATATATATATATATATATATATATATATATTCTCACGTATTGATTCACGGATGGAAAAATGTGATGACACTATATTCCGGGATATCATCCGTTCGCTCGTTGAACTCCGACTGGAATCCTGCATCCGACTGGAATCCTGTAGACGTTTCGCCAAAATCTCACTTGGCATCTTCAATGCTCGCGCTCCGAAAACACTTCGAACACTATATATATATATATATATATATATATATATATATATATATATATATATATATATATATATATATATATATATATATATATATATATATATATATATATATATATGATGACACTATATTCCGGGATATCATCCGTTCGCTCGTTGAACTCCGACTGGAATCCTGCATCCGACTGGAATCCTGCAAATCTTGCATCCGACTGGAATCCTGCAGACGTTTCGCCAAAATCTCACTTGGCATCTTCAATGCTCGCGCTCCGAAAACACTTCGAACACTGAGTGTTCGAAGTGTTTTCGGAGCGCGAGCATTGAAGATGCCAAGTGAGATTTTGGCGAAACGTCTGCAGGATTCCAGTCGGATGCAAGATTTGCAGGATTCCAGTCGGATGCAGGATTCCAGTCGGAGTTCAACGAGAACGGATGATATCCCGGAATATAGTGTCATCACATTTTTCCATCCGTGAATCAATACGTGAGAATATATATATATATATATATATATATATATATATATATATATATATATATAAACACTTCGAACACTTCGGAGCGCGAGCATTGAAGATAGCAAGTGAGATTTTGGCGAAACGTCTGCAGGATTCCAGTCGGAATTCAACAAGCGAACGGATGATATCCCGGAATATAGTGTCATCACATTTTTCCATTATATATATATATATATATATATATATATATATATATATATATATATATATATATATATATATATATATATATATATATATATATATATATATATATATATATATATATATATATATATATATATATATCATTATTGAACTGTAAAACTTTAGTGGTTTTGGTCGTATTCCATAGGCGTCGTATCTTACCTATAATGATGGTGACCTACGAGTGTTTCAAATTAGAATTCTAGTTCCTTTCTGGTAACTGTTTCCAAAAGTTCGTTCTTGAAAATGGGTAGTGTTGTTGCTCAGAAACGAATTAGCAAAACTGCGAATAAATGTCTGACATGAAAAATCCTGATTTCATTCCACTTATGAGTGTGAAGAAATTGTGGAAAAATATGAAGGCAATGAATTTTTGTTACGAGAAAATTCAAACACAGGAAATCACTTGTAATAGAGCAAGACGAAATTATCTGCTGGCTACGATCATATCTGAGAGCAGTTATACCAATGTTATACCTCTCCCATCAAGTTCAGCCCTCGTATAAAGTCTGTTTATGGATATGACCGCAGGCTTTCAAGCTCCAGTCTATCAGCACATAGTTTGATCCTTCGATACAATATACGCTCGGCTCCGTTGATGCGGCAGTCATCGTGATCCGAAAGTCCGATTTTGACATGTGATTGCAGTGCTCCTTGTGAGATTTTCCAGGTTTGAACTGCTCATGCCTTACAGTCAAGTCAAATAATTGAAGCCGACCCAACCGCTGTACTAAGCTCAAGTAGAGACAATTGATTGGTAATCACGAGCAAACAGACGTCTCCCAATGGATTTCCGTACTACTTGCCGTATGGTGACATATGAGGGTTACCTTATTTTTTGATTCGCTATTCTTGCGATTTTGATACATGGCCATCCGTAAGTATATTATATTTCTTCGTGTAACTTGTTTTTTTACAGGAATTCTTATATGTATCAAAGCTGATCATTGTCGGTATCTCGAGTAAACTCGGTAAGTCAAATAGGATTGTGACGAGACAAAAACTGGAAATAAAAATGTAATGAACAATTCCGCGAAACCGCCATATTTCTTAAGTGATGTCATAAAACCGTTAGTTTATAGCAAAATATTTGTATTTTAAGAACAGCCAAAATTAATAAAACAAATTTACCCACTTCTCGACTAAACAAAAATACTTGTAAAAGCGAACTCTACTAGCGTGGCACATAAGGGTGGAAGCCGGGAGTCCAAATGACAAGCCGACTTCACAGAGTTCTTAAGGCAAGCCGTGAGTCATATCAAAACAGAAGGTACCCATCACAGGAGATTGTGAGTCGCGAGTGAATGGCTGCTATTCGTTTAATGAGACGCCGTTAAATAACAGAATTTCTGCTGCCTAAGCGCTTGTTCGGCGAATCAGGATTTAGTTAAATGTAATACCTTCGTCTGTATTTTATTAAACTCATTATTATCTGTAAACTACGTTTGAAATATGATTAACTGCTGAAACCAACTTATACGGAGTTGGCAATAACACAAATATGTATCAGCAAGAATAAGACTGCTAAAATTTGTAAACCACTTGTCGAACTTGCTGACGTTTCGTCAATCATCTTGTTGGCTTCTTCAGAGCTTGACTAAAACTGATTCGTATTTTCCTCTTTGAAAAATTAACAAGCCTCCATGGAGAGCACATCAAGCGCCAATGCAGAAAGTTAGAAGATCACCGACTGAAACTGGTAAGATTACACTGTACACTGACCTTTTTGTTACGTTAAGACCATAACGTTACCCCGAATTTCCTTAAAATATCAGATCACGTCACAACCTCATCCGTTTATAAAATTCTTCGAAAATCTAGTTTCGCTTTACTTCGAGAAAGAATTCATCATACCCGTAAGAAAATAGATCAAATCAATAAGGCTCTTCTGTCTCCACACCTTGAAATTTTTTCTATTTTGTCCCCATGAGTTCGATACCCTTTCAAACATGATTCATGACAAAGCTTTAAATCGTAATTTATGTACTACTCAAAATCACATTCAGAAATTTCAAAAACTAACGTCAACACTAGGAAAACCATGAAACTCTTCTCAACTACCAAACACTGTAATAAATGTATCATCGCACCAACTTTCGGAAACGGAAAAATTCGTTCTTCCAAAAGGGTCATCTATGGATCGCAACCTTAAATCTGTTATTAAAGCTTCTTCTCTATCAGACTCCGTGAAAAAATCTGTTACCCCTCATGACTCTGAAATGCTTAGTCTCTATGGACTCCCAAAGATTCACAAACCAGGATTATACCTTCTACCTATTGTCAGCACCACTGGTTCTCCAACGTATTCTCTAGCAGAATATCTCGCTTCCTTATTAAAACGCCTTACAGTGAAAACTGACAGTTTCGTACTTAATTCCTTTCACTTCGTTGAACAATTAAAAAGCTTTACATTAGATACACAAGATATTCTAGTTAGTTTCAACGTAGACTCCCTCTTTACCAAAGTTCCTATTCCTGAAACTCTCGACATAATTTCAGATATATTAAAGTCCGAGAATCTGGAACCAAACCTCACCTTAATTGAAAAATGCTTGTCAGGAACATATTTTTCTTATAACGGTCAAATTTTCGAACAAACGTCGGACACAGCTATGGGTTCTCCACTATCACCAGTCATCGCGAATATATTTATGGAAGCCTTTGAGAAGAAAGCTCTCCACACCTTTCATCTAAAACCAAAATTATGGAAACGCTACGTCGATGATACTTTTGTTATTTGTCCTCATAGTCAAGAAACCCTAGTAGATTTTCTAAACTCTATGCACCCTAACATACGTTTTACCATTGAGTTGGAAACTAATAATAACCTTCCATTCTTAGATATTCTTATCAATAGAAAATCATATCTAACATTGGGTAATTGTGTTTACAGAAACCCTACGCACATAGACTGGTACCTTAATGTATGGTCACATCACCATCCGGTCCAAAAATCATCGGTTATCCACTCTCCTGTTTACAGATCCGTAAAACTATCTCAGCCCGAGTCACTGAGCCCAGAATTACACCTTACCTCTGCTCTTCTCTCTAATAATTTCCACATTAAAGATATTAAGCGTTCCATCAAAAACTACACTTCACCAGAACCTTCCAATAGCAATGAGGCCGAAAGCAATCCTACACTTGCTACTATGGCCTTCCTTACATTCAAAACATCACTGACCACATATCAAAAGTTCTAAAGAAATATAAGGTCAGAACCAGATTTACCACTTGTCCAAAAATCTCTCGACATCTTCGGTTCGTCAAGGACAAAATTCCATTTGAGATGCCAGGAGTTTACAGCATTGCATGCATATGCGGCATAGAATAAATTGAAGAGACCGGGCGAAAAATATTAACTAGACTGAAAGAACACGAAAGAGCCTTACGACTAAGACAAATAAACTCATCAGCTGTTGCCAAGTACACTCATGAAACAGGACATAAAATTTCATTCTTTAAAACTAAAATTGTTGCATGTAATCTTCTACCAACGAAAAATCCGAGAGTCTATAGAAATCTATAAACAACCTAACAATTTTAACCGCGACTCAGGTCTCTACCTGTCACCAATATGGGAATCAGTCATCCGAGACGATGTCTATGCCCCTCATTTAGCTCCGCCCCCAGCAAACAATATATAAGCCGGTACAGAGTAAAATACGAACCAGTTTCAGTCAAGCTCTGAAGAAGCCAACAGGATGATTGGCGAAACGCCAGCAAGTTCGACTCAGCAAAAACCGGCGCAGCAGAAATCCAGAAGCTTTGTAAAAAGTTTCTTTGAAAAAAAATTTCACTTGCATATTATTCTGCGATCGACTGCCACTGTAAATCACAATGTTACTTTCAAACAAAGTGAAACGCAGCCTGCCGCAAATTTTAAGTCAATTCATTTACTGAGCCGTAATTAATGCAGCTTGTTTCTTCGCAATAGGAAACAACGTTCGATATCCTTAACGATGTACGTTCAAACCGCCGTGAAAGCCATTTCCAACGAGAAAAGTCCGTAGAAAACTAAAACTTTTTCGGTAAACTCCCCCTACGGAATTTAAATGTTCATTAATTTAATTGGCCAAAGTAAAAGGGCGTATAGGTTCGCAGTTTTATTTGAATCGGATTGGTGGTGCATTCTAGTCCATATCTAAATATTAAGGGATTCTAGAATCATCTGAATAGCGCTGATAAGACATTAGCGGAATTACCGAAAATTCTGTGTTGTCGAGGAGCATTCAACCTCCCGATTGTGAGGAGTCATTCTTTACCGTCGACAAAAGGAGACAATTTGCGTAGGGTGCTCCCAATATCGGAGGACTCAATAATACGCCTGGTTTATTGGACGAATTTAATCTAAATTTAAAACGACCGAACCGGGAGTAAAGATATTCAGATATTTCCCATCTGAATGGAATAAATTCCAAGGCCTCGCGAGATATTGTGACGATTTTGTACCCAAGTAATAAATAACTCCGAATATTGTACGGATTTTGACAAAAAAATTTAATATGTCAGAATGAATTGATAATTGATTGCAAATATTTTTGAGAATGGAATTGTCGACGAAAAGTTTCTACGGATTAATCGGATCTCGAGAGTACGGTTTCCGCTATAGGCTGTCGTATTTGATGAGGGGAGTTTCCTAAATGTATTCTATAATCAAATATTTACTACCGACGGAATAGGAGTGTTCAAAATTTGACACGTTTGAGCCGACTGATCTTGTTCAAATATGTATTAAATGTGGAAGCGGTGTGTGAGTGTTACCCCTCCTATAAATTTAACGCTCTTTGCGTCTTGTCAAACACTGAGTCCAGAAAAATTTATAGAACTCCTCATAGAACTACCAACTAACCGAAACTAACCTAGCTTCAAAATAAAAAGTGCATTTTTGCAAAATATCTCTCACAGTCTGTATATAGCGGCCTTCAAATAAGCACTTTACATAACGTAAAAGTGATGCTATAGTTTGAAAAATATCAAAATGTGCACCACAAATATCGAATCCGTCAGAAATTTATCCAAATATCTTGTGTACCCGATACAATAGATAAAAACCGTAAACACCTCTACACGTCACCGACACCATGGTTTTGTCAGTTACAATTAATAATTTCCCCTCAAACCAGACCATTCTCACAGATATTCCTTATTTTGCCCATAACCGATACACCTTGTCCATTATCGATAAAAACCCTTAAATAAAACTTACAGATCCGGGCCTCCGGTGTGTCTTGTTTGAAGAATTTTTGCGATCAGCTTGACAGTTTCTGAAATATTTCTCTTTACTAAACTACAAATAAAAATAATATAAATTTTTAAAAATATTTTGATTGCGCCCAACGTCTCTAGCTGCAAATTTTGGAATCTTGTAGTATTTCTTAACATGGCACAGAATATACCTCCCTTGTTTATCTTCAAATGAAAGAGAATGAAACGAACTGTTACTTGAAGGCTGTAATAGCGGCATGATTGACACAATTTCTGATTCTGACTGGAAATACGAACCCATCTTTTTAGACTACTGAAGACATTTAATTTCTTTTGTGAAACCTAGCAAGGAAGAACCAGCATTATTATTAGTCGTATGAGATTGGGAGTGTACGAGCTTTTCCGAAAACATGTCTTCTGCACTGGATCTAACGATTTTTAGTTCACTGAAACTGGCATGCAATAAAGAATATGAGAATATGAGACATGGCTAACAACCATCGTAAACGAATCAACCAATACGAGGGCGGAAAACTTTTCACAATTTAAAGATAATAATAATAATAATAACAAATAATGCATTTATTTTTCCGATTAAAACCTATACATACAAAAAGAGTGTAATTGGACCAACGAGGCCTAGCTTGAAGCTACTAAGTATAATTGGTACAAAGATAGTATCACAAAAAAACAAGATAACAAAGAAAGTGTTCAAAACAAAAACAAAAAAAAACACACATCCACAACATTGCGAAATGTATTCGTGTAGTTTTGCGAAAATGCACCCAAAAACTAATGTTCGTAAAATAAGTATAGTATGCAACACATTCGGTAAAGTTTTTAAGTTACTCGTTTATTAAACACGCGCTCCGCTCGTGTCAAATAAACTGGCGAGTCAAATGCCGTTTACCACACTTGTTGCATAATATACTATTACCAAACGTGTTGCATACTATACTTTTTCTACAACCGTTAGTTTTTGGGTACATTTTTGCAAAACAATACGGATATATTCATTGACATGACCATCATAATTGGAAAACGTCAAACTCACATCAATTTGCAGATTTGCATCTGCAAATTGATGCAAGCTGAGGTAGTTAAGATAATGAGTGACGTCAGAGGTGTAAAGCGAGAATCATAATGGTCCCAAAACACCACCCTGGGGAACCCTTTGAACCATATCCAAGAAATCAGAGTATGCGTTTCGAAGAAATACTGTTTGACCCCTACCATGTACGAAATTTCGTAAAAAGGATAAGGAAATGTTATCGCACATCAATAAAAATTCAACTTGAGAAAAAACAGAAACAAGAAAAAAGATCTATAAGAAAACGAGAACGAGGGGTTTGACTGTATCATGTGTAATGAAAAGTATGAAAGCTATGCGCGCATATGAGCACTAGTAAGGTAACGCGCGTGTGATTTAAGCCGCACAAATAAATTCTAATTTATTACAAAAATTAAACGCACTGTCGATACTAATTGCCCGATAGCGTTCCTAATTGCCCAGTGCGAAGATCTCAATTACCCGGTGGGGGTAAAACATTGGTTTTCAAAAAATTTTGTGTCTAAAAATTAGACCAATAAGCAATGCTTATTTCTCAATAAAAAATTATTCTGCCGGTGACCGCAATTATAGATCGGCAGCGCCATCTCGCGATAAGCATGAAATGTTCGAGGTCTTTGTGTCATAAGGGGAGTTCTGTAGCGTGGCGTTTACGTTAATTATTTGTTAATCAACAATGAATTGCTTGACGTGGACGGATAATACTTTAAGTGAAAATAGAATAAAACGATTCCGTTCGCGTATTAAATATAAAACTTACTGATGGCACTCCCTTACAAAACAATGTCCGGGAGAATTCGCCTATGCTTGGCACCGTGAGACGCGACAGCTGCTGATGTATTCGCTTTAGGTTTGGGTCGCTGTTCCTTATCCGCTTCGGGATATTTCTTAATGAATTAAGTAGAAGGAAATGAAATTAACATTTTTATTAATTATCAGTGCAATTAAAATGCAAATGCAACGGATTTGGACGGAAATTCTGGAAACCTCTTAGCCGGATATAGTCCTGAATTTCTTATGTTCCGTTGAAATTAATTTCTATCCGGAACATTGCTAGAAATGTTCCTTTAAACCGTTTCATAATTTATGGAATAAAATGGGAATTGTATAATCCGTTGACTGCCTGTTGAGGGAATTTTTAATGTCTGTTGCTTTGACGTACCGCTAAGGCGCACTAGAGCAACTGCTTTGGATGTTTTGGTTCATATTATTAGGTTGCACTTTCATTCTTCAAAATAATTTTAACCGGTTGCATAGGATACATTGACCGAATGAGTTTTGAAAGAACATAAGAGGAAAGTATCTGGATTTAAATGATTCACGGCAAAATTATCCACAATTTGTCCCCTTTTTATTTTAGTCAAATAAATATGCAAACAAAATATTCTATTCCATTGATTACACTGAATAAAAAACGGCTACTCACAGCAACATTCAACTTTTTATTGCCTATTAGAGGCTCGATTTTTGCTAATCGATTTCGATTTAAAGAAAAAACGCATGTCCTAGGGGTAGAATTAACCGATAGTTTGGTCCTCGTAACCGATCAAAATAATTTGTTTACAAGACCTGTTTACAAAACAAGTAATTCGGGTTTCCTACAGTTTGGACTAAGGGCACCTGCAAACGATTAGAGCACGTTACGATAATAACTAGCAACTGGAATGTTTACCTATCGGAGTTTAGTATTTAGCCCGGAAACGTTGCTCAAAGCGGTCTGATAATAGTTTGCACTCCGTTATATAGCGAAATCGCTAAAATCAGATTTTCTGAATAAATTCGCAATTATACCGGGTGATAATCCGAAGATAGGTGCGCAACACGTTGCAAAAACGGCAAAAAACTCGTTTCTTCAATTCAATGATTATTTGATGATGATTATATTATATGATGATTTATTTACCGAAATAGTTGTATAAAATGATATTTGTAATTATATAATTTTATTACAAAATCCTTTTAATTAATTAATTCTATTCTAAATTGACGAAAAATCAATATTTATGAAAAACACGCGTATTTACCCGAATATGTATACTTCATCTCAATAAGTAGACACAGGAAAAAAAGTTAAATACAAAAAATGTTTGACTCTAAGCATGTATTTTATTTATAGTATTTTTATATATACAGAGTGTTCCGTTGTGCCAGGAGATTAACCAACTTTCTTTTGGGATGCCATGAATATTTTTAAAAATTCTAATTATTCGCTTGGGGCTTGTCGTTTTCTTCAAAATACAGAAGAACTTTTAATTGATTCTCTTCTGTTACGACAATTTTTGGGCGGCGTTTTGGAGTTGTGGACCACGGTCAATTGACCAATCCCAACACGTATTACAGGATACAACAACATATATATTCTCTCTCATATGCACTCTTATTACTTCTTAAGTAACATTCATGAAGATGTAAACACTCTTGAACACTGCAAAAATCCATTTTTTCCTTTAAAGAAAGTTGCTGACAACTAAATGTAAAATAAAAACTGCGTATTTCTTTCTGATGCCTGGACATCAATTTTTTTAGTTCGTTTTTTTAATGGATATCTTGTAACAAAAATTTTGTAATTAATAATAAGTTATATTTACTTGCATTACTTCTGATTTTATATTGAATTTAATAAAAAAAACTTAATTTTAAACTTCTAAACTACCATTTTTTGTAATAAAAGCTATATATGAAATGATACAGAATTAAATCCCAAACCCAATAAAAGGGGTGTAAATACAGGATTTTCCATTTTTAAAAAATGAGTTTTTTTTTTATTAGAAAAAACATTTTCTTCTCGTCATTTGCGACCACCCCCCATAGTTCATTTTCGCCAAAGCATTAAATATTAACCACTTCAATGGATCCAAAATAAAGATTCGAGACTTTAAGTTTCCAGTTTTCAAGAGTAAAAGAAAACATTTTTCCAAAGACCTGTTTCTCCGCAAAAAAATGGAAAATTTTGTTTTTCTTAAAAGCTACTCAAAATTTCGTTTGTTACGTAATGACAAAAATACTAACATTTATAGTATTCCATTTAATCAAGTCGGTTACTGTCAAACACCTTTTGTATGTCATTTTTTTGCCTCAGTGTCGTACTTATCGAGATAACATGTAGGAGCATCTAAAATGATCTACCGTGTGCACTTATTACATTACATTTATTTTTAATTTCTAAATAATACTGAGAAAAATATCATACAAATTATAAATCAAAATAATTATATATTTTATTTATGTAATAATTCTATGAGCTATTATTTATTTATAATTCAAAATCGGTTCATATAATATATGAAAGCAAAAGAGCCTTTACTTACTTACCCAAAAAAGAAACGTTCGGATCTGGATTTAAAAATTTTGTTAACATAACATAACATAGCATTCTGAGATATTACTTATAATTGCCCCAAATATTTGTCAATTTGATGCAAATACAAAGCTGCAATTGCAATTGCAAGTAAATGTAAAATCTTTTTACTGTAACAGGACTCTAGTTATTCTTTTAACAACCATATACCATATGCGGTTAAATTAAATCTTAATTCAAATTCTCTTTAAATATTGGTGCCAAATGCCAAACGAAAATAAAAGTTAAATCAAAATTTTAATCAAAATAGGAAAAAAAAATAGCGACTGAATAAAGTGGACATCTAAAGATCTATCGACTTCCAATTATCATAAAACAGCCTTAGATTCTCTTCTGTATCTTTTTCTCAATATTATGAGGCACTAGCTTTGTACGGGTTATATGTGATTTCACAATAACAATGTTTTTGAATTATTACACATCCCGAAAGTTTTCAAATACTACTTAAAATATACCTAAAATTGTGAACATAAAACGGTAAAGTCTTGGCTATAATATGTACGCTCCTTAAATGTCGTTACTGCACTTTACCTACTTTGTCGCTTATCTGCAAAATTAATGTTCTCCACAAATTAACCGTTCCATTTCCGTTTTGTTTAACAACAAAGGCTGCCTCAGAACTCTACACTGCCTGTGCACGGCATGAAGAGTTCTCAATCAATCGAGACATTGCTAAGTAGGAAAGCTTGGAATGTACCGAAAATTTTAAACATGGGGTGTTGTTTTTACCTATATATTATGTGCTACATTTTATGCATGAGTTGTAGAATAATAATATGTAATAATTGTCTAGGGTATTGCATTATTTTCTTATAGACCACAGAATTTCTCAGGATGATCTAGATTATCTGTTCTTTCAACTAACGCAATATGCACATTTTACATTTTAATATAAAGAACAGTGCAACCCCAGTGCAATTTATATCAAATATAAAAAAAATATCATTTAACTTTAAAATTTTATGTTCGTTCAGTAATAAAAAAAATGAAAAGGTAATTCATGTCAATTATTTAATTTGCGGTTATTTTTTGGTGATTGCAAAATACATTTTTTAATAAATTATTATATTGTCATTAACGTTGTGAGATTTACCAGAGAAAAGGTTGCTGTAACCATACAGAATTGAAATCGACCCTATCAGGAAAACATACCCAATGCTAAGTTCGATTAATGATTTTGCTCAGGTAATTTGAGCATTCGGTTTAATTGTGCGTCCGACATTCAGGATCGCCATTTAATCTGCTGCTTACGGATTCACTTTACTAATACAGATTGATAAAAAAACGGCAATTACACTCAGATTACAATGACATGACTCCCATATACGCAGTTGCGTTTGAAGCCAAAAAGTATTAAAGAAAAATCAAATATTTAAATAATTACAAATACTATTACTATACACACACTTATTCCTAAAAACTTCTCTCAATCAAAAATATTTTGAAACTACAGGAAATATTCTTTGCGACAATTTAGTGTACACATTCTTGGTGGTTAGTGAAAATTTTAGGAGCAGTGAGTGATAATTACTGGTATTTACTGAAGCTATGGTGGTAACCAGTAGCAGTTATTGAAATTATAGGGATAATTTAAGGACTTCTGATTGTGACGATACATAGAGAAAGATCAGACAGGTATTGGAGAAATAGAAAAAAATGTAAAGCCTATTAATTAATTAAGTCATGAGTCTGATAGGTTTAATTTTACATAGAAAATGTGAGAAAATGTCGGCTATGTTTTCTATTGACCTCTTAATTCAAGATACGCCATTTTCACTTAGAAGAGTTGAACTTATGAAAAATAAACTAAAACTGTAAAGTTCTAACAGAAAAGTGATATTGAGTTTTCGATATCAAATTTCAGAATAATATTTTTTATATTTTTTTGTTGTCAAATTTGACCAAAGATTTATTTAGACTACTTGTTTCTCTGTTATTGTTAATTAGGTCTTATATTCTAAATATGTTTTAAAAGGAAAGAAATGATATGAGTTTTATTTTAATTGCACTTGTTTCTAATGTGTTTGAGCTTTATTATTATTATTACTAAATTATTATTAATTTTCCTCTTGTTTATATAATTTTTGTTATTGTCCTTAAAATTTAGGTTGGTAAATAAAATATTCAAAAGGTTTTCTTTACTTGCGTGTCGTTATCGATTACTAAAAAATAGTTGTAGTTTAAAAAGGATTTAGTGACCATTAATAGTATATTATGCAACAGGTGCGGTAAACGGAGTTTGACTCACGAGTTTATCAGACACGAGCGGAGTGCCGCAGAGCGAGTATTTAATAAACGAATGACTTAAAAAGTTTTTCTACCCCCGTCTGTAAAAGACCTAATTACGCACCGATCTAGCGTGCGGGAAGCGTCGCTTTACCACGTCAGTTTCGTTTCCCACGAATCCGAGCCACTTCGGACATTTCCGGGATATTACCGTACCGGTTTGTCAATTCTGACAGTCATGTCAGTGAATGTATTCGGGTTTTGCCAAAATGTACCCAAAAACTAACAGTCGTAGAAAAAGTATAGTATGCAACACGTTCGGTAAAATGTCGTTTACCGCACTTGTTGCATAATATACTATTACCGAACGTGTTGCATACTATACTTTTTCTACGATCGTTGGTTTTTGGGTACATTTTCGCCAAACAACACGAATACATGGCCGTCAGAATTGACAAACGTCAAATTCAAGGCGTGGGAAATATCTCCGAAATCATCCTATTGCTCCCAAACTCGTGCGGTAAAGCCACGGAAATGTCCGAAGTGACTCGGATCCGTGGGAAATAAAACTGAAGTGGTAAAGTGACGCTTCCCGCATACTAGATCGGTGGGTAATTAGGTATTTTACAGACGAGAGTAGAAAAAGGAAATTTCTGTTGCTGAACCAAGATAGTATGCAGGAAATATGTCTAGAATTTTTTAGGAGACTTCAAATAATTAATATTACATTGAATTCGTCATTTAAATTAAGCAAGTTGATATCCAGCTCCCTGGACTGCTAACATAAGAATATTTTAGCAGTTTTAGCAATTTTTAGCAGTTTTCAATGAAGTTCCCGATGATACACTCTGTATTAAAAGCACCGGGAATTAAACAGCAAAAACGGGATTCGATCCAATACAAATCCGGGAAAACTAGCTATTAAGTCCACATAGTGCCCGCGGCGTACTTTTAATTGGATTTTTATTAAGAGCCTCAAGCTTTTTGATTAAAATTTCATTTGGCAAAATGGTGGGATTCTCCAAAGATTTAATCTACTTTGCGACCAAAGCCTTCTCTATCCTTATATATTCTTTTTAGCTACTTGCCGATTCTTTCGATATTAAATTTTTGTCTTGTCTCGTGAACATTTTTAGCCTTGAAACTCCGCCTCCCAAATTTTTAATCCGTATTCGCCTTACGGTATCTCAAACTTTTAACGGTGTAAACAAAAATGTAATTTTAACGGGTAACAGCATATTTAGAATACATATTAGTACACCCTTATTAAATTAAAATAACGTACAACTGGTTGAAATATAGAGGGCGCCACACTTATTAGTCTCTGCTGCTTTTGTATTTTTTTCTTAATATTTGTTACCGTTTTAACACGCTATTTCATTTAAATTTTTCTTCAAGTTTAGAAACTTATAATGGCCATATTAAGGCATACGAATTTAAAATATAGTTCCAACAGTTTAAAATAAAACATTTCACATTCAATTTTATAATTTATTCTTTAAGGAAGCTCACGCCCCTATCCGAGAATACAGTCGAGACATTTTCGGAATATCCCTAAGACTTTCACAACGTTGCAACATATCTCATATAATTATATTGTAGAAACAACACTGTTGGACCGCCATTACGGAAGCGAATAATTTAATAACAATCACAATGACCCTCGGATCCGGAAAGATCCAGTGCCGTCTTAGGTGGGGAGTTAACGTTAACTAGGCAATTAGGAGTACGTGGGAGAAACGCCATTCGGTATAATTAAATTGCCAATTCGAAGGATATTAAATGTAGGCCGCAACCCCCAAGGGACGATATTAAGTTAAATTTGATTTCTGTCTTACGCTTTTGACACCAGAGTGTTAGTTTAATCATATACAAGGGGCTACCAACAAAACAAACAAAAATAAAAGAAAAAAGTTCATATAAACGTAGATCGGCAATTCTTAGTCTCCAATATACGAGGTGTTAGAGTGTCGAATAGTATTATATAATGGGTGTTTTTTTTTGGATGTATAGAACTTTAAGTTGGCATTACTGTCCGGAATACGCATCGCACACTACGTCCATTTTATCGCCTACAAAATCGTCCATCAGAGCAGTTAATTCGATTAACCATGGAACGTTTTCGCACCATGTTTACTCTTATTGATAACTCGCATCCCCAGAGACGCCGTACGGTGCGTACAGAAGAAGCTATTGCTGCTGTAGAGCGTAGCATTGAGGAAGACCCGAATGAGTCCATCCGCCATCGAGCACAGGAATTGGATCTGTGCGCATTCACTTTATGGAAGATTTTGCAGAAGGATCTTGGTTTACGTGCTTACAAAATGAAACTCGTGCAAGAATTGAAGCCAAACGATCATCAAGTAAAGCGTAGATTCGTAGAATGGGCCCAAAACGAGATTGCCGTTGTTCTCGATTTTCATAAGCGAATTTTGTTTAGCGATGAAGCGCACTTCTGGTTGAATGGCTACGTCAACAAACAAAACTGTCGCTTTTGGAGCGAAGCTAATCCTCATGTGTAGATCGAAACACCGTTACATACAGAAAAACTGACTGTTTGGTGCGCTTTATGGGCTGGTGGAATCATTGGTCCGTACTTCTTCAAAAATGATGATGGCCAGAACGTTACAGTCAATGGTGATCGGTATAGAGCTATGATTACTAACTCTTTCATTCCTGACTTGAATAACCATGATGTCCAGGAGATGTGGTTTCAACAAGACGGTGCAACATGTCACACAGCTCCTGCCACTATCGATTTATTGAAAGACACGTTTGGTGACCGCCTAATTTCACATGTAAAGTCATTGGTCTATGCGGATAAGCTACAAACGCTTGACCATTTGGAAGGCAACATTCGCCGTGTTATTGTCGATATTCGGCCACAAATGTTGGAAAAAGTCATCGAAAATTGGACGTCCATATTGGACTACATCCGCGCCAGCCGTGGCGGTCATATGCCAAAAATCATATTTAAAATGTAATGCCACAAGTTTATCTTTCGGATAAATAAAATTCATGTCAATCGAATAATCCATCGTTGTTTTATTGCAACTTGAAGTTCTATACATCGAAAAAAAAAAACACCCCTTACAATGTTACATGTTTACAATTTTAGCGGCTTCTGTGTTCAATACTCTACAGAAGCAACGTAACGCAAAACTACGCCTTGAGCCCAGGTGCTGTTTCCATTGAATATTTGTTCAAAGATAATGTATTCACGGATGAAGCGTGATTTACCAGAAATGTTTAATAAACAATTACATTTTTTTATTTTGTGATGATTTGGATAGTGAGAAGGGAGTCCAAAACTCTGTACAAGTTTTGCGTGTAAAAGTTCTGCAAAATTGATGCTTGATGGATTTTGAGGTATAACAATTATCAATTCTCTATAACAAATAAACCATCCAAGAATTGAGTGAAGCACACCTCATTTTCTGAACTATATGGAGCTGCTCGCTTTGCGAACCTTAGTACATGAAGAACATCGCATGAAATTTAGAAAGACTTAGACAGATAATCGCCATCTTTCTTTTTTCTTTCCGAAGAAACTTTCACAGGCTACTGTTATACTTTTTATAAAACTTCTGGATTCTTCCTGCGTCGGTTTTTGTTGAGTCGAACTAGCTAACTTTTCGCCCATCATCCTATTGGCTTCTTCAGAGCTTGACTGAAACTGGTTTGCATTTTACTCTGTACCTGTTTTTATATTGTTTGAGGGGGGCGGAGCTAAATGAGGGGCATAAACTCCATCTCGGATGACAGATTGATATTGGTGGCGGGTAGAGACCTGAGTCGCGGTTAAGTTTGTTAGGTTGCTTATAGAATTCTATAGACTCTCGGATTTTTCGTTGGTAGAAAAATTGATTACATGCAAGACGTAGCGTTTCCATAATTTTGATTTTAGACGGAAGGTGTCGAGAGCTCTCTTCTCAAAAGCTTCCATAAATATATTCGCCATGATTGGTGATAGTGGAGAACTCATAGCTGTTCCCGACACTTTGTTCAAAAATTTGACCGTTATAAGAAGAATATGTTCCAGACAAGCATTTTTCAATTACGGTGAGAAGGTTTGTTTCCAGATTCTTGGATGAATAGGAACTTTAGTAAAGAAGGATTCTACGTCGAGACTAACCAGAATATCTTGTGTATCTAACGTAATGCTTTTATTTGTCCAATGAAGTGAATGGAATTAAGTACGAAATTATCAGTTTTCCCTGTAAAGGGTTTTAGTAAGGAAGGTAGATATTTTGCTTGAGAATATGTTGGAGAACCAATAGTGCTGACAATAGGTCGAAGGGGTAATCCTGGTTTGTGAATTTTTGGGAGTCCGTAAAGACGAGGACTTTTAGAGTCATGAGGGGTGGCAGATTTTTTCATGGGATCTGATAGAGAAGAAGCCTTAATGATAGATTTAAGGTTGCGTAGGATCTTTTTTAAGTTGACGATCTGATCCGTCTGTAAGAATATCTTGAATCTTTTCTGTTCATGACCACCGCAGCATTTCCTTTATCTGCTTTTAGGATTACGATGTCGGGATTAGATTTTAGATAATTTAGGGTAATGCGTTCAGGATTTGCAATATTAAATTTAGGATGTTTTGATTTTTTAACGGTTTTTGCGGTTTCAAATCGAATTTCATTAGCCGTCTGAGATGGTAGTTTGTTTACGATAGACTCGACATTTGAAATGATTTCCTCTTTTGGGATAATACGTGGGGCGAGGACAAAGTTGGAACCTTTTAAAAGAACTGATTTCTCCGTTTCCGAAAGTTGGTGCGATGATACATTTATCACAGTGTTAGTTAGTTGAGAAGAGTTTGATGGTTTCCCTAGTGCTGACGTTGAAAATAAACGGAATCGGATGGAGACAAGATGGAAGCAATTTCAAGATGTAGAGAAAGAAGAGTCTTATTGATTAGATCTATTTCTTTATGATGAATTGTTTCTCGAACTAAAGCGAAACTAGATTTTCGAAGAATTTTATTTTATTTTATGACGTTATGGTCTCTACAACCTAACAAAAAGATCAACGTACAGACTAATCTTACCAGTTTCAGTCGGTCATCCTCTAACTTTCTGCTTTTGTTCCATAAAAAGTTTGTTAATTTTTCAAAGAAACTTCTACAGGCTACTGTTATACTTTTTATAAAACTTCTGGATTCCTCCTTAGTCGGTTTTTGTTGAGTCGAACTAGCTAACGTTTCGCCAATCATCCTGTTGGCTTCTTCAGAGCTGGACTGAAACTGGATAGGATTTTACTCTGGACCTGTTTTTATATTGTTTGAGGGAGGCGGAGCTAAATGAGGGGCATAATCACCGTCTCGGATGACTGATTCCCATATTGGTGACAGATTTTTCTTTGGTAGAAGAATTGATTACATGCAAGAATTTTAGTTTTATTGAAAACCAAAATACAAGTTCACTTTCAAAAAGTGTTGTTAGTTTGCGCAGACTGAATTAAAATTTCTGTTCCGACAACTAGCAGTATTGGTATTATACAAAATATCTATCAGGATCCGCATACATATAATTTTCCCACCTTTTCCGTCGAAAAAAATTGATTGAGTGAGCCACCGCACCTTATGCCCTGGTGATTCCGACGAAATCAATTACAAGTTTTAATTCGCGGCGAGGTTCCAGGAATTTTAAACGGCCGCCATTAGTTGGAATGGATGTTTAATTAAATTCTTAAAATTGCGTGCGAAAAAACTGCGGTAACAAATAAACAGACACGAGATAGACGGGACAATGAACAAATAAAATCGTCACCGTCTTAAAAATCGCGACAACAAGATTTTAGATTAGGTTTATAGACGATAAATAACTGAAAAATCTTTCCCCGAATTGTGCACCAGATTTCGGTTCCAGTTTAATTCAATTTAAACGTCTTTACTTTTCGCGTATAGAAAACCTCTTAATTTTCGTCAGCTTATCCGATTTTCCCGACAATGACATCTGCACTGCGAGCATGTGGAACTTGATTAAATGTTATTGCTATATTATATTGATGAAAACTCCGGCTCGGTGGCACAATGTTGCTGGTTTTCTTGCGATGAGTTCTAAAGCGCTGAAACACTAGTTTTTCCCAAGATATTCTTATAGTCCTATGTGGACACCCAATTAAAGAGTCCCAACGCTTTCGTACTTTAATCACGGGGTTGTACTGTTTTGCAAAATTATACTAAACTAATGATCAGATAAAAAGTATAGTATACAAAAGGTTGATAAACTATTACAGTCACTCATTTATTAAACACTCGCTCGGTTGCGCTCCACTCGTGCCAAAACAACCTCGTGACGAGTTTATCAATCTTGTTGCATAATATTTCATTTTTCCCCAGGAGGCACAGCTGACCAATACAAGGATTGACTCGGATCTTCAAAAAGTCCTTAAATGCTCTAATAAATATCTGAATTCGTCTAAACCGGTAGACGATACTATTGGGTAGTAAAAACCAACGAGATAGTATATGGCACCCTCGTTGGTAATTTGGTATTTTTCCAATATTCCAAATTATATTTATTTTTTGATTTTTACTTCATAATTCGTAAAAAGAGAGAGACCTGGTATCCATAAGATATTGCCGCTGCTGTCCTGGCAGTAAGGCACCGAGAACCACATTATTCAGACTAGTTGCTGAAAAGGACACACTAACTGAACAGCTTATTAGTAAAAATATTGGGCGAAAATATGTTTTTAATGAACACTTCGAATCTCTTTTGGTGGAATATGCTCTTAAAATAGAGTCGAAATTATGCAGATTAAGTATAATTTATATTAGAAGAATAGCTTACCAATTAGCAGATACAAATAACATTCCAAAGCTCTATCTATGGTGAAACAAAAATATTCTGTCTATGCGGAAGCCAACCGGTACTTCAAGCACGTTTACTGGGAAGAGCCCTTGATTTCCGTAAACATATGGATGAGTTCTAAGATCTTTTAAAGCAAATTTATGAGCCAAAGAACAGGTATATCCATAGTTCAGAGTAAATTTCCCAAAATTGTTGCTAAACGAGTTAAAAAGCAAAGAGGAGCAACGGCGTCCTGCCTCTCATTACAGTACTGGCATGAATGAGCCCAGCAGGTATAGTGGTGCCACCAATGATTTATTTTTCCAAAAAAAAACATCGCAGACACGTTAATGATGGGAGCATCTCTACGTTTAATAGGCAAAGCACATCCGCCTGGATGGATTCAAACTAATTTATTTACAGACTGGTTTAAGTACTTTATTAAATATACAAAACCATTTGAAAAGTAGCCAGCCTCGCTAGTTTTTGAAGAGCATTATAGTCACACAAAACACCTAGATATTAATGATATGGCAAGGGATATCCGCTGATGTAGGCGAATCATCAGGTGGCCTAAAATTATGCGATGAAGCAGAGACCAAAGTGGCACAATCTACAGAATAGGGAATACTGGGTCCATCTTCAAAGAATGTTCCCACAATACAGCAGTTAGTATGTGGCTCCGGTTTGCTTGTAACGCCTTCTGATATTTCACCGGTGCCATTACCGAAGAAGCGAAACTCTAATAGACGTCGAAAAACAACAAAATCAACAATAGTCTTTAGTTCTCCATACAAAAGAAAACTTTAGGAGGCAGCAATGAAAAAACCACCAAATAATGTTAATGTCAAATTAACTTTGAATGAGACTATTAGGAAAGCCGAAAAAATAAAAAGAGGTCAGACAGGAAAAAAAAGCGAAAATAAGAAGACCTAGAAACCGATAGCAAACTTGAAGATTTCAAATTCCTCACAAGATGTAGCTCCGCAATTCGATTTAGACAGAGAGCCAGAAGATCAGGAGACTATATGTTTTTTTCTGCAATGGAAAATTTAGCGAAGATGCACGGGGCGAACAGTAGATTTAACGCCTCACATGTGAATTATGGGTGTAATCTCACTGTGACGCCGGAACATATGCGTGTGACTACTGTAAATAATCTACTCCATTCTGTTTTAATAAATCTTTGGTTAGTTTTTTAACAATGAATAAAAAAACATTTGCTGTTATTTTGGAATATTCCAAATTGCCAAATTACCTGCATGTTACGTGGACAGGGAGTTTTAACACTTATTTTTCATTGGTGAAAAAAATTAAATACTTTAGCTATTTCGAACAACATTGTATTTATACGTAAACAAATTATTTATTTTAAACCAAGTAATCAACATTTGATTCTTTTGCAATTTTGCAACTACTATTCCAGAATAGCCTCATTTCCTCTAATAACATAAAGTTTGAACATTCCAAAATCATTTGGGTCTAATTTTGTATACAAAATTGAATTTTACTAACCATATTAATTTCTGTTTAAAAAAAGCTAATTCTACTTGAAAATCGTTCTTCCCAGATAGACATTGCCTCAATATTAAGACTAAAGTTGTACTTTATGATTCTTTGTTATTTTAATTACTGCGACCAAATATATGGCCCCTTTCTGAGTGTTTTTAATGAACGAAGAATACAAAATGTTGAACACTCGTGCCTTAGATTTATTTTTGGAATACTGGGGTATCAGAGGGTGTCTCGTAAACTTCATGACTTGCAGTGGCTAAATATGTTTCACCGAAGAATATTGCATTTATTAAGTATTATTCATAAAGTAATTAAAAATAAAAACGCCAAAGTGTTTTAATAGAAATCTAACCAACATAATCAAATTCCAAGAGATAAGAGACAATCCTCTAAAAAGATATTTCCCTACCTGACTAATTTATTTGTTAATAAATATAAAACTTTTGATTTTAATCGCTCCATTCCCACAATCAAGAAAAAAAGTAATAAAGCACAGCTCTTAGAGTCTCAATAAATTTTATTACACACTTGTATCAGCTATTATAATAGGCTCCAAAGTCTTAGTTTTTTTTTTCAAGACAATGCAGTCATGGAACAACTAAACAACCATATTTGTTACAAGTTTCGTTGTTATTATTATTTTCATATATTATTATAGATTTTTTCCCTTTTCATGCTCGTGAACGATTTAAACCTTCAACAAAAAAGACAATAATTAAATCATCTGATGAATAATATCAATAAATACTTTTAAAATCCTTAAATTATTGAAATATTAAAAAAACAAAATAAATACTTAGTAGAAATCTGCTGATACAGCGTTTCCGTCAAATATTTCAGCGCCTCTATATTTCCCGAAACTCTGGTTTTATATTTTCCAAGACTTATTGCAACCGCAAAGTAGAATTTTTGCGAGAGGTGTTTATCTAGAACAATTCATCCCGCGGTATTCTCCGACTTACACGTCCCGTTTCATCTTCTAAATACATTTTGGCGAAATTCTATGAAGTAATACAAGCTATCTCTCCAAGACATTCATTCATATGGATTTGCGCCTCGGGCGGAGTCTATTGAATTGTCGCCTAATACATATTATTTCAGGCTGAAAGGGGGCTTTTGTCGTTTCCGTAGAAGATGTATCTCCTTTGATTTGTTACCGTAATTAAAGTCAACTTATTGCCCTCCCCCTGGCCCCACCCACTTAAAGTTCGACGTAACCTCGATAGTTATAGGCGTACATTTAAATTATATAATAAAAATTATGGGCTTCGGCCTTTCCATCTAATTAAGGGAAATCATTCTTGATTAAGCCCGTTTTGAGAAGTTTTATGCATTTCTTCATTTATATTTTTACTTTAGATATAGGTCTGTACATCGTCGTATTACAAGTACTAGGTGCACTGGGAACCAGACGCAGGATGGTCGTAGAGTCCGCTGATGACATGGAGATAGGTGCCAACTTTAAGAGTGTCAGTTTGCTTGCTAGGGGCGTTATGATTTGGGGTCTCAAAACCGTTGAAAGCAGGTCACCTTTGATTATTTTGCACAGAACCGTGGACGTTAAATAACGTCCTGCAATCTGTCTCGTTGTCCTGCATCCAGTAACTGCAGGATCCATTTGTTCAACAAAATTATCTTGGAAGAACCTACTACCACAGGCAGATATCAATCATCTGATTCGCAGCATGCTCCTTACTTTTATTTTACTTATTACAACAAGGTACACTAACATGACAAATTAACGTCACAATTTAAAAAGGTACCCTAGAACTAAGTACATTTGTCTTATTTCAAAAGAGTAAGCAAAACTATTTCTAAACCCAAAAAAACAGAAAATCAAGAAAGAATGTAGAAATAATTTTAATTTAGCCTTATTGCTTGATTCCTTAATGAATTGAGTGGCAAGGCAGCAATAACTATGTGCAAAAAGTAACTGTTATAATTTATTAGCGACAGAGTTAATAGTGAGTTGCTTCCTAAATTTGTACTATATTTAGGCGCATAAAATAAAGCAGGCATGGTAGGTATTACCACACTAGCAGTAAAGGATGATGTTTCCAACAGTTTTATCAGTCAAAAGTCAAGGCTTGCTTCATACGATACGCCTATTAGATTGTGGTCATATCTAAAGTTCATGAGAAAAATAAACTTTTTTTGAATGTTTTCAATTCTGTTTACATTCTTATGATACTGCGGACTCCATATCACACTGGCAAACTCAAGATGGGACCGCATATAGAATCTGTAGGGTACGACCAGGGACTTGGAATCTTTAAATTCTTTGCTAACCCTTGTAATAAAACCCTAGATTTTATAAGCTATATTCACTATGCTTTCAATATGAATTTCAAAACTCAGTTTTGTGTCCATAGTTACTCCAAGATCTCTGATATGCATCACTCCTTTAATAATTACTCAATGAAATTTATTATCAAAAGCTATATCATTTTTTAATTTACTGAACTTAAGATAGCAACATTTGTCAATATTTAAAAAAGTTGATTTCCTATGCAGTAGTGAAAAAAATATCAAGGTCCTACTGAAACAGTCGTAGATGAAATAAATTTTGCGAAACGAAAACATTTACCCGCGTCAGCTATGAACAAAGAAAACAGTCCCAAGGGCGATCCCTGAGGTATGCCAGACGAGATATCAATCAGAGCCCTAGAACTAATTAATGATTGAAGAGTTTTGTACCCAAAGTTTTGAAGTTTTACGGACATTGTAGGATGATGTACATCATCGGATTCCTTGGAGAAGTCGGTATACACAGCATCATACGGACACATCCTGAATATACAGTGAGAGATTCGTGGCGACTGACCTACCCCTAAAAAAGTCATGTTGCATTTCACCAAGAACGTACCTAAGTTTAAGTTAACTCTGTTATAATTGCCTCAAGCATTTTGTACTGCCACTCAGGTACAACTTTAGCACATTTCCAAATAGTGGGAAAGTGCCCTTCTGTTAAACTTTTATTAAAGATTTAAAATAGCGGTAGCAGCAGAGATTCCGTACAAGATTTTTAAAAGATTGGTGGCAATTTTCTGGCCTAAGGTCTTTATTTATATCTAGTTTGTTTAACTCAATTCTAATTTGTTCGTCGGAAATGGAGCTTACAGTAACTGTGTCACATGGCGTATCCAGCAACGGAATATTTGCAGGAGCTGTTTCTGGCTCATAAACACTAGAAAAAAAAAGCAAAAAACGCCTCACAGATATCCGCGTCCATATTATAAATGCTGTTCTGATACGTTACAGACTTTGGCACTTTCAGTGATTTCCTTTTATTGCTTACAAAACTCCAGAATGATTTTAAAGATTATTTTCTGTAATTTTTATAGTCCACACTTATCGCTGCCCTAACTCCCTTTCGTAGTTCAGAAAAAGTGACATAATCAATAAGATTGATGTATTTTTTCCATCTTTGGTGTAGTTTATGCTTTTGCTTTATAAGTTCCTTAGTGCCTGAGACATACCGAATCGGATAATTTATGAAATATCGGACGAGGCAGCTCACTATTAAAATTTTAAGAATTCCTTTCAGTAAGTTTGCTTGAAAATGTCGTCGATCAACTCCTTTTTCTTCTACATAGTATTTATTTACATTTACTGGATGTTGCACTTTCTATACCAAGTAGTAAATGCTTTTTTTTAGTAGATGATCCTGTTGGCCATTAGCATTATTTATTTCTCTGTTATTTTTACTAAAGGTTTTTGCTATATGAACAAAACTACATTTGTAATAAACAATTTAAATAATTTAATTGAATAGTGAAACCATATAGCTACTAGATAATAAAGGAACCTAAATAAGGTAAAATTGTTAAAGGTAGATAGGGGCAGATTTGATATTTCAAAATTTAAAAGTACAGACTGTAACCGAAGAATTTAGATTTAGTTTCGTCACATCTGATCACCACAGTTGAGATTTTAGAGAATATGGTTTATACTTGTGTGCTACACAGGGCGCCTCAAAAATGAAATACACGCGGTGTTTCTAGGAAACTTGGTTGAAAAGTTTCAAGCGTTAATTTCAAACGAAGAAATAGATTTCAGATTGAACAATTTTGAAAACTTTTAGGAGCATCAACATACCTGCAGACAAAGTCAAAATCTCAAGGTTTGGTTTGATATGACTCGGATATGCGCATATCGAATCCCCTGCCAACATTCACTTATGCTGGTTTTAATAGTACCTGTAGTATCATTATCATCATTACAACTCTATATATCTAGTTGCTATAAAAACTATAACAAAAAAATCATCAGAATATTATTTGAATAATCTTCATCCATTTGGATTATCTTGTCTTCGCTCTTTAAATCTCGTCAAAAAATCATTGGCTTGTCAATGCAATAAGTATACGCAATTTATGTTAGCAATATATAGGCTTAATTTATATTTGCAAATATGTCACCTGATACTGACAAATTGCAGTCAAAATATAGTCAGTTTTCCAAATAGTCAACTAATCCAGCAATCAGAAGTTAAATTTCCGCTTGTGTTTGAAGCGAAAAATATGGAAAAAAATTAATATACCAAAAACTGTTATTGGCGTTCGATTTGATAAAGTTTTCGTATACCTCGGCGTTGACGTCGAACCGAACAGGTATTCCGGAGGTGGGACGCCTCTTCGGAAGGCTTGCATGTAAATCGAACGATTCAAGGCGCAGCCCAAGATAATGGACTCCTTAAGCCCAGGTCGCTTCGCCGCCCCGGAATAAATATTTCGGATTTACATTTACAATTTGCGTAATTTCCACCCGAGATCCGCCACCGCAGCTAGCGCTGCCGTCGCCGTGAAACTGTCAGTGTTAATACGAATTACCGGGTTATTATGACTTCGTCGCAACGGCGGCAAGGGACGCCGTAAGGGACGAAGAGCAAAAAATATTTTGCCGCGTATGCGCTACGATTTATTACTGGTACAATTATACATAGTGTTCGGAAATTGAGTTCGGAAACTCGGAGAAAAGATTCAACGTGGTAAAATAATGGTAATAAGTAATGTAACAACAATTGGAAATCGTAATATTTTCCGAATTATAGTTTGTCAATTTTTTTTTTTTTAATTTTATTTTTAACGCGATGTCACTAGACGTTACTTTACCTAGAACATTTTTTTTATTTTCCCTGTATTTTATTTATTTAAATTGATATTGCAAAATAGAACAGATTGCCTTAAGCAAAATCACCAATCCTCAAAAATTGTTACTCTTGTTTTAAATCGATAAGTGTTATCGTTTAGCCACAAGTCGGCTTTTTTATTCTATTTTTATGACCTAACAACACTTAATGATATTTGAAAAAGTCATTGTCACAATCCGTTAAAAATTAGTTCCTATTAAAAGAGCTTATTCTCCAACTGCTACTCTGATGGCTCGTCAGAGGAATATTCAAAGACTGAATATCGCGATATGCATTTTTACTATGGAAGAACAAATGGAAATGCAGATCTAGCATGAAGGATTCATTCAATCAATCATCTACTAAGACATTCATCAACATACACAGAAGACTAGTAGAGTACGTGAAAACTTGCTGCTCAGGAAAGAATTACTTGCTCTACAGTTTCGCAAGTTTTGTATGAAAGTGATCTTTGGTCCTTTCATGTTCAAGCAATTATCAAATTTAAAAAAAAAAATCATAATTACCCGCAATTCTTAAATGACATTTCGTTTACTGACGGAGCTGCATTCAGTTGTGATAGCAAAAATTATAGTAGATAATCTTATAAGACCTCATTTCTTATCGCTTTTATGTATTTGCAATTGAATCTTTCCTCCAAGTGTCCGAACTCAATTTTCGAACACCCTATATATCTCGTACAATAACTTCACTCTTTTATTTCTTTCCTTTGTTTTTTGAGATTATAACTGGAAGTGGCGGAAAATCTATTGTTGATAGAACTAGAATCGCTTCAAATTGACTTCTCAAACGAGAAGTTTTACTCACGTTTCTTTTGGAACTATGTAATTACATTTGTGAGTATTTGCACGATTTTTCTGAAAACACATTCAGAGAATCCCTGAGTGGTCAAAAAGGAATTGTAAGGAATAATATACTAAATGCCGACGATACCGTAAGTATAGCAGGAAATCTCGTAGATCCGCAAAACTGAGTAAACAGAGTCAATGAAGCTTGTAAGAACTGTGAGTTGTGAATTGTGGGTAAAGTGGATACTGACCAGACCCTATTACTTTTAAACGGAGAACCGCTGGGGAGAATGATAAAGTTTAAATATCTCCGCTGCTGGATTGATCAAGATATAAATCCTTCATATGAAATAAGATGAAGCATAGAACAAGCAAGAAATGCATTTCAGAAGTTCAGGTCGTTTCTTTCAAATAATACATTAAACATCAAAACAAGAGAAAAGTTTGGGTGGATGCGAAACATGGACGCTTAATAAAGAAATGCTCAATAAGATCGAAGCATTTTAAATATGGACATACAGGAGAATGCTTAAAATATCCTGGACCACAAGAACCAGAAAAAACCAGACTAAGAAACCTGAGACAATAGACAGACTTTAACGCTGATGAGTTACTGCATGTAGCACAAGATCGAGAAAAATATAGATATGTCGTGAACATGGCAATCGTCAACGTGCAATGGGGCACACTTGAAGAAGAAGATGACTATTTGCTACTCATATTTTATATAATAATTACCCCTCCCAAAAATGTAAAATCGTATGTCCAATTTTTTTTTCAAAGCAACTTCAACAGGCTACCGTAATAATATTTGCAAAACTGCTAAGTTTCAGTTAAGCTCTGAAGAAGGCTACAGGATGATTGGAAAAACGTCAGCAAGTGTGATTTATATACAACCGGCGCAGGAGAAATCCAGAAGATTTGTAAATAGTAACCGTATGCTGGTTCGGTAGGGCATTTAGGTCCTAACTCAAAGGTTTCAAGAATTGAAAAGCGACCAACAGTTTATTACTTAATTTAAAAGAAACTATAATCAATTAGTTGCTGTCATTTTAACTCTGTGAAGCATCAAGCAGAGATTTTGGGTTATTCTGAAGTACAAGGAATACGCCACCTTAGCTTTTTGGATACCAACAATTTGTTTTAGTTCGGGAACAGTATTTATTTCAAATCCTATAAATTATATACGTTGAACTTTTATCATACAATCTAATTTTCATAATAATCGACGTAGTTTTGTTTTATTGTTATTAAATTATTCTTATGATATCACCTATAACTACATAACTAGTTATAAAATAACTAATCTTAAAAAAAATATGTGAAATTATTCAAACAAATTTCAATACTAAGCTACACATGTGAAATATTTATACCAACAGGTACTCAGCGTTTCCGGCATAACCTAATGAAAAAGACCTTCAAGGGCGAGAGTGTGTCCCGCTTAAAGCACTAGTTAAGAGTATAATACCTTAATTTTAATTTAAGATGCGATAAAATTTTTCATAGCTGCTACCAGGCGTCACGGATGAACATTAATCAAATATACATCGCATCGTTAGATCCTTCTCTTTAAAGACTGCCTGACGCCGCTGCCAAGGGGACCAAAAAAGCGCACTTTAATGAGGCGACATTTTTATAAATATGGCGCGATATAATGCACTCGTCTCCGGTGATGAGGCTTTCAGGCGTTTCAAGAGACAATTTAATTTCATATAAATAATTCTATTATTAGAAAAATTAAAATTAATAGTAGTAGAAAATTGACGATTCTGGACACGATGGCGCTTCGGATTGACGATACAATCCGCATCTACAAAACTTTAAAGGTTATTGCTGAAGAAATAACCTAATTTAATAAGCGAAGAAGATGAGTTTAACGTAACTGAGGACCCTATATCCAAATGGTCTCTGTTGGGCAAGGCTGTAGAAACGGATGTTAATAATTAATAGTGTTTTAACAAAGAGCATGTCAATTTTGGCACACGCTTTTTTCATGTTGGAATTGTCATACACAATTTTATGTGCACTTTCTTGGCCAATTCTCACAAATTTAGCAAGCAAGCGACAGTCAGATCGAACCAGAGTACCACGAAGATTACCTATTTTTTTTATATTGTGATCCGTTTTTGAAGTCCAAGGGGGAGCTGGACGCAACTCATCTTCAACATCTTCTCGACTCTCGCAAAAACGTTTAAAAATTTTACAAAGTTTCATATGATTCAACAATTCATTGTTCTATTGTTACACATGTAATTTTCCGGAAAAACAAAATGCAATTGTAATGCATCGGAATTCTATGGCTGTGCGGATTTATTTACAGAAACAGCATTTAAAAGACAAGGTTTTAATGTAAACAGCTCTTGATAGAAAGGCACATGAATGCTTCATCTGTGGCACCGCCAGTCCCGTTATTTAATTTTAATTTAATTAATTAGGTATGCGAAAAATTTAAAAATTCTGTTGTTTTTTGAACATCCAATGCTTCTAAAATGTTACAATAAACTTCAAACTGTAATAGTAATAATTGACATTATCGAATTAATAGGCACAGATATTTAACAAAATATTTTTTATTGTATTTCAAGAAATCTGAACCAACTCTATTACAAAAAAATCACAAAAGCTTTTAATTTAAATGGGATAAACAAGGTGGAGTAGTTTGTCGAATGCATACCACCAGCAATCCCCTGTACAGACGGTTCAATGCACGACTCGTCTACATTTTTAACTCTATGCCTGAAGCTACCATCAAGGCTGAATTGCCAATGTGCACTCTACCTCTATTCCGCAGCTCCGAGCTTTCAGTCGGGCTCACATATCTTTAATTTGTGAATTTTGTATGTCTTTGCCATCCGCATACGTTTCAAGGGGGAGCTTTTTCTTTTTTTAGTTTTTTCTTTTCGTTATATAAACCATAAAAGTCCGATTGGCGCCCAAGTATTTGAATACTCATTCCTTCGCAAGTGTAAAGTGTTGGATTTAGTTTCTAGGCAGTGCATAAAATTTTACTAAATTTACTTCCATTTCAGTCTCAAAAACTTAATAAATTGCTTACTGTAGACAAGCTAATATTTTAAACAGCCATACCATACCGATAAATTCTTCATTTTGTAATACGGTTGTACCTTAAATTCTAATATAGATAGAAAAAATAACTATATAGTCTCAAATTTAACTCTTTGCTATTGCATTATGTTGGTCACAAAAGTTACTATTGAAGCCGTTTTTAACAAAATTAAATCGAATTTTCAAAAATCTGAATAAGCGAATAATTCGCAATTATTTTTTCCTGTTTTGTGCGTGCGATCCAAAACATCAAAAACATTCCCAATATCCCATTCGATTTAAATTCCCGAACATAATCTGGGATCTAGAACGTTTCTCCTCGCCGGCAAGACAGGAAACTGATTGATTCGTTCCGATTACTGGCGTTTAACTGTAATGCAGATCACGATTCCACACGTCACGTGGTGGACGCCTTCCCCAACATAACTAATGCCCAACCATATCGACGATGTAAATCACCCGAGCAACGTGCCAGGTTTGCTTCAGGAAATAATGAGCTCCAAACTATTTTGCAACAAAAAAAAACTTCATAAGCTTCATAAATATGGTGAAAAGTATATAATTCATTCATAGACGGTAATCGTTGACCAAATATATTTTGCAATTGTACTTACCCGATTCCAGCCGTTTAGATGTCCGGCAACAAACCAAAACGTAGGTGTCAAAAGTAAAAACCTACATTGTCCTAAACTAGGTCGTTTAGATTCTCCGAATTATTAACTAACCGCCGTCCCACGCGTAAAGCACAGGTCAGAACCCGATAGCACTGAATATATTGCCAAAATTTGCACGTATTAATTTTCATAGCCTAATTGGTATTGTTAATAATTCGGATTCCGTATTTGTGTTTCTATTAGCTATGGCGGCGTCGCAAAGAGTCTCGATTCTTATCGCGCTAATTTATTACTCGCATTCGCTAGTTTTCTAACTTTCACGCACAAGCCTAGCTAATTTAGTGCCGCTACATGTACGGTAACGGATATTATTTAGCTCTGTATTGATTACAGACGAGAAATGTTTTCTCTATGGCCGTTGCCTTTTGCGAATGATTTCGAACAAATCGTAGGTACGTTTAGATTGATTGGTTTCCCTGCTAATTATGATACAATGTTTGAACGAGTAGTTTAATTATGTAAATAACCAAAAATTTTAAACCGAATATATTTCGGAAAATATGCTATTTTTACATCCCGTTTAAAAACGTGTATAACGTGTTGTCGATTTAAAACCAACTTGTGCTACTATGATAAATTTTGTCGTCACTTTAAACTTAAAGTAAAAGCAATATACCAGTATTTAGCATACTGTCGCGATAAACTTCGTAGGTAGTATCTGCCGAAATTTATCCAGAGTTTTCACTTCATCGCCTCGATCTAATAATTCCCAGTCGAACTGATACCCTCCATCCTTCGCAAGCAAGCAATATTCGGAGGTCTATTAGGGAAACTTTGACCGAAATCGATACTTTATGCACACACAGTTAGATAGATACACTGTAAAGGGCGGACCCGATTCAAAGGCGAGGCAGGCAGGAATACAACTTATAACTTGCCTTTCGGTGGTAAAGTTTGCTTAAAGCCCAACGGCGTGGCGTTAGAGTTGACGCTTTCTCAAATATATTCAACAACATTTTGATTTTGCTAATGTACTTTGATCGCAAGCTCGGATTGCAAGCCGCTTCGATAAATGGTTTAATTCTATTGCATAATAACAAGATTACATTTATATGAAGGAAATGGTCAATTTTCATACCTAGGTTGTTAATTAATAAAGATCACGATTATATGGATTTGCCTGGACTTACAAAATCTGTAAGTCATTAAGTAAAATAAGTAACTGAATTGAAACCAGCGAAACACGTTATCAACCTTTTTGAGTGGAGACTGAATGTGAATATATCGACAAAAACTAAATTATAGATGTACTTGCAACCTGACTTTATATTTTTATCGACGTTACTGTCGAACCTAAAGCTGAAAAGATAAGTCATTAATCGATATTCATGCCCATTTTTTCTATCGGGATTTAAATAATGTGCGGTTTTCTATTTTCCGATCCTCTACAACAACCGATAATGGCTCATATCCCCCCTGCCTCTTGTCCATTGTGAAACTGACTAATTCGCTTCTTATTCTTTGGGTCTCGTCTCGAGGAATAAGGCAAGTGACAGGCGACAAGCTGACAGGGGAAACATTTTCTAGTTGTCAAAATAAGTAGGTGGTGGAATACAAAGAAATTAACGTACTGTGACGAATCCGTCGGAGTATTTTGCGTCTTTAAAAAAATGCTGTAAGCACTTGTTCCAAAGTCTGTGGTGGTTCACAATAACGATTTTTAGATAAGAAGTCAAATTGCTCCACTGGATTGCCGAAAAAATGGATATATCGGATACAGGCGGAGGCCTTGGCCCCGAAATTGTCTATGGAACTCACGAAGACTCGCATGTCGTTATGTCTGAAAAGGTTCAATCGTTAGCTGGTAGTATTTACCAGGAGTTTGAGAAAATGATTGCTAGATATGATGAAGATGTAGTAAAGACACTCATGCCACTTTTGGTTAATGTTTTGGAATGCTTAGATGCAGCGTACCAACAGAACCAGGTGAAATCTAGTGCAGCTCAATGATCGTTTCGTGCAATAAGGTCGTTTTTATTTGCATAGGAGCAAGATGTGGAACTGGAACTCCTTCGAGAAGACAATGAGCAGTTGGTCACTCAATATGAGCGAGAAAAAGGAGCCAGGAAAACATCGGAACAGAAATTGTTGGAATATGAAGATGCCGCGGAGGGTAAGTCATAATACAAAATAAATAATTTTGATCCTAGGCCGCTGATGATCATTTTATTGCAATTTTTATGGTGACAGTAACAGACTTTTATTGAATACTAGGTGAAAGAAAAGAACTTTCTTCTCGTCTGGAAGCTCTCGAATCAATTGTCAGAATGCTTGAACTTAAACATAAAAATTCAATGGATCATGCGTGTCGGTTAGAAGAACGAGAGGCTGAACTGAAAAAAGAATATTCCAAACTGCATGAGAGGTATACTGAGTTATTTAAAACCCACGTGGACTATATGGAGCGCACGAAACTCCTACACTCCGGACAGCAACTAGTCAACGAGAGAACTGAGGCTGCTAGGCTAAACTCGAACCGACTGAATATCGGCCGCAGTTCGGAGCCCATTTCCTTTGGATTTTCGAGTTTGGAAAATGCCGAAGTGGTCGACAGTGTTCCATCGTCACCTATAAGCAGTACACATTCGTCTCCTAGTTTTCTTAATGATATGGAGAAGGCGAAACCAAAGCAGCAAGTGGTGTTAAAAGTGGAGAAGGCTCAAGAGACTGATTCAGTGAATTGTGAAAATAAGAGTGTGATTACCTCACCTGTTAGTCCCCCAAATAGTCAACCAATTAACAACAGCACCACAAAAACCAAAAAGGAACAACGGAGCGGGAACACCTTGTATCAGGAGCTTAGTTTTCAGGTTAGCAACTATTAAAAAAAGTGGTTCAAGAAATGTGTTTACTTATATGGTATTGAATTTCTCTGTTTTTTGAATAGGATGTGGATGGGGACGAAGATGCAAGTGATATTACAGGTAAACTACCTTCTCAACTGAGGACAAATATT
This sequence comes from Cylas formicarius, assembly GCF_029955315.1. Lineage (NCBI taxonomy): Eukaryota > Metazoa > Arthropoda > Insecta > Coleoptera > Brentidae > Cylas > Cylas formicarius. The sequence goes on from NW_026844319.1 coordinate 20,139,399, forward strand.
GTGAATGTTCTAGACTTCTAGATTTTTTTAGTTCTAATCTCATTATTGCCTCAAAACAACCACACAATTGAGGTAAAAATACTTATCTGCATATATTTTTGTAGCAAATTGAATTGTCTATAAAAAAAAGATCTGATTTAAAATTTTCATGATGGCCATTACGAGGTTTTTAATAATATTATTTTTTAATTAGTTATTCATTCAATTTAATTGCATCAAATTTGTATTCCAGATTCTTCAAAATTATTTACTTATTTATTTATAAATAAATCTTTCCTACAGACAGATCCGGCTGTCCACTATAAGGAAAGCACAAAATGTAACAGAAAAAGATACTTAGTCAGCTTAAATTATTTTTTATAAGCTAAATCAAATTAAGAACTAATTAGAGCTGTTTATTACAGTGTGTTAGTTGATATACCATCTTTAGTGTTGTGTTGTGTAAAGGCTTCAAGCTCAGAGCAAATAGGTCAAGATCAGTAAAAGCATTGTCAACCCCGTTATAAGTACAATATTTTACACATTAGTTTTACCAACACATTAGTAGTAAGGACAAAACATTCGAAAATACAGATGATGACCTCTTACCATTAATATTATGGGCTCAAACTTTGACGATATTTTTTTTTGTCATTTTGAACAATTTTGTTGATAAATTTTTCATAAAACAAAATAGTGAAATACTGAAAACCTGAAAAAACCCTTTTTTAAAAATGGTTGGCTGTTTTCCATTTTACTTATTTGCAAAAGACTGTCTGGAAAATATCACCGTCGGAAACTGTAAAATATGAATATATTTTTTATTTTAGGGGGATGGGTTCATCCAGGAGAATATGCTTCTTCGGGTGAGTCTATTTCTCGCAGTGACCGTTTTTTTGTATAAATATAGCTTCCGTGATAAAAGTTTGCATGAGATTGCGGTCCTGCTAAAGGGTGTGCTAGTGCGAATTTTTGTACAACTGTTTGTTTTTCCCCTCCCAAAAAATGTTTAAGTTTCGATTTAGTCATTTTTTTCCTATACTAACATGTTTTTCCTTTGTCGGACGCTGTCTCTTCGATGCAGTCAATGACAACTTTTACGGTGAGTACTTGCTATTAAATCACGAAGTAGGTGCCATACGCTAAATAGATCTAGGCTAATACCACTTAATAATATCTGCTGTAGGTAATTGAGATCAAATATATGCGTTTTAATTACTTTCTGGAGGTAACTTTTTAGCATTGAAGGTCTAGGTGTGTTTAGTCTATGTGAATGCTAATAGACTTCTGAATTTAACAATATACTTGTGTTAATGCTTCTTTTTGTTCGCCTGCAAAATAACAAAACGAAATGAGTTTCTGTCGTAAAGTTTAATTGTTCATTTCAATTTTAGGCATGGGTAAGGAAGTAGAGAACCTAATAATGGAGAACAACGAACTCCTGGCCACCAAGTATACCTATTCAGATTTATTCCCTTTTCCTGGCCATAACATTTTTTTTGTTCAGGAACGCCCTCAATGTGGTTAAGGACGATCTCATAGTCAAGGTCGACGAGCTAACCGGCGAGATTGACATGTTACGGGACGAAATCCTGTCGTTGAACGTGTCACGAACAAAACTAAAAGAAAAAATAAGCGAACTGGAGGAAGAACTCAAAAAAGTGAGGGAGGCGAACGAGGCGAAACAGGAAGCTGACGAGGAGGCCGACGTGCCTCTCGCGCAGAGGAAGAGGTTCACCAGGGTGGAAATGGCGCGGGTCCTCATGGAAAGGAATCAGTACAAAGTTAGTAAGCAGTACTGTACGGCACTGCTATAGCGTTTCATGAGGGTTGTTAGTTAAATATATTTTTTGAAAAATTTAGATCTAAACAGTTGTTCAATCACCTGCAGTTTTATATTTTAAATAGGACAAGCGTACTTCACACTTTTGTTTCAGTAAGGCAGTTAATAAAGTAACTATTTACTAAAATTTAACTCTAGGCGTTCAACGCTTAAGCAGGGATAAATATTTAAAAAAAAATCAAAATTGCAAAGAAATTCAATTCTCCTTCCTCTAAAAAGAAATTTTAGCGATCACGTTTTATGCCAAGTGTTTAGTTTAAATCAACAAAAAGTTTAAAGAATATATGAAGTAACTCTTTCCATTTGTTCTTTAAAGAATTGTGTAACTAAAAACCGGGATTGATTCTGTATAGCTTTTCTTTGCTCAGCATGAGTCCGATTTACCAGTGGCAACCTCACTGCACACACAACCTTATCTGGATTCAGTTATGCAGTATGAAGCCAGCCAGTTTACTCGATGAAACAAGGATTCATTCAAATTTCTCTTAAATCTTAAATTGAAAACAATAGGGAACATTGTAGGGATTTTTTTTTGTTTTTAAATATGGTATTTATGAATTTGACATCGACTAACATTGTGCTTTATTTTCGTCTGGTCCGGTCGCGCAATTGACAGAATTTCATCGAAAACTTCCACTATTATTAGCAGCGTATTAACTAACTAAATGCGAACGAGATCGAGTGTGCATGTGACTGCTTAGGCATTCGTAAATTGTCTCGCCTGGACCTCGGGCCTTCTCGATGAAAAAATAATGAAACTAAGCCCCTCCCACTTGCAGGAAAGTTTCATGGAACTGCAGGAAGCGGTGCGCTGGACGCAAATGTTGCGGGCGAGCCGTACGACTCCGCCCCTTGACAAAAATCATCGCAGCATTTGGACGTTTTTTAGTAATCTCTTTAGCAGCGGTGACCGTGTCCCGAGGCCCCCGTCGGAGCCTAGGTTGAGTTATCGGACGGCGACGAACCAGGTGGCGCCCGGAACCAAAGCCTTGCCCCGTATTACAGATAGGACTGACGTCGAAATGGGTACGGAACTGTGATTTTGATCTGTCGTCTAAACTGAAGGGTAAAGGGTCGAGGTTAATGTCGGATATATTGTCTGCGCTTCGATGCGTTTGTCTGTGATAATGTTTTTGCCCACCTTATGCCAAAGATGAGCACTATAAGCCTTAACATTGGGTTTTCGTTTGCTATATCTGATGGGAATGTTGATTTATTTAACCACTAACGTCCTGCTAGAAACGCGAAAGTCAGTGTCAATACACTGGGTCTAGAATACTTAAAAGTAATGTTGGTTTAGTTCATAAACATGTATCCAAAAATGCCGTTCGTAAAAGGGACACACAACAATCGTTATTACTTCTAAAACCGTTTAAGATTCTTAAATGAAATTTAGACCACAAATACCTTATACTACTGACTAAATTTTGTTTTCTATAGGTGGGTCACTTATTTTGCCTTCAAACATTTTTTAGGGCAATATTTTAGTTATTTTATTTTTGCCAAAAATGCCATAAAATGGTTGTTTAAGGTTGAAACTGCTTTTGAAGTTATTTGAGGTTATAGTGAGACTGGACCGAATTAATAAATTATTTTAAGTAATTTTGATGCTCTAGAAGTAATAATGCAGTAAAAGTATTGTAAATCATTTTAAACTGATAATGTGTCAGCAGTCAGTCACGGTATTTGCGTAAAGTGTCACTTTATGACCTCAGCTTCATTGCTCTCGGCTACGAGCCACTTCGGACGTTTCCGGTATTTTAGTCACGGGTTTGGAAGAGATTGGATGGTTTCAGGTTTCAGTAATCATGGTACTTTAAAATTTGTCAATTCTGACTTTCACATCACGCGTCACCCTGTGAATGTATTAATGCCGTTTTGCAAAAATGTACTGTAAAAAACGTTTAATATACCACACTTTAATAAAGTTCTTCAGCCACTTGTTTATTAAATGGCATTTATCAAACTTCTTGCATCACATACTATTGGGTTTCTTAAACCGGTTCAGAAAGAAAAAAAAAACATTTGTAGAACAGACATTCTGATGGAAGAGACACATGTTTATTAACCAAACAAACGTTATTGTTTAATATTCAATTTACCCTAGAAATTAGCTAAAGGTTGTTTGAAAAACCGTCTGTATTCTTGTTGTTACTTACAAGTTTTGATCTTGCTGGCGTTGGGTGTTTCCTGTTTGTTGTTCTGTTGCTGTTCTTTGCGTGTTCGTTTCACGTGTGCTGTTTTATAAGTATTTCATTGGTTTCAGGCAAAAACTGGTTTGAATTTTATGAAAAATTGTTTATCGGAATGGTGTTTATTTTAATTGCCTTGTGGCTTTTTTAGACTTTTGTTTTATTCAATTGAAATTACCTCAAACTACAGGAGCGAGTTTTAACGGTGCTAAACGAGTATTGCTCAACGAAATCGAAATCGGATTTTGGATGATCTGTTTTATTTTATAGTTTTTGTTATTAGGTGACTAAACGCAAAACTGAGTACAAAAGTGGCCATAAGAAATTAGGTTAAGCAATTCGTTTTCAAAGTTTGGGGTTACCTAGTCGATCTGTAAATCAGGGTGCCTATATTAACCTTACCTTAGAGTTTTTATAATTCCAAACTTTGAACTTAAAGTGTTTATTTGGCCAATTCAGAAACTAGCTGAATATTAATTAAACTACCCTAATGTGTAGTTATTTTGATCGATCATTCTGTTCAAATATTGGCGTTCTTGAGTAGTGTAAAAAAGATCTGTTATATTTGATCAACCAACAACAAGTAATATCTAATTTTGGTTGGGTAGCATTGGTATTATTGGTATTGGTATTAAAGGGGGGCGTCCTCGCGGGCGTCCAAGCACTTAGGCCACCGGATGGGCCCGTTGTGCCCCCAGGCCGCTCTAGAAGGCGTCCAGAATGCCGCCCCTCCTTGGTTGGTTGGTTAGCATATATTATTGGTTAATTTATTTCCGAAGGAGTTATATTACTAGAAATGAGATTTTTACCACATATTTTGTGATTGTATTCTACTGCTGTGGTGTCTTGTGAGAAATCAATTATTAGAAGCCTAGAATTGAATAAAATTTATTTTCTTTGAGCAAGCATTATTTTACTAACCTAAACACGCACATTGATCAAAAAGAAATATTGCTCAGTAGTAGTGACACTGTCCAAATGCTATGGAAGTTAGTATTTTGGCGGCAAAATAACAGCTACCGAACTAGTCAAATAAACACTTTAACACAGTTATAATTTCATATTGTTTTATAGATATTGTTATTTGTTTCTAACTTACTTCTAGTTTACCATTGTTACTATTTTTTATTAAGCGTTTGATTTCAAGTGGTATCGTTTACAGAAGCGGTAAACATTTTCACAGCGATAATTTTGTTAATTCGCCTCGGTTTGCAATACAACTACTTTTACTGTTTGAAACAGAGTTTTATTTCGCGCATCGCATTTAGGTCGACCGGATTCGTAAGATGACGGTGTGGTAAGGCTTTTAAAAGTTATAGTAGTGCACGATATATCCTCATCCGCGTAAGTAACTCGTAAAAGGGGTCCAATAAGTCATACAGCGTTTCTTTTGTAGGATCGGACAAGCTCGCTATGCGAAAGGCGCTGGAACGACGTGAACAGTACCGTCAGGTAAGTCGCAGCGTAGACCTAGACCAACACCGCTTATAGAACACTTTAGCTACACACACTAAAATTGACTGGAAATGGGCATTCTCAGTCGTATAACATCGAAAAAGTGACATCTCGTTGTTGTCCCATTCATTTCGTGAAGATGTTGGTAAAATAATTAGGCAGATTCTTTCTTTATCAAAGGAACGAGTTGAACAAATTTGTTTTTAAAATTAAATTAGCGTAATTAGCACATGTTTGTGTAAAAAAAAATGTATTTCGTTTCATTGCCATAATTAAACAAAATCATTTTTTAAATTCTACAATTCTACAAACGGATTGTAAAATGTAACTTTTCTACTTGACTAACTTAACTACCTATTAAAATTTTTTCAATTCCCATTGTAAATCTAGTTCTATGGAAATTTTGAAATCTCTTTAGCGATATAACACTAACATGATGTCAAAACTCACCTGAGATAAGCAAACCGAGAACTTCTAATTTTTTTGTATAATCCTTGAAATAGGATATTAAAATATTTGATAATTAGAAGCGACGTATTTTATGTAAATTTCTTCCACTGTCTAAACTTTGTGATAATTGGGTTTAACTCTTTCTACTCACAACTTGAATAAGATTGGAAGTTTTTTGGAAAACCGTGCCTCCTGCTCTTCCGGTTTCGGCATTCGACTACACAGTACCCTTTTTTTAACTTCGTTTAAACCGAAATATATGAATATTTATTTAAAATAAAATAATTTCACAAACAGCAGAGAAAGTAGTAAAAGTTAAGTAGAGTTCTCCATACAATATACCGTTTTTACAACCTTTTATGGTTTTGACTTCGGAATGAGTTTAAAACCCGCCTGTTGTAAAGCGGAAGGGACCATTCTTTTCAGTAGGTGTACCACGAGCTAGCGCCGTATTTAAGATGTTAGCCGACAAGAACTGTGCCATGAGAATGGATTTTTCAGTGCGTGAACTAATAATAATCGAGGAATCTCACCGATGAAATTCCACACAAATCCGTCAGCTTCCAGCATTTGTATGCACGAAGTACCGAAGTATGGTTCTGGAACGTCATTGTAGAATTGCGAATCTATTTATTGAGGATTACAAAGAAAAACCCAAGCAAGGTAGGCCTGCGGTTAGAGCTTCATAAAAATTTACCAAAGATAAATACCGGATTAGGTCGTAAAAACGCTATATTGTTTGAAGAACTCTTCTTTAACTTGCTCTCTCCAAATAAACTCACAAACACAAAACGAACGTCAACGCAACTGGCTTAGCGATTCTTCAGTTACAAAGTGGTGTCGCCAGCGCCATCTCTTGTTTGTTCCATTTTTTAATTAGCGATATGCGAGAAAGCTTCGATTACCTGTACATATATTTAGTTAGTGTCCATGCTGTTTCATTCATCAATATATATTCCAAACTTGACAACCTAGCTCACACACATAGTCTAGGGCTGCTTGTACTAGAGTCGTGCTCGTTTCCATTGATTAAACGCCAGGTTTGTAGGTCAGGGCGCACGTGAAGAAAGAAGACGGTCGCCTCCAGGCATACGGATGGAGTCTGCCCGGCAAAGTGAACGCTCCTACGCTAGTCGATAAGCATAGCGGCGGTCTGCCTGTCCCCGTGCCGGTTTACTGTCGCCCTTTCGCCGAAACGAATCCGAAAATGAAGATTTGGTGCGCGGCCGGCGTGAATCTGATGGGCGGTTACACCAGAGATGGGGGTTTGATGGTAAGATAACCACCGACAGAGCGTGGCATGTTTCAGTCCGAATCCTAAGACGAATTGATGTCAGTCAACGTACTGCAATTGATTTATAATTTTGATAGGTCGGGGGTAGTGTGTTTTATTCGGAGGAGCCGGAAATTCCGAGCGAGATCCGCCCAGAAACTGAAGTGGAGACTCTCGATAAAGAGCTAAACGATAGCAAAGAGGGCGCTTTGTTGGAAACGAGGCTGTCGTCTCTGGTGTGGATATGCGCGACCATGTCTAGGGTCAGCATAATAACGATAATCGATGCGAACAACCCGGCGGAGATAATGAACAGTTTTGGGGTTTGTTCTGAGCAAGTGTTATGCATAGCCAGCGTTCCCGGTGCTAGCCCTAGCGATTACCTCGATACAACGACAGACGCAGCACCCACTACAAGTAAGCGAAGAAAGGGTTCTTTCTGTCCATAAATTCAATAGGCCTCGACTACTGGAGACCTTACCGCCCCTTATGTTTAAATTTTTGATATTCTTTTAAAAGAAACTCGGTTATTATGAAAAAATGGCATTGGCGATTTTACAATTCCACGAGACCTCTGGTAAAAAAATAGTTAATGTAATAGCGAAGTAAAGTTTGGATAGGTAGCGTTGTTTTCATATGAGTTTCATGTTTGCTTTGTATGGGTTAGGTTGATGTAGCTTGAAAAAATTAAAATTGCATGTTTTGCATTTACACCAGTTTCTTCCTACTTTACAATTTAAATGCAAAATGGATTTCATCGAAAGATTTTATTCTTACTCCAATTTCCGCAAATCACACACCACAAAAATAGTTAATGAAGTCACGAATAATGCTTTACTGTCGTTTGTGCTGGTAGAATGAGCCCGCCAAAGGCTCAAAGGTAAATTGGTAAACGTAAAATAATTCTTTACCGCCACGTTTGTTTAGTATCAGCAGCGCCACCATCGGAGAGTAAATTTTGTCCTTCCTTCATATTAGGTTTATTTTGTTTTTTTAGGAATTTTACCAGGGTCAGAATATGATGGTTTTTTTGCGATTCTTTTCCTCGCAAAAATATCTCTTAGATTTTGGTGATTCAGCCTATCATATTTTTGTATTCTGTTATTTTTTTCTGATATCCTTGTTATCAAATTATTGTTTGGATTCTTTGGACTTACTCCCGTCAGTTTGAACACTTAATTTATGATTCAAAAGTTTGGGTTATAGTTTTAAAAATAGAGTAAGTTAAAGTTAATTTGTATTAGGCTGTGCAGGTAACAGCATTTGTGTCACGAGTCACGAGCGGAGCGAGTGTTTAATAAACGAGTGAGTTAAAAAGTTTAGCATACTATACTTTTTCTACGACCGTTAGTTTTGGGTATATTTTTGCAAAAAAACACGAATTGATTCACTGACATGACCGTCTAAAAACATCTGATTGCTCAAAAACCCGTGTGGTAATATCGCCGAAGTGACTCGAATCGGTGGGACAAGAAACTGACGTGGTAAAATGACACTTGTCGCATGCTAGATCGGTGTATAATTAGGTATTTTACAGAAGGGAGTAGAAAATATTCACGCGACTTAAAAAGTCTACCAAACGTGTTGCATACTATACTTTTTCTACGACAGTTATTTTTTGGGTACATTTTTGCAAAACAACATAATGCATTTTTCTACTCCCGTCTGTAAAATACACACCGATCCAGCGTGCGGGAATCGTCACTTTACCACGTCAGTTTCATTTCCCACGGATTCGAGCCACTTCGGAGATTTCCGCGATTTTACCGCTCGGGTTTGGGAGCAATCGGATGTTTTCGGAGATATTTCCCACGCTTTGAATTTTGACGTTTGTCAATTCTGACGGTCATGTCAGTGAATATATTCGTGTTGTTTTGCGAAAATGTACTCAAAAATTAGCGGTCGTATAATAAGTATAGTATGCAACACGTTCGGTAAATTTTTTAAGTAACTCGTTTATTAAACAGTCGCTTCGCTCGTGCCAAATAAACTTGTGAATCAAATGCCGTTTATCGCACTTGTTGCATAATAAACTATATACATGACCGTCAGAATTGACCAATGTCAAAATTGAACTCATGTGGTAAAATCTCCGAAGACATCCGATTGCTCCCAGAACCGTGTGGTAATATCCCGGAAATATCCGAAGTGCGTTGGATCCGTAGGAAGCGAAACTGACGTGGTAAAGTGACGTTTCCCGCATTCTACATCGATGTATAATTAGGTATTTGACCGAAGGGAAGAGAAAAATGATATTTTATTACAATATGTTAATAAAATTCATTATAAATAATAATTTGGATATAATATAAAAAAATAACACAACCGTATTTAAAAAAATCCAAATGATATTTTTATGAGGTAAAACATCACGAAAATTAAATTTAAGTTCAACCATCACAGAAAGCATCTAAAACAGATATAAATCATGCAAAAAAATATCAGTTCCGTATTTAAGGTTCTGATTCTGGTGAAGATCCTGGAAAAATATAGCTTTTACTTCTGTTAAAAGCAAGGCAAATGCAAAATAGATTAGAAAATTTCTTTCATATTTAGGAATTTTTTTGAGAATCTCCAATTTTTCAATTTTTCCTCGCAGGTCAGAAATTACAGGCGCTATTTAAATACTGACTTTACCTTTATTCAAATCTCCAGAAAGTAATATCAAACCAATAACGATATTTCCCGTGGAATTTTTTAGCATAAATTGAAGGACGAGGTTTATTTAGGCTATGCTGTTTATGCTGCGCATTTATGTCAAATTTAAATAGGTGATAAGGACCCCAAAGAAGACGCGGAAACGCAAATCTGCCGACCGGAGAAAGAGGAAGATAGCGAAGTCGCTGACGATGCGGAAAACAATCATCTCAAGAGCTTGATGGCCGTCAGGAAAAAAGAAGAGCAGGGCGAAGCTGCAGTGGTAAGTCGGCGAATTGGTGACAGTCGACGGTGAAGAAAATTTTCCGCGTTTTCAGTTAGGCAAGGTCGAATATGTGGAAAACGATCCAACCGCTGTCAGCAAAAGGGATCAGTATAAGGTGGGCGTCAAATCTCAACAAGAATCGGAACCGGAAAAATCGGACGGCGCACCCGAAGCGGGGACAGAGGCGGGCGACACAAACGAGCCGGAACTGACAGAGGCGCCCTCGAGCGGCGGTAACCGGGAAGTAATGTCGAGCGTGTTGGCGACCATGTGGATGGGTGACGACAAGGGCAACATCTACGTGCATTCTTCGGTCGCTAACTGGACCCAACGGTTGCACACCGTGAAGCTGAAAGATACTGTGATAAGCATTGTGTAAGTTGTTTTCGTCAGTTTAGTTTTTGCATTTAACATCAATAATCATTGTTTTAAAGCTTATTTGGCAACTTATCTCGAATTGCAATTCATGAATAACGTCCTAGGACAATATCTCTGTGTTTGAGTACTAATAAATGGTTGGGTACGCCCAAAATAGGAGCGGTAAATTTTAAGTATTTAAAAGTGGAAAATATTAACCTCCAGTTTCGACCATATAGCTACTAGACATATAGAGATCCTGCTTATGCTTACAGTACAGGAACTCATGAAGCAACTATCTATTTCTTTTTGAAAATCCATTCAACGTGCGCATGCGCGAGATTTCAAATTTCGTAGGACCTATACATGGCCACTGACAGATCGTCGATGTTCGGATGCGGCATTTTTGCAGCAGTATTATCTCAAAAAAGTCGAAATCCTATTAAATTTTCAGGCAAAAAAGGAGTTAAGGAATGGAAAAACAGTGCATAATTACATCACCCACGTCGGCGTCATTATGATTCTGTAATTAATTTCGCGTTTTTGTTACGAATACAAATACTTTATTAATGTTACTGATTATGTTTATGTTAATTATTAATTAAAAATCGTTTGTTTATAAATTTCAAATGGTAAATTACAAACAGCATTTGGAAGCGAATTAAAAAACTTAACGGACCAAGCGGCAGCATTTTTACAGCCAAATCTACTAATAATTCGAATTGCTTTTCGTTGTAATCTGAACAAACGGTGCCTGCCAGTAACATGCCCCCATATTAAGATCGCATATAGGAGGTGTGAATGAAAAAGTGCAAAATATGAAGTCCTTAACACGCCAGGAGAGACATTTTCGGTCAAGCGTCGGAGAAAATACAAAATTTTGGTCAGATCACTGAAGTTTTGGGTTAATATAGATGCCAAGAAATCTGGTATTTATTTTATTAAAATTAATTGTATTTATATTTCACATGGAAAAAAACCCTCTCTCTGTTTTATCATTATTTAGAACTAATTTATTTGCACTAAACGAGTGTTCAGCCTTTCCCTGTGCGATCCTGAAACTATCCAACGTGTCCTCTAATCAATCCCCAGAAGCAGACACGGTGGTGTCTTCGGCATTTATATATATTAAAAAAAAATATGGGGCTCTAAATTGGACCTTGGGGCACTCCCATGTTTGCTGATGTCACTCCAAAGTTCTTAATCACCTGGCATATATTGCTAAGGTAAGATTGCATTAAACTAAAACTGCTATTTAAACAATTAGAAGCCTTTAACTTGCGCAGAAGAATTACATGATCGACTCAGTCGAAGGCTTTAATGAGATCACAAAATAATACGGTGTTATATTGCCAATTCTGGAATGCATCTGTTATATCTGAAACTAAATTGAGAATGCCTGAAACAGTGTTTTTTTTTCTCCTAAAACCAAACTGATTATTATAAAAATTTTTTGAAACAATTGGAAGTAGAGATATAGGTCGATAATTTTCAACAACATCAGAGTTACCTTTTTTAAATACTGTTATTACTGGTGTTGCCTTGAACACTTAAATTTATAAGTTTTGTGAGAGGCAGTAATATTTCATTCTTGACAGACTTTATTAACCGCGTGCTTATGCCAAATACGTCTCGACTATTTTTATTTTTGAGACTATTTATGATTTCCCTAACTTCATTAAAACTAAGTTCAGCAAGCGTAAAATGAGATGATAGTTCAATTTTATCCAAATATGAAATGTTCTTCAAGCCCTGTAGATAGGATGCAATTTTTACATGTATTTTTTTATGTAAGCTATTTTTTTTTTGTAAATCGACCTAAAGCGTTACTCATAGGTTTAAAATCCATTGAAATAACTTTGAGATGCTAGATATGGCACAATAATTATGCTTGTTCTAGTAAAAAATTCAACATGTAGCCTAATTGCTTTTGTATATTTCCTATAATTCTTGCACGCTAAAACATACTACGCAAGCATCCTTCATAGCTATTTAAGTGTACCTAAAAATGTAGGGAATTCTGTTTAGTAAATTTACATTTTCCAGTTTGTTAAATGTCAAATATTTAGGCATCACTGTTTTTCTAAGATCCTATTAGGTTCTCATATTTGCCACATTTGCTGTAACTTATCCTGACTTTGCGAATTATATTCGGATTTCAGAGATTGATATTGCGTTCTTATAAAAATTATTCAATTTTCCAGAAAAATTACGGCAATATAGCAACTCAGTGAGCTGGGGGGTGACGCATGCGCAAAAGATCCGTACATTCTCTCTCTTTACCGTAGTAAGGCCACTATATCATGTTATAGATATATGGTTTCCACAAATTAAAAAAAAAAGTATGTTTACTGTCTCAAATCTAAAAAACATTAAAATTCAATACCAGTTTCAGTAGCATAAAAGAACTAACCAAAACTTCTGCTCTTCCCACGAATATTTTAATATATTAAAATTTCTAGAGGTCGATTTCGCCGGGCCTCCAGGGATGGCAGCTTTGATTAGAGTCGAGTAAGCGGTCATTGCATTTGGAACTTTGCTGGTCAGAGGTTTTTACATAATACCTCCTTTTTATACGCTGATCTAATCATTCGGTAGCAGACTGCGTTTTGTTAAGCAAGAAATGTCACTGAATTTTATTTTCTAAAAAGATACGTCAACTGAAAAGTTATCTTTACGGTGTAAGTAAACTAAATTACAGACTTGTTGAACTCTGTAAAGGTCGATATTACATTAAATATAAATATTGTTCAAATGATTTAAAAGATTATATTTACAACTGACGCGTTCAATAACATATAGTCGAGCATATAGTGTTTGGGATTTTTTTTTATAGTTTGGTCTGATCTGCATTAAAAGATGCTACGACGGTCTGGAATCCAATGTTTCTCAAATATATTAAACGACTGGAGAATGTACAACCCAAATTTGTTAATTTGTTAATAGACTGGCACATTTTTATAGTTATAGTGAAAGCCATAATTTCTATTAGATGCAGTCCTTGGAGAACAAATTCTGATTTAGTATTTATTTATAAAGCTGTAAACAATTTTCTCGAATTTCTGTTTGTATGTACTTCGAAAACAAATTTTCTATCCTACTACTCAAACTATTCTTCTAACACTCCAATCATTAGATGTACACTCAGTTATAAAGTTATTAAACACGATTTTCCTGATATGGACGTATTTGGCCTGAGCTTTGAGTGACGAAGACGGTAGTCACGCTTATAATGTAGTCTACGTTTCATTATGATATTTTGAGTCTCCTTTTATTGAACACCTACATCTCTCTGTTGGATATGTGTAAGCACATAATTCAAAATCTAATTGTTTAAAAATACCCGCAGTCACGTCAATGGCCGCGTGGTGGCTGCGCTGGCTTGCGGACAAGTGGTGATATTCAAACGGAACCCGGAAGGCGAGTGGGACCTGTCGCGTTACCACGTGGTGACCTTGGGTCTGCCCCAACAAGCCGTGCGGCAGTTGACCGCCGTCGGGGATAAGGTGTGGTGCGCGTATAGGAACAAAATCCACGTGCTTGATCCGCGGGAAATGAAAGTGGTACACACGTTGGAGGTGCATCCTAGACGGGAAAGCACTGTAAGGCAGTTGAATAGTTTGGTTGGTCTCTCGGAGTTACGTACGGCGTTTTTAGGCGAGAAAAATGGCATGGCTGGGCGAGGGTGTGTGGGTATCTATACGTTTGGACTCGACCCTGCGCCTGTACCACGCCCATACGTTCCAGCACCTTCAGGACGTCGACATCGAACCGTACGTTAGCAAAATGTTAGGCAAGTGCGGAAGACAAAGTGGAAAATCCGCGTTATTGATAAGTTTCGGGTTTTAGGAACTGGAAAATTGGGTTTTTCTCTAGTCCGTATAACTAGTTTACTGATCTCGTCGAATCGCTTGTGGATCGGCACGAGTAATGGTGTGATTATATCCGTACCACTCAACGATGGCAGCACCAATCAGGGCGGGGTCACGTCTCGAAGCACAGTTCCAGGTATGCATTGAGTTTTCAGATACTAGGACATTAATTTGCTTTCCTAACCTTAGGTACTAGCCGAATTATTTTTTCATTTACTGCATAGTGCCTATTTCCTGAAGTATAGTTAGTCACAGTGATCTGATTGTAAGCGCTGTTAAAAACTTATTTTGGTGTGTGTCTAGTGCCAAAAAGATTTATAGATTCTTGCAGATTTGCATAACTAAGACTTGAATCCAACATAACACTAAGATTTGGTCACTCAGGTTTTATTTTGAGTAGTGTGTGCGTTCAAAAGGATGGTCTAAAGTTGTGGGTTATCTCTGATGAGAAAAAGTTATATTGTGACATTTGTTTAACTTTTTACTTATTCAACACTAGTCAAAGAAATAATTTATGTCTTCCTAAGGGCAAAGGGGCATCAGCAAAAAACATATAGCTATGTAGACCTTTAACTCTTGTCAAAAGTCGATTTGCAAGGAGGTAGAAAAATAAAGGACAAGAGTTGAAGCGATAGGATACTCCCAATAAACCATTTTGCTTTTTTTTTTATTTAATGTATTGTTTTAAATAGGCTATTTAATTTCATTTATGTATCTCGAATTGGGATGCTATACTCTTTCTTTTTTATGATTCTTGCAAGCACTGTAGTGAGCACCAATGAAGTAAATAATATCGCAGGTACTGGTATTCGAGTACCGCCCGCGCCCGGCAGCTACGTTCCTTACTGCACAATGGCGCAGGCGCAGTTGAGTTTCCACGGTCATCGGGACGACGTCAAGTTTTTCGTGGCGGTTCCCGGTCATGGGGGGATTAGCGCCGCCTCCTCCCCGTCGGAGGCGATGTCCGTGTCGGTTTCATCGATCGGAGGCCCGCCCAAACCCCCTAACGCCATGCTGGTGATATCCGGTGGCGAAGGGTATGTCGATTTCCGAAACGGTAAGTCCTATCTGTCAGTCTGGGTTTCTATAGGAATTTTAACCATTGCCTGTCTTTAACATGTCCGTGGGAGTTCAAAAAGTTTGAAAAAATTGTTATACTATTTCTAAACGTATACAGAGTGTTATTGAAAGGACACCATATAATTTAATAAGTGAATGTGGACCCAAACATTTTCCCCGAATCGATATTTTGTTTTACAGAGTTCGCAACAAAAATGGCGGTTTTTTGTGTCAGACTGACAAACGATTTGTAAATATATTATGCAATAAGTTTGATAAACGCCACTTTTGTCACAAGTTTGATTTGGCACGCGGGGAGCGAGTGTTCAATAAACGAGTGACTGATAAGTTGATCAACATGTTGCATAGTATTGGGACTGGTCGATTGACCACTTTTTAATTGACTAGTCAAAAAATGTTTTAAATAACATTTTGCAATTGTAGAGTGTTATCTATCATTATTTAATAATATGTATTTTTTATTAAATTATTATGCGTTTGTGATGTCCAATTTACCTATAACTTTCTTCAAGGAATATCCAAACGGTACTTAGCGATTCAGGGAATCCCAACAATAACTTCATAGACTTCATTTGATTCGCAGAACGACGCGACGGCGCTCTAAGCACAATATAAATAAATGTAAATTTTATGGTACTTCAAAAATTATTTCGGTCAATTGACACAAAAAAACTTGACCGGTCAATTCCACAGCCCTAATATTGCATACTACACTATATACAATGAGAAAAAATTTTGATTAAATGACAATACGCTTTTACTAGGACCATTCTTATAAATAATTTTGTATTTATGTAGTTTTAATTGTAATTGAAACCTTATTTCCGATTTGTTAAAATTTGCCTAGTACAAATAATGCAACAAAAGTAAATGATTTAGTACAACGTCATGTCAGTACAACAATCATCTTACTTTCTAGAACCAAATCTGTTTTAAATTAATCACAACATGCGGCCAGAGACTTAGAGCAAAACACGTAAACAAACAAATAACCTCCATTTTTGCATTTAGGTAGTTTTAGTTTTAGATTATGTCTGATTTGTTAAATTTTACCCAGGGCTGATAATACAAACAAAATTAAACGATTTTTGTTTGCATATTTCAAAATATGGAATTTAACCGCGGTGAATAGAAGAGAGGATTAATACACACAAATCAGTTGTACAAATGAATGAATCTTATTTTCTGAAACGACACATCATTTTACAGTTTGAACTAACCACAACACGAAAATCAGAGTTTAAGAATAAAATCTTCTGTCTAGGGTTGGGGATTATGTTTAGGAACATTGACTTTGTTATATATTTTTTTATAAGAAGTTCTGGAATTATTTCATCGCGTGCACTCTTTTTGGACACTTGGTGTACTGGTTAATGTTCCTCTTAACTGCCAAACCTCTATGGTGTCAGCTTTCAACCGCTTATCAATTGTAAATAAACACCGTGAAAGCAAAAAATTCGGCAACGATAAACAACTTTGCAGAGGACGATAACGAGCCGAGAGACGGAGCTTCACACCTACTGGTTTGGCAGATTTTAAATGACCTCCCCCTGGATCCTTTGGGGTACGTCCTAAGCGTAAGAGGTTGAAGTTCGGCCCCCAAGTTTTACAAGATTTTTTTCTCTCCTCTCCCCTAGGCGATGATGCTGAAGACATCGACGATGGTGTAGTGCGTGATGGCGAATACGTCGCTTTCTCGAAACCAAAACCGGAAAAGCAGAACCACCTCATTGTGTGGCAGGTGTCCAACATGTAATGATGGCAGAAGAGGTACATTTAATAGCCAAAAACCAAAGCTGTGAAATATTAACACTATAGCAAAACAAAAATTCTAGCCCAGTTGTTTTGATATAAAGTATATGTCTCAAGTAGTCATAGTAGTTCAATCAAATGAAATACTGAGGGTGCAAATATCGGGCGCGTTTAAATAAACCAAAGTTGTTTAGTATATTTGGCAAGTCACCATATAATTTTTAAATAGTTCAATTGTATCAAAGGAAAATGTGTATGCCATAGCACATTTCCCATTTTTTTTATATCTGCCTGTAATCAGACTAGCTCAAATGTATTATTGCAAAAATATTAAAATGGTCTGTTTAGAATCTTTTTTCAAATACCATCAAAGACGTCAACATTGGATGTATGTTAAACATTGTGTGTTAACAGGCATTAAGGCAAGATAGTTCTATCAATTTGTTTTTTACTTTTATCATTTTTTAGTTATACAGCACTAGAGATTCATTTAGGTGGGTGCTATGTATTGGTTACCCCATACAATTTTATGTTAGAAGACGAAATGGCAAGAAATATTTAAAGTGAAGAATTACCCAATTTTATCAATTAGTGAATTGTAATATAAATTTTAGGCAATATATATGCATAACTTTGTAAATTTTTGTTGATTTTCACGTACCAGCATTTTAGTTGTAAATTTTTAATATTTATTTGTATATTTGGCAATGTACCTTGCTGAGTTCTGTCTGTACCTATTGTGCTTTTATTAATTTGATGTTAATATAAAATATAAAATGTGATCCTCCTTTATTTCCCTTCAATATAATAATCATCCTTTTCTTATAACGTTTTATTAATAAATTAGAAGATATAAAAACAGAATTCAGTCAATTTATAGCAGTAGATTTTATGTTTCTTTAGAGACCATATGCCGGACAAGGTTGTTGATGAACTTGTCGATTTTCCTCAGGTCTTGAGCGATTTCAGTTTTGAATTGCAAACACTAAAACCAAATTATCCACAAGCGAACAAAATATAATTCAAAAATTCGGTTACCACAGCGTCATCAGTAATTTTCAATACTAATTGATTCTTGGAGTGCGTGTATTTCATGGTATAGCGCACCTTGGAGGGCTCCTGCAAATATAGCTTCTCCGCGGCTTTCTCAAACTCTTCCCACGATTTTAAAAAAGTCATCGTCCTTCGGCAGTCTAGGTTAGGCTGTTTTGTTGAATTTTTA
The DNA here is from genome assembly GCF_029955315.1 of Cylas formicarius. Lineage (NCBI taxonomy): Eukaryota > Metazoa > Arthropoda > Insecta > Coleoptera > Brentidae > Cylas > Cylas formicarius. The sequence continues at coordinate 20,157,797 of NW_026844319.1, forward strand.
TTTTTTTTACCATTCGATGTTACTACATTGAGGTTATCTTAGAAAACAATAGACACGTCACTAAGCATGTTTTATCAGAGTACATAAAGAAAATTTGTATTCACAGTAATAAAGAAACAAGCATATCTTCTTTGTAAAATATTCTAAAGTGTTTTTTTGCCCGTATGTATATATCGATTTGTGTTAATTAATCTTACAATGTTATGTTCTTTTTCTCCTGTTTAAAACTAGTTTACCTTTACCATTTCTTCACTAATTTTAGATCTGTGGATTTTGACAGTTTGACAGTGTCTGTGATTTGTAAATTCATGGGTTTTCCTTTTAATTAGAAACGCGTATTATTAACATGTCCGAAAAACCGAAATTAGACTTGGGTGTCCTCGAAGAAGACGATGAATTTGAAGAGTTTCCAGTGGAAGGTGTGTTGGTTTAATTATAAACAACTTTTTAGGTAGTCCCGTTTATTTTTTTTATAGATTGGACGCACAAGGAGAAAGATGATCAAGATATCAGTGTATGGGAAGACAATTGGGAGGACGATAACATCGAGGACGATTTTAATAAACAACTGAGGTTTTTTCTTTTAACAACTTTTACAATACAGTGGAACTGAATTTTTACTTTGCATTTTAGAGTACAGTTGGAGAAACAGAAGGCCAAACCAGCAGCAAAATAAATTCAGTGTAGATATTGATCAAAATTTAAATTAGTTTGTTTTTGTAATAAATTTGCAATTTATGTGATTTTTGATAGGTTTATTGTATATCAAAAGGACAATAGATTTAAATACAAATTACATGTAATCAGCATCAAAACGTTCTGATTCAGTTCTGGCCCCAACAGCACATGAAAGAAGTGCCTGTATACTTCTCTCTTCGCCACTTCCGTAGATATACCCATTTGCCTGGCAGAATGTATTAATTATTAAGTATTAGCTAGGCCAATTTGATAAACCTTACCTTATCTATGGCACTTTTCAAATCCAGAAGGCTTTTGTCAGAATTAACATCCAGAAGACTAAAGCTCACTAAACCATAATCCTGTATTAACCCAACAATTGCGGAGTTTAGCTTCTTGTATTTTTTTGTAATGTAACCATCATCCAAGAGTTCTAATAAATAATCTAAATCTAATACATCAGCATAAAAATCTATCCCAAAATCTAATTTTGCAGCATTTTTTTTCAAGAGATCTGCCTAAAATTATCAGGTTTAATAAAATCTCCCACGGACCAAAAATTGTTTACCTTGCTTAGAACATTTACATGGGGTAAAGCGATATGCATCATAGTGGACAAAGATAGCAGCAAAGTCGAAATAAATTTGGTTGGATCAGAGCAGTAATGAGAATCTACTAAATGAACAGCACACAAGTGATATCCTAACCTTTCTAATTTCTGAAACACATTTTTAATTGTTTCATGATGAGTGTAAAGTTCAATTTGCCCTGGCATATCAAAAATAAGGTAGCTATCTTTAACCTGAGCCAGCTGGATTAATAGCCAATCAAAATTTTCTTCTAAATACTCCATGCAGTACATAAGAGCCCCGTTTGGACCTAATTTTAAATTAACCATAACTTCTTCGACAGTGATGAGTTTCATTACATCAATTTTAGGATTATAGTGCATATTTTCATTGGCTGGATCAAGGTTAACAACTTCAACTTTACGATTTAGTTTCTTTATGTAAAAGTCATATACTTTTCCACAGTAGGTAGTTTTGCCTGCTCCCGGAGGCCCGATAACTACCTGTCCAAAAAAGCTCTCGCTTAACTTTGTCTTCTTTAGCAAAGCCATTATTTGTGGTAGTTCTGAATAGCCTGCACAATATTTTTAAGAGTATCAGAGCTGAAATCTTTAAGAGTTAAACTGAAAACAACCGGTTTGGCTATTTTTAACTGCTCTGTAATGTAACGTGCGGCCACTTCGCTTTCTATATTATCGCCTCCCAGCAAAGTACGAACACTGTAGATCGGTTTAGCATCAAAAAGTCCGTTCTCGAGTTTTTCCCTCTCAACCAAATACAGATTACCTATTTTCCCATATTGTGTTATAATGTAAGTCACACTGTTACGAAAAGTACAAATCACAAAGTCCGTATGCTGATTTTGTATCAAAGCGGCGAATATTTCGATGTTAGTGGCAGCCTTTATATCTAATGCATTTAAAGATTGCGCTAATTCCATCTCATAGCGCTAAAGCTAAGCTAAAATATTTTTACCACAAACTATGAAGAAATTAAAACAATAATAAATGTTAATTATAACCCAAGAGACTTTTTTTAGGGAATGCCAGTGGCCAAATTGCCAGGATCCTTCGGCCACAGACAGCAATTCTACATGAAATACAGAGTATTATTTTAATGATATATAACTTAATTAGTGAATCTGGGCTCCATCCTTATGCGGAATAGATATTTCGAGTTATCCAAATCAGATAAAAAATATCTACATTTTCGTAACCTTGATAAATTTTTCATAAGCCTACAAGTTCTGTCCAGCCAGGTCGTCGTTCCCTCTATCATATTCTAATTTCTTCTAAAACTGTTAATATTTACGCTTTTTGACAAGTTATCGGTCAATGGGTTGAATGTTTTAATACTTTTACATATAGGATTATTCAGTCTTACATTGGTTCTTACATTATGTACTATTATATCATACTTGAATACGCTCGTGAAGCTGGCTTATAAAATTTTATAAATAAGTTTACTCTGTTACATTTTCATAGTCTAATTTTAATACACCTGTGTTTTCATATACTAAATTCGTTTGTTTTCTATAATCGAGTGGAAATAAAATTTTTACTACTTTATTTTGTACTTTTTGCATATTACCGAAAACTGTTATTCCACAGGTACCCCATATGGGAATACGTTTATTTAATTATTGATAAAAAAATATTAGTTATTTATTTGATACAATGAAAATCTATTTAAAAATTGCCCACATCTGTACAAAGCACCGTATCATCCGTATAATTTTATTTTTTCCATGTTCAATAGATATTTTGATGTCTGGACTCACACGATACCTACAATACCAGACAATTCCATTCTTCTTACATACAAAGCTTAGTATTTCTTCTTCTATTTGCTATTTACAAACAGATGGGCAATGGTCATTCGCCCATTGACAACGTCCTTCCAGGAATTTCGGTTTTGGTCATAGACCAACACGTACAAAGAAAAAAATAACCGATATTTGCTCAGCTAGCAAAAAAACGATTTCGACTAATACCAAAAAAATCGCTTCCCCCACGAACCATCCGGGCACATCCGGCCTCCATACCAGCGTGAACGGGGAAAAATGATGGGGCCGGCGACAATTATCACTTTAAAACATTCACTAAATACTAAAAATATTAAATCCACCCAGTGGAAACCGATTTCAAAATTTTTCGGGACGATTACAAGTGATTCTGTCGGGAGCGAACGGAGGTTGAACCGCTGCGTGCAATGCTCCACCACAGAATCAGCATAGTATTTACTCAGAGCTAGTAAGGTTTCTTATAAGAGTGTATTGTACTCTATCTTTAAGGTATCATACGAAAAACAAGTGAGCATTACCGCCCATTTTTGTTATTTTACTCTAAAGTACTGTGTAGTCCACAACCTCAAATCAATTTTTGTTGTCGATGACGATAGAGATAAAATCAGGAAATTCCACAGTTGCAATTAATGTGCTGCTATGTTTTTAACATCTAACAATGGTATTTATCATGCCTAATATATTTTGAAACAAATGAGATTATGCATTTTTTTGACTAATTCTACTATTTTTATAATGATGACTCAGTAAGTTGAGTCATCTAGTTTTATGTATGTATATATGTTACTCCACTAATCTTCAGTGACTCTCTCATTCTTTCACTATCGATACTAACAAAATTATTTGGATAGGTTTTGGTTTAAGACACTTTTTTAGACTCTTCCTTCCTTCACAGATGGATGATTTTGATAAATTCGCTGAAAAATAAATGTAGGCGGGGCTTTCTAGTACATGTCACATGGTTATGGTACATAACTAACCAACAATATCATTTATGTGTATTGTTGTTGTTGACTCGAGCGCAATATCAATATCAAATATCGCCTAAAGACGAGGGTAGTTTTTCACACTACACTTATAACACATTGCACCATGAAACAATGCAACAAATGAACAGTAATAATTGATTCAATAATAACAAAACATACACAAAATTACAAGAATAAAAATCACATATTCAAAAATACGCGGGGTACCGCACCACCTGTGTTAACTTAGACCATCAGCAAAACACCGGCCTTTCAGAGAACTGTTGTAAGCTTAAGCGCATGCTCACAAACCGATTGTGAAGTATTTGTTTAGATGTCTATTTCAGTTATTTTTCCATTATAAATAAAAGTTTGTAAGAAAATTTATTTGTGGAGACGCAACAAATAATGAATCAGTCAGAGTTCATTTGGGATTATTAACTATACTGTACTGCTATTTTGATCGAAATTTCATACAGTGTAATATTATCAATGTAGTCCAATTTTGAATGAAGTGGAAGTTTTCGTAGCTATGTAGTGGAGAGAAAATCGGGACCAAAAGTTAAACTGGGGATGTTGTTCCATACAAATGCGGAGTATATGACTAATTTGTTAAAAGCAAGAAGTTTTTGCGGTGCCGAACGGGAAAGGAGTGAGTCACTTTATTTTGTAATTTGGATTAATATAACTATTAGCAAACTAATATTATTTAAATCTGTTTCTTATTAGTGGACTAGACTTTTTTTTGCGGTTTGAATTGATCACATATTAGCAATGTTTCTGCCAAAAATTAATCGGGAACTATTAGTCTTGTTAGCAGACAAAATAATAAGACCGCTTTGTAATATTTGAACATATTAAACTAATCATGTAATTTTTTTTAACATTAATAATGAAACCAAATTTTTTCTTATTTCCATTTCATGTGATTTGGCAATGTCCTTGCTAACATTTAATCGGAAATTCTTTCTAGTGTCAGTTGTATCTATTAAACTATTGGCGCTGAAATCGCTGATACTGAAAAGAATATTTTTTGGGTTTTGAATTTATGAAATAAGCAATGTTCATGTTAAAACTTAATCGGGAATTCTTTTTAGGAATAGTAGACAAAATAATAATTCCACTGAAATAGTTTTTTTCATTTTTGCGTTTATGAAACGTAGAGGTGGCAACTCGGCAAACCTTATTGCTTGATTTGTCGGTGTCATTATTTTATCATTTTTTCCGGAATATCAGTATCAACCATTATAACGAATATTTTTGTCGCTTGTCCCTCGACCATGAGATTCATTAATTAAATTATGCCATGTCATTTCAATCACACTCTGTATAATATCTTTGAACGTACCGATTTCAATCCTATATCCGCAAAAGAGTTTATTGGACTAATCGGACTGGTTGCATGAATAACGAAAACAATAAATAGTTCATACACTTTTTTTAATGCTTTGTTAGACCATGGTTACAGAAATAACATTAAACACTTTTAATCACAACATACGTAGAATCGTACATACACGTTCGATGATGGTTATATCAAATATTTACCTGCGAAATATTTGATATAATAAAAAATGTTAGTGCTATTTACTCCCAAATTAGGGCTCTTTGTTGCGAGTAAATAACATTCCTAGTTCCGCGCGGTATATAAAAATATACATATAATTTAACATATACCCTGCTGGAAAAATAAATACGATACAAATAGTTCGTTCATAAGTAATTAAATTGATTTAGCTTATGAAAATTTTAATTATTACAAAAGACTTTAGAACAGTCATCGGAATCGTTTTCATCTATATAAACTAACCAGTAAAATAATCCATCGAAGTTATAGTTTGATAAACTTTTAACCGTTAACAAAGTAATTTGGTTGGGAAAATTGAAAACACTCGCTGGAGTGCTTATTTTAACAACTATTTGATTTGTGTTTTAATTGTTAAACTATTTTTGCTAGTTCTACACTTTAATACTTTTATTTCTGCTACAATAAAAAACGATAAATATGTTGCCCCTATAGATTATTATGCAGGTTAGTTGTATATATGTAGATATACAAGATACAGGGTCCTCTATTTTGTACAATTACCATAGACCTATCGACAGTGATTCTCTAACAGTGAGCAGTTTGCTTAATATGTATTTTATCCCCACTTAACGAACGTTATATTTACAAACAAATAGGGGAAAAACTCTAAATACTCCACTGTACTCAGAATACAAAACGTAAAGTATAATTGAAGTCGGTTTTCTTAAGCGTCATGATTTCATATTTTCAAGGCGAGTACCAGGAAACAGAGTGACTCATAGTTTCCTCAGCTTTTTCCGAGTGATTCCAATTTTTCTTCCTCCATCTAACAACTTAACATCTGCATAAAACGTGGAGGAGTTTGCCGACATTTATCCCCCCGTTTCCCTAATTTCAAACAGCACAGAAAGTCGTAAAGTCGTCCTTTTATGTCTTACCACGTTCGAACGCCTTCATGAAAAGATTTCAATTATTAGACATCTTTTAAGCTTTTAATAAAAATTTCATTTTTTTTTAAATTTTGAGTCATATTATGAAAAATACTGTCCATTTTGTTTTAAAAATTTAAAATATATAAATTTTCGCTGAAAAAATTTTAAAATTATTGATCGTCTTAATATGCTCATTAAATACTAGAAAAATTTACGGGAGTTTTAATTTAGACACACCGCATATAATTATTTTAGCAGTTTTTAAATGTATCCTCAAGAACTTTCATAATCGCAATCATAACTTGAAAAAAAGTACTGCAGTATTAAAGTTCTTCTTCTTCTTTTTTACTTCTGTTGGCCAGTATTAAAGTTCACACACTAAAGGTAGAACTGCCTCTTCTTACACCGTAACCTATCTGTTTTATATTACGTACTTTATCTGGTTTTGAATATGATAAACTATAATCAATAGAAAAAAGAGGCTGGTACATCGGTTTCTTTGTTTCTTTGAAAAGCTAAGAGGCTTGCTATAGCTCTGGCTACCCAGATGCAAAGAACCGGTGGAAAGTAAATAAAAAAATAGAAACAATTTACAGATACGCTTTGTTAAGTCCGTCAGAGTACATAATGGTGCAATGTAACCACCTCATTCCTTGACGGACGTCGGAATGGTTATAGAAGTTTTACTCATCATTTCATGGTTCGCTCCATACAGAATCTGGTATAATTAATAGAATTGTTATCGATCTGCTTTAAGTTCTAATAGTTTCCCGTGAGCCTAATGCAAAGTTTAATTGTTTGCGATATCAAAGAAATGAAAAATGTATCCTCGACGGAAGTCGAAAATGGGCGAATGATCATTGCGTTGTCCTGTCCAACAAGAAATAAATTTTAAAATTGCTAACTTCAAGGTTGGCCAAATTGTCCATAAAATTACGCTTAGTTCAAAAATTTTAATTGAACGTTTGTGTTTATGTGTAAAGTTATGATTACAGTTATGGAACTGTTTTATAACATTAAGCGATTAGATAGGTTACAAACATCTTTATGACGTTCTAGTGCTATGTGAACATTTACAAAACCGTTTCGTTGGTGCAAGTTCTTGGCCCGTTGACGATCGAGTACCTGGAAGAACCGTTTCGCGCGCTGACTTCGCCATTGATAAACAGTTCTTTGAAGGTTTCCCTAAATTGACGCGACATCCCGCAATAGATGGCGAAGTTTATCGGGTAACTTAATATAATGAAAAAATTCGTAAAAATGATAAGCGTATTGGCGACGGTGTAGTCGAGAAATTCGAAAAACGTGCTGGAAATTATGTGGAGCATCGTGACCACCGCCAGCGGTATTTCAACTATCAGAAACACGCTGACGACGACGATGAGCATGAGCGTGGTGCAGTTCGAGTCGCGCAGCTTTTTGCACTCGTTCCTCTGGTTTTTTTTCGACGACAGCAAGATGTCCCTGCGTTTCTGCGCTTTCTTCAGCGCACTGAACAGGAACAGGTTCAACGTTACTAGGGCCACGCAGGGCAACACGTGCACGAAAATTGTCCGGAACATGAAATAGGTTATATAGTAAACATCAATGGTGACGTAGTCAGTAACCCATTTGGCGTCGTTTTTAACGCACACCGATACCGTCTGGTTCTTCCATGTCACTTCCGTCTGGAACAAATTGATCAAAAAATATTAATAAATTTCTAAAAAAAGTAAGATAATTAAAGTAATACGAAAAGTCAAATGAGTAGTGACCACCGAGGGTAAAAATACATTTTGGGTCAACATTTTGAATCTTAAATAAACAACATGAACAAAAGTAACTAAAATTTGTTTGAAAATAAAAAAATACGTAGGGTGTTATTGAAATGACATCAGGTAATTCAATAAGTGAATGTAGATCCGACCATGATGCCGAATGCATATTTTGTCCAAACTGCAAAAAGGGCCTATTTTTTTCATAACCTTATCCAAACCAGCAGGACTGTTGTCACAACCGGAGATCACAGTGTTTTCTAACCAATGGGAGAATATATATCATGTGACGTCACACTAAACTGGGATTAAGAGCGTACGGGGTGCAGCGACAATATTTAAACATGGCTGCATATCGCGAACGCTCGTTCGTTTTTTTTTGTAATCCCGTGTCAGGCGTTGATTCTCCAAACGTCACGTTTGGCAAACAAACTTTTAATTAAAAATGCGAATATAAAATTGTCATTTTTATAGTTCGCGTATGTTTGTTAGGATTAACTTGTATCAGTGACGGCATGTCGCCGTTTTCATTTATTTAAATTAATTCCGTCCGTCCAAACTGACACTCAATTCTAACGTCATTGTAGATCAGAGACAAAAAAGAATTACTTTCGTGGCAACAATCCTGCGAGCATATTGCAAACGATGATATACCAGAGAAGATGGTTATATCGGAGATTAGAGCGCGTCCTAGTACAGTAAGATCTGTTGGCCCACGCGAAACACAAACCTCATGCACTGTTTCCATATGTAAGATTATATTGAGCAATTGGACTTTCAATGGCAAATATTTCCACAAATTTTATGGTAACCTAATTGAGCAACAGTCTTGTCTTGTCTTGGCTATTGTGCCACCAGAAGAAAGATTCTGATTTAGCACAAAATTTGTACAATATAAAAACCTCTACAAAAGCGTAGCGAGGACGAATCTTGTTTAGTTTTTGACAAAACTTAATTTACTTAAACCCACTTTATTGGTAATGATGACATTGTCCAAAAAAAAAAATCCATATAAGCGTCATAATTTCATAACAAAGATCTCGACAATACGTGTTCATATTTTCGTCCCAGAATAGTACGATTTAATATGTGGCTAGAGTGGTGCAAGTGAATGAAAATTTATACTCATATTGAGTTTGACTTTTGCTTTATTGTCTGCTAATTATTAGAAGTCAGTGGATATAGAAAGCGTAGTTTGCACCAATGGTCGACAACTTTGAAAGTGTTTTATCTAATCGAAAACTTTTCGTCAAACTTTTACAAGAGACTAAGAACTCCGCTTTAAAAACTAAGACTAGCATTACGACAACTATATCTGAAAAAATAATCATGGAAAACCAGGAACTTCTTATCAAAATTGAAGATGAAAATAAAAGAATAACGGAATAAAGAATCCAAACTGACCAATATTGAAAGAAGATGTAGGAAAAACAATATAATAATTTTCGGGCTGGAATATTCTGAAGATATAAATCCCTTTCAAAATATATTAAAGCTATTTAATGAATCCTTGAACCTTGATATTCTGGAAAATGACATAAATGATGTTTATCTTTTAAAAGGGGTGTAGGGGTGTGTCGGAGAGGTAGTACCTTTTGTTTGGGGCGGTCACTCCAAGCTTCCTAGAAGGGCGGAAGCTTCAGATAACTGGCCCTCACGAGACACCCAACTCTCACTTGTTGGCTCCAAGCGCCACACCCCGGTACACTGTGTTGACCCACAGGCTAAACCAAGTGAGGGTAGCCGGATATGGTGAAACCGCAGCGTCTGACCCAGAGTGGGCGGCTGCAGACAGCGTCTGTTCTCCATGTTAGGAGCGGCTGATATAAAACCAGAGAAGGCAACGGGAAACCACTCTGGTGTTTCTTTCCCAAGAAAATCACAATGGCAATACAACAAAATTTAATGTCCCCTAGTCCCCGACAGGACTTAAATGTCCAAGGGGTGCGAAGAATCCCCGGGTTGGCTACGCTGAAAACCTTACAGAAAATTTGCAAATGCATGTCACGAAATGGACAGACTGGGCATCCAAATATTCGGCTTGAGCGAGGTTACATGGCCAGGCTCAGGAATAACCGGTAACAATGACTCCAAACACCACAATGGAGTAGGAGTAATTTTGGAGAAAGAATACAGTCAGGCGGTTACTAACTTTCTCCCGGTCTCTGGCAGAAACCTGCTAATTCAGCTTTCGGGAAAATCAATGAACATAAATATAATACAGACGTATGCTCCCACAGTCGATAAGTCCACAGATGAGCTTGAGGCGTGGTACACAGAATTGGAGGAGTTAATAAAAGTTACTAAGAAACAAGATCTTACAGTCATCATCAGAGATTTTAATTCGAAGATAGGCCAAGGGCGAGTGTCGGATTTGGTTGGCAAGTTTGGGTTGGGCGACAGAAATGACAGGGGCGAAAGGCTCATTGAATTTTGCCAACAACACAACATGGCTGTAACAAATACCTGGTTCAAACATCACCCTCGCAGACTTTACACATGGACGTCACCACAACATACGAATACCAGGACAGTCCGAAACCAGATCGATTTTATTATTATAAACAAAAGATTCCACAACTCAGTTACTAACGTCAAAACCTATCCGGGAGCCGACATTGGCTCAGATCACAGCCCTGTTATAGCCAGAGTGAGACCAAAATGGAAAATCATTGAAAGGCCAAAACCTCCAGGAAAACCAGATGTGGGACTTCTGAGGGACGTCACAATAAAACAAAAAGTAAGTCAAGAACTAAACGAGCACCTCGCAAATGTCTCTCGGGACCTTGCCCTTACCACTGATGTGGATAGCACGTGGAAAGCTATAAAAGACATCTTAAATGGGGCCGTTGAAGCAAATCTGAAACCAACTCCTAAAAGAAATAGGAGATAGTGGATGACAGGGGAAATCTTAAATCTGATGGACTCACGGAGGGAATGTAAAGCCGTTAATGACAAATAAGTACAGACATCTTAACAGAATAATCCGCACCAAAATAAAAAGTGCTAAGGAACATTGGATAGAAGACAGATGCTCGGAAATAAAGGAATTGCGAAGACGCCATTACCATTTCAACCTACAAAAGAAAGTGAAAGATTTTACAGCGACGAGCAGAAAAACTGCAGTCCACAACATATTAAGCTCGGATGGAAAATTATTAGACTCCACAGAGGGAAAACTACAAGAATGGGAAAAATACATCAAGAATCTGTTCGAAGGCGCCAGAGCAGAGCCCTACCAGACGGACATGAACGCGGAAGAACCAAGTATTCTAAAAACCGAAGTAGAGTACGCGATAAGACAACTCAAGGCAAACAAGAGCCCAGGGCCAGACGAAATATTACCCGAAATCTTAAAGTTAATAAGCGAAGAAAACATCGACCTGCTTGTCGCTCTCTATAACCGCATTTATGAAACTGGCAAAATACCTCAAGAATGGTTAGAATCAATTTTCGTACCATCGCCAAAGAAAACAAACCCCAAAGACTGCGGAGACTTTCGCCTAATTAGTTTAATGAGTCATGCGTTAAAAGTCCTACTGAAAATAATTCATAACCGCATCTCTAGTAAATGCGAAGCGAACATTGGAGATGACCAATTACTCTAATACAGAACCTATATTGGAACTAGAGCGCTAGAATCAGAATAGAGGGATCCAAGTCCGAGCAAATCGGGATTGGCAGGGGAGTTAGACAGGGCTGCGTCTTGTCCCCTTTGCTGTTTAACCTTTATTCAGAATTTATATTTGACAGAGCCCTGGCAGACATCTCAGAGGGAGTCAAGGTTAATGGCGTGAACATAAACAGCATTAGATACGCTGATGATACTATTCTAATCGCCGACTCGGATGTGGGTTTGCAGCGACTCCTCGACCGCGTTAGCAATACCTGCGAAGAGTTCGATATGAAAATAAACGTTAAGAAAACTAAGGTAATGGTAATTAAAAAATCAAAGAATGTCCCACAACCAATACAAATAAATGGAAAGATACTAGAAGAAGTGGGCAGGTTTCAATACTTGGGATGCTTGATAGATAACAAATTAGATCCAGACACAGAAATAAGATCGAGAATAGAACAATCCAGAAACTCTTTTGTACGACTCAGAAAGCTCCTATGCGACTCACGAATCAACCTCGAGCTGCGTTTAAGACTCTCAAAATGTTATGTGTGGTCTACTCTCTTGTACGGAGTCGAAACATGGACACTAAAAACACAAACCATTAATAAACTAGAAGCTTTCGAGATGTGGACATATCGCAGAATACTTAAAATACCATGGACATCGCATACCACGAACGAAGAAGTTTTGCGCAGGCTGGGAACTGAACGAGAACTATTCAAGCTTGTGAAAGTCCGTAAGACTGCATACCTGGGTCACATCCTGAGAAACGACAAATACCGATACGCACAACTCATAGTCAAGGGAAAGATCGAAGGCAAGCGGGGGCTGGGTCGGAAGAAACTGTCATGGCTGAGGAATATACGTCAGTGGACTGGCATGGACTTCGAAGAGCTCATAAGATCTGCTGAAGACAGTGAGAGATTTGCCACTGTGATATCCAACCTCCACTGATGGAGATGGCACGTCAAGAAGAAGAATCTTTTAAAAAACGCCGACACAGGTTATAAAAGTTGGGCCAAAATTGAAGGGAACAAAAATTTTTATATACCAAGATTTATGTATGTCGAACAGACTCGATAAGAAAATACTCGAGGAAAACCTTAGGCTAGCAACATCTAAAAACCTGTCGTCTAAAATAGTATTTGGAAATAGACTTTTAACAAGTGGTGATATTTGCACTGCGCAGTAGTTAAGACATCAGGCCCGTGACTCTGATTCCAAAAACACAGATCAGCAGATAAATTACGAACATCAAAAATCTTCTCATACTCCAAACCTAGAGTTAAGAAGTAGAAATCTTTTTTCCGCACGGTCGGAATTAGAAACGACAGAGAATGAAGTCTTTAGTTTGTCCCATGTAGGGCATCGGAACTTCGACTTAAGTGATAAGTATTGCTCTTCTCACCAATATATGGATGACACTCAACTCTACTTGTCTTTCAAATACCTGGGAGCTACAGCGGCTCTTAAAAAAATCAATCTAGAAGCTTTGAGTTGCGTCTCACAGAATCACGGGCTCGTAATTAATGAAAAGAAAACTCAACTTATTGTTTTCGGCAAAGATAGACTACGTATTCTAGCTGTTCTGAACTCTACAGAATGCTGCAAAAACATTGGCATATTCGTTTCCTCATTAGCTCAAAAGTCCTTGAAAAACGTTTTTGTCACAGAGACATATTGACCACTCCTGGTAAACTGAAACTGGCGGACCCACTTATCTACCTTTTCCTATGCTCCCCGTGTTTATTGGCCTGTTCTTAGGCAGAAAGACAAAATGAGTTTGCACTGGTTTCAAATGCCTGCTTGAGATTTTCCTATAATTTGCGTAAATTTGACCACATATCAGAACGTTGGGCCAGTCATGTTGGCTAAACTTGGAAGAGCGTTTTCAGTTACAGCAATTACCCTGAAGGAGTCAAAATATTTATGTAGACTTGTTCCGGTCTCCGGATATTCACACGTTACAGAGATTTATTTCCCAGACACACCACGACTGTTTTTCAACTGAGTTTCACTTATACGGCTACTAAAAACTACAATAAGGTTCCTCAGCACCTGAAAAATATCCAAAAATCAATATATAATGGATGTCAGAGACCAAATATAACATAGAAGTTTTCACACGTTATTTTCTTTTCCTTTAAGTTATATTTCTCCTCACATTAACTGGCTGGAATAGTTTATTTTACTTTGTTGAACTAGTGAAATAAATAATAGCTTGTAAGGCTTTTTCTTTTCTCTGAAGTTTGAAGAAATAAAGACCTTTATTATTACTATTATTATGAGAACCGAGCATTAATTCAAATGAATCCATGCTCATGACAGTATATGTTTTGTAAACAGACCACAATATTTGTTTAATTACCAGTTTGTGTGAATGTTGTGATGACGACCGTACAATTATTTAGGGCGGCTGTCAAGAGGATAGATACTAAAAAGAGGAAGCTTAATTATTTTAAGTCTAGAAGACTGACTTACCTAATGAACCTGGCAATCGTAGCCACGATGAGACGAGGGAGGTTTTAATATATTTCCATTCCATCATATTTATATTTTGCTAATATACATATAATGGAATTTCTTTTTTTTTTTTCAATTAGAGCTCTGAGTATTCCAAGCCTATTGCAATTGGTGTCATGGTTTGGTTATGTACAATTTATTAAGTAATGTCAATCAGTGCCAACTTTTGGATCCAAATAAAACACGCCAGAGGAAATTGATTGAATTGTTCAGAATAAAATTGTTGTGATCTGGTATGTCAATAAGTGTGTTACTTTTTTAATTAGTGCTTTTTAGTCATAAGAGTTAATAATGACAGCAGTTTATGATAAAACTATAGATAGGGCCACTTCTACGCGTCCAGGCAAACCGTAAAAATTCCAGTATTCTTTAAACAGAAAGCTCGCTCGGACGCAAAGGCAAGAATCTTAGGTATGCCGCTTTCCTCCCGAGCGTACGGTTTTTATCATCGCGTTCTTTTTGCGAACTGATGCGACAAAAGATTGGCTGCATATTTTTACATTACGCTGGAAAGGTATGTCGGGGTAACGGTGGCTGAACAGGGACAATCCGGCTGTCGTTTGTCGAGATTTATTTGCCATAAACTTTAATATTCGAAACGGGATGAAAAGTCACGGTCTGGAACACAGCGGGAGTCTCGTTGACAATGATAATGGCGCGGAACTGAGAACACGGAGTAGTAAAACAGAGCAGTAGTCTGTTATTTGCCGTGCTTTTGTAATAATAATAGTCTTTATTCCGATATTTTAAATTATTGTATAAAATTTTTACAAAATTAATTATTATTGTTAATATTGCAATGACGATGAATCGAAAAGCTACAGTAATAATAAGAGTCTAAATTCCAACAAATAAAACTTATTTTTTGATCTAATAATTCAAACTATGTATTATAATTATTATACCGCTTACTTAGAATGTTTGTCGCCCTTGCAGGAGCAGTTTGAATTTCATACTGAAACACTTAAAATTGAAACGAAACAGGATTTTAATTCGAGCCATTTCAAAACAAAATATTTTTTTCCGATATACTTCATTTTTATTAGAACAGATAAGAATGGATATTACGATGGAAGACTAAATATAACTGTAGAAATGATGTATGTGTCAGAGTTTTCAATTGCCATCTATTAGAATATGTAAATTTGTGATCTTGCGTTGCCTTTTTTAAGATTTTGCTTGAGATTGTAATTTTTATTTCATTAAAAAAGGTTTTTGAGATCAAAATTCGACATTGATGTAATTAATTGACACGAATATTTATACCAGCTGGGTGTTTTCTTATTATAAGTGGATTTGAGAAAATTTGACTTCAACTTGTCAAGAGATACAACAGAGGTCCTGAAATTGAACTCTGTGCTACTGTGGGAGTAACTTAATCCGAATCGTATCATTGAAATGATTTTATCCAGTTTGTTTATTATTATATCAATATCAGTCTCAAAATATATCGAATTTGTTTTATACTTTTTATGCATGTATATTTTATCACTGTAGGAAAAGTATGAGAAAATGTTTTCAAGTTTTATCTGGTAGAAATTAAAAAAACTGCAGTGTCCTATAAGGTGTACAACTCAAAAAAAATTCTGCAAACAAAACTTCTGCTACTGCGAATAAAAAGTATATGCGCCGAAATCTCTAATATTTAGTATGGGTAAAACGGTTCAAAATTTTTATTTACATGCGTTTCTTTATATAATAAGAATATACTTTTAGTAACATTTCATCAAAAAGAGAAAGTTTACTTCAATGCCTACATTTATAAAGCGTTTCTCAACTTAATCAAAATACTTTAATCAAAACTTTTCTATGAGAGTTTAAGAAAAATTTCCTATACCATATAAACCAGAAATCTAATGGTTACAGTAGGTACACAGAATAAATAAAATATTCTGTATTTGCATTTATCGCCAGACGATACGAGAATGTTGTGTCAGTCGAACAAAGTAGGAAACCCATTTGCGTTTATAGTCCAATTCTGAAAATAAAGCACGTTTAAATTTTACTGCCTCTTCTCATGCACCCTAACTGAACGTTATTATTGCAGTGCTGACCAAAGACATTAACCAAAAGGAAGGCCCACCAAGTCATTCATATATACGGCTGTCTTCGAATCAATCATAAACTCTAGTGCCGTAACTCCGTGATCGCTAAAATGTTATGCCCTGGCAGGGGGAGAAAATAAGGAAGGAAAGCTACTACCCATTTTACTACGAAAAGCATTTGCGAAGAGATATAAAGTGCCCACGAAGTTCCACAATAATTGCCAAGTCTATGTAACCAAATACTAACTAGCACCGACAACCTTTTCGAAATAATTTTAATTAATTAGAAGTTTTAAATTGAGAATCAAAAGTGGAAAGAGGACTGAAGGACGAATGATTTCATTTGATAACGGAATACATGCCTTTTAACAGAATAGTCTAGGTTCTGTATTGTTTGACAAATCGGACTGATCAAAGTAAGAATGTTGTGACCGTAATTAGTTTGGCATGTTTCCCAATTTTACGCAGCAAGTCCGCAAAAGAGCAGTTCGAGTTTATTCGATGTTTATAATGAGTTTCCAGATTCCTAATATTTAAAGTGAAGATTATGGTGAACAAGTGTACAGTAGAGAAGTTTAATAGATGAGACGTTTGAAAAACCCCGAACTTTCAAGCGATTTTGATACTATAGCGGAAAGATGATCTGGGGAGCATGATTTCGATGCATAATTTTTGATTTTGTATAGGTAATTGCTATCCCTACTAAAGACTATAGAACTCCACACTAAGGTGAATTCTACTAGCACAGTACCAAAGCACGTATATCCAAGCCGGAACGAAGCTGAATACAATTATATTTTTCACCCTTACAAAGAGCTTTATCTGTATTTATTTAAGGATTCATGAATATTAATTAATATAATGGGTGTTTTTTTTTATGTATAGAACTTTAAGTTGCCATTACTGATCAAGCTGGCGACCGATTTAACAGCTGTCAAGTGATTTATTCTCCTTATCCCTGAACAACGCTTGCAAATAGTGCAATTTTATTTCGAAAATAATGGTTCTGTGCGGAATACGTATCGCGCACTACGTTGTTTAGCGATGAAGCGCACTTCTGGTTGAATGGCTACGTCAACAAACAAAACTGCCGCATTTGGAGCGAAGTTAATCCTCAAGTGTACGTCCAAACACCATTGCATCCAGAAAAACTGACTGTTTGGTGCGCTTTTTGGACTGGTGGAATCATTGGTCCGTACTTCTTCAAAAACCATGATGGCCAGAACGTTACAGTCAATGGTGATCAGTATAGAGCTATGATTACTAACTCTTTCATTCCTGAATGGAATAACCATGATGTCCAGGAGATGTGGTTTCAATAAGACGGCGCAACATGTCACACAGCTCGTGCCACAATCGATTTATTGAAAGACACGTTTGGTGACCGTCTAATTTCACGTTTTGGACCTGTGAATTGGCCTCCAAGATCTTGTGATTTAACATCGCTAGACTACTTTCTGTGGGGCTATGTAAAGTCATTGGTCTATGCGGATAAGCCACAAACGCTTGACCATTTGGAAGACAACATTCGCCGTGTTATTGCCGATGTACGGCCACAAATGTTGGAAGAAAAAGTCATCGAAAATTGGACGTCCAGATTGGACTACATCCGCGTCAGCCGTGGCGGTCATATGCCAGAAATCATATTTAAAATGTAATGCCACAAGATTATCTTTCGGATAAATAAAATTCATGTCAATCGAATAATCCATCGTTGTTTTATTGCAATTTAAAGTTCTATACATCGAAAAAAAAACACCCTATATATGTAAGAGACAAGTATAGCATTAGTAATTAGTCTTGCAGCTCACGATGACACTAGTGAACTCGGTTCCGATATTTTGCAACGAAATCTACAAATCCATTTTTCATCAGTTTTCTCTTTGACTAAGGTTATGACAAGTACAGTGAGATACCCACAAAGGGCGGAAAGTAAGTCTGATAAAGAACTATTATTCTAAGACGGAATGCAACAACAAAGATATTTTGCTATTTCTCTACCATTTTTGTGCTATCGTTAAGTTGTAACACAAGTTCGAAAAAAAATGCTTCTTCTTGGTTTTTCAGACAAGGTTTATACTTTAATATTTTGTAATATATTTTAACGATATTTTTTTAATTTATTTATTGACGGCGATGCCAAATTTTTCGTATAAGCATCACAAAAAATTTGTTTTGAAAAAAGAAATACAGACAGGAAAATTATGATAATATAAAAACGTATTAGTCAAAAAGTGTACATTCCAGTAATGTGATTTGAAAATGCGTAATTGTAATGAGTAAAGAAATAGAGGAATAAATGATATTTGAACAATTCTACGAATCGAGCTTCTAGCATGGTTTGTGCGGTGGAATGGTTGGTAAAACGTTTGGTTTTTATCTAGTCCACTCATGAGTTTAGGAGATTAAAGATTCCAGGACTTAAACATTTGTTATAGTAATTAAATTATATATATTTCTTTTTCTTACAAACACATGCATAGTTTTTTTTTTCTCTTTTTTATATGACTTGTTTCGACACGCTGCTTATGTCTTACCTACCAAGTTATATTCGGTGTCGAAGAGTCTGGTGGACTGGTGGATGGCCGACGCTAGCAAGGTGTACCCCACGCATTTGTACACGTTGGGCATCGTGCAGAGCTTCCTGGCCTGGGGAGCGTGGCATACATAAATATACCGTTGGACTGCTAAAGCCAGCGTTAACCAGATGCTGGCCGTATGGAACATGTTGGGCACAATCTGGAAGAAAAAAAAATTAAAAGTTAAAAAAGTTAAAAGAGGAAGGAACTCGCGCGACGACGTTCTAACCCTCGTTTTCAGCAGGGGACGCTCAATTTAACATTCCGAAACGATTTAAAACTCGCAGACTACTTTGCGAAGTGAAAGTTTCTTTACGTTGGTTAGAAAGATTTGGAAGTTATTTTTCGCACAGTGACTCTAAAGTTTGCGCTAAAATGATTTCTTTTACTAGTAATAAAAATGCTAAGTCGAATGGGTGAAATGGTGAAAAAATGGTGAAGAACACATATTCAAAAAGCTTGTATTGAACTTTGGGAATGCTAATGCTAAATCATTGCTACATATATGACATATTAAAGGGGTCTTCCGAGCACGCCCCCTACACTTCACACAACATCCTCCACTTTGCGCCATTTTCTTCCCCATTTGTCTCATAATTTTAGATCTATATGCACATTTAACATATATAGAGTTTTTGTCGACAACAGAACAATTTTCTTATGCATGAATATGACTTTCAATTTCGAAGTATACTTCGTATCCTCTAATAATAAACAAAGATAGTGCCCATTTAATTTAGTACACCGTTTATATCTACTAGCCATATGCTTTGGTTTGGTTAGAAAAATAGTTGATATACCCATACTAAATACTTATAGAATAATTATAAAAACAATAAAGGATTTTATTTGTAATCAATAAACATTTACAATTCGTTCGGAACTAAAAATCCCTGCCCCGATTCCAGAAAATGTTAAACACGGTAACTTTCTACACCGCGAACAACGAATTTTATTATTGTTATTATTATGATTCCGAATGTGTTCGGGATTCGCTCCGCAAAAAAAAAAAAATTTTACAGCCGTCGTCGTGGTAACCTGTCAAAACTGGTGTAATATTTTTAATAAAATTTCTTCGACGCTGTATGTAGGCAGTTATTTATTTACTGGAGTGGAACTACATTCATTTCTACATTAATAGTCAATTCTGATTGACGTCAAAGTAAATTGAAACTTTTCTCGACTACGGTTATGGTTTGAACTCCTCCGCTTGGTAGTTTATAATTTTGCATTCGTCCCGCTGTCGCATTTAAACACACTTTTCATTCAATTTGAACTTTTGGTAACAGACAGCGAGGAAAATCTATAGCTCCAATTCGCGGAATTTCTATTCGACCTGCTACCCTTGAACGACCTGTAAAAATTGTACTATAGTGGATGTTTTCTTAGTACGTGACCAAACTTCAACCGTCAAGTTTTTTTTTGGTATTTGGTAAAGGTCAAAAAAATGTATTTCTGGTTATCTAATACTAAAATCATGCCAAATATGAAAAACTCTCAATTTATTTTTTCCAAAAATTTGATGTGTTTTTTGAAGTGGGATTATTTTATTACCATCACTATGGTCGCTTTAGTGAAGCATTTGACCATATTAAGCTCCACTTTTAAAATTACAAAGCCATTGAAAGATCTAGGAGATCATAGCAAAACATGCCTTAAATAAAACTATTTCTTTGATAGAGACATATTATTGTATTGTCTCGATTTTCTAAAAAAAAATATGTAAAAATAAAAATATTTTTTAATTATTCATTATTCACAGTTTTGGTAGTTTGGCAGCGTAGTTTTCAACATATTGTATAAAATAGTATGTTGTGCAACAAGTTTTATAAGCTCTATTCTAGTCAGGAGTTCGTTTGGGTTAGTTTTGGTGAGTTGACTGAAGAAGTTTTTCAACGTGTTTTATTCTATACTATCTCTATGACTCTTCCTTTCTGGGTACATTTTTTTGTAAAAAAACTTCAAACACATTCACTGAGTGACGTGACTGTTAGAACTGACAAACGTCAAAATACAAAATACAAAATTTAAAGAAAACATCTGATGGCTACCAAACCCGTGACTTTAACGAATCTGATGTTTTAACGTGATACTTCACGCACGCCTGCTTAGTGCATGATATTTTATATTTATATTATAATTAATTAATTAACAATTAATAATAATTTGTAAATTCACATGAAAAAATTATGACGCGAGCATCTTTCTTGAAATCCAATACCTGATTTTTAAATAAATTTGTTTCATATTTTAGCCGTTCATTCTATTTTAGAATAGGGAATAGAAAAAAAATTTCCACGTTTTTAGCTTTTTATTTTTATTGCAAGAAATCAACCGACTCGTTCTTGATCAGCGTTTTACTTTTAATTTCAAAGGTAGCGCAATTTTAATCTAATTGAATACAGAAATTAGGGGTTGGAAAGACCACGGCGCAGATAAAGTCGGGCCATATTTCAAACCGGATTTCCTTGCAGATGCCGGACGTGATAAGGACTGATTTATTCAAAGGGCGCCGCAATTTAAGAGACAAATTTGCCGGCGTTTTGCGAATATATACGAGTTTCTCGTGCGTTTTAAACTGACACGTCGATCACCTGGGTGCGTCGTATAGCTTGAAACCGCAGAGTGGCGTAGAAAATAATCCGCAATTTGTACCGCAGAGACAGCGAATTTACATTAAAAACATCTAAATTATGCAAGACTATTAAGTACACCCGCACCGAGCTCCGCGTTAAGGCCCTTAATTGTCATTGTCTGCGAAACGCCGGTCTAAACAAAGACGGGAGGCAAAAAGTTCTCGTCAAAACGTCCTCCACAGTTTCTATTTAAAAACCTGAAACTTTAGTTTTTTCCTCCGTTTTATTTACGAGCGGCAAAATATCAAAGTTTAAATAGAAGCCAGTATATGTTTTTAGCTTTAAGAGAGATAAAACGTTTGATTAATAATGAACTTGTTTGCAAGGCGACGGCCATGATTATATAAATAAATTACTAACCATAGAGAAATTGCAAAGAAGTGCCCATATTAGAAATCGTTTTGTGATGTTGGGGTCATTACAAATGAGTCCCGCTATCCAAATAACCAAGAAATATTATGATGAAGTTGCAAATTGATTTCACAAAATTTCCTAGTAAGTGGATTTGAGTGTTTCGATCTGTTATTTCGTTCATGTTGTAGCTATCTTTCACAATATTTGCAAAAGCGTGTGAAAATAGAGTGTTAAAAATTTTATTAAACAAAAAACTGTTAAGTCGTTCACTGCCCTAATGGTATTGTTCGCCTGTCCCGATTAATAGTATATTATTGGGTTGTTCGGAAAGTCATTTCGTTTTTTTTGGGGAACATGAAAGACAGTTTTCGTATAATGAATAAATATTTTATGAAATTATATATTGGCCATTCTGGTCCAACACCTTTTGCCATCTTTCTGGCAGTAACATAATTCCCCTCTCATAAAAGTTTTGGTCCTTGCTGGCAAAAAACTGGTTCAGGTAGTTTTTGACATCTTCATTTGAGGTAAAGGTTTTGCCATCCGGGGACCGGAACAAATAGTAGTCGGAAGGCGCCAGATCTGGAGAATATGGTGGATGTTGCAGTACGTCCCATTCAAGCTGTAAAAGTTTTTGGCGAGTGACCAAACTTGTGTGAGGTCGCGCATTATCCTGGTGGAACACTACACCCTTCCTGTTGATTAATTCGGGCCTCTTCTCTTTAAGTGAATCATTCAATTTGTCCAGTTGATGACAATAGACTTCTGAATTAATCGTTGTATTGTCCGGCAAAAGCTCAAAAAAAAACGATTCCTTTGACATCCCACCAAACGGAGAGCATCACCTTTTTTTGGTGAATGTTGGCTTTTGACACGCTTTGAGCCGGTTCATCTTTTCTGCTCCATGACCTCTTGCGTTTAACATTGTTGTATACAACCCATTTTTCGTCCCCAGTAATAATCCGCTTCAAAATGGATCAATTTCTTGACGTTTGAGGAGCGAATCACACACGTCAACGCGACGACCCAAATTTCGCTCCGTAAGGACATGGGGCACCCACACATCGAGCTTCGAGGTTAAGCCCATGCCTTTCAAATGGCCATAAACAGTCGAATTCGACAAATTTAATCTCTCACCGATCTCTCGTGTGATTATTCGCCGATTTGCATCAACTAATGCCTTTATCGCATCTTTGTCAGCTTCGACCGGCCTTCCAGACCGTGGTGCATCTTCGACATCAAAATTGCCGGATCGAAATTTTGCAAACCAGTTCTGGCACTGGCGTACTGTTAACACGCCTTCTCCATACACATCCGTCAATTTTTTTCTCGCTTGGACAGCATTTTTACCTTTTCTGAAGTAAAAAAGTAAAATATGACGAAAATGCTGCTTATTGCTCTCCATATTTAAAAGGGCACCAACCAAAAACTACTGCGTAGAATTAATAGAACTTTTTCACACACAAGCCTCGCAACATCAGCTCTCAAGACATATAATGGTTATGCGGCTTAAGTGTGAAGTTGGTTTCGAAAAAACGTAATTAAGTCCTCTGACTTTCCGAACAACCTTATAATATAATAATTAGTATACTTATCCTTAACACTTTCATTTAACTCTCGACTCAGCCTATAAAAGTAAAACGATTTCCAAAAATGCAAAACCCTACAAGGAGAATTAAAGTCACCCAGAAAACATGATAGCGAGACTGCAAAGGAAATAAACAGAACGTTATCATTGACGTTAACATGTATCATACTTTGAAGAAATTGCGACTATGTATTTTATTATTACTTTTATCGATTTTTTTTATTCAACAAAAAATTTGAAGTGGCGTGTTTTAAATAAATCCTATTTATCAATAAATAATAGTATATTAGGCAACAGTTGCGGCAAACGGCATTTGACTTACGAGTTTATTTGGCACGAGCGGAGCGAGTGCTTAATAAACGAGTGATACAAAGAGTTTACCAAACGGGTTGCCTACTATACTTTTTCTACGACCTTCACGAAAAAATCACAATTTAACAAATTAAAAATAATAACAGATTATCGGATTACTGAATTTCGTACCATTCAAACAAAACATTAACTAGTTACCATTAAATCTATTCGTTTATCGTCCCGATCGGTTCTGCTTTTGTTGTCCCTTTTTAACTGTGAAAGTTAGACAGGGAGAGACGAATTATTGGATATGTCATATAAACAAAAGAATATACACAATTTTAAAACGTTATGTTGTTTATTAAACTTTGCAGTTGATCATTAAGTAATTTACTTAAAGAAAAAGACTCTAATTGCACGAAAAATCGTCCAACGATAGGGTTTTTAAGAGGATTTCATTATTAAGATAGTATAAGCAAGAAAAAGCAGGCCCTAACCTTCAATTTTGTTGTGTTTGTACTAATGAGACATGGATATTTGAAAAACTGTAAAAAATAACTAAAGTTCATGTGAACGGTAAGTAAAATTTCTGTGGGAAATTGAAAAAATTATAAATGTCACTTTACTTACTGACTAGTCCACTAGATTTTAATTGTAGCTTATAACACGTAGTATTTAAATTGTCTGATATATCGCATAACATTTTTCTGTGTATAAAATTTTGGATACATTTTTGCAAAACAACACGAATACATTTATTGACATGACCGTCAGAATTACCAAACGTCAAAATTCAAACCGTGCAGTAAAATCTCCGAAAACATCCGATTGCTCCCAAACCCGTTCGGTAAAATCTCGGAAATGTCCGATCTGTGGGAAACGAAACTGACGTGGTAAAGTGGCGGTTCTCGCACGCTAGATCGGTGTGTAATCAGGCATTTTACAGACGGGAGTACGAAAATAGTATCTTATGCAACAAGTGCGGTAAACGACATTTGACCCAATGAAATTATTTTGACACGAGCGGAGCGAGTGTTTAATAAACGAGTGACTTAAAAAGTTTGCCGAACGTGTTGCACACTATATTTTTTTCTACTCCCGTCTGTAAAATACCTACCACCGATCTAGCATGCGGGAATAGTCACTTTACCCCGTCAGTTTCGTTTTCCACGAATCCGAGCCACTTCGAACATTTTCAGGATTTTACCCCACGGGTTTGGAAGCAAACGGATGTTTTCGGAGATATTTCCCATGCCTTGAATTTTGACGTTTGTCAATTCTGACAGTAATGTCAGTGAATGTATTCTTGTTGTTTTGCGAAAATGTAGCCAAAAACTAGCGGTGGTAGAAAAAGTAGAGTATGCAACACGTTCGGTAAACTTTTTAACTCACTCATTTATTAAACACTTGCTCCGCTCGTGTCAAATAAACTCGTGAGTCAAATGCCGTTTACTGCACTTGCAGTAACATGCTATTCTACGACCTTTAGTTTTTGGATACATTTTCGCAAAACAACACATGACCGTCAGAATTGACAAACGTCATAATTCAAGGCGTGGGAATATCTCCGAAAACATCCGATTGCTCCCAAACCCGTGCGGTAAAATCCCGGAAATGTCCGAAGTGGCCCAGATTCCTGAGAAACAAAACTGAAGTGGTAAAGTGGCGCTTCCCGCACATTAGATCGGTGTGTAATTAGACATATTACAGACGGGAGTAGAAAAAAAAATTCCATCATCACCTATCTCGGCAACTCAAATTAACGAAAATTATTGGCACTGGAATGAAATAAGCTAAATAATGTTCTTCGTAAGCAATCGCTGCGTTAAGAAATAATATGGAACGCATCCCTTTATGCTACCAACACAAGAGACGCGCATAGATCTAACCATTATACGATATGGAACCTAAAATTAGTGCTGGTGATCGTTTTCGTACATCGTTCAACAAACACCCTGTAGTTACAAACAACGTTGTCGAAAGAGGTCAGCCCCGTGTCCATCCAATTAGTCGATACAATACCACGAAAATTGTAAGAAATCCGTTCTTCGGTATAAATTGGGTCGTGAAGAATTCCAGAAACGTTTTCAATTGATTTCAGGGGACTATTCGGTCGGTTAATAATAGCTGTTGTTAGTACAAGCAAGCAAAGGATTACGCTGAGGTGCGTGGTTTTTTTCACAATGAAAAAAACATTTTTGTAGTCAAATGAAAACACTATACTCGGAGTATGCAACCTATCTTACGCTAGCATATTTCCTCAATTGCGGGGAATATGCTTGCTTTTGGCGAATGCTGTTTTTCGTAGGTTAATTCTGAACGTATTCTATGCTAAATAACCATCACTTCTATCAGAAATTACTTTTAAATATTTATTTAACTTATTTTAAATATTTTGTTTATTGATCTACATTTAACTACAAAAATAACAGCAACAAGAAGAAAAATAATGTCAACTTTTGCAAAACTTTTTGCAAAACCTAGAACATACTGAGTATATGATAAAACGGCTAATTAATTAATTAATTGAAAATTAATTAATTAATCTAACAAAAACTAAAAAGAAGCAATCTAAACAAATCTCTAATCGAATTTAGCAACAAATCTACAAAATAATATAGCCAACATCTAACTCATCCTGAGTGCGATATTAAAAACCCATATTTGACAAAATTATTGTATTTCACTAATATTTTCCAGTTTTAATAATATAATTCAAAAAACAATGGGGGAGACTCGGCGGCACACAAATGCAGCTGCCAAAATGTAACTTATTAATAATGTAGACAGAAGATAATTTTATTCACCATTCCATTCGTCAAGCACCAAAGACCGAAACTACGCATGTGAGAAGCTTCTTAGAAGAAATATAATAATATTACTTGGGTATATCTAAAGGTTTTATATTCAAGGGATCACTTTGTAGTTGAATTTTATTCAATTGTGGAGAAAAATAATTATTTACCAGCATTACTTCAAACGTATTCAGAAGCCATTGTAGTCTTTGAGGCAACAAATTTTTGGTTCGGCTCTTTTAAAAGCTATTGTCGGGGATTTTTTCTTCCACTCCCACGGTTATTGCAAATTCAACAAACACATAATAAGAAATCGTCGGTCGAGCAAAATATAAATGCAATTCTTGACGGGGTTTGAATTCCTGCGAGTGCTGGATTAAATATCGAAAGACTTCGATCGGCGACCATAATTGAATCCCGCTCCTTTGTGGAAAGACCGGAGCGACAGCAACAAGTCAATTAGCGATCTTTTCGCCCACGTTCGGCGAAAATTCTTTCTGATAAATCAATTAAACGAGAATAGAATAATATCTCCTTATGTCGAACTACAGGACGGCTGAAAAGAAGAAAATACGTTGATAACGTCGTGTGTCAGATTTCCCTCTGTAGGTTTCGATTTAGGGGGAGCGCCAGTCAATTTTGGGACTTCAAATGTGACTTCCTCAAAATCTCATTTGTAGAAAGGATCTTAGATAAATCAATCAGTGGTATTTATGGGGACCGCGTAAATGGCCACTTAGGTATGTGGAAAGTTGAGAAGTTTTTAAACTGGTTAACCGCATCTTTTTTTGTGAGTTACCAAGCAAAACGAATTGCGAGGAAAGGAAGGATTTTCCTTATTCTCGTAGTACTCTTTTATCAAAGAAACTTACACAGGCTATTGTAATAGTAAGGGGTGTTTTTTTTCGATGTATAGAACTTTAAGTTGCAATAAAACAACGATGGATTATTCGATTGACATGAATTTTATTTATCCGAAAGATAATCTTGTGGCATTACATTTTAAATATGATTTCTGGCATATGACCGCCACGGCTGGCGCAGATGTAGTCCAATCTGGACATCCAATTTTCGATGACTTTTTCCAACATTTGTGGCCGTATATCGTCAATAACACCGCGAATGTTTTCTTCCAAATGGTCAAACGTTTGTGGCTTATCCGCATAGACCAATGACTTTACATAGCCCCACAGAAAGTAGTCTAGCGGTGTTAAATCACAAGATCTTGGAGGCCAATTCACAGGTCCAAAACGTGAAATTAGGCGGTCACCAAACGTGTCTTTCAATAAATCGATTGTGGCACGAGCTGTGTGACATGTTGCGCCGTCTTGTTGAAACCACATCTCTTGGACATCATGGTTATTCAATTCAGGAATGAAAGAGTTAGTAGTCATAGCTCTATACCGATCACCATTGACTGTAACGTTCTGGCCATCATCGTTTTTGAAGAAGTACGGACCAATGATTCCATCAGTCTATAAAGCGCACCAAACAGTCAGTTTTTCTGAATGTAACGGGGTTTCGACATACACTTGAGGATTAGCTTCGCTCCAAATGCGCCAGTTTTGTTTGTTGACGTAGCCATTCAACCAGAAGTGCGCTTCATCGCTAAACAAAATTCGCTTATGAAAATCGGGAACAACGGCAATCTCGTTTTGGGCCCATTCGACGAATCTACGCCTTACTTGATGATCGTTTGGCTTCAATTCTTGCACGAGTTGGAATTTGCAAGCACGTAAACCAAGATCCTTCCGCAAAATCTTCCATAAAGTGGATGGACACAGATCCAATTCCTGTGCTCGATGGCGGTTGGTCTCATTCGGGTCTTCCGCAATGCTAAGCTCTACAGCAGCAATAGCTTATTCTGTACGCACCGTACGGCGTCTCTGGGGATGCGAGTTATCAATAAGAGTAAACGTGGTGCGAAAACGTTTCATGGTTAATAGAACTGCTCTGCTCTGATGGACGATTTTGACGACGATAAAATGGACGTAGTGCGCGATACCTATTTCGCACAGAACCATTATTTTCGAAATAAAATTGCACTATTTGCAAGCGTTGTTCAGGTGTGAGTCTATTCATGATGAATTGCCAAACCAAACTGAGTTTAAATCACTTGACAGCTGTTGAATCGGTCACCATCTTAAACAGTAATGCCAACTTAAAGTTCTATACATCGAAAAAAAAACACCCATTATTTACAAATCTTCTGGGTTCTTCCTGGAACTGCTATGCGTTCCACTCTGTTCTACTCGAGGGACGCGAAGCCAAAGAAGGGACATCAACATTTTTCCGGATGACTAATTCCTATATTGGTGAAAAGTCACGGTTAAGATTATTTGGTTGTTTAAGGATTTCTGTGGATACTCGGATTTTTCTTTGGTAAAAGAATTGATTACATTCAAGACTTCTAGTTTGTTCGAACAGTTGATATTTTTTGTGTTATGAATGGAATGCATCTCGCATCTCACATCTCAAGCGAAATTTTGGCATTGATATATAGAAGAGATTTCTGAACGAGCGGTAAATCTAGTTTTAACATTACATTTCTGAAGAATTTGTGATATGTGGTCAGCAATGTTTTGAGAGTATGGAAAGAACACAGTGAAGGGTGGGGTTGCTTTCGGCTCATGTTCCTCTGTGTTTTCATTGTAGGTCGGTGTTCATAAATACGCCAATTTTGAGCAAGAAACATTAGGTACTTTTTATGGTCGAGTTATAGTAATAAATACCACAATAATACGCTGGCGATAATTTTGGTAAAAGTAAGAAATTCTAAACTAACCCAAACTTCAAAGGAACTCCAACAAAGCTGAGAAGAATGCAATCTATTCCCTAGATTCCTTTTTGTACCCAAATAATTATCAATTACCGACTGACATGTTCTCTAACATTATTCCCGTATTCATTTTATGATATTGGCAATAAAAAAAAAATCTCAAAATTGATAATAAAATATCTTCTGCTGAGTCATCAGTCTGATATGTTTAATTGTCCGAAAAGGAGTATATTTTCTATTGGATAGATCGTTTTCACTTAAAAGGGTTGTTAAACAACCGAGTTTAGTAAATTTCATTTTGACCGGTGAATTTGTGTTCTACCGAGTGTCCTACTGTCCTATTTCTGGTACCACTTATATACCCATAAAATTTGCTTGTCTTTTTCGATTACATTATCAAAACTGTTTGTTGCTTCCATAGCATTAATTTGTAATTTGTTTGAATTTTGATATTAATTTTTTGCAGTACATTACGGTAATATTATTTACAAATCGTCTGGAATGCTGGATGAATCGAACTTGCTGGCGTTTAACTCAAACTGAAGGACGCGGGAGGAATCCAGAAGATTTGTAAAGAGTAACTCTAATTTTGTTTTATCGTGTTGGTGTTATTTCTGTTATTGTTCTCGAAATGTGAGTTAACGAATTTTATATTTATATATATTTTATATTTGAAAAAAAAATTATTTACTTGCTTGTTGTAATTTATTTAATAAAAACAATATCATTGGAGTAGCAGAGGTGGTTGTAATTAGAGAAAATTGGTGGCAATTTAGATGGTATTTAGTAGTAATTTGTAAGGGAATTTCTGATAGAAGTGTACCGTGCGTTCAATTTATCTTCATAACATTTTAATTGGCTGTAACTTTTTTGTTTTTAGAGATATTAAGGTAAACAAAACACAATATGTAGTGTTATTGCCAAGCCTTCTTCCAAGTGACGTATAAAACAAAACACTATCAATTTTCTGACATATAAGCCTACATCATATTTAAAATGGAACGCCCCTTATATTATATATGCGTTTAATGGAATATCTTATTCCGATTGCTACGATGTAACACGCTTTATTTAAATTTTTATATAAGTTCAAATTGTGAATGAAAAATATAAATAATATGTTTGTTTGACATATTAGTAAACAACGTTGATGGTTGAATAATTGCCCAAGTCATTATTGTTAAAATGGTTTTTCGCGAATTTAGCATCCGTGAAAGAAGTAATATGCTTCAAGTATACTTTCTGAATAATAAAAGTGCAACCGCAGCTCGTCGTTAGTATATTAGACTTTATCCAGAATGCCGGATTCATAATGTTTTAAATAAAGAAAATAAAGCAAACATATTAGGATTCCATGAGGCACATCCATACCAACGGGTATTTCTCGGGGATCAATCCACTCAGTTTTGAAAATTTCAAAAAACTCAAAAACTCAGTGCAGAATAATGTCAAAGGAGGATGCAATTTTGTTTGAATTTTTTAAATATACATAATGAGAATAATAATTTTATGGACTGATGAAAGTTCGCTCACTACAAGAAAGGCTTGTAATAGACAAAATACGCTACATTGGTTTTTAAATAATCCAAGACAAATACACGAAATAAAAACCCAGGGGTAAAAATCAATGCTGTGGTCATAGATGGGCATATTTCGGGTCCGATATTTATAGATCAAAAGATAACTGCAGATCATTATTTGCCACTCTTAGAGCACCAAATACAAAAATATATAGAAGATTTGACGCTTAACATACCAGCGCTGATTATATGGCAGCAAGACGGTGCCCCTCCTCACAATGTTGCGTAAGTTAAAAATTTTCTTGACATGGAATGTCCCAGGGGTTAGATAGAGAACGGCGGAACTATGGATTGTCAGCCAACAGCCCCGACTTAACTTTACTGGATTTTTTTTTCTTTTGGGCACATAAAAAATCACGTACACAGTTGAGAGACAATCCGGAAACGTTACTAAATGCAAGACATCATACAATTAGAGCGTATGAGAAATGTGTTCGGGAAAATGGTGGTCACATACAGCAGTATTTAGAATAGTAAAATAATTTTTTACTGGACTAAAATATAAAGTGTGTTGCATTATTGTAATCGCAATAAGATATTCTATTATCACATATATAATATACAGGGTGTTCCCTTTAAAAAAATATGATCACTTGACAAAAAACTTAGCTACTAACCCTACATTTTGTTTTTCGTCTACGTTGATATCTCTAAAAACAAAAAAGTTACAGCCAATTAAAATGTTATCAAGATAAATTAAACGCACGGTACAAAGATCCACTACTGGAATTCTCCTCGGTAGCCAAAGTCTACCCACCTCGTGCATTACGGTCCAAGCGAAACACGCCCCGATAGGTGACAGCGGTTTGTAGTGGTTGCCCAGTGTGTACATGTAAATCAGCCACGGCGAAGGTACTAGAAGAGTAAACATATCACAGAGGGCCATGGCCATAAGCACAATGTTCGTGGGAGTTCGCATGTGTCTCTTGCTCAACACGACCACAATCAGAGTATTCGCGATTATCGTTATCACCAGAAGGAATGGCATCACGTAGCCGTAAAGGGGCACCGCGTACGCTATCGGCATTTCGTTGGTGATGTTCACGTAGTTCACGGTTTTGCCGCACGCGGCGTACGACTGGTTAATCAATGACGTGCAGTTCAGGTCGCACCCGCACGCATCTGCGGTCGAATTTGAACCGACGGAATCCATCACTGCGGTTCTGTTAGAGTCGGTCCACATTACAACGCGCGGCCGCAATCAAGCGCTTCGCGTGACGTCATCCGCTGACCAGTCCATGATTCGAAACCTAAAATATAAGAAATTAGTAGATAAGATACCAGAATTTATTCAGTTCGGAGAAATATAATAATATAAACAAATAGTAAAATATTCACAATACACACAAAATATATAACGGGGTCCAATACTCAAAATTTTAAATTTAACTGACTACTAAGTAAGAACAAAGTACAAAATTTAAAATTAGACTATGAATTACATGCTACTAATGTCACAGTGTTTGTGAAAAATTCGAAAATTTTGTGTGCCTTAAGTTGTAAATAAGCACGCACAGGGCAAAGCTATAATTTTACGTTTTCGAAATAGAAATGCAAATTCAGATTTACTAACCAAAATTAATCAAACAAATTGTTTGATTTTAAAATGGAAAAATCTACATAATAAAAAGACTCCTAGGGATTTAATATGCGATTATCAACTGACATCACCAATGTATTTTCAGTACTTAGTATGTGGGCAGCAAACCACTTCTGAGTCATCGAAATTAGAGCCACCAAAAATCTACTAGAAGGGCTAAGGCCATTATCATCTGTAAAGAGGATCGTATGAGGGCAGAAATAATTGATAAAAAGAATAATTAGTGACGGATTCGAGATAGATCCTCGAAATACATTACTTTGGAGAAATATTTTCCAAATTCGACGCAATGGGTTCGATTGGCGATATAGGATTTTAATGATTTTCCTCTGATGCAGTGTGCAATCACACAATACATTACCTCCCGCGACCCACATCCCCCAATACTCTCAATATCGCCTTAGTAGTTGAACTAAAAAAATCTCTACAATGATTTTATCACCTTTGCATTAGTATTAAAGTCTATCTGTGTATATAAACCAGTTTAAATGAAGTTTTGAGAAGTTACTTCTGGTTTTCTATAATGGAAATATTTCCACTCAATCCATAAATGAGCATACAGGGACTCAGGTTATAAAAATACCAGTAGTAAAAAATTAGATTTACGTAAAACCGAACGCGTGTCTAGATTATCCCGCACCTGATCGGTAACCAATCCAGATATAAATATAAAGTAAATGTATGTGAATAAATATAAAAAACTCCACTCATTCCTGACTAATAAGAAGATAACCGAGAACATCGACATCTAGTTGCCTGTGTTGACTGCGAACGATTTTACTGCCACTATACTGATACTATTAATCCGTTGTAAACCCGTTTGGACTTTTTGTTGCCTCCCACAGACCCTCCCCAAAATTATATATTCAAGTCAGATGTCTTCCCAACGAGACGTGGGAAGTTCGCTTGAACGTTAGATTCGCATTCCGGCCTGCTAAGATATTTTTAATGTTTTATTTTTAATATTAATATTAATGTTATAATTTTTATATTTTAATTTTAATTTTTAATATTATTAAAATATACCGTAACTCAAACTAATTCCTAGGGACAGTATTAGTATATCTAACCGTTATGGCATATTTCTTGCTCGATGGGATTATTTTATTACCTTCGTTATTAACATTTCTATAACACCTAATATAAATCCTATATACTTCTTTATACGTGTTTTGCTTCACGATATTTCATCAATAAAATCCGTAAAATTAATAAACAATTTTATAAATTCATACTCGTGGATAGGTAATTCTAATTACAAATATCAACGTATTATGGTCTTGGGGTATGTCAATGTTCAAAAATAATTCACCATGATATGGATTTGCCGCAATTTTTATTTTTGATCCGACTTTATTTTTAGAGGGATCTAAAAACTAATTTCACATTGCCATAGCAACTCTATCTCCTCTCAAGATGGTATGATCAGTTAATTTTTTTAAATATGCACCTGTTATAAATATTTTTTAATTAATTTTTATGTATCATTTACCAAAGAGCTTTCGCGTGGTTTCTACGACGGTAAATACGGCGCAGGAATCGAAAACGCAGCAAAACTTTTTACTATATAGGCCTACTGTACTGATGACTGTCTCCAGCTGCCGATCTCACTTCTGAACACATTTTAAGGACGGTGATCGAGAAAAGTCCTTTGTCGTCACACCTGATACAAAACCGCGAAACCAAAACTTGCAGTCTTAATTATCTTTCTAATATCAAGCTATTTCTACATATTTAACATAGTAAATTTCAATGTTTTTTATATATGTATTTCTGAAATTAACAGACATTTGAAAGAATTTATGACAAGCTTTAAAATTGACAACTTTTTTCTAATTTAATTGCAATCCTAACTTTAACCGTTGTCGATATTACTAACACTGTTCCTATAAAGGAAATACATTCAATAGAATGTAAAATCAACACGACATATTCCTTGTAGCGGATATTAATATACAAAATTGGTCCTAAGTGTAGGTGCCAGCGTTGACAGATATTGTAAAACCCGATTACAAAATTAAAATTAAAAATTTACAATATTTCTAGGGGAAAACCCCAATTGCGACACCCTTTAAAAAAAAATTAATTTAATAGCAATTTATGCACACCTGGTATTCTATAGGGAACTGTAAAAAACAAAATATTTGAAATGAGAAGAATTATATAATAGTGGTGTCAGCTGTGGGGTTTTGGAAAGGTGCTTCACGCAAAAAATCACTATTACCGGATTTAACTTGAATCATTTGATGGTCATTTAGTTTAGTTATTTTAAAACAACTTTAAGAAGAGTTCATAGAAATAAATCATCTGTGTATAAATAAAAAAAAATAAAAAAAAGAAAAAAAAATCATGGAACACACATTTATGGCGATCAAATAACATGTCACATTGGCGTATTTTTAAATCTTTTTTTTGAAAAAAGCAAACTGTAAAATACAGAACATTTAAAATGAAAAGTGATATATAATAGTAGTGTCAGGTGTAGGGTTTTTGTAGCCGTTTTGAGGAACTAAACATGCTCTGTAACATATACCATAAAGATGGCGATTTATAACCCAATAAATTTGATCGAATCGCGGTTAGCCCTGTTAAAATAAATTCAAAAAGAATTAATGGAAAACTCATCTGTGTAATAATCAACACAAAGGATAACATTTTCCTAGAAGATCGAACACGTCTATGGGATTCAAATTAGTACCTAGTTTAATACACCTTGTAAGCCTACACCTATATAATGCGAATTATATAGGAAACTGTAAAATACACAATATTTGGAATGAAAAGAGATGTTCAATGAACGGCAAAAATATGGAAGAATTTGCGTATTTTCTGCAGTAAATATAAAATATAGAAAGTGGGCAAAAAGTAGATGTTGATATCAAGTTCCTTTTTTTAATATTGTCGGGAGGATATTTTTCTTCTTATATTTTATAAAATGTTTAATCTTGTGTTCTCATCAGGTTTTGGTTGGTTGGTTGGTTTTTACATGCTCTGATTTTATAAATTCTTCCCCAATTTTACTAACTGTGGATTTTGTAATGGATCTTTTTGCATGATTCGCGTTAAACAAATTACAAACTTCGTCTTGAGCTCTCGTTTTGTTTTCATATCCAATAAAAATTATAATATGCACTTTCTTTACTGACAAGAATGTAATTATAACAATTTAAGAACTTTGCTTGTACTGGCTACTCACCTGTTTATTTCAAAATTAAATTTCTATTTTTTTATTATTTTACTGACAGAAAGTAACAGATAGATTTAGGGCATGCGATATGAATTATGCGTGAAATGTGACAAATAATTGGAAAATGGATTTAAAAAAATTGTAATCCATTTAAAAAAAGAACTTTGTATTGATATCTACTTTGTGACCCACCCTGTATATTTACTGATGGACACGACGGACACGTGCGATCATTTTTATTGAAATGCAATAGATGATTTTTAAACTAATTTGTTCCATATCTTAACTGTATAGCAATAGTGTTAGCTTTTTTTACAGTTTAAGGACGCATTCCTTACAGAGTGATTCTGTAAAAATATTGTTACTATATCGATCTTAACGAGAAAAAAACTATTACTTGCATGCTCTCAATGTACGCCTTTAGTTGGTTATGCCGAGAGGATGGCATAAGAACTGGGGACAGTTGTAAATCCAGATTAAATTGTATACGATGGTTAAAAGCGGGAAACTGAATGTTCCAAACCTGAACATCAAACAACTCGCGTCCATAACGTCGGGTCAGGCGCCAAGTTAAGGGCACCTCGATTAATTATGCACAAACTTGAGAAATCAACGAATCCTCTGCCGTTGCATTGTGTGGTAGCCGCCGCGCCTCCGGTCGAAACATTTAATTGTCGTAAATATTCATGACGTCCCCTTCGTTGTAGTATAAACCGGGACACTTCGATTTCGCATTCTTTGCTCACACGTTGTCGACGTCGCGCCGCCCTTCAAATGATGTTTTATGGCGAACTGCATCCTCGTCGGCAGCGCCCAAAACCGAAAAGCGGTTGTGCATTATTGCTCGGTAAAAATTTACATTTAGATGAAAACGTCGCGTCGGATTAAAACTCGTGGGCAAAGGTCAGATCGTATTGTCAACGTACGGGCACAACTTCGCTGCAATTAGAAATTCTAATTTGGCACTCTTTGTCGCGCCGCGTATTTTCGATTTTGAAAAATAGAGAAATCGGTGTCGGTTGAATATGGAGTTGTCTGTGGATATCGTATCGGATATATTCCTTATCAGGGCAGAGTATGCTATTTTGTTTTAATTTGTGTGCGAATTATAGTGCTAGAAGGATAATTTTTCTAGGATGAGATGCACAGTAACGGAGATTGTTTTCTTTGTCATACACTTTATTTTTAATTATTTACATTATTTCTCAATTTTCCTACAAGTGTCGGTTTTTTTGGGGGTAAATCGTTTGCTTAGCGAGCATTTCTATCGTTTATCCTTCTTTGAAAGAAGTAATAAGAAATATAGCGATAAATTTCGACTATGTTTCGCGGTAAAAATCTTGTGTATAGTGAATATACAATATCGATTATTAGTGTTAACATTTTTTTTTAAATGATAATATTTTGTTTTGCACATATATAATTTTGAAATTACGCAAATATTTATTGATTTTTTTTTTAAAGAAACTTCCAACTTCATGTTGGTTTCAGCAGAGATGAACTGTCAGTCAGTTGTTGATGAATCGAACTCGCTGATTTTTCGCCAATCGTCCTGTTTGCTTCTTCAGAACTTAACCAAAACTGAGGGGGCGGAGCTAAAGGACAGGCATGAACATTGTCTCCAATGGCTGGTTCCCATATTGATAAAAGATAAATGCCTGAGTTACATTATTTGGTTGCATATAGATTTCTATAGGTTCTCGAATTTTTCATTGGTAGAAGAATTGATGCCAGAATTTTAATTTTCATCGAAATTTTATCGAATAAAATTTCATGTCCGATTCGTGATTGCGTGCGGGAACTGCTGATGAGTTTATTTGTCGTAGTCTTAAAGCACTTTCATGTTGTTTGCGCCTGAGGTGATATTTTTCGTCCAGTTTCTGCAATGTATTCTTTGCCGTATATGCATGAAATGCTGTAAATTCCTAGTGTCTCAATTGAGACACGATATAATTTTTCTACCAACGAAAAATCCGAGAATTATAGAAGTCTATTAGCAACCAAATAATCTTAACAGTGATTCAGGTCTTTATCTTTCACGAATATGGCAATGAGTCGTTCGAGACAAATCCAACGTCAAAAAGTTGATCCAGAAGATTTGTAAAAGTATTACAATGCCGAAGTTCCTTTCAGAAAAAAAAGTTATGTATATAGTGGTACACCAATGTTGGTGGGAGAAATTCGGGTAAAAGCTGTTCAAGATGGCGGCACATCCGGATATACCAGAAGTGTGTTTTGGGTTCTCCGGAAAGTTCTAGACCTCCTATAATTCGTGTGTAATACCTTATACCTAAATTTAGTTGTTTCTAGCGAAAGTACAAACTAAATTTCTTCAACAAACCATTTTCTTCAGGGTACATAAGTCAAGAAAATTTTTGAAAAATTTCGTATATGAAAAATTTAATAATATTATTTGGTCTGCATATGTTATTTTTGACATAAAATGTTAAATATATCAGAAATGGTGAAATTTAGATATATATTTACATATTTACATATTTATGTCTAGAACCCGTAAACGAGTCGAAAAAAGAAATAATGTATAGGATGTTCAAATTAAAATTAGAAAGTTGACATCCACTTCCGATTATCCGATCCGATAAATAGTAACATGGATTCTTCTTCATTTTATGTAAAGTTGGGTCATTATGTTAGGGTCATTCACCCATGCATAAAACTAAACAATCTCACTGGATACTTGATACTTTATATAGGACCCGTTCGAAGGGCCTTTAGAAAAAGTTATAATATTACTGTGCTTCCGTTTTATTGTCAAAATTAGGTAACGGATAAGGGAAGCTTTGAAAAACAGCAATAGACTTTTCCTTTAAACACTTCTGTAGATTGTATTTTTAGTAATTTTAAGACGTCTCTCCTCTAAACCAACATAATAGCCGAGGACTAATATAGTTAATCAGTTGCAGGTGGTTCACCATGCTTATTTGATCTCCATGCGACTATAAATATGTAAATCTGGCTCTCATTTTATTGCGACGCTATCTTCAAGTCCTCAGTTTAAAACCAAGTCCTTTTAATTTGCTTAGTTTGGCACTTAGTTAGAGCTAGGGTTTGCGTTCTGGAAAAAGCTTCCATAAAAGCTTTTAACTGCTCAATCTGAGTGGCAAATACTTTAGGGCGCCGACGTTCTACTTGATGACGCAAATGGAGTCGGCCGTATCGTTGTTTTACAATTCGAACGCGTAAAGAGTAAGCCTTTCCATTTCGCGACGTTCAAAATTCAAAATGTGTTAAATGTGGTCGAACGTTATACGTGAAGAAATCAACCTTAAAAACGCGGAAATTTGCCGCGAATACAAATGCGGTATCTGAAAGGCAAATACTGTGCCGATATTAGCATAGGTTCTATAAATTCACCTCCCCGCCGTGAAGACAAATTGGGGATCATTTTCTTTTTGCCTTCCTGCTTCCCGTGAGGCTACCGGTTTGCTAACGCCATTTATTTTTTGGACCCGTATCGACTGTTTTATTAGCGCCTAAATGTTGCGTATTTTTTATCAGAACACAAAAATGATATTTAAATGGTCTTTCAATTACAGAAAATATCAATAATGTCAAGAATAATACCAATGCCTTTATTATTACGAACTTATTATACCATATATTAATAATAATACACTTCAATGGCACTAGAAAATTGGGTGGCACACAAAATAGATCCTAACAAACAAAAAAAATGGAAGATACAGACAACAATTTCAAAATGTAACTAAAGAAAGGGGGGAAAAGAGTGTTATGAAACTAGGAAGATCGTTTGATCCTTAAAACTAAATTAAATATACACTTCGAATATTTTCAGTACTTTATGTACGAATGTGGAAGCCATCGTATATTTGCGGTAGATTTTAGCCACGCGATTTGCACATTTGTAAATTTTGATGATTACATCCTCCATCACTCAGCGAATGTATTTATGCTGTTTTGCGAAAATGTAGCCCAAACAAAAGGTAGTAGAAAAAGTATAGGACGCCCAACATGTCGACAAACTTTTCAGCCACTCTTTCACTAATTGACAATAGCCCACTTGTTTTGCCTATAAAAATTTACAAGTTGCCTTTAAATGTCAAATCAATGTCAAATATAATTCAATTCAAGTCTACAGTAAGGACTTTTCTTTGCAATAATAGAATATTATGCAACAAGTGCGGTAAACGGCATTTGACTCACGAGTTTATTTGACACGAGCGGAGCGAGTTTTTAATAAACGAATGAGTTAAGAAGTTTACCGAACGTGTTGCATACTATACTTTTTCTACGACCTGGGTACATTTTCGCAAAACAACACGAATACATTCACTGACATGACCGTCAGAATTGACAAACGTCAGACATCCGATTGTTCCCAAATCCGTGCTGTAAAATTTCGGAAATTTCCGAAGTGGGTCGGATCTGTGGGAAACGAAACTGACGTGGTAAAGTGACGTTTCCCGAACGCTAGATCGATGAGTAATTGGACATTTTACAGACGGGAGTAGAAATGGTATATTATGCAACAAGTACGGTAAACGGCATTTGACTCACCAGTTTATTTGACACGAGCGGAGCGAGTTTTTAATAAACGAGTGAGTTAAAAAGTTTACCGAACTTGTTGCATACTATACTTTTTCTACGACCGTTAGTTTATGGGTACATTTTCGCAAAACAACAAGAATACATTCACTGACATGATCGTCAGAATTGACAAACGTCAAAATTCAAAGCGGGGGAAATATCTCCGCAAAAATCGGATCACTCCCAAATTCGTGCGGTAAAATCTCGGTAATGTCCGAAATGGCTCGGATTCATGGGAAACGAAATTGACGTGGTAAAGTGTCGCTTCCCGAATGCTAGATCGGTGAGTAATTAGACATTTTACAGACGGGAGTAGAAAAAGCATTTTATTCAAGTGTCTATTCAATTGAATCCATTATTTATATTATTAATCCAAACTACCAAATCAAAGACAGAATGTTTGATAGTGATTTAATATAATCTGAGATTTTGTTAAAAAGTTTAGTCGAATTGTATTTCATAGATCTCCTATAGAAAACTTATATGTTCAATGAATCAAAAATAGGTCTCTGTGACGGATAGTCTTAATTAATTTCACAGCAAGGTAACTAGGATAATGAAATTTATTTGCGTTTTAAATCAAACAACTCAGAGGCATTATCCATCTCTACTGAAAATTGAGCTTCTCCGAATCGCGAAATCTGCCGGAGGCATGATCATATTTACCAGCACCATAACAAAAACTGATACATGAATTTTTAACTATTTGTAACCAGTAAGAGATTCGAGAGAACACAAGGGTTTCGCACAATCTTAAAGTTAACTTTAAAGTTAGCCCTTAGTTTCTACAAAATTCAAACGGCTACATTACTGTACTATCTAAGATTATAACAAAGTTATTATTGCTCATTACGCGCTCTTTCTGATTTTCAAAGACCAACACTTTTGATGAATTCCTGCCCTAGAAAGCTGAAATATTACCTGAAAGTCATCATTGATACAGTCAACAGCGTTGTCTGACGTAGAGCCCCACTTCAAAGTTGTTGTATTCTTAGCCAATAATTTCTCTTCAGTAATTTTCAGAAAATCGTTAAATATAAATCTGCTTTAATTTCGCCGTAATTTATCAACCGATTTTTACTTCATTAATCTTGATTTAAGACACGGTCGCTTCATAAGTTAACGTCGACATTTTCTCGCCGTTAAAATCAAACCCACAGAAAATTGATGAAATTTCCAAAAAGCGGCGGTAAACATAAGCAGCCACACCCTCGCGATAGAATGTGTTTTACAATGCCAAGAGCGGTTTCGTTGATCACACTAAGCAAACTCAAGTTTTACCAATGGGATTGTTCTCAGAGAAATGAAAAATCTGTTGATTAAAGTTAGTAAATGCTAAAATTAGCGAATCTTAATATCAAAGTTAAGGCCGCAAAGTGTACAGGCTAAACCAACTAACCAAAGCTAACGTCAGACGAAAACAACAACAAAAACAAAAAATCCTGATTAATAGCAAGTCCAAACAATATTTATTTATTCTGAATTTGCGGATCTGCATTGTTTGGTTGTTATGTTGCGTCAAAGGTACAACTTAGCGAAAACCTAAAATCGATTCTGATTTTTATGTATATTTACTAATCACAAACTTCTCGATTCTTCCTGCGTCGGTTGTTGTTGAATCGAAGTCTGAGGAGGCCAACAAGATGGTTGGCGAAGAACAACCAAAACTCAAGGAACCCAGAAGTTTTCTAAATAGAAGTAGCCTGTGGAACTTTCTTTGAAAAATTGTGTGTATTTTTATGTATAAATATAAATATAATATTGTTCTAGGAAACATAAGATATGAACTTCATTATAGAAGTTTAATTAAATATGTTTCTGAATTCAGCCAAGTTTCTATATACTTATTGTTTAGTAAAGATCCAGTTTATTATGGTGAAAACTTTTGACCAAAATAGATCAAAATTTGTGTTTTACATATTTTTCTCTGTATCCTTTTGTTCTTTCTTGATGTCGACTGTTCATTACAGAAATCTGCTTCATAATCTAACTAAATTACACTTTACAAAACAAAACAAATTTTTCCACTCAAATACAACTGGAAATTGTATATATTATTATTTCTGATTTTTGATATTTTTCTTTCATACGTCGCCATGTAATTTTTGTTATTCAATTTATAATATAGTTAATAAATATTTTGTTACATTTAAGATTAAAGTTTCGTATCCAAGTCAAAAGTCTTGTAGCGGCCGTATCTCAGCAACTATTGCACTTTTGAAGTTTAATATGGGCGATGTTGTCATGTTTATAGTTTTTTCTAAGAAGTCCGAACTGTCCATTTTAAATGAATGTTTTTTTTTAGTTTTTGAGATGCAGAAAATTAAAAAAATAAATGAAAATGTATTTTTTTCATTATGAATAAGAAACTATAAACTATTAACTTGGCATTTTTTCCATACTGGATCAAACACACTTAAAAACTGCGGTGTAGCAAGTTTTAAAAAAATATTAGATAATACTTTCTAAAACATTCGGCTGTTGATCGCCAAATTTAAGAAAATTCAGTTATTTTTTCAAAGAAAACTCGAATAAAATGTAAATAATAATACATAGTATACAATACTAAATGCTAAAAGGACGAAGTGTAGTTGACTAAGTCAGCTACTCAACATTAACCCAACACCATTAATTTATATATTAGCACCTTTTTGACAATACAATTTGT
The DNA here is from genome assembly GCF_029955315.1 of Cylas formicarius. NCBI lineage: Eukaryota > Metazoa > Arthropoda > Insecta > Coleoptera > Brentidae > Cylas > Cylas formicarius. The sequence goes on from NW_026844319.1 coordinate 20,200,849, forward strand.
AAAAAAAGAAAAAGAAAGTAAGAATTAATAGAAATAACTCTGTGATAAATTAAAAGACAAAAAACCCAATCAGCACTTTATTTATCTAATAACACACTTTTAATGTTCTTCCGAAATGGTTTTAAAGATGACAAGGCACAGCAGTGTATATGCCGCATTTCAGGAAACCCCCGCTCGGAAAGAACAGATCTGTGTTGAGGCACAGTTAGCGTATTCTCCCTAATATTTACATGATGGGTTTCACAGCGAAAAACTAGCTTATCTTTTAAATAAGGAGGGCTAGAAGACTTAGATCTTATATATTAACACAGCGAATAGGTACTCAAATAAATTGTCTATTCTCAACCGCTGCAATAATTTAATTTTAGGGGACACGGGGTATTTTTTGAAGGTGTCGACGAACAAGGAGTGTTAAACATGGGTAAAACAATACTAGGCAATATGACAATGCAGACATACTTTTTTCCTAAATTTAATGCTTATTGGCATATAGTCTTAAGTCTTTAGTAATAGGTAATTTCTTTTAATTTTGAAATGTGCTCACTAAATCTTAATGATACGTCCACCGTTACTCCTAATTTTTGGGCTTTGGTAGCAATCGACAAGGGTTCCCCATTTATCTCAAGATCCATGTATCTTTTCAGGAAGTGCATTGCAGAGTCGCGAGCAAAGGGTAGCACCTGAGTTTTAGCCGCATTTAAATTGTGCTATTATTTTTAAAAAATTATTATTGAAGAGGTAATTTTACGTTTTAACATTGATTCAAAAATATACGAAGTATCTCATATAAAAAACTGGTAAATATATTAAAAAATCGCAGTGAAATAATGTGTGTATGTATGTAAGGGGTGTTTTTATTCGATGTATAGAACTTTAAGTTGCAATAAAACAACGATGGATTATTCGATTGAAATGAATTTTATTTATCCGAAAAATAATCTTATGGCATTATATTTTAAATATGATTTCTGGCATATGACCGCCACGGCTTGAGCAGATGTAGTCCAATCTGGACGTCCAATTTTCGATGACTTTTTCCAACATTTGTGGCCGTATATCGGCAATAACACGGCGAATGTTGTCTTCCAAATGGTTAAGCGTTTGTGGCTTATCCGCATAGACCAATGACTTTACATAGCTCCACAGAAAGTAGTCTAGCGGTGTTAAATCACAAGATCTTGGAGGCCAATTCACAGATCCAAAACGTGAAATTAGACGGTCACCAAACGTGTCTTTCAATAAATCGATTGTGGCACGAGCTGTGTGACATGTTGCCGCGTCTTGTTGAAACCACATCTCCTGGACATCATGGTTATTCAATTCAGGAATGAAAGAGTTAGTAATCATAACTCTATACCGATCACCATTGACTGTAACGTTCTGGCCATCATCGTTTTTGAAGAAGTACGGGCCAATGATTCCACCAGCACATAATGCGCACCAAACAGTCAGTTTTTCTGAATGTAACGGTGTTTCGACATACACTTGAGGATTAGCTTCGCTCCAAATGCGCCAGTTTTGTTTGTTGACGTAGCTGTTAAATCGGTCGCCATCTTGAACAGTCATGCCTACTTAAAGTTCTATACATCGAAAAAAAACACCTATTATTAATGTATGCTTGAAGCTTGCAAAGGCTCGCGATGATTTTTCAAATATATTCGTAGTATTGCAGACGTCGACCTCCGGAAACAGAAAAAGCAAAAAAAAATTATAACAGGGCAGGACAATGGTGGCAACCTGATTCGTAACAGCTTTTCAATCCTGCTAAAAGGGGGAATCGACGCGATTCTCTACCGTTCAATTCCGGGCACAATAGACTTCCGCCTAACCAAAAAAAAAGTAAATTTCAGTTTGTTGTTACGCGTCCAGAAGCAGCGGCGGTTCAATTAAAACCCGTACTAACATAATCCGGGCACATATTTTCAATTTGGCTCCAAATTAGACCCCCTTCTTCCCGATAAACGTTTCATTTCGGGCAATTTCCTGGAACGGGCAGTTGCGGGGATTCCTGACAATCGAATTGTTCGCAATTACTGCTCGCTGACAAATACGCTACAATGTTGGGTTTTAGTCCGGCCGAGGCAATGCATACCGCCCCCAGGAGGCGAATCATGATTCCTTCATTGCTGCAACGATAGACAATGTTCGCGCTTTCTGCGGCAATAAGAAGCCCTTGCGGGAGAAGCTATAGATCTACGTTATACGCGTTAGATATAATTGAAGGGTTTTCATAGGAATAGGATCTTCTTTTTTATTTATAGAAATTTCTTACTGTTACTTCTTACAATTCTCCGTTTTCCGTCACATTTTTGTTTATTAATCATCGTCATGGAAGTTTAGAGAAGCTAAGGCAATAAAAAATAATCTAAATTAACAATACAAAACCAAAGACCTATTAATATCTAAAATTTAAATAACAAATTATTTAATTTTAATACTTTAGAATACTACATATATTTTGAGTAGTACCGGCAAAATTACAGATGTTTTTATGTAATAAAGGGAACACCATAGTATATTATGCAACAAGTGCGGTAAACGGCATTTGACTCATGAGTTTATTTGACACGAACGGAGCGGGTGCTTAATAAATGAGCGAGTTAAAAACTTTACCGGACGTGTTGCATACTATACTTTTTCTAGTTTTTGGATACATTTTCACAAAACAATACGAATACATTCACTAACACGATTGTCAGAATTGACAAACGTCAAAATTCAAATCGCGGGAAATATTCCCGAAAACATGCGTTTGCTTCCAAACCGATCGGTAAAATCCCGGAAATGTCCGAAGTAGCTCGGATTCGTGGGAAACGAAATTCACGTGGTAAAGTGACACTTCCCGCACACTAGATCGGTGCGTAATTAGGTATTTTACAGACGGGAGTAGAAAAAATAATAAAATTAAACCAGTTCTAGTCAAATTAGCTCTTAAGATTGTTTGATTCGATTTGATCATCATGATCTATCAAAGTTATACTTGAGTTGTATTTGAGCTCAAGCTTAAGTCTAAAAATTATGTGTGGCAGAATGGAAAATCCAATAATGAATAAAAATGAATAATTGACATTGACAACTATATGCACTTATTCGTCAACAAAAAATCCCTTATATTTTCGCTATTTCTTGCCATAAGATCATAGATATCTACGATTACTCTATGAAGTAAGGAAACTGGTATGCATTTGTGGTGAAAAAGTATAAAAAATCTATGTACGCCACTACATTTGACTCAGAAATTTTACTAAATGAAAAAGTTATCAGCAATGGGCGAAAATTGAAAAAATGTTAATTTGTAAGTCGACGGTGCCCTATATAGTTTAGAAGTAGGTTTTCTCTCTTAAAACACTCCAACTACGACCACTCTCTACACTGATGGGTTTTCAGGTACCCCAATTCAATGCCAACCGTTAGTAAGTTATTATTAAAGAGCAAAAAAATTAAATTGCGAACTATGAAATAACTATAAATGAGAAAAATCAGCATGGCGTTTTTCTATAAGGAGATTAGGCTTTGAAATTAACATTCCATTTGAAATAATCTGGCGATCTGGCATTGCAATAAACTGTTTCGTTTTAGTTAATTTCAGGAAAGAGGAAATTGGTAACAAAGTAGAATGTTAATGTTAGTATTTTTTCGCGCTTCAGAGTTATACCATGTTAAAATGTTTACTCTTTACAGATAGACACTTTATGAACGTTTTTTAAATGTCAATGTAATTTAGAAAATGACGAACGAGTGTAAAAATTAATTTAAGCAAAATAAGAATTAAAATGACGAAGTTTGATATTGTCGATCAATATTTCTTGCGGATTCCGTACGGAGCGTGGATACTAATAAATAGCATTTCACAAATCGAGAAATCAATGCAGGAGTTTCAGGCTTCCGGCCATCCTTTTATCTCAGTTTTGCGTCGATCTGCCAATATTCCCCCCGATTTGCTGTTCTCTTTGCGTCGCAATAACACAATTGTCCACTTTTTTCAAATTTAACGTGCCAAACAGGTTTAGATATATTTTGAGTATTCTTGTAGGTGGCTAAATAAGCGGCTACCAAATAGTTTATAAGATAATTTTTATTTTTTAATTTACTTTTTCATTTTAATTAATTCATTAATTGAAAACAAAATTGAAATTGAAATCGATGGATATTCCCTGCTCATATTCGAGTAGGATTATTTTATGACAGATCAGATATGTTCTAATCGTTGTAGAAGACAAAATGGGTTAATATTGTGGTCAACGAAATCCTTAGATTTAAAATACTTTATTTATTTGTGGTATCCAATAAAAGGACAAAAATAATTAGGATGAATGTGTCGATTACATTTTGAAAACGAAATAAATTAAGTTTATACTCGTTACAGATAATATAATTAAAAGAACTCTTAAAATGTGATTCCCTCCTTGATAATGTAGTTTACGAATAATAATTATACAAAGCTATTGAAACTATTCGTCATCTAGATTTGCGCTAAAAAAAGCGGCCACAAAATAGACGTAGGATTATCAATACGATTGACAAGGGTCATTATAAATGTTTAAAATGCTTTTTCTCTGAGAAAGAGGTATGGGTTTGAAGCTAGGCTTTATTTATTCAATTTTTTCTTAAATAAACACCTGTAACTTCTTTCAAAAATAAAATGAAATGCAATAATAAAACTAAAATAAAATAAACTAAAATTAAAATGTAAATGAAATGAAATTTAAACGGATTAATGAAAGCTCTATCTCCATATCTTATTCACACCATTATTAATTAATTAATTAGTGATTTTTTATTTGTCTGTTTCAAGATTTGTAACGGGTTCGATTTGTCATTGGCTACTTCGACATATGTTTCTCACATGTAGGTTAATAATGCTCGGAGACTACCTATTAAATGTTTTATTCTGACAATTTTTGTGAAACTTCATCGGTCTTTCTTTGGCTTTGCGATTTCCGCCGGTGCAAGTGTTTGCAAGATTTCAATCCGAATAAGTTTGTGGCATCTCGTAGTTTTCGAGGATTAAACCGGATTGAAATCGTATAGAAGTTGCGGATCGTCGTCTTGTTGGTAGTATTTTGCTTGGACGTCCCCAACATTACAGCTTAGGCTGGATTAAAGCTAACCAACCTAGCACCTGGCACTCTTCACCGCCACCCACGATCATCAGGCCTAAGTTTCGCAATTTATTTCATGCTCTGCAAGTAATTATGGACACCGCAACTCATTATTTTGTTGTTCTGGTTTTGGATTTGGTTTTTCTTTTGGAACCAGTTTTTGATTGTTGGTCTGGTTTTGGCTTCCCATTTGGTACTGGCTTCCCTAGTTCCGGTTCAATTGGATTTGGTGCCTCCTTACTTCGTGGACGGCACGTGTTGTGAACAATGACTCCGCAAGAGTCACCAAAACAATACTAGTAAAAACCCGAAATAAAAAAAAAAAACGACTTTGAAGATTCTCCAATGAAGCGAAACTAAAACTAATTGAAAAGGATTATCAAGCATCCTGAAGACAGAGAAAATACCATACACCACCAATTAATGAAAACCCTAAAATATCACCACAATAGTATAGAGATGATGTGATCAGAGTTCGCGCTAAGATCAAACCTAACAGAAGTAATGCAACTGAGGGCCTTCATTACAACTCCACATGAAGGACTTCTACCTCCTACAGGAACCGTAGCGATCGTATTCTTCCTAAATTAGGAAGTAGTGCAATAGCAAGCTCTATTTCGCGCTAGAGCCCACCAAAACTCTACAACCCAACTTCGCCCCAAATCGCAGAGCGGAGATTAGGTTTGATCTTAGCGCGAACTCTGATCACATCATCTCTATACTATTGCGGTGATATTTTAGGGTTTTCATTAATTGGTGGTGTATGGTATTTTCTCTGTCTTCAGGATGCTTGGTGATCCTTTTCAATTAGTTTTAGTTTCGCTTCATTGGAGAATCTTCAAAGTCGTTTTTTTTTATTTCGGGTTTTTACTAGTATTGTTTTGGTGATTCTTGCGGAGTCATTGTTCACAACACGTGCCGTCCACGAAGTAAGAAGGCACCAAATCCAATTGAACCGGAACTAGGGAAGCCAGTACCAAATGGGAAGCCAAAACCAGACCAACAATCAAAAACTGGTTCAAAAGAAAAACCAAATCCAAAACCAAAACCAGAATCAAAACCAGAACCCTACAAAACAAAATAATGAGTTGCGGTGTTCATAATTATTTGCAAAGCGTGAAATAAATTGTGAAACTTACGCCTGATGATCGTGGGTGGCGGTGAAGAGTGCCAGGTGCTAGGTTGGTTAGCTTTAATCCAGCCTAAGCTGTAATGTTGGGGACGTCCAAGCAAAATACTACCAACAAGGCGACGATCCGCAACTTCTATACGATTTCAATCCGGTTTAATCCTCGAAAACTACGAGATGCCACAAACTTATTCGGATTGAAATCTTGCAAACACTTGCACCGGCGCAAATCGCAAAGCCAAAGAAAGACCGATGAAGTTTCACAAAAATTTTCAGAATAAAACATTTAATAGGTAGTCTCCGAGCATTATTAACCTACATGTGAGAAACATAAGTCGAAGTAGCCAATGACAAATTGAACCCGTTACAGATTCAAAGATAAAATTTCACAATTTTATAACATATCTTGCCTCCTTCTACTATCTACTACTATTATATTCCTATACATTTGTTTTTAAAATTTTTGTACTTGACAATGATTAGACTGAAATTTTAGAATTGAATCTTGGAAAACACAATTAGTTAAGTACAAATAACTGTATTGTAACATATTTTTTAGAAAATTTGTATTTTTTAGCCTTTTTAGCCTCTTTCAATACTTTGCACACTTATTTAACCATTAAACTAACTAACTAAAAACTAACCAAACTCAAGGCGCAAAACAGCACAACATTACGAAATTACATTAAATTTTTTGAGAGGCAACCCATTACATCGAAACAAGGAAAAAGCTCGACGAGCAACCTGGAGTTCGTTATTTTTCCCGAAGAAATTAATCAGCTCTCTTGACACCGTCCCAATGGAATCTCTGTCGATAATTGGTTCGTTCTTCGACGCCGGCAAAGCAAATTTAATTGCCTTGTTAGCTGTAGTATCAGAACTATGCCGTTTCTCGAATGCCGACAGCATTTTCTTAATTTTACCCCAAGAGGGTTTTAACTGACACCCGGACACCTCGTGTGTGATCCGTGAGAGAATAGGCAACTTTATTCATTACTTTTAAACCTACCTCTAGTTTTGTTCTACGAGGAAGTTGGCACGATGCCGTTTCCCATCTCTTATCGAAGCTTCCCCCTTCTTAATCGCGATCGGAACTTGAAAGTTTACTCTAAAGCTTCGCCGAAGTTCAAACTTGGATCGAGACGTTTTTTCGTTTTTTCTCCAAGCTGCATCCTAATCCGCATTTGTCTTATGTCTTTATGTAGAAAGTTTCACTTTTTATAGTCAGAAAACTTTTTATTATTTAAAATCATTAGGCAGCAAGAAGTTTTCAAATACAAACTGACAAACCAGATAAGAATCCGTCAGTTAAGTAGTCAGATGCGGACAAAAAACAGGAAAAGTTCAGTAATAATAGCTGAAACTGTGATTGATGAAAGGCCGTCAAGAGCATTCTTTATTTTCATCCTCAGGCGCAACAAGAAAAAGCAGCTAATTTGTAATTTTAAATCTGTAGCAATCCTAGCCAACATGGAAACATTGTCAGAAATAGAACAGCAATCAGCTTTCGACTTGTCAGGCCAATCTTGTGCATTATCGTAGTTAATCAATTTAGACAGAAACAATAAGGAGCGTAGAAAGTGTTTCAACATCAAATCTTTTCATTGAATACAAAAGATAGAGGTATTTATGATAAAAGTTCGTGTCATTATAGCAGTGGACTAGTGAAAGAAAAGAACAATAGAATACGCGGCCCCAATTTAACTCCCACAATTTTTAAAATAATTATCTGACATTTAATAGACTCATTACATATCAGAAACGCACATTTTTGAACACCTCTTCTGTACAGCAACTTTACAATTTAATAGGCAGTTCACAGTTTCACAGCTTAGCAGTCTATGAAACCCATATAGGATAATACTCAATGTCCTCTTTTTGGCTATATTTGTTTGTTCATTTTTACACGACTGCAAAGTAAGTCGTCATCAAATCACTGCCCAAGTGCGCCTTCCATCGATCGAGTAACATTTTTAACTAAATCCGTCACCTCGGTGAAAAATTGATATATGAGGTGTGTTCAAAAAGTAAGATGATTTATATAATTGGGCGGGCTACATACATTCGATTTTCGATATGTTTTTTGTTATATTGTTTTCTTAACAGTTTCAGCCAGTTTGCGCATTTAGATATTTTTGTGATATTTTCTGTTGTTAAAAGAATTGAACAAACAATTTGCATTAAATTCGGTGTAAAACATTGAATACAGTGCTGGAAAATCCTAGAAATGTTGATAATGGCACATGATGAATCTACTTTGAGCAAAAAAATGAAGCGTTGAAGAAGTGAAACAAATCACTATCAGAAAAGTGGTTAAAGACGTCGCCATCTCTATTGACTCGTAAAGCGCTATTTTTCCCGAAAGTTTGGGCATGAAAAGTGTAGCAGCAAAATTTGTTCCTGCTTAATTTTGAACAAAAGGACCGTTAAAGGAGCATCGCTCAAGTGCTGTTAAACGACGTCAATGATGATCCTGATATGCTGAAAAAGGTCATAACTGGTGACGAATCATGGGTATATGATTAAGACATCAAAACCAAAGCCCAGTAATCCCAGAATCGCCAAGACCGAAAAAAGCACGTCAATTTCGATCAAATATTACTGTTTTTTTTTTATTATCGCGGCGTAGTACATCAAGAGTTCTTACAACAACGTCGTACGGTCAACAACATTGCTGTTTGTGTCTAACTTTTTGGCGAAAAAACGAAACCACAATCATGCCACAGCCACCATATTCACCGGATATGCTCCCCTTCGACTTTTTCATGTTCCCAATACTCAAGAAACCCGTGAAAGGAAGGAGGTTTGGTTGGAGGAACTCAAGGCTATAACAGAAAGTTGGCACAAGTGCATTAATTATACCTGGGGATTCCTTTGAAGGAACAACATTAATTTTGATAAATAAATAAATACTTTTTGATAAATCTTAAAAATCACTTGACTTTTTGCAATACCTAATAATTTTAAGGACACCCTAAAATAAGCTTAAATTCTACAATTTTTGAATAAATAGGATAAATCCATCTTTTTACGTAATCCGGTTAAAAACTTAATTGATTGCTTTTTGCCCGCACTAAATAAAATTGGAATTTAGAATTTAAAGGGCGACAGACAAAAGAGGCTTTATTTAACCCTAGAGGATGTTTTATATTATTTAATATAATATAATACTAATAATAATAATATAATATTTTAAACAGTATTGTTAAGTGGTTAAGTGAGAAAACTGAAGATCATTTGGTAAATTACTTTTTTCTCCGCAAAAAAATAAATCAAGATTTACAGAATTATAGCACTTTTGTTTGCATGTTATTAAAAATAAGACGAACGAAGCAATTTAGAATATCACCGGGTTGAATTATACGATTCCTTTTTGGCGTCAGCAATTTGTCATCCTTTGTAAAGAGCTGCGCGAACCCGAAAGACGCTCACACGCTATGTCAGTGGAGAGAGAAAATGTTGCACCACAACTTAGCACATTAATCATTATTAGTTTCTGTATGCGTGATCAGGTAAAAGGAAATTAACATACGTAACGAATCGAGCGTAGGCAACCAATTTTACATGCAGCAGGTGATTTCAGTATTTTGTTTTCAATATGTTTTTGTAATTTGCTTTGTTGAAACGTTTTCATCATGATTCACGGGTTAAAAATTATATCCTAGATCATCTGTTGTTGGATGAGGATGAGAACCCACACCACCACAAATGCAAAATGTCAAATAATAAGTAGGGTCATGGTAAAATATAGTCTGCGAGTGTGCATTACTGAAACGTTCAATGTAGCGGATCGAAAGTATCATAACGTTTTTGCGCAAGCACTGTTCAATACTGGAACTCATACGAATGTGATGCCGAAATGTGTTGCTCCACGCATCCAGACCGGACAACTAAAAGCATCGTTTAATATTTATTGAGAGCGAAATAAGCGTTTAAAAATGTTCCAGGCTATATAAATAATCTCCGCTTTTATACTCGCCATATTTCATTACGTACATCAAAATGTCGAAATAATTTACGCTACATACGGCGGTTTTAATATCACGCAGAACGTCTAACGTAAATATGTAGGATTTTAATATTAGAAAAATCGTCTTTGAGACATTCATTAAAGTAAGGTTATTTATAAACCGACAGTCATCGATATACCGGGTGAAATAATGACGGCGAGTCTAATGTCACCAAGTGAAGAGAAATATTTGATATTATTTACAGTTAAATATCTCTTTTCAGTGAAAGCATTAACATAAGCATTTAAGAGAGAATTTATAGAGATTGTTTACATTAATATATCAACCTTTCTGCCTCTTTGGGTTTTTTCGAGGTATATCGTTTCTTAAATATCCAACTTTATTTTTTTGAGAAAATAAAGTACTCATCGAATTAATATAAATAAAATATAGAAATATGTTGTTATACAAATGTAACTCTGTATATTATTGCGCTTATCATTTAAATTAAAAAATAATAGAAAAATTTTAAATTTTTCCGTTCACAGAACGTCTTCCATATTTGGGTTGATGCGTGTATTTTTATTTTTTACTCCTGAAAAAACATACTGATATCTTTTGACCAATGAATTTCTTTTAAACCATATTTTGAATTTATAAGTATATCAATTTGTATTCGTTTTTTTCGAAGGTAAGGAAAGTTACCTTTTTAAAAATTTTATTTTGTATAAAAAATTAAAGAATATACTGCCTGATTATCAACTCATAATGTGTTAATAAGTAATCAGCAAGCGAAGCACTTTGCTTTACTTTTCAGTGACGCCTTTGCTATTTCAGTTTGGATCGAGTTACGAGGGCAGCGCCAAAATTTCCCGGCCTGAATATGAAAGAAACAAAGTAGAGTAACAATTTTTTATTATTTTTCAATATAATCCCCTTTAACTTGAATATACTTATTACATCTCTTTATTAACAACTCAATCCCTTTAAAAAAATATTCTTTTGGTTTGTCTGCAAAATGAGCTAAAACAGCCTCTTCTAACTCAACTTTGTCGTTAAACCGCCGTCCACGTAAGACCTTTTTCCAATATCCAAACAAATAATAGTCGCTGAGGGCCATATTTGGACTATAGGGAGGATGATCTATCTGTTGGAACCCACACTCTAAAATGGCAGCTTATGCAACACCAGCATTATAGTGCAAAAGACGCACGCCTTTGGTCAGTTTTCCTCGACGTTTTACACGTATGCAGTCTCGCAGTTTATGTAATGATGTTGCGTAATATTTACCATTGACAGTGGTATTAGTTTCTTTAAAATTTTTCAAAAGAATTCCTTCGCAATCTCAAAAGACCGTGGCCATCACTTTTTTTGTTGACTGGCAGACTCTGAATTTTCTTGGAGGAGCTCCACCCTTACGACGCCACTCCATTGATTCTTTTTTCGATAGAGGGTCATAATAGAGAACCATAGTTTTATCTCCCGTCACAATAGTTTCTATCACAGGCTTCGGTTCCGACCCACAGAGTTCCAAAAAAGACCGCGCACACTCGACACGGCGTTGTTTTTGAATAGCCGAAAATTTTTTATTAACCCATATTGCACTAACTTTATGCATACCTAAATGATCATGCAGGATTCGACGAACACTTGTATCAGAAAGCTTAGTAATATCTGAGATTTCCTTGACCTTTAATCGTCGATCATTCAATGCCACCTCTTCCACAATGGCAACAATATCTTCCGTTATCACTTCCACTGGTCGACCAGTTCTTGAATCATCTTCAAGGGAGTCCTGCCCCATTCGAAAATGTTTTGTCCATTCTTTCATTCTTAATTCTTATACAATACAAAGGAGAACTTTGGCCGTACACACACACACACACACACACACACACACACACACACACACACACACACACACCATCCAGCCTTTCTGTAATAATTTTAGGTGCTAACCCTTCTTTTGTCAAAAAGTTTATGATTTTTGGATTTGTCTTGTTTAAAATGCTGTTATTAAAATACTATTTGACTCAAGACTTCAATTTTTTTTCGCAGCCTACAGAAACCAGAGTTTTATCGTGATACTGGAGCTGCATCTATGTTAGGCCGGGAAATTTTAGCGCTAACCTCGTAATTGATGAAAACTTCACAACGCACCATGTACATGTCGAAATATTAAAAAAAAACACTCTAGCATATTTCTCTCACTAACATTATTTTTTACACTTTCAATGGATAATCGCATTTTGGCACATCTACATAGATGATTGCGCATCCCATGCATTTAGCGCCTTTTGTAAACGGACTCGGTTGTGTATCCTCATGCTCAGGAAGCGTTTCGGATCTTAATGTTTACCTGGCGAAGTTGCAGCAGCCTTAAATAAAAATTTCACATCAATGTTGAGACGGAAGCAAGAAAACCTCCGCTGTGTGTTATGTGGAGTCGGTAATTACACCGACAATTCATATACAGTCTTTGAACTTTCAGTTTTTCAACACGAATTAGTTAAGTATTAGTACAATTTTAGGAGTGAATCTTGGAATCGAGATAGCAATGATAAAAATACTTGAGACAAAGTCTTCAAACCTCCAAACATAGTCGATTTCCAGTTTTGTGCATAACTTATAATAATATTCATAACATTACTTACAATAATGATCATAACAATGGCATTACCAAAGGCTCAAAATAAACTTGATTCTTTAATTTACATTTATTTTATTTCTTATTTTTAAAAACATACTGACACATAATTTGGAAATAAACTTATATTCAACGATCCTCAAAAAGTATTCGGCAGTGTACCTCTGAAGTAGAAATTTAGGGGGAGGTTTATCAGAAAAGTTTACAGTGACAAGGGATCTAAAATGTAGTTAGTTGGTGTATGGCACCCACATTATTCAAAATATGAAGTTGTGAAAGTATGAAGAGCGAAGAGGATTCGCATTATATGCTTCGGACACTTCACGAAGAATACTCAAAGTGAGGGGGTTACAAATAAATGCAAACAAGACAAAAAACATGGTTGTAGGTGGAGACCTCTAGATGTTTCATGGAACTTTCAGAAAACTTAACAGAAAACAATTGGTGTGAACTTTTAAACCGCATGCCCGAATACAGGTGGTCAAAAGAGATGCGGAAAAGAAATAATATGACCAGTGATCAAGATTAACAATTATGGAGACTGGAAAAATCCTAAATATACGATATAATTACTGCGCCGAAATCAAATTATAGTGCAATTATCTTTCGTACTTTATTTAATTCGCCATATTAACTGTAATACACTAATAACTGTAAAAGTAATACAAAAACGTTTTATCAATATCCTGGGCTCTACCATACAACGACGCCCTGTATACAATCGAGTGATATTGCGGTTCCAATTTAATTCCGCCAGACTCTATTAGCTATGCGCTGATTATGCCGAAATTGGTTGCGTATCTATTGCAAATCGGTAAACCTCCGAACCGTAATTCGTCGATAATCTTTGGTGCGTTGTTTATCCTGTTCTGTGTACATGTTCACGCACACTCATATCGAAGGGCCGCTGCTAAATCAACCTTGTAAAAGTAGTCCGTGTCTTTGTCAGCGCTCGACCTTGGCTTCTTGAAATGACGAGAAAAATGATGTTATAAACAAGGGAAGTTTAAGCTGAAGAGTCATCGACTTAACCGAAAACTTGAAAGGAAAAAGTCGCGACGAGAAAATTATAAGGGGATTTCCGCTTTATTATTTGCCCTGCCGTCAGTGGTTGGATAGAATTTACAGTTATCGAATCTTTTCGGTACTTTAACCGCGAGTTTGCGAGCGATCGGATGTTTTCTGTAGGTTTTAGTGTTTTAATGTTTTATTTTATTTCATATTTATTTTAATAGTTTTCTAATTTCTTTTTCCGGTGCTGCTATGATCATTTGCTAGGATAATAGCGATCATGTTTACCACACAGGGTAACAAAATAAAAAAAAAGTTGGTGCCGGAAATACAACTTACTTCAGACGTGCAGATTCCAAAAATGGCACCAGATTTTTTCAATCAGCTCTAGTTTTGGAGATACAAGTTGATTGATATTAGTTCTGATAAAGAAATAAACATATAATTAAGGGACGTAATAGAAGTTTCCTAAATTCTAATTAGAAAAACGTATACCTGGAATTGTCACATGGCACAACCGTCAATCTATATTTCTATATATTCAATATTTATTATTATATATGAAATAAGTCGAATTTAGAGTTAATTTTATGGCTTCCACGAATTCGTCTAGTGGAATGTCTGTGTGAAGTTTGATCATCTCCCATTTTTTATTTATTATGTCTATAGCTAAATCGATAGGAATGTTTGTGTAGAGGGACACTACATCTAGAGATGCTAAAATGTGGTCATGCGGTAGAGTGATTCTGTCAATTTTTTCTTTAAACTGCCACGAATCTTTAATATAGTATTCATTATCATTCACTAAGTTTTTTAAGAATTTTGATAATTTTTCGAAAGAGGACTGAGTGCAAGAGACTAATATATATATATATATATATATATATATATATATATATATATATATATATATATATATATATATATATATATGATGACACTATATTCCGGGATATCATCCGTTCGCTCGTTGAACTCCGACTGGAATCCTGCATCCGACTGGAATCCTGCAAATCTTGCATCCGACTGGAATCCTGCAGACGTTT